>NC_141007.1:33133869-34333869 GCF_052327205.1 Somniosus microcephalus | reverse complement strand
CTTTAAGTAGCGCTGGTTGGGTGTCTCTCATGCTGCTGAATGCACATTCAGCTGTGCGTGTTTAGAAGAGGGCGTTGAATCAAGCGGTGACGTCAAAAGTGGCAGGTCATGTGTCAAATTAGCGTTACACGCTGATTGACGTCATGATCTGCCTACTCTGCATACTGCTGGCACACGCACGTACCGTCTGCGCTGTCGCCCTCACCAAGATGGCAAACAACATGGGCTGTGCAGGAAGTGGCCAGAAGCGAGGCGGACGCCATTTAAAAAAAAAGCTCAAAAGTACTGGAGCTACGGAGGTGAAGTTCGCAGCCTTTACCTTTAACATAATAGGACAGAACAAAAGAACACTAGCAAAATGTTCCATAGTCTTAACTGACAAAAATACTTATCTTGTATAATGCTCTTGTATTATATTCGCTACCGGAGTGGAGTGGTTGAGGAGAATAGTACAGATGCGTTGAAAGGGAAGCTAGATAAGCACATGAAGGAGAAAGGAATAGAAGGATGTGTTGATAGGGTGAGATGAAGTAAATAGAGTGGGAGGAGGCTTATGTGAAGCATGAACACTGGCAAACCAATGGTCAAATGGCCTGTTTGTGTGCTATAAATTCTACGTAATTCTTGCCTTAAACCTTAAGTAGCTCTCCAGAACAAAACCTGTGATACCATTTGTAGTGTATGTGCTTTAAGTCAGAACTACTTTTTACAGCTCCTGTATACTGTAGTACCGGCAGTGACCACACCGGTATATAAGCTGTGTGCATGCCTCTGTACCCCAGTCTAGAGATTACCCTCCTCCAGTAAAGACCTGTTATTTGTTTATGTACAGCATCCGTGTAATTATTTATCCACTGAACCACGGATCTAACAGTGGCGACGAGTGTTGATGCGAATCTACCTGCAACATAAAAAAAAATATATAGTCGAGTCCAGGGACACGGGCGTCGACCGCGAGCAACCGCCCAGCAGTCAGGCAGAGATCCAACTTCACTGGGGAGGCTGTGGAGAGCTGGGCTTGGTTCCCCAGCCACAACGAGCAGTAATAGACCGACGACAGGTCCAGAGCAGACCCTTCCCGAGCATCGGTGGCTGGAGCCGACCGACGGCAGAGAGAGAGAGACGGGTAGCGTCGACGGGGTAAGAAAGAGGGTGAAGAGAGCAGGGTGCAGCCGGGGTTGATCACCGAACGGCGTCGAGGAAAAATACTGCAAACCGGAGAGAGAGAGGGTAAGAAACAGCCGGGTTCTAGACTGAGTGGCGTCGACAAATATGAAGAGAAGAACGCGCAGAGCACAGCCAGGGATCACGGGCTGATCAGGGTCCGCGGGGCGAAGCAAGGGGAGACGCCATTGAGCCGCGGAGAAGCAGGGAGAACGCGGGAGATGCCATTGAGCCGCGGAGAAGCAGGGAGAGCGCGGGAGGCGCCACTGAGCCACGGAGAAGAAGGAAGAGCGCGGGAGACGCCATTAAGTGAAGCCGCAGCGGAGAAGACGGGCGAGCGTGGGAAGGAAGGAAAGCGCGGGAGACGCCATTTTGTGCCAGCGGAGAAGAAGGGGAAGCGCGGGAGGCGCCATTGGTGATAGTTAACGCACAACCAAGGATGCCGAAGAGTGGCAGTATCTCTACGTTCGACAATGAAGTCGAAGATTGGGTGACATATGTGGAACGTATTGAGGTGTACTGCAGGGCGAATGAAGTGCCAGATGCTAATAAAGCACTGGTTCTGTTAAATTCCATGGGTGCAAAAACTTATGGGTTACTGCGAAATCTAATAACCCCAGAGAAGCCGGTAAACAAGAATTTTGAAAGCATAGTAGAAATCCTACAGGACCACTTAAACCCCACACCGCTGCTGATAGCAGAACGATTTAAGTTCCATAAAAGGAACCAACACAAAGACGAAAGCAATGCTGAGTACCTAACAGAACTGCGCAAGCTATCGAAATACTGACAGTTTGGAGCGGGACTAGCAGACACGTTAAGGGACAAGTTTGTGTGTGGGCTACAAAGTGACAAAGTGAAGGAACCCAGAAACGGCTTCTATCAGAAAAGGACCTTACGCTAGACAAAGCTTTCAGTATGGCAGTATCACACAAAGCAGCCGCAAGGGGAGCTGCAGAGATACAACGGAGACCGCAAGAATATGGCACCAACGAAATGACCTATGGAAAAGGGAAGTGCTATCGCTGCGGCAGAACAACACATGACCAGAAAGATTGTTGGTTCAAGGACCAAGTGTGCAGACAGTGTGGGAAAGCAGGACACATAGCAAGAGTCTGCAGGTCTGGGAAGAAAACCAACAGTAAGAAATCTCCACAGGAGAAGTACAAAAAGGTACACCAGGTGATGGACAGTGGTTCAGACGAACAGAAAAGTGACACAGACTCCGGAAGCAAGGAGCTGGGTTGTCTGAAACTGCATAATGTAACCGAAATGGAGGATCACCAGACTATCTGGGTTACACTCAAGATAGACGGAGTCCAAGTGGAAATGGAATTGGACACAGGGTCAGCTCTAACAGTCATAAATCAAAGAGACTACAAGCGGCTATTTTCACACATACCCTTGAAAGCTATGGAGATTGTCTTGAAGACGTATATGGGGCAAAAAGTCTACCCCAAAGGAAAAATAAGGGTGAAAGTGACATATAAAGGTCAGGAAATACCTAAAATGGATATATATGTATTGCCAAATGGAGGACCACCACTGCTAGGATGTGAATGGATCTGGAAGATACATTTAGATTGGCATTCCATACAGGCACTGAAGGTGGAGGCCAAAAAGGATGACGACGTCACACCTGGACGACTGTCAAAAATGCTAACTGACGCAAAAGAAGTGTTCCAGGAGGGACTAGGAACACTAAAAGGAATAACAGCAACAATTAAAATAGAGGATAATGCAAGCCCAAAGTTTCTGAAGGCCAGACCAGTGCCTTATGCGATCAGACCAGCGGTTGAAGCAGAGCTGGAAGGGTTGGAACATTCAGGAGTACTGTCCAAAGTGGACTGAAGTGAGTGGGCTACACCCATCGTACCTGTAATGAAGAGGTCATTGAGTAATATGCCTGGGGAACCAAAGCAGGTCCGCATCTGTGGGGATTTTAAGGTGACAGTGAACCCAATCCTTCACACGGTGCAATATCCGCTTCCACGAATTGAGGATATTTTCGCCTCGCTATCTGGTGGTAAACGCTTCACCAAAATTGATCTAGCCCAGGCGTACTTGCAAATGGAGGTAGAAGAAGCTTCGAAACATTACCTTACGATCAACACCCATAAAGGTCTCTATCAATACAACCGGCTGGTGTTTGGAGTAGCCTCGGCTCCGGCTATCTGGCAAAGGGCGATGGATCAGGTCCTGCAAGGGATTCCAGGGACCCAGTGTTATTTGGACGACATCTTGGTCACGGGCGGAAATGACGGTGATCACCTCGCTAACTTGGAGAAGGTGCTCGCCAGATTAAAGGAATATGGGCTACAAGCTAATCGCCACAAGTGCGAGTTTTTCCAGCAACAGATCTCGTATTGCAGCCACGTCATCGATGAAGAGGGGTTACATAAGTCCCCTGACAAGATAGAGGCAGTAGTCAAGGTTCCAGCACCGGAAAATGTGTCACAACTGAGGTCGTTCCTCGGGCTGGTAAACTATTACCACAAGTTCTTACGAAATTTGTCCATGGTATTACACCCGCTGAACACCCTACTGCAAACAGGGGTACCATGGAAGTGGGATGACGAACGTAGATGAGCTTTCCAGAAGTGTAAAGAATTGATCACATCAAAAGAGGTGTTGGCCCATTTCAACCCAGCACTACCAATTCGTTTGGCATGTGATGCATCACCCTACGGCATTGGAGCGGTGCTGTCGCACAAATTCCCAGACGGGTTGGAGAGGCCAGTAGCCTTTGCGTCTCGGTCACTAACCTCAGCCGAGCGCAACTATGCCCAGAGTGACAGGGAGGCCCTCAGCCTAGTATGGGGAGTAAAAAAAAAAATTCAACCACTATCTGCATGGACAGAAGTTCACCTTGCTGACTGACCACCAACCACTTGTCTCCATCTTTAATCCTAAGAAGGGCGTGCCAGTAATGACTGCACAGCAGTTACAAAGATGGTCCCTGTTTCTAGGGGCGAATCAATATGAAATAGAATATAAAGGCACGAGACAGCATGGGAACGCTGATGGGCTATCGCGCCTGCCACTGCCTACTGTGGAGGAAGCACCAGCAGTGGACCCTATCGAGATATTTTATTCGTCGATAATTGAACGATTGCCAGTAACAAACGCGGATATAGAGAAGGAGACCCGCAATGATCCGACGCTGTCACGGGTATATGAATTGACGGTGAGGGGATGGCTAACACATGGCGACTCACTGTTGCCAGCATTCTCATCCAGAAGAAAACAGCTGTCAGTATGCCAGGGGACAGTGATGTGTGGATCCAGAGTGGTGATTCCACCCAAGTTAAGGGAGAGAGTGCTAAATGAGCTACATGAAGGTCATCTGGGGGGAGTGAAAATGAAAAGCCTAGCTAGGGCTTATGTGTGGTGGCCAGGAATCGATCAACAAATCAAAGACCTAACTAAGAGCTGCTTAGGATGCCAGAAGGTCCAAAATGCACCACCACATGCCCCTCTACACCCATGGGAGTGGCCCTCCTCTCCATGGCAACGGGTGCACATTGATTTCGCTGGTCCATTCATGGACTCAATGTTCTTAATAGCAGTGGATGCTCATTCAAAGTGGCCTGAGGTGATAAAGATGTCTTCAACCACTACAGAGATAACGATTGCTGTCCTACGGACCATATTTGCCAGAAACGGGTTGCCAGAGCAGATCTGCTCTGATAATGGACCACAGTTTGTGTCCGACGAGTTCCAAAAATTAATGAAACGGAATGGGGTAAGGCATTACACATCCGCCCCGTATCATCCAGCCACCAATGGATTGGCTGAGAGGTTCGTACAAACCTTTAAGAAGGCGATAAAGGCCATGTGAGATGAGGAAATTCCACTACAGCATAAGATGGACAATTTCTTATTAGCCTACCGAAACGCGACACATGCAGTTACCAACCAGACCCCGGCCATGATGTTCTTTAACCGAATGTTGAGATCTCGTCTGGACTTGCTCAGACCAAATGTGCGAAGAAATGTTAAGGACAAACAATTACAGCACATCAACGAGAAGCCGACAAGGAGCTTCAATGTGGGGCAACCAGCCTTGGCCCGGGACTATCGAACAGAGAAGTGGCAACCCGGAACGATATGTACAAGGCAGAGGCCATTAACCTACACAGTGGATGTCGGGGAGAACATTGTGAGACGCCACGTCGATCAGATCTTAGCATCACAGGAATGCGTCAACCCCCATGTCTCGAGTACCTGGGGATGAACCCGACATACTTCAGACCCCGTAGCAGTGGAACCCGATGAACTACCCGATGAAAGGGGGTCAGAATCGCCTCTACACCAAGAACAAGAACCTGCGGAAAGGCGCTATCCCGAAAGGGTCAGGAAGCCGCCCCAAAGACTGAATCTATAAATGGACTTTTGTTATTGAATGTACATTTAAAAATGTAATTGTTATTTGAATATTAAGGGGGTATTATTAATCTAAAAAGGGAGGAATTGTAGTATATGTGCTTTAAGTCAGAACTACTTTTTACAGCTCCTGTATACTGTAGTACCGGCAGTGACCACACCGGTATATAAGCTGTGCGCCTGCCTCTGTACCCCAGTCTAGAGATTACCCTCCTCCAGTAAAGACCTGTTATTTGTTTATGTACAGCATCCGTGTAATCATTTATCCACTGAACCATGGATCTAACACCATTCAATAATGTTTTAATGCAAAGCCTTGTTACTTATGCAGCTTTAAGCAATACTTCGAGAAGAGTTAGTCATGACTAAGAAAAGAAGATTGAGAGTTACTGCCCCTTGCTAAAATTTTATTTCGATGTAATTTGACCAAAGGGAGCCACCATGGGCCTGTCCAATGATATAACCCCTCTTTGACGTAACAGCAGAGGCTGCTTTTGCACAGCTGAGCTAAATCAATTACATCCTAATAGTGTGCTACAGCATTAAGGATTTAGCCCCAGGAACCAGCAGTAAAACATGGATCATAACCGCATTATTGCTGTCTACGAATGAAATAGTTGCTTTTCTCTCTGCAGAAACCCGAGATGTGATGTTTTAGTTACCGATATATCAAGTTTCGGCACAGGATTATTGTCTTATTGCTTTTTCCTACAAAGCCCTGTACAAACAAACAAGATCACAGGCAGAGCAAAATCAGACAACCATTCTGTTTGTGTGCTTAATAAACTGGAGGTACAAATCGACTGCTAATATGATTGCTGGTTATATATCCTACTTAAACATAAGATCCATTAGTCGAGATAAAGCTACACAAATTTAACGTGCAATTATTTAAATTGGATTAACAAATTACGTTCATGAATTCCAGTCTTGTAATGTGCGGTATTCAAGAAGGCTTTAACTCGGGCCAAGAAAGGAAGCAGATTGGTGTAAGATATAAGGAATGAATTTCAGCTCGAGAGTAGAACTCCATGTCATGAGTGAACAAAGCTGACTCAGTAGAGTAAAAAGCCATGTTCAATTGGACGCTTCCAGCAAACGTCAGTTTTTAAATGAAATTTTGTTAATTATGCGGCAATGCTTTGCGGACAGTATGCCAGATTTGTCATTAGTCATTTCTTCACACACAGCCCTATTTTGCATGCACCGCTGGCTGTTGGCAGGCGTTCAGAATGAAGCTTGGCAGCAGAAAGAGTAAATATAGGAATGTCAGTGGATTTGAATAAATGGGCTCGGGAGTGAAGTCTGTAAATCACTGAGGCTTTGATCGTAATCATGATTGAACGAGTAGAAGCTGAGAATTATGGCTGAAAATTGATGAAACTGTGACATCGTAATACTGTCACTCACTTTTCAATGTTAAGATGATAGGTTGGAATGAAATGAATGGCATGCACAGTGTATCTGGAGCCAGGCATATCTGGGTTGCTGGGAAGAGGGGAAAGAAAGAAAGAAAGATATACTTGCATTTATATAGCGCCTTTCATGACCCCCGGATGTCTCAAAGCGCTTTACAGCCAATGAAGTACTTTTGAAGTGGAGTCACTGTTGTAATGTGGGAAACGTGGCAGCCAATTTGTGCACAGCAAGCTCCCACAAACAGCAATGTGATAATGACCAGATAATCTGTTTTTGTTATGTTGGTTGAGGGATAAATATTGGCCAGGACACCGGGGATAAACCCCCTACTCTTCTTCGAACTAGTGCCATGGGATCTTTTACATCCACCCGAGAGAGCAGACAGGGCCTCGGTTTAACGTCTCATCCGAAAGACGGCACCTCTGACAGTGCAGCACTCCCTCAGCACTGTCCCTGGAGTGGGAATTGAACCCACAACCTTCTGACACTAGTAGCTAATGGCACTGCATCCCTTTCAATGCTTCATGACCTTCCAATTCTATTACAGCAAGGCAAATTATCTATTTGATCTGAGATAGGAATGGGTTCGACTTAATTATCATAATCACGACTCATGTGTCACTGCTGAGTTATTCAAATGCTCCATCACCTCTGCTTTTGCCTCCCCCAGTGGCTGTCCCATTGCTAACTTCCCTTAGCACGGTGGCATAGTGGTTAGCACTGTTGCCTCACAGCGCCAGAGACCCGGGTTCGAATCGGGCTTCGGGCGACTGTCTGTGCGGAGTTTGCACATTCTCCCCGTGTTTGCGTGGGTTTTCTCCGGGTGCTCCGGTTTCCTCCCACAGTCCAAAGATGTGCAGGTTAGGTTGATTGGCTATGATAAATTGACCCTTAGTGTTAGGGGGATTAAATACGTGGGGTTACAGGGATAGGGTGGGATATGTGTTGGTGTAGGGGTTACGGGGATCGGGTGGGATATGTGTCGGTGCAGGCTCGATGGGCCGAAATGGCCTCTAGCTGCACTGTGGGGTTTCTGTGATTCTGTGATTCTAATGTCCTTGAACATGTTGTCACTTCCGAACTCTGTGCCTATCACTCGCAAAACTCCCTGTTTGAATCCAGCTTGCATCCTGCTCACACCATCAAGACTACCCTGGCCATAATCACAAACAACATTCCTTGTGATTGTGACAAAGATGTGTCTTTCATGCTCCTCCTCCTTGATCTCTGCAGCATTCAAAATGGTTGACAGTGCCATCTCCTCCATCTCTTGACTTTGGGCACAATCATGTCCTCCACCTGTTTAATTTTCTTCCTAAAAACTTTCCATTTATATTCTGCATCTTCAAATCAGCCCACATCCTAGCCCCATTGTACCTTTATCCCTTCTGGGAAGTTATGTGTGGACATTGGATCAGAACAGGATTGGACTTGGCCTCTGACTGTCAAGTAGCCTGCTAACAGTCAATGTAGAATGGCCACTTGCTTGAGTTACTGGAGGGCAACCAGAGCCCATAGAACCATACACCAATAGGAAAGGAGAAGACAAAAATTATTTGAAAAAAGAGTAATGGGTGTGAATGAATATCTATATATGAATGAGAGGAAGATTTGTGATTCTTACTCATTGCCCTGTGGAGATTTATATGCTCTCTACATTACAACATTACTACGGTGACTACACTTCAAAAGTACTTAATTGGCTGTAAAGTGCTTTGGGACGTCCTGAAGTTGTGAAAGGTGCTATATAAATGCAAGTCTTTATTTCTTTCTTTTTCTTTTCTCTCAGCTGGACAACTAAGGTATGATATAACATCAGTTCTGATGAAGGGTCCCAGACCTGAAACGTTAACTCTGTTTCTCTCTCCACAGATGCTGCCTGGCCTGCTGAGTATTTCCAGCATTTTCTGTTGTTATTTCAGATTTCCAACATCCGCAGTATTGTGCAATTTAACTAAGGTATGATGTTCTACTGACAGTGCCTATTAATCCCATAGCTGCATGTTCTGTGAGATGTTTTGCATTCTTTGGTATTATAATTCTTGGTTGGCATTATGATCTGTGTACCAACTCAGGAAAGGAGATGGCTTGACCAACTGGTATTGGATTGAAACAGAAGGGACAGATAGAAAGAACTTACATTTATGTAGCATCTTATCATGTCCTCAGGATGTCCCAAAGTGCTTTACTACCAATGAATTACTTTAAAGTATAGTCACTGTATAGACAAAGGGGGAAAAATTCGGTTGGTTTGCGCCTCCCGTTAGTGCCTTAAGAGGGCGCTAATGGGGCGCAAAGCAACTCGCGCCCATGCGCGGCGATGTTTGCACCGCTCACGAAATTAACTAGACATTTTGCGGCGGTGCTAAACACTACCGCCATGCTTTCCTGCGCCGGCAGATCGTGACGTCAGTTGAGTGTGCAACGCCCCGGTAGCGCCCCGGACCGGATATTGAGTGGCGCGCCCTGTCTTACCGCCTGCCATTAGCAACAACAGGTTGAGGGGAGCGTTTTGCAGTCAGGAAGGGACTGGGGGAGCACTATTTAAAGGTGACCGCTTCCTGCCGTTTTTTGTTGGCGAAACTTTTGCACCACGCATTCTGAGTGAGAGAGAGAGACCGCAGGAGAGATTAAACGCTGTGTAAAGGAGTTTTGGGTACTGAGCAGCACTTTGCAGGTTCTTTCTGATTTGATCTTCCTTGCACCGATTTAAAAGAGAATATGGGGGCTGCACTCAGCTCTTTCCCTGGGCCTCTCCTTTGTTCTTTCCAACAGATTTGATGTACAGATCGCTCCAGGCCGAGATTCAAGGCTGCAATGAGCAGGGTGTGGATGGAGAGCAAGATCGACCGTCCCCTCTAAGAACTGGCTGGCGCCAGGGTGTCTGTATTCCATTGCTGACTGGCATCACATGAGCTTCGCCAGCACTCTGAGGTAGCGCCTCGCTCCTCGACCTTTGCGCCTTAAGACAGGTGTGCAGCGCCTGATTTAGCGCTCCAATCACCTCCAGGGGCGATAAAAGCCAAGTTTGCAGTCGGAGGTGATAATTAGCACCAGGCACTAATAAGAACATAAGAACATAAGAAATAGGAGCAGGAGTAGGCCATACGGCCCCTCGGGCCTGCTCCGCCATTCAATAGGATCATGGCTGATCCGAATCTAGACTCTCGTCCACTTCCCTGCCCTCTCCCCGTAACCCCCAATTCCCTTATCTGTTAGGAAAATGTCTATCTCCATTTTAAATTTATTTAATGTTGCAGCTTCCACAGCTCTCTGGGGTAGCAAATTCCATAGATTTACTACCCCCTGAGTGAAGAAGTTTCTCCTCATCTCAGTTTTGAAAGGGCAGCCCCTTATTCTAAGATTATGCCCCCTAGTTCTAGTCTCACCCATCAGTGGAAACATCCTCACCGCATCCACCCGATCAAGCCCCCTCACAATCTTATATGTTTCGATAAGATTGCCTCTCATTCTTCTGAACTCCAATGAGTAGAGTCCCAACCTACTCAAACTTTCCTCATACGTTAACCCCCTCATCTCTGGAATCAACTGAGTGAACCTTCTCTGAACCGCCTCGAGAACAAGTATATCTTTTCTTAAATATGGAAACCAAAACTGCACGCAGTATTCCAGGTGTGGCCTCACCAATACCCTGTATAACTGCAGCAAGACTTCCCTGTTTTTATACTCCATCCCCCTTGCAATAAAAGCCAAGATTCCATTGGCCTTCCTGATCACCTGCTGCACCTGCATTCTAACTTTTTGTGTTTCATGCACCAGGACCCCCAGATCCCTTTGTACTGTAGCACTTTGCAGTTTCTCTCCATTTAGATAATAACTTGCTCTTTGATTTTTTCTGCCAAAGTTCATAACCTCACACTTTCCAACATTATATTGCATCTGCCAAATCTCTGCCCACTCACTTAGCCTGTCTATGTCCTTTTGCAGGTTTTTTATGTCCTCCTCACTCACTGCTTTCCCTCCCATCTTTGTATCGTCGGCAAACTTGGATATCTTGCACTCGGTCACTTCCTCCAAATCGTTAATATAGATTGTAAAGAGTTGGGGTCCCAGCACTGACCCCTGCGGAACACCACTAGTTACTGATTGCCAGCCCGAGAACGAAACATTTATCCCAACTCTTTGCTTTCTGTTAGATAGCCAATCTTCCACCCATGCCAGTATATTACCCCCAATCCCGTGATTTTTTATCTTGATCAGTAATCTTTTGTGTGGAACCTTGTCAAATGCCTTTTGGAAGTCCAAATACACTACATCCACTGGTTCCCCTTTACCCACCCTGTATGTTACATCCTCAAAGAATTCGAGCAAATTTGTCAAACATGACTTCCCCTTCGTAAAACCATGCTGACTCTGTACTATTAAATTATGTTTATCCAAATGCTCTGTTACTGTTTCCTTAATAATGGACTCCAACATTTTGCCAACCACAGATGTTAGGCTAACTGGTCTATAGTTTCCAGCTTTTTGTCTACTTCCCTTCTTAAATAAGGGTGTTACATTAGCAGTTTTCCAATCTGCCGGGACATTTCCTGAGTCCAGGGAGTTCTGGAAAATGATCACCAATGCATTCACAATCCCTACCGCCACTTCTCTCAAGACCCTAGGATGTAGGCCATCAGGTCCGGGGGATTTATCCGCCTTAAGTCCCATTATTTTACTGAGTACCATCTCCTTAGTGATTTTAATCGTGTTTAGCTCCTCACCCCCCATTGCCCCCTGTTTGTCCAGTGTTGGGATATTTTTAGTGTCCTCTACTGTAAAGACTGATACAAAATATTTGTTCAGCGTCTTTGCCATCCCCATGTTCCCCACCACTAGTTTCCCGGTCCCATCCTCTAAGGGACCAACATTCACTTTAGCCACCCTTTTTCTTTTTATATAGCTGTAGAAACTCTTGCTATCTGTTTTTATATTTTTTGCTAGTTTACTTTAATAATCTATCTTCCCTTTCTTAATTAATCTTTTAGTTATTGTTTGCTGGCTTTTAAATGCTTCCCAATCTTCTATCCTCCCACTAGATTTGGCTAATTTATATGCCCTTGTTTTCAGTCGAATACTATCCTTTATTACTTTAGTAAGCCACGGATGGCTGTCTTTTCTTTTACTCCCCTTTTTCCTCAGTGGAATATATTTATCTTGAAAGATGTGAACTATCTCCTTGAATGTAGACCACTGCTCTTGTACCGTCTTACACTTTAATCTGTTTTCCCAGTCCACTTTAGTCAATTCTACTCTCATACCTTCATAGTCTCCTTTATTTAAGCTTAGTACGCTGGTTTGAGGTCCAACTCTCTCACCCTCAAACTGAATTTGGAATTCAACCATATTATGGTCGCTCATTCCAAGGGGATCCTTTACTAGGACATTTTTTATTAATCCTGTCTCATTACACAGGACCAGATCTAAGATTGCCTGCCCCCTGGTTGGTTCAGTTACATACTGCTCAAGGAACCCGTCCCTAATACACTCTATGAACTCTTCCTCAATGCTGCCATGCCCAATTTGATTAGTCCAGTCAATATGAAAGTTAAAATCACCCATGATTATAACTGTTCCCTTATTACAAGCCCCAACTATTTCCCAATTTATACTCTGACCAACAGAGTTGCAACTGTTAGGAGGCCTATAGACTACGTCCACTAGTGCCTTTTTCCCCTTATTATTCCTTATCTCCACCCAAACTGTTTCACTATCCTGATCCTTTGACCCAATATCATTTCAGACTATTGCAGTGATTCCATCCTTGATTAACATAGCAACCCCACCTCCCTTTCCTTCCTGTCTGTCCTTCCTAATTGTCAAATACCCTTGTATGTTTAGTTCCCAGTCATGATTATCTTGCAGCCATGTTTCCGTAATGGCCACCAGATCATACCCATGTGTAGTTATTTGCACCGTCAACTCATCAATTTTGTTACGAATGCTGCGTGCATTCAGATAAAGAACTTTCAAATATGTTTTGTGACAATTTATTCCTGCTTTTACCCCTTTTATTACTTTACCTTTATCATTATACATTCTGTCCCTTCCTGACACGCTCTGGTTTTTAATTCCCCCACTGCTACCTTGCTCTATTGCCTTCTCTGATGTCATTTTTATTTTTCGCTCTCTTAAAACCTCCCCCCCACTAATTAGTTTAAAGCCCTCTCTACAGCCCTAGTTATTCGATTCATCAGGATTCTAGTCCCAGCACTGGCCAAGTGAAGTCCGTCCCAACGGAACAGCTCTCTCCTGTCTCAGTACTGATGCCAGTGTCCCAGGAAGCAAAACCCATTTCTCCCACACCAGTCTTTGAGCCACGCATTTAACTCTCTAATTTTATTTACCCTAGCCAAATTTGCACGTGGCTTAGGTAGTAATCCAGAGATTATTACCCTTGTGGTTCTGCTTTTTATTTTGGCCCCTAGCTGCTCAAACTCCCTCAGCAGAACCTCCTTCCTTGTCCTATCTATGTCATTGGTACCAACATGGACCACGACAACTGGATCCTCCCCCTCCCACTCCAAGTTTCTCTCCAGCCCAGAGGAGATGTCCTTAACCCTGGCACCGGGCAGGCAACACAGCCTTCGGGACTCTCGCTCTCGGCTGCAAAGAACTCTATCTATCCCCCTAACAGTACTATCCCCTACCACTACAACATTTCTTTTAACTCCCCCCACTTGAATGGACCCCCGCTCCACGGTGCTGTGGCCAGGTTGCTCATCCTCCCCACAGTCCCTGTTCCCATCCTCACAGGGAGTAAGAGCCTCAAACCTGTTGGACAAGAGCAAGGGCTATGGCTCCTCCAACACTACCTCCTGGATCCCCGTACCTGCCTCACTTCTAGTCACACCATCCTGAACCTGGCCACGGACTACAACTGAATTAATTAATCTAATTGGTGTGATTACCTCCTGATACACAGAGTCCAGGTAACTCTCCCCCTCCCTGATGTGTCTCAGTGTTTGAAGCTCAGACTCCAGCTCTTCAACACGGAGCTGGAATTCCTCGAGCAGCCAACACTTACTGCAAATGTGATCACCGTGAGCATCAATGGTGTCCACCAGCTCCCACATATTGTAGCAGCAACACATCACCTGATCTCCCATTCTATGTAATTAATTAAATTTATTAATATTATTTTTAAATACCCTCTGCCCCGATTCTAGATGATGAATATCGCACCTTAGAAACTATAAACCACAGAGTTTAAGCTTAAAAAAGAGAGAAATACTTACCAACCAATCACTTACCCGCTTTCTGGTGACGTCACACTTGGATTACTTTTTATCTCTCTCCTTCCCTCTGAGTTCCGAGTTCAGAGACTGGTAGGCCTTACCTGGTCTCTGGGGCCTTTTATAGCCCCGCTCTGCCGCTCGAGTTTCCTGCCGACGCTGTGAGGCCTTACCTGGTCTCTGGGGCCTTTTATAGCCCCGCTCTGCCGCTCGAGTTTCCTGCCGACGCTGTGAGGCCTTACCTGGTCTCTGGGGCCTTTTATAGCCCCGCTCTGCCACTCGAGTTTCCCGCCAACACTGTGAGGCCTTACCTGGTCTCTGGGGCCTTTTATAGCCCCGCTCTGCCGCTCGAGTTTCCTGCCGACGCTGTGAGGCCTTACCTGGCCTCTGGGGCCTTTTATAGCCCCGCTCTGCCACTCGAGTTTCCCGCCAACACTGTGAGGCCTTACCTGGTCTCTGGGGCCTTTTATAGCCCGGCTCTGCCGCTCGAGTTTCCTGCCGACGCTGTGAGGCCTTACCTGGCCTCTGGGGCCTTTTATAGCCCCGCTCTGCCGCTCGAGTTTCCCGCCAACACTGTGAGGCCTTACCTGGTCTCTGGGGCCTTTTATAGCCCCGCTCTGCCGCTCGAGTTTCCCGCTGACGCTGTGAGGCCTTACCTGGTCTCTGGGGCCTTTTATAGCCCCGCTCTGCCGCTCGAGTTTCCCGCCAACACTGTGAGGCCTTACCTGGTCTCTGGGGCCTTTTATAGCCCCGCTCTGCCACTCGAGTTTCCCGCCAACACTGTGAGGCCTTACCTGGTCTCTGGGGCCTTTTATAGCCCCGCTCTGCCGCTCGAGTTTCCTGCCGACGCTGTGAGGCCTTACCTGGCCTCTGGGGCCTTTTATAGCCCCGCTCTGCCACTCGAGTTTCCCGCCAACACTGTGAGGCCTTACCTGGTCTCTGGGGCCTTTTATAGCCCGGCTCTGCCGCTCGAGTTTCCTGCCGACGCTGTGAGGCCTTACCTGGCCTCTGGGGCCTTTTATAGCCCCGCTCTGCCGCTCGAGTTTCCCGCCAACACTGTGAGGCCTTACCTGGTCTCTGGGGCCTTTTATAGCCCCGCTCTGCCGCTCGAGTTTCCCGCTGACGCTGTGAGGCCTTACCTGGTCTCTGGGGCCTTTTATAGCCCCGCTCTGCCACTCGAGTTTCCCGCCGACGCTGTGAGGCCTTACCTGGTCTCTGGGGCCTTTTATAGCCCCGCTCTGCCACTCGAGTTTCCCGCCGACGCTGTGAGGCCTTACCTGGTCTCTGGGGCCTTTTATAGCCCGGCTCTGCCGCTCGAGTTTCCCGCCGACGCTGTGAGGCCTTACCTGGTCTCTGGGGCCTTTTATAGCCCGGCTCTGCCGCTCGAGTTTCCCGCCGACGCTGTGAGGCCTTACCTGGTCTCTGGGGCCTTTTATAGCCCGGCTCTGCCGCTCGAGTTTCCCGCCGATGCTGTGAGGCCTTACCTGGTCTCTGGGGCCTTTTATAGCCCGGTTCTGTCTCTCGAGTTTCCCGCCAACGCTGTGAGGCCTTACCTGGTCTCTGGGGCCTTTTATAGCCCGGCTCTGCCGCTCGAGTTTCCCGCCGACGCTGTGAGGCCTTACCTGGTCTCTGGCCGATAATTGCGCCCCAAATTTAAAAAAAGTTCATCTGTTTTTCGATGGCATTGCTTGAGGAAGGAATGTTGGTCAAGAGAGGAATGTTGGTCAGGGCATCAGGGGAACTCACTACTTTTCTTCAATGGCATCTTTTACATCCACCAGAGCAGGCAGATGGGGGCTCATTTAAACCGAAAGACGGCACTTCCAACAATACAATACTCCTTCAGTACTGCAATGAATACTGTGTAATCACCCGAGTTTATGTATTCCAGTGGTGAAATTGAGCTTGAAGACATAACCGTCTGAATTAGCGGCGAGAGAGCTACCAACTGAACCAAGCTGACCCTTAACAACATTTGGATCATGAAACCAATCTCACATATTTGGTTAATCCTTTGAAAATTTATTTTGCTGCACTTCTCTGTCCTGCTGAACTGGTTAGTGAGAATTTGTGTAGATATTTTCCGTGGGTCTGTCTGTTAGTTTGAGTCAAATACAGATACTTATTTTTTAAAGTAAATTTTCAGAAACTCTCTCATATTTACTAGAAAGAAAGATTTACAAACAGATTTAAATTTGGTTGCCATAATTCACCCTTTTAAATAAAACACCAGGTGGTATTCAGAATAATAAACCAACTGTTTAAAGCCATAGGAACAACATATGAACAACGATGGAGAGGAAAAGACCCAATGATCTATCCAGTCTGACCCACACAACTGCAATCCCATGTGCGTCACAATATACACAAGCCCTACCCCTGAGAGGCAAAGAAATAGATAAAAACCTAGGCCAATTAGGAAAACAAAATCCTCTCTGACCTCCCCCCCAGGGGACCACTCTGGCACTGATTAATGTCATACAGTACCTACCCTTTGTACGAAGTGATCTCCGCCCCAGCCAGAAACAGGACCAGCTCTCACTCAGCGAATCAGCGTTCACCACGCAAGCCGACAGCGTCTTCCTCAGACCCACTATTCTCTGGGGGAAAAGAACCACATCCTAACATCTAAACTAGTCTGTCTTAACATAACTTGAGATTGTGACCTCCCTAACCTTTTGAGTTGAAACAAACTGTCTACACAAACACAATCTGTTCCCTTCATCATCTTATAAATCTCCTTCAAATCACCTCTTAGTTTACGTTTCTCCAACGTGTCAAGTCCCAGCTCTCTGAGCCTATCTTGGTAACTAAGATGCTTTAAACTGGGTATTAGTTTTGTGGCCCAAAGAGAGATTCTGACAGATTTCAAATCTATTTTGGATTTGAAGAAAGCTGTATGGTTTCACACTATAATACTAGCTAGTAAATTTAATTTTCGGAGGTTTTCTTAAAAAAAAGTACTTGCAATTGAATACTCTAGATGGCAGAGAAGTGTAGGCACATTCTTTGTCAGGTCTTCAGTAAAAAAGATGGAACTGGGTCAGTAAACCAAAACTAGCTCTATTCCAGATCCTGCTAAATTTTTAGTTAATATAATAGCAGTTTTCTGTTATTTTATTATCATGAGATTTATCTTGTATGCTGTAAATCTGGCACAGTTTGCCTTTCAGTCTGTCTATGAGAGGAGGGGAAGCCTGCGGAGAAACTGTGGGCAATCCATGGTTAAGGCTTGAGTGAATGTCTACTAGTGTGAGGGAAATGCATCCATTGGGGAATCAGACAGAGATATCAAAACAAAACAAAATTATGCTATTTTATTTCTATAAAAACAAACTGTGGCTTTTTAACAGCAGCTGATACTAGGAACAAGCAAATGACAATTCTAAGGAAATTTTGAGAGAGTCACCGATAGTTTATTAAATCTATGCTCCTGGAATGTCTAGGGCATGAATGGGGGAGATGAGGAATCAGGTGGGAATGGGAGCGTGGGAGTCCTCCGAGCACACCTCCTTCTATTTGCTCTCCCTCCAGAGACAGCTCTGTTTGCTCCATCTTCCAGCTCCTCCTCCCAGTCTGGGATTCGCAGAAGGAGCCCCATCAAGAACTAACTGCAGTGCCAGAAGTCCCTCAGGCCCTAGAGGTCAAAAATACCACAAGCTACTGCAAGAAAAATGCCTCCTCGAGAAAGCTCTGTACAGCTTTACCTGAGAGGAGCTGAGGATACCTTTAAGTAGCATTTGAGGTGGTCTCCTCAGGACTTGTACCTTCCATGGTTGGTGGGCAGGTGGAGGAAGTGACATTAATCAGGCGGGGAGATCGCAAGATGGCATCATAATGTGCCATATTGACATAATTGGACCCCGATTTGAATTCATTCAAGCGGCTCCTGCCTGCTTCAGACGGAAACTCTGGCCATCAGAATTAATGACCCTGGAAAATCTAACCAGCTGTTAAAGCAGCGGTAAGTGGGTGGGAAGAAATGCTGTTTAATTTTCTGCCCCTTGCTGCCTCATTTTGAGTACAAAAGGGGCGATACAAATTAAAACTGCCCCCGCTATGTTTTGAGTGGCACTCAATGTTGTTTGAGGGTACCGTTCTCCTGGACTGGATTTGATCGCCTGAGGGGGTCAAAGAGGAATTTTCCTGAGTATTTTTTCCTTTATTGGCCCTGGGTTTTTTCTTTGCCTCTCCCAGGAGATTTCATGGCTGTGGGGGCGGAGGGCGTGGGTAGAATTGTTCAGTCAGGATGGTCTGGCCATCATGAGCGTGGGGCAGGCTTGATGGACCAGCTGGTCTTTTCCTACAATTGAGGATTTGAGTATAAGATGTCTTACTGCAATTATATAGGGCCCTGGTGAGACCACACCTGAAGTATTGTGTACAGTTTTGGTCTCCTTACCTAATGAAGGATATACTTGCCATAGAGGGAGTGTAACAAAGGTTCACCAGGCTGGTTCCTGGGATGGGGGGATTGTCCTATGAGGACAGATTGAGTAGACTCGGCCTATATTCTCTAGAGTTTAGAAGAATGAGGGGCGATCTCATTGAAACATACAAAATTCTTACAGGGCTTGACAGGGTAGATGCAGGGAAGATGTTTCCCCTGACTGTGGAGTCTAGAACCAGGGGTCAGTCTCAGAATAAGGGGTCGGCCATTTAGGACTGAGATGAGGAGAAATTTCTTCATTCAGAGGATGGTGAATCTTTGGAATTCCCTACACCAGAGGGCTGTGGAGGCTCAGTTGTTGAGTATATTCAAGACAGAGATCGATAGATTTTTGAATATTAAGGGAATCAAGGGATATAGAGATAGTGCAGGAAAGTGGAGATGAGGTAAAAGATCAGCCATGATCTTATTGAATGGCGGAGCAGGCTCGAGGGGCCAAATAGCCGACTCCTGTTCCTATTTCTTCTACAGCCACAATCGTATGTTAGTATGTGCCTGCCTAGTATGGAACTTGTAATTTGTCTGTCATCTGTGGTATAGTGATTTAAGAATACTGTATATAGGACACAATACTGGAGTTCATACCTTAACCACCTTCATTAAAACAGATTATATGTCATTATCTCATTGCTGTTTGTGGGAGCTTGCTGTACAAAAATTGGCTGCCACGTTTTCTACATTGCAACAGTAACTACACTCCCAAAGTACTTAGTTGGCTGTAAAACGCTTTAGAACGTCCAAAGGTCGTGAAAGTCGCTTATGAAATGAAAGTTCTTTCTTTTACAGAATTTTCTACAGAATTTTGACTCATAGATGTTAGTGTTTAAAAAATTATGTTACAATAAATAATGTTAATGTTTTTAATTATCAAAATATCTATTGAATTTTGTAAGATGTTCAAAAATGAAGTTTGTTTTGTTCAACTTCATCTTTCCAGACACAATTGATATGCTTCGCCAGCTTTTTCTGCCCACTTCTGCCTACAGTTCTATTCTTATCGTCTCTTTGCACCTATCTAATTTGCTTCATCTTTCCATAAAGGATTGATTGTTGCAGCAGTGGAATCATTTCTCCTCGACTGTATTATTTGCATACTAATAAAAAAAGGCCCACAGTGTGAGATTAGGCAAAGCACCTGATTAACAGCAAAATGTTGGTCCTGTTAGCTGAAAAAATGAGGAAATATTTGGCAACTGCCTGAATGTAAGCATTTCATTGCTATATCCGTACAATAATCAAGGGGAGCTTTCCATGCATCATCAGCCAGCCTGATTGGGGAGGGAACTGAAATATAAAGAATGGGAAAAGTTTCCAAAAGGCAGGGCATTACAGAACAGAAAAAGGCAAAACAATTACATACAGTGAGCATGGGAAGGAGTAGGCAACATTGACTGACGGAGAAATGCAACAAAGGAACTTGATATTTGACATATACAAATCCAGTAAAGCTCAGCGTCTGAGTAAACTCTATATTTATTTAGCTTTATTAGGTTTAAGACTTTGACTCGCAAATCAATCAGACAGAAATAATTTTCTTCTGTTGAGTAAATTCTAGGATTTCCTAATTCAGTTGCTGCAGCAAATAACAGTTTGAAAGCAGCCTGAGTGCCAATTCAACTATTCGGAAATGAAAACAATTCTCGAGATTTAGGGGCTGCATGGATTAATCCACATGCTTTTTTAAATTCATTCCTGGGATGTGGGCATCGTTGGCAAGGCCAGCATTTATTGCCCATCCCTAATTGCCCTTGAGAAGGTGGTGGTGAGCCGCCTTCTTGAACCGCTGCAGTCTGTGTGGTGAAGGTACTCCCACAATGCTGTTAGGTAGGGAGTTCCAGGATTTTGACCCAGCGACGATGAAGGAACAACGATATACTTCCAAGTCAGGATGGTGTGTGACTTGGAGGGGAACTTGGAGGTGGTGGTGTTCCCATTCGCCTGCTCCCCTTGTCCTTCTAGGTGGTAGAGGCCACGGGTTTGGGAGGTGCTGCCGAAGAAGCCTTGGCGAGTTGCTGCAGTGCATCTTGTAGATGGTACACACTGCAGTCACGGTATGCCGGTGGTGGAGGTAGTGAATGTTTAAGGTGGTGGATGGGGTGCCAATCAAGCGGGTTGCTTTGTCCTGGATGGTGTCAAGCTTCTTGAATGTTGTTGGAGCTGCACTCATCCAGGCAAGTGGAGACTATTCCATCACACACCTGACTTGTGTCTTGTAGATGGTGGAAAGGCTTTGGGGAGTCAGGAGGTGGGACACTCGCCATAGAATACCCAGCCTCTGACCCCCCTTGTTGCCACAGTATTTATGTGGCTGGTCCAGTTAGATTTCTGGTAAATGGTGACCCCCAGGATGTTGATTGTGGGGGATTTGGCGATGGTAATGCCACTGAATGTCAAGGGGGGGTGATTAGACTCTCACTTGTTGGAGATAATCATTGCCTGGTACTTGTGTGGTACGGATGTTACTTGCCACTTATCAGCCCAAGTCTGAACGACGTCCAGCTCTTGCTGCATGCAGACATGGACTGCTTCATTAAATGAGGAGTTGCCAATGGAACTGAACACTGTGCAATCATCAGTGAGCATCCCCACTTTTGATCTTATGATGGAGGGAAGGTAATTGATGAAGCAGCTGAATGTGGTTGGGCCTAGGACACTGCCCTGAGGAACTCCTGCAGCGATGTCCTGGGGCTGAGATGATTGACCTTCAACAACCACCCTGATGTAATATCCTGCTGATGTTGTTATGGGTCAATTACTAAAGATCAACAAAATAGTTGCTCCAAAGCACAAGTCTATTCAAAATTCCCATTGTTACAAGACCCCATAAAAATACCTTAAGATTCCATAAGCTTCTCAGTTCAAAAGGCACTTCCAACAGAGTCCAATAAACCACTATTGCTCTTTCGTCATCAGGAGATAAACATTGTGATGGAGACATTTAATGGGCAATTCAGATGACTGGAAGAGGTTCAACTCCAAAATCAGTCTGAAAATGAAGATCCACCTACATAACAGTTTTGTGCATAATTTTAACGATTTGAAACTGTGTACATTTGATGGCTAGCCAATATCTCCAAAACAACTTAAAAGTTGGAGCAGGCTGGAAGATAAAGTAGTTTTTTTAATATACCATGAATGAAATAGCTAATATATACTCCAGGATACAATGATTGTGTAGGATGAACGGATGCAGAATATTCAATGCCTCAAATTGTAGACTAATTTCCATTGGAAGACGGGTGAAAAAAGCCCAGTTGGGTAAGAAGTGTTGGTGTGAACTCTTGATTGGAAACCAGTGACCCTTCCTGGAATGTGTGTGTGTGTGTGTGTGTGTGATGTGAGGGCAGAATCAGGCACAGCTGCAGTTGAATAACCCATCTACACCCACTGTCCAGACTCTCACGTGGAGAAGGAGCTCTTGGTTCAGATGCTAAAGGGCTGTCACTGCGCTGCGGTGTAAATACATCAGCATGAGTCATTAGTCTCCGGAGCGGAGGTGAAAAATTGCTGAAGTGGGAGAGGGAGAGGGAGAGGGGGAGGGGAGGGAGAGGGGAGGGAGAGGGGGAGGGGAGGGAGAGGGGGAGGGAGAGGGGGAGGGAGAGGGAGGGGGGAGGGGGAGGGAGAGGGGGAGGGGAGGGGAGGGAGAGGGGGAGGGGGGAGGAGGGGGAGGGGTGGGAGTGGAGAGGGGGGAGGGGAGGAGAGGGGGAGGGGAGATGGGAGGAGGGGGGAGGAGGGGGAGGGGGAGGGGAGATGGGAGGGGGAGGGGAGGTGGGAGGGGAGGGGAGGGGGAGGGGAGGGGGAGAGGAGGGGGAGGGGAGGGGAGGGGGAGAGGGGGAGGGGAGGGGGGTGTTAGATCCGTGGTTCAGTGGATAAATAATTACACGGATGCTGTACATAAACAAATAACAGGTCTTTACTGGAGGAGGGTAATCTCTAGACTGGGGTACAGAGGCATGCGCACAGCTTATATACCGGTGTGGTCACTGCCGGTACTACAGTATACAGGAGCTGTAAAAAGTAGTTCTGACTTAAAGCACATACACTACAATTCCTCCCTTTTTAGATTAATACCCCCTTAATATTCAAATAACAATTACATTTTTACATGTACATTCAATAACAAAAGTCCATTTATAGATTCAGTCTTTGGGGCGGCTTCCTGACCCTTTCGGGATAGCGCCTTTCCGGAGGTTCTTGTTCTTGGTGCAGAGGCGATTCTGACCCCCTTTCATCGGGTAGTTCATCGGGTTCCACTGCTACTGGGTCTGAAGTATGTCGGGTTCATCCCCAGGTACTCGAGACGTGGGGTTGACGCATTCCTGTGATGCTAAGATCTGAGCGACGTGGCGTCTCACAATGTTCTCCCTGACATCCACTGTGTACATTAATGGCCCCTGCCTTGTACATATCGTTCCGGGTTGCCACTTCTCTGTTCGATAGTCCCGGGCCAAGACTGGTTGCCCTACATTGAAGCTCCTTGTCGGCTTCTCGTTGATGTGCTGGAATTGTTTGTCCTCAACATTTCTTCGCACATTTGGTCTGAGCAAGTCCAGACGAGATCTCAACCTTCGGTTAAAGAACATCATGGCCGGGGTCTGGTTGGTAACTGCATGTGTCACGTTTCGGTAGGCTAATAAGAAATTGTCCATCTTATGCTGCAGTGGAATTTCATCGTCGCACATGGCCTTTATCGCCTTCTTAAAGGTTTGTACGAACCTCTCAGCCAATCCATTGGTGGCTGGATGATACGGGGCGGATGTGCAATGCCTTACCCCATTCCTTTTCATGAATTTTTGGAACTCGTCGGACACAAACTGTGGTCCATTATCAGAGCAGATCTGCTCTGGCAAACCGTTTCTGGCAAATATGGTCCGTAGGACTGCAATCGTTTTCTTTGTAGTGGATGAAGACATCTTTATCACCTCAGGCCACTTTGTATGAGCATCCACTGCTATTAAGAACATTGAGTCCATGAATGGACCAGCGAAATCAATGTGCACCCGTTGCCATGGAGAGGAGGGCCACTCCCATGGGTGTAGAGGGGCATGTGGTGGTGCATTTTGGACCTTCTGGCATCCTAAGCAGCTCTTAGTTAGGTCTTCGATTTGTTGATCGATTCCCGGCCACCACACATAAGCCCCAGCTAGGCTTTTCATTTTCACACCCCCAGATGACCTTCATGTAGCTCATTTAGCACTCTCTCCCTTAACTTGGGTGGAATCACTGTCCCCTGGCATACTGACAGCTGTTCTCTTCTGGATGAGAATGCTGGCAACAGTGAGTTGCCATGTGTTGGCCATCCCCTCACCGTCAATTCATATACCCGTGACAGCGTCGGATCATTGCAGGTCTCCTTCTCCATATCCGCGTTTGTTACTGGCAATCGTTCAATTATCGATGAATAAAATATCTCGATAGGGTCCACTGCTGGTGCTTCCTCCACAGTAGGCAGTGGCAGGCGCGATAGCCCATCAGCGTTCCCATGCTGTCTTGTGCCTTTATATTCTATTTCATATTGATTCGCCCCCAGAAACAGGGACCATCTTTGTAACCGCTGTGCAGTCATTACTGGCACGCCCTTCTTAGGATTAAAGATGGAGACAAGTGGTTGGTGGTCAGTCAGCAAGGTGAACTTCTGTCCATGCAGATAGTGGTTGAATTTTTTTACTCCCCATACTAGGCTGAGGGCCTCCCTGTCACTCTGGGCATAGTTGCGCTCGGCTGAGGTTAGTGACCGAGACGCAAAGGCTACTGGCCTCTCCAACCCGTCTGGGAATTTGTGTGACAGCACCGCTCCAATGCCGTAGGGTGATGCATCACATGCCAAACGAATTGGTAGTGCTGGGTTGAAATGGGCCAACACCTCTTTTGATGTGATCAATTCTTTACACTTCTGGAAAGCTCGTCTACGTTCGTCATCCCACTTCCATGGTACCCCTGTTTGCAGTAGGGTGTTCAGCGGGTGTAATACCGTAGACAAATTTGGTAAGAACTTGTGGTAATAGTTTACCAGCCTGAGGAACGACCTCAGTTGTGACACATTTTCTGGTGCTGGAGCCTTGGCTACTGCCTCAATCTTGTCAGGGGACTTATGTAACCCCTCTTCATCGATGATGTGGCCGCAATACGAGATCTGTTTCTGGAAAAACTTGCACTTGTGGCGGTTAGCTCGTAGCCCATATTCCTTTAATCTGGCGAGCACCTTCTCCAAGTTAGTGAGGTGATCACCGTCATTTTCGCCCGTGACCAAGATGTCGTCCAAATAACACTGGGTCCCTGGAATCCCTTGCAGGACCTGATCCATCACCCTTTGCCAGATAGCCGGAGCCGAGGCTACCCCAAACACCATTGATAGAGGCCTTTATGGGTGTTGATCGTAAGGTAATGTTTCGAAGCTTCTTCTACCTCCATTTGCAAGTACGCCTGGGTTAGATCAATTTTGGTGAAGCGTTTACCACCAGATAGCGAGGAGAAAATATCCTCAATTCGTGGAAGCGGATATTGCACCGTGTGAAGGACTGGGTTCACTGTCACCTTAAAATCCCCACAGATGCGGACCTTCTTTGGTTCCCCAGGTGTATTACTCAATGACCTCTTCATTACAGGAATGATGGGTGTAGCCCACTCGCTCCAGTCCACTTTGGACAGTACTCCTGAACGTTCCAACCCTTCCAGCTCTGCTTCAACCGCTGGTCTGATCGCATAAGGCACTGGTCTGGCCTTCAGAAACTTTGGGCTTGCATTATCTTCTATTTTAATTGTTGCTGTTATTCCTTTTAGTGTTCTTGTCCCTCCTGGAACACTTCTTTTGCGTCAGTTAGCATTTTTGACAGTCATCCAGGTGTGACGTCATCATCCTTTTTGGCCTCCACCTTCAGTGCCTGTATGGAATGCCAATCTAAATGTATCTTCCGGATCCATTCACATCCTAGCAGTGGTGGTCCTCCATTTGGCAATACATATTTATCCATTTTAGGTATTTCCTGACCTTTATATGTCACTTTTACCCTTATTTTTCCTTTGGGGTAGACTTTTTGCCCCGTATACGTCTTCAAGACAATCTCTGTAGCTTTCAAGGGTATGTGTGAAAATAGCCGTTTGTAGTCTCTTTGATTTATGACTGTTAGAGCTGACCCTGTGTCCAATTCCATTTCCACTTGGACTCTGTCTATCTTGAGTGTAACCCAGATAGTCTGGTGATCCTCCATTTCGGTTACATTATTTAGTTTCAGACAACCCAGCTCCTTGCTTCCAGAGTCTGTGTCACTTTTCTGTTCGTCTGAACCACTGTCCATCACCTGGTGTACCTTTTTGTACTTCTCCTGTGGAGATTTCTTACTGTTGGTTTTCTTCCCAGACCTGCAGACTCTTGCTATGTGTCCTGCTTTCCCACACTGTCTGCACACTTGGTCCTTCAACCAACAATCTTTCAGGTCATGTGTTGTTCTGCCGCAGCGATAGCACTTCCCTGTTCCATAGGTCATTTCGTTGGTGCCACATCCTTGCGGTCTCCGTTGTATCTCTGCAGCGCCCCTTGCGGCTGCTTCGTGTGATACTGCCATACTGAAAGCTTTGTCCAGCGTAAGGTCCTTTTCTGATAGAAGCCGTTTCTGGGTTCCTTCACTTTGTAGCCCACACACAAACTTATCCCTTAACGTGTCTGCCAGTCCCGCTCCAAACTGGCAGTATTTCAATAGCTTGCGCAGTTCCGTTAGTTACTCAGCATTGCTTTCGTCTTTGTGTTGGTTCCTTTTATGGAACTTAAATCGTTCTGCTATCAGCAGCAGTGTGGGGTTTAAGTGGTCCTGTAGGATTTCTACTATGCTTTCAAAATTCTTGTTTACCGGCTTCTCTGGGGTTATTAGATTTCGCAGTAACCCATAAGTTTTTGCACCCATGGAATTTAACAGAACCAGTGCTTTATTAGCATCTGGCACTTCATTCGCCCTGCAGTACACCTCAATACGTTCCACATATGTCGCCCAATCTTCGACTTCATTGTCGAATGTAGAGATACTGCCACTCTTTGGCATCCTTGGTTGTGCATTAACTATCACCAATGGCGCCTCCCGCGCTTCCCCTTCTTCTCCGCTGGCACAAAATGGCGTCTCCCGCGCTTTCCTTCCTTCCCGCGCTCGCCCGTCTTCTCCGCTGCGGCTTCGCAAAATGGTGTCTCCCGCGCTCTTCCTTCTTCTCCGCGGCTCAATGGTGCCTCCCGCGCTCTCCCTGCTTCTCCGCGGCTCAATGGCATCTCCCGTGCTCTCCCTGCTTCTCCGCGGCTCAATGGCATCTCCCCTTGCTTCGCCCCGCGGACCCTGATCAGCCTGTGATCCCTGGCTGTGCTCTGCGCGTTCTTCTCTTGATATTACCCTCACTCTCTCCAATTTGCAGTATTTTTCCTCGACGCCGCTCGGTGATCAACCCCCGTCTGCGCCCTGCTCTCTTCACCCTCTTTCTTACCCCGTCGACGCTGCCCGGCTCTCTCTCTCTGCCGTCGGTCGGCTCCAGCCGCCGCTGCTCGGGAAGGGACTGCTCTGGACCTGTCGTCGGTCTCTTACTGCTTGTTGTGGCTGGGGAACCAAGCCCGGCTCTCCGCAGCCTCCCCAACGAAGTTGGATCTCTGCCTGACTGCTGGGCGGTTGCTCGCGGTCGATGCCCGTGTTCCTGCACTCGACTATTTTTTTTTTTGTTTTGTTTTTTGTTTTATGTTGCAGGTAGATTCACATCAACACTCATCGCCACTGTTAGATCCGTGGTTCAGTGGATAAATAATTACACGGATGCTGTACATAAACAAATAACAGGTCTTTACTGGAGGAGGGTAATCTCTAGACTGGGGTACAGAGGCATGCGCACAGCTTATATACCGGTGTGGTCACTGCCGGTCCTACAGTATACAGGAGCTGTAAAAAGTAGTTCTGACTTAAAGCACATACACTACAGGGGGAGGAGAGCGGAGGGGAGAGGGGAGGGGAGGGGGTAAGGGGAGGGGAGGGGGTAAGGGGAGGGGAGGGGGAGGGGAGGGGGAGAGGGGGAGGGGAGGGGGGAGGGGTGTAGGGGAAGAAATAAAAATTCCCATATTCTTCACATTCACTTGTTTCCCTGAAATATCATCCATTAATGATATAATCATTTGTATACTTAATTACCCATTGGGTATATATATATATATCCTCAGCGTATCACTCTTAATGCGCTTTGCAATAACAGGTAGCTTTCAGAATGACCCTCAATGATATCGAAAATAATGATACTGTAGTGAAGTCTGCGATCAAACCTTTTGTTTATCTGTGCCACAGTTCTGCAGCTCCTCTCTGTGATGCTTCAGTCCTTGTTTCATGTGCATCATCATATCAGCCCACGCACTTCAACACAATCATCATCAGTACCTCCATCTGCTTCTTCTGGCTTGCACTTTCTCCCGGGCCATTCCACTTCTCCCCCTCTGGCACACACCAATATATGCCTTCGCTTCCATTTGCCCCTCACTGTTGTTGATGCACAGACCTCCCACTGTTACCAATTCAGCACCCGCTAGACATTTTCTGAGGTCAATTGAAATTACAAACATTTTACCCTTTCTGCAGAGTACTTCCTGGATTGTTCTATTGTAAATCCTATGTATTTGCAATAGGCTTTTTAATGTCTTTCACTTTCATAATTGTTTGCTGTATTTATAAAACCTTGCCTTTCCTTTCATTTTGTCTTTCCTTTTGTTCTTTCGTGTGTCCCCTTGCCTTATTTTTCCTTAAAAAAACGACATGATATTGCCCTCTATCTCTCTGCTCCTTATACTTCCTTCTGCTGAGCTGCATTGCTGCTCCATACTGGCGTGTCTGGACTTCTCCCTCACACAGCAGGCAGCACTCATTTCTGGCCTTGATGACTTATCTACACGAGATAATATCAATAATTCCTATTTTTAGTTTTTGTTTTCCTTCTAAATAATCCCCCACACCCACTTCTGGACCTTACGTTTAATGCCATTCAAAACCGCTTCTACCTCCCAACTATTTGTTTTTTTCCTTGGGGTGGAGGGGAATTTTTGAGCTCAACAAATTAGGAGACATTACTACTGATGGGAAATTTGGCAGCACCTGAACTAAATTAGCAAAGCACTGTTATGTTATATTTGATCGGGGAGTGGGTGGGGGGGAACCTGTGGCCACCAGGACTTTGCAATCTGACCTTCGAAGCCCAGTTAACTTTTTTTTAATTCGTTCATGGGATGTGGGCGTCGCTGGCAAGGCCAGCATTTATTGCCCAACTCTAGTTGCCCTTGAGAATGTGGTGGTGAGCCACCTTCTTGAACCGCTGCAGTCCGTGTGGTGAAGGTACCCCCACAGTGCTGTTAGGGAAGGAGTTCCAGGATTTTGATCCAGCGACGATGAAGGATCGGCGATATACTTCCAAGTCAGGATGGTGTGTGACTTGGAGGGGAGCTTGGAGGTGGTGGTGTCTTTGTCCTTCTAGGTGGTAGAGGTTGCAGGTTTGGGAGGTGCTGCCAAAGAAGTCTTGGCGAGTTGCTGCTGTGCATCTTGTAGATGGTACACACAGCAGCCACGGTACGCCAGTGGTGGAGGGAGTGAATGGTTAACGTGCCAATCATGTGGGCTGCTTTGTCTTGGATGGTGTCCAGCTTCTTGAGTGTTGTTGGAACTGCACTCGTCCAGGCAAGTGCAGAGTATTCCATCAAACACTCCTTCCAGGTGAAACAGCGATTTACTTATACTTCTTACAATTTAGTATACTGTATTCACTCCTCACGATGTGGTCTCCTCAACATTGGGGAGGCGTGACCCCGAGTTTCTGGTCGCCTGTCACTTTAATTCTCCCGTCCACTCCCACTCTGATCTTTCGTCCTTGGCCTCTTACATTGTTCCAATGAAGCTCAATGTAAGCTCGAGGAACAGCACCTCATCTTTCTATTAGGCACTTTACAGCCTTCTGGACTTAACATCGAGTTCAACAATTTCAGCCTATAAATTGGCCCCTGTATTTCTTTATATATTTTTTTCTCTTGTTTCCTCACATGGTAGCTGTTAATGTTGCTGCCATCATCATCCACACATCATCTTGAGCCATCTTTTGTTTCTTAACTTGTCCCATTACCATCTCCCTTTGCCTTGCACTATCACCCCTTTTATCATTCAATCTCTCCTGCCTTCCATCCTATCACAGACCTTCCCTTTTGTTCTTTCCTCCCATCCTCCCTGCCCCTGCTTAAAAATCTCTCCTCCCTAACCTTTTCCAGTTCTGATGAAGGGTTCGACCCGAAACGTTGACTCTGTTTTTTCTCTCTCCTCGATGCTGCCTGACCTGCTGAGTGTTTCCAGCATTTTCTGTTGTTATTTCAGTATTCCATCACACTCCTGATTTGTGCCTTCTAGATGGTGGAAAGGCTTTGGGGAGTCAGGAGGTGAGACACTCACCGCAGAATACCCATCCTCTGACCTGCTCTTGTTGCCATAGTATTTATGTGGCTGGTCCAATTAAGTTTCTGGTCAATGGTGACCCCCCAGGATATTGATGGTGGGGGGTTCGGCGATGGTAATGCCGTTGAATGTCAAGACACTCGCTTGTTGGAGATAGTCATTGCCTGGCACTTGTGTGGCATGAATGTTATCTGTCACTTATCAGCCCAAGCCTAAATGTTGTCCAGGTCTTGCTGCATGTGGGCATGGACTGTTTCGGAGTTGGGAATGGCACTGAACACTGCAGTCATCAGCGAACATCCGCATTTCTGACCTTATGATGGAGGGAAGATCATTGATGAAGCAGCTGAAGATGGTTGGGCCTAGGACACTGCCCTGAGGAACTCCTGCAGCGATGTCCTGGGGCTGTGATGATTGACCAACCACGACAACCATTTTCCTTTGTGCTCGGTATGACTCTAGCCAGTGGAGAGTTCCCCCTCCCCCCGATTCCCATTGACTTCAGTTTTACTAGGACTCCTTGATGCCACACTCAGTCCTGTTTGTACTTAAATTTCTTATATTTTATTTAGTGCTAATATTTCTTACTCATTGATTTGTCACATTTGAACTTTGAAGGTTTGCAAAGGGCTGATCTTAGTATTTTTTCCCCATTGGTGGATAAATCCCAAATGAGTCTAACAGATCCTTTAGTATGTGGCCCACAAAGACTAGAATCTTGGACCCCTCCGCATTAGATAGCAATGCATTTGTATTCTTGTCCACAATGGCTGAAGGTTTGTGAACCTATATTGTAGATGTAGCTTTTGTTCTCAGCAAAAAGCCCATTAACAATGGACACCTGCTGTGTATTCAAAAACAATTTTAGTTTTTTAGCAGGCTGGAGGGTAAATTTAGTGCTGGTGTATTACACTCCCGGCAGAGTGCATAGAATGAACCTATGCTTTGAATGGGGTTGGGGGGGACAATTACACCTTGGTAGAGTCCACTAAGTTAAAAGAATATGTGAGACTCTGAGGGTACAATTAGCTTTCAGTGAAACAGTGTTAAATTAACCCACCATCTGTTAATTAGACCCTGTAGATTTCAGCCCAGCAATGGCAATAGATGTTTGGAACAGTTTACAGCCTTTCCTACTGTTTCAGAGCCACGTAAACAGAAAGTGCAAGTAAATGGAGTTTGTGAAATTAAGCCGTAGATTTCCACGGGGGCGGATTCCTGTGGGGCTTCTACCAGATCATCCAGTGTAATTTTAGTGAAGAGCCGTGGAAATCCCACAAGTTATGATGGATGAGCGGGAGAGCCCCCAGAGAAATTCACCGCCTTCCCCGCCTCCCCGTGTGTCAAACGCTACTCAATCCTAAGGAGACCTGAAGGAAAAGGATAGGCAGTCTGGATTCAGACCTTGGTCCCTCACATCATCCTTGTTCTTATTGGAATTGCTAAAGAGGCAAGTGGACAGAGTGCACTTCAGTTCATACATTATTGGGAATGTCCAGGGGGTAGATTTTCATCTTCACGGATTCCATTGAAATGAATAGATTGAAATTCAGTTGGGTTCTATAATGGGTGAAATCCGACCCACCATATTATCGCCTAGGTGGTGAAGATGTAAATGCACCCCATATTTTCCCGGTTTTTGATACTTTTCCACCCCTGACATGCACACACATGCGGGTGATTCTGGGAGACCCATTTGCTCGTCACTGTATTTGAAGAAATTTGAAACCTCACTCAATCTAATCTAAGCTTCTGGATCAGTCAAATGAGAGCAGTTACTGGATTCAATAAAATACTGGCTGATCTCCTGTGGCATTTTTCACAGGAAGGCTGGGATCTGGAATAAGATTTTGATGTTTTGTTACTGAGATAGAGATGTGTTTATGATAGCACGACTGACCCTTTCTCCCGCTTTCAGAATTCCCATTCTACCTGGACCCCTCCCCCTGGCCTCTTACCCTCTCTAGATCTTTTCATCGCTAACTGCCGCTGTGACATCGGCCGTCTCCATTTCTCTGCTCCCCTCACTCACTCCAACCTACCTCCCTCTGAACTTGCAGCACTCCATTCTCTTAGATCCAACCCTGACATTGTCATTAAACCTGCTGACAAGGGTGGTGCTGTTGTTGTTTGGCGAACTGACCTCTACCTAGCGGAAGCTGAACGCCAACTCTCCGACACCTCCTCCTACCTCCACCTGGACCATGACCCCACTACCGAACATCAAACCACCGTTTCCAAGACTGTCACTGGCCTCATCTCCTCTGGAGATCTTCCCCCCATGGCCACCAACCTCATAGTTCCCCAACCCCGCACAGCCCGCTTCTACCTCCTTCCCAAGATCCGCAAACAGGACTGCCCTGGTAGACCCATCGTTTCAGCCTGTTCTTGCTCCACGGAACTTATCTCTTCCTATCTCAACTCTATCTTTCCTCCCCTTGTCCAGTCTCTTCCCACCTACATCTGCGACTCTTTGGACGCCCTCCGCCACTTTAACAGTTTCCAGTTTCCTGGCCCCAACCGCTTCCTTTTCACCATGGACGTACAATCCCTCTACACCTCCATCCCCCACCAGGATGACCTGAGGGCACTCCGCTTCTTCCTTGAACAGAGGCCCGACCAGTCCCCATCCACCACTACCCTCCTCCGCCTGGCTGAACTTGTTCTCACATTGAACAACTTCTCCTTTAACTCCACTCATCTCCTCCAAATCAAAGGTGTTGCTATGGGTACCCGCATGGGCCCTAGCTATGCCTGCCTTTTCGTGGGATATGTGGAACACTCTTTGTTCCAGTCCTACTCGGGTCCCCTCCCTCACCTCTTTTTCCGATACATTGATGACTGTATCGGTGCCGTTTCCTGCTCTCGCCCTGAACTAGACAATTTCATTCACTTTGCCTCCAATTTCCACCCTTCCCTCACCTTCACATGGTCCATCTCTGACTCTTCCCTTCCCTTCCTCGACTTCTCTGTTTCCATCTCTGGGGATAGGTTATTGACCAATACTCACTACAAGCCCACTGACTCCCACAGCTACCTGGACTACACTTCCTCCCACCCTGCCTCCTGTAAGGACTCTATTCCATTCTCCCAGTTTCTCCGTCTCTGCCGCATCTGCTCCAACGATGCCACCTTCCACACCAGTGCTTCCGACATGTCTTCCTTTTTCCTCAACCGAGGATTCCCCTCTACCGTGGTTGACACGGCCCTCGACCGTGTCCGTTCTATCTCCCGCACTTCTGCCCTCACCCCTGCCCCTCCCTCCCGGAACCATGATAGGGTTCCCCTTGTCCTCACCTTTCACCCCACCAGCCTCCATATTCAACGGATCATCCTCCGCCATTTCCGCTACCTCCAAAGTGATCCCACCACCAAACGCATCTTCCCCTGCCCTCCCCTTTCAGCATTCCGTAGGGACTGCTCCCTCCGAGACACCCTAGTCCACTCCTCTATCACCCCCAGCACCCCTTCCCCTTCGCCTGGCACCTTCCCGTGCAAGCGCAGGAGATGTAACACCTGCCCCTATACCTCCCCCCTTCCCACTATCCAGGGCCCCAAACACCCCTTCCAGGTGAAACAGCGATTTACTTGTACTTCTTGCAATCTAGTATACTGCATTCGCTGCTCACGATGCGGTCTCCTCTACATTGGGGAGACCAAACGCAGATTGGGTGACCGCTTTGCGGATCACCTCCGTTCAGTCCGTAAGGGTGACCCCGAGCTTCCGGTCGCCTGTCATTTTAATTCACCGCTCCATTCCCACTCGGACCTCACCGTCCTTGGCCTCTTGCATTGTTCTACGGAAGCTCAACGTAAACTCGAGGAACAGCACCTCATCTTCCGATTAGGCACTTTACAGCCTTCCGGACTCAATATCGAGTTCAACAATTTCAGATCATAACCTCGGCCCCTATTACATTTTTACTTATATTTTTTATCCACCCCTTTGTTTTGGTTTTTCCCTCCCCCCCTTCCTTTTTTTTCTCTCTCCCACATGGCAGCTGTCTCTCATTCTGCCAGAGCATTTCACACCTAATCTGAGCTGTCTTTTGTCTCCACTAGGCCTATCACCATCTCGTCTCGTTTTGAATACCTCTTAATGTCTCTTCACTTCTTTTGTTCTCTCGCAGCCCTGCCTTTCGATCTATTTCATTTCCTTTCCAGTTTTGAAAAAGGTTTGACCCGAAACGTCGACTTTCATTTCTCTCCACGGATGTTGCCTGGCCTGCTGAGTTTTTCCAGTATTTTCTGTTGTTATTTAGAGATGTGTTTAACCTGGCCTGTACCTTTAAGGACACTAATGGGTAATTCCTGTGGGAACTAGTCAAAGTAGACACAGCCTGAGGTCAGTTGCAGGTTAATTCTGGAGGGCAGTTTCTGCAGATTGGCAACTTGTAAATTCTCAGTTCCTTCCCTGGGAGTGGGAGGTGGGGGGAACCAGCTTATCAAGGTCAGGGCAAAGCAGCAGTAAATGACTGTCTTTCTTTTTCTGAACAGTTTTAAGTGTGACATGTGAAGTGTGATAGATAAGCACAAGTCAGAAATCATCATAGCTCACAGTGAGAAAGAAAAGAAAGACTTGCATTTATATAGCGCCTCTCATGACCACCGGATATCCCAAAGTACTTTACAGCCAATGAAGTACTTTTTGAAGTGTAGACACTGTTGTAATGTAGGGAATGCGGCAGCCAATATGCACACAGTAAGCTCCCACAAACAGGAATGTGATAATGACCAGACAATCTGTTTTTTTAATGATGTTGGTTGAGGGATAATTATTGACCATGACACTGGGGATAACTCCCCTGTTCTTTGAAATAATGCCATGGGATCCTTTACATCCACCCAAGAGGGCAGACGGAGCCTTGGTTTAATGTCTCATCCAAAAGACGATCCCGACAGTGCCGCACTCCCTCAGCACTGCACTGGAGTGTCAGCCTAGATTTTTGTGCTCAAGTCTCTGAAGTGGGGCTATGAACCCACAACCTTCTGACTCAGAGGCTAGAGGGTTACCAACTGAGTCACGGCTGAAAGTGAGGAATAATGGATACCTGTTCTTAGTGAGATCACTGGTGACCCCTTGATCAGGGGTTCATTGTCTCAGTGTTTAACTTTTTTGACCTCAGATCTCCTCTGCCACGTTGCTACCACTCGTTCTCCGCTGCTGTAATTTCTGGAATCCATTTCTTGGGTATTATATTTATGTTATAAATCCTGATGTACTGGTAAAGTTATGTGTATGTTTATATTGCATGTGTAAAATCTATGTGCCATTTATGTAGATCTTGTTTGCGTGAAACATTTTGAATTAAAAAGTTATAAAATGAGCAGGCAATGGGGAAAAATAGGCTTCTGTAAACTCGTGTTTTATTAAAAACACCTGATTTGAATCCAATTTACAACACAAGGAGCTTGATTTCAACTAACCTCGGGGTGTTTTGCCTTCATCTATTAATTGGTGACTTTCATTTCAAATGAAAATGACTATTTTCTCCGGCTACGGATTCTTGCATTGTCATTAGCTCCATTCTGCCTTGGCTGCTACACACATAACATGGACAACCCATAGGCATCTCTATTATACTTAAACATTGGACCATCCAAGGCTGTTTTCTCTGTAGCAGAGGCTAGCTAATGTTGTTAGACTATCATGGGTACAGAAGCTTTATGAATCATCTACTGCAGAATTATTACTTTTTTGACAAGAACAACACAATACACATTATCAAAATTTATGGCTCAATATAGCAAGTTAAAGGAAATGCCCAGAGGCAAAGATGGATGCGAATGTCAATAAAATACTGTGGATTATGGTCAGATTAATATCTTACTTAAATACCTACAATGTCCCTGAGTAGTAATAATAACTCTCTACTGGTTGAAATGGTTGGATATCTGTGTGGTATAGAAGGAGCTTAGGATTGCATACAGAAAACATTCTGCGTTATAGTACTAATTACCAAATAAACGAGATGTTCCAGATTCATAAAATGTACACAATTTGATTGCAAGACATAGACTGAAAAACAACTGGGAGTGCATTACATGTTGTTAATACAATTGAGGTAATTCTGAGGAAGTACTGGCCTACAAGAGTGGATCTTGAGAGGATTTGCGAGCTATCAGAATCACAAGAAGGTTTTGCTGTTTTTAGCACATTTCCCTATTTATTTTGTGTTATATAGACCTGAATGAGCATTATATGACAGTAAACATGTCACATTTCTGAGTGGTTTACACTTCTATCTCTTGAAGAGCAATGTTCCAATTACTGGTATCATCTGCATAGAAATATTGTTGATGGCATTTTATTTCCTGCCCAATTTTAGATAGTTTCCGCAATGGAGTCACTTCCAGCCCTATAACATGAACAGATGATTGGCAATTGAAACTACGGAGATGGTTAACATTGTGTATCTGCTGCTGGAACATTCTGTCCCAGAAAGAACATGAGACCACGGGGGAAAAATTCAGTTGGTTTGCGCCTCCCATTAGCGCCTTAAGAGGGCGCTAATGGAGCGCAAAGCAACTAGCGCCCTGGCGAGGCGCTGTGCCTCTCGCGGAATTGACCGGACATTTTGCGGTGGCGCTAAACAATACTGCCCAATCTCCTGCGCACACAGGTCTTAACATCATTCGAGCGTGCAACGCCCTTGTGATGCCCTGGAACAGAAATTGAGTGGCGCCCCCCTCCTTTCTGCCTGGCGCAACCAACGACACGTAGACTGGAATGCTTCCCAGTCGCTGTGGGGCTGGGGGGGGGGGGGCGCGGGGGGCGCTATTTAAAGGGGGCCTCTTCCTGGCTTTTTCTGTGGTAGACATTTTTACACCACTTGTTCTGAGAGAGAGAGAGAGAGAGAGATTTTGAGAGAGAGAGGAAGAGAGACTTCTGCATTGAGTCACGCTGTCTGAAGTAGTTTTGGCTTCTGACCATAACTTTGCAGGTATTTTGGTTTTTGACCTTCATTACTTTGATTGCCAAGATACTATGGGGGCTGCACTGATTGGGGGCGTCGTCCTGCGCCATCAGATTCGGAGGGCACAGAGACGCAGAGAGAGAGTGGCAATCATGGCCAGACGGAGAAGGGCCAACAGGCCTCTGTACAGGAGATCTTACCCTCCCAGGGTATTTCGCCAACAATTCTCCTACATTAATATGTCTGAGGAGCAGTGTTTGCGAAGGTTGCGCTTCAGCAAGGAGGTGGTCACTGAGCTCTGCCACCTGCTGCAGCCAGATCTGCAGCCTCAACTGAGGAGCAGCACATCTCTGTCAGTGGCAGTGAAGATAACAGTGGCTCTCAACTTTTATGCCACCAGCTCATTTTAGTCAGCTACTGGGGACATCGCCAATATCTCCCAGTTCGCGGTGCATTGCTGCATCCGTCAGGTCACAAATGCCCTCTATTAAAGGAGACGAGAGTACATCTCTTTCCCCATGACCCCGGACAAGCAGCAAGAACGCGCAATGGGCTTTGCTAGGATAGCGGGCTTCCCCATGGTGCAGGGCACCATTGACTGCACGCATGTGGCTTTGCGTGCTCCGCATGAGAATGCCGAGGATTTCCGCAACCGAAAGGGGTTCCATTCCTTAAACGTTCAGTTGGTCTGTGACCACAGACAGCTGATACTCGCTGTCAATGCCCACTATCCTGGCAGCAGCCACGATGCATTCATCCTGTGCCAGACTACTGTGGCAGAACTTTTCCAGGCTCCGCATCACCCAGGTGGTTGGCTTCTCGGGGAGAAGGGATATCCACTGTGCACCTGGCTGATGACACCGCTCCGTACGCCCAACACCCCTGCTGAGCTGCGGTACAACGAGAGCCATCAAGCTACCAGGAACATCATTGAGCACACAATCGGCGTGCTCAAGCAACGGTTCCACTGTCTGGACCATTCTGGAAGAGCCCTGCAGTACTCGCCTGAGCGAGTCTCCCACTTCGTTGTTGTGTGCTGCATGCTGCATAACCTGGCAATCCTCAGGACCCAGCCAATGCCACCAGGTCTTGGAGCACCACCAGAGGAGGAGGAGGAAGAGGAGGAGGAAGATGAGGAGGGTGATCATCAGCAGCACCAAGGCGGGAGGGAGGCCCACAATGTAGAAACTGGAAGGGCCGTCCATCAACAGCTGATAGCAAACCACCTCTAGGCCCCTGCTGAGGAAATGGCTTCTGCCATTGAGAACAACATGAATGAAAACAACCCGCAACCCCTAAGCCGGCCAAGGCAACAATGATTGCAAAGACCAAACGTGTACATTTTGAATACAAAAACGTATTTATTTTACAAACTCTGTGTGTGTCATTTCCGCATGACAAACTAATAGAAAGAAACACAAAAAAAAGTCATTAACATTACTGGTTCTCACAACCTGGAGATAATGTCCAAAACACTGAACAAAATTTGACCACGAACCTCTTTCTGCCTTTAATAAAAAAATGAACAACTTTTTGCCCTTCGAGGGTGATCTCCTTCCCTTGCGCACTTCCCCCCTTCCCACCCTACTGCTCCTCCATAATGGGACCCCAGTGGCTGCAGCAAGGCTGATGGAAGGCTGCTGATTGTCACAACCTGAGACTGCAGATGCCCTTGAAGGACGGCCTCAACCAGCTCTTGGCCTGGAGGGCCCGGCTGCAGACTGCACCAACTCTGCATGGGCGGCAGCAGTCTGTCCTACAGGCAGTGGCAAGTGCAGTGGAGAAGTGACAGTGGTGGCAGCAGGAATGCTGTCATCTTGAGAGAGGACAGCAACTCCCTGCTCGACCGACACACTGGCACTCCCACGGGACAGCACTTCAGCATCCGGAGCAATCTGCTGCAGCACAGATTGCTGGCCTGCTGCGGCGCGGTGAGAGCCCCGGGGAAATGTGTCCGAACCAGCGAGGATGGCAGCAGTCAGTGCTCGCGTGGCCTCAATCTGAGTCTGCATGAGAGCAGTCTGAGATGGGGTCATGGCAGCCTGTGACTGACTTGCAGCACTAAGCATTTGCGTGGCATCCGCCTGTGCTGCAGCGAAGTGCTCCACACTCCTTGCCAATGATTCAATGGATTCGGGCACCCTTCCCACTGCACCCATGAGCTTATTGTGCATGTCCACCGCCTGGGTGTTCATTTCAGCGATGAGCTGCTCCTCCTCTGTGTCCAGTGCAGCAGGACTCGCTGGCATACTCCCCTCCGGGGAGAAGGCCCCCGAGCTTCCCTACCCCCATCACGTTGCTGCAGCCTGCTGGGTCCTGGAGCTTCACCCTCATCAGACCCTCCCCCCCTGCTCCCCTCCAGGGAAGGCGTGTTCCCAGTGTAGGCATGGGCTTCCTCAGGAGAGGGTGGCACTGATGCTCCGGCTTCCTCTTCCCCCTCGCCTGCAGCTTCACTCTCACTGGCAGCTTGAGGGCCCGTCTCCTCAGCTGGTGAATCACCATCTGAAAGCAGGGAGGTACAAGAGTGGCTTTAGCGTGAGGACAGGGTGGCAGTATGGGAGGAATGAGTGCAGCAATTTAGTAAGTTGGATTGAAAGTGTCAAAGGCTGGTGTTGTGAGGGACAAGTGGAATGAGAGAGGACAAAAATGTGATGACCTTACCATTGCTGTCCAGAATGGAGTCGGCGTCTCCAGTGGTGACGGGACCAATCACCCGGCTTGCCACAATCCTGTGGACGCGCACCTCAAGATCGTTGAGGGGTTGCAGCTGAGGCCGCCCTCCACCCGTCCGTTGCTGCTGTCTCCTATTATGAGATACTTTGGCCTGCAAGGAAAAGGACGGCGTCTGAGTAAATATACAGCCATGGTCTTGCCTGATGTGCCTCCCATAGTTGAATAGCCCTTACTGTATGCAAAGTGTGGAATGCGTGTGTGTGTTTGATGAAAGGGCCATAGGTGTTGGATGAGTGTTGGGCATTGGGGCTTTTAAGACCCTCTGGCCATAGGGTGAGGATGAGATGGAGGGATGGAGAGGTATTGAAAAAAAGCCACTCACCCTGACGACCCGAGTGAGGTCATTGAACTTTTTTCTACATTGGATATGGGTCCTGGGCACCATGCTCCTTGAGGAGATGCTCTGAGCCACCTCCCTCCACACTCTTCTGTACTCGCGTAGCAAAGGCCTCCTGCCACTCTCTGGGTACAGTATAGATCTTCTGCGCTCCACTGCGCCAGCCAGAGCCTCCAAGGCCCGCTCGCTGAAGCACTGCGCTCGCTCCCTGGCCCTCTCCATAGTTCTTGCCTGCAAGATTTAGCCACAGGTCTGTCCAGGCCGAGATTCAAGGCTCCAATGAGCAGGGTGTGGCTGGAGAGCAAGATCGACCCTCCCCTTTAAGAACTGGCCGGCGCCAGTGTGTCTGTGTTCAATCGCTAACTGACAGCACCTGCGCTGCTCCCGCGTTCTGAGGTAGCGCCTCACTCCTCGGCCTTTGCGCCTTAAGAGAGGTGTGTAGCACCTGATTTAGCACTCCAATCACCTCCAGGGGCGATAAAAGCCAAGTTTGCCGTCGGAGGCGATAATTAGCGCCAGGCGCTAAATTTTGCGCACGGCCGATAACGGCGCCCCAAACAGGGCGATACTGAATTTTTCCCCCCACATGTCCAAGACTTCTCAGGCCAATAGCAATGTTAGGTTTAGTGGAGCAGTCATTCCAGGTCTCTGCTGTTAGATCCGTGTATCTTGATGTTGTGACCTTCAATAATTAGACAAGAGACTGCAGGGAACAATCAACAGGTGTTTACTGAATGAGGGTTACTCTAGAACTAACTGTACCGATCCCTACTCAGGGTTTATATACAGGTGTGGTCACTGCCGGTACTACAGTATACAGGAGCTGTAAAAAGTTGTTCTCCCCTTAAAGGTACATACATTACAATTCCTCCCCTTTTAGATTAACAGTACCATAACATTCATTTAACAATTAAATATCAAACTAATTACAATTAACACTTTTAGCATGCAACATTAACTGAAAATAGTCTATTTATAAATTCAGTCTTTGGGGAGGCTTCCTGATCCTTTCTGGATAGCGCCTTTCCCGAGTGTCTTGCTCTTGGTGCGGAGGCGATTCTGGCCCCCTGTCGTCGGTTGGTTCATCCGCTTCCGATGCTACTGTTTCTGGGGTAGATGATACCTGTACGTCGGGTTCATCACCAGGTACGTATGGGCGAGACATGGGGTTGACTCGTTCCTGTGACTCTAGGATCTGGTCAACATGGCGTCTCACAATGTTCTCCCCAACATCCGCTGTGTACATTAGTGGCCCCTGCCGTGTGCATATCATTCCCGGTTGCCATTTCTCTGTACGGTAGTCGCGGGCCAAGACTGGTTGCCCTACATTGAAGCCCCTTGTCGGCTTCTCATTGATGTGCTGGAATTGCTTATTCTCAACATCTCTTCGTACATTTGTCTGAGCAAATCCAGACGAGATCTCAACCTTCGGTTAAAGAACATCATGGCTGGGATCTGGTTGGTGACTGCATGTGTCGTATTTCTGTAGGCTAACAGGAAATTGTCCACCTTATGCTGCAGTGGAATGTCGTCATCGCACATGCCCTTTACTGCTTTTTTAAAGGTTTGTACGAACCTCTCAGCCAATCCATTTGTGGCTGGATGATACGGGGCGGATGTGTAATGCCTTACCCCATTCCTTTTCATAAATCTTCAAAACTCTTCGGACACAAACTGTGGTCCGTTATCAGAGCAGATCTGCTCTGGCAAGCCGTTCCTGGCAAAAATGGTCTGTAGGACTGCAATAGTTTTCTCCGTGGTGGTGGAGGACATTTTGATCACCTCAGGCCATTTTGAGTGCGCATCCACGGCTATTAAAAACATTGAGTCCATGAATGGACCAGCAAAATCAATATGCACCCGTTGCCATGGAGATGAGGGCCACTCCCATGGGTGTAGAGGGGCATGTGGTGGTGCATTTTGGACCTTCTGGCATCCTGAGCAGCTCTTTGTCAGGTCCTCGATTTGCTGATCGGTCCCCGGCCACCACACATAAGCCCTACCAAGGCTTTTCCTTTTCACCCCTCCCAGATGACCTTCGTGAAGCTCATTGAGCACTCTCTCCCTTAACTTGGGCGGAATTACCACTCGGGATCCACACATCAAGGTCCCCTGGCATACTGACAGCTGTTCTCTTCTGGATGAGAATGCTGGCAACAGTGAGTCGCCATGTGCTGGCCATCCCTTCACCGTCAAATCATATACCCGAGACAGTGTCGGGTCATTTCGGGTCTCCTTCTCTATACCAGCGTTAGTTACTGGCAAGCATTCAATTATAGTCGAATGAAATATTTCGACAGGATCCACTGCTGGTGCTTCCTCCGCAGTAGGCAGTGGCAGGCGTGATAGCCCATCAGCATTTCCATGCTGTTTCGTGCCCTTATACTCGATTTCATATTTATGCGCCCCTAGAAAAAGGGACCATCTTTGTAGCCGTTGCGCAGTCATCACCGGAACGCCCTTCTTTGGATTAAAGATGGAGACAAGTGGTTCATGGTCAGTCAGCAAGGTGAACTTCTGCCCGTGCAGATTATGGTTGAACTTTTTCACTCCCCACACTAGGCCGAGGGCCTCCCTGTCAATCTGGGCGTAGTTACGCTCGGCTGAGGTTAGTGACCGAGACGCAAAGGCTACTGGCCTCTCCGAGCCGTCCGGGAATTTGTGCGACAGTACCGCTCCAATGCCATAGGATGATGCATCACACGCCAACCGAATTGGTAGTGCTGGGTTGAAATGAGCCAACACCTCTTTTGATGTGATCAATTCTTTGCTCTTCTGGAAAGCTCGTTTACATTCGTCATTCCACTTCCATGGTACCCCCCGTTTGCAGTAGGGTGTTCAGTGGGTGTAGTACTGTCGACAAATTCGGCAAGAACTTATGGTAGTAGTTCACCAGCCCGAGGAACGACCTCAGTTGTGACACATTTTCCGGTGCCGGAGCCTTGACTACTGCCTCAATCTTTTCAGGGGACTTATGTAACCCCTCTTTATCAATAACGTGGCCACAATACGAGATCTGCTTCTGGAAAAACTCGCATTTGTGGCGATTAGCTCGGAGCCCATATTCCTTCAATCTAGTGAGCACCTGCTCCAGGTTGGCGAGGTGATCACTGTCATTTTCGCCCGTGACCAGGATGTCGTCCAAATAACACTGGGTCCCTGGAATCCCTTGCAGGGCTTGATCCATTGCCCTTTGCCAAATAGCCGGAGCTGATGCTACCCCGAACACCAGCCGGTTGTATTGGTAGAAACCTTTATGAGTGTTGATCGTGAGGTACTGTTTCGAGGCTTCTTCTACCACCTGGGCCAGATCAATCTTAGTGAAGCATTTCCCTCCAGGTAGCGAGGCGAAAATATCTTCAATCCGCGGAAGCGGATATTGTACAGTGTGAAGGACTGGGTTCACTGTCACCTTAAAGTCCCCACAGATGCGAACCTTCTTTGGTTCCCCAGGCGTATTACTCAACGACCTCTTCATTACAGGAACGATGGCTGTAGCCCACTTGCTCCAGTCCACTTTGGACAGTACTCCTGAACGTTCCAATCCTTCCAGCTCTGCTTCGACGGCTGGGCGGATCGCATAAGGTACCGGTCTGGCCTTAAAAAACTTTGGGCTTGCATTTTCCTCTATTTTGATCGTCGCTGTTATGCCTTTTAGTGTTTTGAGTCCCTGCTGGAACACTTCTTGTGCATCAGTTAGCATTTTTGACAGTCGTCCAGATGTGACGTCGTCATCCTTTTTGGCATCTACAGTCAGTGCTTGTATGGAATGCCAATCTAGCTGTATCTTCCGGATCCATTCACGTCCTAGTAGTGGTGGTCTTCCATCTGGCAATACATATAGGTCCATTTTTGGTGTTTCCTTGCCGTTATATATAACGTTCGCCCTTATTTTTCCTTTGGGGTAGACTTTTTGCCCCGTGTACGTCTTCAAGACCATTTTTGTATCTCTCAAGCGTATATGTGAGGATAGCCGCTTGTAGTCCCTTCGGTTTATGACTGTTAGGGCTGATCCTGTGTCCAATTCCATTTTCACTTGGACTCCTGCTATCTTGAGCGTGACCCAGATAGTTTGGTGATCCTCCGTTTTGATCACATTATGTAGTTTCAGACAACCCAGCTCCTTGCTTCCGGAGTCTGTATCACTTTTCTGTTCGTCTGAACTACTCTCCGTCACCTTATGTACCTTCTTGTACTTCTCCTGTGGAGATTTCTTGCTGCTGGTTTTCTTTCCCGACTTGCAGACTCTTGCTATGTGTCCTACTTTTCCACACTGTCTGCACACTTTGTCCTTCAACCAGCAATCCTTATGGTCGTGTGTTGTTCTGCTGCAGAGATAGCACTTCACTGTTCCGTATGACATTTCATTTGTGCCATATTCTTGCGGTCTCCGTTGTATCTCTGCTGCGCCCCGTGCTGCTGCTTCGTGTGATACTGCCATGCTGAAAGCCTTGTCCAGCGTAAGATCCTTTTCTGATAGAAGCCATTTCTGGGTTCCTTCAATTTGAAGCCCACACACAAACTTGTCCCTTAAAGTATCTGCTAGTCCCGTTCCAAACTGGCAGTGTTGATAGCTTGCGCAGTTCCGTTAAATACTCAGCATTACTTTCATCTTTATGCTGGTTCCTTTTGTGAAACTTAAATCTTTCCACTATCAGCAGCAGTGTGGGGTCTAAGTGGTCCTGTAGGATTGACACTATGTTTTCAAAATCCTTTTCCACTGGTTTCTCTGGGGTTACTAGGTTTCGCAGTAAGCCATACGTTTTTGCACCCATTGAATTCAACAATACCAGCGCTTTCCTGTCATCTGGCACTTCATTCGCCTTGCAGTACACTTGTATGCGTTCGACATATGTCGTCCAATCTTCGACTTCATTATCGAACACTGTGACACTGCCACTCTTCGGCATCCCTGGGTGTCGTTAGACTGGCTCAAAATGGCATCTCCCGCGCTCTCCCTTCTTCCCCGCTGCGGCTCAAAATAGCGTCTCCCGTGCTTTCCTTTCTTCCCCGCTGACGCTGCTCGGCCCTTGAACACTGGCTGCGCTCTGCGCGTTTTCCTGCGCGCCTCTCTCCCCTGTTGACGCTGCTCGGCCCTTGAACACCGGCTGCGCTCTGCTCTCTCTCGTTGACGCTGCTCGGTCCTGAACACCGGCTGCGCCCTGTGCGCTCTACCCTCTCTCTCTCCCCCGTCGACGCTGCTCGGCCTTTTTATGTGCCGTCGGTCGGCGCTGTCCGGGAAGGGTCTGCGCAGTACCTGTTGCCAGCCCGTTTCGCTGGACCACCGTGCTGGAAAGCCAAGCCTGGCTCTTGACAGCCTCCCCTGCGATGCTCAATCTCCGCTGGATGACGGGGGGGTTTCCCGTGGTCGACGCCCGTGCTTCTGGACTCGGCCTTCTTCCACTGTTCTCCAGGAGCGAATCCCTGGGAGGTGATGCAGAGTTGCAGGTAGGTTTGAATCTGCTCGTCGCCAATGTTAGACCCGTGTATCTTGATGTTGTGTCCTTCAATAATTAGACAAGAGACTGCAGGGAACGATCAACAGGTGTTTACTGAATGAGGGTTACTCTAGAACTAACTATACAGATCCCTACTCAGGGTTTATAGACAGGTGTGGTCACTGCCGGTACTACAGTATACAGGAGCTGTAAAAAGTTGTTCTCCCCTTAAAGGTACATAAGAACATAAGAAATAGGAGCAGGAGTAGGCCAATCGGCCCCTCGAGCCTGCTCCACCATTCAATAAGATCATGGCTGATCTGATCCTAACCTCAAATCTTCTATCACTCTGCATCCACCCGAACCCATGTGATCTCCCGGGAGAGGCGAAAAACCAGATAAAGACCCAATGGCCAATTTGGGAGAAAAAAATCTGGGAAATTCCTCTCCGACCCATCTAGGCGATCGAAATTCTTCCAGGAGATCACTCTGTCCCTATATTTTCTACAGTACTTACCTTCTGTAAAGGCGATCTCCACCCCAGCCAGGAACAGGAATAAAACCATCTCCTGAAATCTAACAGAATTAGAACACAGTAGGAGCAGAACAAGGCTACACGGCCCCTGGGCCCGCTCCACTACCCACAGGGCCATGACCATTCCGAACCCAGACTCATGTCCAATTTCCTGCCCGCTCCCCGTAACCCTTTATTCCCTTTACTTCTAGGAAACTATCTATTTCTGTTTTAAATTTATTTAATGATGTAGCTTCCACAGCTTTCTGGGGCAGCAAATTCCACAAACCTACCACCCTCTGAGTGAAGAAGTTTCTCCTCATCTCAGTTTTGAATGAGCAGCCCCTTATTTTAAGATTATGCCCCCTAGTTCTAGTTTCACCCATCATTGGGAACATCCTCACCGCATCCACCCGATCAAGCCCCTTCACAATCTTATATGTTTCAATAAGATCGCCTCTCATTCTTCTGAACTCCAATGAGTAGAGTCCCAATCTACTCAACCTCTCCTCATATGACCACCCCCTCATCCCCGGGATTAACCGAGTGAACCTTCTTTGTACTGACTCGAGAGCAAGTATGTCTTTTCTTAAGTATGGACACCAAAACTGTATGCAGTATTCCAGGTGCGGCCTCACCAATACCTTGTACAACTGCAGCAATACCTCCCTGTTTTTATATTCCAACCCCCTAGCAATAAAAGCCAACATTCCATTGGCCTTCTTAATCACTTGCTGCACCTGCATACTAACTTTTTGAGTTTCGTGCACCAGGACCCCCAGATCCCTTTGTACTACAGTACTTTCCAGTTTCTTGCCATTAAGATAATAACTTGCTCTATGATTTTTCCTGCCAAAGTGCATAACCTCACACTTTCCAGTATTGTATTCCATCTGCCAAATCTCTGCCCACTTACTTAGCCTGTCTATGTCCCTTTGCAGGTTTTTTATGTCCTCCTCACTCACTACTTTCCCTCCCATCTTTGTATCATCTGCAAACTTTGATATGTTACACTCGGTCCCCTCCTCCAAATCATTAATATAGATTGTAAAGAGTTGGGGACCCAGCACTGACCCCTGCGGAACACCACTAGTTACTGGTTGCCAATCTGAGAACGAACCATTTATCCCAACTCTCTGCTTTCTGTTAGAGAGCCAATCCTCCACCCACGCCAGAATATTACCCCCAATCTGCCACAAGATGGAGCAGGATTTGGTGGTTGGGTGAAATGTTTAATTGCTCTCCTTTTTTAATTGAAATTCTGACTACCCACCATTGTCTGACGTAAGTGGAGAAAGAGAAAAATCTGCTCAAGGTTTGCACTCACAACCTTTCAATTATTATGGTATATAAAACCCTCTCCAGGCTGTACGTTATCCTGCATATTAGCAACAGTGTGTGTATAGGAATTGTTTCATTATACAAGTTAGCTAAAAAGTTGAAGCTGTTGGTGGAACAGCTAGGAAGAAGCATTCAATGGAATGTAGAACCTTCCAGATTTCATTCAGGTTTTATCTTTTATTTCATACTTTTCTTGTATAATTAATGCTCGTTCCCTTCCCCTGGTTCCCCTATCGTCACAGAATACAATCACAATCTTCAGCAGAACTGATCCACGTATTTACATTCACGCTCAACCCTGAGGCCCCAGGGATTTAATAAAAATACATTTTTCCATAATCTCTTTCAAATGCCCCAACACATGAAAAATTAAGATTGCTTATAAAATAACAGTTACATGTAGCTCAGAAAAAAAATACAGTTCTTCACTTTCAGCAATCGGCCCAAAAGAAGAAATATTAACCAGCTAATAGAAAAGTTTAAGACTTGCCTGCAAGCAAAATGCATGCTTGGATGGATCACAGTAAGCCTCGCTGCTTAAAGAAGGAAGGTGTAATTAGAATCATATCAATGGCCCAGAACTTGGTGTCGGGGGCTTGCCGCGCGTGCAAGCCCCCGATCTGCACTCACCCTGCGCGCTGACATCTGAAGCCCGGGCCTGCTTGCATTTCCTGTCACAGGCCTGGTTCAGATGTCAGCGCGCAGTGCTTACCTGATCCAGCGGCGTAGTTAGTGCGATGTGCCGGCTGGGATCAGGTGAGCACTGTACAACCAATCAGGGGAGGGGAAGGTTCATTCATGAGTTTGAGAGTAAGAACTGTCAAACTCATGAAAACTACGGGGGCCCAAAACACTATTTAAACTTTAAATAAAATTTTTTAAAAATCCCAATCATTAAATTAAGTATAAATAAGTTAAAAAAAATAATTTAAACAATAATTTTTATTTTTGAAAGAAATACATTTTTAATAAAAAGGGTCTAAAACTAAACTTACCTTATTGTAGATTCTTTAAAATAATAAACCTGTGGAAAAAAAAATTCTAAATTACACTAAAACACCACTTACCTGTAAAAATAAATACTTACGTGTGCTTTTTACAAGCGTAAAGACCGGAGGCCTTTACACATGTGCAAATCCCCCAAAACAGAGGAAATCCAAGACGCACGTGCTGCCCCCTACAGCGCACGCGCTAGCCTCTTCAACTCTTGGGTTAGAGGAGAGGAAATGCCGGTTTTCAGCGCATGCGCTGTGCATGCTGAAAACCGGCATTTCCTCCGGCCAGACGCGTGAGTACCCCTTCCGTACTCACATGTTTGGGGAGGAATTACTGCCCCATTAAAATAATAAAGTACTACTCACTGCTGTGGTGAGAACTGGTCCATTTTGCTAACATTAATTTAGCATTAAGTTGATATGTTAAGTTTTGCTCGATCGCCTTCAAGATCAGGGAAGAATGTTATTTGAATGTTTTACCTCTATTTATCTGTCAGGAGACAAAATAAACCAGGGAAAAGATCCACGATCAAACAAATTGCAACTGATTCGAACATAAAGATAGAATGGAACAAGAAAAGTCAATGGGAATCGGGGGGGAGGGGGGTAACTCTCCACTGGGTGATCTGAAGGGTGGTTCATTCCCTGAGTCAGGGGGTCTGATCACCAACACGGGGGCAATCACGGGGGGTCTGATCTGGGGGAGGGGGGGGTCTGATCCTGGGGGGGTCCCCAACGCCGGGGTGGAGGTTGATCACCAACCCAGGGGGGCGGGGGTGGGGGTGGGAGTGGGGGTGGGGTGGGGGGTCTGATCCTCGATCCTGGGGTGGGGTTCGAATTTCAATCCCGGGGGGGGTTGATGGTGGGGGAGCTTGGAAGGCTGGGAGGAAGCACTCCTGCTCCTCCCCACCCACAAGGATTGCTCCCCAAGGCTGCCCTCGCCTCACTGCACCTGGCGGGAATCCTGGGAGGGGTTGGATTCCCGTCCCCCTGTCCCGTCTCCATTAAACCTGGAAGTGGGAGCTTGGAGGCGGGTTGGGGTCGGGATTCACATTTTTTATACTTTAACCTCCCACCGACCCCAACCCACTCATTTTTTGGGGGTTAAAATTCCCTCCAATGAGTGGGATGGAATCTGCAATAATCTTTTCAGAGAAATTTCTGCAAGATTTCTCGCTGTCTTCTAAAGACAGTTGATTGGCGCTCCACAATATCTGTTCATATCCACAGCTGCATTATTCATGTTTGTTTCCCATTTCTTTAGTCCTTATTTCTAATGAGTAAGAGTTGACATGCTTTGTTGAATAAAGCTCACCATATAGAACAACAGGTCACAAATTCAATTCCACCACCTGTATTGAAGCTCTTGATAAAGCATCAGTGTGATATTTTCTCCTGTTTAACTTAATGATCTGTCTAGTTTCTTTGTTGATACTTGAGATGAACAGAAAAGCAACAAATGGAAATCACTTTGTCCGTATTTAGCAAAAAGCAAAAGAGCTCCTTTTCACTGTTGGAAACGACTGTTTTTCACAGCTGTTATTCCCAAAAGTTCCAGTCGGAAGAGACTTAAGTGGAAGCAATAGATTGCGCATAATCCAGTGAATTCAGGATTTACAGTGGTGCAGAATAACACAGCGGTGTGTTGGGACTACAAATGTATAGATAATGAAGTCAAAAAAGTGGTGTAAAGTGAAATACTTCCATATACTGTATCAGCTGCCAAGTACTTAAAGGCGTTGCTTTCATCACACAATAAATCAGAAGCTTCTCATGCAGTAGAGCTCTGAGCATTTGGTGAATGCAACATGAGACAGTATCGTTGAATGATCGGCTCACTTTATTGTTCCGCTGCATTGTTCATAGAGAAAGCGTGATTTCGTTTTTGTCTCAGTAGTAAATTAAGGGTAGTGAGATTGGTTTTGTGCAGCCAGCTCATTTCTGTTGGGGATTGGGTTGATGAAACTAGTATTAAATCCCTTAATGGCCATTGAGAAATGAAGCTTTTCTTTGCAGCTGTCTTGGCTAGATTTTAGCCTAGGTCCCAGAAGCAAAATATCAATGTTATATAACCCACTATGTGATTGAGTTGAAGAAAGCCTTTTCTTTTAAAAAAAAAACCCCACTAGGGCTATAATGATGCCTTGATGTCTTGAAGCTTTGTAGATTCCAAGGGATAGTGAAGCTGAACATTACAGTTTGAAGCTCAATCCTCGTCTATATCTATGTTTTCCCTGATTTAATGGTTTCCTTCCTGGACTTTACATTGCCCTCCTCCACTCTTGCCCTTGTGATATCATTTCACACAATCTTGCTTCTCCAAGCCAAACCACTGAAATAAAAAAAGAAAATACTGGAAAAACGTTTTAAAAAGGTTACATTTTTGTGTGTGTGAGCCGTCAGTGGTTGTGATGAAGGGTTTCCACCCAAAACATGAACCAATCTTTCTCTTTCAGATGCTGTAACATGATTTCTATGGCATGGTGTCCAAATTGGAATGTCGTACTCCAGATGTGGTCTGACTAGTGCATTGTTAAGACATGGAAACTTGTCTCGATTGTCCTGTGTACATCATAAGAACATAAGAAATAGGAGCAGGTGTAGGCCAATCGGCCCCTCGAGCCTGCTCCGCCATTCAATAAGATCATGGCTGATCTGATCCTAACCTCAAATCTACTTTCACTCTCCATCCCACCCGAACCCATGTGATCTCCCGGGAGAGGCGAAAAACCAGATAAAAAACCCAATGGCCAATTTGGGAGAAAAAATCTGGGAAATTCCTCTCCGACACATCTAGGCGATCGAAACTCGTCCAGGAGATCACTCTGTCCCTGTATTTCCTGCAGTACTTACCTTCTGTAAGAGGTGATCTCCACCCCAGCCAGGAACTCCTAGCTGGCAGCCTGTTCCCGAGGTCTCCACTAATCCCTGTGAATAGAACCATCTCCTGAAATCTAACACAGAATTAGAACACAAGGAGTAGGAGCAGGACCAGGTTACACGGCCCCTGGGCCTGCTCCGCCACCCACAGGGCCATGACCGATCCGAAACTAGCCTCATGTCCGATTTCCTACCCGCTCCCCGTTACCCCTAATTCCCCTTACTTTTAGGAAACTGTCTATTTCTGTTTTAAATTTATTTAATGATGTAGCTTCCACAGCTCTCTGGGGCAGAAAATTCCACAGAACTACCACCCTCTGAGTGAAGAATTTTCTCCTCATCTCAGTTTTGAAAGAGCAGCCCCTTATTCTAAGATTATGCCCCCTAGTTCTAGTTTCACCCATCATTGGGAACATCCTCACCGCATTCACCCGATCAAGCCCCTTCACAATCTTATATGTTTCAATAAGATCGCCTCTCATTCTTCTGAACTCCAATGAGTAGAGTCCCAATCTACTCAACCTCTCCTCATATGTCAACCCCCTCATCCCCGGGATTAACCGAGTGAACCTTCTTTGTACTGCCTCGAGAGCAAGTATGTCTTTTCTTAAGTATGGACACCAAAACTGTATGCAGTATTCCAGGTGTGCTCTCACCAATACCTTGTACAACTGCAGCAATACCTTCCTGTTTTTATATTCCATCCCCCTAGCAATAAAAGCCAACATTCCATTGGCCTTCTTGATCACCTGCTGCACCTGCATACTAACTTTTTGTGTTTCGTGCACCAGGACCCCCAGATCCCTTTGTACTGCAGTACTTTCCAGTTTCTTGCCATTAAGATAATAACTTGCTCTATGATTTTTCCTGCCAAAGTGCATAACCTCACACTTTCCAGTATTGTATTCCATCTGCCAAATCTCTGTCCACTTACTTAGCCTGTCTATGTCCCTTTGCAGGTTTTTTATGTCCTCCTCACTCACTACTTTCCCTCCCATCTTTGTATCATCTGCAAACTTTGATATATTACACTCAGTCCTGTAATGTATATACCTTTAAGGGGGGAACTACTTTTTACAGCTCATGTATACTGTAGTACCGGCAGTGGCCACACCTGTATATAACACTGAGTAGTAATCTGTACAGGCAGTTCCACTGTGAGCCACGTTGAGTAAACACCTGTTGTACCGTTTCTTCTGCAGTCTGTGTCTTATTATACACAGACACAACATTGGCGACAAGGCAAGTTCGAACCTACCTGCAACTCTGCATCACCTCCCGGGGATTCGTTCCTGGAGGTCAGTGGATTGGAGGTCAAGGCCAGAGACTCGGGCGTCGACCACGGGCAACCGCCCAGTCATCCAGCAGAGACTCGAGAATTGCGGGGGAGGCTGTCGAGAGCCAGGCTTGGCTTTCCAGTCAAGGTGGTCCAGCGAAACGGGCTGGCAACAGGTAGTGCGCAGACCCTTCCCGGACAGCGGCCGGCTAGAGCCCGACCGAGCGGCACAGCAAAGGGCCGAGCAGCGTCGACGGGGGAGAGAGAGAGAGGGCAGAGCACACAGGGCACAGCCGGTGTTCAGGGGCCGAGCAGCGTCGAAGAGAGGGAGAGAGAGACGCGCAGAAACCCGTGAGGCGCCTCCATTGCCACGAGAGCTGCCGAGAGTGGCGTTGGCAGCAACGGGGGAGGAAGGAAAGCGCGGGAGATGCCATTTTAAGCCATTGGGAGACGCCATTTTAAACCACACCCAAAATGCCAAACAGTGGCAGTATCACCGCATTTGACAATGAAGTCGAAGATTGGACTACATATGTCGAACGAATAGAGGTGTACTGCAAGGCAAATGAGGTGTCAGATGACAAGAAAGCGTCGGTATTGTTAAATTTAATGGGTGCAAAGACGTATGGTTTATTACGAAATCTAGTAACCCCAACGAAGCCAATGGAAAAGAGTTTTGAAGACATAGTAACGATACTACAGGAACATTTAAACCCCACGCCGCTGCTGATAGCAGAAAGATTCAAGTTTCACAAACGGCACCAGCATAAGGATGAAAGCAATGCTGATTATTTAACAGAACTGCGCAAACTATCGAAACACTGCCAGTTTGGAGCGGGACTGGCAGATACCTTAAGGGACAAGTTTGTGTGTGGGCTTCAAAGTGAAGGAACCCAGAAACGGCTTTTATCTGAAAAGGACCTTACGCTGGAAAAGGCTTTCAGCATTGCGGTATCATATGAAGCAGCAGCATGGGGCGCTGCAGAGATACAACAGAAACCGCAAGAATATGGCACAAACGAAATGTCATATGGAACAGAGAAGTGCTATCGCTGCAGCAGAACAACACACGACCAGAATGATTGCTGGTTCAAAGACAAAGTGTGCAGACAGTGTGGAAAAGTAGGACACATAGCACGAGTCTGCAGGTCGGGAAAGAAAACCAGCAATAAGAAACCTACCAAAGAAAAGCACAAGAAGGTACATAAGATGACGGAGAATAGTTCAGACGAACAAAAGAGTGATAACGACTCCGAAAGCAGGGAACTGAGTTGACTGAAACTACATAATGTGATCACAACGGAGGATCACCAAACCATTTGGGTCACTCTCAAGATAGCAGGAGTCCAGGTAAAGATGGAATTGGGCACAGGATCAGCCCTAACAGTCATAAACCGACGGGACTATGAGCAGCTATTCTCACACATACCCTTGAGAGACACAAAATTATTTTGAAGACGTACACGGGGCAAAAAGTCTACCCCAAAGGAAAAATAAGGGTGACCATTATATATAACGGTAAGGAAACACCAAAACTAGACCTGTATGTATTGCAAGATGGAGGACCACCATTACTGGGATGTGAATGGATCCGGAAAATACAACTGGATTGGCATTCCATACAGGCACTGACTGTGGCTGACAAAAAGGATGATGACGTCACACCTGGGCGACTGTCAACGATCCTAACTGACATGAAAGAAGTGTTCCAGCAAGGACTCGGAACACTAAAAGGCATGACAGCGACGATTAAAATTGAAGAAAACGCAAGCCCAAAATTTTTTAAGGCCAGACCGGTACCTTATGCGATCCGCCCATCCGTCGAAGCAGAGCTGGAGAGTCTGGAACATTCAGGTGTACTGTCCAAGGTAGACTGGAGCGAGTGGGCTACACCCATCGTCCCTGTGATGAAAAAGTCATTGAGCAGCACGCCTGGGGAACCAAGGAAGGTTCGCATCTGTGGGGACTTTAAGGTAACAGTGAACCCGATCCTTCACACCGTACAATATCCACTTCCGCGGATTGAAGATATTTTCGCCTCGCTATCTGGAGGGAAACGCTTCACTAAGATTGACCTGGCCCAGGCGTATCTGCAAATGGAGGTAGAAGAAGCATCAAAAAATTACCTCACAATCAACACCCATAAAGGTCTCTACCAATACAACCGGCTGGTATTCGGGGTAGCATCAGCTCTGGCTATTTGGCAGAGGGCAATGGAACAAGTCCTGCAAGGGATCCCAGGGACCCAGTGTTATTTGGACGACATCCTGGTCACGGGCGAAAATGACAGTGATCACCTTGCCAACCTGGAGCAGGTGCTCACTAGATTGCAGGAATATGGGCTCCGAGCTAACCGCCCCAAATGCGAGTTTTTTAGAAAACAGATCTCGTATTGTGGCCACGTTATCGATAAAGAGGGGTTACATAAGTCCCCAGAGAAGATTGAGGCAGTAGTCAAGGCTCCAGCACCAGAAAATGTGTCACAACTGAGGTCGTTCCTCGGGCTGGTAAACTACTACCATAAGTTCTTGCCAAATTTGTCTACAATACTACACCCACTGAACACCCTACTGCAAACTGGGGTGCCGTGGAAGTGGAGTGACGAATGTAGACGAGCTTTCCAGAAGAGCAAAACACTAATCACATCGAAAGAGGTATTGGCCCATTACAACCCGGCATTACCAATTCGGTTGGCATGTGATGCGTCACCCTACGGCATTGGAGCGGTGCTGTCGCACAAATTCTCGGACGGCTCAGAGAGGCCAATAGCCTTTGCGTCACGATCACTAACCTCAGCCGAGCTTAACTACGTCCAGATTGACAGGGAGGCCCTCAGCCTAGTGTGGGGAGTGAAAAAGTTCAATCACTATCTGCACGGGCAGAAATTCACCTTGCTGACTGATCACCAGCCTCTTGTCTCCATTTTTAATCCGAAGAAGTGCGTTCCGGTGATGACTGCGCAACGACTACAAAGATGGTCACTTTTTCTAGGGGCGCACCACTATGAGATTGAATATAAGGGCACGAAACAGCATGGAAATGCTGATGGGCTATCACGCCTGCCACTGCCTACTGCAGAGGAAACACCAGCAGTGGATCCTGTCGAAATATTCCATTCGACTATAGTTGAATACCTACCGGTAACTAACGCTTGTATCGAAAAGGAAACCCGAAATGACCCGACACTGTCTCGGGTATATGATTTGACGGTGAAGGGATGGCCAACACATGGCGACTCACTGTTGCCAGCATTCTCGACAAGGAGAGAACAGCTGTCAGTGTGCCGGGGGACCTTGATGTGTGGATCCCGAGTGGTAATTCCACCCAAGTTAAGGGATAGAGTGCTCAATGAGCTTCATGAGGGTCATCTGGGAGGGGTAAAAATGAAAAGCCTAGCCAGGGCTTATGTGTGGTGGCCGGGAATCGATAAACAAATCGAGGACCTGACCAAGAGCTGCTCAGGATGCCAGAGAGTCCAAAATGCACCACCACAGGCCCCTCTACACCCATGGGAGTGGCCCTCATCTCCATGGCAACGGGAGCATATTGACTTCGCTGGTCCATTCATGGACTCAATGTTCTTAATAGCCGTGGATGCGCACTCGAAATGGCCTGAGGTCATCAAAATGTCCTCCACCACCACGGAGAAAACTATTGCAGTCCTACGGACCAATTTTGACAGGAATGGCTTGCCAGAACAGATTTGCTCCGACAACGGACCACAGTTTGTGTCCGAAGAGTTCCGGAGGTTCTTGAAAAAGAATGGGGTAAGGCATTACACATCCGCCCCGTATCATCCAGCCACAAATGGATTGGCTGAGAGGTTCGTACAAACCTTTAAGAAGGCAATAAAGGCTATGTACAATGACAACATTCCGCTGCAGCACAAGGTGGACAATTTCCTGTTCACCTACCGGAATGCGACACATGCAGTCACCAACCAGGCCCCAGCCATGATGTTCTTTAACCGAAGGTTAAGATCTCGCCTGGATTTGCTCAGACCAAACGTACGAAGAGATGTTGAGAGTAAGCAATTCCAGCACATCCATGAGAAGCCAACAAGGAGCTTCAATGCAGGGCAACCAGTCTTGGCCCGCGACTACCGAACAGAAAAATGGCAGCCAGGAATGATATGCACACGGCAGGGCCCACCAATGTACACAGTGGACATTGGGGAGAGCATCGTGAGACACCATGCTGACCAGATCCTAGAGTCACAGGAACAAGTCAACCCCATGCCTCGCCCATACGTACCTGGTGATGAACCCGACGCACAGGTCGCATCTACCCCAGAAACAGTAGCATCGGAAGCTGATGAACCAACCGACGACAGGGGGCCAGAATCGCCTCCGCACCAAGAGCAAGACACTCAGGAAAGGCGCTATCCAGAAAGGATCAGGAAGCCTCCCCAAAGACTGAATCTATAAATAGACTATTTTCAGCTAATGTTGCATGTTAAAAGTGTTAATTGTAATTAGTTTGATATTTAATTGTTAAATGAGTGTTATGGTACTGTTAATCTAAAAGGGGAGGAATTGTAATGTATATACCTTTAAGGGGGGAACTACTTTTTACAGCTCATGTATACTGTAGTACCGGCAGTGACCACACCTGTATATAGCACTGAGCAGTAATCTGTACAGGCAGTTCCACTGTGAGCCACGTTGAGTAAACACCTGTTGTATCGTATCTCCTGCAGTCTGTGTCTTATTATACACAGACACAACAAGTCCCTTCCTCTAAATCGTTAATATAGATTGTAAAGAGTTGGGGTCCCAGCACTGACCCCTGCGGAACACCACTAGTTACTGATTGCCAGTCTGAGAATGAACCATTTATCCTAACTCTCTGCTTTCTATTAGATAGCCAATCCTCCACCCATGCCAGAATATTACCCCCAATCCCGTGATGTTTTATCTTGAGCAATAATCTTTTATGTGGCACCTTGTCAAATGCCTTTTGGAAGTCTAAATACACTACGTCCACTGGTTCCCCTTTATCCACCCTGTATGTTACGTCCTCAAAGAACTCAAGCAAATTTGTCAAACATGACTTCCCTTTCATAAAACCATGCTTCTTCTTCTTATCGTGTCCACGGACAGTCTATACATAGCCCAGCCAGAACTGGACACATTTTTGCGCCTTGTTGTTGAATTTGGCAAGATCTGCAACAGTGCAGGGTTCCTCTAACGATGGGCATCGCAGCAGATGTTGCATAGTCTGTGCCTCAGTTCCACATTCACAAGTTGTCGGGCTGGTTGAATATCTCAATTTGCTTAGTGACACCTTTGAGCAACCTACACCGGTCCTAAGTCTGTTAAGGCACTTCCAGGTTGCCCAGTTGCAATTAGCTCCTGGGGGAAGGCTTTCATCAAGTTAAATTTCCATCGCTGGGGGTTGTTCAAGACTGGCGAGCCGGTCTTTCCACAAGGCGATGCGGGCTTCAGATGAGGTTGATTGTAATGGAACAACATTGTTCATGAAGCTCTTTCTTGACTTTAGGCGGCTGGGTGTAGGTGTATGACAATGCAGAGGGTGTCTCTCATCTGATGTTTGACGGAGTCGTTCTTTCTTGCTGGCTACCGTTCTTCTTATATCAGGGGGAGCGATACCCGCCAGGATATATAGGCTGTTGGTGTTTGTTGGTTTTAAGCAACCTGTGATAAATCGGCAGCTTGCATTCAGAACGGCATCCATCTTCTTGGCATGAGTAGACCTTTCCCATGCAGGGCAGGCATATTCGGCAGTGGAATAGCAAAGAGCAAGTGCACTGGTTCGCAATGTTTTCAGGCTTGTTCCCCATCTTGTGTTAGTGAGCTTATTCAGGATGTTGTTTCGTACGCTCACTTTTGCCTTTGTCTTCTCGATGTTGTTCTTGAAGGTGAGGCATCGGTCAAGGGTGACTCTTAAGTAGATAGGGTGCTCGCAATGCATCAGTGTTGCTCCACACCAGGTTACTTTCAGCTGGCGTTTGGCTTCACGGTTTCTGAGGTGGAATGCACAAACTTGCGTCTTTGATGGGTTTGCGCGAAGGTGGTTTTCTTCATAGTAGGATTTTAGTCCCTCCAAGGCCTCAGAAAGCGTTTTCTCCACGGTGTTAAAATCAGTGCTTTGGGCAGTGACACATAAGTCATCAGCATATATAAAATGGCGTGTAACACCATCTATAGGTTGGTCATTCGTGTAGATGTTGTACAGCAGCGGTGCAAGCACGCTTCCCTGAGGAAGACCATTCTTCTGAATACGCCACCTGCTGCGCTTCCCACCTAGTTCAACATAGAACCGGCGATTCTGAAGCATGCTTTCTAACAGCTCTGTTAAGTGAATCTCTTTTGTCATCTCTAGAATCTTGCAGAGGAGACGTCTATGGTTCACTGTATCGTATGCTGCTGACAGGTCTACAGAAACAGCACCTGTTACCATCCCTTGCTCAAAACCATCTTCGATGTGTTGTGTGAGGTTGAGCAGTTGGCTTGTTGTTGATTTGCCGGGGCGGAAACCTGCTTGCTCTGGAATGATCTTCTCATCTACAGTTGGTGCTATCCTATTGAGTATCAGGCGTTCAAACAGCTTATAGGTGTGGCAAAGCAGTGAAATTGGCCGAAAACTCTTAGGATCTGAGGGATCTTTTCCAGGCTTTAATAGTGCTATTACATGTGCCTTCTGCCAGATATTAGGTAGCTTGTGTGTTATACACACGATGCATACTTACTTTTTTTCATCAATGCAAAAAATTTGATTTATTAATGTTAAATTTAAGTTGCCATTTTTTGCCCAATGGTAGAGCCAATCTAAAACCTTCATCAGTTATGATTATGCAGAGTCAATGTGATTTTATGAAAGGGAAATCATGTTTGACAAATTTATTAGAGTTTTTTGAGGATGTAACTAGCAGGGTAGATAAAGGGGAACCAGTGGATGTAGTATATTTGGATTTCCAAAAGGCATTTGATAAGGTGCCACATAAAATGTTATTACACAAGATTAGGGCTCATGGGGTTGGGGGTAATATAATAGCATGGATAGAGGATTGGTTAACGGACAGAAAACAGAGAGTCGGGATAAACGGACCTTTTTCAGGTTGGCAGGCTGTAACTAGTGTTGGGGCCTCAGCTATTTACAATCTATATTAATGACCTAGATGAAGGGACCGAGTGCAATGTATCCAAGTTTGCTGATGATACAAAGCTAGGTGGGACAGTAAGCTGTGAGGAGATCACAAAGGGATATAGATAGACTAAGTGAGTGGGCAGTAAGGTGGCAGATGGTGTATAATGTAGGGAAATGTGAGGTTATTAACTTTAGTAGGAAGAATAGAAAAACAGAATATGTTTCAAATGGTGAGAAACTTTCAAATGTTGGTGTTCAGAGAGATTTGGGTGTCCTCGTGCAAGAAACACAGAAAGGTAGCATGCAGATACAGCAAGCAATAAGGAAGGCAAATTGCATGTTGGCCTTTATTGCAAGGGGGTTGGAGTATAAGAGAAAGGAAGTCTTGCTACAATTGTACAGGGCCTTGGTGAGACCACACCTGGCGTACTGTGCACAGTGTTGGTCTCCTTATCTAAGGAAGGATATACTTGCCTTGGAGGCGGTGCAACAAAGGTTCACTAGATTGATTCCTGGGATGAGACGGCTGTCCTATGAGGAGAGATTGTGTAGAATGGGCCTATACTCTCTGGAGTTTAGAAGAATGAGAGGTGATCTCATTGAAACATACAAGATTCTGAAGGGGATTGACAGGGTAGATGCCGAGAGATTGTATCCCCTGGCTGGAGTGTCTAGAACTAGGGGGCATAGTCTCAGGATAAGGGGTAGGCCATTTAAGACTGAGATGAGGAGGAATTTCTTCACTCAGAGGGTTGTGAATCTTTGGAATTCTCTGCCCCAGAGGGCTGTGAATGCTGAGTCCTTGAGTATATTCAAGGCTAAGATAGATAGATTTTTGGACTCTAGGGGAATCAAGGGATACGGAGATGGGGCGGGAAAGTGGAGTTGAGGTCGATGATCAGCCATAATCTTATTGAATGGCGGAGCAGGCTCGAGGGGCCGTATGTTCTTAGTCCTATTGAAACAGCCTCCGCATCTACTGCTTTCCCTATTTTAGTATGATTAGAAAATCTAACATTTACATTTGGTTTCCAACCAGTATTCGATTCTGAGTACCAGTGAGGGCGATGATTCATCTGGGGAGTACAGCTAGAGCCAAATCTGCGGCTCCATGGTTGCTCAGCTGTATGGGGGTGGAGGAAGAAGAGTGGGAGAGCAATACTGATGGGGATTCGATAGTTAGAGGAGCAGACAGGTCTTTCTGCGGCCACAGACATGACTCCAGGATGGTATATTGTCTCCCTGATGCCAGGGTTAAGGATGTCACTGAGTGGTTGCAGAACATCCTGAGGGGGGAGGGTGAACAGCCAGAGGTCATGGTCCATATTGGTACCAATGACATATGTAGAAAGAGTGATGAGGTCCTGCAGGCAGATTTTAGGGAGCTAGGAAAGAAATTAAAAAGCAGGACCTCAAAAGGTAGTAATCCCCGGATTACTCCCGATGCCACGTGCAAGTGTATATAATTAAGAGGGGGAAAATAGAGTATGAGAATAAGCTTTCAGGGAACATAAAAACTGACTGTAAAAGCTTCTATAGATATGTGAAGAGAAAAAGATCGGTGAAGTCAAGCGTAGGTCCCTTGCAGTCAGAATCAGGGGAATTTATAATGGAGAACAAAGAAATGGCTGACCAATTAAATACATACTTTGGTTCTGTCTTCACAAAGGAGAACACAAATAACCTCCCAGAGATGTCGGGGAACATAGAGTCTAATGAGAGGGAGGAACTGAATGAAATCAGTATTTGTAGGGAAATGGTGTTAGGGAAATTGACGGGATTGAAGGCTGATAAATCCCCAGGGCCTGATAATCTACATCCTAGGGTACTTAAGGAAGTGGCCCTAGAAATAGTAGATGCATTGCTGGTCATCTTCCAAAATTCTATAGACTCTGGCACAGGTCCCATGGATTGGAGGGTAGCTAATGTAACCCCACTATTTAAAAAAGGTAGTAGAGAGAAAACGGGGAAGTATAGACTGGTAAGCCTGACATTGGTAGTGGGAAAATGCTAGAGTCCATTATAAAAGATGCAATAGCAGAGCACTTGGAAAACAGTGACAGGATCGGACAAAGTCAACATGGATTTACAAAAGGTAAATCGTGCTTGACTAATCTACTGGTATTTTTTGAGGATGTAACTGGTAGAATAGATAAGGGAGAACCAGTGGATGTGGTGTATTTGGACTTTCAGAAGACTTTCGATAAGGTCCCGCATAAGAGATTAGCATGCAAAGTTAAAGCACATGGGGTTGGGGGTAAGGTACTGACTTGGATAGAGAACTGGTTGGCAGACAGGAAGCAAAGAGTTGGAATAAACGGGTCTTTTTCCGAGTGGCAGGCAGTGACTAGTGGGGTACTGCAGGGATCGGTGCTAGGACCCCAGCTATTCACAATATATATTAATGATCTAGACGAGGGAACTAGATGTAATATCTCCAAGTTTGCAGATGACACAAAGCTGGGTGGGTGTGTGTGCTATGAGGAGGATGCCGAGAAACTCCAGTATGATTTGGACAGGTTGGGTGATTGGGCAGATGCATGGCAGATGCAGTATAATGTGGATAAATGTGAGGTTATCCACTTCAGTGGCAAAAACAGGAAGGCAGATTATTATCTGAACGGCAGTAGATTGGGAGAAGGGGAAGTGCAACGAGACCTGGGTGTCCTTGTGCACCCTTCGCTGAAGGTATGCATGCAGGTGCAGCAGGCAGGTAAGAAGGCAAATGGTATGTTGTCCTTCATAGCGAGATGATTCGAGTACAGGAGCAAGGATGACTTGCTGCAGTTGTACAGGGCCTTGGTGAGACCACACCTTGAGTATTGTGTGCAGTTTTGGTCGCCTTATCTGAGGAAGGATGTTCTTGCCATGGGGAGGGTGCAGCGAAGATTCACCAGGCTGATACCTGGGATGGCAGGAATGATGTATGAGGAGAGATTGGGTCGATTGGGCTTATATTCGCTGGAGTTTAGAAGAATGAGAGGGGATCTCATTGAAACTTATAAAATTCTAACAGGACTAGACAGACTAGATGCAGGAAGGATGTTCCCGATGGCGGGGGAGTCCAGGACCAGGGGACACAGTCTAAGGAAAAGGGGTAAGCCATTTAGGACAGGGATGAGGAGGAATTTCTTCACCCAGAGAGTGGTGAACCTGTGGAATTCTCTACCACAGAAGGCAGTTGAGGCCAATTCATTAAATATATTCAAGAAGGAGTTAGATATATTTCTTAAGGCTAAAGGGATCAAGGGATATGGGGAGAAAGCAGGGCTCCCTGGATGACAAAACAGATAGAGAATATGATGAAGCAGAGAAAGAGCGCGTATGACAGATGTCAGGTTGCAGATACATCTGAGAATCAGGCTAAATATAGAAAGGTCAGAGGAGAAGTGAAAAACAAAATAAAAGGGGCATAGAGAGGGTTTGAGAATAGAATGGCAGCTAACATAAAAGGTAATGCAAAAGTCTTCTATAGACATATAAATAGTAAAAGGGTAGTAAGAGGAGGGGTGGGGCCAACTAGGGACCAAAAAGGAGACCTATGCATGGAGGCAGAGGGTATAGCTGAGGTACTAAACGAGTACTTTACATCTGTCTTCACCAAGGAAGAGGATGCTGCCATAGACATAGTGAAGGAGGAGGTAGTGGAGACACTTGATAGGATAAAATTTGATAAAGAGGGATTAGAAAGAGTGGCTGTACTTAAAGTAGATAAATCACCAGGAGTAGATGGGCTGCATCCTAGGATGCTGAGGGAATTGAGGGTGGAAATCATGGGGGTACTGGCCATAATATTCCAGTCCTCTATAGATAGGGGAGTGGTGCCAGAGGACTGGAGAATTGCAAATGTTACACCATTATTCAAAAAAAGGGTGTAAAGATAAACCCAGAAACTTCAGTACAGTTAGTTTAACCTCGGTAGTGGGGAAGCTTTTAGAAACAGTAATCAGGGATAAAATCAACTGTCACTTGGATAGGTGTGGATTAATTAAGGAAAGCCACCATGGATTTGTTAAAGGCAAATCGTGTTTAACCAACTTGATCGAGTTTTTTGATGAGGTAACAGAGAAGGTTGATGAGGGTAATGCAGTTGACGTAGTGTACATGGATTTCCAAAAGACATTCGACAAAGTGCCACATAATAGGCTTGCCAGCAAAGTTGAAGCCCATGGAATAAAAGGGACAGCGGCAGCATGGATACAAAATTGGTTAAGTGACAGGAAACAATGAGTAGTGGCGAACGGTTGTTTTTCGGACTGGAGGATGGTATACAGTGGTGCTCCCCAGGGGTTGGTTCTAGGACCACTGCTTTTCTTGATATATATTAATGACTTGGACTTGGGTGTACAGCGCACAATTTCAAAAATTTGCAGATGACACAAAACTTGGAAGTATAGTGAACAGTGATGAGGAGAGTGAGACTTTAGGAAGACATAGACAGGCTGGTGAAATGGGCAGACACATGGCAGATGAAATTTAACGCAGAAAAGTGTGAAGTGATACATTTTGGTAGAAAGAATGGGTAGAGGACATATAAACTAAATGGTACAATCCTAAAGGGGGTGCATGAACAGAGAGACCTGGGGATATGTGTGCACAAATCATTGATGGTGGCAGGGCAAGTTGAGAAAGCAGTTAAAAAGACTTACGGGATCCTGGGCTTCATAAATAGAGGTATAGTGTACAAAAGTATGGAAATTATGATGAACCTGTATAAAACACTGGTTTGGCCCCAGTACTGTGTCCAATTCTGGGCACCACACTTTAGGGAGGATGTGAAGGCTCTTGAAGAGGGTGCTGAAAAGATTTATGAGAATGATTCCAGGAATGAGGGACTTCAGTTACGTTGATAGACTGGAGAAGCAGGGGTTGTTTTCCTTGGAGCAGAGAGGAGATTTGATAGAGGTGTTCAAAATCATGAGGGATCAGGACAGAGTAGATAGAGAGAAACTGTTCCCATTTGCAGAAGGGTGGAGAACCAGAGGACACAGATTTAAGGTGATTGGTAAAAAAAACAAAGGCGACATATGAAAATGCGTTTTTACGCAGCGAGTGGTTAAGATCTGGAATGCACTTCCTGAAAGGGTTTTGGAGGCAGACTCAATCTTATCTTTCAAAAGGGAGTTGGATAAGTATCTGAAGGAAAAGATTGTGCAGGGCGACGGGGAAAGGGCGGGGGAGTGGGACTAGCTGAGAGTCGACATGGGCTCGACAGGCCGAATGGCCATCTTCCGTGCTGTAACCATTCTATGATTCTATGATTCTGTTGTGTTCACCATAATTTGACAAAAAATTCTACTGAATGGCTTAAACAAATAACACAGAGTCACATTATTACAGTAATGATTTACTGCTTTGTTTTTAAGTGTCCCAGAAATACCGTTATGATAGTAGCTATGGTACTGGACTAGCAAACCAGAGAAGTGGGTCTGATGACGTCATTTGATGATGCCTCATCAGCCGGTTTCCTTTAAGGGACCATGCGCAAATTTACTTTGACATTTGTGCTGTCAGTGTTCTACATATTGAGGTGGAACCAACATTGACAAGCACTGCACAGAGGTGCAGGGCTCCCCCATGACTCCCTCCATATGCTTATGGAGGAAGTCACAGCACACAGGGAGGTCCTCTGTCCTGTGCAGCATCAGGTGATAGCAGAGATGGCTGGTGTGGTTGTTGGTGCTGCTGGTGTGCTTGGTGATGCTGGTGTTGCGGCTGATCATGGTCAGGTTCTGAGGACCAATGCGAGAGAGTATAAACCTTACCCATGCTGATGGAATAGATGGCAGGTGAAGTTCAGATAAGAACATAAGAACATAAGAAATAGGAGCAGGAGTAGGCCATACAGCCCCTCGGGCCTGCTCCGCCATTCAATAGGATCATGGCTGATCTGAATCTAGACTCACGTCCACTTCCCTGCCCTCTCCCCGTAACCCCTAATTCCCTTATCTGCTAGGAAAATGTCTATCTCCATTTTAAATTTATTTAATGTTGCAGCTTCCACAGCTCTCTGGGGTAGCAAATTCCATAGATTTACTACCCTCTGAGTGAAGAAGTTTCTCCTCATCTCAGTTTTGAAAGGACAGCCCCTTATTCTAAGATTATGCCCCCTAGTTCTAGTCTCACCCATCAGTGGAAACATCCTCACCGCATCCACCCGATCAAGCCCCCTCACAGTCTTATATGTTTCGATAAGATCGCCTCTCATTGTCAATGGTGAGAGAGATTGTTCCAATGAGGTGATACTGGATAAAGAGTTTACTCCAAACACTTGCAACCTGCATAAAGCTCAATCTGTCTTCCAAATGCAGTAAGCAACAGCTTCTGTACTTGGAAATTGAACAGCTGTGAGATGGGAGCTTTTATAGCACATTTCAAGCAATCAAGTAATGAGATGATTCCATGGACATTCAACTCCCGCCCAGCTTAACAGACGGCCCAACCAGTCCATGTGGTATTTGGCTCATTTCTCCATAGTTCACCCTGAGGTTATCACAATTTTCTAACATGGCTATTTAACATGATTGATACCTAAATGGATGAACTCTTGTATCAGACGTGTCACATTGAGGAAGTTTATTTGTGAATTAAGGATAAATAAGATGGTGTTTTGACACTAAAAGCAAATAAGTTCTCTGTCTAGTGCATGCATGTGTCAGAACAGTGAAGTGTGTATATCTGGGCAAAGTTAGCTCCCATACTGTAAAAGGACGGGACAGAGAGAGAGAGAGAAAAAGAGAGGGAGAGGACGAGAAAGAGGGAAAAGAAACGGAGAGAGAAGTTAAGAAATTTTCGGCTATACAAGCAGGATACAGACAGTCATTAAGTGTGTCGCAAAGGTCTGCAAGAAGTTTCTGTCAGCTCAAGGCAAGTGATATTTGAGTCAGCTGGTCCAAATATAACTATCAGCACATAAGGTAGCTGTACCCAGGGGCAGGAGATCCAGGAGGAAATGGGTATCACCTTTACAGATGGAGGTTGAACACCCTCAGCTCCATCATCCCAGAGGAAGGTAAGGCAACCAACTCCACCATGCTGACTCGGAAGGACAAGGTTGGATAACCTCCTAGAATCATTGTTAGAGTTGTGAACATAATGCTATTAACTTGTCAGTAATATAAGGAGTCTAATAATTAACTGATCTCAACAATTTATATCAATTTCGGACATTGATCGATTTATAATCAGCAAGCCAGTTAATGCTAAATTAATGAGACATAGATTAACTACCTTTGTAACCTTCATTATTCATTCCATTAGTTAACCATATGCACTAAGAATTTTCACACTTAATGTTTAAGATTTAAGTACTTTTAATTGTGATCATAAGGAGCTAATGTTAGATCATGCCTGATTTCTTCCTTGATAATTGGGAGAAAAGGGTAAGTAGTTTGTGCATATTCTAATAAGTAGTGTAAAAGTTAATGGCCCAGTAATTCCTCTCTGAACGCGTGAGTACGGTCGGGGTACTCACGCGTCTGGCCGGAGGAAATGCCCGTGTTCAGCATGCACAGCGCATGCGGGGAAAACCGGCATTTCCAGTCCTCTGAACGAAGGGGTTCAGAGGCACAGCGCGTGCGACTGCACAGGCAGCGCTTGCGCAGTGAAGTTCGTCGATTTCATTCATGGATTCAGTGAGGGTAAGTCCTTACAAGTTACACTTGAAAAAAGCATGTGTAAAGTTGCTCCAAGGCTGCGGAGGAAGATATATTTTATCGTGGAGCTTCTGAAAGGCAATATTTTTGTTTGGGAAAGGGAGGAAAGTTATTTTAAGAAATGCTGAGGTAAGTTTTAAAGTTTAAATTTTTTTTTTTAAACGGGTTTTCAGTACAGTAGGTAGAAGGAGCAATTGTGGCTGTGTGAATTGAATGTGAGAATGAGTGTTCTAAAATGAGTAATGTAACATTTCCAACACTTTTAAGAAAGAAACTTTCCATCAGTAATAAGTAATTATGTATGTATGTCCGCATATATTCCTTTACGTATATGTATGTATGTTTTATATTCCTTTACTTATGTGTATGAATGTATGTTTTTAATTATGATTTTCCAATAAGTTACTTTCTCTGAAAGTCATAATTAAATACATACATTCATACACATAAGTAAAGGAATATATACATACACGCAAAGGAATATATACAGACATACATACATAATTACTTAAAAGAATATATTACTGATGAAAAGTTTCTTTCTTAAAAATGTTGGAGTCATTTTCACATTTAATAAACACAGCAAATTCAATTCACATAGCCACAATTGATCCTTCTACCTACAGTACTGAAAACCCGTTTTAAAAAACAAAAATAAACTTTAAAACTTACCTCAGCATTTCTTAAAATAACTTTCCTCCCTTTCCCAAACAAAAATATTGCCTTTCAGAAGCTCCACGATAAGAAATATCTTCCTCCGCAGCCTCTGGAGCAACTGTACTCATGCTTTTTTCATGTGTAAGTTGTAAGGACTTGACCTCACTGAAAGCATGAATGAAAGCGGCGAATTTTACTGCGCACGCGCTGCCTGTACAGTCGCACGTGTTCTGCCTCTGAACCCCTTCGTTCAGAGGACAGGAAATGCCGGTTTTCCCCGCATGCGCTGTGCATGCTGAAAACCGGCATTTCCTCCGGCCAGACACGTAAGTACCCCGACCGTACTCACGCGTTTGGAAGGGAATTACTGGGCCAACATTTTACATGTCAATAAAATGAAAAATTTAACAATTGCACGATTTGCCCCCTCGCATCTGTGACTGAGGGTCCAAGGAGGTGCATTGCGCAAGAGGTCATCGTCGTACGTATCCTCACACTGTTCCCTTTCGGGAACTGTATGAAGTGGTGGAAGGATTTCTGGCCACGTTAACACTCCTTCCGTGACCATAACCATCTTCATACCAGCCATTAGGGTGGTTAGTCCTATGGCGTGAGGGTTTTACGGGCTCCCACAACCCATCTGAGGGGGGGGGGGCCACCCACACCCGCGGACGCAAGTATCCCGCTGGATGCCCACCCAGAATTTATAGTTGGAGCTCAGACTCCACTTGCCGGCATTGTCTGGAGTGGGGTTCGAAACCCTACTCCTTCTGGCCCAGCGGCGGGGATGCTTACCGCTACGCAAAAGGCCCACTCCGCGCAAAAGGTGACACCCATACGTTTCCTGTGCCTTTTCCCTCCCCGTGACTGGAGCCCTATGCTGCCACTTGAAAGACCAAGCTATCATCTGTCCTTTTTGCGGCGCCTTTGACTTCTCATTACCAATGATGAGCAGGCGCTGCGCCTCCACCTCGTTGAGGAGATTGCTGAGGTCATCATCAGTTCAATTGTGAGTTCTTTTAATGCCGTGAATTGTGCTCATTCCAGCCATTTCACGTTGCTAATCGGATTGGGCCTTTGGCGTAGCGGTAGGATCCCCGCCGCTGGGCCAGACGGGGTAGGGTTTCGAACCCCGCTCCAGACAGTTCCGGCAAGTGGAGTCGGAGCTCCGGCTCTAAATTCTGGGTTGACATCCAGTGGGATATTTGTGTCCGTGGGTGTGGGTGGCCCCCCCTCCTTGTATAGCTTGTGGGAGCCCGTAAAACCCTCCCGCCATAGGACTAACCACCCTAATGGCTGGTTCAAAGATGGTTACGGTCACGGAATGAGCGTTAATCACGGCCATAAATCCTTCCACCACTTCATACAGTTCCCCAAAGGGAACAGTGTGAAGACATGTATGACGACGACATTGCTAAATAAATAAATGGAATAAAAAAAATTCTTTTAGGGCTTTTAAAAGTCTTTAAATTGCTTTAATTCTGTTTAAAACTACTTCAGATTCTTCAAAATAATGTAAACGTTTTTAAAAGTTTATAAAAGTTACCAAAAGCTTCATAAAAATACCAAAAACCTATTTAAAATGCTGCTTTGCATGTAAAAATGCTTAGCAGCTTGTGAGAAACATTGGGGGCGTGTCCTATTAAACTGAGACCTCAAGGGGCGTGTCTCAGTTGCACAGCGCGCTACAGGCTTCGCGCTGGCTGCACTCCTGGGCGGCGTGACGTCAGACGCTGCCCGGGAGTCAACATTTTAAAACAGCAATTCCAGGCGTCCCTGAAGCTCAACGGCCGGCGCGTCGGGTAAGTGCATATCGGGGGCTTGCACGCGCGGCAAGCCCCCGACCCGAATTTCTGGGCCAATATGATCTGAACTAGTCGATGTAAAACAATTCAGTGAGGCAGATTGAGGCACCTAACACCTCTTAGGTGAATTTCCAGATAATTCTTTGATGAGGAGTTAAGGTGAAAGAGTTAAATATTTGTCCGGTGCTCTTTGATCAATATTCCTTTCAAGGTTTATTAGGGCACTGAACATATTTTGCTACTCAGTCCTTTATATTTCCCCCCGATTCCCATTGACTTCAGTTTTACTAGAGCTCCTTGATGCCACACTCGGTCAAATGCTGCCTTGATGTCAAGGGCAGTCACTCTCACCTCACCTCTGGAATTCAGCTATTTTGTCCATGTTTGGACAAGGTTGTAAAGAGGCCTGGAATGGACTGGTGCTGGCAGAACCCAAACTGGGCATCAGTGAGCAGGTTATTGGTGAGTAAGTGCCGCTTGATAGCACTGTTGACAACACCTTCCATCACTTTGCTGATGATTGAGAGTAGACTGATGGGGCGGTCATTGGCCGGTATGGATTTGTCCTGCTTTTTGTGGACAGAACGTACCTTGACAATTTTCCACATTGTCAGATAGATGCCAGTGTTATAGCTGTATTGGAACAGCTTGCCTAGAGGCGTGGCTAGTTCTGGAGTATAAGTCTTCAGCACGACAGCCTGGATGTTGTTGGGGCCCACAGCTTTTGCTGTATCCAGTGCGCTCAGCCGTTTCTTGATATCACGTGGAGTGAATCGAATTGGCTGAAGGCTGGCTTCTGTGGTAGTGGAGACCTCAGGAGGAGGCCGATATGGATCATCCACTTGGCACTTCTGGCTGAAGATGGTTGCAAACGCTTCAGCATTGTCTTTTGCATTCACGTGCTGGGCTCCACCATCATTGAGGATTGGGATATTCATGCAGCTTCCTCCTCCCGTTAGTTGTTTAATGGTCCACCACCATTCACGACTGGATGTGGCAGGACTTTGATCTGATCTGTTGATTGTGGGATCACTTAGCTCTGTCTACAGCATGCTGCTTCAGCTTTTTAGCATATATGTAGTTCTCTGTTGCAGCTTCCCCAGGTTGGCAGTGCATTTTTAGGTACACCTGGTGCTGCTCCTGGCATGCTCTTCTGCACTCCTTATTGAACCAGGGTTGGTCCGCTCGCTTGATGGTAATGGTAGAGTGAGGGATATGCCAGGCCAAGAGGCTATAGATTGTGGTGGAATACAATTCTGCTGCTGCTGATGCCAGTTTTGAGCTGCTAGATCTGTTCTGAATTTATCCCATTTAGCATGGTGGTAGTGCCACACAACACGATGGAGACTGTCCTTAGTGTGAAGATGGGACTTTGTCTCCACAATGACTATGCTATCAATGACAGGTGCATCTGCGACAGGTATATTGGCAAGGACAAGGCCAAGTAAGTTTTTCCCTCGTGTTGGTTCTCTTACCTGTCATAGGCCCAGACTGGCAGCTATGTCCTTCAGGACTCGGCCAGCTCGGTTAGTAGTGGTGCTACCGAGCCACTCTTGGTGATGGACATTGAAGTCTCCCACCCAAAGTACATTCTGTGCCCTTGCTACTCTCACTGCTTCTTCCAAGTGGTGTTCAACATGGAGGAGTACTGATTCATCAACTGAGGGAGGGTAATCAGCAGGAGGTTTCCTTGTCCACGCTTGACCTGAAGCCATGAGACTTTGCGGTCCGGAGTCAATGTTGAGGTCACCTAGGGCCACTCCGTCCTGCCTGTATACCACTGTGCTGCCAGGGATGGTGATGGAGGAGTTTGGGACATTGGCTGAAAGGCATGATTCTGTGAGTATGACTATGTCAAGCTGTTGCTTGACTAGTCTGTGGGACAGCTCTCCCAATTTTGGCACAAGTCCCCAGTTGTTGGTGAGCAGGGTTGACTGGGTTGGGTGTGCCGTTGTTGGTCTGTCTGGTTCTATTCTTATTGTTTACATAGCGGTTTGTTACAACTGAGTGGCTTGCTAGGTCATTTCAGAGGGCAGTTAAGAGTCAACCACATTGCTGTGTGTGTGGAGTCACATATAGGCCAGACCAGGTAAGGATGGTGGATTTCCTTCTCTAAAGGACATTAGTGAAGCAGATGGGTTTTTATGACAATCCGATACTAGTACCATTACTGATACTAGCTTTTTATTCCAGATTTATTTAATTAACTAAATTTAAATTCCCCGGCAGCCGTCGTGGGATTTGACCTCACATCTCTGGATCATTAGTCGAGGCCTAATTACTAGCTTAGTGACATTACCACTACGCTACCATTCCCATTGGCTGGAGTCATACCTAGCACAAAGGAAGATGGTTGTGGTGGTTGGAGGTCAATCATCACAGCCGCAGGACATCACTACAGGAGTTCCTCAGGGCAGTGTCCTAGGCCCAGCCATCTTCAGCTGCTTCATCAATGACTTTCCCTCCATCATAAGGTCAGCAGTGGGGATGTTTTCTGATGACTACACAGTGTTCAGTGCCATTCGCAACTCCTCAGATAATGAAGCAGTCCATGCCCGCATGCAGCAAGACCTGGATGACATTCGGGCTTGGGCTGATAAGTGGCAGGTAACATTCACGCCACACAAGTGCCAGGCAATAACTATCTCCAACAAACAAGCGTCTAACCACCGCCCCTTGACATTCAATGGATTACCATTGCTGAATCCCCCACCATCAATATCCTGGGGGGTCACCATTGACCAGAAACTTAACTGGACCAGCCACATAAATACTGTGGCAACAAGAGCAGGCCAGAGGCTGCGTATTCTGTGGCGAGTGTCTCACCTCCTGACTCCCCAAAGCCTTTCCACCATCTACAAGGCACAAGTCAGGAGTGTGATGGAATACTCTCCACTTGCCTGGATGAGTGTAGCTCCAGCAACACTCAAGAAGCTTGACACCATCCAAGACAAAGCAGCCCGCTTGTTTGGCACCCCATTCACCACCTTAAACATTCACTCCCTCCACCACCAGCGTACCGTGGCTGGAGTGTGAACCATGTACAAATGCACTGCAGCAACCCGCCAAGGCTTCTTCGGCAGCACCTCCCAAACCCGTGACCTCTATCGCCTAGAAGGACAAGGGCAGCAGGCGGATGGGAACACCACCACCTCCAAGTTCCCCTCCAAGTCACACACCATCCTGACTTGGAAATATATCGCCGTTCCTTCATCGTCGCTGGGTCAAAATCCTGGAACTCCCTCCCTAACAGTGCTGTGGGAGTACCTTCACCACACGGACTGCAGCGGTTCAAGAAGGCTACTCACCACCACCTTCTCAAGGGCAATTAGGGATGGGCAATAGATGCTGGCCTTGATTGCGATACCCAGATCCCATGAAGGAATATAAAAAACTTTGTTCCTCTACATTGGTACGAGATTGATCATCAGTAAACTGTTCAAACTCATGTCAGTTTTTTATCAACCAAGCTACATTTTCCTTTAAGATAAGTTTTTATAATCAAAGCACTTTGGCCTTATTTGACCGCCCATATCTCCTCTCCATGTTCTTCAAAGGCGAATAGATAAAACCACCACGGTAAGATTATAATCAGATTATATGCCTTTATCTAGTAGAATTTCCCATGGTATGTTTTGAGGTGAATTATATTGTTTCCATTGCAGAACACTAAGCTTAAACTCAGAACATAATTGAGTAAAGAATACCACTTGAGGTATCCACTTATTGAAGATCGGAGTGCAGAGCACAAAATTTTATAAGGTTAATGATAATGTGAGGGAGCATCGGTGATGGATGAGCACAATAAAGTCTGATTTAAAAACAATGAATTTAATAGCACAATGGGAGCCATTGCAAATGTTATAAAGACCCTGTAGGTAGGGGTGACTGAGGGCCATAAATGTACATTTTACTAAAATTTTATCAAATTAGTGCCACCAAGTATAATTGTTTTTAATAACATCATGCTCCTCCTAATTTCTCTTCATTCCACAATGCAAGGGTTGAACAAAATGCTTTTGTTGCGAGATGGAAATGGAACTGCTTGACAACAGAGAGTTGGAATAAGCGGCTCGTTTTCGGAGTGGCAGGCAGTGACCAGCGGGGTGCCGCAAGGATCTGTCCTGGGACCCCAGCTGTTCACAATATATATAAATGATCTGGATCAGGGAATTGGATGCAATATTTCCAAATTCGCTGACGACACTAAACTAGGAGGAGGGGTGGGCTCTGATGAGGATGTCAGGAGGCTACAGTGCGATTTGGACAGGTTGGGGGAATGGGCGGATACGTGGCAGATGCACTATAATGTGGATAAATGCGAGGTTATCCACTTTGGGGGTAAAAACAGGAGGGTAGATTATTATCTAAACGGCAATAGATTGGGAGATGGGGAAGTGCAGAGGGACCTGGGTGTTCTTGTGCACCAGTCACTGAAGGAGAGCATGCAGGTGCAACAGGCGATTAAGAAGGCAAATGGTATGTTGGCCTTCATATCAAGGGGGTTCAAGTATAGGAATAGGGATACCTTACTACAGCTGTACAAGGTGCTGGTGAGACCGCATCTGGAGTATTGTGTACAGTTTTGGTCGTCCCATCTGCGGAAGGATGTTCTTGCCATGGAAAGAGTGCAACGGCGATTCACCAGGCTGATACCTGGAATGGCGGGAATGACCTACGAAGAGAGATTAAATAGTTTGGGCTTGTACTCACTGGAGTTTAGAAGATTGAGAGGGGATCTCATCGAAACATATAAAATTATGGCAGGCCTGGACAGGCTGAATTCAGAGAGAATGTTTCCAATGGCCGGGGAGCACAGAACCAGGGGCCACAGTCTAAAAATAGCGGGCAAATCATTTAAAACAGAGATGAGGAAGAATTTCTTCACTCAAAGAGTGGTGAGCCTGTGGAATTCCCTGCCACAGAGGGCTGCGAAGGCTAATTCAATAAATATTTTCAAGAGAGAATTGGATATATTTCTGAAGGCTAAGGGGATTAAGGGTTACGGAGAAAAGGCGGGGACGGGGTACTGAACTGGTAAGATCAGCTATGATCTCAGACGAAGATCAGCCATGATCTCATTGAATGGCGGAGCAGGCTCGAAGGGCCGAATGGCCTACTCCTGTTCCTATCTCTATGTAACTATGTAACAAGACCGGGACTGTATGTTTTTCAGTCACTCCTTTTTTAACCGATCATAATGCTGACTTCTTGAAACGATCAATATCACTTGTTCCTCCTGTACTGACAGCAGACTGTGGTTTTTTGGCGATTATTGAATGGTGTGTTTTGCTTGAATGCGTATGTGCCACATTAGTCAGTTAGCAGCTCACCATTGCATGAAGGTGGTGACTGTTGCATGGATATTTTAAGCTTTTCTGCCATTTTTTTGACGTGGATAACTGCAGGACTTTACATTTTGCATTCAGATTTTACATTATGAGGATAGACTGTGTGATTTGAATTTGTTTTCCTCAGAGATATCAAGGGGATGCACATCTATTTAAAATGCATGAAAGTGCAGAGAATGTGGGTGGTGCAATAGAGTAAAGTATATTTTAAATGATGATTTCCTGACAAGAATAAATTTGATATTAGCATACAAGCTCTTAATGAGCTAGACTTTCCGTGGATTTACCAAACAATTTTAGAGACGGTGCAAAAAGGATTTACAAGGATGATACTAATGATGAGTCTTGGCTTCACCAACCTTCTCTTGCCACCTCACTGTTTCCCACAGCCTCTCCTATCTGGCTGTCAGATAACAGCAGAGCTTCATCCTTATGCTGACTCCAGGCTTTCACTCTTGATGTTCGTCCCCCTGTTGTCGCTTTCTGTCAGTACCTTTTTCCCTTTTCAAGAAGAGAGCACATGTCAAAGGAATGAGCGGCATGGATACTTGTTCCCCTGTTCCCCCCCCCGCCCCGCTGCGCTATGCACGCCATGATGAAGCGAGGCGCAGGCACATTGGCTCTTTAAATGAGCTATCCTTCAGGACTAGCAGAACCCCTTGTGACAGGCTCCGTGAATTGACAGAGTTGCTGTGCGTTAGGAGACCCTCCTGAGTGTTTGCAGAGGCTCTCCTTTTGCATAATGAGTTGCCCTAATACTCAGGTGAGAACAGAGAAAGAACATGAGAATCAAGGAGGTGAGTGAAGGCTCTCTCATTGGCACAGGTATGTTTTGTTCTTGTTAGTTGACATTTAGTAGTGACCCAATTCATGTCTATGGTTAAAATGAAGAACTGTGTTGTCTTTCACCGATATCATTTAAAAAACATCATTGCTTTTAGCAAAAGCAAAGTACTGTGGATGCTGGAAACCTGACAGCACCTGTGGAGAGAGAAACAGAGCTAACGTTTCAGGTCGATGACCCTTCGTCAGAACTGGAAAAAGCTGGAGATGGAACAGGTTTTTAAGCAAGTGCAGGGGCAGAGAAAGGGGGTAGGGGAGGAAAGAACAAAAGGGAAGGTCTGTGAAAGGATAGAAGGCAGGAGAGATTAAGAGACAAAAGGGATGATGGTGCAAAGGAAAAGCAGATGGTAATGGGACAAGTTAAGAAACAAGAGATGACTCTAGATGAAGTGTAAATGGCAATGGCAGAATGATCAACAGCTGCCATGTGAGAGAGAAAAAAAATGGGAAAAAAAGGGGAGCAGAGGATTTTAACAATACCGTGGGACTTTTTCCAGGACTTGGGGAGTTTAGATTGAGCCATTTTTTGCCCCTAGTCAGACTGTAACGCATGCAGCAGTGCACAGACAGAGCTGTGAGCTCTCATTCTTTGCTGTGTTTGGCCATAGCAGGTTTCTATACAATAAAGTTGGCAGAAAGAATTATTTACTTGATTTTTTTGTTTGTTTTCCGCTTCCACATGACACCTGCTAAGATGAAAAAGGAACCATAAACTTAAATGCCATTCATTCCATTCAACTTTAAATGTTGATGGTCTTTATTTAAATTCCAAGCAAGCACAAACAGTAGGCCAAACCAAAAGGAGACACATCAGAGAGATCAAACTCAATATTGTTTCACTGTCTCTAAATTGTCACATTGCTTGTCCGGCATCCAATACTGGATGAGCAGAAGTTTCCTCCAACTAAATATTGGGATGACCGAAGCCATCGGCTGGAATTTTCCCCTAAAGAAATGGGTGGGTTTGGAGTGTGGGAACAGTTAAATTGTTAAAAATGTGATTCCCAACCGGATCCTGCCTCCAACCCGCCCACTTCCAGTTTTGACGGAGGCAGGATGGGGGGTCGGGTGACCAACCCGCTCCCAGGGGGCGGAATGTCAATTTAAATATTGTAATGAGGCTGGAAGTCTCTTTTTCCCCCGCCATTTTGAATTTAACTGCATGTGGACGGGTTTCACACAATTCGTGAAACCCGGCAGTTAACCTAAGGTGGGGACTGCTGGATCCAGGAGGTAAGTGGCTTTAAACCAACCTCCTGGATCCAAGGTCCCTCCCTAATGAGGCCTCCGAGTCCCACCATGAGGCCCTCCACTGATGATTCTGAGGCCGGCCACAATCCTCCGGTGGCCGGCCCTAATCTTCTCTCCCCCCACCATCCCTCGATCTCCCCAATCCCTGGCCAACACTCCCCCCCCACCCCCCTCCCCCCGCTGATGCTCCTCTGACTCTCCCTCCCCCCCCAACGATCCCTGATGCCTGATGACGACCCTCCCCACCTCCCCCTCGCGATCCCTTCCCTGGACCGACCCCTCGCACCTGCAGCCCTACCCGCCCACAGCCAGCCAGCCTCTCAATCTGGCTGGCTGTGGGCAGGAATCCGAGGCCTCACATGCAAATCAGTCGGCAGGGCATGCGGGAAACCTGGCCTCCCGGGTTTCCCGCCTGCCTCGGAGGCCCCTCCCCCCCCAGAGGAAATTCCGGCCATTGTCTTCTGTCCCCGCCACAAACTCAATTCCCTAGCCAATGACTCTATCCCTCTCCATGGCAATTGCCTGAGGCTGAACCAGACCATTTGCAACCTTAGTGTTGTACTTGACACCGAGATGAGCTTCTGACCACATATCCGCTCCATCTCCAAGACTGCCTACTTCCACCCCCGTAACATCGTCCGATACCGCCCCTGCCTCAGCTCATCTGATGCTGAAACCCTTGTCTATGCCTTTGTTACAAGAGGTTATTACACAAAATTAGGACTCATGGGATTGGGGGTAATATATTAGCATGGATTGAGGATTGGTTAATGGACAGAAAACAGAGAGTAGGAATAAATGGGACTTTTTCAGGTTGGCAGGCTGTAACTAACGGGGTGCCGCAAGGATCAGTGCTTGGGCCTCAGCTATTTACAATTTATATTAATGACTTAGATGAAGGGACTGAGTGTAACTTATCCAAGTTTGCTTATGATACAAAGTTAGGTGGGAAAGTAAGCTGTGAGGAGGACGTAAAGAGGCTGCAGAGAGATATAGACAAGTTGACTGAGTGGGCAAGAACATTGCTAATGGAATACAATGTGGGGAAGTGTGAAGTTATCCACTTTGGTAGGGAAAACAAAAAAGCTGAATAGTTTTTGAATGGTGAGAGACTGGGAAATGTTTGCATTCAGAGGGACCTGGGTGTCCTTATACATTAATCACAGGAAGTTAACATGCAAGTGTTGCAAGCAATTAGGAAAGCAAATGGTATGTTAGCTTTTGTTACAAAGGGATTAGTGTATAAGAGGAAAGAAGTCTTACTATATAATTATATAGGGATTGAGGCCACACCTGGAGTACTGTGCACAGTTCTGTTCTCCTTACCTAAGGAAAAACATACTTACCATAGAGGGAGTGCAACAAAGGTTCACTAGACTGATTCCTGGGATGAGGGGATTGCCCTATGAGGAGAGATTGAGTAGACTAGGCCTATATTCCCTAGCGTGTAGAAGAATGAGAGGTGATCTAATTGAAACATATAAAATTCTTAAGGGGCTTGACAGGGTTAATGCTGGGAAAATGTTTCCCCTGGCTGAGGAATCTAGAACACGGGGTCACAGTCTCAGAATAAGGGGTCGGCCATTTAGGACTGAGATGAGGAGAAATTTCTTCACTCAAAGGGTTGTGAATCTTTGGAATTCTCTACCCCAGAGAGCTGTGGATGCCCAGTCATTGAGTATATTCAAGACAGGTCGATAAATTTTTGGAAACTAAAGGAATTAAGGGATATGGGGATAGTGCGGGAAGGTGGAGTTGAGGTAGAAGATCAGCCATGATTTTATTGAATGGTGAAGCAGGCTCAAAGGGCCAAATGGCCTACTCCAGCTCCTACTTCTTACGTTCTTATGTTCTTATGTTACCTCTAGACTTGACTATTCCAACACTCTCCGGGCCGGCCTCCCATTTTCCGCCCTCCATAAACTTGAGCTCATCCAAAACTCTGCTGCCCGTGTCCTAACTCCCACCAAGCCCTGTTCACACATCATCCCAGTGCTCGCTGGCCTACAATGGCTCCCGGTCCGGCAATGCCTCAATTTTAAATTCTCACCCTTGTTTTCAAATCCTGCCATGGCCTCGCCCCTCTCTATCTCTGTAACCTCCTCCAGTCCTACAACCCTCTGAGATCTCTGTGCTCCTCCAATTCTGGCCTCATGCGCATCCCTGACTTTAATCGCTCAATCATTGGCCTTGCCTTCAGCTACTGAGGCCCTAAGCTCTGGAACTCCCCCGCCAAACCTCTCCGCCTCTCTATCTGTGTGTCCTCCTTTAAGACATGCCTTAAAAACTACCTCTTTGACCAAGCTTTTGGTCACCTGTCCTAATATCTCCTTATGTGGCTCAGTGTCAAATTTTGTTTGATAACGCTCGCGCTGAAGCACCTTGGGACGTTTTACTATGTTAAAGGCGCTATATAAATGCAAATTGTTGTTGTTGCTTCCTACAGGGAAGGAAATCAATGGCCTCACATTCTATTTTGTACCTGTCTACGTGCCTCTCGATGCTAACTGTACTATGGAATCATTCACAAGTACAGCCTGACCTTATTCAAAAACTAGATCAAGCCTGTAACACCGATGACTTATTTGCATTCCACTGAATGCAACCCAATTTGGTATCAACATAACAGAATAAATCTGCATGATATTCAGTTCATTTACCAAAATAATCATCTATTTGGTATTAACTGAATCTTTTTTTTGAAAGCTAAAGTTAAGGGCAGAGATCAGACCCCGCCCCACTTTAAGCACTGTGGACATCCGTGTTCCAATTCAGAATAAGAACATAAGAACATAGGAAATAGGAGCAGGAATAGGCCACTCGGCCCCTCGAGCCTGCTCCGCCATTCAATAAGATCATGGCTGATCTTGGGCTCAAAGCCACTTCCCCGCCCACTCCCAATAACCCTTCACTCCTTTACCTTGCAAAAATCTGTCTATCTCCATCTTAAATGTATTTAATGACCCAGCCTCCACGGCTCTCTGGGGCAGAGAATTCCACAGATTTACGACCCTCTGAGAGAAGAAATTCCTCCTCATCTCAGTTCTAAAAGGGCGACCCTTTATTCTAAAACTGCCCCCGCGTTCTAGATTTCCCCACGAGGGGAAACATCCTCTCTGCATCTACCTTGTTGAGCCCCCTCACTATCTTATATGCTTCAATGAGATCGCCTCTCGTTCTTCTAAATTCTAATGAGTTTAGGCCCAGCCTGCTCAACCTTTCCTCATAAGTCAACCCCCTCATCTCTGGAATTAACCTAGTGAATCGTCTCTGAACTGCCTCCAATGCAAATATATCCTTCCTTAAATAAGGAGACCAAAACTGTACGCAGTACTCAAGGTGTGGTCTCACCAATACCCTGTACAGTTATAGCTGGATTTCCCTGCTTTTATACTCCAACCCCTTTGAAATAAATGCCAGCATTCCATTTGCCTTTTTGATTACTTGCTGTACCTGCATGCTAACTTTTTATGTTTCATGCACAAGGACCCCCAGGTCCCTCTGAACTGTAGCATTTTGTAATCTCTCTCCATTTAAATAATAATTTGCTTGTTTATTTTTCCTGCAAAAGTGTATAACCTCGCACTTTCCCACATTATACTCCATCTGCCAAATGTTTGCCCTCTCACTTAGCCTGTCTATATCCCTTTGCAGGTTCTTTGCGTCCTCTGCACAATTTGCTTTCCCACCTATCTTTGTATCATCCACAAACTTGGCTACATTACACTCGGTCCCTTCATCCAAGTCATTAATGTAGATTGTAAATAGTTGAAGCCCCAGCACCGATCCCTGTGGCACCCTACTAGTTACCGTTTGCCAACCGGAAAATGACCCATTTATCCCGACTCTCTGCTTTCGGTTAGTTAGCCAATTCTCTATCCATGCCAATATATTACCCCCAATTCCATGAGCTCTTATCTTATGCAGTAATCTTTTATGTGGCACCTTATCGAATGCCTTCTGGAAATCCAAATACACCACATCCACTGGCTCACCTTTATCCACCCTGCTCGTTACCTCCTCAAAGAACTCCAGAAAATTTGTCAAACATGATTTCCCTTTCATAAAAACTTGCTGACTCTGCTTGACTGCATTATGCTTTTCCAAATGCCCTGCTACTGCTTCCTTAATGAAGGACACCAGCATTTTCCCAACGACAGATGTTAGGCTAACTGGTCTATAGTTTCCTGCTTTCTGTCTCCCTCCTTTCTTAATTAGGGGTGTTACATTTGCAGTTTTCCAATCCGCTGGGACCTCTCCAGAGTCCAGGGAATTTTGGTATATTGCAACCAATGCATCCACTATCTCTGCAGCCACCTCTTTTAATACCCTGGGATGCAGGCCATCTGGTCTAGGGGACTTGTCATCTTTTAGTCCCATTATTTTACCAAGTACTATTTCCTTAGTGATAGTGATTGTCTTTAGTTCCCCCCTCCCTGTGGCCCCTTGATTATCCATTATTGGGATGTTGTTAGTGTCTTCTACCATGAAGACAGATACAAAATATTTGTTCAGAGTCTCTGCCATTTCCCTGTTCCCCATTATTAATTCCCCAGTCTCATCCTCTAAGGGACCAACATTTACTTTAGCTACTCTCTTCCTTTTTATATACCTGTAGAAGCGCTTACTATCTCTTTAATGTTTCTTGCCAGTTTACTCTCATAATTCATCTTCTCTCTCTTTATTATTTTTTTAGTCATCCTTTGCTGGTTTTAAAAAATTTCCCAATCCTCTGGTCTCCCACCAATCTTGACAACATTGTATGCCTTCGTTTTCAATTTGATACCATCCTTTACTTCCTTAGTTAGCCACGGATGATGCTCTCTTCTCTTAAAATCTTTCTTTCTCACTGGAATATGTTTTTGTTGAGAGTTATGAAATATCTCCTTAAATGTCTGCAACTGCATTTCAACTGTCTTACCCTTTAATTTATTTTTCCAGTCCACTTTAGCCAGTTCTGCCCTCACGCCACTGTAATTGCCTTTGTTTAAGATCAGGACACTGGTTTGAACTGAATTTGAAATTCAACCATGCTATGATCACTCTTTCCTAGAGGATCCTTTACTATGAGATCATTTATTAATTCTGTCTCATTACACAGTACCAGATCCAAGATAGCCTGCTCCCTGGTTGGTTCCATTACATACTGTTCTAGGAAACCATCCCGGATGCACTCTATGAACTCCTCCTCAAGGCTACCATGGCCAATTGCTTTGTCCAATCAATATGGAGATTAAAATCACCCATGATTATTACCGTACCTTTTAAAAAGGCCTCCATTATTTGTTGATTTATACTCTGTCCAACAGTGTTGCTACTGTTCAGAGGCCTGTAGACTACGTCCACCAGAGACTTTTTCCCTTTATTTTCTTTTTATCTCCACTCAAACTGATTCTACATCTTGATCTTCTGAGTCAATATCACTTCTCACCACTGCACTGATCCCATCCTTTACCAACAAAGCCACCCCACCTTCCTTTCCTTTCTATCTATCCTTTCGAATTGTCAAATATCCTGGAATATTCAGTTACCAGCCCTGATCACCTTGCAACCACGTCTCTGTAATATCTCCCAGTGCTCTTTATTCATACCGACAAGAAGGCAATTTCCATAGCCAGGTCCATCCTCTAAACTTTGTATGGAGTAAATGGGTTAGCATGCTGCAGGATTCTTCTTTTACCATATTATTTAGCACTGGAAGACGTATGGGATGCCATGGCCGCGATTTTGCCAGCACTGAGGGCGGGTTTGGAGGCGGGTCAGAGGTTAAATTCATTTTGATTGACGGCAGGTGGTGATCCCGCCATCAACCCGCCTCGAAACAGCTTTGCCAAGTGTCGGGTCCCCGATTTGCGAATGGACCCAACACCTAGCGGCAGGAAGTGGATTAAAGGCAATTACCTGCGTATTAACAGGTACTTGCCAGAAGTTTTCAGCCTGTTTTTGAATTTTCCCACTTCTGGATCGAGTTTCCCGACATCTGGACACCACGCCAGGTAAGTGTGGTGTGTTGTGAGTCTGCTGTAATGTTTGTGGATTGATGACAGCTGCAGAAGTGGTGTGAAGGATCCAATGTTGCACATTCAGAGCAAAGAAAATGTTGGGTACTGCATTTTTAATGCATTTACAGATTTCTTTAGCTTACAAGTTTTTAAATCCATGTCCAGTGTCACCTCATTGGGAGAACCTCTCTCACCAGTGACAGATCGCTCCTGTCACCTCACTTGCAGCTGCCATCTATTCCAGCCTATGGAGGGAGTCATTGGCGAGCCCAGGCGCAAGAGGTCACCTTTGTGCAGTGATTGTCAGTGTTTTCAGCACCTCAATGCTGTCAAACACTGAAAAATCAAATGTCAAAATAAAATTGTGCGTGGTCCCTTTAAGGAAACCGCTTCCTGTTAATTGGCCAGCAAGCCCGCATGGCGGGCTTAACAAGGTCAATCAAGGCAAAATCACATCTGTGGAGCGGATGCAGCTGGGGGCAGGACCGGAAGCCGGAAACCAGCTGTCCCGCACTCAACCCACACCATTAATAAAATCACGGCCCGTGTTTCTGCTCACTTTGATAGGTGGAAAATTGCTTGTAAACTGAGTGCAGCATCAACCAATTTCGAGGCCCGAGTGTCCTTGCGCAGTGCACATCATTCATGCGTGGTGTTATTCCCTTGCTGAGACAATCAGAATTTAAACTCAACCTTAAGTGACAATGATATATGGTCAACCAAAATTCCAATTTACTGATCAGAATCACCCAATTACTGTAAACGTTCCTGACATTTTACACATAGAGGATTAGATATTTGCCAATGAAGCTTAGAACCTTCAATGGATTTAAGCAAAAATGTTTTTGCTAATGAATCCACTGTCAATCTATCGAAAAATCACCTAAAATTCCAAATAGCAGTGTAAATCACTTAAAGGTAAAGAGATTATCCTGAGATCGGTGACGCACACCGTAAATTTCACCGTCTCGCCGTTGATAGCTTACTCCATATTTTCCTGCATTTCTAATTAGATTATGGCGCTGTGGGCATGGCGGCAAATAGGAGCGGCGAATCAATTTAATGCAAAGTATTTCACCTTCATGGGAGGCAGGGACCAGCTGCTTGAAATAGTGACAGGAATCTCCCAGGGACTCCTCTTCTTCCGCAATGAATGATTGAGAAGATAAAACCTTGGACTGAAACAGGTGTGATTTCCAATTAATTCCAGGCCTTTGCTAATCTTGAGCAAAAGTGAAGCAAATTTTATTGGATTAACATGTCCATAAAACTGGCATTTCATGCAGGTACAGAATATTTTAATTTAAATATGAGCTGGGGTGAGCATCATCTCAGAGTCCTTCAACCTCTTGGCTTTAGAGACCGATATTCTTTGTAGCAGACCTTCCTGCACCCGCTAGTCCAGTTTATTTGTGCAAGTGTTTCTGCAGTTGTTTCAAAACAATTATACTCTTCATAGCCAAAATGAATGCTTGAAAGGAAACATAGTTAGAAAATACTTAAAAGAAAAGAATTGTTAATAATGGGCAAGTGAAGGAAAATCTGTTTTAAACACCCCTAACAACAAGAAGAACTTTAGTACAAAAGAAAACTTTTTCTGATGGCTAATGATTGAGAAACAGGAATATGGAGGAACATTTTTAACAGACATTACTCAGGCAAAAGGCAGCTAGTAACAAAGGACAAATCTGGGGTTGCTATGGGACCAGCGGAACTGACCAGCACTGTCTTGAGATAAGACCCTAGTTAAACTGCAACAAATGACATGCATGATGAAGTAAACCTGATATGCCTATCAATTCATCCAATGAAAAGCGACGAGTTAAGAAAGTAACTATAGGTTTTTATTGGCTAAATAACAGAGCCCACCCTCGTGGGTGATCGGATCCAACAAGGAGGAATACCAGCCAGTTGACCACCTTTATACCTGGGCAGGTAGGTGGAGCCATGGGCGGAGTCAGCAGTGGTCAGCCCAGGTATAACAGCGTGACAGGAGGCGACCTCGTGTAGTGATACAACAGTGTAAACAGTGATAACCATAGTGTAACGATATAACAGTGATAACCTTAGTGTAACGATAGTGAACGATAAAAGTGGTTTACCACATTCACCCCTTGTTTAGATTTGAGTCCGGCGGGGTGAAGTGTACTACCAGTTCGGGTATGTCAGTCTGTCCGGAGGCCTCGTAAGTCTTTCTGATCGGCGCAGCAGCGGCGGCGGTGTTGCAGTATCCGGTGTTAATGCTGGTGTCTGCGTGGGACGAAGGCTCGTGGGGTTCCGGCATGCCGTCTACCTGGGCTGGATTTGGGGGGGTGGTGGGGGGCAACGGTGGTGTCTCAGGGGTGCCCGAGGGTGCAAGGTCTCGTAAGGAGACTGTGTCCTCCCGCCCGTCTGGGTATGCCACATGGGCGTACTGGGGGTTGGCGTGCAGGAGGTCCACCCTCTTGACCAGGGGGTCCGTTTTATGGGCCCTCACATGCTTTCGCAGCAAGACGGGCCCCGGAGAAGTCAGCCAAGTTGGCAGCGTGGTTCCCGTAGTCGACTTCCTGGGGAAAACAAACATTCGTTCATGGGGGGTGGCGTTAATGGCAGTGCAAAGCAGTGACCGGATGGAATGCAGCGCTGCCGGGAGGACTTCCTGCCAGCGAGAGGTTGGGAGGCCCTTAGACTTTAAGGCTAAGAGAACGGCCTTCCAGACAGTCGCGTTTTCTCTTTCCACCTGGCCGTTCCCTTGGGGGTTGTAGCTGGTGGTCCTGCTTGCAGCGATACCTCTCGCTAATAGGAACTGGCGAAGTTCCTCGCTCATGAAGGAGGAGCCCCGGTCGCTATGTATATAGTTCGGGAACCCGAACAAGGCGAAGAGGTCGTTCAGGCATTTGATGACCGTGGTGCTGGTCATGTCTGGGCAGGGGAAGGCAAAGGGGAAACGGGAGTACTCATCAATAATGTTGAGGAAGTACACATTGCGGTCAGAGGACGGGAGGGGCCCCTTAAAATCGATGCTCAAGCGCTCGAAGGGGCGGGTGGCCTTGATCAGGCTTGCTCTGTCCGGCCTAAAGAAATGCGGTTTGCATTCGGCACAGGTTTGGCAGTTCCTGGTCATGGTCCTGACCTCCTCGATGGAGTAGGGCAGGTTGCGGGCCTTAATGAAGTGGTAAAGTCTGGTGACCCCGGGGTGGCAGAGGTCGTTGTGGAGGGTCTGCAGTCTATCAGTTTGCACGTTGGCGCATGTACTTCGTGATAGAGCATCTGGGGGTTCGTTCAGTTTACCAGGCCGGTACAAGATATCATAATCATAGGTGGAGAGCTCGATTCTCCACCTCAAGATCTTGTCGTTCTTGATTTTGCCCCTCAGTTTGTTATTAAACATAAAAGCGACCGAACGCTGGTCGGTGAGGAGGGTAAATCGTTTGCCTGCCAGGTAATGCCTACAGCGTCGTACAGCCTCCACGATCGCCTGGGCCTCCTTCTCGACCGAAGAGTGTCGGATCTCAGGGCCCTGGAGGGTCCTTGAGACGAAGGCCACTGGTCTCCCCTCCTGGTTGAGGGTTGCGGCTAGGGCGAAGTCGGATGCATCGCTCTCCACTTGGAAAGGGATAGACTCATCCACCGCGTGCATAGTGGCCTTAGCAATGTCTCCCTTAATGAGGGAGAAGGCTGCGCACGCTTCTGCCGTCAGGGGGGAGGAGGTGGACTTCATGAGGGGTCTGGCTTTGTTCGCATAATTTGGCACCCATTGGGCATAGTAGGCGAAGAGCCCCAGGGTTCTCTTCAGCGCCTTTGGACAGTGGGGGAGGGGAAGCTCCATGAGGGGGCGCATTCTTTCGGGGTCGGGGCCGATGACTCCGTTCTCTACTACGCAGCCGAGGATGGCAAGGCGCGAGGTGTTAAACACACATTTCTCCTTATTGTAGGTGAGGTTCAGCCGTTGGGCCGTACGGAGGAATCTTTCCAGGTTAACATCGTGGTCCTGCCGGTCGCGGCCGCAGATGGTGACGTTATCTAGATAGGGGAACGTGGCGTGCAGCCCGTTCTGGTCAACCATCCGGTCCATCTCCCTTTGGAAGACCGAAACCCCGTTAGTGACGCCGAAGGGAACCCTAAGGAAGTGGTAGATGCGGCCATTCGCCTCGAAGGCTGTGTACTGGCGGTCCTCAGGGCGGATAGGGAGTTGGTGATAGGCCGACTTAAGGTCGATGGTGGAGAATACCCGGTACTGTGCAATCTGATTGACCATATCAGATATGCGGGGGAGGGGGTATGCGTCCAGCTGGGTGTACCGGTTTATGGTTTGGCTGTAGTCGATGACTAGGCGGTTTTTATCGCCGGTCTTAACGACTACGACCTGGGCACGCCAGGGGCTGTTGCTCCTCTCGATGATGCCCTCCTTCAGGAGACGCTGCACCTCAGAGCTAATAAAAGCTCTGTCCCCGGCGCTGTACCGCCTGCTCTTGGTGGCGACGGGTTTACAGTCGTGGGTGAGGTTAGCGAACAGGGAGGGGGGCGGGACCTTGAGGGTGGATAGGCCGCAGGTGGTATGCGGTGGGCGGTTTAAAGGCTGCTGGTTGTCGACTGTGAGTGGGGGGAGGGGTCCACCGTATGCCAAAGTGACACTTTGCAGGTGGGATTGGAAGTCCAGCCCTAGTAGGATGGCAGCGCAGAGCTGGGGCAGGACGAGGAGTTTAAAATCTTTATACTCCGTGCCCCAACCGACAGGGTCACAACACAGTAGCTGCTGATGTCTGTAGAATGGGACCTCGACGCCATCGAGATCCGGTTGCGCGTTGGCCGGACAGTGAGGGAGTAGTGGCTCACCGTGTCTGGATGTATGAAACTCTCCGTGCTTCCGCTGTCGAACAGGCAGGACGTGGCGTGGCCGTTTACTTTGATGTCCATCATGGACTTGGACAGGTGATGCAGGCGAGCTTGGTCCAGTGTGACGGAGGCTAGTGTATGGTTGAGCGAGCTGCTGTAGTCTGCGGGTGAGGCGGTGGCCGGGTCTGGCGACAAGGTGGCGGTCGAGTGTGGTGGACAAAATGGCGGCGCCCACGAGGTTGAATAAAATGGCGGAGAAGATGGCCGCCCCCACAACTCACATGAGGCACTGCTGGCGTCGGTGGCCTTGATCAAAGATGGCCGCCCCCACGACTCACACGAGGGGATACTGGCATCTGTGGCCTTGATGAAAGATGGCCGCCCCCACAACTCGCATGAGGCACTGCTTGCATCTGTGGCTCTCCCCCTGCAGGCCTTCGCGAAGTGGCCTTTCTTATGGCAGTCGGAGCAGGTCACGTTTCTTGCAGGGCAGCGCGCCCTCGGCTGTTTCGCCTGGCCACAGAAAAAGCAGCCGGCGGCCCGATCGCGGGGCTCCGATGTCGCAGCCGGTACCGGGGGTGGCGGTCCCGATCGGGTCCTGGACGCCGACGCTGAGGTAGGTCCCAGAGGTGGCGGTGTGAGGGGTATTGCGGTCGGGGTCGGGCCCGAGTCCCAGGGTCGCGCAGTACAGTATCTGGAATACGCCTCGAGGTCCCGATGGGCCACTTCCAGAGAGCGAGCGAGGGCTGCAGCTGTGTTCAGGTCGAGGTCCTTTGATTCGAGCAGTCTTTGCCGTGAGTAGTCGGACCGAAGGCCTTTCACGAAGGCATCGCGGATATTCTCTTCAGTATTTTCTGCAGCCGTTACCGCTTTGAAGTCACAGTCCCTGCCGAGTGTTTGTAGCGCCCGTAAAAATTCATCTACAGACTCTCCTGGCTGTTGCGGGCGGGATCTTAGGAGATGTCTGGCATACATAGAATTTACCGGGCTCCGGTACTGCTGTTTCAGCAGGTTGATGGCGGCCTCGTATGTAGCAAGGTCCTGTATGAGTGCGAATACTTTAGGGCTCACTTGGGCGGTCAGAACTCTTAGTTTGGATCTCTGAGGCACGCCGGATTCTCCCAGGTAGGATTCGAAACAGCTCAGCCAGTGTTTGAAGTCGAGGGCTGAGTTTGCTGCCTGTGGGTTTAGATCCAGGTACGGCGGTCGGAGGGCTCGCAGCCAGGCCGGCTGCTGTGGCTGTTGTAGCTGGGCGTCTGGCTGGTCTGACGGGTCGTTAGACATTTTTAAAATTTAGCCAATAAAATTGATATACCTATCAATTCATCCAATGAAAAGCGACGAGTTAAGAAAGTAACTATAGGTTTTTATTGGCTAAATAACAGAGCCCACCCTCGTGGGTGATCGGATCCAACAAGGAGGAATACCAGCCAGTCGACCACCTTTATACCTGGGCAGGTAGGTGGAGCCATGGGCGGAGTCAGCAGTGGTCAGCCCAGGTATAACAGCGTGACAGGAGGCGACCTCGTGTAGTGATACAACAGTGTAAACAGTGATAACCATAGTGTAACGATATAACAGTGATAACCTTAGTGTAACGATATAACAGTGATAACCTTAGTGTAACGATAGTGAACGATAAAAGTGGTTTACCACAAAACCCACTCAACATTTTTATGCAGCGAGCGGTTAGGATCTGGAATGTATTATGTTCATTAATAACTAGTAGTTTTCATTAAGAACACAGCTAGCTTCTTAGCTAGTCACTTTATTTAGTATATGAGAACTTCAGTACATCAAGACTTCTACAGCTTCTTTCTAGAGGCTTCCATCTTGACTACTGCCTTGTGGGTAGCCTAGTGCATTGTGGTTAATGTAGTCTTAATATACATACAGCTGGGTAGTGTAGTCTTGTATACATACAGCTATATACAGCTCTACACAGCTCTACGGCTCCACCTAGTGTCCACTATAGAATGACATGTTATTGATCATTACAGAATGCACCGCCTGAAAGGAAGGTGGAGGCAGATTCAATTGTGGCTTTCAAAAGGGAATTGGATAAGTACCTGAAGGAAAAAATTTGCAGGGCTACGGGGAAAGAGCGGGGGAGTGGGACTAGCTGAAGTGCTCTTGCAGAGAACCGACATGGGTTCAACGGGCCAAATGGCCTCCTTCTGTGCTGTAACCATTCCATGATTCTAAACTTTGAACCAACCATGAACAACAAGGGGATAACCCAAGCTTGAAGGAACCAATCATTGAAATGTGCATGTGAGAGCCATGAGAGAAGTCTGGACACAAAGGGGGAGAAATTGAGTATGTAGCGCCACCTATTAGCACCTAAAGAGGGCAGTCAGTGACTGTAGCGCCACTGGCCGCGCCTCCCGCGATATTCAGCGGGGGCGCTAATGGTGGCGTTAGCCTGTTGCGCTGCGCCGCCACCGATGACGTCATCGGTGTGCGCAGCGCCCCATTAGCGCCCCGATCACGATATTTGGTAGCGATTGCAGCTGTAGCGCCGTTCGCTACCCGTGCCCAGTTCACCGGGCCTTGCTGTGCTGGCAGTGGCGCAAGTTAAGGTGGAGGTGCGGGGCGGCCGCCTTTTTCGGCGGCCGCCTGCCAGCATCTCCGTCCCCGGCCTCCTGACGCCCCCCCCGTGGCATTGCCGGCTGTTTCCCGAGAGCCCAGCACTTCTCCTCGGTGCCGGGCTCTTTTGCCGGCACTCGCGATCGGGGATCGCGCTGGTGCAGGCCCCTCCCCCTTAACAATGGCAGGAAGGCCTGCAGTACCGCAGCGTGTGCTGCGGCACGTTGCGCTGCGATATTCAGTTTCAGCGCCCTAAGAGGGACGCGGAGCGCCTCGAGCCTCGCCCCGTCTCCCTCTAGGGGCGCTGAAACTGAATTTCTGATGTTCGTTAATGCTCTGAGCGCTGCGCAAAAATCAGCGCCCAGGCGAACTTTGTCTAAAGATTCAACAGACTTCAAGTGATCATCAGTTTGGCCACCGGGCACTTGAAGACCCCAGGACAGGTTACGTCAATCCGTGTGTTAGCGGTTAAGTAAAAGATCTGTGAGTGATAGTGAGCTGAATATTAATGGGAAAGGCGAGTTGGGGGCGGGGGTTGGGGATGGGCGGGGGAGCTCCGATGTGGTCGAGAAACCCGGGAGAACAGGTTTTCTGCAGGCCCCGCCGACTTTAATGGCATGGCCTGATTTGCATGTGTTGCCTGTTTCCCACTCGCAGCCAGCCAAATTGAGAGGCTGGCTGGCTGCAGGCGGGTAGGCCTGCGGCACTAGGCCACAGAGAGGAGGAAGGGAGGGATTGGGTGGGGGTGGTCGGATGCTGGAGGAGTATCGGGGTGGAGGGGGGAGGGTGGTGGTAGAGAGGATTGGAGCTGGAGCATCAGGTTGGTGGGGGGGGGGGTCGAGGGCAGAATGGATTGGGCCGGACTCCTGACCATCAGGAGGGGAGGTGGGGGGGGAGGGAAGATTGGATCAGGGTTGGACTCCTGAGTTTTGGGTGCTGGGAGAGAAGATCGGGGCTGGAGGATCGGGGGGCGGGAGAGAAAATCTGGGGCAATGAATGGTTTTTACACATTAATGTTTTGTTGCAAGATCTTCCCAACTTTATTTGAGTTTCTGAGTGCTGTAATTATTGTTATGAATTAGGACACTACAATCTCTTTCAGATAGCTGGTGAACAATTACAAGCAAGGAATTCCTATAGAATGTGCCGACATCCTGGTAGGTTTATGCTGGTGTCCTGAAAGCTGGAGCAGCACTTTATGCATTGGTGATGCACTGGCTTTTTATCAGTAATCTGGCTTTGTTGTACTCTCATTTAGTGGATGCTCATTGATCTTGGTTAAGATGTGTGGCTAGTTTGTCTAAGTCTGAGGTAACATATTTCTCCCATTAGGAATCAAGTTATGTGGAAGAATACTGTTGCAGCTCTACGAAGGATACACAGTACTGGAGCCATCTGTCCCATTAATATGGGATAAGTTTGAAGCGATTAATCACACGGTAGCTATTTTGATCAATGTTAACCTTGGATATTGTTTGAAACTATAGCAAATAAAGAAAAAAGAAAGAGCTTGCATTTACACATGCCTTTCAAAACCTCAAGGTCTGGTTTTACAGCCACTTAATACATTTTGGGGAAGAAATTGGGTTGCTTCGCACCTCCCATTAGTAATGGGGTGCAAAGCACCTAGTACCCGGGTGCAGTGCCGCTAACGTCTCCCGTGAAATTCAGCGGGAGGTTAGCGGCGGTAGCAGCCGTTAGCGCCCCGCGGTGCTGCGCCTCCGGCGATGATGTCATCGCCATGTGCAGCGCCCCGCTCACACCCCCTGACCTACCACTGGACGGTATGTCTGACAGGGTCAGGGTGCTGTGTTTGCGGCCGGGGCAGCGCAAATTAAAGGGCAGGTGCCGGGGTGGCCATTTTTTTTTTGGGCCGCCTGCCAGCACCTGCCCCCTTTCGTTTCCTCATGCGAGGTGCCGGCCGCGATCGGTCAGCCCGACACTCCTCTTGAATGCCGGGCTGTTTTCCCAGCACCCCGTTCCCCGGTGGTCCAACAGGGCCCCGGTGCGCGCTGCGCTGGGCCCCTCCCTTTTAATCAGGGGAGAGAGGCCTGTAGCACTGCGGCGCTATGTGCCGACATGCATAACGCTGTTGCATGTAACGCCACGATATCCAATGGGAGCGCCCCAAGAGGGAGGAAGAGCGCTTCCGGTAGCGGGGGTGCTAATGTTTTTGGGGCGCTAAAAGTTAGCGCCCCAAAGGTGGCGCAACACAATTTTTCCACCTTTAAGTCTAGTCACTCTTATAATGTAGGAAATGTGGCAGCCAATTTGTGCACAGCAAGGTTCCACAAATAGCAATGAAATATATGACCAGATCATCTGTTCTAAGTGTTGGTTGAGGAATAAATGTTGATCAGGACACGGGCAGATGGGGCCATGCCTTACTGCCTCATCCAAAAGATGCCACCTCCAACAGTGCAGCACTCTCTCATCACTGCACTGAAGTGCCAACTAGATTTTGTGCTCCAGTCTCTGGAGTGGGAATTGAACCCACATCCTTGTGACTCAGAGGTGAGAGTGCTACCACTGAACCATATTAATATTAGCTATTAACAATAACAATTGGCATTTATACAGTGCCATAAACCTCAAAAACCATCGTAAGGAACTTCAATAAGAAGAAATTAGCAAGCGCTGGGCCTTTGCAGGTGGGTTAAAGAAAGAAATCACTTGCATTCATGTCATCTTTTGCATCCTCAGGACATCCAAAAGCACTTCATGGCCAATGAAAACGCTTTTGAACTGTAGTTACTGTTGTTTTCTTGGCAAATGTAGAAACCAATTTGTGCACAACAAGGTTGTACGAACAACAGAGAGATAAATCTGTTTTTGGAGGTGTCAATTCAGAGATAAATGCACGTCAAGGCACTGAAGCGGTGGAGGCCAGGTGGCTAGCAAGGGGGGTGGGGGGTTTGAGAGGTTGAGCCTAGAAGTGACAAAGCCAAGAATAAGGGGTTTTAGAAGCAGTGGGGTAAAGTGGGATTGGAGCTGAGAAATATTGCAGAAGTGGAAGTAAGCAGTCTTGGTAATAGATAGGATGTTGGTTTTGAAGTTCAGCTCAGAGTTGATCAGAATGCCAAGGCTGCATACAGTCTCGTTCAGATTAGGTAAATAGCCAAAGAAGGGAGTGGAGTCTTCGGCAAGTGCGTGGAGTTTTAGGAGCAGCTTAAAATAATGCTTTATCCTCCTGATATTCAATTTGTAGGTCATTCTATCACATCCAAGACTTGATTTCAGACGTGCAACCAGTTTGCATAGAGATGATTGCTGGTTAAGGGAACTGGAGAAGAGGTAGATGTGGATGTCGTCAACATTCATGACAAGTGGAGGGCCAGAGGATTGTGGGAGAGGGAATGTGAATCAGTGAAGGAGCAGGGTGGAGTTCTTTCAGAGGTAAAGGGCAAGGGTAGTGAGGTTGAAGACAGGTAAAGGAATCTGGATGGTAAGGGAGATGAGAAAGTGATCTAAGATGGCCAAAGCTGTGCTTGAAATATCAGAAGTGGTTAGGCCATGTAAGATGTCAAGAGCAAAAGGATGGCCATGTAAATGGATGGAGCAAGTCATGTGAAGGATGAGATTAAGGAGCAAAGTGGGCAGCGGGGGAGAGTAATTTCTCAGTGCACAAACTGAGGGAAGAGAAGAAAGAAAAGATCTTTACAAGGACTTGGGAGAATAGTTGACAAAGATGTTGAATGTAACATCAGAGAGGTGGAAGAAGGCTGTGTACAAAAATGAGAATAACGTACCAAGGAGAAGGAAGAAGAACTTGAGATGGACAGTGGGCTATGTGGGGGAGAGGGGGGGTGGGGGACGATGGGCAAGCAGCAAAATATGTAGCTTGCCAGATGACTTGAGAGGGGAGGAAGTCATGAACCACAATACAAGTTTCTGTCAGCATCAGGATGCCAAGTGATTTATCCTTGATGAGGTCAGGGATGGTAAGGTGTGGTGGTGAGAAAATGATTGTTTTGGGAACAAATGGAGGAGGTCAGGTTGTTCGTTGACCAGTAGGGCATAGGAGGAATGCAGTAGGATGTAAAGGAAGGGGGAGGGGCGGTGGTGGAAGGGGATGAGGTTAATTGGGATTGCTACACGGGAAGATGGATATCACTGAGGTTAGAACAGAGGGCTGTAGTGGGCTTGTTAAGAAGAGTGGATTAGGGGAAGACCGATAGAGGGGGAATGGGTGCAACGGCAACTAATCTGCATATGTGGAGGGACACAGGGGAATAACTTTTAGCGTTCCTGGTGCAGAGCTTCACAGAAATCTGTGTGTGCTGCGAACCTGCCACAATCGCCTCAAAGTGCCTCACTTCCAATATGCTCACTGTTGGTGAAGCTTTGAGCTGGGCGCTGTAACGTGTAAAACCTCCGCTATATTCCACATACAGAGTATGTGATACATCTTGAACAAAGATTTGTTTCCAAATGGCATGCTGAACTTGTTTTCACCCCCTGCTGCTTGAATCTTCACTTACCCACAAACAGCAAGTCTCTGAGCTCTCCTACACGATTCAACCAACTTCATTTTTGTATAAGTTCTTCTATTTCAAATTCTGTAGACGTGGAATTTAACACTTGGGGAAATTTTCAGCTGACCTCCCGCTCAGACCTCATTAAGTGAGAACTCAAGCAAGTTTTTGATTCACATTGAATATTGGTATTAGAAATGAACAATACTTTGCACCTCAGTCCAATTTAAAACATTGGGGCGTTGTGAAACTAAACTGTTCAAAAGAGCATCACACAATCCTGCCTGTGGAAATGCAAGCCAAATTCCGGTGTCCTCAGATGGGTCTATTAGATAATTGGATTACGATCTTCACAAGGCGATAGCAAGTCTTTCAGTCCCTGGAAGCCTGTTAATTAAATCAATGAAACCGACACCCATTTGATCTTTTGATCAAAGCACGTGGTAAATAAAACAAGAAATTCACACTTTGTGAGCTGACTTGATTGCTCATACTGTTTGCCCAGTTAGACCTGCTCACTGGATTTTAAAGTAATATTAACTGGAAGCTGACAAAAAAAATATATTGGACAGGCATCAAAGTTGGATTACTCCCAGTGTTACATGCCTTGTAGAGAACGGATTACAGGAAACAAGTGGGCTCTGAACAGATGGAAGTTTATTTTCCAATAAGGAGTTTTGCTTTCTCTATGAGAATATAATGCTCTTCGTTCCTCACACTTTGAAATATATTCCCAGATCAAGGATTTGATTTGAAAGGTATCAGCGGTATATTAACCCAACCAGGACTGGCTCCTTTGGGAGTGTTTCTGGTGGAATCACCGCAATGTCATTTTGAGACCTGTACCTATATATATGTTTAATGCTGGCAGTAATGCAATCAATTTTGAAAGCTATAAAAAGAACTTAGTTTAAAGGAATAAAGCAAGCCTGGGGAGGGTTTGTACGAATGGATAATAGGCGTCAGTGTGAGATTATTCTCTTAATATCAAATAAATTATGCATTAAGGGCTAAAAAGTTTCATTCTATAGGATTAATCTTGAGCAGTGGTGCAATGAAGGTGAGCAGCAGTCAACTGAGACAGTCATCATGCAAGTTGTTTTTAAGTCCCAGTTGAACTATTTAAAAAATATAATTATAAAAGGATTTGGAGAGGATGCAGAGGAGATTTACTAGAATGGTACCAGGGATGAGGGACTTCAGTTACGTGGAGAGACTAGAGAAGCTGGGATTGTTCTTCTTAGAGTAGGGAAGATTAAGGAGACATTTAATAGAAGTGTTCAAAATTATGAAGGATTTTGATAGAGTAAATAAGGAGAAACTGTTTCTACTGGCAGGAAGGGGAGAGGGATAAACCCGGTAACTACAGGCTAATCAGTCTAACGTCAGTGGTGGGAAAACAACTAGAGACCATTGTTGAGGACAAAATTAATTCTCACTTAGTTAATAAGTTGTTAAGGGCAAATCATGACTGTCATAAGAACATAAGAAATAGGAGCAGGAGTAGGCCACTTGGCCCCTGGAGCCTGCACCGCCATTCAATAAGATCATGGCTGATCTTGGGTTTAAAGCCACTTTATTGCCCGCTCCCCATAACCCTTCACTCCCTTACCTTGCAAAAATCTGTCTATCTCCACCTTAAATGTATTTAATGACCCAGCCTCCACGGCTCTCTGGGGCAGAGAATTCCACAGATTTACGACCCTCTGAGAGAAGAGATTCCTCCTCATTCAGTTCTAAAAAGGCGACCCTTTATTCTGAAACTATGCCCCTGAGTTCTAGATTTCCCCATGAGGGGAAACATCCTCTCTGGATCTACCTTGTCGAGCCCCCTCAGTATCTTATATGTTTCAATAAGATCACCTCTCATTCTTCTAAATTCCAATGAGTATAGGCCCAACCTGCTCAACCTTTCTCCATAAGTCAACTTTCTCATCTCAGGAATCAACCGTGTGAATCGTCTCTGAACTGCCTCCAATGCAAGTATATCCTTCCTTAAATAAGGAGACCAAAACTGTTCACAGTACTCGAGGTGTGGTCTCACCAATACCCTGTATAGTTGTAGCAGGACTTCCCTGCTTTTATATTCCAACGCCCTTGCAATAAAGGCCAACATTCCATTTGCCTTTTTGATTACTTGCTGTACCTACATGCTAACGTTTTGTGTTTCGTGCACAAGGACCCCCAGGTCCCTCTGAACTGTAGCATTTTGTAATCGCTCTCCATTTAAAAAATGGAGGAGCAGGCTCGAAGGGCTGAATGGCCTATTCCTGCTCCTATCTTCTATGTTTCTATGTTTCTATAAATTGCTTTTTTATTTTTCCTGCCAAAGTGGATAACCTCGCACTTTCCCACATTATACTCGATATGCCAAATGTTTGCCCATTCACTTAGCCTGTCTATATCCCTTTGCAGATTATTTGAGTCCTCTGCACAACTTGCTTTCCCACCCATCTTTGTATCATCCGCAAACTTGGCTACATTACACTCAGTCCCTTCATCCAAGTCATTAAGGTAGATTGTAAATAGTTGAGACCCCAGCACCGATCCCTGTGGCACCCCACTAGTTACTGTTTGCCAACCGGAAAATGACCCATTTATCCTGACTCTCTGCTTTCTGTTAGTTAGCCAATTCTCTATCCATGCTAATAAATTACCACCAACTCCGTGATCTCTTATCTTATGCAGTAACTTTTTATGTGGCACCTTATCGAATGCTTTCTGGAAATCCAAATACACCACATCCACTGGCTCACCCTTATCCACTTCTCATCTCAGTCCTAAATGTCCTACCCCATATCCTGAAACTGTGACCCCTCGTTCTCGACCCCCCAGCAAGAGGAAACATCCTCCCTGCATCCAGTCTGTCTAGCCCTGTCAGAATTTTATACGTTTCAATGAGATCCCCTCTCATTCTTCTAAACTCTAGTGAATACAGGCCTAGTTGACCCAATCTCTCCTCATATGACAGTCCTGCCATCCCAGGAATCAGTCTGGTGAACCTTCGCTGCACTCCCTCTATGGCAAGTATATCCTTTCTTAGGTAAGCAATGTTAGGCTAACTGGTCTATAGTTTCCTGCTTTCTGTCTCCCTCCTTTCTTAAATAGGGGTGTTGCATTTGCAGTTTTCCAATCCGCTGGGACCTCTCCAGAGTCCAGGGAATTTTGGTATATTACAACCAATGCATCCACTACCTCTGCAGCCACTTCTTTTAAGACCCAGGGATGCAGGCCATCTGGTCCAGTGGACTTGTCGTCTTTTAGTCCCATTATTATACCAAGTACTTTTTCCTTAGTAATAGTGATTGTCTTTAGTTCCCCCCACCCTGTGGCTCCTTGATTATCCATTATTGAGATGTTGTTAGTGTCTTCTACCGTGAAGACAGATACAAAATATTTGTTCAGAATCTCTGCCATTTCCCCATTCCCTATTATTAATTCCCCAGCCTCATCCTCTAAGGGACCAACATTTACTTTAGCTACTCTCTTCCTTTTTATATACCAGTAGAAGCTCTTACTTTCTGTTTTAATATTTCTTCCCAGTTTACTTGCATAATTCATCTTCTCTCTCTTTATTATTTTTTTAGTCATCCTTTGCTGGTTTTTAAAAATTTCCCAATCCTCTGGTCTCCCACCAATCTTGGCAACATTGTATGCCTTTGTTTTCAATTTGATACCATCCTTTACTTCCTTAGTTAGCCACGGATAGTGCTCCCTTCTCTTAAAATCTTTCTTTCTCACTGGAATATATTTTTGTTAAGAGTTATGAAATATCTCCTTAAATGTCTGCCACTGTATTTCAACTTTCTTACCCTTTAATTTATTTTTCCAGTCCACTTTAGCCAGTTCTGTCCTCATGCCATTGCAATTGCCTTTGTTTAAGATCAGGACACTGGTTTGAGATACAACTTTCTCACCCTCCAACTGAATTTGAAATTCAGTCATGTTATGATCACTCTTTCCTAGGGGATCCTTTGCTATGAGATCATTTATTAATTCTGTCTCATTACACAGTACCAGATCCAAGATAGTCTGCTCCCTGGTTGGTTCCATTACATACTGTTCTAGGAAACCATCCCAGATACACTCTATGAACTCCTCCTCAAGGCTACCATGGCCAATTTGATTTGTCCAATCAATATGGAGATTAAAATCACCCATGATTATTTCCGTACCTTTTTTTACAGGCCTCCTTTATTTGTCGAACCTGATTGAGTTCTTTGATGAAGTAACAGAGAGGATGATGAAAGTAATGCAGTAGATGTTGTATATATGGACATTCAAAAGGCATTTGATAAGGTACCACATAACAGACTTATTCGGAAAATAGAAGCACATGGTATTAAAGGGACAATGGTAACTTGGATACGTAATTGGCTAAGGGTTGGAGGCAGAGAGTAGAGGTGAATGGATGTTTTTCTGACTGGAGAGAAGTATGCAGTGGGGTCCCCAGGGGTCATTGTTGGGACCATTGCTTTTCTTGTTATATATAAATGTCCTGGGTTTGGGTATGGGGAGTACAATTTTGAAGTTTGCAGATGATACAAAACTTGGCAACGTATTAAATATTGAGCAGGATAGTGACAGACCTCAGGAGGACATAGGCAGACTGGTGAAATGGGCAGACACAAGGCAGATGTAATTTAATGCTGATAAATGTAAAGTGATGCACTTTGGGAGAAACAACATGGAGAGGCAGTATAATCTAAATGGTACTATTTTGAGGGAGTGCAAGAACAGAATGACCTGGGAGTGCATATTCACAAATCTTTGAAGGTGGCAGGGCAGTTAAGGTGGTTAAGAAAGCATATGGGATACTTGGCTTTGTAAATAAGGGAACTGAACACAAAAACAAGGATTCATGCTAAACATTTACAAATATTTGGTTAGGCCTCAGCTGGAGTATTGTGTACAATTCTGGGCATCACACTTTAGGAAGGATGTCAAGGTCTTGGAGAGGGTATCAAGGAGGTTTTCCAGGATGATACCAGGGATGAGGGACTTCAGTTATGCGGAGATATTGTAGAAGCTGGGATTGTTCTCCTTACAGCAGAGAAGGTTAAGGGGAGACCTAATAAAGTTATTCAAAATTTTGAGGGGGTTTTGAGAAAGCAAGTAGGGAAAAACTGTTTCCTTTGGCAAGTGGGTTGGTAACCAAAGGTCATAGGTTTAAAATAATTGGCAAAAGAACTAGTGGGGAAATGAGGAGAAATTTCTTCACAGAGAGGGTGTTGAGATCTGAAATGCAGTGTCTGAAAGGGTGGTGGAATCAGATTCCATAGGAACCCTCACAAGGCAATTGACATGTACTTGAAAAGGACTAATTTGCAGGGCTATGGGGAAAAATCTGAGTTGTGGGACTGATTTGGACAGCTCTTTCAAAGAGCCGGCGCAGGCACGATGGGCCGAATGGCCTCCTTCTGTGCTGTAACATTCTATGATTCTATGAAGGTCGGAAGCCAGAGGATGCAAATTTAAGGTAATTGGCAAAAGAACCAGAGGGGAGATGAGGAGAATTTTTTTTAATGCAGTGAGTTGTTACAATCTGGAAAGTACTGCCTGAAAGGGTGGTGGATGCAGGTTCAATAGTAACTTTCAAAAGAGAACTGGAGAGACACTTCAAAAGGAAAAAATTGCAGGGCTATAGGAAAATATCAGGGGAGTGGGACTAATTGAATAGCTCTTTCAAAGAGCCGGCACATGTATGATGGGCCGAATGGCCTCCTTCTGTATTGTATGATTCTATGAATGAAATGATATCAGATGTAATGATACAGTGCAGTAACTTTCAAAGACTGACAGAACTATGTTTACTTAAAATCAGATCATCTATTCTTTTAATGATGGCTAGCCACACCACACCATGTATCTCTATGTACTATTGCCAGTTTCACTTACAATGTCAACTCAATGATGTATGCTTTGCCAGAACATTCATTACCTCAGAATGTAGGGTGACACTGGATGAGATTTATCAGCATATGACAAAAATTATTAACTGAAGATAAGGTGCAAGGTTGATCTGTATTTTAAGGCTGTAAAAAGAAAACATTTATTGCTCATATTTGCACTCAGTGCTATAAGAACCATCAAAGCCAACGGGTGCAAAATTTGGGTCGGTAGTACCTGTTTTTTGGGTGCTGCGGGTGCCCCTAGAGGTCCAAAATGGCGTCTGTGGCACGTGCGCACACTTCTGGTGCGAGTCGCGCTGGATGGCATATTGGTGAGGGCGTTAGCGCGCACGCGGTGAGCTTCCGCCGGAAGTACGCAGAGTAGGCAGATCATGATGACAATCAACGTGTAATACTGATTTGACGCCAGCGCTGCAATTTATGAGCTCACGCTCCAGCTAACGCCCCCTCTTAAGCTCGCACAGCTGAACACGTGTTCAGCAGCAGGCCGGACCCCCCACCAGCACAATTTAAAAGGAGCATCAACTACTTTCAGGTTACAAGCCATTAATTTAATCAATGGGCTCAGAGGATTTCACAAACTGTAATACCAAACCTTGAACACTTCAACAGTTTCATCTGTGTGAGAAAAATACTTTTCGCAGGCTTTTCAGTAGAATAGGCCTTTTAGATTCAAAGTTGTTATTGTCAGCAGTTTGAGTAACTGTCCTTGTACACCTATTTCAGAAGACATATGTTTATGGGATGGTAGCATGGGAAGCGTTATTATCTGTTTCTAACCTTGTTGTGGAATGTGTAGGAGACATCAGATGGGTGCTGGGCATGAGACAGTGAAACTGATTGACATACAGGCACAAAAGCAGGCTCAAGTTCCCAAAATATAAAGAGTTGGAGAAGCTGGATTTGTTTTCATTACAGCAAAGGAGGTTGAGGGGTGATTTGATGGAGGTGTACAAGATTATGATGGGTTTGGATAGGCTAGACGGGGAAAGGCTGTTCCCACTAGTTGATGGTACAAGGACTAGGGGACACAGATTTAAGGTTTTGGGCAAGAGATAAACAGGGGGGACGTGAGGAAAACTTTTTTACGCAGCGAGTGGTGAGGACCTGGTACTCGCTGCTGACGGAAGTGGTGGAAACGGAAACACTCAGTCTGCGATTTTCTCAGTGGTGTCGGGATGGGTGCGGGGCAGCTGGTTTCCGGCTTGCAGTCCCGCCCCCAGCTGCATTCGCCCCACAGACATGATTTTACCTTAATTGACCTTGTTAAGCCCGCCCTGCGGGCTTGCCGGCCAATTAACAAGAAGCAGGTCTGATGACGTCATTTGATGACAAAGGTGAACTCTTGCACCCAATGACTCCCTCCATAGGCTGGAATAGATGGCAGCTGCAGATGAGGTGACAAAAGCGATCTGTCACTGGTGAGAGAGGTTCTCCCATTGAGGTGACACTGGACATACAGTTGGATTTAAAAACTTGCAAGCTAAAGAAATCTGTAAATGTTTAAAAAATGCAGTAACCAACATTTTCTTTGCTCTGAGATTCACCATGTGCAACATTGGATCGTTCACACCACTTCTGCAGCTGTCATCAATCCACAAACATTACAGCAAACTCACAACACGCCACACTTACCTGACGCAGTGTCTGGATGTCGGGGAACCCGACCCAGAAGCGGGAAAATCCAAAAACAGGCTGACAACTACTGGCAAGTATCTGTTAATAGGGAGGTAATTGCCTTTAACCCACTTCCCGCCGGTAGTTGTCGGGTCCATTCGCAAATCGGGAACCCGACGCTTAGGAAAACTGTTTGGAGGCAGGTTGACGGCAGGATCAGAACCCGCCGTCAATCAAATCAAATTTAACCTCTGACCCACCTCCAAACCTGCCCTCTGAGCGCTGGCAAAATCATGGCCTGGGCTGGATTTTCATTCAGGTGCGGGTTGGTGTCGTGTAATCCGCATTTTGTGTTATCCACACGAACCTAATTCGATGTGGGAGATTGATACAATTTTAACTAAATTGCCCAATTTGAGTTCCAGCGTGTGAGAACCCATGGCAAATGAGTTTCTCCAGTCTGAAAATCGCCTCCGATGGCGTCATCTTTGCTGCTGCATTTAAGGTCTGCAACAAGCCTTGCTTCTTTTGCAGGCTGCCAACCTTTTGGCATTTGCTGATACACTGAGCTGGAGACAGAATGGCCACAGAAAGACCAAGGTCTGCACCCCGATTCGACGACGTTGCCCTGCAGGCTTTAGTGGAGGGAGCGAGAGGTGCTCTTCCCTTCATCAGGGAGGAAGAAGCCTCCCCAGCAGACAAAGGCTGTGTGGCTGCAAGTGGCAAAGGAGGTCAACTCCTTGTTGACTACCCACAGAACCTGGATACAGTGCAGGAAGAGGTTTCATGACCTTCAGCGCACTGGAAAAGTGAGTATGAATTTCCCATCACTCTCAATCTGATCCCCATTGCCTTTCCTCACCAGCACTCAGCTTTAGCAATCTCTTCCTCCACATCCCACTTGACACTGACATCCATGCACCCTTACCCATTCCCTCTCCCTCTATGGTCACATTTGTAATGATCAGTAACATGTCATTCTAGAATGGTACACTAGGTGGAGCTGTATGTTTAGCAGTGGGCTACCCACAAGGCAGTAGTCAAGATGGATGCCTGTACACTAGTCCACATGGCTGAATAAATGACTAGCTCAAGCTAGCTGTTCATAATGAAAACGTCTATTTATTTATGAACATAACATAGTACCAGAAGTGGTAATATCTGCTGAATATTGCGAAATGTAACATGGAGAATTTGAAGCCACCGGAGGGTTTGAAACTCACGGGGAATGTCAACTGCAATTGGCGGACTTTCAAACAACAATTTGAACTCTACATTGCTGCCATCGGGTTCGGTACGATGCCAGACGCAAGGAAAATAGCGTTACTGCTCGCGGTTGGAAGCCCGCAGACGGTAGAGGTATTTAATACGTTTGTATTTGATCAAGAGGAGGACAGAGAAAAAATGGACGATGTGCTAAAGAAGTTTGATACACATTGTTCTCCAAAAAAGAACGAGACCTATGAGAGGTACATGTTCCATTCACGGACACAGCAGCAAAATGAAACTTTTGATAGCTTTGTGACCGATCTGAAACTGAAAGCATAGACATGTAATTTCTCTGAACTGAAATCATCCATGATTTGTGACCAGATTGTGTTTGGTATTCATGATAAAAAGGTCAGGGAACGTTTGTTGAGAGAAACCAAACTAACATTGGAGGATGCTGTGAAAATATGCCATGCCAGTGAGCTAGCTCGGCAGCACGCAAAGACTTTCAGTGAAATTAATAATGATGCGACTGTAATGAGTGACTGTGCTGCTGTCGGTGCTGTGTCCTACGAGGGGAAGAAACATGGGCAGAACAGAAATGCAAAGTAATTGGAGGATGGAAATTTTAATTGTAAACGCTGTGGTTACCAGCACCAGTCAAGACAATGCCCAGCGTTTGGAAAAATGTGCACAAAATGTAATGGCAAGAATCACTTTGCCAAACAATGCTTTTCAAAAGTAAAAACAAAGAAAGGGCAACAAGTCAATGTGATTGAGGACACTGATTTATGTGAGACATTTTTTGTAGGAATGGTGTCATGTGACAATATCGAAAAGGATACAGAAAATGTGCAGCCCTCAGAAATGGACAATGCTGAACATAAAGTTAATGCAGTAAAAGAGGACAAATGGATGATCCCACTGCAGGTAAATGGAGCATTAGTTACATTGAAACTAGACACTGGGGCAAAAGCAAACTTAATCAGTATGAGTGACATTAAAAATATGAAAGAAAAGCCCAAAATACAGAAAAAGTCAGTACTACTGAAGAACTATAATGGACAGAAAATAGATAGCTTAGGTGTATGCACACTCAAAGTGACAGTCAAAGACAAAGTGCATCATCTCATGTTTTCTGTTGTGGCTGAAGGGCTTGATTCACTATTAGGTGACAAAGCTTGTGAGGACTTAGAACTGGTCAAGAGAGTCTACCGTATAAGCTGTGCCATAAGCAGACCAGATGACTCAGTGGATTCTGACGTGAGTAATTTCCAGGATGTGTTCAAAGGATTTGGAGTTCTACCATTCACTTACAAGGTCCAGCTAAAGGAGGATGCTCAGCCAGTGGTACATGCTCCACGGAGAGTTCCAGCACCCCTACGTGACCGGCTCAAGAAAGAACTGGACAGAATGACCACACTAGGAGTCATCAGGAAAGTCGAAGAGCCAACAGACTGGGTTAACTCCATGGTATGTGTAAAGAAAAAGAACAATGATGTAAGAGTATGCATGGATCCAAAGGACTTAAATGCAAACATAAAACGTGAACACTACCAGATTCCCAAGTGAGAAGAAATCACCAGTGAAATGTCAGGTGCCAGATACTTCACAAAGCTCGATGCCTCACATGGATTTTGGCAACAAAAACTGGATGAAGAGAGCACCAAATACTGTACCTTCAACACACCATTTGGCAGGTATTGTTTCCTCAGAATGCCTTTCGGGATAATATCTGCATCTGAAATCTTTCATAGAGCGATGGAACACATAATTGAAGGTCTGGAAGGAGTTCGGGTCTATGTTGATGACATCATCATCTGGAGCTCCACACTGAAAGAACACAATAAGAGACTGACTAAAGTGCTACAGAGCATACGCCAGAATGGACTGAAGCTCAACAAAGCCAAGTGTCAGTTTGGCGTCCAGGAAGTCACTTTCCTAGGAGATAATCTATCTGGTAAAGGAATAGAGCCAGATATGGAAAAAGTAAACACCATACTCAACATGCCCAGGCCTACTGACAAAAAAGGAGTACTATGCATTATGGGGATGATAAACTTCATTGGAAAGTTCATTCCTAACTTGTCAGCCAAGACAGCCTGTCTGCGAGACCTGCTACATAAAACAAATGAGTTCGCATGGACAGAAAGACATGAACAAGAGTGGATGAACCTCAAAACAGTGCTGACAACGACACCTGTACTCACCTTCTTTGACCCAACAAAGAGAATCAAAGTGTCAATGGATGCATCAAAAGATGGCCTAGGCGCGGTCTTGCTACAAGCAGAGGGTGAAGATTGGAAGCCTGTTGCCTATGCCTCCAGGTCTATGACTGACTCTGAGTGTCGATACGCCCAGATTGAAAAGGAATGTCTAGGCTTGGTAGTTGGACTAGAAAAGTTCCATGGCTACATATATGGACTCCCCACCTTCACAGCTGAGACAGACCACTGCCCACTGGTTGCCATCATAAAAAAAAATCTGAATGAGATGTCTCCAAGGATTCAACGACTCATGATGAAGCTGCAAAGATATGACTTTGAACTGATCTGCACACCAGGCAAACACATAGTGTTAGCAGATGTACTATCCTGAGCACCCACAATGAGTCATGTGAGCTCTACTGAGGAAGACGTGGATGTTCATGTGAGTATGGTCACTGCTGCGCTGCCCGTGTCAGACACAAAATCAAAGCAAATAGCAGAAGAAACAGTAAAAGATACAGTGATAGAGAACATTCATCATGGTTGGCCAAAAGGTTCCTGTCCAAAGTACTATCACATCAGGTCAGAGTTAAGTGTCGCAAGTGGACTATTGCTAAAACAGAACAGAATAGTCATTCCACAGGCTCTACGTCAAGACATGCTCAAAAGGATTCATGAGGGACACCTCAGAATTGAAAAATGCAAAAGGAGAGCAAGAGACACTGTTTATTGGCCTGGCATAAATAAGGACATTGAGAACATGATAGGAATATGTGAGACATGTCAGAAACACCAAAACAAACAAGCAAAGGAACCAATGATAGTAGCTGACTTACCAACAGCACCATGGCAAAAGGTTGGTATGGACCTCTTTCATTTGAATGGTAAAGACTATCTAATAGTGATTGACTACTATTCTAACTATCCTGAGATGGCGCTGCTCTCAAGCACATCAGCAAGCAGTGTCATAATGTATGTTAAATCCATCTTCGCCAGACATGGAATTCCCAGGATTGCTGTTAGCGACAATGGTCCGTGCTTCAACTATAAGGAGTGGCAAAAGTTTCCAGCACATTATGACTTTCAACACATCACATCCAGTCCTCTGTATGCTCAGTCGAATGGTAAGGCAGAGAAAGGTGTTCAAGTTCTCAAACAGCTACTGAAGAAAGCAACAGAAAGCAAGTCTGATCCTTATCTCGCCCTGCTGAGCTACCGAGCCTCCCCTTTAGACTCTGGTTCTTCACCTGCTGAACTCCTAATGGGTCGCAAGTTGTGCACCACGCTACCCTGCTGTGCAAAAGAAAAGCAGAGTAAGGAACTGAGACAGAGACTTCAACTGTTAAAGCTGAAACAGAAATCACACTATGACAAGTCATCCAAAACTCTGAAACCATTGACAAGGGATGATGTTGTCAGGATTGAGGATCCAAATGCATGGAACAGGAAAGCTACAGTTCTTGAGGAAGTAGGACCAAGGTCATACACTGTTAGAACTGAGGAAGGACAGATTCTCAGGAGGAACCGCCGTTCCCTCCTGAAAACACAAGAAACTATCCAAGAGCAAATCGATGACAATGCTGCAACTGAATCTTGTCACTCACCACCAGAACAATCTAACACAAACACACATACAGGCTCTCATGAAAACACATCAGACTTAACTGTGCTGAGAAGATCCACACGTGAAGTAAAAAAGCCTGATAGGCTTAATCTTTGAGTACAAAGAAAACTATAATAAAAGAATGAAAAGCTTAGAGTTCATAAAGTAAAGCTTTGAAAATGTGTTGACTGTTGTGAAGATGTTTATGTTGTTATGATTGATTGATATTGATTTTGTTTAACCTCTAAGGAAGGGGGATGTAATGATCAGTAACATGTCATTCTAGAATGGTACATTAGGTGGAGCTCTATGTTTAGAAGTGGGCTAGCCACAAGGCAGTAGTCAAGATGGATGCCTGTACACTAGTCCACATGGCTGAATAAATGACTAGCTCAAGCTAGCTGTTCATAATGAAAACGTCTATTTAGTTATGAACATAACAACATTCACCTAACTATTCAACTATGCAGCCCTCACACTCCCTATCACTCTGATGCTATGAAAACAACTGACAACACACAGGGAGGGCCCTTGGTCTTGCCACCTCACTCCAGCTTTGTCTCCTTCTAAGCATCTATGGTATGGATTCTCTACACTCACTCCTTCATTCTCACTCAACCTCCACTTGTCTCCCTCATTGCAGGAAAAGAGATCTCACAATAAAAGAGAACGAGTGAGGACAGGAGGAGGGCCACCATCAGTAGCCTACCTCACCCCCTTGAGGCGATCCTGGAGATCGTAGGACTGGAGGACGACACGCATGTGGGGGACGGACAGACGGGTGCATCACACCAAGCTGGTGACAGAATAGTTTTCCATCTCTCTCACTGACATTGCATGAGTCGCTGATAATGTTTCGGAAGCTCTAACAGATGGACTAATGATCATCTGCAATACGCAATGTGCATGTAACCTTGGCATCACATCGCTGACTCTTTCCTTTACTCCCCCACAGGACCATCGCAAGCACCCGTCCCCACTAGCCAGGAGGAACAGCATGAGCCTGAAGACTCCTCAGAGGAAGCTGCAACTTCTGAGGGCACAGCGTCAGCAGAATTCAGCGTACCCAGCACCAGCGCAGACACTCACACCTTGGTGGGTCCTTCGGGATATAGAGTAGTGTTGTCACCTGGTGTATCACAGCTCACAAGTGAGCATCAGCAGATTGTGGAGACAGGGACAGCAGTGGAGAGTCCTAGTCGGAGGGCGCAGGATTCTGCCAGCTCGGCTCAGCTGCATGTCGACCCTCTGCCTCTGGGTCCATCCACAGTATCAGTGGTGATGGCACTCCAGGAAAAGATGCAGGAGTCTCTGGCAGGTTTTGTCTCCAGGGTCGCTGCGAGTGTGGAGCGAATGGAGGCGTCTATAGCGAACATGAGCAGAATCTTTGTGGAGTCATTGGTGCATGAACGCATCACCACGGAAAGGATGACAACCTCCGTGGAAAGGATGGCTACAGTAGACAAGAGGATGGCTATGGTCATGGAGGAGCTAAGTCACCAGAGTGTTGAAAACATGGTGAGTGTTCAGAATAGGCTGATATCTCTGGAGGAGCGATGGGCAGCTATTGAACAGAGAAAGCAGACCTTCATGGCAGTCCCTCTGAGGAGGACTGCCAGTGCAGATATGGGCCCCCATAGCCCCCCTGATGTGCAGCAAGGTGCTCTCAAGCCACTTGCAAGCGATGAGGGAGACCTGACACATGAGAGGGAAGTTGGTGGCAGTCATCAAGGAAGTGGGGGCTCCTCTCCAAGCGCTCACACTTCCATGCCACTGCAGAGCCCTCGGTCAGAGCCCCACCAGAGTCCACACCCAACTGAGATAGGCGTCTCAACCCCTGCACAGCCGCAGGAGCAGCAAACTGTTGACAAGCCCTCACAGGTTCACCACCTGAGAGGACGCCCGCCAAAGGTGTCGAGGCAGGAGCAGCAAGAAAGTGAGCAAGGGGCTTCCACATCTGCTGAAGCCACAGGGGAAGCACCACGTAGGAGCATGCGTAAGAGAAAGATACTGCACAAATAGTCACAAGGGTAGTCACTTGGGTGAAATGTGATGTTTTATGTGTAAAAGCCATCGTATGAATCATGTACATAAAAAATCTGATGGCTACTGCTATAGTTGTGGCGTGTGTCATTTCACGAATGGGACTTCCACATTGAGGGCTTAGGATTACTTGCAATTGTCAGTATGGTGGTCAACTTGCTAGGAATCAGCTGGTTCCTGGCCATTGTCGATGCTCAGGTAAGAAGATGCGAGGCAAAAGTGCTTGAGTGGCTAGGCTAAGCAATTCTGGCCAAGATGAGTGCGTTCCTTGCATCCCGGGCAGCTATGTTCTCGCGTACTGCTGCCGCTGGTTGATGGGCCTCTGCAGGATGTTCGTTTTTGCTCTCCTCCTCCTCCTCCTCCTCCTCCTCCTCATCTGAGGAGGATATGTGAGGAGCCACTTGGTCCTCAGGAATTTGCGAGCCACGACGCTGTGCCATGTTGTGAAGTGCACAGCAAACCACGACGATTCTGGAGACCCTGGCTGCTGAGTACTGCAGGGCTCCACCTGATCTATCCAGGCATCTGAAGCGCATCTTCAGCAAAGTGATGGTTTGCGCGATTATGGCTCTGGTGGACATGTGGCTGGAGTTGTAGCTCCCCTCAGCTTCGTTGGATGGTCTCCTTTACGGTGTCATTAGCCACGTCTTCAGGGGATAGCCCTTGTCTCCAAGTAGCCATCCGTTAAGTTGGTCTGGCGGACTGAATAGCGGAGGCACACTAGACTGGCGCAGTATGAAGGAGTCATGGCAACTGCCAGGGTATTTGGTACAAACATGCAAAATGTCCTTCTTGTGGTCACACACCAGCTGAACATTAAAGGAGTGGAAGCCCTTGCGATTGACAAAAATACCTGGATTGCGAGGGGGTGCCTTAAGGGCCGCATGTGTGCAGTCAACAATGCCCTACACCCTTGGAAAGCCTGCCAGATGAGCTAATCCAACCGCTCGCGCCGTGACACTTGCTCGATCCTTGGGGAAATGGATGTGATTGTGCGCGAGGGCAAAGAGGGCATCGGTTACCTGCGTGATGCAAGTGTGTGTGGCCGCCTGAGAGATGTCGCTGATGTCTGCTGCGGATCCCTGGAATGAGCTGAAGGCAAAAACGTTGAGTGCAGTGGTGACTTTGATGGCCACTGGTAAGGGTTGTCCACCTGGTCCTCTGGCCTGCAGGTCTTGTTGCAGCATTGCGCAGATGTCACCCACTACCTCTCGCGAAAGTCGGTGCCGCCTTTGGCACTGCTGCTCAGACATGTTGAGATAGCTGACCTTGTGTCTGTAGACTCTGTTTTGGGGGTATCTCCTGCGCCAATGGACTTCTAAGCGCTGGCCCCTTCTGGCCTGTGCATCTTCAGGTGGGTGAGCAGCAGCCTGGCACTCCTTTTTTTGCTGCTGCTGTCGGGGCTGCTGTTGTTGTTGCTGCTGTTGTTTGGCCTCATCTAATGTCCAGAAGGGAAGGAAATAAATGGCTCCCATGCTTCTGGTAGATGCCGAGTTGAGGAAGCGCTCAGTGATGGTGGCGAGAGGGGTTTCCCAGGAGGTCACACTGGAGATGGGTGTCAGGCTCCAAACTTCCACAGCTGTGGTTATGCCTTCTTAAAGTTCTCCCAGACCTGAGACTACAAAGTCCTGCCACCTGCAAATGATGGCTGATCAAATCTCCTCTTTAATGGTTGACCTGCAGCTGATAGTCAGCAATCCAATTGTGCTCCCACCAGGTTTCACCTTCATGTTTCCCACCAGGTGTGTTTCACATGGGAAAAGGGTTAAAATTGCAAGAGCCATTCAAAATAGCATTATAGAGGCAATTTAGTGCTTGTTAAGGGCCTTAACGGCCTTTCCCGCCTCTTGGAGGCGGGACGGAGACGGGACCATCAGACACGAATTTTTGAAAATTGCTTGGGAGCAGGGTGGAGGTGGGGAAGGGCTCGCCCGCCAGTTTTTGTAATTTTAACCACCCACACGCCTCCAATCCCACCTCCACGGCCCAATGAAAATCCTGCCCAATGACTCTATGAGTGATTTAGCTATATATATAAACGGATGCTTCTTTCTGTCTGTCTGTCCTTCTGTCTGTCCTCCTGTCTGTCTGTCCTTCTGTCTGTCCTCACGTGTGCGTCTGTATGGTATGTGCTCGAAAGTTATAGAGCGTACCTACGCATGTGTTACGTCGAAAGAAAGCTTACCTTTCCAAAACGGTCTTAAGCGTATTTACGTTTTGGCCGGGCAAAAATCGCGCCCGCGGTATCCGAAAAACCTTCAACATTCCGCTCATTAGCACCTCATTATCCGCTCATTAGCGACAGAGTGACCTCGAGGTCGACCAATCGTACGCCGGGTTGCTGGCGCGTGCGGCCGGGCCCTCCTACGGTCGAGTGACGGGACGATTGACCAATCCTACGCTTTGGTGACCTGACGGTCGACCAATCGGTGCGTGTGTGGGCGGGCCTTATTGTTCTGAACCGAGGCGAGTAGCCGCCATCTTGCTTCCATTCTTTTTCCTGCTTTCTGCGTCTTTCTTTTCAAATATACATTTCCAGCAAAATAAAATTGCTTTATTACATTGTTTTAAAAAAAACTTCATTCATTTGTAAATATTTTCTCTAACCTGAAGATTCTTTTTCCTACCTTTACCCGTTTTTGTTAGGCCTGAAAGCCTGGGCCTTTCTTGCCCAGCCAGGCCCGAGCTAGGTAATTGTCCCACGGCTTCTGCTAAGCTCCTCACCGCCCCCCCCCCGGTGTCACGTTACCCGGGGCAATGGCGTCAGCCACGAGGGTCAGGGTGCGCGCGCAGCAGGAGCAGCTGAGACGCGGCGTCTCTCTCTGTTCCCCGCTTGGCTCGGGCGGGGGGGCGGGGCTCTCGGGAGTGCGGATCTCGGCCGGGGCTTGGTGAGCAGGAAGGGTTACCCCGGCAACCGGGCCCGCTGGCCGGGGGCAACGGCGTCAGCCACGAGGGTCAGGGTGCGCGCACAGCAGGAGCAGCTGAGACGCGGCGTCTCTCTGTTCCCCGCTCGGCTCGGGCGGGGGGGGCGGGGCTCTCTGGAGTGCGGATCTCGGCCGGGGCTTGGTGAGCGGGAAGGGTTACCCTGGCAACAGGGCCCGCCGGCTGGGGCAACGGCGTCAGCCACGAGGGTCAGGGTGCGCACGCAGCAGGAGCAGCTGAGATGCGGCGTCTCTCTGTTCCCCGCTCGGCTCGGGCGGGGGGGGCGGGGCTCTCGGGAGTGCGAATCTCGGCCGGGGCTTGGTGAGCGGGAAGGGTTAACCCGGCAACCGGGCCCGCCGGCCGTCTCTCACAGCCGCAATCGGCGGTCTTGAAGCCAGCTTGGGAGGGCGGGGCTCCGGAGGGTGGGGGGCCGGTGCTCGGAAGATCGGGCCTCCGGAGTTCGGTGGTGGGGTTGGTGGGGGGTGCCAGGGTGAGCCTCGGGGGGGCAGGGATCAGGGGGCTCGGGAGTTCGGGGGGGGCGAGCCTCGGGGATCAGGGGGCTCGGGGACTCAACCCTTCCCCTCCCTCTCCCCCTTCCCCTCCCTCTCCCCCCCTCCCTCTCCCCCCCTCCCCCTCCCTCTCCCTCCCTCCCCCTCCCCCCTCCCCTTCCCCTCCCCTTCCCCCCTTCCCCCCCTTCCCTCCCTCCCCTTCCCCCCTTCATCCCCCCCTTCTTCCCCCCTCCCCTTCCCCCCTCCCCTTCCTCCCCTTCCCCCCTCCCATTCCCCCCTCCCCTTACCCCCCTCACTTTCCCCCCCTTCCCCCCAGTCGCTCTCTCTCTTCCCCCCAGTCGCTCTCTCTCTTCCCCCCAGTCGCTCTCTCTCTTCCTCCCAGTCGCCCTCTCTCTCTCTTCCAACAACAACATGCCCTCGAAAAAGCCTTGGCACCGCCGGGCACTCCAGCTAGTCTATACATATAAACGGATACTTCTGTCCTTCTGTCTGTCCTTCTGTCTGTCCTTCTGTCTGTCTGTCCTTCTGTCTGTCCTCACGTGTGCATCTGTCTGGTATGCGCTCGAAAGTTATAGAGCGTACCTACGCGTGCGTTACGTCGAAAGAAAGCTTACCTTTCCAAAACGGTCTTAAACGTATTTACGTTTCGGCCAGGCAAAAATTGCGCCCGCGGTATCCGAAAAATCTTCAACATTCCGCTCATTAGCATCTCATTATCCGCTCATTAGCGACAGATGACCTCGAGGTCGACCAATCGTACGCCGGGTTGCTGGCGCGTGCGGCCAGGCCCTCCTACGGTCGAGTGACGGGACGATTGACCAATCATACGCTTTGGTGACCTGACGGTCGACCAATCGGTGCGTGTGTGGGTGGGCCTTATCGTTCTGAACCGAGGTGAGTAGCCGCCATCTTGCTTCCATTCTTTTTCCTGCTTTCTGCGTCTTTCTTTTCAAATATACATTTCCAGCAAAATAAAATTGTTTTTATTAAATTGTTTTAAAAAAAACTAGATTCATTTGTAAATATTTTCTCTAACCTGAAGATTCTTTTTCCTACCTTTCCCCGTTTTTGTTAGGCCTGAAAGCCTGGGCCTTTCTTGCCCAGCCAGGCCCGAGCTAGGTAATTGTCCCACGGCTTCTGCTAAGCTCCTCACCGCCCCCCCCAGGTGTCACGTTACCCGGGGCAACGGCGTCAGCCACGAGGGTCAGGGTGCGCGCGCAGCAGGAGCAGCTGAGACACGGCGTCTCTCTGTTCCCCGCTCGGCTCGGGCGGGGGGGCGGCGGGGCTCTCGGGAGTGCGGATCTCGGCCGGGGCTTGGTGAGCGGGAAGGGTTACCCCGGCAACCGGGCCCGCCGGCCGGGGCAACGGCGTCAGCCACGAGGGTCAGGATGCGTGTGCAGCAGGAGCAGCTGAGACACGGCGTCTCTCTCTGTTCCCCGCTTGGCTCGGGCGGGAGGGGCGGGGCTCTCGGGAGTGCGGATCTCGGCCGGGGCTTGGTGAGCGGGAAGGGTTACCCCGGCAACCGGGCCCGCCGGCCGTCTCTCACAGCCGCAATCGGCGGTCTTGAAGCCAGCTCGGGAGGGCGGGGCTCGGAAGATCGGGCCTCCGGAGTTCGGTGGTGGGGTGGGGTTGGTGGGGGGTGCCAGGGTGAGCCTCGGGGGGGCAGGGATCAGGGGGCTCGGGAGTTCGGGGGGGGGCGAGCCTCAGGGATCAGGGGGCTCGGGGACTCTCCCCCTTCCCCTCCCTCTCCCCTTCCCCTCCCTCTCCCCCTCCCTCTCCCTCCTCCCCCTCCCTCTCCCTCCTCCCTCTCCCCTCCCCTTTCCCCCTCCCTTCCTCCCCTTCCTCCCCTCCCCTTCCCCCCTCCCCTTTCCCCCTCTCTTTTCCCCCCTGTTCCCCCCAGTCGCTCTCTCTCTTCCCCCCAGTCGCTCTCTTTCTTCCCCCCAGTCGCTCTCTCTCTTCCCCCCAGTCGCTCTCTCTCTTCCCCCCAGTCGCTCTCTCTCTCTCTTCCAACAACAACATTCCCTCGAAAAAGCCTCGGCACCGCCGGGCACTTCAGCTAGTTGTATATAAGGCAGACGTAAAGCATAGGATATTAGAACATTCTCGAAGCGAGGCTGGAAAGCTCACACATTACCACAAGGCCATTCAAGATCGATCACCTCAAAACCTTGCAGATCTTAACAGGTTGTATAGCAAAGCCTGGTATAAAATGTTATAAGTATAAGTATGTTAACCTCTTGCATTAGCTTCTTTTATAACTGTAATGAACTTTGGAACAAGGCTCCCTCTAGTATCAAAGACCAAATCTAATATAAATTACTCACAATCTGAAATCGATTGAAATGGGTATCTCAAGACAGACTTCACTTTAGATGGCCAATAGACCAGCTTATTTTAATTAGCACATTCAATCTATCTATAGAAATGAGATGACGTAACAGCAAGTTTCACTTTTACAGTAACACAAAAATTCTGTTTTCAATGTGAAAGATAGTTTCACAAACCTACTTGAATTATGGCAGAGTATGTTACAATGATGAGCCAGCATTACTGACATTACACAGTACTTACAGCACAGAAACAGGCCATTCGGCCCAGTAGGTCGATGCCGATGTTATGCTCCACACAAGCCTCCACCCAACCTTACTTCATCTAACCATATCTACATATCCTTCTAATCCTTTCTCCCTCATGTACTTATCTAGCTGCCGCTTAAAAGCATCTTATGCGAATCGACTCAACCATTCCATGTGGTAGCAATTTTCACATTCTAACCACTCTCTGATTACAGAGGCTTAGTGACATGATTTGTCATGTAAGGGGGCAGCCACTGATTTTTTGCAAGGATTGATGAGTTAAATAACTCAAAAAAATGCTGCAGATCTTACAATGCACTGGTAAACATCACAAGATCTGACTCTTATTTCAATCGAAAGGACTGTGGAACATTGTTTAAGGTGAGAAATTGATGTCCTTACTGCCACCTGGTAGTGCCAGCGATGTGTGAAAAAATGGCAGCCGCTGCTCTTGTGCCAGCTGGAGGCAGTCCCGGCGGCCGCCGCCATATTGGTCGCCCCCTTTGCGCTGCTGGTAACCCTGAAAAAAAATGGCGGCGTGGTGACGTCAGTCAGCGTGCAACGCCAACTTAATGTTACCTATGTGAACTTCGACCCTAGCGCTCAAGTCAGCGCTGGGTCCTAAGCACGCCAGATTAACCTAGCATGTAAGCAGGCTGACAGACGCTGACGGGCGCTATATGCAGCTGTTAAAGGGACACACACATCAATCAGGTAAGTTTGAATGGAAGGGTTTGGTCTTGGTTTGTTTACATTTTATTGAAGCGGTGGCTTGCTGCAATACATGTGAAAAGTTTTTAAAGTGTTTTGGGAGTGCTGCTGGATGCTTGCAAGGGCTCGGATGGTAAGTGAACGCCTTTGAGAAGACACAACATGCTGCGAATACTCAGCAGGTCATGCAACATCCGTGGAGTTCACGTCTCAGGTCGATATGCTGCCTGACCAACTGGGTATTTGCAACATCTTATGATGTCATTTCACTTTTACAGCATCCGCTTGGGAGATGCAGAAGAGGAGGAAGCCGAAGAGGAGCATTCAGATGGAAGGATGCATCCCAGACAACCTCTTTGCGGTTGGCATATTCAGGATGGAATCATCCGTCTGCGGTCCCACTGGCTGGGCAGGCTGCATTTCTTGGGTGCATGAAATGAGGAAGACACAAGGGTGGAGTTGTGCTGATGGGAGGGTGGGAAGTCTAGAGGTGCATGCCAGAAGGAGGATAACATACAAGGATACCTGCATGGTATGTTGAGCTAATACCTAATATAAAACCAAGAGTGAAGGTGGTGGAGAAGGTGATGTAATGGCCTTTTAGATGAACTTAAAAGCAAGAACATTGCAATATGAGCTTGGGAGATGAAGAAGGAAGACATCTGGAGGCTTGAGCTGTAATGTGTGTATCTTCTGCGGCAAAGCAAACTTTGAGATCTTGGTGTTGGTCGTGAGTACATGCAACAATTAATCTTTAATAAATGGCAATTGGTTGACTCCGTGCCCAAGAATTCATCCTTGGCATACAGGCACAGGACTGCAGCCTTTGTATCTATTATTACAAAATTCATACTTCTAGCAGGGCCCCACACTAGAGGGTAGCCTTAGTCTTTTGGGAGCCAGCCTTCCACTCTTCTTTGTTGCTTTAATATTCTTTGCACTATAGTGTGGCGGTACCACCAGTTGTCCCTTACATTGAGATACATAATTCCCTTTAAATTACCTTGCTGTATGTGTCTGTTACTATACTCAGGCTTCTCTCCTATACTCTGTGTGATGACGTCAGAGCTTGGAACCTTCCAACAGTAGAGTTCGGAACCTGCAAGCAGTTGAGCTCGGAACCTGCTGGCAGTTGAGCTCGGAACCTGCTAGCAGTTGAGCTCGGAAACTTCTAGTCTGTCCTCGTGGAGTTCCCGCTGGGACAAGACCTATACCACGGTGCTCCTACAGTCAGCCATCTTACCTGCCATCTTACCTGATGTAATTAGCCTGTTCCTGTAAATAAACAACTTGTTATTAGTTCGTCGAAGTCAAACTCTCTTATTTAGTGGCGATCTACACGAACCGCTACATTGGTGACCCAACGACGTGAGTACGGGAGCTCATCAATTCCAACACTACAATTGGTGAACCCATATCCGTGAACGATTTTCACGGTAGCAATGCGCGCCTGAACCTCGTCTTCCCACAAGACGACCAACGCACAACCGACGAACAACCACGGAACAGCAACCGCGTCACTCCGCCAAAGGCGACCCTGTCTTTGCGAACGTATTCGCAAGGTAAGCGCAGCCTGGGGCAGATCCCGTTTGACACGGACAAACCTCACCCGGACCCCGTTCGTTTTTTTGTGAGCAATTTTCACAAAAGAAGCACGCCATGGAAGCACCAGCCGTTATGCTGTCGCTACCGCAATCCAGGGAGCCACAGTCTCCCTCGTGCTTTATACCGGTAGAAGCCCCGTTCGACGAGAACATCGATGCGGCGCTGACCACGCACTTGCTCATGGTCCCCGTACTCGTCTTTCCTACCGCCACACGGATCGTCCGCCTCTACGTCCACAGCGACAGCAAGTATAAATCTCTCCAAGCGCGGGGTACAGCATGTTCGGGCCCACAAAATCAGAGCGCGCCCTGCGGGGATACCACGAGGACTCACCCCCGCGAAACACGAGGACCCATCCCTTGCGAACCACGAGGACCCATCCCTCATGAAAAACGACGACTCCTTCTCCGCCGACGGCGCACCAGCCCTTCAGCCTGCTGGTTGTGTTACCAACTACACGATTCGGCGTGAACAAAAGGCGTGCCGCCCTCCCGGCTGTTTTCTCCTAAATCTACAACTGTTACAAGTGTTACCGCCCTCCAGGCAGAGTTAACCCCTCCTGAAAGCAACAACAACCTGGACCGTTGCCGCCCTTTCTCCAGTTTTCCCTTTAACAAACGCAAACGTCTACTGAAGCTGCACACATCGAGGACGGGTCCAACGGGCATCCTGCGGCCGCGATCAGCCATGTGAAAGTTGCTAGCCTCACTGATCACAGGTTAACGCAGTAACTCTTCACCCTCTGTTGTGTTAACGTCGTAGCACTATGGCATGCACCGTTCTGCGTGTTCCAGTTTCCTGAAGGTTTCGCTCACCTGTCGGCGAGTTCACTCACCTCGCCTGTCAAGTCATAGAAACATAGAAACATAGAGATAGGAACAGGAGTAGGCCATTCGGCCCTTCGAGCCTGCTCCGCCATTCAATGAGATCATGGCTGATCTTCGTCTGAGATCTTAGCTGATCTTACCAGTTCAGTACCCCGTCCCCGCCTTTTCTCCGTAACCCTTAATCCCCTTAGCCTTCAGAAATATATCCAATTCTCTCTTGAAAATATTTATTGAATTAGCCTTCACAGCCCTCTGTGGCAGGGAATTCCACAGGCTCACCACTCTTTGAGTGAAGAAATTCTTCCTCATCTCTGTTTTAAATGATTTGCCCGCTATTTTTAGACTGTGGCCCCTGGTTCTGTGCTCCCCTGCCATTGGAAACATTCTCTCTGAATTCAGCCTGTCCAGGCCTGCCATAATTTTATATGTTTCGATGAGATCCCCTCTCAATCTTCTAAACTCCAGTGAGTACAAGCCCAAACTATTCAATCTCTCCTCGTAGGTCATTCCCGCCATTCCAGGTATCAGCCTGGTGAATCGCCGCTGCACTCTTTCCATGGCAAGAACATCCTTCCGCAGATGGGGCGACCAAAACTGTACACAATACTCCAGATGCGGTCTCACCAGCACCTTGTACAGCTGTAGTAAGGTATCCCTATTCCTATACTCGAACCCCCTTGATATGAAGGCCAACATACCATTTGCCTTCTTAATCGCCTGTTGCACCTGCATGCTCTCCTTCAGTGACTGGTGCACAAGAACACCCAGGTCCCTCTGCACTTCCCCATCTCCCAATCTATTGCCATTTAGATAATAATCTACCCTCCTGTTTTTACCCCCAAAGTGGATAACCTCGCATTTATCCACATTATAGTGCATCTGCCACGTATCCGCCCATTCCCCCAACCTGTCCAAATCGCACTGTAGCCTCCTGACATCCTCATCAGAGCCCACCCCTCCTCCTAGTTTAGTGTCGTCAGCGAATTTGGAAATATTGCATCCAATTCCCTGATCCAGATCATTTATATATATTGTGAACAGCTGGGGTCCCAGGACAGATCCTTGCGGCACCCCGCTGGTCACTGCCTGCCACTCCGAAAACGAGCCGTTTATTCCAACTCTCTGTTTTCTATCCGCCAGCCAGTTCTCTATCCACGTTAATACTTTGCCCCCAATCCCATGAGCCTTAATTTTGCATGATAATCTTTTGTGTGGAACCTTATCGAAGGCTTTCTGGAAGTCAAGGTACACCACATCCACTGGCTCTCCCCCATCTATTTTACCAGTTACTTCCTCAAAAAATTCCAGCAGATTAGTCAAACACGATTTACCCTTTGTAAATCCATGTTGACTCTGTCCGATCCTTTCCCCATTTGTCAAGTGCTCCGCTATTTTATCCTTAATAATGGACTCTAGCATTTTGCCCACAACCGATGTAAGGCTTACTGGTCTATAATTCCCTGCTTTCTCTCTACCCCCCTTTTTAAATATTGGGGTAACATTAGCTACCCTCCAATCCACGGGTACTGTTCCCGAGTCAATGGAGTTCCGGAAGATGATCCTTAGAGCATCTGCTATCTCCAGGGCCACCTCCTTAAGTACCCTAGGATGTAGTTTATCAGGCCCCGGGGATTTGTCGGCCTTCAGTCCCCTCAACTTATCCAACACCATATCCCTAGAGATACTAATTTCTGTCAGCTCCTCCCTCTCATTAGTCCCTATGTTTGCCGATATTCCTGGGAGGTTATTTGTGTCCTCCTTTGTGAATACAGAACCAAAGTATGAGTTTAATTGGTCTGCCATTTCCTTATTCTCCATTATATATTCTCCCGAATCGGACTGCAAGGGACCGACTTGGGATTTTACCAGTCTTTTCCTCCTGATATACCGATAAAAGCTTTTGCAGTCTGTCTTTATGTTTGCTGCAAGTTTACTTTCGTATTCTATTTTCCCCTTCCTGATTAATCCCTTTGTCCTCTTTTGCTGTATCCTGTACTGCCCCCAATCTTCCGGTCTGGTGCTTTTTTTTGCCAGTTGATATGCCCTTTTTTTTGATTTTATGCTGTCCCTAATTTCCCTCGTTATCCACGGTTGAGCCACCTTTTTAGGTTTATTTTTATGCCAAACCGGTATAAACATGTTCTGGAATTCTTCCATTCTATCTTTGAATGCTTGCCATTGTCTATCCACTGTCAATCCCCCCAGAAACACCACCCAATCAATCTTACCCAATTCCCGTCTCATACCCTCGTAATTCCCTTTATTTAAGTTCTGGACCTTAGTCTCTGATTCAATTTCCTCACTCTCCATCTCGACTGAGAGCTCGATCATATTATGATCGCTCTGACCCAAGGGGCCTCGTACAAGAAGATTGCTGATAAGTCCCTTCTCATTGCACAATACCCAGTCTAAAATGGCCTGATCTCGAGTCGGCTCCTCGACATATTGGTCCAGATAACCGTCCCGAAAACATTCCAGGAATTCCTCCTCCTCAGAATTTTTACTAATTTGGGTAGTCCAATCAATATGTAAATTAAAGTCACCCATGATGACAGCTGTGCTCTTATCGCACGCTTCTCTAATTTCCCTTTTTATGCCTTCCCTCACCTCCATATTACTATTTGGAGGCCTATATATCACACCCACTAACGTTTTCCTCCCCTTGCTATTTCTCATTTCTACCCATACAGATTCCGTTTCATCCGAGTTGATATCCTTCCTTTCCATTGCATTAATCCCCTCCCTTACCAGCAATGCTACCCCACCTCCCCTACCTTTTTGCCGATCCTTCCTAAATATTGTATATCCCTGGATGTTAAGTTCCCAGCCTTGCCCACCCTGCAGCCACGTTTCTGTAATCCCAATCAAATCATACTTGTTTACCTCTATTTCCACAACTAATTCATCCACCTTGTTCCTAATGCTTCTAGCATTAAGATACAAAGCCTTCAGGCTTGCTTTTTTCACACTCTCATTATGAATTAGTTTGGCCCTTTGTGTTTCTCTCCTTTGCTTATTGCTTCTCACCTTTCTACCATCTATTTCTGACTTCATATGACTTCCCTCTTTTCCACTATCTAGGTTCCCATCCCCCTGCCAAATTAGTTTAAATCCTCCCGAACCGCCCTAGAAAATATTACCCCGTCCTTCTGGAACGTTCGTTTGGCATTCCTGCAGAGTTCGTTATAACAAGGACTTGTTCCCACATCAACAGAGTCATCGCCCGCGTCCGCCCAACCTGCCCGTCACTCTGACAAGGCCTGCTGTTTCGCACGTCTCCACGGTCCTTCGCCTGACGGATACGTTTTATTCGCCACGACGCGCGTAAGGATCCGCTCATGAGCAGCATCTTCAGACCTCGCCTACCAAGTCGAGACAGCATGACCTCCGTGACCACCAGCTCGTCAGACCATTTCATCCTTGGACTTTCGTTAAAGCAAATTCTGGGGGGGCCTATGTGGCGGTACCACCGGTTGTCCCTTACATTGAGATACATAATTCCCTTTAACTTACCTTACTGTATGTGTCTGTTACTATACTCAGGCTTCTCTCCTATACTCTGTGTGATGACGTCAGAGCTTGGAACCTTCCAACAGTAGAGTTCGGAACCCGCTAACAGTTGAGCTCGGAACCTGCTGGCAGTTGAGCTCGGAACCTGCTAGCAGTTGAGCTTGGAAACTTCTAGTCTGTCCTCGTGGAGCCCCCGCTGGGACAAGACCTATACCACGGTGCTCCTACAGTCAGCCATCTTACCTGCCATCTTACCTGATGTAATTAGTCTGTTCCTGTAAATAAACAACTTGTTAATAGTTCGTCGAAGTCAAACTCTCTTATTTAGTGGCGATCTACACGAACCGCTACAATAGACTGCTTTAAAATGAAGGCATTGTGATTGCTCTTTGAGAAGTAGGCAAATTAATTTGCAAGAACTTATTTACCCTTTTAAAAACCAAAGATTTAAAACAACGACGACAGGCTTTTACTTTGCTGTCTTATTCTGTTGCTTGAGATAAATATTTGTTTAAACAATGTTTGGTGATGATCTATCACTTGGGAAACTGGCTGGGGGAGGGACGGAGGGAGGGTTACTGAGCCCGCATCGTGAAAGGACTCTGGCAGGATCAGTAGATAGTATCACTGTAATCCAACATGCTTCAGTAAGTTTTTATCATTTCAAACAATATATATGTTAATTCAGCTCCCTCATACTGCCAGGATCAGTAACTCCTGCAGATCAGTTTCCCCTGATGATGTCATTAGCACTCACTCTTTAAACACGAATAGACAAGAAGGCAAAAAATGTCAATCCTTGCGGCCGTTGGATTGTTTAAAGATCGATACTGGTGGCGAAGCTCCCTCTTAAAAGGTTCAGCTGGGTTCTTTTTGTGTGGTTTAATGATGCACATAGTTTCGTGAACCTCCCACATGCTGTTGTAATAACAAATGAATGCCTTCCCCAAAAGATATTAATATTGTTTGAAATATGAGATTTGAGATCAGTGCTTTATAAAATATGAAATGAGACAAACCTGAGAGTTATTATTAGTTTAAGATTGGAGCAGAAACAGCTGTGACCTGATTTTACAAAGGATTTAATTGCCCCATAAATTGCTATTTTGTCTTGCAGAAATATACATGTAGTTTTTCTAAGGGATATCTGTGATGCACGAATGATGTCCATAATTTAAGCAATTCTTTAGGTTTCTTATTATTTTCATAATGTGCTGATATTTCCAAACAGATGCTTTGACTATATTTACAAATCCCCTTGTGTCAAATCTTTTGTGCCAACTGCAGTTAATTATGTGACTAAATTGAAACTTTCCCGCTGCCACAGTCACTGCACAGAGTGAATTGTTCCAGAAAAAAAAGCCAAAGTCCCAATTGCTTTCAAAATCAGGAGAGCAATATTTCAGGCCGTCAATTGGAAAGATGAATTGTTTAATAAAGACAAAGGCATATTGCCAGCTGTGACTGTTCAAAACGCTGTATCGAAGGTGATTGTTCAAAATACAAGGTGCATCTCGGTGGCTTTACATGCATCGGCTCTCTGTTGAGCTAAACAATAGTGACAGTTTTGCTGATATGAAAACGAAACACTCCGCTGAAGCTTAACAACTGCTTTTCTCATAAAATACATACTAATTTATACTTTCATTATGCTCACTTTAAGAATGACAATAAAATAATTGAATGCAATTAAATCATTTCATGAATGCATTTTTAATCCTTCTTCTTAGGCAGTCCCTCGGAACCGAGGATGACTTGCTCCCACATTAAAGATGAGTTCTCAGGTGACTGATGAGTCCAATGCGGGACCTACAGTCTCTGTCACAGGTAGGGAAGATGGTGTTTGAAGGGGCGGGTGGGTGGGGTGCTTGGGTTGATGTGTGCTCCTTGTGCTTGGCTTCCGCTTGCTCCCGGCAAAGAGCCCCGAGGTACTCGGCGCCTTCCTGGATGCTTCTCTTCCACTTTGTGCGGTCTTGGGCCAGGGATTCCCAGGTGTCGGTGGGGATGTTGCATTTTTTCAAGGAGGCTTTGAGGGTGTCCTTGAAGCATTTCCTCTGCCCACCTGGGGCTCTCTTGCCGTGTCGGAGCTCCGAGTAGAGCGCTTGTTTTGGGAGTCTCGTATCAGGCATGCGGACGATGTGACCCGTCCATTGGAGCTGGTCGAGCATGGTCAAAGCTTCGATGCTGGAGATGTTGGCCTGAGCGAGAACACTGACATTGGTGCGCCTATCCTGCCAATGGATTTGCAGGATCTTGCGGAGGCAGCGTTAGTGGTACCTCTCCAGTACTTTGAGGTGCCTGCTGTACATGGTCCATGTCTCTGAAGCATACAGGAGGGCGGGTATCACTACTGCTCTGTAGACCATGAGCTTGGTGCCGGGTTTGATGTCCTGGTCTTCAAACACTCTCTTCTTCAGGCGACCGAAGGCTGCACTGGCACACTGAAGGCGGTGTTGGACTTCGTCATCGACGTCTGTCCTTATTGACAGTAGGCTCCCGAGGTATGGAAAGTGGTCCATGTTGTCCAAGGCCTTGTCATGGATTTTGATAATCAGGGGCCAGTACTGTGTGGCAGGGGCAGGTTGGTAGAGGACCTTTGTCTTACGGATGTTTAGTGTAAGGCCCATGCTCTCGTACACTTCAGTGAAGGTGTTGACGATGGTTTGGAGTTCAAACTCTGAGTGAGCGCAGACGCAAGCGCCTGAAAATAAAACACTCTGCTGAAGCTTAACAACTGCCTTCCTCATAAAATACGTACTAATTTATACTTTAATTATGCTCACTTTAAGAATGAAAATAAAATAATTGAATACAATTAATTCATTTCATGAATGCATTGTTAATAATAATTAAGCAATAGCAGACACCCACGGTAAGGTTCAATGGTCCAGAAATTCGGGTCGGGTGCAAGCCCCCAACCTGCACTTACCGTTGAGCTCTGGGCCCCCGTGGAATTCCGATCCGGGGCCTGGTCCAGCTGCCGGCGCGCAGTGCTTGCGTATTCCAGGGGCGCAGTTAGTTCGATGCGTCCCCTGGGATCACGTGGGCCATGGGGAGCCAATCGGAGCAGGGAATGCTCCATTCATAAGTCTGACAGGAAGTGCTGTCAAGACTTATAAATACTACGGCCCCAAAATAGCACTAAATCTTCAAATACATTTTTTAAAAATCACATTTTTTAAATAAACTATAAATTACATGAAATAACTATTTTAAACAATAATTTAAATTTTTGAAAAAAATAATTTTATTTTCTAACGGGGCTAAAAATAAACTTACCTTGCTTTAAAGTATTTAAAAATAATAAACCTGTGGAAAAAATGTTTTAATTTTAATTAATTCACCACTTACATTGTAAAAAGCAGGCCTTACACCTGCTTTTTACATTTCTAACTTCTGCAGGCTTACCCTCGCGGAAAAACCTGTAAAAAAAAAACGAAGTTTGAGGCGCACGTGCAGCCTCTCCTGCGCATGCGTTCGACCTCTGAACCTCTTCGTTCAGAGGAACGGAAGTGCTGGTTTCCCACGCATGCGCAGTGCATGCAGGAAACTGGCACTTCCATCGGGCCTACGGGTGAGTACCCCGTGCGTACTCACCCGTGGAGACCCGAATTTCTAGTCCATTGAGAACCAGGCTGCCTAAATCCATCCTTTCTTTTGCCTAGATCAATAGAATCTTACAACACAGAGGAAGGCCATTTGGCTCACTGCGATACTGGCTCTCCGCTGGAGCAAGCCAAAGTTAATCCCAAACACTGCGCTCTTTCCCGTAGCCCTGTATCACCTTCTGCTGCAATTACTCTCGTTCTGGAGAGATTGGAAGGCCTAGGGAAGAGGGAACTGAAATACTAATGCAAATTGGCTAAAAATAGAAAGCAGAGAGTAAGGGGAAAGGGCAGTTATTCAGATTGGAGGAAGGTTGAAAACCGTGATTCACAAGGATCAGTGCAGGGACCACTGTTATTCATAATTTACATAAATGATTTAGACTTAGGAACAAATAACTCAATATCAAAATTTGCAGGTTATACCAAACTGGTGGGGGTATAGCTAACACTGAGGAGGAAAGCAACATAACAGAAGAAGACATGAGAAACATAGAAACATAGAAACATAGAAACACAGAAGATAGGAGCAGGAGTAGGCCATTCGGCCCCTTGAGCCTGTTCCGCCATTTAATGAGATCATGGCTGATCATCCAAATTCAGTACCCTGTCCCTGCTTTCTCCCCATATCCCTTGATCCCTTTAGGTTTAAGAAATATATCTAACTCCTTCTTGAATATATTTAATGAATTGGCCTCAACTGCCTTCTGTGGTAGAGAATTCCACAGGTTCACCACTCCCTTGAGTGAAGAAATTTCTCCTCATCTCAGTCCTAAATGGCTTACCCCTTATTCTGAGACTGTGACCCCTGGTTGTTGACTCCCCCACCATCGGGAACATCCTTCCTGCATCTAGCCTGTCTAGTCCTGTTAGAATTTTATAAGTTTCAATGAGATCCCCTCTCACTCTTCTAAACTCCAGTGAGTATAAGCCTAATCGACCCAATCTCTCTTCATGCGTCATTCCTGCCATCCCAGGTATCAGTCTGGTGAATCTTCGCTGCACTCCCTCCATGGCAAGAACATCCTTCCTCAGATAAGGTGACCAAAACTGCACACAATACTCAAGGTGTGGTCTCACCAAGGCCCTGTGCAACTGCAGCAAGACATCCTTGCTCCTGTACTCGAATCCTCCCGCTATGAAGGCCAACATACCATTTGCCTTCTTAACCGCCTGCTGCACCTGCATGCTTACCTTCAGCGACTGATGCACAAGGACACCCAGGTCTCGTTCCACTTCCCCTTTTCCCAATCTATTGCCGTTCAGATAATAATCTGTCTTCCTGTTTTTGCCACCAAAGTGGATAACCTCGCATTTATCCACATTATAGTGCATCTGCCATGCATCTGCCCAATCACCCAACCTGTCCAAATCATACTGGAGCTTCTCGGCATCCTCCTCACAGCACACACGCCCACCCAGCTTTGTGCCGTCTCCAAACTTGGAGATATTACATCTAGTTCCCTCGTCTAGATCATTAATATATATTGTGAATAGCTGGTGTCCTAGCACCGATCCCTGCGGTACCCCACTAGTCGCTGCCTGCCACTCAGAAAAAGAGCCGTTTATTCCAGCTCTTTGCTTTCTGTCTGCCAACCAGTTCTCTATCCAAGTCAATACCTTGCCCCCAATCCCATGTGCTTTAACTTTGCACGCCAATCTCTTATGCGGGACTTATATCGAAAGCCTTCTGAAAGTCCAAATACACCACATCCACTGGTTCTCCCTTATCTATTCTACCAGTTACATCCTCAAAAAATTCCAGTAGATTAGTCAAGCATGATTTACCTTTTGTAAATCCATGTTGACTTTGTCCGATCCTGTCACTGTTTTCCAAGTGCTCTGCTATTACATCTTTTATAATGGACTCTAGCATTTTCCCCACTACTGATGTTAGGCTTACCGGTCTATAATTCCCTGTTTTCTCTCTACCAACTTTTTAAATAGTGGGGTTACATTAGCTACCCTCCAATCCATGGGAACTATTCCAGAGTTTATAGAAAACTTGCAGACTGGGTAGTTAAGTGCCAAATTAACTTTACCAATCAAGGGATTATGGAGATCGGGCTGGAAAGTGGAGTTGAGGTCGATGATCAGCCATGATCTTATTGAATGTTGGAGCAGGCTCGAGGGGCTGTATGGCCTACTCCTGCTCTTATTTCTTATGTTCTTACGTTCCTATAAATGTGAGGTGATGCACTCACTTTGGTATGTAAAATAGAAATTTCGCCTACACTTTAGAAAATAAGAAATTAAATGGGGTAGAGGAGAAAAGGGATCTAGGTATACAGGTGAACAAATCATTAAAAGCAGTATTGCAGGTTAACAAAGTAATTAAAAATGCTAACAATGGACTGGGATTTATTTCTAGGGGTATAGAATTCAAAAATAGTGAAGTTATGTTAAACTTGTATAGTTTATTGTATGGCCCTTTTATTGTATGGCCCTGGTCAGGCCGCACTTAGAGCACCGTGCACAGTTCTGGTCTCCATATAATAAAAAGGATATAGAAGCACCAGAGAAGATGCAAGAAAGATTTACAAGGATGGTATGAGAATTGAGAGATTACAGCTATTGGGAAAGATTGAACAGGTTGGGGCTTTTTTTTTTGGAAAAGAGAAGACTTAGAGGTGACCTGATAGAGATCTTTAAAATTATGGATGGGTTGGACAGGGTAGATGTGGAGAGAATGTTTCCATTTGTGGGAGAATCCAAAACTAGGGACCATAAATACAAGATAGTTTCTAATAAATCTATAGGGAAATAAGGAGAAATTTCTTTAGTAAGAGAGTGGTTAGAATATGGAACTCGCTACCACAGGAAGTTGTTGAAGGAAATAGTTTAGGTGCTTTCAAAAGGAAACTAGATGAGTACATGAGAGAAAAAGGAATAGAAAGATATGGTGAAAGGCTGAGATGAGGTAGATAGAATGGGAGGAGAATCATATGGAGTACAAACAGCAGCATAGACTAGTGGAGCTGAATTGCCTGTTTCTGTGCTGTATATTTTATGTACTTCTATGTAATACTGCAAAAATAAAGAAAATCTACAGATGAAATTAAAAAAATAATAGTGGAAACTAATAAAATGTTATAAAGAACTCATATGGCAATTAAGTAGTGATCTAAGTTGAAACTAATAAAGTGAAAATATACAAGGGCTTTTTAACACAGCAACCACTGAATGAAAAACGAACAGGGGGGACTGGCTGAAGCTGATTGCAGGCGTTATTGTGTAATTTAAGAGATAAAAATGTTACCAGATGCTCAATGGAGCTTGAAGAGCATATTTGTAACCGGTTTTTATAAAAAGCCTCTGATGTGCACTGTGAAGAGAAAATTGTTATTATTATTGCAATCTCTCGTGGCATTATAACTAAATACAAAGGTGAGTTATGAAGTTTACCAGGAGAGCAGAAAAGAGAGAGTACTGGGCCCGACTTTTACATGCTGAATGTCAAATTTATACTGGAAAATGGGACGTAAGAACATAAGAAATAGGAGCAGGAGTAGGCCATATGGCCCCTCGAGCCTGCTCCGCCATTCAATAAGATCATGGCTGATCTTCTACCTCAACTCCACTTTCCTGCACTATCCCCATATCCCTTGATTCCCTTAATATCCAAAAATCTATCCATCTCTGTCTTGAACATACTCAACGACTGCGCCTCCACAGCCCTCTGGGGTAGAGAATTCCAAAGATTCACCACCCTCTGAGTGAAGAAGTTTCTACTCATCTCAGTCCTAAATGGCCGACCCCTTATTCTGAGACTGTGACCCCTCGTTCTAGACTCTCCAGTCAGGGGAAACATCCTCCCTGCGTCTACCCTGTCAAGCCCTGTAAGAATTTTGTATGTTTCAATGCGATCACCTCCCATTCTTCTAAACCCTAGAGAATATAGGTCTAGTCTACACAATCTCACCTCATAGGACTATCCCCCCATCTGTTGAAGTGCCTTACTTCTTAGCTCTGGGTAATGACTCAATACACTCTTGGATTCGTCAGACGGACAGGCCTTTTATTTCACTTGCAAGGGGAATCAGTACCTCCACTCAAGGGGTGAGGCTGCTATTCCAATGATACAGCGTAAGCGTTCCATATTTATACAGTGTAACAAACAAGTTTAATTGACATTCCTTTGTTCCTCAATCAGGATACATTTTAGATTAATCATTAGGTCTTATGATATATTGACAGAAGGATCCTGGACACATAAGTCAACGGTTAAGATATAACAGGATATGAATCGTGTAACCGGAGGTCCTCTTTAATCTTAATCATGTATCGGGAGGCTAGGTTTGCTTACGGTCGCAAGTTGTCAGGTCACTGGGTACTTCAAACGGAACCCATTGTTTCACTTCTACATTCTCATTAGGTGGGCAGACATCTGTTCTTGGCTGTAATCCAAGTACGTGCAATAGCTCTAGTTACACATCAACTCTTGACCGGTGTCAAGTCTGAAAACTTTTACCCAGAAAGCACCTGAAATTAACCCCTTATAATATGTAGATTTCCTCATTCCCCCCTTTTGTCCTTTCTAAGGACAATCTATTTCGCTAAGTTTAAGAAATTCTACATCAAAGGCCTCACCCTTAATATCCTCATATTCAGACATCATGGGTACTGGGGGAATTGATGTTAATGAGGAAAAGACTTTTGTACACAATAATTTTAAACAACCAATCAATAAACTAATTAAAATTATAATCATCACAATTGCAATTAAGACTTCCAAAATTTGCTTTCCTAATGCTCCTCCCCATCCTGAAATCCAATCCCAAATGGACCATTGTTCAGGTTGGTGTAGTTTCTTTACCGCCTCCTTTATGTGGTTTACCAAATTGGTGATATTTTCTGAACTATCTGGAATATAGGTGCAACATTCGGTTTTTATGATTGCACATGTGCCCCCTTCTTTTGCCAACAAATAGTCCAGAGCCATGCGGTTTTGTAAAGCAACAGTGCGCAAAGCCACCATTTCTGCGTTTACATCACTAAGAGCATCAGCAGTATCATTGGCTATTTGTTCCAACACTGCTGCCATGTTTATAGATTCTCTTGCTAGCTTCCCTGTTCCATACCAGGGAAATGCTATAGCAAAGAACCTTTCAGTTTCTGTAATGGCTCGTTTTGCTCGTGTCCCAGGGTGGCTATCCAAAGATGAAATATGATGTATATAGGGCACTACATATCCCAAGTAACATGACCCTGTCCAATTTTGTGGTAACCAAGGGTATGCTCTATGCCCACAGATGAAATAGGTGTTATTATAGGCTTCAAATTTGTTCCATATCTGGTGCATCATTCCTATTCCTTGTTCTCCTTCCCAGGTTTTTCTACTAGTCAAATTTTGTACTGTGGACAGGTTCCATCGTCCCCAATAGGGCCATTCGACTGCACCCGGTGGTTTAGTAGTAGTTTTAGTCGAAGTGTAGTTACATTTGCACTCACTCCATCCAACCATCAATCCTTCTCCATTGTCGTTTACCAGACAGACTTCTCCTTTTGTATTATTTATGGTTCCCATTGACGTCACTAATAGACTCTCTGGATTCCTTTGATTATCATATTGGGGATGAAACCATCCTTCGAATTTCGTTAGGTTATATCCTACTCCCTTCCACTCATCTTCTAGTTGTTCTGGATTCAAACTATTTTGGGACACTGTACCAGGGGCATCCTCATTGTTCCAGGTAGTATTAGATTGTAATAACCACCCTACCATCTCCTCCATTCCAAAGGGAATGGGTCGTAGGGGTATTCCACCCTCTGCATGTATAGGGGTGTGACTGCATAGCCAGCATTTAGTAAGGTTCTGTCTTTTGGCATACAAATAACTCATGTATAGCCATGCTTGTTTAACAGCCTTCTTCCTCTTCTTCCCTGTTTCTTATCTGTCCTATTAAGTTTTCTTTTCTGAGTGGCTAATGTTGAAATAAAGGGCTGTGTAACTGGATTGTTACAAAACATTGGCCTGGCCGTCAGGGCCAGTCCTCCCTTTGGATTACCACTACAGATAACTCCTTCATTCGCAATTCTTTCACTTGGTGACACAGTATCAGGGCATGTAACCCATAGCTTATCAAGCTTCTGTCCACTATCTTCTTCTACTATCTTATTCTGCCTAATCCTAAGACTCAGGGGTTGATACGGGGGTACCTGCATAGTGTGATCCTGAAGCTGAACCTTCATAGTCTCGTTATAGCATATAATATCACATTCTTCTATGCATGGTTTGCCCTTCAGGGGATCTGGGTAAATCAATATGGCAGTTTCAATTATCGTTAACAAAAGGAACAGTCTTATTAGAGTCCAAATCCAGTTCATCTTGACAGTGTATCGTCTTCAACTGATGCCTTCTTACAATGGGACGCGTGTATCCATGTTGGTCGCTCCTTTACTTTTACAGCGGTGTTTGTGGTCAGGAGTACCTGGAAGGGTCTCTCAAATCTGGGTTGAAGGCTATTCTTTCGCTTATAGATTTTTATGTAGACGTTATCTCCTGGCTCGAAAGTATGGCACTTTCCTTCAGCGGGGTCGACCTGGGCTTCCTTCACCTGTTGATGGAAACTAGAAATGCATTTGGTTAGTGCAATGCAATAACTCAACATATCTTCCTCCATTTTATGAATGTCCATTTGTTTAGCTGTTAAAGGTGCCGAAAAGGGCAATCTTTGTGGTCTTCCCATGACGATCTCGTGAGGCGACAATCCTGTAGTTCTGTTGGTAGCAGACCGCATTGTCATTAAAGCTATGGGCAACAATTCAACCCATTTAATTCCAGTTTCTTTACACAGTTTTGCAAGCTTATTTTTCAGCATCCCGTTGTATCTTTCCACTAGTCCAGCCGACTGTGGATGATAACTGCAATGGAGTTGTTGATTAATCTGTAAGGCTTTGCATAGTTCCTTAATCACTGTTCCCGTAAAATGGGACCCATTGTTACTTGACAGTTTTGCTGGTATCCCAAAGCGAGGTACAATGTCCTTCAATAAACATTTAGCAACAGTAGTGGCGTCACTCTTTCTACAAGGAAATGCTTCAATCCATCTTGAAAACATATCAACAATAACTAATACATATTTAAAGCTCATACACACAGGTAGTTCAATAAAATCCATTTGCAAGTGTACAAAAGGGCCCATGGGGTTTGGGTGGGATGCGGGCTGTACCTTCTTTATTTTCCCTGCATTCATGGCCTGGCAGATAGTACAATTTTCACATATTTGTTTTGCCAACTTTGAGATTCCTGGTACATACCAGGTCTTGAGGATATAGTCCGCCATCCCCCCTTTGCCCGCATGGATGAATTTATGAACACATCGGGCAATTGGTGATAGTAATGATTTGGGTGCCACCATGCGGCCGTCATGATGAACCCATAAGCCGTCAGTGTTTTTAAAACAATGATTAACAACCCATTCCTTTACTTCATCAGAACTGGCCCTATCTTGATGGGTCAGCACATCATCTAAGGACGGGGGCTGCAGTATCTCTGGCTCTTCCCTGACAGGGAAGGCTGAAACTTGTCGTTCAGTACTTGATATAGCTACTGACTTAGCAGCGCTATCTGCAGCAGCGTTTCCAAGCGCAACCTCGTCCAAATGCCCCGTGTGCGCTTGGCACTTAATAATTGCAATCTGCTTAGGTCTCTGGATGGCTAATAAAAGGTTTTGAACCTCGTGCATTTTTTAATCTGGGTTCCCGACGAAGTCAGGTAACTGCGAATCTTCCAAATTTGTCCATAATCGTGAGCCACTCCAAAGGCATACCTGGAGTCGGTATAGATATTAACAAACTGGTCTGTGGCCAATATACATGCTCTGGTTAAAGCGAACAATTCTGCCTGTTGAGCAGAAAAAGAATTAGGGGGCTGAAAAGCTTCTACCGCCTCATGCTGGGTAACTACTGCATATGCTGATTTCGGGCGTCCCTCAGAATCCCTGAGGGCTGAACCATCAACATAGAAAATCAAGTCTGGGTTGGATAGGGGAACATCGGATAGATCGACGCGAGGTTTCGAAACTAATTACATAACTTCTTCACATGAATGTGGGTCTCCATCTTCCTCTGTCGGCAATAATGTAGCTGGGTTTAGAGTGGTGCATCTTCTGATTATCAGTCTCGGATTTGACGACAATTCAACTTCGTATTTAGTGGCTCTGGCAGAGGTAAGGTGTTGTGTAATCCTCTTGCCACTGGATCCAACTGAATACTAAAGAAAGCTACCGGTCGTTGCTTATCCCCATGTAACTGTGTCAGGACTGATTGGGCAAAGCCAGATTTTTGGTGGACAAATAGATTAAAGGGTTTAGCATAGTCTGGCAGTCCCAACGCGGGGGCTGAAACCATGGCTTGTTTCAGTTGACGAAAGGCGTCCTGTGACTCAGGTATCCAATTTAATTCTTCCGGAAGTGATGGCATGCTCATGTCCAATAGTGGTCTGGTTATTTCTGAATAGTTCAATATCCATTGTCTACAATAGCCAGTCATTCCTAAAAAATGCTTCATTTCTCTTTTAGTCTTTTGCAAACGACCTTTATTCTATCCGGCGTTAATTCCCTGTTTTAACAATGATTCCATCACTGCCTCAATTCCCTTTTTTTTTCTCTGACAATGGATACTGTGACCTTTTGGGTAATGGTGCAGCTGGATTAATTGTAACTTTATAGGGCTGTGCAGTATACATCTTTCCTACCTCATTGACCCTTAGTGTTAGGGGGATTAAATATGTGGGGTTACGGGGATAGGGTGGGATATGTGTTGGTGTAGGGGTTACGGGGATCGGGTGGGATATGTGTCGGTGCAGGCTCGATGGGCCGAAATGGCCTCTATCTGCACTGTGAGGTTTCTGTGATTCTGTGATTCTGTGATTTGGGTGTTTTGCCCACAAAATATAATTTACTTGTTTCAAAAGCATTTCAGCCTCTTGGCATAGCCACGTCATCTACTGGGATTTCTACCATTACTCCTGATGGGGAGCAAATGATTGTAGCATTCATTTTGCACAGCAAGTCTCTTCCACATAAATTCATAGAGACATCTCCTGATAACAGAAAGGAGTGTTCTTCCTCAAATTCTTCTACTTTTACTGTGAGGGGATTCGATTGATTCAAGTGTTGTAGTATTCCAGCCAATCCAGCTATCGGGGTCTTTTTCCCATTAATAGGCATTCCTTCAGAATATCCTTTCCCTAACACCGAAAAGGTTGCTCCTGTATCTACTAAAATGACATAGGTCTCCCAGCTATTTGCATTTTAATTTCAGGTTCGCTGCGTGAATTTAAAGAAACAACGGGCATTTGGTGGTCTGTGGCGCTTGGGGCTGCTGGTGTCAGTCAGTAATTCTGATCTCTATTTCTCCTAAATCCCTGTCCGTTTGTAGGGTAACCTCCTGACTAGTCCGAAAAAGGGTTATGGACAGTGAAATTAGGACCTTTATTCTCTAACGGAGGTCCATTATTGGAGGTTTGGTCCTGACGATTTTTCGCAGGGCATTGGTTTGCCCAATGTCCGGGTTGTCCGCAATTGTAACAATTACCAGATCGTCCATACCCTCTTATTCTACCATGTCTTCCTCTATATTCCCCTCTATTCATCCTTCTATAGTTACCATAATAGAGGAGAAAGGTATTTCTTCGGGGTAATTTTTTTTTTTTTTCTTCTGACTCAACAAACATAGAGGCAGTCTTTTTATCTGGCTGTTCTCTATTTCTCTCTTGTCCGTTAAACATTCCTCGAGGCAAGTAATTCTTTCTATGTTAAATGAACCATCTGAGGGAAAGGGTCTAGTCTTATTTACAGTCCATTTGGACCAATTTGGTAGGTGATCAATGGATGATTGACCACAGTTCTTTAACATAAAGGCTGCTGGCGTGCCTTTCTCGGGTGGCTTACTGGTGCTAGCACCCATTTTAGCAGCTTAAATGGTTCACTTAAAACAATCTAAACTCCTGTGACAATCCGTGATCTGCGTTGTACGCCGCTACAGATCAAATTAATAAACTATACATACGTATCAAAATTACAGTCACATCCAATCTTCTTGGTCTTTACTTCAAATCAGTGTCACAAAGTCCTTGACCATTTGTCACTCCGAGTGCCTTTAGAGTTTCGGTGCCTACTTTATGGTCCCGGCCTTCACGTGGGGCATTTGCCCTCTTAATAACCGGCCTGAGGCTAGGCGACTGAAACTCAGCACTTCCCGACTGAATTTAGTCAACTGACTGCAACAAGGTTTTTTTAAAAAATATTTACAACACATTAAGACATATCCTTATGCTTTAAAACTCGAGGGTTCTCAACCCTCGTGGAAGGTATTTCTAACTGGGGAAAATACTGAATCCACAATAGCTTAGTGGATCATGTAAAAGACATCACTATTTTCTCAACAATACATTCCGCCGCGGGACTCACTTCCCCGGCTTGGGTCTTTTCCAACCCCTTCTGCAGTTTTTTTTTCAGCTTAAATATTTTAGTTAAAACATACAACAATTCCGTAACATTCTATGATCTGCGTGGGACGCCTCTACAGATCAGACATGACTAAACATTAATACATATGATAATAAACAATAAACAATACACTTGTTAAACAACAACCAAAGTGTTACTAAATCCCCAACCTATGCAGCCTCACTGGACGAAGTTGATTGATAATAACAAGTAATTAAATACTCACTCTCATAAACATTAAACATTGACACTGTGTTTCAGACAATCGCCCACTCTTCTTCCCTCTACCCTACTCCCTTTAGCCAAATTTTTAGCAAAAAGGGCCTTCAACTTGTCCCAACTAACTTCACCCACTCTCTCTCCTTCTACCCTACTCCCTTTAGCCAAATCTTTAGCAAAAAGGGCCTTCAATTTGTCCCAACTAACTTCACCCACTCTCTCTCCTTCTACCCTACTCCCTTTAGCCAAATCTTTAGCAAAAAGGGCCTTCAATTTGTCCCAACTAACTTCAAGCTGGAACCTTGCTAGTTCAATTTCCAATAAATCGCTAGCTCCTTAGTTAAATCAAATTTGTGACTTAACCTTCTCTCTTAGCAAGCTGGAACCTTGCTAGTTCAATTTCCAGTAAATCGCTAGCTCCTTAGTTAAATCAAATTCATGACTTAACCTTCTCTCTTAGCAAGCTGGAACCTTGCTAGTTCAATTTCCAGTAAATCGCTAGCTCCTTAGTTAATCAAATTCGTGACTTAACCTTCTCTCTCTGGTACCTTTATTTCAGCGCTTCCTACCGTCCTTTTCTGCACGATCCTGTTCGCGGGGCGTTAGCGCCTCATGGCTGATCCTCTGTTCCGTTTCTGAAAGGGAAGCAGTCACAACGGCAGTTTAACCTCCGAACCTTGTGAGTCAATTACCCGATGGCAGTACTGTCCAATGGAATAAACAGACTATGCGCAGCTATGCTTCTAGCAGGGAAAGTCCCAAAAATGTGGCAAAACACCACTTTCGGCCGATGGGATTTTTCCTAACCGAGCAACGTCCTCGGCGTCTGTTAACTCACCAATTGGTACAGCAAGCCAGCTCGGTGGAACCTCCAAATTGTTGAAGTGCCTTACTTCTTAGCTCTGGGTAATGACTCAATACACTCTTGGATTCGTCAGGCGGACAGGCCTTTTATTTCACTTGCAAGGGGAATCAGTACCTCCACTCAAGGGGTGAGGCTGCTATTCCAATGATACAGCGTAAGCGTTCCATATTTATACAGTGTAACAAACAAGTTTAATTGACATTCCTTTGTTCCTCAATCAGGATACATTTTAGATTAATCATTAGGTCTTATGACATATTGACAGAAGGATCCTGGACACATAAGTCAACGGTTAAGATATAACAGGATATGAATCGTGTAACCGGAGGTCCTCTTTAATCTTAATCATGTATCGGGAGGCTAGGTTTGCTTACGGTCGCAAGTTGTCAGGTCACTGGGTACTTCAAACGGAACCCATTGTTTCACTTCTACATTCTCATTAGGTGGGCAGACATCTGTTCTTGGCTGTAATCCAAGTACGTGCAATAGCTCTAGTTACACATCGACTCTTGACCGGTGTCAAGTCTGAAAACTTTTACCCAGCAAGCACCTGAAATTAACCCCTTATAATATGTAGATTTCCTCACATCCCAGGAATCAGTCTGGTGAACCTTCGTAGGCCAATGAAATATTTAAAAAAATAGAGTCCTGCCCACTGTCTGCCTAGGGCCCGCCTGACTCAATTTTCAAGTGGGCATCGAAATGGACAGCCAACACTCCCACTCGAAACAGACGAGAGCCTTCCTTAGATATTTAAATTGTGATCCTATGCCCGTTTTATGACCCCCATTGCAATTTTTATGGACCAATAGGAGGGATGCTCACCGTGTATGTCCCGACCATTGCTTCTTGGTGCGGAGCGGCCTAACCAGCGGTCCTTAAAGGGACCACTGCAGGATGCTAAAAATGTTTTTGTGGGGCCAGGAGGAGCAGAAGTGCTCCTGCTAACCCCATAAAAATCTCCGGCCCGCTGGTGGTCCCTGTGCACCTCCCCCCCACCAGCTGGCTCAGCATAGAAGCTAGCCGACTTCCCGCTCTCACTGATCCACAAGTTGCCCCATAGTCCCCATTCAGCGCTTTCAGCTTGCTGACTGCAAGCCAACAAGGACCGACCACCAAGCTTGTTTGAGCTTCTCGCTGCTGTGATTAGGTAGGCAACACAATCACAATACTGGTCGCTCACCCAATTTAACCTTAGCAAACCAAAATTGGTCTTTGTAAAGTGACTGTGCAAGTGAGTAACCACTAATTAACTAAGCATCTACTGAAAATAAGTCTGTAGCCAAGGCTAGTACTGAAATTTCAACGATTTAACACCCAAATGATAAAGCCCTCCTGTGAATTTGTCAATGTGCCACAGATAGGCAGTCACAGATAATGTTTGTCTACAATGGCAGAATCAGCTCACTCCGTAAACCAGCCCAGGATGTCCATTCAAAGGGGACTAGCTGACAAGAGTGAGGGTATATTTCAAAAACCACGATGCAACCACACTTCAAACACACTTTGCCAGCTGTAGTATATGAAAATGGAGAGATGAACATGTTCTTCCATTGTGGTGTGATTAGCAGCTTCATTTGAAGAACATATCATTGTGAGCTCCTCTCACGGCCGTGCAAGAGAGAATGATATCCAAAGGTGTCAGGGAAACCACTCGCTGGCTGGAATCTTCATTTGGAGGTGAGTAGGGAGCGGGGGTGGGTGGCGGGGGGGCCAGAAAGCGGTTGACAAACCCGGGAGAATGGGTTTCACGCAGGCCCTGCCGAATTTAATGGCTGGGCCTGATTAGCATTTGTAAGCACTGTTGCCCGCCTGCAGCCAGATGGAGAGGCTGGCTGGCTGACTGTCGAGTGGGTAGGCCTGTGACACAAGGCTGCAGAGGGGAGGGAGGGATTGGTGGGGGGAGGGGGGGGGGCGGGGATCAGAGGCCAGAGGGTGATCAGGGGCCGGAATGGGAATGTGGGAGGGTGCTCGGGGAACGGAGGGAGAGGTCAAAAGACCGGAGGGGGGGATCGGGGCTGGAGGGGGGAGATTGGAGGCCAGGGGCCGAGGATCAAAGGCCAGAGGGGGGACCGGAGATTGGAAGCCTCAAGGGGTTTGGGGGGGAGGGTGGGCCAGAGGCCTCAGGGGGAGGTTGGGGGGAGATCGGAAGGGATGGGGTGGTGTCCGATTGTAGGGGGTTGGTGAGGCAGGAATGCTGGAACCAGCAGGTAAGTGGAAAGGCACTTACCTCCTGGATCCAGCATTACATTAAAAGGTATGATGGTAGACAAGCAATGGCTAGCGTTTAAAGAATTAATGCATAATTTACAACAAATATGCATTCTTCTAAGGCACAAAAACCCCACAGGAAAAGTGGTCCAACCGTGGCTAACAAGAGAAGTTAAAGATAGTATTAGATCAAAGGAAGAGGTTTATAATGTTGCCAAAAAGAGTAGTAAGCCTGAGGATTGGGAGGATTTTAGAATTCAGCAAAGGAGGACCAAGAAATTGATAAAGAAAGGGAAAATAGAATATGAGAGTAAACTAGCGAGAGACATAAAAACAGATTGTAAAAGCTTCTATAGGTATGTAAAAATGAAAAGATTAGTGAAAGTAAATGTGGGTCCCTTACGGGCTGAGACAGGAGAAACTATAATAGGGAATAAGGAAATGGCAGCAAAATTAAACAAATACTTTGTATCTGTTTTCACAGTAGAAGACACAAAAAACATTCCGGAAATAATGGGATACCAAGGGTCCAGCGAGAATGAGGAACTGAAAGAAATTAGTATTAGTAAAAAAATAGTACTGGAGAAATTAATGGGACTGAAAACCGATAAATCCCCTGGACCTGATGGCCTACATCCTAGGGTTTTGAAAGAGGTGGCTACAGAGAGAGTGGATGTAATATTTGTCATTTTCCAAAATTCCACAGATTCTAGAACGGTTCCTGCAGATTGGAAGGTAGCAAATGTAACCCCACTATTTAAGAAAGGAGGGAGAGAGAAAATGGGAATTTACAGACCAGTTAGCCTAACATTAGTAGTAAGGAAAATGCTAGAATCTATTATTAAGGATGTGGTAACAGGGCACTTGGAAAATAATAATAGAATTGGGCAGAGTCAACACGGATTTATGAAAGGGAACTCGTGTTTGACAAATCTGTCATCGCACCAACGCTCTTCTCGATCTTCCTGGCTGCAATGCTCCATCTCACCCTCTGGAGTGGAGCTAATCTACAGAACAAACGGGAAACGGTTCAACCTCCGTTGCCTCCAGTCGAGATCCAAGGTGGTCCCATCCTCTGTCATCGAATTATAGTATGCAGATGACGCTTGCGTCTGCGCACACTCTGAGGTCAAACTCCAAACCATCGTCAACACCTTCACTGAAGCGTACGAGAGCATGGGCCTTACACTAAACATCTGTAAGACAAAAGTCCTCTACCAACCTGCCCCCGCCACACAGTACTGCTCCCCGATTATCAAAATCAATGACGAGGCCTTAGACAATGTGGACCACTTCCATACCTCGGGAGCCTACTGTCAAGGGCAGATGTCGATGACGCAGTCCAAAACCGCCTTCAGTGTGCCAGTGCAGTCTTCGGTCGCCTGAGGAAGAGAGTGTTTGAAGACAAGGACATCAAACCCAGCACTAATCTCATGGTCTACAGAGCAGTAGTGATACCTGCCCTCCTGAATGCTTCAGAGATATGGATCATTTACAGCAGGCACCTCAAAGCACTGGAGAGGTACCACTAATGCTGCCTCTGCAAGATCCTGCAAATCCATTGGCAGGATAGGCACACCAACGTCAGTGTTCTCGCTCAAGCCAACATCCCCAGCATCGAAGCTTTGACCATGCCTGATCAGCTCCGATGGACAGGCCACATCGTCCACAAGCCCGACACGAGACTCCCAAAACAAGCGCTCTACTCGGAGCTCCGACACGGCAAGAGAGCCCCAGGTGGGCAGAGGAAATGCTTCAAGGACACCCTCAAAGCCTCCTTGAAAAAGTGCAACATCCCCACCGACACCTGGGAATCCCTGGCCCAAGACCGCACAAAGTGGAAGAGAAGCATCCGGGAAGGCGCCGAACACCTTGAGTCTCTTCGCCGGGAGCAAGTGGAAGCCAAGCGCAAACAGCGGAAGGAGCGCACGTCAACCCAAGCACCCCACCCACCTGCCCCTTCAACCACCATCTGCCCCACCTGTGATAGAGTCTGTAGGTCCCGCATTGGACCTGCCTAGGAAGAAGAAGAGAGTTTTTTGAGGTTGTAACTAGCAGGATAGATGAGGGGGAACCAGTGGATGTGGTGTATTTGGATTTTCAGAAGGTATTCGATAAGGTGCCGCACAAGAGGTTATTTAAACAAAATTAGGGCTCATGGGATTGGGGGTAATATACTAGCATGGATTGAGGATTGGTTAATGGACAGAAAACAGAGAGTAGGAATAAACGGATCATTTTCGGGTTGGCAGGCTGTAACTAGTGGGATACTGCAAGAATCAGTGCTTGGGCCTCAGCTATTCACAATCTACATCAATGATTTGGATGAGGGGACCAAATGTAATATATCCAAATTTGCTGATGATACAAAGCTGAGTGGGAATCTAAATTGTGAGGAGGATGTAAGGAGGCTTCAATGGGATATAGGCAGGCAAAATGAGTGGGCAAGAACATGGCAAATGGAATATAATGTGGAGAAATGTGAAGTTATCCACTTTGGTAGGAAAAATAGAAAAGCAGAGTATTTTTTAAATGGTGAGAGATTGGGAAATGTTGGTGCTCAGAGGGACCTGGGTGTCCTTGTACACGAATCACTAAAAGTTAACATGCAGGTACAGCAAGCAGTTAAGAAAGCAAATGGTATGTTGGCCTTTATTACAAGAGGATTTGAGTATAAGAGTAAAGACATCTTACTGCAATTATATAGGGCCCTGGTGAGACCACACCTGGAGTGCTGTGTACAGTTTTGGTCTCCCTACCTAAGGAAGGATATACTTGCCATAGAGGGAGTGCAACGAAGCTTCACCAGATTGGTTCCTGGGATGGGGGATTGTCCTATGAGGAGAGATTGAGTAAACTAGGACTATATTCTCTAGAGTTTAGAAGAATGAGAGGTGATCTCATTGAAACATACAAGATTCTGAGGGGGATTGACAGAGTAGATGCTGAGAGGCTGTTCCCCCCTGGCTGGAGAGTCTAGAACGAGGGGTCACAGTCTCAGAATAAGGGGTCGGCCATTGAGGACTGAGATGAGGAGGAATTTCTTCACTCAGAGGGTGGTGAATCTTTGGAATTCTCTAACCTAGAGGGCTGTGGAGGCTCAGTCGTTGAGTATATTCAAGACAGAGATCAATAGATTTTTGAATATTAAGGGAATCAGGGGTATGGGGATAGTGCAGGAAAGTGGAGTTGAGGTAGAAGATCAGCCATGATCTTATTGAATGGCGGAACAGGCCCGAGGGCCGAATGGCCGACTCCTGCTCCTATTTCTTATGTTCTCATGTTCTCGCCTCCCGAGGCCTGGGAAACCCATCAGCCCACAGTTAAATTTAAAATGGGGATCACCATGAGGCACGGAGTCTCATTATAATATTTAAAATGCCAACCTTCCTAATACGAGTGGGTTGGCTGCCCGCCCCACCTCACACCCGACGTCCTGCCTGCCTCTGTTAAAACCGAAAGTGGGCGAGTTGCGGTCAGGATTCAGATTTTTAACTCTTTAACCTCCCACCCGACTCCACCCCACCTGTTTTTTGGGATTAAGATTCCCCCCAATAACTTGGTTTGGATATCACCAGGCAGAGAGCACCAACCACAGTGAAATCTATGGAGCCATGAACTTTATTGAGAAAACATGTCCACGATACAGAAGGGCTGATTTCAATGCGATAGCAATAGCAATTTTGTCAGTCAGCTGAATTTGAAACTACAAGGGAAAGAAAATCAAAGATGTCGAACTGTGAAACAGCATTTGAGGCCAAAATATCTCTCTTTGAGAGGACAAGGCTGACGGAAAGTTCAATCACTTCACCAGGCAGCAAGAAATCTGCATTTCATTGAGATCTTGCATTGATTTGTTCTTTATCTTTTCGGAGAATATGAAAAGCAGAGATTGGGAGCTGCTTATTGTACCCAACGGCTTTGTGCAGTTGCTCTTTCAAGTTTACCTGAACTTTCCTGACATCATATAGAAATGACTGCATTGCAAGCGCTTTTCTGCAGTGACAGCTCATTTCAAAAGGCGGCACGTGTGCGTGTGGAGACCTACAAACAGTGCCTCAGATTACTGCAGTGGTCCCTGCAAGGCAAGTCTCTGTATCTGGACAAGTATTCTTAGACGGAGCAAATTAAATCGGAGAAGCAGAAATCTGGACAAGAATGAGAAGACTTGCGTTAATTGGCAACGACATCATTGAATCTGAAATTTGACACTCAAAATTAAATGTCAAATTGCATGCTAAATACTGACCCCTCATCGTGTATTGCTTTTATACTGAAGTTAGTTACAATGTCAAAGATCAGCTCATCCTAGAACTACTTGCTGAAAGGCTCATAGCTTTAATCAGTGGTGGAATGATGTTCTGTGATATTAGCACAGGAACACGCTATTGCATTTGTATGGAATTCCTTTCTCTGCTACTTTACTGGTGGCACTTACTGAGAAGTTTATTTTAAATGAGTTACTGCCTATGTATGCTAATACTACATGGCTAAATTTTACCCCACATATATTTAAACCTAAACTCAATAACCATAAGCTCCTTATATAAAAATTAATTATATTCTCATATTTTCCTTATCAGATGCAAAATGCAAATTTTGTGTCTAGAGGAAGGGCATATTGTTAAAACAACATGTTATTTTAGTGAGGCACTTGGGTCAGGATCATGCTTAATCATAGGCAATTTTATTCCAACCTAAGAACATTTATTCTACCACACCTAATTGAATCATTCTTCCACATGATTGACTCTCATCCTGAGTTCCACTTGCCTTTATTTCCATTTTTCTAAAATAGGTTAAAACAAACTAAAAAAACAACCAAATAGCTCTGAGCAAGTTGTAAATGTAGGAACGTTTAAACAATTGGGATAATTGAAACTTTCTCCTCACTGCTCTCTTATACTGATTCAAAATGATCCTCTAATGCTGCATTCCAGCTCCTTTTCTCCAAGAACATACTGATTCCATAACGTCTACAACTTCTTAATTCACCTACCAATCAATCAAAGCCAAGGTTCTCATCTGCAACATTAAGATAATTGGCAAAAGAATCAGGGGGAAGATGAGGAGAATATTTTTACGCAGCGAGTTTTTATGATCTGGAATGTACGACCTGAAAGGGTGGTGGAAAAAGATTCAATAGTAACTTTCAAAAGGGAATTGGATAAACACTTGAAAAAGAAAAAATTGCATGGCTATGGGGGACGAGTAGGGAAGTGGGACTAATTGGATCGCTCTTTCAAAGATCTGGCACAAGCATGATGGGCCGAATGACCTCCTACGACCCTGAATACTAAGTGGATCCACCAATCATTTCAAGAATGTGGAGCAGTTAAACCTACTGGGGGAGAAATTTGTTTTAGCCAGTAAAGTTGCTGGTGTCACTGACAACTGGAGTTAATGGCCGCTGAAAATGGCCGCAATGCTAATGGAGCAAAATTCGTCTGGGAGATAGAGATTGTTGGTGCAGCATTTACTGGCCATGCAACGTCATCCCAGTGGCGTTACTCGAGGTATCCCACCCGAAGTTCAAATGCAGAAGCGGCTTTGGAGCTTCACACAGCCTCTGGAAGCGAGGCTGTGGAGCTTGCAAGGAATTGTGGGCAATGAAGAGGTCTGAGAATTAAAGGGGCCATGCACACTGAAGCATTACAAATTAAAATGAAGTGAAACAATGCAGTTGTCAGCCCTTTCTGCCTTTTTGAAGTCCCAAATGTGAATATTCAGCTTTTAAAGTTGAATTCCCTTCCTAACCTCAAAAATGGGAAAAATGCCTCAGCACTAACACAAATGGCTCAGCACACCAGGGAAGGGGCACCCAGGGTCTCGCACGCAGCACTCCAGCTTTGTGCAGGGGGTCAACGGTCAACACTGCAAGACAGGCCCTCTACCCACAGGGGCCAGGAGGCTCTCCAGAAAGAACGATGTGGGAGTACGTTACCGAGGCCGTCACTGCCAGCAGTGTTGCCCCCACCACCTGAATCCACTGCCCAAAGAAGCTTCATGACCTCAGACCACTGGTCAGCACCAGTGAATGCATCTTCAAAAGTCATCTCCTACCAACTGCACCACTAGCCTCACACACTGCTCAATGCACACCCCCCACCCCCGTCACTCACCTACCAACAATCTGCACAAGGCACATCTGCCATTCCTAGCCTCACCTCACCCCCTTGGAAGAGAAAGTGCAGGCCATTCTTGGCAGGAGCATGGCTGAGCCCTTGGCCAGCGGTGAGGCTGAAAGGATACAAGATGCTGGTATCCTCATACGTTATCCTCCTTCTGGCATGCATGTCATGCTTTCCCGCCTTCCCATCACCACAACTCTACCCTTATGCCTTCCTCATTTCACACACCCAAGAAATGCAGTCTGTCCAGCCAGTGAGTGACCAAGAAGAGGGAGAGGAGAATGAAGAAGAACAAGAAGATAGAAACAGAAAATGCTGGAAATGCTCAGCAGGTCAGGCAGCATCTGTGGAGAGAGAAACAGAGTTCACATTTCAAGTCGATGATCTTTCGTCAGAACTGGAAAAAGTTAGAGATGTAACAGATTTTAAGCAGATGCATGGAAAGGGGGGAGGAGAGGAAAGAGCAAAAGGGAAGGCCTGTGATAGGATGGAAGGCAGGAGAGATTAAATGTCAAAAGGGATGATAGTACAAAGCAGAAGGAGATGGTAATGGGACAAGTAAAGAACCAAGAGCTGAGTCTAGAAGAGGTGTAAATGGGAATGGCAGAAACATCAACAGCTGCCACGTGAAAAGATAGGGGCAGAGGTTATGGTCTGAAATTATTGAACTCGATGTTGAGTCCAAACGGCTATAAAGTGCCTAATCAAAAGATGAGGTGCTGTTCCTCTAGCTTACATTGAGCTTCATTGGAACAGTGTAAGAGGCCGAGGACAGAGAGGTCAGAATGGGAGTGGAGTGGAGAATTAAAGTGACAGGCGACCGGAAGCTCGGGGTCATGCTTACGGGCTGAACGGAGGTATTCCGCAAAGCGGTCACCCAATCTGCGTTTGGTCTCCCCAATGTAGAGGAGACCGCATTGTGAGCAGCGAATACAGTATAGTAAATTGCAAGATGTATAAGTAAATCACTGTTTCACCTGGCAGGGGTGTTTGGGGCCCTGGACAGTGGGAAGGGAGGAGGTAAAAGGGCAGGAGTTGCATCTCCTGTGCTTGCACGGGAAGGTGCTGTGGGAAGGGGAGGGGGTGCTGGGGCTGATTGAGGAGTATACCGGGTGTCTCGGAGGGAACAGTCCCTTTGGAATTCTGAAAGGGGAGGGGAGGGGAAGATATGTTTGTGGTTGGATCACGCTGGAGGTGGCGGAAGTGGCAGAGGATGATCCATTGAATGTGGAGGCTGGTGGGGTGAAAGGTGAGGACAAGGGGAACCCTATCGTGGTTCTGGGAGGGAGGGGAAGGGGTGAGAGCAGAATTGTGGGAAATGGAACGGACACGGTCGAGGGCCCTGTCAACCACGGCAGAGGGGAATCCTCGGTTGAGGTAAAAGGAAGACATGTCGGAAGCACTGGTATGGAAAGTGGCATCGTCAGAACAGATACAGCGGAGACAGAGAAACTGGGAGAATGGAATAGAGTCCTTACAAGAAGCGGGGTGGGAGGAATTGTAGTCCAAGTAGCTGTGGCTTATCGTGGATGTTTATCAATAGCCTATCCCCAGAAATGGACACCGAGAAGTCAAAGAAGGGATGAGAAGAGTTGGAGATGGATCATGTGAAGGTGAGGGAAGGGTGGAAATTGGAAACAAAGTGAATGAAATTGTCTAGTTCAGGGTGAGAGCAGGAAATGGCACCGATACAGTCATCAATGTATTGGAAAAAGAGGTGAGGGAGGGGACCTGAGTAGGACTGGAACAAAGAATGTTCCACATATCCCACGAAAAGGCAGGCATAGCTAGGACCCATGTGGGATCCCATAGCAACACCTTTAATTTGGAGGAAGTGAGTGGAGTCAAAGGAGAAGTTGTTCAATGTGAGAACAAATTTAGCCAGGCGGAGAAGGGTGGTGGTGGATGGGGACAGATTGGGCCTCTGTTCAAGGAAGAAGCGGAGTGCCCTCAGGCTGTCTTGGTGGGGGATGAAGAAGATGAGTGGTGGTGAGTGTGAAAGGAATGGCTTGGGCATTGTAGGGATGTTTTATACTGTTGGTGTGGGGTGGTGCCAACCTGGTGCATCATGTGGCAGTCAGGGTGTGCAGCATCAAGCGAAGGAAATGTGGCCATGGTGAGGCTATCCCTGGCCTCCCGGACATCAATGTGGTCAGGTGCCGATGCCCTCTATCCTGTGCAGCATCAGGTGATTGCGGAGAAGGTTCATGTGGTTGTTGGTGTGCCTGGTGATGCTGGTGTTGGGGCTGATCATGGTCAGATTCTGAGGACCAAGGTGAGAGAGTATGAAGTGCACCCATGCTGATGGAATAGATGGCAGGTAAAGTAGAGATGACAGAAGCAATCTGTCAATGGTGGGAGAGGTAATGAGGTCAGACTGGATGGAGACTTGTGTAAAGACTTGCAGCATTCTGAATCTGTAGTGGAAATGCAGTTTAGAGAAGCTAGTGGTTAAGGGAAAATGTCTCAATCAGCTGGGAGCTCTGACTTGACATTTGAAGCTGTCAATTCATCAGTTGATTCAATGGCCACTGACCTCCTGCCTCAGCTTCACAGACGAAGTCTAGACACAGCAGGAAACCAGTGGGTGACCTGTCAGATTCATAAAGCTGGGGAAAAAAGCATTGTTAAGTTGCTGTAAACAAGCCACTAATGATTTGAATTGGGTCCCCCGCCGCTGCCTGCCAGATCTGCTCAGCGCTGGCAGACCCGAAAGCAGGAAATGCAGGTGTGCGCGTTTTGACAGCGGGTTCTCAACCCGCTGTCAATCATTTAAAATTTCACAGCTGACACCCATCCTGTCCGCTGAGCGCTGGCAAAATCGCAGCTGTGAAGTTTGTTTTTCTCTCCATGGATTTTGCATGGCCTGCTGAGTATTTGCAGCATGTTCTGTCTTCTCAAAGGCCTTCATTTACCATCCAAACCCTTGCAAGCGTCCAGCAGCACTCCCTACACACCTAAAAAGTTTTTCATATCTATATCAGCAAGCCACCACTTCAATAAAATCAAAAAAAAAGTCCAAAACCTTAAATCCAAACTTACCTGAATGATGTGCATGTCCCTTTAAGAGGTACAGACATCGCCACTGTCAGCCTGCTTGCACACTGGGTTAACCTGGCATGCTTAGGGCCCAACGCTGAATTCAGTGGTAGGGTTGAAGTTCACGCTTGTGACGTTAAGTCAGCGTTGCACGCTGATTTACATTACAATGCCACCATTTTGTTGGGGATGGCACCGCCAGTTAGCGGCAGCGCAAAGGTAAGGACGAAAATGGCAGCCACCGCAGGACCGGCAAGCAGCTGGCGAAAGAGCGGCGGCTGCCATTTTCATGCCACTTAATATCTAGCCCACTGTCCTTAAAGAGAAACTCACCTCTGTTCTATTCTACATATTCGCCCAGAAATTTGGGTCGGAGGCTTCCCGCGGGTGCAAGCCTCCGACCTGCACTTACATTGCGCGCCGACTGTTGAGCTGTGGGCCCACGTGGGATTCCGATCCTGGGCCTGCTCCAACTCCTGGCGCACAGTGCTTACGAATCCCAGGGGCACAGTTAGTTCGATGCGTCCCCTGGGATCACGTGGGCCATGGAGAGCCAATGGTAGCAAGGAAATGCCCATTCATAAAATTGATAGGAAGAGCTGTCAAAACTATAAATACTATAAGCCCCAAAACATCACTAAAACTTCAAATAATGTTTTTTTTTAATCACATTTTTAAAATAACTATAAATTACATAAAATAACTATTTTAAACAATAATTTAAATTTTTGAAAAAATTAATTACATTTTCTAATGGGGCTAAAAATAAACATACCTTTCTTTAAAGTATTTAAAAATAATAAACCTGTGGAAAAAATGTTTTCATTTTAATTAATTCACCACTTACCTTGTTAAAAGCAGGCCTTGAGCCTGCTTTTTACATGTGTAACTCCTGGAGACTTACCCTCCTGGAGAAACCTGCAAAAAAAACGTAAGTTCCAGGTGCACGCGCTGCCACTCCGGCGCACGCGTTCGACTTCTGAACCCCTTCCTTTAAGGGAACGGAAGTTCCGGTTTCCCGCGCATGCACAGTGCATGCACGAAACTGGCACTTCCGTTGGGTCTACGGATGAGTACCCCGTGCGCGTACTCACCCGTGGAGACCCGAATTTCTGGGCCATTATAATTTTCATGTCCGTATAAAACAGCACATCCTCTGATTCACCATTACCAATGCCACAGGAAATTTGCTTGTAGTTAATACATTTTTGAGTCCATTATATTTTGGACATTGCACTACAGATTCAAAGCAATCTTAAAAAGAGAAACTGCTGATTTTTCTGACCCTGCGGAGGAATCAAGGATTTGCCGGCAGCTTTCAATCGAGAGAGAAACTGAATTCAATTATGCCTAAGAGGAATTATCCTCAGGATGTGCCTATGTCATGGTGGGGGTTGGGGGGGGGGTGGGTGGTGCTGGGGAGGAGGGGTGAGCACTTCTATTTTCTGTTGAGAATTTGGCTAATTCCTTCAGAAACTTTACATTGTGTTTTCGCATTTACTTTATTACCTTGCTTTTTTTCTCCCTATCTGTCTCTCTCAGCCTCAATTGATTGTTCCCATTTGGTTTCAAAAAGTACACATCTTGCAAAATGTCGAATATCCAGTGAGATACAACACCAATACTTGACAGGAGAAAGCTGAGCATATGGCGTAAATCCATCACTCTGTATATTCTAATGCACAAGTTTCCATTGCCTATACGCATGGGTGCACTGCAGACCTTCAAGACCGAATGCAGATTGCTCCCATAAACAAGCAAAAAAAAAAAAAAATGATCCAATCACAGAGGAAGGCGCCTTTACACATTCCTAAATCTCAGGGAAAACACTGATACCCAGACAATGCTATATCACTGCAGACTGCTGCAGCCTAGGTATAGGAATTTAAACAAGGAACCATTGTCAGCAAAAATCTTAGGTTAAAGCAGTGCCATCTTACATCAGAACAGTTTATTTTACTTCCTCAGTCAGGTTTTACATGTGGAATTGCAACATACAGGTTTGGTTGGAACCAATCAAGTTTCAATAAACAGAAAAAATAAAATAAAAAGTACCTCTACCTGAGACACATAGATAGATAAACAGATCTCGATTAGTTTTCCACGTAGCTTAGTGCTCTGAAGTGGTTTGTCAAAAACAAACGGTAGTAAGGTGCAATCGAGATATCATCTTCAATTTGCCAATACAAAAATAAATCTTAAGCAAAACTGATCGTATCTGAAATGAGTGGTGAAACGTAATGCCGACTTACTCCTCTCAGGGTAGATGTGATCTTAAAGCGTCAAATAGGTTCCATTTCATTACTTTTAATGGAATGCTTTACAAATATTAGGCTTTTCATGCTGTTCTCATACAGAGGTGTTCAAACTGTTGGCTATCGGCTATCTGATTCCCAAGCCCTACCATTCGCCCCAGGCATATCGCAGTCTTCTTTGTACTCGGATTATTTAATTCCCTGGTTTGTTATTTTAATTTTGAGGTCCTGGAGCTTTGGAAAGTGCTGTTCTTAGCACCGTTAACCTTATTGATGGATGAAATTCAACTCAGAACATCAAAATCTGTTCATATTAGCAACTTGAGACATATGCAGATTAATGGAAACTGTGACTTAAACCTTACATGTGGCATGTGAGACCCACTTAGATATGCACCTAAGTTATGATTGCTCATTTTAAGGCTGTAAACAGCCGCAGAATAAAGCAGAAGCTATGGGATATGGTTTTGAAAATTTCCCAAATCTCTGCTGCCCATGTCCTAACTCACACCAAGTCCTGTTCATCCATCACCCCTGTGCTCGCTGACCTACATTGACTCCCGGTCCAGCAAAACCTTGGTTTGAAAATTCTCATTCTTGTTTTCAAATTCCTCCGTGGCCTCGTCCCTCCCTATCTCTGTAATTTCCTCCAGCCCTGCAACCCTCTAAGATTTCTGCGTTTCTCCAATTCTGGCCTCTTGCGCATCACTGATTTTAATCACTCCACCATTGGCAGTCATGTCTTCTGCCACTTAGGCCCTAAGCTCTGGGGAGGGCTCAGCCAGAAACAATAGTAAAAATGATAGTTCACAGATTTTTAAAAAAGTGATAAGAGCAGAGTTTAGGTCACAAACAGTGATGTAGATTCTCCAGGGTGAAGGGAATACTAAAATAACTAAAATAGTTACAGCAGGAGTGTCAAATAAAAAGCGTGTTAAGTTAAATGGTGTGAGAAAGACAGCATCAGGGCAGAGGGACAGATTAGGGTCTCTTGCCCAAATAAGAGTTTTATATGCTAATGCACAGATTATAAGAAATGCATAGAGGCTCAAGTACATCATAGAGGGTATGACGTGGTGGCCATTACAGAGACATGGCTGCAAGCTGGTCATGATTGGGAGTTAAACATTTCAGGCTAAAAGGTCTTTAGAAAGGATAGGGAAACTGGAAGAGGAGGAGGGGTAGCCTTATTTATTAAAGATACTGGGCCAGATATTCTGATCCCTACGCGTGTGTATGCGCTGTGTACACACCCGTAGGGACGTCAGAAATGCCGGTTTCAGGCATGCGAAGCGAATGCGCTGAAAACTGGCATTTCCGATCTGTCAAGAATGCTCTTGACAGATCGGACGCCTGCCCTAGAGAAGGGCCTCTGCAGGGGGAGAGTTCCGCTTTCTGCAGAACCTCCCCCCACAGAAAACCCTTAGAAATCTTATGCCTGGTAAAAGCAGGCGTAAGGCCTGCTTTTACCAGCATAAGATTTGAAAAAAGTTTAAAAAATGTTTTTCACTCACTTATCTTTTAAAAATACTTTTAAAAAGGTAAGTTTATTTTTAGCCCCGTAAAAAACTTTAATTATTTTTTTCAAAAAATGAAATTTTTGTTTAAAATATTTAATTTGTTGTAATTTTAACTAATTTTTAAAATGTGATTTAAAAAAAATGTATTTAATGTTTTACAGTGTTTTTGGGGTGATCTCCATTCATATATTTGACAGGTCTATCTGTCAAGTGTATGAAGGGAGATTCCCTTCTTTGATTGGCTCCCCATGGCCCACGTGACCCCAGGGACTTTGCGAACCGCCTGCGCCCCCGGGATACGTGGGCCCTGCACATTTCGAGTTGGAGAGGCCCAGGAGCGGAAGTGTCCGGACGTCGGGAGCCCTCAGGTAAGTCCGAAGATTTATTCCAGATCGGAAAATAGGGCCCACAATTACAATATTAGTGAGAGAGGATATATGTACAGGAAAGCAATCAGTGCAGATTCTATGCTTAGAATTGAAGAATAAGAGAGGACTTGAAACTGTGATTGGGCGTTGTTTACAGGCTTCCCGATAGCAGCAATAAAGGGGCAGAATATATTAATTCAGAGATTAGAGAGGCTTGTAGTAAAAGCAGAGTTGTTTTAATGGGAGACTTTAATTTTCATATGGATATGAAGAGTACACTAGCTCAAGTCAGAAAGATAGTGAATTTCTTGAGCGCATTCAAGATAGTTTTCTGCAGCAATAGGTTCTAGAACCAACAAGAGGGCAGGCCATACTAGATTTGGAATGAGTAATGAGCAAGGCTTAGTTAATAATCTAACAGTAAGGGAACATGTGCATAACAGTGATCATAATATGATCAAATTCAATGTTAGGTTTGAAAAGGAGAAACGTAAAACAGTTACTAAGGGGGCGATTTTGTTAATGGGGACGTGTTGGAGGCGAGACTGCTGCTTGTCGGGTTTAAGTCCCGCCTCCATCAAATTGTGGCCAACCCACGCTATTTTCCCTTGATTGACCTTGTTAAGCCCGCCCAGTGGGCTTAGCAGGCTAATTAAGGGAAAGCCGGTTGCAGAGAACGTCAACGTATGACGTTTCATCTGTCAAAAATTTTTGACAGATGAATTGTCATCGTTTGACAGCTCTGTGAAGCTGTCAAACAGTGACATTCTCTGTAGTTTGATGAGGTCTTGCATTCAAGACCTCATCAACCTTCTTTCTTTTACAGAAATGAGATGGTTGTTGCACCTGAGAATGCAACGGCCATCTGTCATCTCTATCGCGGAGGTCCGAGGCACTCCGCAAACACACACTGACTGAAGCCTGCAGGAAGAAACAAAGGTAAGTACACTTTTACTAACACTTTCCACTTACCTCAGATACTCACCTCTACACTCTTGCACCCATCACTTACCTTCACACCACACTTTTGCAACCCTCCCCCCGACCCCTGCAGACCCAGCACTCGCCTCGCTGAGCTGGCGTGTTTTGGAGCCTTCGGGAAGCCCATACTTGTGAGGGCAAACACAGGATAACCCTATTTTCTGCCTGTTAACTACCTGTTAACAGGCAGTTAATAGGCTTTAATCCCTTCCCGCCTCCAAGGAGATGGCACCCGGCGCGGGACGGCTACCCGCCTCCTAGGAAGATGGCATGGAGGCGGGTTGGGAGCGGGTTAGACACCCGCCCCCAAATTCTGCCATTTTCCCGGCAGTCCTGCCTCCATACCTGCCTCCCCAGGGCTGGCAAAATTGCCCCCTTAGATTCTAGATTTTGGTAAGGCTAATTTTAACGGGATGAGACAGTGACTGACGACAGCAAACTAGTCAAAACTGCTGTCGGGTAAAACTGCGGATGAACAGTGGGAGGTGTTCAAAAAAGAATTGAGCTTAATACAGGATCAGTATAAGAACATAAGAACATAAGAAATAGGAGCAGGAGTAGGCCAATCGGCCCCTCGAGCCTGCTCCACCATTCAATAAGATCATGGCTGATCTGATCCTAACCTCAAATCTTCTATCACTGTGCATCCACCTGAACCCATGTGATCTCCCGGGAGAGGCGAAAAACCAGGTAAAGACCCAATGGCCAATTTGGGAGAAAAAAATCTGGGAAATTCCTCTCCGACCCATCTAGGCGATCGAAATTCTTCCAGGAGATCACTCTGTCCCTATATTTTCTACAGTACTTACCTTCTGTAAAGGCGATCTCCACCCCAGCCAGGAACAGGAATAAAACCATCTCCTGAAATCTAACACAGAATTAGAACACAGTAGGAGCAGAACCAGGCTACACGGCCCCTGGGCCCACTCCACTACCCACAGGGCCATGACCATTCCGAACCTAGACTCATGTCCAATTTCCTGCCCGCTCCCCGTAACCCTTAATTCCCTTTACCTCTAGGAAACTATCTATTTCTGTTTAAAATTTATTTAATGATGTAGCTTCCACAGCTTTCTGGGGCAGCAAATTCCACAAACCTACCACCCTCTGGGTGAAGAAGTTTCTCCTCATCTCAGTTTTGAAAGAGCAGCCCCTTATTTTAAGATTATGCCCCCTAGTTCTAGTTTTACCCATCATTGGGAACATCCTCACCGCATCCACCCGATCAAGCCCCTTCACAATCTTATATGTTTCAATAAGATCGCCTCTCATTCTTCTGAACTCCAATGAGTAGAGTCCCAATCTACTCAACCTCTCCTCATATGACCACCCCCTCATCCCCGGGATTAACCGAGTGAACCTTCTTTGTACTGACTCGAGAGCAAGTATGTCTTTTCTTAAGTATGGACACCAAAACTGTATGCAGTATTCCAGGTGCGGTCTCACCAATACCTTGTAAAACTGCAGCAATACCTCCCTGTTTTTATATTCCATCCCCCTAGCAATAAAAGCCAACATTCCATTGGCCTTCTTGATCACTTGCTGCACCTGCATACTAACTTTTTGAGTCTCGTGCACCAGGACCCCCAGATCCCTTTGTACTACAGTACTTTCCAGTTTCTTGCCATTAAGATAATAACTTGCTCTATGGTTTTTCCTGCCAAAGTGCCTAACCTCACACTTTCCAGTATTGTATTCCATCTGCCAAATCTCTGCCCACTTACTTAGCCTGTCTATGTCCCTTTGCAGGTTTTTTATGTCCTCCTCACTCACTACTTTCCGTCCCATCTTTGTATCATCTGCAAACTTTGATATGTTACACTCGGTCCCCTCCTCCAAATCGTTAATATAGATTGTAAAGAGTTGGGGACCCAGCACTGACCCCTGCGGAACACCACTAGTTACTGGTTGGCAATCTGAGAATGAACCATTTATCCCAACTCTCTGCTTTCTGTTAGAGAGCCAATCCTCCACGCACGCCAGAATATTACCCCCAATCCCGTGATTTTTTATCTTGAGCAATAATCTTTTGTGTGGCACCTTGTCAAATGCCTTTTGGAAGTCTAAATACACTACGTCCACTGGTTCCCCTTTATCCACCCTGTATGTTACTTCCTCAAAAAACTCCAGCAAATTTGTCAAACATGACTTCCCCTTCATGAAACCATGCTGAGTTTGTCCTATTAAATTATGTTTATCCAAATGTCCCGTTACTGTCTCCTTAATAATGGACTCTAACATTTTACCAACCACAGATGTTAGGCTAACAGGTCTATAGTTTCCAGCCTTCTGCCTACTACCCTTTTTAAATAAGGGTGTTACATTAGCAGTTTTCCAATCTGCCGGGACCTTTGCTGAGTCCAGTGAGTTTTGGAAAATTATTACCAATGCATCCACAATCCCTACCGCTACTTCCCTCAAGACCCTAGGATGCAAGCCATCAGGTCCAGGGGATTTATCCGCCTTGAGTCCCATTATTTTACCAAGTACCACTTCCTTAGTGATTTTAATCGTATTTAGTTCCTCCCCCCCTAGAGCCCCCTGTTTGTCCAGTGTTGGGATATTCTTAGTGTCCTCTACCGTAAAAACTGATACAAAATAATTGTCCCTTTGGATTGGATAATTGCAAATGTAACTCCATTATTTAAGGTGAGAGAGAGAAACCAGGAAATTATAGACCTGTTAGCCTAACGTCTATTGTGGGGAAGTTATTGGAGTCTATAACTAAGGACAGTGTGACTGAGCACTTGGAGAAATTTGAGCTGATTAGAGAGAAACAACATGGATTTTTAAAGGGTCGGTTATGTCTAAGAAACCTAAATTCATTTTTTGAGGAAGAAACTAAAGTAGTGGACAGGAGAATGCCTATGGATGTAGTTTATATGGCTTTCCAGAAGGCATTCGATAAGGTTCCACATAAGAGGCTATTAGCTAAAATTAAAGCTCATGGAATTGAAAGAAAATTATTAGACGATAGAAGACAGAAAGTAGGGATAATGGATATGCACTCGAATTGGAAGGAAGTGACTAGTGCTGTCCCACAAGGATCTGTGCTGGGGCCTCAACTATTTACAGGAAACTTTCGATTTACCAGCACCTAAATATCCGGAAATCTCAGTTAACCGGCAAAATTCAGGAGTAGGTTCAGGTAAGTTTTATTACTTGCCTTCCTCTATCTGTTGCTGTGCAAGGGTGTGGCTGCAGCTGTTGCTAAGCTACAGAGACGCTTGGAGCCTGTGGCCATTGTTCTGAACCTCCAACAGGGTTTGTTGCTTCATACGGAGCTCTCAGCTCCGCATCTTCTGCTATAGCTTTCGGTTATCCGGAATATTTGATGAACCGGCACCACGTCGGTCCCGTTGGTGCCGGATAAAAAAAAGTTTCCTGTACTATATTTATTAATGACTTAGATACCTGCTGGCTCCGTAGGTCCTGAGGCTTGCGATCCTGGCCTCTCCACTATGAAATGTGCAGAGGCCCAGGTATCCCAGGGGCGCATGTGGTTCACAAGTGTCCCTGGGATCACGTGGGCCATGGGGAACCAATCAAAGAAGGGAATCCCCCTTCACACTTTTGACAGGTCTCTACACACGGATCTATCAGAAGTATGAATGGGGATCACTTAAAAAACAGTTAAACATTAAATAATTTTTTTAAAATCATGTATTTAAAATGAGTTAAAATTACATTAAATTAAATATTTTAAACAAGAATTAAATTTTTTGAAAAAAATAATTAAAGTTTTTTACAGGGCTAAAATTTTTAAAATTATAAATGAGTGAAAAATGTTTATTTTTTCATTTTTTTAAACTCTACTTTTACCAGATGTAAGATTTCTAAAGGCTTTCAGCAGGCGGAAGTTGTGCTGAAAGCGGAACTCTCCACCCGCGGAGACCCATCTCCCAGACATGCGTGCGATCTGTCAAGAGGATTCTCGACAGATCGGAAGTGCCAGGTTTTAGCGCATGCGCTTCAGATGCCTAAACCCGACACTTGCGCGGCCCCTATGGGTGCATACACACCTCGTACGCACCCGTGGGGGTTGGAAAATCCGGCCCATTGATAGATTAAGTAAGTCGGCAAAACTGTGACAGATAGATTTTAACACAGAGAAGTATGATGTCATCCATTTTGGACCAAAAAGGGATAGATTCAAGTATTTTTTAAATGGTGAAAAGCTAGGAACAGTGGAGGTCCAAAGAGATTTAGGGGTCCATGTTCACAGATCACTGAAATGTAGTGGTCAGGTAAAAAAAAATCAAAAAGGCTAATAGAATGTTAGCCTTTATATCTAGAGAGCTAGAATATAAAGGGCAGGAAGTTTTACTACAGCAATACAAAGCCCTGGTTAGACCACATCTGGAGCACTGTGTACAGTTCTGGGCACCGCACCTTAGAAAGGATATATTGGCCTTGAAGGGAGGGCAGTGTAGATTCACCAGAATGTTACCAGGGCTTCAAAGTTAAATTATGAGGAGAGACTACATAAACTAGGTTTGTATTCCCTGGAATATAAAAGGTTAAGAGGTGATTTGATTACGGCTTTTAGGATTTTGAAAGGAATTGATAGGGTAGATAGAGAGAAACTTTTTTCCGCCGGTGACAGAGTCTAGGACAAGAAGAGATAACATTAAAATCAGAGTCAGGCCATTCAAGAGAGAAGTTAGGAAAGACTTCTTCACCCAAAAGGTGGCAGAAGTGTGGCACTTTCTTCCACAAAAAGCAGTCGATGTTAACTCAATTAATAATTTTAAAACTGAGAGCTATAGATTTTGACTAACCAGGGGTATTAAGGGATATGGAACCTAGGGGATAGGGGAGTGGGGGGGGAATGAAATCAGGATGATTGAATTAAATGGTGGAACAGGCTCGAGGGGCTGAATCGCCTACTTCTGTTCCTATGTTCCCATGTTCCTAATTCCCTCCCTAAACCTCACCGCCTCGCTACCTCTCTCTCCTCCTTTAAGACGCTCCTTAAAACCTACCTCTTTGACCAAGCTCTGCCATAAAGTCTCCTTATGTGACTCTGTGCCAAATTTTGTTTGATAACTCTCCTGTGAAGAGCCTTGGGACATTTTACTACATTAAAGAAGCTATATAAATGCAAATTGTTGTTGTTATTCACTAGTTGAAACATTTGAATCAACACAATGCACTTATTCAGCTGTAAGCCCTGAAAATCTCAAGAAAGCAAGGAGAACTGCTTTGCAGTCTCTTGGTGTATTACCAACAAGACCAAGACACACACAAAGGCCCGGATTTTGCAGTCAGCAGCGAAGGGACGGTACTCGCCGCTGACCTCAGAAAAAGTGGCCCACAATAATTTAGCGGGCTCTGGAGAGTCGATTTCCTCTATTCTGATGTGATTTTGAATCTGGCACCATCTGTGGAATCCAGCAACAGTGAAGTCATTATGAAGAATTCTCACAGACAGCAAACCAGGAAGTAAAAAGCACGGATTACAATTCACTTTTTAATCATTTTACAGAAAGCAAAATAAAGATTGGGACATACACATGTGATTAAGGTAGAAGCTGAAATACCATAAACAAACTTTAAAAAAATATAATTTTTATTATAAAAATCATGGAATTTTTAAATATTATTTTGAGGGAATGACACTCCACGTTTGTAAAATTAGTTTTTCAGTGCCAGAGAGGTTGTTCAAGAATAATTATGACTTAGTACACCATTAAAAACTCAGTTACATCTCATTGAACAAGGCTTAACATCCTCAGTGGTTTTTACAGCGATAATAGTGCGTAAAAAGTTGAAGCTCATGTCAAATCACTGATTCTGCGTTGATTGTATCTGCGAAGATTGCAACAGCACACCCTGTGGAGGAGCAGAGTATCACTCACAGCAACTTCTGCATTTCCGTGTTTAACATTTGCAGATGCCAGACAGTTTATCCGTCATTACAACCACAAATTCCGGGCCATTAACACACAAGCTACTGGGAAGATTACCATTGATGGGCAGCTGTTATCAATGGCTTTAGTCTGATTTACAGGAATTGGCAGATGTATTGAAGTGGTTTGTACTAAACTAGGTAGGCCTCCAACAAGCAAATTGATAGCTATCTTTTACTTTTATGTTTTTCTGTCACTTTATTTCTCAGATTCTGACGACTGCTGCATGGAAAATGTCACAAAAACTACAGCTGGGGGCCAATTCCACTCCGTGCGCTGGTCTTTTCATGAGGCATTGTTGCATTTTTGGAGCACCTTACAGGTAGACTTCATTCCAGGAATCATCTGCTCAAAAAAGTTTGTTTCTGCAGCTTCCATTTTGGCCACTGAATTTTTTTTTTTACTGAGCAAACTGATTAGCACGCACAAGGCACACCGAGGTTGAAGATAGCTAGAGAAAAAAAAAGAATAACTCAATCAATAGTGGTAGTTAAGAGACAGTAGATTGTAAGTTTAGGTGAAGACAGAGGGAGGCAAGGAGCGCCTTAGTTTGAGGCCATAAGACACAAGAGAAGATGATGTGGTGGGTCTTTATATCAGCGTAGTAAAGATGCAGTGGGAAGTAAGAGCAAGGCAACTTATTTGGAGCTTAGAAAGAATAATGGAGCAAAGGACCAGCAAGCATCATTGTTTTTATAAAATAGAGAACGAAAAGGTTGTATCAGAGAAGGAAAAAGAAAGTCTTGCATTTATATAGCGCCTTTCACGACCACCAGACGTCTCAAAGCGCTTTACAACCAATAAAGTACATTTTTGAAGTGTAGTCACTGTTGTAATGTAGGAAACACGGCAGCCAATTTACGCACAGCAAGCTCCCACAAACAGCAATTTGATAATGACCAGATCATCTTTTTTTTTCTTATGTCGATTGAGTGATAAATATTGGCCAGGACACTAGAGATAACTCCCCTGCTCTTATTCAAAATACTGCCATGGGATCTTTTATGTCCAGCTGAAAGAGCAGACGGGGGCCTCGGTTTAACGCCTCATCCAAAAGACAGCACCTCTGACAGCGCAGCACTCCCTCAGCACTGCACTGGAGTGTCAGCCTAGATTTTTGTGCTCAAGTCCCTGGAGTGGGACTTGAACCCACAATCATTCTGACGCAGAGGCGAGAGTGCTACCCACTGAGCCACAGCTGAGAGAAATGATGGAGACTATAAGGGAAAGATGATCAGTTATCAGGTGACATATTTTCCTTACATACAGCCCAGGAGTACAAGGTTCTTGAAGGCCTCTCAGCTATCAATCCTATTGCAGTGCAAACTCCTTCAATATAGCTTTTGTAAAGTTCAGAAAACATATTTATTTTTAGTGCAAGCATAATTGGTGACTGTTGACATCATATTGTGTGTCTCCATTCACAAATATCTGGTCTAGTATCCTCATCATTTACCAGATTAACAATGGCCCTTTAAACTGTCACATCCTGTTAAATCTGGCACATTGTAAAACTGCTCTAACTAATAAGTGATTCAATTCACAGAGCAGAAGTTCGCACTGCGATAAGCAGACTTCAAGTGGATATGACTGAGGTCTTTAAAATGATGAAGGAAATAAATTCTGTTCAGGTAGGTAAGTTATTTGAGCTGGATAGGGACGGTAGGGGGCATCAGTACAAAATAAGTAAACATAGAGGTTAGGTTAGATGCCAAGAGGTACTTCTATTTGAAGAGTCATTGACCTCTGGTATAGATTGCCAGAACATGTGATGAGTATGGTCTCACAATAGGCCTTTAAGAAGCAGCAGCATGAACCAAATATGCAAAAAACTGGAAAAGTTAGAAATGGCCATAAAAGATAACCAAAACCCGCTAGACTCCACAATAACAGAAAAAGAACTTTCTGAAAAACTCAAGGACCTGCGACCAGGAAAAGCTTGCGGGACAGACGGCATACTAAACGAGATGATTAAACACACAGACGACAAAATGAAACTGGCTATCCTAAAACTCTTCAACTTGGTTCTGAGTGTCGGTTACTTCCCTGATATCTGGAACAAAGGACTCATAACGCCCATATACAAAAGTGGGGACAAAGTCGACCCAAATAACTATCGAGGCATCTGTGTAAACAGTAACCTGGGGAAGGTATTCTGTAGCATCATAAACAAAAGACTTATAAACTTCCTTGAGGAGCACAATGTCTTGAGTAAAAGCCAAATTGGATTCCTGCCAAACTATAGAACATCAGATCATATCTTCACCCTACAGACCCTAATTGACAAACACGTTCACCATAACAAAAGCAAAATCTACGCATGCTTTATAGATTTCCAGAAGGCTTTCGACTCCATCTGGCATGACGGTTTATTCCTGAAACTTATCGAAAGCGGGGTAGGGGGAAAAACATATGATGTAATTAAATCAATGTATACAAACAACAAATGTGCAGTTAAAATTGGAGACAAACGAACAAAATACTTCCCACAGGGGCGGGGGGTGACGCAGGGCTCGCCAATCTCACTGACACTCTTTAATATTTACATAAATGAATTGGCAAAACTACTTGAACAATCTACAGCACCCGACCTCACCCTATATGAATCCAAGGTTAAATTCCTCCTCTATGCAGACGACCTGGTTCTGCTGTCACCAACTAAGGAGGGTCTACAGCAGAACCTGGATCTGCTGGAGTCGTACTGCCAGACTTAGGCCCTGACAATAAATCCCCAAAAAACCAAAGTCGTTGTGTTCCAGCAAAGATCCAGACCTCAGGGACCCAAAATAAATTTCACAATAGGAACAACCAAAATTGAACAAACCACTAACTACACATACTTGGGCTTAAAAATCAGTTCTACGGGAAACTTCAAACTGGCTGTGAATGAACTGAAAGAGAAAGCAAGAAGGGCTTTCTATGCCATAAAAAAATCAATCCAAATAGAAATCCCAATTAGCATTTGGCTAAAAATTTTCAAATTAGTAATTGAACCAATTGCACTCTATGGCAGTGAGGTATGGGGACCGCTAACACAACAAGAATTTGCAAAATGGGACAAACGCCCAATTGAGATCCTACATGCAGAATTCTGTAAAAGTATCCTCCGGACTCAAAGGAAAACAGTAAACAATGCATGCAGGGCGGAACTAGGCCAATATCCATTAATAATCACTATCCAAAAAAGAGCCACCAAATTTTGGAATCACTTACAAATGAGCAACCCCCAATGCTATCACTACGACGCCCTGAAATGCCAAGAGCTGACCATAAAGAAGAATACCCTCAGTCAACTAGTCCTGGGACTCAGTGAAGTAACTACTAACACTACTAACAATAACCAGCCACAGGACAGTGACAGCGTAACACAAAGAATTCAACCCAACACAATCGTCGCTAAGCAAAAGGAAAAATATCTGACATACTGGGCAGAAACAACAAAAACCCAAAGCAAACTCAATTGCTACTTGGCCCTAAACAGACAATACAACATAGCTGATTACCTGACCATGGTAAAGGACAGCAAACTGAGAAAAATCCTGACCATGTACAGACTTAGTGAACATAGCCTGGCGATCGAAAAAGGTAGACACAGACAGACCCGGCTACCAAGGGAGGACAGGATATGCTCTCACTGCAGTCAGGGAATGGTGGAGACAGAGATGCACTTCCTCACAGCTTGTAGAAAATATCAGGGCATAAGGGAGAATTTCTACCCAAAATTTACAAAAATATGCCCGGAATTCAGAAAATTGAATGACGACCAAAAACTCCCATATCTACTAGGGGAAGAGAGACGTTGCATAACACTGGCGGCACACTATGTTACAGCTTGCCATAAACAGAGGGACAACCACTAAAGATAAGATAAGAGTATATATAAATTATATGAAAGTATATTTATACACTCAGGGATATATCTGTTTATACACTGTATGGATAGATCTGTATTTTTGTGAACAAACATGAATGTTTTCCAATGCTTTGGCAACATAAGATGTAACTTGTCATGCCAATAAAGCGATTTGAATTGAATTGAATTGAATTGAGTCCCTGTGTGTGAAAGACATCTCAAGTTACAGAAGGTAGCTGGGGCCAGAACACGCCGGTGTTATCAGTTGCTCGAACTAGCTCAATTGCCTTTGGGGGGCAGAGAGGAATATCCTAGAATGTTTTCCTAAATTGGGTTAGGGATGCTCTTTTTTTTTGCCACTCCCAGGTTTACAGTGCAGGTAGGCTAGACCATGTCTGAATGGGACAGGCTGGTCTGGGTTTACAGTGCAGATAGGCTACACCCTGTCTGGACAGGACAGGCTGGTCTGGGTTTACAGTGCAGGTAGGCTACATCATTACTGGGTGGGACAGGCTGGTCTGGGTTTACGGTGCAGTTCGGCTAGACCATGTCTGGATGGGACAGGCTGGTCTGGGTTTACGGTGCAGTTCGGCTAGACCATGTCTGGACGGGACAGGCTGGCCTGGGTCTACAGTGCAGGTAGGCTACACCATGTCTGGACGGGACAGGCTGGTCTGGGTTTACAGTGCAGGTAGGCTACACCATTACTGGATGGGATAAGCTGGTTTGGGCTTACGGTGCAGTTCGGCTAGAGCATGTCTGGATGGGACAGGCTGGTCTGGGTTTACGGTGCAGTTCGGCGAGACCATGTCTGGATGGGACAGGCTGGTCTGGGTTTATGGTGCAGGTAGGCTACACCATTACTGGATGGGATAAGCTGGTCTGGGTTTATGGTGTAGTTCGGCTAGACCATGTCTGGACGGGACAGGCTAGTCTGGGTCTATAGTGCAGGTAGGCTACACCATGTCTGGACGGGACAGGCTGGTCTGGGTTTACAGTGCAGGTAGGCTACACCCTGTCTGGACAGGACAGGCTGGTCTGGGTTTACAGTGCAGGTAGGCTACACCCTGTCTGGACAGGACAGGCTGGTCTGGGTTTACAGTGCAGGTAGGCTACACCCTGTCTGGACAGGACAGGCTGGTCTGGATTTATGGTGCAGGTAGGCTACACCATGTCTGGATGGGACAGGCTGGTCTGGGGGAGGTGTGGGTTTACAGTGAACGTAGGACCAGTTTGTCTTTGCACGTGCGTGGCCATAAACCAAACAGTTCTTTAGAGGCAGAATGAAAACCACAAAATTGGAAATCAGAAACAAAAATAGAATCTCGGCAGCCAGTCACTCAGCTTCTGAAAGAATGAGATGAATTAAAGTATCCCTTGATCAGAACTGGCTTGGTCAGGCTGGAGAAGGCCCCCTTTATAGGACTAAGGGCATGCCAGGTCGTGGCCAAGTGAGCAAAGAGGGGAGAAAACAAGCAAGAATCAAGAGTTCAAATCTGCTAACTACTTTCAAATGATCCTGTCAATGCATTTGATAAATCTATATATCATTTAAATTCTTGTGTAGGCAGGTATTGCTTTGCTGTTGTCACAATTTTTGGACATGTCAACATTTAATGTTGGAACTACCTATGCAAACATTTAGAATGGAAATCCTGTACATATGCAGTTGCAAGCTTTAGTCAATAGGGAGAAACAAATGGTTCTTCTTACTACTCTGCCTACCCCGGTGCCTTGCTGTGCTGTTCTTAGATCTGTTCTGGTGCTGCACCAAGGTGCTACCTGAGGGCCAGAGATGCCAATGGTGCTTGGTTGCACTGTGGCTGTGATGATCCACTTGAGACTGAGGATGACTCTTCCACCTGCTGCACTGGCACTACAGATGGGCAGCCGTGTGCTGTATCCTGCCACTAACATCACCGAGCATCTGAGGGCTCTGGTTGGAAAAGTCACATGAGCTATCAAGAAAGAGGATGATATCATGAAGGTGGATTCCAGCCAAACAACTTGTGCTGGGTCTGAGTGCCTACTGTAGGGGTTCACAAAATCCCTCAGCCCCGAAGATACTGGAGATATTAATCTACACCATGGACGAAGACTCGTGGAATTTAAATTGTCTCTGGGTTGGACAATGTTTTAAAAACATACCCAGAACTGAAAAAGGCTGCATTGAAAAGCTCGTTGGCAGGGCAGCATGTGGACAACACCGGAATCGAGGAACTTCGTGGAAAAATTCACACACTTTAAGACAGTACATTTTATTAATAAAATTGTTCCCTGGAGTTTGGTAAATTGCAAAGGGGTTTAAAAATGGCCGTCAGAAAAGCATGGCCGGGACAGTGGGGCTTGGAAAAGCAGCTCGTGGATGTCTGTGAAAAGTGGGAGGTCAAGCAGTGGCAGCCAGACTCTGTCAATCAAAAACGGGAGTTACCCTTCCCTGCTGACAATCGATGTTTATTTACTGAGACTGCTGTCTTGTTGACATAAAGAATTATCCACTCAAGCTGTGGTTTCAATGACCGCAGGACAAAGAGCTTCTATTTACCTATTAATCCAACCCCATTCAAAGCCCCTTACACACAATGAGACACACCGAAACTACGGAAAGGACTTTGATAGGGAACAGTTTAGAATGAATGGGTTTTTGAATCACCCATTACTCCCTTTTGTTAGCCCAGAGAACTCTGGATGTGGGTGGGAACATTTCGGCCCCAGAACGAAGACACATTCAAACCACTCTAAGCCCATTTGAGTCAGCCAATCATGGCCTTTCTCTTGTGTATTCAAACTTTTCAGCGCGAATTTACACACAGACCCTTTCAGCGCCAAACAGCAGGAGCTCACAGGATATAAAGGTAGCTCCTGAGAAGCATCTCTCTCTCTTATTTCCTTGGACCACAGGTGAGCAGGTTTCTGACTCCACAGCAAGGCAAACGAGTAAGGAGTTAGAGGGCGGTAATTTAGGGGAAATTGCTAAGATTGTAAGACTTACATTGTAGCCATTTATCCCTCATTTTTTGCCATCTGTCCTCCCCTGTTAAGTAGTTTACTGTAATTACTGTGTTCGTGTGGTATAGTTTCTTTAGTTTAATAAAAGTTGATTTTCTCACATCCAGATCATTCGTCCGTTTAAATTATATCATTAATTATAAGTTCCTCCAGTCAGAACTGGAAGGTGGGGTTTAGCGATTCGAAACCGCTGTTTAAATTGGTCAGAGTGCAGGTAAAAGATGCCCCCCTACACTACTGATTAGCGGGAGGTAGCGAGAGACCCTGGAGATGCACAGAGGTGATGCCAGCTTCTATTTGCTTGCTGTCTGTCCCTTCTCAAACCTTCTGATCTGAGGGAGCTGGGCCCAAGCACTAAGGCCCTCTTGTTGTGGGCACCACTCCATTTGGACCTCAAAAAGGGGGAGATTGAGGAAAATGAGGCAGGAGGTATGGAGACATCACTCCCATCTCATTTGCATCCTAACGCCTGCACCTCTTCTACACTCATTCCCCCCCTCCCACCACCCCTCAACTGGGAAATCCTGAAAGTTGGAGTGCAGCATAAAGGGGACAGAAAGCAGAGGAATATCCTCCCATGTCTCCACAACCCCCTGAATGGGAAAATCATGACATGTTGCTGGGAGCAGCAGTTATTAGTGCACAATAAGTGCTGAACATCATTACATTTCTAACCAATACAACTACATAAGTTTAAACTGGTCCTGAAACCTACTAATAGAATTAAGTAAAATATAATGTCTGTAGGGGGTTTTGCACAGGTGTGTTCAGGTCAGTCAGCTTTGCCTCTGACTGTCTTCCTTGAGCGGTTCGAATCGCTCGCCCCCTGGGTTCTGGACACCAGACTTAGATACAGGCAGCGATACAGAGAAGACTCGAGTAGACAGGTGGTTGGATGCAAACAAAACCAAGATTTTTATTGAAGAGGAAAACTTGATACAATCTTATGGAAAATCACTAGTGTACACTTCTACAGGCAAAACTTACAAGAGATTCATAATAATACGATACTTATACTTATACAGGGAAATGGGGAACACACGGCACATCGAGGGAAAACTATTATCTTAACAATCCCCTTATCCTTATCCCACCACCTATACCTAACTAGGTTAAGCTAGGAGGGGTCAGAATTCATGCTCACCAACCAAAAAGGGTTTGTTAGACTCAAAACAATGGTTGGGTTCGGGGTTCGCTCTTGGTGCTCTCTGGAGCCTGCCGTCGTCACGTGGGCTCCGGGTGCTGCAAGGGCATTGTCCAGGTTCGAGTACCCCAAAGTTAAAGTCTCTGCTTGGGTACTTTACCTTACAGGGATGGTCCTTCGTCGACAGCTTGAGTTTGCATGAAGGTAGTCGCAGGTCAGCTGGGGCTGAAGGCCCGCTGATTCGAAGCCTACCCTCAGTTGGCCTTCCCTCCGGTGGTTTTTGTAGTGTATGTGCTTTAAGTCAGAACTACTTTTTACAGCTCCTGTATACTGTAGTACCGGCAGTGACCACACCGGTATATAAGCTGTGCGCATGCCTCTGTACCCCAGTCTAGAGATTACCCTCCTCCAGTAAAGACCTGTTATTTGTTTATGTACAGCATCCGTGTAATTATTTATCCACTGAACCACGGATCTAACAGTGGCGACGAGTGTTGATGCGAATCTACCTGCAACATAAAAAAAATAAAAAATAGCAGAGTCCAGGAACACGGGCGTCGACCGCGAGCAACCGCCCAGCAGTCAGGCAGAGATCCAACTTCGCTGGGGAGGCTGTGGAGAGCCGGGCTTGGTTCCCCAGCCACAACGAGCAGTAAGAGACCGACGACAGGTCCAGAGCAGACCCTTCCCGAGCAGCGGCGGCTGGAGCCGACCGATGGCAGAGAGAGAGAGCTGGGCAGCGTCAACGGGGTAAGAAAGAGGGTGAAGAGAGCAGGGCGCAGCCGGGGGTTGATCACCGAGCGGCGTCGAGGAAAAATACTGCAAACCGGAGAGAGAGAGGGTAAGAAACAGCCGGGTTCTAGACTGAGCGGCGTCGAGAAATATCAAGAGAAGAACGTGCAGAGCACAGCCAGGGGTCACGGGCTGATCAGGGTCCGCGGGGCGAAGCAAGGGGAGACGCCATTGAGCCGCGGAGAAGCAGGGAGAGCGCGGGAGACACCATTGAGCCGCGGAGAAGCAGGGAGAGTGCGGGAGATGCCATTTTGCGAAGCCGCAGCGGAGAAGACGGGCGAGCGCAGGAAGGAAGGAAAGCGCGGGAGACGCCATTTTGTGCCAGCGGAGAAGAAGGGGAAGCGCGGGAGGCGCCATTGGTGATAGTTAACGCACAACCAAGGATGCCGAAGAGTGGCAGTATCTCTACGTTCGACAATGAAGTCGAAGATTGGGCGACATATGTGGAACGTATTGAGGTGTACTGCAGGGCGAATGAAGTGCCAGATGCTAATAAAGCACTGGTTCTGTTAAATTCCATGAGTGCAAAAACTTATGGGTTACTGCAAAATCTAATAACCCCAGAGAAGCCGGTAAACAAGAATTTTGAAAGCATAGTAGAAATCCTACAGGACCACTTAAACCCCACACCGCTGCTGATAGCAGAATGATTTAAGTTCCATAAAAGGAACCAACACAAAGACGAAAGCAATGCTGAGTACCTAACGGAACGGCGCAAGCTATCGAAATACTGCCAGTTTGGACCGGGACTAGCAGACACGTTAAGGGACAAGTTTGTGTGTGGGCTACAAAGTGAAGGAACCCAGAAATGGCTTCTATCAGAAAAGGACCTTACGCTGGACAAAGCTTTCAGTATGGTAGTATCACACGAAGCAGCCTCAAGGGGCGCTGCAGAGATACAACGGAGACAGCAAGAATATGGCACCAACGAAATGACCTATGGAACAGGGAAGTGCTATCGCTGCGGCAGAACAACACATGACCAGAAAGATTGTTGGTTCAAGGACCAAGTGTGCAGACAATGTGGGAAAGCAGGACACATAGCAAGAGTCTGCATGTCTGGGAAGAAAACCAACAGTAAGAAATCTCCACAGGAGAAGTACAAAAAGGTACACCAGGTGATGGACAGTGGTTCAGACGAACAGAAAAGTGACACAGACTCCGGAAGCAAGGAGCTGGGTTGTCTGAAACTACATAATGTAACCGAAATGGAGGATCACCAGACTATCTGGGTTACACTCAAGATAGACGGAGTCCAAGTGGAAATGGAATTGGACACAGGGTCAGCTCTAACAGTCATAAATCAAAGAGACTACAAGCGGCTATTTTCACACATACCCTTGAAAGCTACAGAGATTGTCTTGAAGACGTATACGGGGCAATAAGTCTACCCCAAAGGAAAAATAAGGGTGAAAGTGACATATAAAGGTCAGGAAATACCTAAAATGGATATATATGTATTGCCAAATGGAGGACCACCACTGCTAGGACGTGAATGGATCCGGAAGATACATTTAGATTGGCATTCCATACAGGCACTGAAGGTGGAGGCCAAAAAGAATGACGACGTCACACCTGGACGACTGTCAAAAATGCTAACTGACGCAAAAGAAGTGTTCCAGGAGGGACTAGGAACACTAAAAGGAATAACAGCAACAATTAAAATAGAGGATAATGCAAGCCCAAAGTTTCTGAAGGCCAGACCAGTGCCTTATGCGATCAGACCAGTGGTTGAAGCAGAACTGGAAGGGTTGGAACGTTCAGGAGTACTGTACAAAGTGGACTGGAGCGAGTGGGCTACACCCATTGATCCTGTAATGAAGAGATCATTGAGTAATACGCATGGGGAACCAAAGAAGCTCCGCATCTGAGGGGATGTTAAGGTGACAGTGAACCCAGGCCTTCACACGGTGCAATATCCGCTTCCACGAATTGAGGATATTTTCGCCTCGCTATCTGGTGGTAAACGCTTCACCAAAATTGATCTAGCCCAGGCGTACTTGCAAATGGAGGTAGAAGAAGCTTCGAAACATTACCTTACGATCAACACCCATAAAGGCCTCTATCAATACAACCGGCTGGTGTTTGGAATAGCCTCGGCTCCGGCTATCTGGCAAAGGGCGATGGATCAGGTCCTGCAAGGGATTCCAGGGACCCAGTGTTATTTGGACGACATCTTGGTCACGGGCGAAAATGACGGTGATCACCTCGCTAACTTGGAGAAGGTGCTCGCCAGATTAAAGGTACATGGGCTACGAGCTAATCGCCACAAGTGCGAGTTTTTCCAGAAACAGATCTCGTATTGCGGCCATGTCATCGATGAAGAGGGGTTACATAAATCCCCTGACAAGATAGAGGCAGTAGTCAAGGCTCCAGCACCGGAAAATGTGTCACAACTGAGGTCGTTCCTCGGGCTGGTAAACTATTACCACAAGTTCTTACCAAATTTGTCTACGGTATTACACCCGCTGAACACCCTACTGCAAACAGGGGTACCATGGAAGTGGGATGACGAACGTAGACGAGCTTTCCAGAAGTGTAAAGAATTGATCACATCAAAAGAGGTGTTGGCCCATTTCAACCCAGCACTACCAATTCGTTTGGCATGTGATGCATCACCCTACGGCATTGGAGCGGTGCTGTCGCACAAATTCCCAGACGGGTTGGAGAGGCCAGTAGCCTTTGCATCTCGGTCACTAACCTCAGCCGAGCGCAACTACGCCCAGATTGACAGGGAGGCCCTCAGCCTAGTATGGGGAGTAAAAAAATTCAACCACTATCTGCATGGACAGAAGTTCACTTTGCTGACTGACCACCAACCACTTGTCTCCATCTTTAATCCTAAGAAGGGCGTGCCAGTAATGGCTGCACAGCGGTTACAAAGATGGTCCCTGTTTCTAGGGGCGAATCAATATGAAATAGAATATAAAGGCACGAGATAGCATGGGAACGCTGATGGGCTATCGCGCCTGCCACTGCCTACTGTGGAGGAAGCACCAGCAGTGGACCCTTTCGAGATATTTTTATCCTTGTGGGGCCCTCCCCCTGACCCTGAACACGGGGGCCCCACAAGGATGTGTGCTGAGCCCCCTCCTCTACTCCCTCTTCACCCACGACTGTGTGGCTGTTCATGGTTCCAGCACCATCATCAAGTTTGCGGATGATACCACGGTAGTAGGCCAGATCACCAACAACGATGAGTCAGCCTACAGGGAGGAGGTCCAGCATCTCGTGAAATGGTGCGCCGATAACAACCTGGCCCTTAACATCAAGAAAACCAAAGAAATCATTGTGGACTTCAGGAAGTCTAAAGGCGGAAGTCACACCCCCATCCACATCAATGGGGCTGTGGTGGAAAGGGTGGACATCTTTAAGTTCCTCGGAGTCCACATCACGGAAAACCTCTCCTGATTCCTCAATACCTCCTCTCTGGTGAAGAAGGCCCAGCAGCGCCTATATTTCCTAAGGAGGCTGAAGGGATGTAACCTGTCACCCCTGATCCTCTCTAACTTTTACCGCTGCACAATAAAGAGCATCCTGAAAAACTGTATCACAGTGTGGTATGGCAGCTGTAGTTACTATGACCGGAAAGCCCTGCAGCGGGTAGTCAAAACTGCCCAATGCATTACCGGCACCCGGCTACCGACCATAGAGCTCATATACCAGAAACGCTGTTTACAGAGGTCACGGTCCATCATCAAAGACCCTACCCACCCCAGCCACAGTCTGTTCGCCCTCCTGCCATCTGGGAGACGCTACAGATGCATTCACACCCGTACGACCAGATTTAGGAACAGCTTCTTTCCCAGGGCTGTCATCCAACTGAACTCCACAAATAAACTCTAAAGCCTGCACATCAGCCAATGCACTTTATTATGGTTATGTTTATGTTAATGTATTACAAATGTATGTTGAATGTTTAAATGTCTTAATCTAAATGAACATTCTCGGGAGCCGCAAGCCTACATTTCGTTGTACTGCACTTGTGTACTAACAATGACAATAAAAGTTGATTTGATTTGATTTGATTTATTTAATTCGTCAATAATTGAACGATTGCCAGTAACAAACGCGGATATAGAGAAGGAGACCCGCAATGATCCGATGCTGTCACGGGTATATGAATTGACGGTGAGGGGATGGCCAACACATGGTAACTCACTGTTGCCAGCATTCACATCCAGAAGAGAACAGCTGTCAGTATGCCAGGGGACAGTGATGTGTGGATCCAGAGTGGTGATTCCACCCAAGTTAAGGGAGAGAGTGCTAAATGAGCTACATAAACGCGGTGGCATAGTGGTTAGCACTGTTGCCTCACAGCGCCAGGGACCCGGGTTCGAATCCGGCCTCGGGCGACTGTCTGTGTGGAGTTTGCACATTCTCCCCGTGTTTGCGTGGGTTTTCTCCGGGTGCTCCGGTTTCCTCCCACAGTCCAAAGATGTGCGGGTTAGGTTGATTGGCTATGATAAATTGACCCTTAGTGTTAGGGGGATTAAATACGTGGGGTTACAGGGATAGGGTGGGATATGTGTTGGTGTAGGGGTTACGGGGATCGGGTGGGATATGTGTCGGTGCAGGCTCGATGGGCCGAAATGGCCTCTATCTGCACTGTGGGGTTTCTGTGATTCTGTGATTTCTGTGATAAAGGTCATCTGGGGGGAGTGAAAATGAAAAGCCTAGCTAGGGCTTATGTGTGGTGGCCGGGAATCGATCAACAAATCGAAGACCTAACTAAGAGCTGCTTAGGATGCCAGAAGGTCCAAAATGCACCACCACATGCCCCTCTACACCCATGGGAGTGGCCCCCCTCTCCATGGCAACGGGTGCACATTGATTTCGCTGGTCCATTCATGGACTCAATGTTCTTAATAGCAGTGGATGCTCATTCAAAGTGGCCTGAGGTGATAAAGATGTCTTCAACCACTACAGAGAAAACGATTGCAGTCCTACGGACCATATTTGCCAGAAACGGGTTGCCAGAGCAGATCTGCTCTGATAATGGACCACAGTTTGTGTCCGAAGAGTTCCAAAAATTCATGAAAAGGAATGGGGTAAGGCATTACACATCCGCCCCGCATCATCCAGCCACCAATGGATTGGCTGAGAGGTTCGTACAAACCTTTAAGAAGGCGATAAAGGCCATGTGCGACGAGAAAATTCCACTACAGCATAAGATGGACAATTTCTTATTCGCCTACCGAAACGCGACACATGCAGTTACCAACCAGACCCCGGCCATGATGTTCTTTAACCGAAGGTTGAGATCTCGTCTGGACTTGCTCAGACCAAATGTGCGAAGAAATGTTGAGGACAAACAATTCCAGCTTAGACTGTCTGTGTGGAGTTTGCACATTCTCCCTGTGTTTGCGTGGGTTTTCTCCGGGTGCTCCGGTTTCCTCCCACAGTCCAAAGATGTGCGGGTTAGGTTGATTGGCTATGATAAATTGACATTCGTGTTAGGGGGATTAAATACGTGGGGTTACGGGGATAGGGTGGGATATGTGTTGGTGTAGGAGTTACGGGGATCGGGTGGGATATGTGTCGATGCAGGCTCGATGGGCCGAAATGGCCTCTATCTGCACTGTGGGGTTTCTGTGATTCTGTGATCAATGAGAAGCCGACAAGGAGCTTCAATGTAGGGCAACCAGTCTTGGCCCGGGACTATCGAAAAGAGAAGTGGCAACCCGGAACGATATGTACAAGGCAGGGGCCATTAATGTACACAGTGGATGTCGGGGAGAACATTGTGAGACGCCACATCGATCAGATCTTAGCATCACAGGAATGCGTCAACCCCATGTCTCGAGTACCTGGGGATGAACCCGACATACCGGTAGTATCTACTTCAGACCCAGTAGCAGTGGAACCCGATGAACTACCCGATGAAAGGGGGTCAGAATCACCTCTGCACCAAGAACAAGAACCTCCGGAAAGGCGCTATCCCGAAAGGGTCAGGAAGCCGCCCCAAAGACTGAATCTATAAATGGACTTTTGTTATTGAATGTACATGTAAAAATGTAATTGTTATTTGAATATTAAGGGGGTATTATTAATCTAAAAAGGGAGGAATTGTAGTGTATGTGCTTTAAGTCAGAACTACTTTTTACAGCTCCTGTATACTGTAGTACCGGCAGTGACCACACCGGTATATAAGCTGTGCGCATGCCTCTGTACCCCAGTCTAGAGATTACCCTCCTCCAGTAAAAACCTGTTATTTGTTTATGTACAGCATCCGTGTAATTATTTATCCACTGAACCACGGATCTACAGTTTTCCCTCCTCCTCCCCTCGTCGTGTCCCGCTTCGCCTTGCCTGAATTGCCCGTGTTCGCCCGACACGGTGCCGGGGCGAGTCCAGATAGAGTGGGAGAGGGCACGGGCCAGGGGGTAAGCGCGGCAGCCACGAGGGCGAGGGGCCGAAGAGCCGGGGAGCGGTAGCACCAGCACCAGCACAGCAGCGGAGCAGCAGGAGAGCAGAGCAGGAGTTCACCGATTGCTACCTGGGGGCCTTCAATTATACCTTCGTCGGAAAACCCTTATCTGCGCGCCAAATCAGGTTAGTTCTTTGTTTTAATTTTGGCAGGCTAGTTAAAATAATGGTAGCAATCTATACTGATGGTTTTTAGATGGCCGGTAATTGCATCTACCGGCCCGATAATTGACTTGTATTGTCCTGGAAGTCCTTGATGGGCTTGTCCAGCCTCGATGGATGTGCTTAATCTGTTTCCGATTATGTATGCAGACTGTTTGATGGCTTTAACTGTAGGCCTCATTCGGTCTAATACATAATTCACAGTTCTATCTGGGTCTCAAAACACAAAGTTCTTTTCACAGAAAGCCTGCAGCTTTAGTTTCGATTTCCCCCAAGCTGTTTGCGCTGCAGAATCCATTTTGGAGACCCGTAAGCTTTCTGCCACGAGGCACCGACGCCATCTTGGGTACCCTTTTTAATTCAAAAATGTCCACGCAGGGTCCCTTTTATCGATAATAACCTTCGGGGAGATACACGAATTTTGCAAATCTTACATGTCTGTGGAAGTATTTCAGATCTAGCAAAACATGGTAACAGTCATCTGGTCATTAGTAAGTGCCTGTAGTCTTGGAAACAGGATTCTACATCATTCTGATTAGCAGCAAACCTATAATGTAAAATTGGATTGCAAACAGCCAGCTTGGAAGGCATGTAGGACCATCTCCAAAAGGTAGGAGGTGTTTTGAAAGAAGAACACTTCACTTGGAAACAACAGAGTTGAACTTGTGTAACCATTACAGCTTCCATCTTTTTGATGCAAAGTAGTAATTCCCAAAATGCACTATAAATAGAGGATAAGCACGAGAAAGTGACAAGTTACCGAAACTGAACAACCTTCAAAAATCATACTGCCCACAAGGGTTTGCACCACAGCATATACAGCACCTACCACAGTGTGAACTTATCTCTCACAGCCAACATACTGTGAACTTGAACTGATATATTTACTTGACAAAGCAAAACTGGCAAGTCTCTGAAACAGAAGGATAATACATGCATCCACACATATAGATAAGTAGGACTCAAGCTTACTATTTGCATCTGCGGTCTAGTCACTTGCAGCCCAGGCTCTTAGCGAATTTAAGAAACTGAAGTTGACAAATAATATACATGGAATGGCAAGAGTCAAAGAAAGGAACAAATGACACCAGACAGAAACTGACAGAAACAATAAGCATATTTAATGAAGAAATACTCTAAAAGGTTACCGTTCAAACACTGATAAATGTAAAGTGCTACATGCCTTTTTAGGTATGGAAGAGATGCCTGCGAGGCTCTTTCTATTGTTTGCAGCTGCAGTGCATCCATCTTGTTCACCATATGCTTTGGTCTGAGTGCTTGAGTTGTTAGACAGCAATTACCCAGGAAAAGTGAAAGGGAAGGAGCAGTGTGAATACTAATGAGCACATTGGCCATTGAGCAAAGGTATGTGCGCTAGATTCCTGGAAACAGTTAGTAACCCAGTGCCTTTTAGTTTCCACTGCACTGCCCATCTCACATGACCTCCTGGTTCCTACCATTGCATTGATTGTTCAGCTGTTACCTGTTTAAATCTGCATCACCGCCTTCTGTTTGCCGCTACTTTACAGTGACTCCTGAATGATCTGATTACTATACCAGTCTTGTTCATCCAGTTTGCACATCATGGGGGATAAGAGATGTAATGACAAGCAGAAAAGTTTTTCTGAGTATGAAGTAGTATGTTTTGGAAAAGAGCAGGGGAGTTCTGGCCAATATTTATCCTTCAACCAACACCACCAAAACCAGATTGTCTGATCATTATCACGTTGCTGTGTGTGGGAGCTTGCTGTGCGCAATTTGGCTGCTGCCTTTCCTACATTACAACAGTGACCACACTTCAAAAGTACTTCATTGGCTTTGAGGGTAATCTGTGTGTAGAGGCAGGAGACATCTGTAGGGTTCTTAATGAATATTTTGCGTCTGTTTTCACAAAGGAGAGGGGTGAAGCAGACATTGCTATCGGGGGGGAAGGAGCGTGAAATATTAGATGAAATAAACATAGTGAGAGAGGAAGTATTAAGGGGTTTAGCAGCTTTAAAAGTGGATAAATCCCCAGGCCTAGGTCCCTTGTTTTTTGTGGTATATATCAATGATCTTGACTTGAATATAGGGGGTATGATTAAGAAGTTTGCAGATGACACTAAAATCGGCTGTGGGGTTGATACTGAAGAAGGAAGCTGTAGACTGCAGGAAGATATCAATAAGTTGGTCAGGTGGGCAGAACAGTGGAAATGGAATTCAATCCGGTGAAGTATGAGGTAATGCATTTGGGGAGGGCTAACAAGGAAAGGGAATACACATTAAATGGTAGGACACTGAGTAGTGTAGAGGAACAAAGGGACCTTGGAGTGCATGTCCACAGATCCCTGAAGGTAGCAGGCCAAGTAGATAAGGTGGTTAAGAAGGCATACGGAATGCTTGTCTTTATTAGCCATGGTATAGAATACAAGAGAAGGGGGGTTATGCTTCAACTGTATAAAACACTAGTTAGGCCTCAGCTAGAGTACTGCGTGCAGCCCTGGTCACCACATTACAGGAAAGATGTGATTGCACCAGAGAGGGTACAGAGGAGATTTACAAGAATGTTGTCAGGAGTAGAGAATCTTAGCTATGAGGAAAGACTGGATAGGTTGGGTCTGTTTTCCTTGGAACAGAGGAGGCTGAGGGGAGACCATATTGAGGTGTATAAAATGATGAAGGGCATAGATAAAGTGGATAAAAAGGACCTATTTCCCTTAGCAGAGGGGTCAATAACCAGGGGGCACAGATTTAAAGTAATTGGCGGAAGGTTTAAAGGAGATTTGAGGGGAAATTTCTTCACCCAGAGGGTTGTGGGGGTCTGGAACTCACTGTCTGAAAGGGTGGTAGAGGCAGGAACCCTAACCACATTTAAAAAGTACTTGGATGTGCACTTGTGATGCTCTAACCTGCAGGGCTATGGATCAAGAGCTGGGAAGTGGGATTAGGCTGGATAGCTCTTTGTTGGCCGGCGCGGACACGATGGGCCAAAATGGCCTCCTTCCGTGCTGTAACTTTCTATAATTCTATGATTCTATGATACTTTGGGATGTCCTGAGGTCATGAAATATGCTCTATAAATGTATGTCTTTTTTGTGTTTCTTTTTAAATGCAAGATGTGCAAGGTTGGTATTGAGTTTTAGATTCACTTGTGTAGGGGGACTGAAAATTAATTATGAAAGTATTTATACAATGAGGAGCAAGATCTGTTTCAGGTAGGTTGCAGTGTATTATGCAGTAAGAGTTGGCTGTGCAGAATGTAGTACAGCTAGTAGCGCAGGAGGGTGATAACTCTGCAAGGGAGGTGTAAAGAGTGAGTGTGTGCATGTGTTTGCATGTACGAGCACGCACACTTAACTCAAGTCCAACTTGTTTTTCTCCCCCATAGATCTCCCTGGTGTATTGCACTCTGCTTCATAGCACACCTCCGTGAAACACTGTCTTCACATAACTAATCCCTCTTGAGCAGTCATGTGATTAAACCACAATATTAGGGAGCAATGTACTACAGATCTTCAACACTGTTTATCGGGTGGAATACTGAAACACGCCTGAGAATGTCAGGGAGAATTTGCTTAAGCAAAAGATTCAAATAATTCAAAATAATGTCAAGTTTTATAGTGATATTTTGATACAAATACAAATACAAGGTTGTTCTCCTTGGAGTAGAGAAGGCTAAGAGGAGATTTGATAGAGGTGTTTAAAATCGTGAAGGGTTTAGATAGAGTAAATAAAGAGAAACTGTTTCCAATGGCTGAAGGGTCGATAACGAGAGGGCACAGATTTAAGATGATTACGCAACGAGTGGTTAGGATTTGGAATGCACTGCCTGATAGGGTGGTAGATACAGATTCAATAATAGCCTTCAAAAGGGAATTGGATAAATACTTGAAGGAGAAATAATTGTAGGGATATGGGGAAAGAGCTGGCGTAGACACGATGGGCTGAATGGCCTCTTTCTGTGTTGTACTATTGTATGATTCTATGATTCTACAAGGGAGACTGTAGTCTAAAGACATTACACCGTTATGATATAAAGGTATTAATATAGCATATGGGTCACCAGCCAATAATATAAAGAGGTTCAGATGACACTACAAATCATGAGTGAAGCTCAATTTATCAGCATCATCTGACACTGAAATGCACAGGAATTCACTGTAATTTGCTGGAAGTTTTCTACCAACTATTGGATATTACCTATATTATTAAAATGAATTATATTGACGTGAATTTTTTTTGAACTAAGTAGCTACCACCTTTTGGCCGCGATTTTGCCGGCGCTCAGAGGGCGGGTCAGAGGTTAAAGTCATTTTGATTGACGGCGGGTTCCACACCCGCCATCAACCCGCCTCCAAACAGCTTTCCCAAGTGTCTGGTCCCCGATTTGCGAATGCTCCCGACACCTAGCGGCGGGAAACGGATTAAAGGCAATTAACTGCCTATTAACAGGTACTTGTCAGCAGTTTTCAGGGTCTTTTTCGATTTTCCAGCTTCTGGGTCGGGTTTCACGATGTCCGGACAACACGCCAGGTAAGTGTGGCGTGTTGTGAGTCTGGTCTGATGTTTGTGAAAAGATGACAGCTGCAGATTTGGTGTGAGGGATGCCATGTTGCATATGGTGAGTTTCAGAGCAAAGAAAATGTTGGTTACTGCATTTTTAATACATTTACAGATTTCTTTAGCTTACAAGTTTTTAAATCCAACTGTATGTCCGGTGCCACCTCATTGGGAGAACCTGTCTCACCAGTGACAGATCGCTTCTGTCATCTCACCTGCAGCTGCCATCTATTCCAGCAACATCAGAGCCAATGAAACAATCAGACCTTGGTCCTCCGAATCCTTCCACGATCATCCCCAACACCAACATCACCAACCACATCACTAACCTTCTCCGCCATCACCTGATGCTGCACTGGACACAGGACATCAGTCCCTGACAACATTGCTGCCCAGGAGGCCAGCGATGGCATCACCATGGCCAGACTTTCTTCACTTGACACTGTAAACCCTGGCTGCCACATGATGCGCAAGGTTGACACCATCCCACACCAGCACCATGAAGCATCCCTTTAATGTCCAAGCTATTCCATGCACACTCATCACTATAGCGGGGGGGGGGGGGCGAAGAGTTATGATTGAACAATCACTGGAACTCAGTAAGACACTTCTCAAAGTGCGCTCAGATCTGTCCAATAAGGGGCACTTTTTGAAAAAGAGGTTTTACTGTATGACAACACATTACCAGAAACTTCACATGGACATTGGCTAAACCTTTCAAGTGCCCACCCTTGTGTGTTGTTAGTTGGTATGCTTGCAGTAGAATGAGGGCGTATGTGAGGGATGGCTAGTGAGATGGGGAAGTGATAAAGTAGATAGAGAGGGTTGGGTGGAGGTGCAAGGTAAGTTGGTGTCCTGGGGAGGTCTCTTCCGCCCTTGGAAGGGAAGCGAACCTCCCTGCGTACTGCTTTATTGGAGAGCCTGGGTGCAAGAGTTCACCTTTGTGCACTGATTGTCAGTGTTTTCAGCACCTCAATGCTGTCAAACACTGAAAAATCAGCTGTCAAAATAAAATTGTGCATGGTCCCTTTAAGGAAACCGGCAGATGACGCGTCATCAAATGAAGTCATCAGACCTGCTTCCTGTTAATTGGCCGGTAAACCCGGGCGGGCTTAACAAGGCCAATCAAGGGAAAAATATGTCTGTAGAGCGGAGGCAGCTGGGGGCGGGACTGGAACCCGGAAACCAGCTGACCCGCCCCCATCCTGACACCAAGGAGAAAATCGCAGCCTTTGAGTCTACATATGGAAAACTGTTAAATAATTTGTCACGCATTAATCTTTCAGAAAATGCATGGCGGTTTCACTGCATATTACTGCACATTTGTTTGTGCTAACAGCTTGAGTGTTTGTGTACACTCTGCTACCCATGTTTAGTATGATTTCAGTGTGACTGAGTAAGTGGATATGGAGCAGACTACCGTGAACACTGCAAAATGATTTTGACAATCTGGGACTTGGTTTGGAAACACTGCAGTCATATTTATTTCAGCAATCACTATACAATCTGTCGTTTTTTTACTACTCTGCATTTTTTAATGGGCTCTATCTAAATATGGGGTTATGACTTATACACTGGTGCTACTGTTATTTCAGTAAAAATCTGACAACTGTAAAATAGCATATACCCTAGATTTTAGAATGTTCATTGTCAACAACTCTATGCAAACTGGAAATAAATATTCCTCAATTTTTATGTCCCATATTGTGTCCCAGTTCCATGTAAAACTTGAATATTGCTCCTATACCTGGGGAGGCTCTTTTAGCTCCTCTCTCACCATTTTTGCAGATTACAAGCAAACACTAGGGGGGGAATTTTTCGAGGGGTCAGCAGGCCCGTTTGGTGGTGGGTCGGGTGAAAATTTATTTTTTTGACAGTAGCTCGGGACCCCGCTGTCAACCCGCCACCATGCGCCTTTCCCAGATGTCAGGTCTGCCAGCACTGTACAGATCCAACACACAGCGGCGGGGGAGGCAATTCAAGTCATTATGACCTTGTTAACAGCCCATTAAGGGGTACTTTGAACTCACCGTAACATTTTACGAGGGTGTCCACGAGGTCACGCTGCTTGGGGATCGCGTCAGGTAAGCAGGTCAGGTGTTGTATGACCATGGAATCATCTCATTACTTGACAGCTGAAAATGTGCTACAAAAGCTCCCATCTCACATCTGTTCACTTTCCAAGCTCAGAAGCTGTTGCTTACTGCATTTGGAAGACAAATTGAGCTTTATGCAGGTTGCAAGTGTTTAGATTAAACTCTCTATCCAGTGTCACCTCATTGGAACAACCTCTCTCACCATTGACAGATCACTTCTGTCATCTCAAGTTCACCCTGCCATCTATTACATCAGCATCGGTGCCCTTGAAAGTATCTCACCTTGGTCCTCAGGATCCCACCACGATCAGTTCCAACATCAGCAGCACCAGGTAAACCAGCAGCACCAACAACAACACTAACCTTCTCCGCAATCAACTAATGCTGCACAGGACAGAGGGCATCAGCACCCAACCACATTGCTGCCCGGGACGCCAGGGATGGCCTCACCATGGCCAGATTTACTTCACTTGATGCTGTACACCCTGGTTGCCACATGATGCACCAGGTTGGCAACCAGGGTGTACAGCATCAAGTGAAGTAAGTTTTGGACGCTTGCATTTAATTCATGCTATGCCTGATTTGATTGATGCGAGTACTACGTGTAAAAAAGGGAACAATGTTCTGTTCCTCCCCCTCCCGACTCGATTATGTACCCAAAAGTGATAAAAACAAAAATAGGCACGGAAATCGACTCAGAAATCTCGTGGAAATCAATCCAAAAGTATTTATCTTGAGAGCTGTTTCAGAATCTCTCATAACTGTGCTCAGTTAAAGTTCATAGCACTCTGTTGAATTGTTAGGATTAACCGGCTACATTGTTATGCTGTGTTTCACATACCTTCACTGTGGCCTAGATGAATGATGGACATAATCTTGTTTTATTCAATAATCTCATCCCTTCAGGTTCCTTTGCGTTCTGCTGCCACCATGCCACCAATGCAGCTGCAGCTGACACCCTTGTGCTAAGGAAGATTGAATAGCGACTTCAGATTGGTTTTGTCGCAAAGTTGGTAAACTCTACCTGATTAAGGAAAGACCTGTGTTCTTGGACAGCACTGGGGTAATTATGACTTTGTGTGATAGTGTAAAACAGACGATTTTTATTTCCTTTGCAAACATGGTCAGTGGTTAAAGGAAAGGGCCAAGATGTTTATCGGGACATCGTGATCATAAAGTAAAATTACCCATCAGTACAATTGCAGTCAGTTTTTGTTGTGGAAATTACCTGCTTGCATTCTAAGGGGGTCCTTCCAAAATCGAAACAATATAGGAAAGAGAGCTGAACTGTGATCCCAAGAAAGGAAGACAGGTCACGGTTGTAGGCTGCACTTGGATACTTGTCACAATCGTATTCGAAAAGATGAGAGCTTGCCTCCATCTGACAGCACATCATGTCACCTTGGCATTTTAAAGGAGCTGTATGATGAGCTGGATGGAGGTGTGGGGAGCCAGGTGCTCAGTGATCACTTAAAGATGGGCTGTTCAGAGTGCGTGCGCTCTGTCATATCGGCAATTGTAGCAGAGCTTGGCTCAATCACAATAAACCTGCCTTTTGAGCTGAGGTGCAAATATATTATTCCATAAAGAAATTTCCTAAGTATATTGGGCCGTATTTTCCGATTGGAGGCCTCCTGCGTGCGGAGGATCACGTGGGCCATGGGGAGCCAATAGGAGAAGGGAATCTCCCTTCATACATTTGACAGATAGACCTGTCAAATATATGAATGCAGATCACCCCAAAAACATAGTAAAACTTTAAATAAATTAAAAAAAAACCAGCACCTTTTTAAAATTAGTTGAAATTACAATAAATTAAATATTTTAAACAAAAATTTAATTTAATTTTTTGAAAAAAGTGATTAAAGCTTTTTACGGGGCTAAAAATAAATGTACTTTTATTTAAAGTATTTTTAAATGATAAATGAGTGAAATTTTTTTAAAAACTTTTTCAACTCTTATGCTGGTAAAAGATATGCTTTTACCAGGCGTACGAATTGTAAGTGTTTTCTGCGGGCAGAGGTTCTCCAGAATGCGGAACTCTCCACCCGCAGAGGCCCTTTTTGACAGAGCTTTCTTGACAGATCAGAAATGCCGGTTTTCAGTGCATGCGCTTCGCATGCCTGAAACCGGCACTTGCGAGGTCTCTACGGTGTGTACACAGCTCGTACACACCTGTAGGGATCGGAATATACGGCCCATAATATTGCCAAATTGAACTTACTGCGCTACTACAGAAGGAAAAGTCAGGGGTCAGGAGGATGTGGATGTGCCCTTCTAGCTAGTATTCTGCCTGTCTGAAGACTCGGTTTCATTGCATGGGAGAGATCTGATGAATTGGATTTGGATCCTCACCGTGTACTGATTGGATTTTTGTGACTATCTTCTACAGCACTCTGTGTAGAACCTCAGAGCCCTTACACACGAGCATTAGGAATATTGATTTGCAGGGTTGATCGATATTGTGATCATTTTGCAGCGTGATGAACTGAAAAAGTGGGTTTTATGATATGTAGGTCTATTTGATTTCCAATTTTTTTGGAGTGGGTGGTTGTCATTATCTTTTGCTTCCGTTCAGCTCTTATTTCTTTTCCCTCTCCCCTGTACCACAATTCCTTGAAGAGGGAAGAGGGAGGTCCACCTGACCCATCCAATGTATACTGAGTATATGTTCAATGATTCAATATTTTGGGGCAGAGGGGCTCGTGTTGTTGCCTGTCTACATTTGCACACTGTCTGCTTTGATCAGATGTAAATATTCAGACTTTACTGCCTCAAATCCAAGGGGATATCTAACTTCTCATCCCTGTCACCACATATAAAATCCAGGAACACGTTAGATTGGCACTGTCAAACACAAGTTTGTAAAAAAGCTACAGAAAACTTTGTGATCTATCTCTGCAGCACAAGGGGTACATTACACATGCGCAGAGAAATATAACACAAGCTTTTGTGTTGAAATCTTGCCGGCCCTGAAAATCACTGAGTATATAAAGCACCCTGCAGATGGTGCCTGCTCAATCAAAATGCAAATAAAAAATATTAATACATCGGGATGAATATTGATAGACATTGGCCCAGAAATTCGGGTCGGGGGCTTCCCGCGGGTGTAAGCCCCCGACCTGCACTTACCTTGCACGCCGGCAGTTGAGCTGTAGGTCCCCATGGAATTCCACTGCGGGGCCTGGCCCAGCTGCCGGCGCGCTGTGCTTGCGTGTCCCAGGGGCGTAGTTAGTGCGATGTGTCCCCTGGGATCACGTGAGCCATGGGCAGCCAATCGGAGGAGGGATAAGCCCATTCATAAGATTGACAGGTAGACCTGTCAAAACTTATAAATACTACGGGCCCAAAATAGCAGTAAACCTTCAAATAATTTTTTTTTTAAATCACACTTTTTAAATAAACTATAAATTACATTAAATAACTATTTTAAACAATAATTTAAATTTTTGAAAAAAATAATTTTATATTATAACGGGGCTAAAAATAAACTTACCTTGCTTTAAAGTATTTAAAAATAATAAACCTGTGGAAAAAATGTTTTAATTTTAATTAATTGACCACTTACCTTGCAAAAAGCAGGCCTTACGCCTGCTTTTTAAATGTGTAAATCCTGCAGGCTTACCCTCCCGGGAAAACCTGTAAAAAAAACCTAAGTTCAAAGCGCACGCGCAGCCTCCCCTGCGCGCGCGTTCGACCTCTGAACCTCTTCTTTCAGAGGATTGGAAGTGCCGGTTTCCCGCGCATGTGCAGTGCATGCAGGAAACCGGCAATTCCATTCGGCCTACGGGTGAGTACCCCGTGCGTACTCACCCGGGGAGAGCCGAATTTCTGGGCCATTGTGTGTGTATATATGTGGTGCATAAATGTGCAGCGTTAGTGCTTCCGAGCCGATCTGTGAGACAGCATTAGAAGAGATGCGGGAGTTCCGTTTGAGGTCAGTGAGGATGAAAGAAAGAGTAAGAGGGAAGCCACCAAAGAAAAAGTTGGTAGCTGTTAGTTAGACTTTGACAAACAAGAAATGGTGGTTGAAAAACTGAAAGAGTTATGATTTTCACTGCTTCACTGAAAGGCACACAGGAAGTCAAGATATAGTGAATTAGGCTAGAAATTGGCCTCCTTAGTGCCTCCCGTTATCTCCTCCGGGGGGCGATATCCTGCTATATTCGGCGGGAGGTTTGCGGTGGCGGTATAGCGTTGCGTCCCGACCTCCTTCGCCCAGAGATCGTGACGTCATCACCGTGCGCATCGTCCCGGTTGCGCCCCAGACCCGATCCTCGGTTCCGCCCCCCCTGCAGCATCGCTGGGCAAAAACACTGGCAGCTGCAGGAGGCGTTCATCGGGAAGCCGGGCACTTCGGGGGCGATACTTAAAGGCGAGGTGGCCGAGGTAAGTTAAATAAGTTCTGAAATGCTTTTTATCTTTTTTTAAAAATTTCTCTTCTCCAGCGATCGATCAGCCCGGCACTCTGCTGCAGTGCATCGGGCTGATCGGGCTGGATCATGGCTGTCGTCGGGGACCAGGTAAGTTTTCCCCTTGCAAAGCCTGCAGCGATGGCCCTTCCCTTTAAAGGAGGGAAGGAGCCTTCCAACGCGGCAGCGCTGCACGGCCCATTCCTTCCTGGAGCGCAAACCCCGAATTTTTTAAAAGTTGAAAAACATTAGCGCCTGGCGCCAATTTTTTCAGTTTTTAAAAGTTAGCGCCCCAAACGGGGCGATCCCGAATTTCTCCCACTTCATATTTGCACTGCAAGAGGCTGGAGATTGTGGGCATGAGCTCATGATAACAGAGCACACAGTACATAGTCCACTTACAGTGGCACCATTTAAAAGGTTATCGTTAGATTACGAAAAGAGGTTTAGCGGTATATTTGTTATTCACATGCTGCAGGAGGGGTTATCAATTTTCATATAATTCTTTTTTTTTAAGATGCAGTGAAATAGATGTAAAACGCAACAAAAATACAACCATAAAACATTGACCAGACACACTAATCTAACAGCATGATCATTTGTGCCACCTAACCATTATTTCATCTTATCTTCTATTCTTTCCAATCTTGGTGGTGTCCAATTTAATGGTTTGCAGACACTGGACTAACATGAAGAACATTCAGTGCAACTTTGAAGCATCTAATTGGTGCCATGGTGTATCGCCACAACAGAATCCAGATATACTCATGGATGCCCAGTAGACCAATAGAAAGTAGCAAATCCCTCCACCTCCACAAGACCCATCTCGCTCTATGGGTGGCTAACAGCAGACTTCTTAAAGGAGGTTTTGGATGAAATAAAGTAGCTGCCAAACCTAGCTGGGCCCTTCTAATTTAGTCCCTGCCGAGAGCTAAGGAAACTGGTGCGGCATAATGTTGGAAAGCTAGAGAGTTGGCCTCCTCAGGGACAGAAACTGCAATCATTGATTGCGTAGCCGTTGTGCCCCTAGCTGGCAATATATTTAACGTGGAGTGAGATTAGTATTCAAAGGGTCAGGATGCAAGCACGATACAGTAACAAGATTGCCTGGGAAAAGAAAATGAATGAAGCTAGTTATCAATAATCTCAGGAAATCCTAAGAGAAAAGACAAGAAAAAAATGGAAAACAAGGTGGGTAGGAGAATGGAAATAATAAATCATTGCACTGAAAAAGAGAGTATTGCATTGTGGGTCATACTGGTAGAGAATTTAAAACACAATTCAAGGGGACTGAAACAGTTGTTAAAAAAAGGCAGGAGTTTCAAAATTGCAAATGAATGTAATTGAATTTTTCCGCTTTTCTCCAATTCCAATATTATCTTAAAAATGCCAGTGTTTTCCCGGTCATTGCAACCCTGTATATCAGTGAAAGATTTCTGACTGCTTTTCAGAGCAACGATAATGTTACAAATTACAATCAGTTACATTCACCTCGAATCACCCTCTGCTTCAGTAAAAAAAAATGTTTTAGTTTTAATATTACACTGAAAAGTATGTTTATGCTGTCTACCAAATTAATTTAAAAAAAATTGATCAGCCAAGGGTCTGACATGTGCAAAAGTGCATTACCATGATTAAGGATTCCCAAACCAAAGTACTGACAAATGCACATAAACAGAGTTTCTGTTCGCCTGACACAATCCTCCCATAGGACATGTCCCATGTGTCCCAAACATTTTAGGATCAAGAGCCAAGGCTTACAAATGCCTGAATGTATTTAGGAATAGTGCTGGAGTTAAATGAGCTGAAACTACAAGGCTCACCAGCACAGAGCATTGCTTGTTCAGCCAGGTCCTACTTGGTAGGGCATGGGCGCTTTCAGGATTATCTGAAGCCAATGTGGGTAGAATGTTAGCTCCCAGTGACATGTCTCCTCCTCTAGGCCCCAATCAATGAGCCAAGCTGACTAGCCAATCACCAATGGCGTCCAAACCCCCCACCCCCCCCGAACCCCGCCCCCACTTTTTACAAGATGACCCTGTCCCCACAATTCGGTCGTAGGCACACAGGAGCCTGCATTTCATGGATGAATTGAGTGTTTGAGTGCAAATAGCTACCAAGGCTGGCTTCGACTGGTTGTGGGTGGGGTGGGGGTCGCGGGGGAAAAATGTAGTAGCTTATTCAACCTCAGAAATCCAAGCAGTCCCTAACCTTCTATTTTAAAGGTTTCAGAGCAGTGCCCGCACATACTGTTCTGGGGAATGAGGTGGGGCAAGTGGAGCATGTTTCAGTGGGGGAGCATTCAGGGAGTAGCGATCATAATATCATCAGATTTAGAATAGTTATGGAAAAAGACAAGGAATAATCAAATGTAAAAATACTTAACTGGAGGAGGGCTAATTTCAGTGAGTTGAAAAGGGATCCGGCCCAAGTGGATTGGAATCAAAAATTGGTAGGCAAAACAGTAATTGAACAATGGGAGGCCTTCAAAGAAGAGATGGTTCAGGTACAGAGTAGACACATTCCCACGAGGGGGAAAGGAAGGACATCCAAGGGCTAGAGCTCCCTAGATGACCAAAGGTATAGAGATTAAAATGAAAAAGATAAAGGAGGCGTATACCAAATGTATGATTCATAATACAGTAGCGAACCAAGCTGAATACAGAAAGTACAGAGGAGATCTAAAATAGGGAATAAGAGAGGCAAAGAGAATATGCAAACAGATTAGCAGCTAACATAAAAGGGAAGCCAAAATGCTTTTATAAACACATAACTAGTAAAAGGGTTGTCAAAGGAAGGGTGGGGCTGATTAGGGACCAAAAAAAGAGATCTTCTTGTGGCAGAGTGTATGGCTGAGATACTAAATGAGTACTTTTCATCTGTCGTTACTAGAGAAGAGGATGCGGTCAATGTAGCAGTAAAGGAGGAGTGTAGTAGCGATATTAAATAGGATAAAAATAGATAAAGAGGAGGTTGGCAGTTCTCAAAGTAGAAAAGTCATCTGGTCTGGATGGGTTGCATCCTAGGTTACTGAGAGAAGGATGGGTGGAAATTGTGAGGCTTTAGCCACAATCTTCTAATCCTTAGATATGAGGATTGTGCCAGAGGACTGGAGGATTGGAAATGTTACACCCCTGTTCAAAAAAGGGGAGAAGGATAAACCCAGCAATTACAGGCCAGTCAGCCTAACATCGGTGATGGGGAAACTCTTAGAGCCATTAAGCCGGGGCAAAATTAATTGCTACTTGGAAAAGTATGGGCTAATAAATGGAATTCAGCTTGGATTAGTTAATAAATCATGTTTGACTAACTTGATTGAGTTCTTTGATGAAGTAACGGATAGGGTTGATGAGGGTAATATGGTTGATACTGTGTATATGGACTTACAGAGGACGTTTGATAAAGTATCACATAAATAGACTTATTAGCAAAATTACAGTCCATTGAATTAAAGGGACAGTGGCAGCATGGACACAAAATTGGCTAAGGGACAGAAAGCAGAGAGTAGTTGTTTTTCAGACTGGAGGTAAGTATATGGTGGTGTTCCCCAGAGGTTGTTATTAGGACCGCTGATCTTTTTGATACATATTAATGACCTGGACTTGGGTATACAGGATATAATTACAAAGTTTGCAGATGATATGAAACTTGGAAATGTAGTAAACAATGAGGAGGATAGTAACAGACTTCAGGAAGACACAGACAGACTGGTGAAATGGGCAGACACGTGGCAGATGATATTTAACGCAGAGAAGTGTGAAGTGATGCATTTTGGTAGGAAGAATGAGGAGAGGCAATATAAACTAAATGGTACAATTTTAAAGGGGGTGCAGGAACAGCGAGACCTGAGAGTGTACATGCATAAATCTTTGAAGGTGGCAGGAAGACTGTTAAAATAAATATATGGGATTCTTGGCTTTATTAATAGAGGCATAGAGTACACAAGCAAGGAAGTTATGCTAAACCTTTATAAAAACACTGGTTCGGCCCCAGCTGGAGTATTGTGTTCAATTTTGGGCACCACACTTTAGGAAGGATGGCAAGGCCTCAGAGAGGGTGCAGAGGAGATTTACTAGAATGGAGCAGGGATGAGGGGCTTCAGTTATGTGGAGAGACTGGAGAAGCTGGGGCTGCTTTCCTTGGAGCAGAGAAGGTTAAGAGGAGATTTGAAAGGGGTGTTCAAAATCATGAAGCATTTTATTAGAGTAAATAGGAGAAAATGTTTCCATTGGCAGAAGGGTCAGTAACCAGAAGACACAGATTTAAGGTGATTGGCAAAAGAACCAAAGGTGACATGAGGAAAAAAAAATACGTAGAGAGTTGTTGTCATCTGGAATGCACTGCCTGAAAGGGTGGTGGGTGCAGATTCAATAATAACTTTCAAAAGGAAATTGAATAAATACTTGAAACATTTACAGGGCAATGGGGAAAGAGCAGGGGAGTGGGACTAACTGGATAGCTCTACTAAAGAGGCATGTTGGGCTAAAAGGCCTCCTCTATGCTGTGTCGTTCTCTGATTTTATGCTGGTGAGTCTCCTGTGCAGCCAGAGAGTTCTGACTGCCAGTGGGCCTGCCACAGCTCCAAATCCATACAGGAAGAAGCAACATCTCTGGTCAGTCCTGAGACTGGTGCATGGCCTTCTGGGTTATTTGCACATCAGGGCAGCCGGCCTTTGTCCAGCAGTCCTCAGGCTGCAGGTTATACGGCAATGTCTGCAAATACACTCTTGACCCAGAACGCACCTAGAGATGGAGATTGAGCTACAATGTGAGACTACGCCATGAAAGGTATGTACAGGGTTAGCATTCACATTAAAGCATTGTACCATAAGCACTTGGTGTCTTTCCTCTCCCTTAACACATGAGTACCTGTACATATATATGTTACTGCATGATCATTTTGAGTGTGAAAACAGTGTATAAGTTTGCTGATGATACAAAGCTAGGTGGGTCAGTAAGCTGTGAGGAGAACACAAAGGCCGGAATTTTGCCAGCGCTCAGGGGGCGGATTTGGAAGCGGGACATCCGGCAAAATCACAAAGATTGACAGCGGGTCGGAAACCTGCTGTCAACCCGCCTCCAATCTATCTTCCCAAGTGTTGGGTCCCGATTTGCGCATGGACCCAACACATAGAGGTGGGAAGAGGATTATAGCCACTTAACTGCTTGTTAACAGGTTGTTATCAGGTTGTTAACAGGCAGTTAACAGGCTCTTTTCAATTTTGACACTTCTACTGCAGGCTGCCCAACATCCGGACACCAGGGTAAGTGTGGGGTATTGTGAGTCTGCTGTAATGTTTATGCATTGATGACAGCTGCAGAAGTGGTGTGAAGGATCCAATGGTGCACGGGTGAGTTTCAGAAGTAAGAAAGTGTTGGGAAATTCATTGTTAATGCATTTAGACTTTTCTGTAGGTAACAAGTTTTGAATTGTATGCGTAGTCCCACCTCATTAGCAGAACCTCTCTCACCAGTGAAAGATAGCTTCTGTAACCTCACCTGTAGCTGCCATCTGTTCTAGCCTAAGGAGGGAGTCATTGGAAAGCCTGGGTGCAAGAGCTCACTTGTGAACATTCATTGTCAGTTTTTGCAGCACCTCAATGCTGTCAAACACTGAAAAATTAACTATAAAAAAAAATTGTGCGTGGTCCCTTTAAGAAAACCGGCAGATGGCACGTCATTAAATGATGTCATCTGACACCGGCTTCCTCTTAATTGGCCGGCAAGCCTGCAGGGCGGGCTTAACAAGGCCAATTAATGTAAAATTACGTCTGTGGCCCGATGTAGTTGGGGGCGGGACTGGAACCGGGAAGGCAGCTGACCCGCTCCCAAGCCGCCTCAAAGCCTAAAATTGTGGCCACAGAGTCTGCAAAGGGACATGGATAGACTAAGTAAGGTGGCAGATAGAGCATAATGTAGGGAAATATGAGGTTATTCACTTTGGTAGAAAGAATAGAAAAACAGAATATTTTTTAAATGGTGAGAAACTTTCAAATGTTGGTGTTCAGAGAGATTTGGGTGTCCTCGTGCAAGGAACACAGAAAGCTAGCATGCAGGTACAGCAAGCAATAAGGAAGGCAAATGGCATGTTGGCCTTTATTGCAAGGGGGTTGGAGTATAAGAGTAAGGAAGCCTTGCTACAATTGTACAGGGCCTTGGTGAGACCACACCTGGAGTACTGTGCACAGTTTTGGTCTCCTTTTCTAAGGAAGGATATACTTGCCTTGGAGGCGGTGCAACGAAGGTTATGAGAGGGCTGTCCTATGATGAGAGATTGTGTAGGATGGGCCTATACTCTCTGGAGTTTAGAAAAATGAGAGGTGAGCTCATTGAAACATGCAAGATTCTGAAGGGGATTGACAGGGTAGATGCTGAGAGGTTGTTTCCCCTGGCTGGAGTGCCTATAACTAGGAGGCATGGTCTCACGATAAGGGGTAGGCCATTTAAGACTGAGATGAGGAGGAATTTCTTCACTCAGAGGGTTGTGAATCTTTGAAATTCTCTGCCCCAGAGGGCTGTGAATGCTGAGTCTTTGAGTATAATCAAGGCTGAGAGATAGATAGATTTTTGGACTCTAGGGGAATCAAGGGATATGGCGATGGGGCGGGAAAGTGGAGTTGAGGTTGATGATCTGCCATGATCTTATTGAATGGCGGAGCAGGCTTGAGGGGTCGTATGACTTGCTCATGCTCCTACTTCTTATGTTCTTATGTAAAACGATAACCCAGTCTACAGACAGCAGGATAGCTAAACTTTTACAAGCAACTGGTAGACAATGAGATCAGTACCACAGGAATGAGGCCTTTGATTGTTGAGAGACACCTGACAGGCATCAGCTCCAGTGAGGGACCATTTGTTTCCTATAAGCTTCAGGGCAGCAGCAGCAGCGTTGCAAAGTACAAGCTGAGGGACACTCATTATAGTCCCTGTGACATTTCATCAGTGACAGCATTGGAGCTCCGTTGACAAATATGGTTATAATATGCTGACGCTGCTAGCTGTCTGGCAATAACTCCTTGCCTAGATCAACCACCTGATCATGTTCATCCCCTGAAGGCTACTGTTGAACAGTCTCCTGCGTGCTGATACTGCTCTTGAATGCAACATTTACAGCACACTGTAAGTATTCTGGATACTTTCACCGGATGGACAGAAGGAGCAGTGCTGTTAAATCCCCCATGGCAGCTTGAAAAGACCCTGAAGCATATAAATTTAAGGCTGTGGTCACTTTAAGAACTGCGCTCATGGTGGATTGCTCCTTCAGCTGGGGTGCCATGTCAGGGCACAACTCAGTATTCTTGGTTAACCTGGCATTGCACACATTGCTCTGCGGCCATGCAAGTAGTTGGTTCTGAGGCGCTAGATGTATCCCATGAGTGTCTGATGCTGGGGCTGAGATAGTTCTGTGCTCCATTTCGGTCATCTGCATTCTACACCTATTAACTAAATACAAACAAACCACCTGCCGTGCTGATGATTGCTGTAAACTCTCCCAGAATTATTGCAATTCCATTATTTTAACTCTAGTTCTAAGTAAAGGCAAACGGCATTTAAGTGATTCAGCGGAGGGCAATGGCAGTGGAATGACTAACATGACAAACAGGCCTTCATTGGCCTTAAGAAGCTTGATACTAGAATGCAAGCTTTTGCTGTGTGCACAATATCTCCTCAATAACCTTCTCCCAGTGGCTGAAGAGCTCCTCCCAGAGTTGCAATGCGGATTCCTACCACTAAGCGGCACAATGGACATGATCTTCACCATGCGTCACCATCCTCTGCCTGCTTCACGATGATATGCAAGCCATGATCCTGACCAACGGATCCACCACAGACCCAATTCACGTACGGACCGGAGTCAAGCAAAGCTGTGTCATCGCACCAATGCTTTTCTCGATCTTCCTGGCTGCAATGCTCCATCTCACCCTCAGTAAGCTCCCCGCTGGAGTGGAGCTAATCTACAGAACAAATGGGAACCTGTTCAACCTCCGTCACCTCCAGTCCAGATCCAAGGTCGTCCCATCCTCTGTCATCGAATTACATTATGCAGACGACGCTTGCATCTGTGCACACTCTGAGGCCGAACTCCAAACCATCATCAACAACTTCACCGAAGCGTACAAGAGCATGGACTTTACACTAAACATCCGTAAGACAAAGGTCCTCTACCAACCTGCCCCCGCCACACAGTACTGCTACCCAATTATCAAAATCCATGACGAGGCCTTGGACAACGTGGACCACTTTCCATACCTCGGGAGCCTACTGTCAACAAGGGCAGACGTCGATGACGATGTCCAACACCGCCTTCAGTGTGCCAGTGCAGCCTTCGGTCACCTGAGAAAGAGAGTGTTTGAAGACCAGGACCTCAAACCCAGCACCAAGCTCATGGTCTACAGAGCAGTAGTGATACCCGCCCTCCTGTATGCTTCAGAGACATGGACCATGTACAGCAGGCATCTCAAAGCACTGGAGAGGTACCACCAACGCTGCTTCCGCAAGATCCTGCAAATCCATTGGCACGATAGGTGCACCAGCGTCAGTGTTCTCGCTCAGGCCAACATCCCCAGCATCGAAGCTTTGACCACGCTCGATCAGCTCCGATGGACAGGTCACATCGTCTGCATGCCTGATACGAGACTCCCAAACAAGCGCTCTACTCGGAGCTCCGACATGGCAAGAGAGCCCCAGGTGGGCAGAGGAAACGCTTCAAGGACACCCTCAAAGCCTCCTTGAAAAAGTGCAATATCCTCACCAACACCTGGGAATCCCTAGCCCAAGGCCGCACAAAGTGGAGAAGCATCCGGGATGGCATCGAACACCTCGAGCCTTTTCGCCGGGAGCAAGTGGAAGCCAAGCACAAGGGGCGCACGTCAACCCAAGCACCCCACCCACCCGCCCTTCAACCACCATCTGCCCCACCTGTGACAGAGACTGTAGGTCCCGCATTGGACTCATCAGTCACCCGAGAACTCATTTTTAGTGTGGAAGCAAGTCATCCTCAGTTCCGAGGGACTGCCTAAGAAGAAGAAGAGATAGTTCTGTGCTCCCTTTCGGTCATCTGCATTCTACACCTATTAACTAAATATAAACAAACCACCTGCCATGCTGATGATTGCTGCAAACTCTCCCAGAATTATTGCAATTCCATTATTTTAACTCTAGTTCTAAGTAAAGGCAAACGGCAAACGGAGCATTTAAGTGAATCAGCAGAGGGCAATGGCAGTGGAATGACTAACGTGAGAAACAGGCCTTCATTGGCCTGATACTAGAAGCTTGATACTAGAATGCAAGCTTTTGCTGTGTGCACAATATCTAGCCTTAATAATATAAAAGTTTTATGTATAGTGCACTTCCTCTGTTCAAGTAATGCCTAGGCTTAATATTAGGTTTAGGCTGGTGAGGTTTAAATTTCCTATATACTTACTATAATTCTTAGCTTTCAGCTATCCCAACATCCAGATTTGAATTTCCAACATGGTTCTATGCACCGAAGCAGCAACCCTTTCATATTGCTTTTTCCCCTAGCACGATCACCCCTGCTCCCGGATGGTGACCTGCAGCCCTGGCCAGATCCCATCTGACTCCTGGATTTCACCAGGCAAAGACCCTGCCACTCCTACATGCAGGTCTGCAGCCCTGACCAAATCCCTCCCCCCCAACCAGTGCCCTGCTGCCAGTACTGGAAAATTACAGAGATGTGGTTGCAAAGTGACCAGGGTTAGGAACTAAATATTCCAGGATACTTAACTTTTTAGAAGAGATAGACAAAATGGAAAAGGAGGAGGGGTTGCCCTGATAATAAAGGATGAGATAAAGATAGTAGAGAGAAAGGATCTTAGCTCCGAAAATCAAGAAGTAGAATCAGTTTGGGTGGAGCTAAGAAATAGCAAGGGGCAGAAAACATTGGTGGGTGTTGTTTATAGGCCCCCAAACATTAGTTGTAATGTAGGGCAGAGTATAAATCAGGAAATTAGAAGCGCATGTAACAAGGGTAATACAGTAATCGTGGGGGTCTTTAGTCTACATATAGACTGGGCAAACTAAATTTGCAGTAATAGTATGGAGGACGAGTTCATGGATGTATATAATATGTTGAGGAACCAACTAGGGAACAGGCTATTTTAGATCTAGTATTGTGCAATCAGAAAGAGTTAATTAATAAAGGGGCCTTTAGGAAAGAGTGACCGTAATATAATATAATGTTAAATTGAGTTTGAAAGTGATTTTGTTAAGTCCGAAACTAGAGTCTTAAATCTAAACAAAGCAAACTAGGTAGGTATGAGGGGCGAGTTGGCTAAGGTATATTGGGAAACTACATTAAAAGGTATGATGGTAGAGAAGCAATGGCTAGCATTTAAAGAATTAATACATAATTTACAACAAATATAACTTCCTTTAAGGCACAAAACTTCACAGGGAAAGTGGTCCAACTGTGACTAACAAGAAAAGTTAAAGATAGTATTAGATCAAAGGAAGAGGCTTATAATATTATCAAAAAGAGTAGTAAGTATGAGGATTGGGAAGATTTTAGAATTCAGCAAAGGAGGACCAAGAAATTGATAAGGAAAGAGAAAAAAGAATATGAGAGTAAATTAGCAAGAGACATAAAAACATATTGTAAATGTTTCTATAAATATGTAAATAGGAAGAGATTAGTGAAAGTAAACGTCCGTTAGAGGCAGAGACAGGAGCATTTATAATGGGCAATAAAGAAATGGCAGAGACATTAAACAAATACTTTGTATCTGTCTTCACGGTAGAAGACACAAAAAACTTTCTGGAAATAATGGGATACCAAGGGTCTAGAGGGAATGAGGAACTTAAAGAATTCAGTATAAGTAAAGAAGTAGGACTGGAGAAATTAATGGGACAAAGTGGCGACAAATCCCCTGGACCTAACGACCTGCATCCTAGGGTTTTAAAAGAGGTAGCTGCAGAGATAGCGGATGCGTTGGTATTAATCTTCCACAATTCCCTAGAATCTAGAACAGTCCCCAAGGATTGGAAGGTAGCAAACATAACTCCGCTATTTAAGAAAGGAGGAAGAGAAAAAACGGGGAACTATAGGCCAGTTAGCCTGACATCAGTAGTAGGCAAAATGCTAGAATCTATTATTAGGGACGTGGTAACAGGGCACTTAGAAAATAATAATATGCTTAGGCAGTGTCAACACGGATTCTGAAGGGGAAATTGTGTTTGACAAATCTGTTAGAGTTTTTTGAGGATGTAACTAGTAGGATGTAGTGTATTTGGATTTTCAAAAAGCATTCGATAAGGTGCCACACAAGAGGTTATTACACAAAATTAGGACACATGGGATTGGGGGTAATATATTAGCATGGATTGAGGAATGTCTTTTTTAATCATTCGTGGGATATGGGCATCGCTGGCAAGGCCAGCATTTATTGCCCATCCCTAATTGCCCTTGAGAAGGTGGTGGTGAGCCGCCTTCTTGAACCGCTGCAGTCCATGTGCTGAAGGTGGTCCCACAGTGCTGTTAGGGAAAGAGTTCCAGGATTTTGACTCAGCGACGATGAAGGATCGGCGATATACTTCCAAGTCAGGATGGTATGTGACTTGGAAGGGAACTTGGAGGTGGTGGTGTTCTCATGTGCCTACTGCCCTTGTCCTTCTAGGTGGCAGAGGTTGCCGGTTTGGGAGGTGCTGCCGAAGAAGCCTTGGTGAGCTGTTGCAGTGCATCTTGTAGATGGTACGCACTGCAGCCACAGTACGCCGGTGGTGGAGGGAGTGAATGTTTAAGGTGGTGGATGGGGTGCTAATCAAGCGGGTTGTTGTGTCCTGGATGGTGTCGAGCTTCTTGAGTGTTGTTGCAGCTGCACTCATCCAGGCAAGTGGAGAGTATTCCATTACACTCCTTACTTGTGCTTTGTAGATGGTGGAAAGGCTTTGGGGAGTCAGGAGGTGAGACACTTGCCGCAGAATACCTAGCCTCTGACCTGCTCTTGTTGCCACAGTATCTATGTGGCTAGTCCAGTTAAGTTCCTGGTCAATGGTGACCCCCAGGATGTTGATGGTGGGGGATTCAGTGAGGGTAATGCCGTTGAATGTCAAGGGGCGGTGGTTAGAATCTCGCTTGTTGGAGATAGTCATTGCCTGGCACTTCTGTGGCGCAAATGTTACCTGTCACTTATCAGCCCAAGCCTGAAGATCGTCCAGGTCTTGTTGCATGCGGACATGAACTGCTACATTATCTGAGGAGTTCTGAATGGCACTGAACAATGTGCAGTCATCAGCGAACATCTCCATTTCTGACCTTATGTTGGAGGGAAGATCATTGAGAAAGCAGCTGAAGATGGTTGGGCCTAGGATACTGCCTTGAGGAACTCCTGCAGCCATGTCCTTGGGCTGTGATGATTGACCTCCAACCACCACAACCATCTTTCTTTGTGTAGTGTATGTACCTTTAAGGGGAGAACTACATTTTACAGCTCCTGTATACTGTAGTACCGGCAGTGACCACACCTGTATATAACCCTGAGTAGGGATCTGTACTGCTTAGTTTTAGAGCAACCCTCATCCAGTAAACACCTGTTGATTGTTATCTGCAGCCTCTGTTGATTATTTGAAGGACACACTACCTAAAGATATCCAGATTTAACACTTTGTGCTAGGCCTGACTCCAGCCAGTGGAGAGTTTCCCCCCGATTCCCATTGACTTCAGTTTTACTAGGGCTCCTTGATGCCACACTCGGTCAAATGCTGCCTTGATGTCAAGGGCACTCACTCTCACCTCACCTCTGGAATTCAACTCCTTTGTCCACATTTGGACCAAGGCTGTAATGAGGTCAGGAGCCGAGTGGGCTTGCCTGAACCCAAACTGGGCATCAGTGAGCAGGTTATTGGTGATTAAGTGCTGCTTGATAGCACTGTCAATGACACCTTCCATCACTTTGCTGATGATTGAGAGTAGACTGATGGGGTGGTAATTGGCCGGGTTGGATTTGTCCTGCTTTTTGTGGACAGGACAGACCTGGGCAGTTTTCCACATTGTCAGATAGATGCCAGTGTTGCAGCTTTACTTGAACAGCTTGGCTAGAGGCACCACTTGTTCTGGAGCACAAGTCTTCAGCACGAAAGCTGGGATGTTGTCGGGGCCCATAGCCTTTGCTGTATCCAGTATGCTCAGCCGACTCTTGATATCACGTGGAGTGAATCGAATTGGCTGAAGACTGGCTTCAGTGATGGTGGGGACCTCAGGAGGAGGCCGATATGGATCATCCACTCGACACTTCTGGCTGAAGATTTCTGCAAACGCTTCAGCCTTGTCTTTTGCAGTCACATGCTGGGTTCCACCATCATTGAGGATATTCATGGAGCCTCCTCCTCCCGTTAGTTGTTTAATGGTCCACCACCATTCACGACTGGATGTGGCTGGACTGCAGAGCTTTGATCTGATCCATTGATTGTGGGATCGCTTAGCCCTGTCTATAGCATGCTGCTTCTGCTTTTTAGCATGCATGTAGTCCTGTGTTGCAGCTTCCCCAGATTGGCACCTCATTTTTATCTACGCCTGGTGCTGCTCGTGGCATGCTATTCTACAGTTCTCATTGAACCAGGGTTGGTCCTCTGGCTTGATGGTAATGGTAGAGTGAGGGATATGCCAGGCCATGAGGTTACAGATTGTGGTGGAATACAATTCTGCTGTTGCTGATGGCCCACAGCGCCTCATGGATGCCCAGTTTTGAGCTGCTAGATCTGTTCTGAATCTATCCCATTTAGCATGGTGGTAGGGCCACACAATACGATGGAGGGTGTCCACAGTGTGAAGACGGGACTTCGTCTCCACAATGACTGTACGGTGGTCACTGCTACCAATGCTGTCGTAGACAGATGCCTTTGCAACAGGTAGGTTGGTGAGGACAAGGTCAAGTAGGTTTTTCCCTCATGTTGTTACTCTCACCACCTGTCGCAGGCCCAGACTGGCAGCTATGGTTAATGGACAGAAAACAGAGAGTAGGAATAAACGGGACTTTTTCGGGTTGGCAGGCTGTAACTAGCGGGGTACCACAAGGATCAGTGCTTGGGCCTCAGCTATTTACAATCTATATCAATGACTTAGATGAAGGGACTGAGTGTAACGTATCCAAGTTTGCTAATGATACAAGGTTAGGTTGGGAAGTAAGCTATGAGGAGGACACAGAGAGGCTGCAGAGGGATATAAACAGGTTGACAGAGTGGCAAGAACATGGCAAATGGAATATAATTTGGGGAAGTGTGAAGTTATCCACTTTGGTAGGAAAAACAAAAAAGCGGAATTTTTTTGATTGGTGAGAGACTGGGAAATGTTTGCACCAGAGAGACCTGGTGTCTTTGTACATGAATCACATAAAGTTAACATGCAGGTACAGCAAGCAATTAGGAAGGCAAATGGTATGTTAGCTTTTGTTACAAAGGGATTGGAATATAAGAGTAAGGAATTCTTACTACAATTATATAGGGCATTGGTGAGGCCACACCTGGAGTACAGTGGACTGTTCTGGTCTCCTTACCTAAGGAAAGACATACTTGCCTTAGAGGGAGTGCAACAGAGGTTCACTAGACTGGTTCCTTGGATGAGGGGATTGCCCTACAAGGTGAGATTGAGTAGACCAGGCCTATATTCCTTAGAGTTTAGAAAAATGGGAGGTGATCTAATTGAAACATATAAAATTCTTAAGGGGCTTGACAGGGTAGATGCTGGGAAAATGTTTCCCCTGGCTGGGTAATCTAAAACATGGGGTCACAATTTCAGAATAAGGGGTAGGCCATTTAGGACTGCCATGAGGGGAAATGTCTTCACTCAAAGGGTTGTGAATCTTTGGAATCCTCTACCTCGGTGAGCTGTGATGTTCAGTCATTGAGTATATTCAAGACAGAGGTCGATAAATTTTTGGGAATTAAGGGATATGGGGATAGTGTGGGAAGGTGGAGTTGAGGTCGAAGATCAGCCATGATCTTATTGAATGGCGAAGCAGGCTTGAAGGGCCAAATGGCCTACTCCTGCTCCTATTTCTTATGTTCTTATGTTCTTATGTGTCCTTGATCCATCCTGCCACCTGTGGCCCAAAACCTACCGGCTAACTGATGGCCTGTAGCCTTGGCTGGATCCCTTCCCCAACTGTTGCAGCCCTAGGTGGCTCCTTTCCTTGCCATGCCATATCACCCACCAACTCCTACCCAAAATCAAAAGAGAGGAAAGTGGAAGAGAAGACAAAGAGACAAGCAGAAGAGGGGAAAGAAGCAGAAGAGGAGAGTGAGAGAAGCAGAAGAGGAAAAAGCAGCAACACAACTTACTGTGAGCAATGTCTCGAGAGGTGTAACAGTATTGTTGTGGCGGTTCCACCGGGTGTCCCTTACATATATAACTAGCTGGAGTGCCCGGCGGTGTCAAGGGTTTTTTGAGGGCATGTTGTTGTTGGAAGAGAGAGAGAGAGAGACTGGGGGGAGAAGAGAGAGACTGGGGGAAGAAGAGAGAGACGGGGGGGAAGAGAGAGAGAGAGACTGCTGGACTTAGTTCGGGATTAGCCTGGAGAGAGCGGGGGGGAAGGAGCGCCCCAGGCCTGGCCCGATGGACCCCTGTGAAGGAAGGAAGGAAGGAAGAAGGCGAGCTGTCCCTCCCTCTCCCACCCCCTCACTCTTTCCCTCCCTCACCCTCTCTCTCTCCCTCCCCCTGTCTCTCCCTGCTTTACTCTCTCTCCCTCCCTCCCCTCTCCTCTCCCTCCCTGCGCCTCTCCTCTCCCTCCCTCCCCCTCTCCTCTCCCTCCCTCCCCCTCTCCTCCCCCTCCCTCCCCCTCTCCTCCCCCTCCCTCCCCCTCCCCTCTCCCTCCTCCCCCTCTCCTCTCCCTCCCCCCCTCTCCTCTCCCTCCCCCTCTCCCTCCCCCTCCTCTCCTCTCCCTCCCCCCTTCTCCTCTCCCTCCCCCTCCCTCCCCCCTCCTCTCCCTCCCTTCCCCCCTCGCCCCCTCCCTCCCCCCTCTCCTCTCCCTCCCCCCTCTTCTCTCCCTCCCCCCTCTTCTCTCCCTCCCCCCCTCCTCTCCCTCCCCCTCTCCTCTCCCTCCCCCTCTCCTCTCCCTCCCCGTCTCTCCCTGATTTCCTCTCTGTCCCTCCCTCCCGCTCTCTCTCTGCCTTTCCTCAGAGCCCGGATGCGGTGAGCCGAAGCCGCCGTGTGCGGATCAGCGCCTCAGGGCCGGCCGGTGTGCGGCCTAACGCATGAGGCCCGGCCGGACTCACCTTAGCTCAGGTCGCGCTCCGGGCTGCCGCCGACATTGACGCACGCGCTGACTCCCTCCCCGCCAGCCTTTACTAAGATGGCGACGATGGCTACACTCAGCTCAGCCCCGCGCCGCCAGCCTTTACCAAGATGGCGATGATCACGGGGCGGGCCCAGCAGGACGGGCGGTGCCTAGCTCGGGCGTGGCTGGCGAGGAGAGGCCGAGGCTTCGAGGCCTGCAGGTGGGGTAACCCTCGAAGGTTGCGGCGCCCGGCGGGGGCAGCGAGTCAAGAGGAAAAAAAAGAGTGAAAGGTAGGAAAATTAATCGGCTTAGAAAAAATATTTAGAAATGAATTTACTTTTTTTAAAAACAATTTCCCCTCCACACACACAGAAAGTGGGAAAAATAAACACACAGAAAGTGGGAAAAATAAATCAATAGTTAGAAATCAAGATGGCGGCCACTCACCTCAGCTCAGAAGGATTAGGCCCGCCCACACACACAATGACCCCCCCCCCGTGATGCACTGATTGGTCAACCATCACGTCACTCAACGCTAATGAGTGGAATTTTGCCGTTTTTTGAGCCTTTTTTGTATACTGTCAGAACAATTTTTGTCTGACCAAAAAGTAAATACGTCTATTAGACTCCCCTAATGATAAGCTTTCTTTTGATATAACATGCGTGTAGGTACGCTGTATAACTTTTGAGTGTATAGCGGACAGACAGACAGACAGACAAATAGAGAGGCAAATAGAGAGACAAACAGAGAGACAAACAGACAAACCGCTTTATTATATATAATATATAGATGTACATAATTCACTTTAACCTAACTGTATGTATATTACTTACCTGTTTGGGCCATTGCCCCTTTAACTTACCTGTTTGGGCCATTACCCCTTTAAGACGCGCCCTCGCGCGCTGACGTCACGTCATGTATCACGTGACGCACTTAAACGCGTCGACGTATCGTGCGGGTCACGTGACCGCCCCAAGTGCGGGCGAACGCGCTGATGTCACGACGCGGCACGCCCGAAGCACGGGAAAACACAGCCGAGCGTGATGACGTCATCACGCTATCCAGAGGACTGCGGAGCCAGTCCTCGTGGCGTTCCCACTGGGGAAAGACCTACTTCACGGTGCTCCTGCATCCAGCCGCCTTACCTGCTGTATTTCGTCTGTTCTTGTAAATAAACAACTTCTAGATTGCTCTCCTGAAGTCGAACTCGATTATTTAGTAGTCATTCGTCCGATACCTACCTAGGTGAACACGAACTGCTACATTGGTGACCCAACGACGTGAATACGGGAGCTCATCAACTGCTACATTGGTGACCCAATGACGTGAGTGCAGGGGCTCATCAATACCTACATTGGTGACCCCGTATCCGTGAACATTTTTCACGGACGAAACGCACAGCCTGACCCTTGTCTGCACAGATGACAACCGACGAACAATCGACGAACAATAGCCGACGAACAACAGTTCCTACATTGGCGACCCAGTCTTTGCGAACGTATTCGCAAAGGAAGCGCAGCCAACAACACCTACATTGGAGATCGATTTTACAGAGGTAGAGCACGACCAACGGCAACCGTCGAACACAAACGCCAACGCCTACAACTGGTGAGTTTTGTGATCGTCTTTCAAAAAAGAAGCACGCTATGGAAGCATCAGCCATTTCACTGTCGCTACCGCCATTTAGGGAGCTGCAACCGCCCTCGTGCTTTCTAAAGGTAGAAGCCCCGTCCGCCGGGAACATCGATGCGGCACAGACCACGCACGTGCTTACGGTCTCCGTATTTGATATTTCTACCGCCACAAGGTTCGTCTGCCTCTACGACATCTCCCAACGCAACAGCAAGCATGAATCCCTCCAAGCGTGGGGTCCGCAGGTTTTCGAGCCCGCAATATCGGAGCGCGCCCCCGCGGAGATGCCACGAGGACTCGCTCCTCTCGAAACACGAGGACTCGCTTCTCTCGAAACACGAGGACTCGCTCCTCTCACAACACGAGGACCCATCCCTCATGAACCACGAGGACCCATCCCTCGCGAACCACGAGGACCCATCCCTCATGAAACACGAAGACTCATGCCCCGCCGACGACGCACCAGCCAGTCAGCCTGCTGGTTGTGTTACCTACCACACTTTTCGGCAAGACAAGAAGCGTGCCGCCCTCCCGGCTGTTTTCTCCTATAGCAAGAACAACTACAAGTGTTGCCGTCCTCCAGGCAGAGTTTACCCCTACCGAAATTAACAACAACCCGGACCGTTGCCGCCCTTTCTCCAGTTTTCCCTTAACAAACGCAAACATCTACTGATGCTGCAAACATCGAGGACGGGTCCAACGGGCATCCCGCGGCCGCAATCAGCCACGTGAAAGTTGCTGTCCTCACCGATCAGTGATCAACGCAACAACTTTTCATCCTCCGTTGTGTTATCATCGTAGTACTATGGCATGCACCGTTCTGTGCGTTCCAGTCTCCTGAAGGCTTCGCTCACCTGTCGGTGAGTTCACCGACCTCGCCTGTCAAGTCCTTCTGGATCGCTCGTTTGGCGTTCCTGCAGAGTTCATCGGAACAAGGACTTGTTTCAACATCAACGGAGACATCGCCCACGTCCGCCCAACCTGCCCGTCACTCTGACAAGGCCTGCTGTTTCGCACGTCTCCACGGTCCTTCGCCTGACGGATACGTTTTATTCGCCACGACGTGCATAAGGATCTGCTTACGACCAGCATCTTCAGACCTGGCCCGCCAAGTCAAGACAGCACGCCCGCCGAGACCACTAGCTCGTCAGACCATCTCATCTTTGGACTTTCGTTAAAGCGAATTCTGGGGGGGCGCATGTGGCGGTTCCACCGGGTGTCCCTTACATATATAATGTACATAATTCACTTTAACCTAACTGTATGTATATTACTTACCAGTTTGGGCCATTGCCCCTTTAACTTACCTGTTTGGGCCGTTGCCCCTTTAAGACGCGCCCTAGCGCGCTGACGTCACACACCTAAACGCGTCGACGTATTGGCGCGGGTCACGTGCCTGCCCCAAGCGCGGGCGAACGTGCTGACATCACGACGCGGTCACGTGATGCCCGAAGTGCGGGAAAACACAGCCGAGCATTATGACGTCATCACGCTATCCAGAGGACTGTGGAGTCAGTCCTCGTGGCGACCCCACTGGGGAAAGACCTACTTCACGGTGCTCCTGCATCCAGCCGCCTTACCTGCTGTATTTCGTCTGTTCTTGTAAATAAACAACTTCTAGATTGTTCTCCTGAAGTCGAACTCGATTATTTAGTAGTCATTCGTCCGATACCTACCTAGGTGAACACGAACTGCTACATTGTATTATAAACAGCCAGTCAGCATGCCCTGATGCCACACTCCAAGCATCACACTTTGCTACAGATGCAAAATGATCTTAAAACACTAGGGCCTAGAAATTCAGTTGCGTCCGCCAGCCGTTAGCGCCATAAGAGGGGTAGATTTCCAGCGCTAGGCACTTAGCGCCCGGGCGCAGGCCGATCTGCGCCTACGCCCAACTTCAGTTGACATTTAGCGCCGGCGCAAAGTGTTTGTGTCCGCTCAGCTGCGCGCGCAGCTTATGACGTCATTTCGGCGTGCAACGCTGTTTGTGCGCCCCAAACCGGAAATTCAGTGGCGCCCGCCCAATGTGGGCGTGGCGCTGTTAAGAACTGTGAAGTGGAACGCAGCAGAGGCCCTGCGGGCCTCGGGGAGCGCTAATTAAAGGGCACTTAGACTGAACTATAAAGGCCAGCCATTTTGCTGCAATGACTTTAGTGCTTTGGATTTCTGGACAGAGACCAAGGAACAGACCTTCCTGATTTGGGACAACATAGGAGAGGTATTTTTGGCTTCTGGCCAGAGCTTGGACATTTCACTCATTGTGATTTCACTGTTTGCAAGTTTATTATGGGGGCTGCATGGGGTTCCAACCCTCAGTTCCAGCATTATGTGCGAAGGGCTCGCAGACGCTGTGTGAGAGGGCCAGCCATGCCTAGACGCAGAGGGGCCATCAGGCATCGGCAACGTAGGCCTTACCCACTCAGGGAATACCGGCAGCAGGTGTCCTATCTCACCATGACTGCCGCGCATTGTGTTAAGAGGCTGCGCTTCAGAAGGGAGGTGGTTGCAGAGATCTGCCAGCTGCTTCACAGAGATCTGCGTCCACAGCTGATGTGCAGGACGTCTCTGTCGGTGGAAGTGAAGGTCACGGTGGCTCTGAACTTTTATGCAAGCGGCTCATTCCAAGCCGCTGCTGGGGACATAGCGAACATTTCCCAGTTCGCCGTGCATCGCTGCATCCGGCAGGTCACCGATGCCCTTTTCGCAAGGAGACACCAATTCATCTCCTTCCCCATGACCCTAGAGAGGCAGGAGCAGTGTGCAGTCGGATTTGCCAGGATCGCCGACTTCCCCATGGTGCAGGGCGCCATTGACTGCACGCATGTGGCTATGCGGGCACCTATCGACAATGCCGAGGATTACCGCAACCGGAAGGGCTACCATTCCCTCAATGTACAGCTGGTGTGTGACCACAGGCAGCGCATCCTAGCTGTCAATGCCCGCTTTCCAGGAAGCAGCCACGATGCATTTATCCTGCGCCAGACTACTGTGGCTGACATGTTCGAGGCACAGCCTCCACCAAGGGGATGGCTTATTGGGGACAAGGGCTACCCTTTGTGTACATGGCTCATGACCCCGCTCCGCGCGCCCAGGACCCCTGCGGAGGAGGCATACAACGAAAGCCATCAAGCCACAAGGAACATCATAGAGCAAACGATTGGCGTCCTCAAGCAACGGTTCCGCTGCCTGGATCGATCCGGCGGATCTCTACAGTATTCGCCGGATAGAGTCTCCCAGTTCATCGTCGTTTGCTGCATGCTGCACAACCTGGCTATCCGCAGGACTCAGGCACTGCCACCTCACGTTGGACCACCACCTCAGGAGGACGAGCAGGAGGACCATGAGGAGGAGGAGGAGGAGGACCAGCCCAGGAGGGAGCCACAAGGTCCAAGGGCCGTCCGCCGGCGGCTTATTGAACGACACTTCTAGGCCCCCTGTCAGGGAATGGCTTGTGGCAATGAACGCACCTGAATGCAGCCGCTCCGCAAGCCCTCAGCCGTTTAACGCAACAACCACTTGAAACATGACACCTGGACAAGCTGAATAAATAAAAAGCTTTATTTAACAAACTCAGGGCCCTTCCCACATGAAACAGAAAAACAGACAACACCCCCAAAAAACAGTCAAAAACATATCTCACTCCCACAACCTGGGGAGGAATAACAAAACTTGTCCATCCAATTGGCCTTCATCCTCGGCCTAACCAAGACAAACCCCCCCATACAGAACACAAACACCCCCATATAAAAAAACAGTTGCCTTCATCTTCGGCGTTAGCAAAATAAGCCCCCCCCCATACAGAACACAAACACCCCCATATAAAAAAACAGTTGGCAACACACTCTACTTGGTGTGCCGACAGGGCGAGTCCTTGTGCAGGCTTCTCCGGCCCCTGCCCGACCTGTTGCTCCGCCTCAACCTGGACCCTGTGGGTGTTGCAAGGCTGGGGGAAGGCTCCTGAGGGGCACAATGCGTGACGGCAGATGCCCTTGGGGGTCGGCCTAGACGAGGTCCGGCCCTGGAGGGGCCGGCTGCTGACTGCTGCAGCTGTGGCTGGGCAGCATCAGTCTCTCCAGCAGCTCGTCGCAGCTTGGCTGGGGGAGTGGCAGTGGTGGCTGCATCAATGGGGGCAAACTGGCTGATGCCAGGCGCTCGCTGGTCGCCAGAGACACTGGCACTCGGCCAGGCTGGCACTGCAGCAAGCGCAGCAATCTGGTGAAGGCCAGACCGCTGTGCTGCAGCAGGGCGGCGGGTGCCCTGGCGATGCTTCCATGACACAGCGAGTATGGCAGAAGTGAGTGCCCGAACTGCCCTGGTCTGTGCCCGCATCAGATCAGCCAGTGTCTGCACGGCACCACTCATGAGCTCTCGACTCGCGTCCTGTGCTGCCGCGAGTTGGTCGACACCCCTGGCCTGTGAGTCCCCGAAACCGGCCACACTATGAGCCAGGGACTCAATGGCCTGAGGCAACTGTCCCACAACCCCCATGAACTCGTTGTGGCGCCGCTCCGAGGCCGCGGACATTTCATCAAGGAGGCGCACCTCCTGGGCGAGGACCGTCTCCGGACTGGAGGCCGGATTCTTCCTCTGGGGAGAAGGCCGCCAAGCTGCCCGACCCTTCCCGCGTGCCTGGACGCCACTGGGCCCAGCAACACTTCCCCCCTCTGGGGAGAAGGCCGCCGTGCTGCCCGACCCTTCCCGCGTGCCTGGACGCCACTGGGCCCAGCAACTACACCCCCCTGCAACACTTCCCCCTGGCTCTCCTCCAGGCAAGACGTGTCCCCTCCATTGCCATCCCCTGGCGCGGATGAGGGTTCCCCCGATGTGCCGCCTTCCTCTTGGTCCTCGTCGTCCTCCTCTTCCGAGGGACTGGCACTCTCAGCTTCAGGGACCTCCTCCTCACCAGCTGAAAGCAGGAAGGCACAAGAGTAGCTTTAGAGTGAGGACAGGGCGTCAGCGAGGGAGGCATGATTGGTGGCATTATGCGCATTGGTCGGACAGTGGCAAAGGATGTAGATCTGAAGCGCAAGGGGAACGAGAGAGGTGCAAACGGTCATGTCCTTACCATTGGGGCCCAGCACAGGGTCAGCATCTCCAATAGCAACGGGGCCAACCACCCGGGCACGCATGAGTCGAGCCACGCGCTCCTCCAGGTCACTGAGCTCCTGGAACTGGGCACGCCCTCCCCCGGTGACAGTCCGGCTCCTCAGATTCTGCGCCAGCTTGGCCTGCAAGAGAAAGGATGGCCTCTAAGTACAGTGTGGTGCCCTGTTGTTGTGTGCACTGCCTCCCATGGTCGAATAGCTTGGCCAGTGTGTGAAGTGCAGAAAGTGCTATTGATGATCATGCCAGTGCCATAGCTGCGGGAGGAGGGCTGGCCATTAGGCCTTTGAGGTCCCTTTGCCCATAATGTGAGGTGCACATGCAAGGATGAGGAGGACACTGGAAAGGGTACTCACCCTGACCAACCGAGTGAGGTCGTTGTACTTCTTGCGGCATTGGTCACCAGTCCTGGGGACATCGCTGTTGGCTGACACCCTCAGGGCGATTTCCCTCCAGGCTCTCCTGTACTGCCTCCTGGGAGCCTTCTTGCCACTGTCCAGGCACAAGATCTCTCTGTTCTTTTCCAACCCCCTGAGCAGCACCCTCAAAGCATGCTCTGAGAAGCGCTGCGCTCGTTCACGGGCCTTCTGCATGGCTTCAGGCACTATTTGGGTCCACCAGCAGTGTTCAGGCCTAGCTGCAGGGCTCCACTATCCAGGGCGTGGCAGCAGACAAAGTCAACCCTTCCCCCTTTAAGAGCTGGCCGGCGTCAGGGTGTCTGCTGTCAATCAAAACATGACCGCACCTGCACTGCGCCCGGCCTCGGCGTTATCAGTCCGCACCGCCGGCTTAGCGCCTAAAGATAGGAGTGCAACGCCAGTTTCAGCGCTCGCCCAAACTCCTTGGCCAAAGCTACTGAATTTCGGCGAAGTGGCCTCCACTTTCCGGCGGGCGCTAACTTTACCGCCCGCCCGACTTTACCGCCCCAAAAGTGGCTAGACTGAATTTCTAGGCCTAGATTCCTCTGAGCTCCCACCTGAAACTGATGAGCACTTTTCATTCAGAAAAAGGCCCTGATCGAACAACAATTAAATTCTGAGGGACGGCAGGCTGTGTCAAGTTACAGTAATTAGAATGTTCTGGCCTTAAAGCGAGGTCGACACTCGCTTAACAGCGCAATAATAAGCTAATTTTCTGTGCTCAGCCTAATATTCACTGATATAACTGTAAATGTTTTACTACAGGATGTCAGCCCCGATTTTAACCCCAGGTGGGTTTCGCGCTCGTGGGTGGCCCTGCTGCCTGCTCGGGAGAGCAGGTTAAAATTGCAGATGTTGCGATCATGGCGGCTTTCGGACAAGTAAGAGCCAGGGTGATATTAATTGCCCACCTGCCAGGTTTCTGCTGAGCGGGTTTTTAAAAATTAGTTTATGGGATGTGGGCGACGCTGGCAAGGCCAGCATTTATTGCCCATCCCCTGAGAAGGTGGTGGTGAGCCACCTTCTTGAACCGCTGCAGTCCGTGTGGTGAAGGTACTCGCTCCCAAACATGGTGCCAAATCTTATAGGGGGAAAAATTCAGTATCGCCCCGTTTGGGGCGCCATTATCGGCCGTGCACAAAGTTTAGCGCCTGGCGCTAATTATCGCCTCCGACAGCAAACTTGGCTTTTATCGCTCCTGGAGGTGATTGGAGCGCTAAATCAGGCGCTTCACACCTGTCTTAAGGCGCAAAGGCCGAGGAGCGAGGCACTACCTCAGAGCGCTGGCGAAGCAAGGAAGGGCAAATCAAAATAAACTTGCAAAGTGCTGCTCAGTACTCAAAACTCCTTCACACAGCGTTGAATCTCTCCAGAAGTCTCTCTCTCTCTCTCTCTCAGAATGCGTGGTGCAAAAATGTCACCAACAAAAAAAGGCAGGAAGCGGTCGCCTTTAAATAGCGCTCCCCCAGTCCCTTTCTGACAGCATAACGCTCCCCTCAACCTGTCGTTGCTAGCGGCTGGCGGTAAGGCAGGGGGCGCCACTCAATATCCGGTCCGGGGCGCTACCGGGGCGTTGCGCGCTCGACTGACATCACAATGTGCCGGCGCAGGAGATCGTGGCGGTAGTGTTTAGTGCTGCCGCTAAATGTCTAGTTAATTTCGCGAGCGGCGCAAACATCACTGCACCCGGGCGCCAGTTGCTTTGCGCCCCATTAGCGCCCTCTTGAGGCGCAAACAACTGAATTTTTCCCTCATCGTCTTTTATTGCACAGCTTTCAATTTCACCTCTAATTTTCATCTGATCATGTAACATTTTTATTGATAAATAATTACTCATTTCTCTTGTAACTTATTAATATTTAAGACTTCCTTATGTCTTCTTAATTCATTATCTATATTTTCCTGCTCCAACACGTTTCTCCCCCAGAGAGTGAGCTTGCTTTGTTTGTGATCCAAAAATTTTAACACCTCTTTCAGATCGAGCTGGGGCAGGTTTTCTAGCCATTACCAATTAATTAGAGATATATTTCCTCTGATGGTTCAGATAATCCCCCTGACCCCTGTGTCGTTTTCTATTCATCTGGTATTCTTTCAATCTTTCAACCTGTCAGCTTTGACAGCACTCTTCACCCCAATCACTGGGTGTATAAACAATTGCAGCACGCTATCCTAGCCAGACCGAGGGCAGTCACCAAGCTGTTTCTTGAAGATGTCAGATGAGGCATCTCATTTCAACATGAGGTCAGGCAGTTCACAGTTAGTTTCTGTGGAGTCTATTCATATGCAATGTGCCATGCCTTTTGCTGCTTATCTACCTCACTGGTTAACCAGTTGTCTGCACGTTTCTGTTGTGCCTTTCAATAGAGACACACAATAAAAACTCATTGCAGCAAATTGCTACAGAAAGCACCTCTCGGTTATATTGCACCGTTGCACTGACATGCTTTTGGCTTCACATGGACACAGCCTATATAGTAAAACACAGTCCGAAGTTGCTTGAATCAAATTTAGGCAGTTTGTGTAAGACCATCTCGGGGAGGCAGTTTCTCGCTGCTTCCGCTTTAGACTCACGATAGTGCAAGTGCAATCAGTGCACTGTGAATCTTAAAAAGTAATGCTTCTTCAGCTTCATTAAAAGAAAGGCTTGCATTTATACACACCTTTCACCACCACCGGACGTCCCAAAGCGCTTTACAGCGAATGAAGTACTTTTGAAGTGTAGTCACTGTTGTAATGTAGGAAATCCTTTCTAATGTTAGCAACAAGCCAACTGTTTCAAAGTAATAAAAACAGAAAATGCTGGAAATACTCAGCAGGTCAGGCAGCACCAGTGGAGAGAGAGAGCCGAGTTAACGTTTCAGGTTGACAGCCTTTCGGCAGAACTGGAAGATATTAGAGATGTAAAGGTTTTTAAGCAAGTGCAGAGGCAGCGAAAGGTGGGGAGGGGAGGAAAGACAAAAGGGAAGGTCTGCGATAGCCTGGAAGGAAAGAGAGATTAAATTACAAAAAAGGGATGATGGTGCAAGGCGAAAGGGGGTGGTAATGGGACAAGTAAAGAAAACAAATAAAGAAACAAAATAAAAACAGAAAATGCTGTAAACACTCAGCAGGTCAGACAGCATCTGTGGAGAGAGAAACAGAGTTAATGTTTCAGGTCGATGGCCTTTCATCATAACTGGAAAATGTTAACACCTGATGATTCTGCTATTCTCATTTACACCTCTTCTAGACTCATCTTTTGTTTCTTTACTTGTCCCATTACCATCTCCTTTTGCCTTGCACCATTATCCCTTTTGCCATTCAATCTCTCCTGACTTCCACCCTATCACAGACCTTCCCCTTTGTTCTTTCTTCTGCTACCCGCCTTTCCCTGCCTCTGTGCTTGCTTAAAGCCTGTTATGTCTCTAATATTTTCCAGTTCTGACAAAAGGTCATCGATCTGAAACGTTAACTCTGTTTCTCTCTCCCCAGATGCTGCCTGACCTGCTGAGTATATCCAGTATTTTCTGTTTTTATTTCAGATTTCCAGCATCCGTAGTATTTTGCTTTTGTAAAGAAACAAAAGATGGGTCTCAAGGAAGTGTAAATGGCAACAGCAGAATCACTACCAGCACCTGCTGGCCGAAAAAATGGGAGCTGTGGTCATGATCTGAAATTGTTGAACTCAATGTTGAGTCCGGAAGGTTGTAAAGTGACTCATTGAAGGATGAGGTGCTGTTCCTAGAGCTTCCACTGAGCTTTGTTGGAACAGTGTTGGAGGCCAAGGGGCGGAGAGTTCAGAGTGGGAGTGGGGTGGAGAATTAAAATGGCAAGCGACTGGAAACTCAGGTCACGCTTGCAGACTGAACGGAGGAGTTCAGCAACGCAATCACCAAATCTGCATTTGGTCTCCCCAATGTAGAGGAGTACTACAATATACAGTATATTAAATTGAATGAAGTACAAGTAAATCGCTGTTTCACCTGGAAGGAATGTTTGAGGCCCTGGACGGTGGGAAGGGAGGAGGTAAAAGGGCAGGTGTTGCATCTCCTGCGCTTGCACGGGAAGGTGCCTTGGGAAGGGGAGTGGGTGTTGTGTGTTGAAGAGCGGATCAGAGTGAGGCGGAGAGAATGGTCCCTTCGGAATGCTATTTCCAGAATTTTATGTTTTTATTTCAGATTAACAGCATCCGCAATATTTTGCTTTTGTATTACCTTAACTGCATTGCTCTCAGTGAGTACTCATCTAAAGCCAGTACCTGTAGTATATCCGTGTCGTTACTTCATACTCATTTTATTCCAAAGTTTTGAACTGTGAACCTTTTCTGAGGACAGCTGTGATGTATTGGGCTGGAGTGAGACCTGGCACGGTGCCTTCTCACTTACTGTCTGCTGGTTGGCAAACTGAAAGTGACAATAAATGGGATCGGCTGCACGGATAATTGAGACTATCCATTTTCCCAATGGTAATAGAAGTGGGTTTGCTAGAACGAAGCGCTAAGGCTTGAATGAGACAAATGAATCATGCTGAATATTGACTTGCAGGTACAGATTTTCAAGCATGTGAAGAAAAGGATCAGATCATTCCTTTGGAGCAAAATGGGATGACAGTTCAAATCACTCCGTGGGAGGTGACAGACGACGAGCTCTTCAACAATTCTACTGAGATGCATTTTTTAAAAGATTGAGTCTTTCTAATGTTGACATCTAGAATGCGGTTGAAAAATGGGAGATTTCAATTTTTTGAAGTGTTGCTATTAATTTTGTTCTTAAATATGGACAATAGATCTTTTCAATCAGAAACTGTTTTTGTGGCATCCTGTTGCAACATAATTCTGAAGTTTCAATAATTTGCCCTTTATCGGTTATAAATGTAAAAAGAAACGTGATTATACTGATTAAGGGGAAGAATGACATATGTAGAAATGTTGTATTTTACACTGTGCTCAGGATCAGAACTAGGAACTTCAGTGCTGCACTTCACCAATATAATCTACCTCAACCCTACCACCATACCAACCCTAACCTTAACCCTAACCACCATCCCAACCTGAACAACCTCCCGACCCTACCACCATCCCAACCCTAACCCTAACCCTAACCCAACCTGAACAACATCCTGACCCTACCAACATCCTGACCCTACCACCATCCCAACCCTACCACCATACCAACCTGAACAACCTCCCGACCCTACCACCATCCCAACCCTAACCCTAACCTTACCACCATCTCAACCCTACCACCATCCCAACCCTAACCCTAACCCTAACCCTACCGCCATCCCAACCCTAACCCTAACCCTAACCCAATCTGAACAACATCCTGACCCTAACCCTAACCCTAACCCAACCTGAACAACATCCCGACCCTACCAACATCCCGACCCTACCACCATCCCGACCCTAACCCTAACCCTACCACCATCTCAACCCTACCACCATCCCAACCCTAACCCTAACCCTAACCCAACCTGAACAACATCCTGACCCTACCAACATCCCGACCCTACCACCATCCCGACCCTAACCCTAACCCTACCACCATCTCAACCCTACCACCATCCCAACCCTAACCCTAACCCTAACCCTACCACCATCCCAACCCTAACCCTAACCCTAACCCTACCACCATACCAACCTGAACAACATCCCGACCCTACCACCATCCCAACCCTAACCCTAACCCTAACCCTGCCACCATCCCAACCCTACCACCATCCCAACCCTACCACCATACCAACCCGAACAACATCCCAACCCTAACAACATCCCAACCCTAACACCATACCACCCTACTACTGTACCAACCATAACACCATGCCAACCCTACCACCATCCCAACCCTACCACCATGCCAACCCTACCACCATACCAACCCTACCACCATGCCAACCCTACCACCATACCAACCCTACCACCATACCAACCCTACCACTGTACCAACCCCAACACCATACCAACCCTACCACCATACCAACCCTACCACCATACCAATGCTACCACTGTACCAACCCTAACTCCGTCCTAATCCTAACACCATTCCAACCCAAATACCATCCAAACCCTAACACCATGCCAGCCCTAAAACCATACCAACACTAACACCATGAACAACATCCCAACCCTACCCTAACACCATGCCAACCCTAACACCATGCCAACCCTAACATCATCTTTGTTCAGCAGTGTGAATATTTTTCTTCATATTTTGCTGAAGAATTATTAATAAAATAGAGATCCCACCAACAGAACCATCACATACCACAGCATAACAGGATTGGTCAAAAGTAAAAATAAAAATGATAAATCCATTAGCCTATCTTTCCTGTAAAGACTGAACTTGAAGTATGTGTGGATTCAAGCTGCCTAAAGGGCCTGATTTTGATGAAGAAATAATGGCATCTGAACAACACACACCGTTATTATTGCACAAATCGGCCAGCAACTTATGGCGAGGAAGAGATAGCCTGTGAATTGCGAATCATCACAAATTGCTAGATCATTTGTGCTGCTCTGCATTAGCTTCGTGAAAACGACATCTCGCACTTAACCTCCCCGTGATTTTCGTGAAGTTGCTGCATTTGCACATTAATTGCCCATTAAACTCCCACAGAAAGCTAAGCCTAGTAATTAACAGCGTAGGTACCATTTTAACAATGTGATAATTGTTAATGGCTACCAATCAACTTCTCTTGCCCAGAATGTGAACAATTATAAGTGTGGTGGCTCATTCCTTCAGGTTTTTAATTGTTTTAAGAGATTTTAAAAATGTCAAATTTAAAGTTTTTCATTTATTTTTCTTACTTTTCCTTTCTGTCTCTTTTATCTCTCCCTTTGAATCCAATCTTTCTTTCCCTCTCTTTATTTCTCTTCCTGTACCTGATTTGACATAGAATTTACCGTCCTTCTCAGTCCCTCCTCTGTTTATTTCTCAATCCTTATATCTCATTGGTTAAGGACGGTTTGTTCCGTTGTTCACCAAGGCCCCAGACTCCCTGTTGCCCTCGCTGCACTGTTATCAGCTCACACTTCCAGCAACTTTGTGGACAAAGATTTTTAAAACCTAAATGTGCATGAGCATGTGTAACTAACGGAGCACACTGCGAGATGCACCTCTCCAGCAAAATCTGGCCCAATGTCATTTCACAAAGGGACTATCCAGCCATCAGTTCTGTTTGGATCAAGATGGGCAACCAATGGTCACTGACATGGTTAAAGGTCTTTGTTCTTCCTTGACATGTTAAATGCTGACATGAGGCCATATGATGCATTAAGGCTATCAATTCTTAAGATGATGGAGGCAATGTGTTAACTTCTATAGTTTTATATTATCTCAATCTTAAGTAGCAGAACTCAGTGTGACAAAATTACGTGATAGTTCACAAAACTTCTGTGCTATCCTGTTCTGAAGGACCTTATTCAGCCTGCCATAACTCATGTCACTTGTCCCTTTAAAAGCTGTTAAAAATAAAGTTCGATTTCATCTCTTCTTCTGGACTGGGACCAAACACAGTCTCGAAAGATGATGCTTCAATCAATGCCCACTTACTGTTAATAAAATTCATGGCAGGACTTAAAGATCCCTCTTGGTATTCAAAGCTGTCAGCAGCACGTATAGTTTTTCTATGGGGCGATTAAAAGCCTGAACAGAAAAGCTTCAGTTTAAAATGTTAGATTTCCCCACCCACCTCCAACGTCCTACTTTTTAATTGAATTCGCTTTACACGTTATCATATTTCAGATCTCTTAACTGTGCTAGAGGTAATTTTAACAATACCGATTTTATAAATAGTTTAGTTATTGTTGAAGTATTACAAGCTTTGGGAGACTTGGATTTGACTTTTACAAGATTAAATAGGTACATGAGTATGTACAGGACTGAAAGGAATCATTACAGTTCATCTTTGACAATTGTTCTCAACAAATCTCTATCCAGTTCTTTCTTAAACTTGTCAACACTGTCTCCCTGGGTAATTTGCTCTATATATTCAGCCTTTATGTAAAGTACTTAGATTTGAACTTGCTTGCCTTCCCTCTTCTGAGCTGAGTCTGCCTTTGTTGTACAAGTTACGATTATGTCAAACATATTGTGCCGGACTTTGTGCTGAGCATGAACAAATGGAGCCAGCCATTTGTTAGACTTGCACTTGCTATCGGCGTTTCCTTTAGCGGTTCCAGTCAGCCAACTATCCAAAAAGCACTGCGCCATCTGCTAGGGATCTAGGAACTGTGTGAACAGGGCATGCAACTGTGTATCTCCCTTACCAATCAGATTAAAGAATCGCTAATGAGGCGCGCAGAGTCTGAACCAGGAAGTGTCAGTTAGAATATTTAATTCAATGTCAAATTAGGTACAGAAAGAAAAATAGAGAGAGGGAAAGAAAGTTTGGATTAAGAGCGAGATAAAGAAACAGTTTAAAAAAAAAATTATTAAAATTTTATTTTTTTATATCTCCAACAATAATTAGAATATGAAGTAATGAGACTCCCCACTTGTAAAAGTTAATTTTCAGTGCCAGAGAGGTTGTTTGGCAGTAATTAAGAATTACCTGGCTGTTGAAAGGGTACTTACACTGGAATGGACAGGCCCTAATTTTGTCTGGCGCGTTTGGTCCGTATCTATGAGGTAAGTTCATCAACTTCATGCCATTCAACGTATTTGAATGGTGAGCCAGTCAGCGAGATGCTGTTTTCGGGAAGCTGATGGAGGAGCAGGGCATTTCCGAAAACAATTTCTGGATTTCCGTGTTTACCGGCACATGCGCCGTCACCAGAAGTTGCTGTCCGATTTACACTTTAATAACGTTCGCCTCACCATTATTTCTACTGCAAAATCCGGCACATTGTCAGTGTTAAATTTATCTGTAACCTCTTAAAGTTTTGGATACCTGAGCAAGACCTCCCCTTGAGCCACCTTTTCTCCAGTGTAAATATTCTTGATTGGTTGGAATGAAAATGACAGGTCACATTTCTGTAACTATCCAGACTCGTCTGTAGATACACATTCATTGAAATCTACCAAACCTGAATCGCCACCAATTAAATCACTCGAGATATTCTTTGAAAATTTCTCGTTCACCAGTTTTATTCTCTTTTGGGCGGCCAACGGAAGGCTCAAAATAAGATTTGCAACATAATGAAGCATTTACAAATTACTTATTTCATTATCATATAATTAAACTTGTCTTTAAAATTGTGCCTTTGAATCCCTTCATGAAGGTTTTTATTTGAAGGCCTCAGCCTCTCTTAAAGGTCTGGGCTTATAATTGCATTTTTTCCCAGAGTGATATCACTCTGGGACAGCATTCCATGGACGTACCAGTCTGAGTTGCTATGTTTTCACTCATTATTTGAAAACCAGTTGCAGAATAGGGCAGCATGGTGGCATAGTGGTTAGCACTGTTGCCTCACAGCACCAGGGACCCGGGTTCGAATCCGGCCTCGGGCGACTGTCTGTGTGGAGTTTGCACATCCTCCCCGTGTTTGCGTGGGGGTGCTCCGGTTTCCTCCCACAGTCCAAAGATGTGCAGGTTAGGTTGATTGGCTATGATAAATTGACCCTTAGTGTTAGGGGGATTAAATACATGGGGTTACAGAGATAGGGTGGGGTAGGGGTTACAGGGATCGGGTGGGATATGTGTCGGTGCAGGCTCGATGGGCTGAAATGGCCTCTATCTGCACTCTGGGATTTCTGTGGAACATTTTAGCACCTTTATTCAGGCTAGCTTACCCAATAAAACCATTTAAGTGTTTTCTTTACTTCACAGAGACAGTATAGGAGAGAGAAAGAATAAGAAAGACAAGCGCTTTAAATACTTGTGTTTACATTTACAATTCAAAATAATCATTATTTTTCAGAAATATACTGAATTATTATGTTGCTTGCTGTACAAAAGTATTTCAATTTATATCTTCAAATGATTTGAAAACAAATTGGAAGTTGAATTTAGGAAGCTTTTTCAGCTGAAGTTTCACATGAGCGGAATTACATTAGAACGTAAGAAATAGGAAAGAATTAACTTATGTTTTACTTCAGAAGAAGAATCTGAGAGAAAGGGAAAGATAGACAAACATTAGAGAAAGGCACTCCCAGAGAGACATGGACAATTAAGAAGACATATGCTCCCATTTGCTTGTATTTAGAAATCCAAAAACAATCATTGTTGTCCCAACCAGTGGTCCCAAGACCACTTCTGCAGCATTCCCAAACCACAGGACTCCCAGCCCACTGCTGTTAAATGCCAGGACTCTTGGTGTTATCGATCCCAAGAACTCTCTCCTCTACTCTATGCTACAAAAACCCAAGGTTAATCCAATCCATGCTGTCAAATCCCAGGAGCGCCATCTCATTCTGTCAAACTCCAGAACCCTCGTCGCATTTTTGCTGAAAACCAAGGCCCTACCCTGTGCTACTAAGCCTAGGACCTCCTATACTGGTAAATAACAGGACCCTTCTGTGAAGGAATAAACAATATAACCTATTCAGAAAAATACACCATCCTATGAAAGAATTCTGGCCTTATTACAACATGACAAACTGGGTTTGGAAATCTAGAAACCGAACGATGAAAAAGCTGTGAAAGCATTCTGGCTATTAAGATAAGTTGTTGACGCTGAATCAATAATCTTATTGAAACAGAAGGTTAAAGGCTTCTGAAATCTGAATCTTTGGGAACAAGACAATAGTTACCCAGTACAAGGTGTTCTAATTTACACTTTGTAAAGGAGCACCTAAAAGTAACAAACACCTGCCTTTGTAAAGATGATACCAGGTGGAGCGCACCTGCTGTTATGCTGTTTTTTATGATAAATTTAGAACACCTAGAGAGGAGATATGGTTCTGTAGTGCTACCAGCTGAGGTGACTAAGAACTGCAGGGGGTAGCAGAAAAATGACTAGAGATAATTAGCTTACATCAGCAGAAAACCTTAAAGGAAATACTACTGGAAAATGGGTATAAATATTGAACTCTCAAATGGGATAATAGACTCACTTAAAGGGGCAAAGTGATTCTCAGCTTCAGAGCTAGCTCTGTAAGTCTACAACTCTTGGTACCTCGGGGATCAAGGTACTGTGTTTGATTTTGGTGGATATCCTGAATAAACTTTAAGAATTGTAAAACTGTAGCCAAGTTAAGATTTGAAAGTAGGTTCTCTGCTAATAGAATTGTAAAGCTCTCTCTTTTTGGAACTGTTAATGTTGCGATTGACTCACCAACTGTAAATTATATGTCGGTTCTTTAATAAATCTATATACAGGTAGACTATCCCTTATCCGAAAACCTCGGGACCAGCCGAGTTTCGGATAAAGGAGAATTTCGGATTTCGGAAGGTGGGTCGGCGGGGGTCCGCGGGGGGGTCGGCGGGGGGTCGTGCGCACGACTTACGCTGACGCTCAGCGTAAGTCAGTCGGGGTCGGCGGGGGTCGGGGCCGGCGGGGTATGCGGGGGGGTCGGCGGTTGTCGGGGCTGGCGGGGTCGGCGGTTGTCGGGGCCGGCGGGGTCCGCGGGGGGGTCGGCGGTTGTCGGGGCTGGCAGGGTCGGCGGTTGTCGGGGCCGGCGGGGTCCGCGGGGGGGTCGGCGGTTGTCGGGGCTGGCGGGGTCGGCGGTTGTCGGGGCTGGCGGGGTCGGCGGTTGTCGGGGCTGGCGGGGTCGGCGGTTGTCGGGGCCGGCGGGGTCCGCGGGGGGGTCGGCGGGGGGTCGTGCGCACGACTTACCCTTTATCCAAACTTCCGCAACCGGAACCCTCTAAAAACCGAAGGTTTTTTCGTTCAGCGTAAGTCGTACGCACGACTTACGCTGAACGAAAAAACCTTCGGTTTTTAGAGGGTTTCGGTTTTCGGAAGTCCGGATAAAGGGTAGTCTACCTGTACTTTTAGAATTGTCTCACATAATACTTTTGTATCAAACTCGCGAACTCAATCTCTGTACACTCTTTGGTGAGGAGTTGCAGAATTCTGGAGGGGTTTTCCGGACCCTCATAATATCCGGAACGTTACAGTCTAGCTACACTTATTGAAAGTGCTATCTGGAGGACGGTAGCATTTTCAGGTTGTTCCTTTCCTTTAGGGAGAGATAGTCTGGACCTTTAGTATCTTTAGGTTTCGGCTACCTCAAACTTTAGTTGAAAGTGAACGTCTGAGGAATATGCCTGATCCGGGGTAGCCCTAAAGAGGCTAGGACTAGTAATAGTTCTGTCAAAACCCAGGAACACCCCCATTGCTACAAAAGTCCAGACACCCTTCCCAGTCATGCTGAACCTCAAAACCTCTTCTGTCCCCTACTGAGCACCAGGGAGTGGGGGAGGGGGGAACAATTTTGCTGGAATTTCCCAATCTCTGCCATAACCTTGGCGGAGAGCATAGAAAATGGCGTTAATGGCAGTATTAGCCATTTACTCCATTTCTCCATGGTTTTTACCCATCTCCCACTGAAGAACCACAGAGGAAATTCCTGGCGCTGATGTCTATCTCCATCCTGGCAGAGCTAGTTGTGTATCCATGGCTTTAAAATATTAACAAAAAATGGAGCAGGTAGTTGGAGGAACAAGGCCACAGATTTACAGTTTCACACAAAAAATGGACAGAATGAAGGAATCACTAAGTAGTGGTAAAAGTATCATGTAATAAAATATCATTTGGCTTACTTGATCAGTACCCTGAAAATACATGGATAAAGCAAAACACTTCTGTTGCTAAGAAACTGAGGGCTAGAAATTCATTATAGCCCAGGAATGGGCGGTACCAGTAGAAAAGTTGGATAATTAGCGCCAGGCGCTAATGCTTTAGACTGCACGCAAAATTTGTGCTCACTGCTCAAAAAAATGATTGGATCCTAATTCAAATCTTAAAGCCCAAACTCATTGACGTTACACTCACAGGGTGGACCAATATCAGGTGCAGTCTAATCGCAAATCATGATTTCCACAGGCTTTTTTCACTACTTAAAGGGGAGGTTCATTGATGCTGCAGAACCTCGTTCTCAGCATCGCTGGCTGTGCAGCTACCTCAGCAAGCAGAAGCAGGACAAAGAGGAGTCAGAGGACTGAAACAGCTGTACTCATGGCAGATCCACGCCCCAGGGAGAGAGCCCACAGATTCTGTAATCAAGCGTTGGAGGCATTGGTGTTTGCTGTGGAGAGATGGAGGGTGATGCTCTACCCAGCAAGCAGCAGGAGGACCTCGCTGCAAGTCTTCCGAACCATGTGAAAGGAGGTAGCGCAACACGTCTTGAGCAGCACTGTGGTCCTTAGGACGCACACACAGTGCAGGAAGATAATTAACGACCTCAGCCGGGTGGTCAGGGTGAGTCAATGCCTCAACAAATTCTACAGACCAACATCTGTACCACAATCTTCCTACAGTGCCCAAAGCACCAGACATCCAGCACTCACCCACCAACAATCTCTACCCATCAACACTCACACCTACATCTCACACCATGCACACAATGACATCTATTCAACTATGGCAGGCACGTAACCCAAACACATTGCTCCACACTCACTCACACACTTTCCTTTCTCTTGCAGGCAAAGGTGGCTCACAAGAGGGGGGAGCAGGAGCGCACAGGCAGGGGACAAGCTGCCACCCAACCACTGTCTGCGCTGGAGAATTGAGTGCTGCAGCTTATTCGGTGCCAGGTGGTGGGTGCCGTGGCCACTGGCAACGTTGAACCCCTTGGGGACAACAACGATATGTGTTATAAATCTCATCATCATCAAGAAACTACTCATGAAATAACGCTGGACGGCCAGCTGGTGGCGCCATCCAAGGAGTATAAATACTCGGGCGTGGGCCTAGCTTGCCAGGGACATTTTGTAAGACAGGAGCTAGTGAAGTACAACTAGACCTCCATGTTCTGAAACAAGTTGATTAAAGCCTTGCTTTAAACTCAAACCAAGTGCGTAGTGAGTTTTATTACATCAATTTAATCAACTTGATATCGACTCCGCGCTTTGGGTGATTTCGGGAACAGCCAGCTATGACTCAAACCGTAGAAGGGAACTCAGACAAGTAATTGATCCATCATGGAGAAACTACTCAGACCCGCCCGTCTCGACCTGGACCCAAATTCACTTACAGCTGCTAAGGTATGGAAACACTTGTATCATACCTTTAGCAACTTCCTTGAGGAGTGTGGTGAGAATGTTCCTAATAAGTTACGAATGCTTGCTAATTATGTATCCCCTCATGTGTTTGATTATATTGAAGACTGTGTAGACTATGCCGCCGCTATCCAAATAATACAGAAGCTATATGTCAAGTCCCCAAACGAAGTTTTTGCTCGGAATCTACAGGCCACAACTCAACAACAACCCAGAGAATCACTTGACGAATTCCTTCAGAAACTTTGCAGGCTCAGCAAGGATTGTAAACTTAAAGCTGTTACAGCTGAGCAGTACCAGGAGGAGTTAATTCGTGATTCCTTTATTAATGGGATTGCGTCTCCCTTCATACGTCAGCGTCTGTTGGAGAATAAAACCCTCAAGTTACAGGCTGCCTATGACCAGGCATGTTCTCTGGACTTAGCAAAGAGGAATGCAGACACCTATCTTTTACCACGTGCATGGGCTGCTGCTATCTCTTTTAGTGACTCTTTCAATAGGCCTCGGGCGGAAGCCCTCACAGATGACGACTCCAACCTGGCTGATGACAACCCTACTCTGGAAACCTACACTGATGACGACCCCGCCCTAGCGGCATCTTGGCAATCTGGAAGGAAGTGTTTCTTCTGTGGAGGTGTGTTCCATTATAGGAAATTTTGTCCTGCTCGTAACGCAACCTGCAATCATTGCAGCAAGAAACGTCACTTTTCTAAGGTATGCCAGTCAAGAGCCGCTGTTAGTAAGAAAGGCCACTTTTCTAAGGTATACCGGTTGAGAGCTCCTGTTAGTTTTGCAGCTACTATCTATAAAACTGCTCCTCGCCCAAGAGCCACTACTAAGGTTACAGCTGCTATCTATGAAACTGCTCCTCCCCCAAGAACCACTACTAAGGTTACAGCTGTCAAGGGTAAAACTGCCCCATCTCCCATCACAGCTGCTTTTCCCCAAAGTCTGTCCCATGCAGCCACGAAGGTTTTGGTAAATGGACACATTTTGAGTGCACTAATTGACTCATGCAGCTCTGACAGCTTCATTAGTGAGTGGGCTGTCAGTAAGTTAAAACTGCGTATTTACCCCTCGGACAGGGAAATTGCAATGGCTCTGACGACACTGACCACCAATTCTTCCGGCTTTTGTCTTGTCGACCTTATTTTCAATGGCTGCACTTATTCCTCCACCCGGCTCGGGGTGCTCAAAAACCTATGCAGTGATGTGCTCCTGGGACAGGATTTCCAGAAACAACACAAAAGACTCACTTTTGAGTTTGGAGGGTCAAAGCCGGAGCTTACTATTTCCAAAGTACCGTTTTGTGCGCTTTCGGCGGCTTCGCTCGACAAGCACTCCTTGTTTGCCAATCTATCCCCCCGATGTAAGCCCATAGTAACTAAATCACGACATTTCAGCCAAGATGATCGATCCTTTATCGAGGCAGAAATCTCTCGCCTTCTAGCTGACAGTATCATTGAGCCATGTTCATCTTCCTGGCGGGCTCAAGTCGTCATTGTTAAAAATCCTCTGAAGCAACACAAGAAACATCTTTGCATCGATTAATCACAAACTATTAACCAGTATACCGACCTGGATGCCTACCCACTACCATGCATCGATGACATGGTCAATAACCTTGCCAATTACAAGGTATTTTCAACTTTTGATTTAAAGTGCGCATATCATCAAGTATCGTTAAAGGACTTTGACAAAAAGTATACGGCCTTTGAGGCCAATGGTCGGCTTTACCAGTTTTGTCACCTTCCATTTGGGGTCAACAATGGGGTGGCCATCTTTCAACGGGCAATGGATAGCCTAGTCAAACAAGAGAAATTAACGGACACTTTTCCATATCTGGATAATATCACCATTGCTGGTCATGACCAGAAGGAGCATGATGCCAATCTCCAGAAATTTTTTGACGTTCTCTGTCATCGCAACTTAACCTTAAATGAGTCTAAATCTGTGAAATCAGTACCATCAGTCAACATCCTTGGCTACTGGGTGGGCAACGGTGTCATCAAACTGGATCCGGAGCGACTTCGTCCACTTCAGGAGCTCCCTCCCCCTACGAATCTCAGCTCTCTTCGTCGGGCACTCGGCATGTTCACCTATTATGCGAAATGGATACCCCACCTCTCCGACAAAATCCAGCCCCTGCTTCACGCAAAGTTATTTCCATTGGAGGCAACGGCTATTTCAGCTTTCAACCTCCTCAAGCGACAACTGGATAAAGTCACGCTTCGTTCCATTGATGAAAATCTTCCTTTCGTGGTCGAGTGCGATGCATCGGATGTGGGGATCTCTGCTATCTTGAATCAAGGTGGTCGACCCGTTACTGTCCAGAACTTTGCAGGGTAGCGAGCTCCATTATCCTCCTGTCGAGAAGGAGGCTACGGCCATCATCGAAGCTGTACATAAATGGAGTCATTTTCTCGCTCATCGCCATTTCACACATAACCGATCAGCGCTCCGTGGCCTTTATGCTGGATAACCGGAAACGCACTAAGATCAAGAATAACAAAATAAAACTCTGGAGGATGGAATTGGCCACCTTTGGATACACCATACATTATCGACCCGGCAAAGAGAATGTGGCCCCGGATACCCTCACGCGGGCATTCTGCTCTTCTATGTCAACTTTGACTCTTGCAGATCTTCATACTGACTTATGCCAGCCTGGTGTTACCCATATGTTGCACTTTGTGCGATCTAACAATCTTCCATTTTCTACGGAAGATGTGAAAAGAACATGCTCCTCCTGTAGAATTTGTGCGGAATTAAAACCGCAATTCTTCCGTCCATCGGATGGCTCGCTCATACACGAGATGCAGCCTATGCAGCGACTCAGCATTGACTTTAAAGGGCCTTGCCTTCCTCAACGCAAAACACCTGCTTACTTACTATGGTGGATGAATATTCACGCTTTCCTTTTGCTTTCCCCTGTCCCAATATGCTTACTTCCACAGTGATCAAATGCCTTGATCAAGTCTTTTCCCTTTGCAGTACGGCCATAAGAACATAAGAACATAAGAAATAGGAGCAGGAGTAGGCCAATCGGCCCCTTGAGCCTGCTCTGCCATTCAATAAGATCATGGCTGATCTGATCCTAACCCCCCAATCCACTATCACAGAACCATCTCCTGAATCTAACAGAATTAGACACACAAAATAGGAGCAGGATCAGGCTACACAGACCCTGGGCCCGCTCCACTACCCACAGGGCCATGACTGATCCGAACCTAGACTCATGTCCAAATTCCTGCCCGCTCCCCATAACCCTTAATTCCCTTTACTTCTAGGAAACTGTCTATTTCTGTTTTAAATTTATGTAATGATGTAGCTTCTACAGCTTTTTGGGGCAGCATATTCCATGGACCTACCACCCATGTAGTAATGGGTGGTAGTAAAGTAATTCCTCCTCATCTCAGTTTTGAAAGAGCAGCCCCTTATTTTAAGACTATGCCCCCTAGTTCTAGTTTCACCCATCATCGGGAACATCCTCCCCGCATCCACCCGATCCAACCCCTTCACAATCTTATATGTTTCAATAAGATCGCCTCTCATTCTTCTGAACTCCAATGAGTAGAGTCCCAATCTACTCAACCTCTCCTCATATGTCCATCCCCTCATCCCCGGGATTAACCGAGTGAACCTTCTTTGTACTGACTCGAGAGCAAGTATGTCCTTTCTTAAGTATGGACACCAAAACTGTACGCAGTATTCCAGGTGCGGTCTCACCAATACCTTGTACAACTGAAGCAATACCTCCCTATTTTTAGATTCTATCCCCCTAGCAATGAAAGCCAACATTCCATTGGCCTTCTTAATCACTTGCTGCACCTGCATACTAACCTTTTGAGTTTCGTGCACCAGGACCCCCAGGTCCCTTTGTACTTCAGTACTTTCCAGTTTCTTGCCATTAAGATAATAACTTGCTCTACGATTTTTCCTGCCAAAGTGCATAACCTCACACTTTCCAGTATTGTATTCCATCTGCCAAATCTCTGCCCACTTACTTAGCCTGTTTATGTCCCCTTGCAGGTTTTTTATGTCCTCCTCACTCACTACTTTCCCTCCCATCTTAGTATCATCTGCAAACTTTGATATGTTACACTCGGTCCCCTCCTCCAAATCGTTAATATAGATTGTAAAGAGTTGGGGACCCAGCACTGACCCCTGTGGAACACCACTAGTTACTGATTGCCATTCTGAGAATGAACCATTTATCCCAACTCTCTGCCTTCTGTTAGATAGCCAATCCTCTATCCATGCCAGAATATTACCCCCAATCCCGTGATTTTTTTATCTTAAGCAATAATCTTCTGTGTGGTACCTTGTCAAATGCCTTTTGGAAGTCTAAATACACTACGTCCACTGGTTCCCCTTTATCCACCCTATATGTTACTTCCTCAAAGAACTCCAGCAAATTTGTCAAACATGACTTCCCCTTCCTAAAACCATGCTGACTTTGTCCTATTAAATTATGATTATCCAAATGTCCTGTTACTGTTTCCTTAATAATGGACTCCAAAATTTTACCTACCACAGATGTTAGGCTAACCAGCCTATAGTTTCCAGCCTTCTGCCCTTTTTAAATAAGGCTGTTACATTAGCAGTTTTCCAGTCTGCTGGGACCTTTGCCGAGTCCAGGGAGTTTTGGAAAATTATTACCAATGCATCCACAATCCCTACCGCCACTTCCCTCAAGACCCTAGGATGTAAGCCATCAGGTCCAGGTGATTTATCCGCCTTGAGTCCCATTATTTTACCGAGTACCACTTCCTTAGTGATTTTGATCGTGTTTAGCTCCTCCCCCCCTTTAGCCCCCTGTTTGTCCAGTGTTGGGATATTCTTAGTGTCTTCTACTGTAAAGACTGATACAAAATATTCATTCAGTGTTTTTGCCATCTCCATATTTCCCACCATTAATTTCCTGGTCTCATCCTCTAAGGGACCAACATTTACTTTAGCCACCCTTTTTCTTTTTATATAACTATAAAAACTCTTACTATCTGTTTTTATATTTTTTGCTAATTTACTTTCATAATCTATCTTCCCTTTCTTAATCAATCTTTTTGTTATTTTTTGCTGTCTTTTAAAGTTTTCCCAATCCTCTATCCTCCCACTAGATTTGGCTACCTTATATGCCCGTGTTTTAGTCGAATACTATCCTTAATTTCTTTACTTAGCCACGGATGGCTGTCTTTTCTTTTACACCCTTTTCTTCTCAGTGGAATATATATTTTTTGGAAGTTGTAAAATAACTCCTTAAATGTACACCACTGATCATGTATCGTCTTACCCTTTAATCTATTTTCAACCACTCTGATCGGGGTCCCTCCTTCATGTCAAGCGAACTCAAAAGTTATCTCTCCCAACGGGGAATCGCCACAAGTAAAATGACACCATACCATCCCATCGGTAACGGACAGGTTGAGAAATACAACGCTATCATTTGGAATGCTGTTCATCTTGCGCTGAGGTCACGCAACCTACCAGACCAGCAGTGGGAAACTATGCTCCCTGACGTATTGCATTCCATCAGGTTGCTTCTTTCTACGTCCACCAATGTCACACCTCACGAGCAATTCTTCAGCTTCCAGTGTCGCTCCACCCATTGGATGTCCCTACATCATGGTTGGCAGCTCCCGGCCCCGTGCTGCTCCGAAGATTCGTCCAATCGTCTAAAAATGATCCTCTCGTCGACGAGGTAGAACTCACGGATGTCAATCCCACGTACGCGCACGTGCGGTACCCTGATGGCCGGGAGTCCACCGTTTCGCTCCGGGACCTGGCTCCCTGTCCAGCCGGTTCCACGGACCCAACTGATACAGGGACCCATGGTGATGATGCCGACACTCTGCGCTCCCCCAAAGACGACACCCTACCTGGGACATCGAGAGATCTGCTGGCTGCCCTACCAGATCCACTTGGGGAGCCGAGCACTCCCCGTGCGATGGCCACCCGAGGCTAGGACGCCGGTCAATCCCCGGCTATCAAACAGGATGAAGCCAGTTCTGCACCTGTGGCGACCCGCACCCGGAGTCACGATCTCCCCAGCCTCCCTCGGGTCGATCAGAGCAACACGGGCCCTGTTGATCCATCGGTACGGATCAAGCGGCCCAGGGACCAAGACACGATCCGGGGAGATGTGCCTTCTAGCCATAAACAAAAATCTAAAAGACTGCAGCTATTCGTGGTCCGCCTAATCCGTTAAGAAGAAGTCGTCGGATTTCCAAATTTTTTAGGCAGGAAGAATGTTATAAATCTCATCATCATCAAGAAACTACTCATGAAATAACACTGGACAGCCAGCTGGTGGCGCCGTCCAAGGAGTATAAATACTCGGGCGTGGGCCCAGCTTGCCCAGGGGCATTTTGTAAGACAGGAACTAGTGAAGTACAACTAGACCTCCATGTTCTGAAACAAGTTGATTAAAGCCTTGCTTTATACTCGAACCAAGTGCGTAGTGAGTTTTATTACATCAGTATGTTCATCCCTACTCCTTCTTCTCACATCCCACTTCCCCTCACCCCACAAACATTTTGCACATTCCAGTTAATCATGCTGTATGCATGCATTTCTCCCTTATTGCCTTTATGCTTTCAAATACTGAGCAAGCACCTGAGCAGCCTGTTCCTGAGGGCATCGTAGAGGGGGATGCGGGAGAAGAGGAGGAGGAACACACATGTCTGGATGTCTCACCTGCAGGCACCAGCTCAGATACTGGCACTACGTGCTCTTTAGAGGCTCGTATAATAGTTGGATCTGCTCAGGGTGATGCACCAGGAACAAGCGGTCTACAGCAAGGCCAGGGGGATAGGATAGCTCGGGGGCCAGCTCCACAGAGGATGAGTTCACGCATGTGTTCTGCTGCACAGGACTCAGATGAGGACATAAGAACATAAGAACATAAGAAATAGGAGCAGGAGTAGGCCAATCGGCCCCTCGAGCCTGCTCCGCCATTCAATAAGATCATGGCTGATCTGATCCTAACCGCCAATCTACTATCACAGAACCATCTCCTGAATCTAACAGAATTAGACACACGAAATAGGAGCAGGATCAGGCTACACGGCCCCTGGGCCCGCTCCGCTACCCACAGGGCCATGACCGATCCGAACCTAGACTCATGTCCAAATTCCTGCCCGCTCCCCGTAACCCTTAATTCCCTTTACTTCTAGGAAACTGTCTATTTCTGTTTTAAATTTATGTAATGATGTAGCTTCTACAGCTTTTTGGGGCAGCATATTCCATGGACCTACCACCCTCCGAGTGAAGTAGTTCCTCCTCATCTCAGTTTTGAAAGAGCAGCCCCTTATTCTAAGACTATGCCCCCTAGTTCTACTTTCACCCATCATCGGGAACATCCTCCCCACATCTACCCGATCCAACCCCTTCACAATCTTATATGTTTCAATAAGATCGCCTCTCATTCTTCTGAACTCCAATGAGTGTAGAGTCCCAATCTACTCAACCTCTCCTCATATGTCCATCCCCTCATCCCCGGGATTAAACTAGTGAACCTTCTTTGTACTGACTCGAGAGCAAGTATGTCCTTTCTTAAGTATGGACAGCAAAACTGTACGCAGTATTCCAGGTGCGGTCTCACCAATACCTTGTACAACTGAAGCAATACCTCCCTATTTTTAGATTCTATCCCCCTAGCAATGAAAGCCAACATTCCATTGGCCTTCTTAATCACTTGCTGCACCTGCATACTAACCTTTTGAGTTTCGTGCACCAGGACCCCCAGATCCCTTTGTACTTCAGTACTTTCCAGTTTCTTGCCATTAAGATAATAACTTGCTCTATGATTTTTCCTGCCAAAGTGCATAACCTCACACTTTCCAGTATTGTATTCCATCTGCCAAATCTCTGCCCACTTACTTAGCCTGTCTATGTCCCCTTGCAGGTTTTTTATGTCCTCCTCACTCACTACTTTCCCCCCCATCTTAGTATCATCTGCAAACTTTGATATGTTACACTCGGTCCCCTCCTCCAAATCATTAATATAGATTGTAAAGAGTTGGGGACCCAGCACTGACCCCTACGGAACACCACTAGTTACTGATTGCCAGTCTGAGAATGAACCATTTATCCCAACTCTCTGCCTTCTGTTAGATAGCCAATCCTCTATCCATGCCAGAATATTACCCCCAATCCCGTGATTTTTTATCTTAAGCAATAATCTTTTGTGTGGCACCTTGTCAAATGCCTTTTGGAAGTCTAAATACACTACGTCCACTGGTTCCCCTTTATCCACCCTATATGTTACTTCCTCAAAGAACTCCAGCAAATTTGTCAAACATGACTTCCCCTTCATGAAACCATGCTGACTTTGTCCTATTAAATTATGATTATCCAAATGTCCTGTTACTGTCTCCTTAATAATGGACTCCAAAATTTTACCTACCACAGATGTTAGGCTAACCGGTCTATAGTTTCCAGCCTTCTGTCTACTGCCCTTTTTAAATAAGGGTGTTGCATTAGCAGTTTTCCAGTCTGCCGGGACCTTTGCTGAGTCCAGGGAGTTTTGGAAAATTATTACCAATGCATCCACAATCCCTACCGCCAGTTCCCTCAAGACCCTAGGATGTAAGGACCCAGGCGATTTATCCGCCTTGAGTCCCATTATTTTACCGAGTACCACTTCCTTAGTGATTTTGATCGTGTTTAGCTCCTCCCCCCCATAGCCCCCTGTTTGTCCAGTGTTGGGATATTCTTAGTGTCTTCTACTGTAGAGACTGATACAAAATAATTGTTCAGTGTTTTTGCCATCTCCATATTTCCCACCATTAATTTCCCGGACTCATCCTCTAAGGGACCAACATTTACTTTAGCCACCCTTTTTCTTTTTATATAACTATAAAAACTCTTACTATCTGTTTTTATATTTTTTGCTAATTTACTTTCATAATCTATCTTCCCTTTCTTAATCAATCTTTTTGTTATTTTTTGCTGTCTTTTAAAGTTTCCCCAATCCTCTATCCTCCCACTAGATTTGGCTACCTTATATGCCCTTGTTTTTAGTCGAATGCTATCCTTAATTTCTTTACTTAGCCATGGATGGCTGTCTTTTCTTTTACACCCTTTTCTTCTCAGTGGAATATATATTTTTTGGAAGTTGTAAAATAACTCCTTAAATGTACACCACTGCTCATGTATCGTCTTACCCTTTAATCTATTTTCCCAGTCCACTCTACTCAATTCCGCTCTCATACCTTCATAGTCTCCTTTATTCAAGCTTAGCACGCTTGTTTGAGATCCAACCTTCTCACCCTCTAATTGAATATGGAATTCAACCATGTTATGGTCACTCATTCCAAGGGGATCCTTTACTAGGACATATTTAATTAATCCTGTCTCGTTACACAGGACCAGATCTAAGGTTGCTTGCCCCCTGGTCGGTTCAGTTACATACTGCTCAAGAAACCCATCCCTAATACACTCAATGAACTCATCCTCGAGGCAGCCCTGCTCAATTTGATTTGTCCAATTAATATGATAGTTAAAATCCCCCATAATTATAGATGTTCCCTTATTACAAGCCTCAACTATTTCCTGATTGATACTCCATCCAACAGAGTTGCAACTGTTTGGAGGCCTATAGACTACGCCCACTAGTGTTTTTTTCCCCTTATTATTCCTTATCTCCACCCAAACTGTTTCATTATCCTGATCTTTTGACCCAATATCATTTCTCTGTATTACAGTGATTCCTTCCTTTATTAACATAGCCACCCCACCTCCCCTTCCTTCCTGCCTGTCCTTCCTGATCGTTAAATAACCTGGTATGTTTAATTCCCAGGCATTGTCAACCTGCAGCCATGTTTCTGTAATGGCCACAAGATCATACCCATATGTAGTTATTTGTGCCATTATGGGGAGGCGTTTAGAAGAAGGGTGATTGGCATGCACATGCAGATGATAGGTGCAATGGCAATGGTGCCTGAGAGTCTCTTGGCACAGGTAAGGAGCATAGAGATGTCCGCCTCCAACATTGCACAAGATTCTGCGCACGCCATGGATCCCATCATTTGTAGTCTGCAAAGGATGGTAGACTCCCAGAGAGACCGTGGTGACCCAGACCTGATGCCACGTGTGATGGGCGATCTAGCAGCTTCCATTGCAGCACAGGCAGAAGCAATGCAATGTCTTACTGCTCTCATGCAGTCTCAGCTTGATGCCACGCAAGCTCTGACTGCTGCCATCGTGGTTAGGCCTACCACTATCATGGTGTTGCAGCAGGCCAGCAATCTGTGCTCCAACAGATTGCTAGGGATGCTGAGGTGATGCCCCGGGGAATGACAGTAGGTCAGTGGTGCAGTAACCTGCTGTCCTCTCTCAGGATGACAGCATTCCTGCTCCCACCACTGGCACTCCGCCATGGCCCTTGTTGCTGCCTGTCATCCAGCCAGCCCATGCTGAGGTGGTGCAGTCTACAGCTGGGCCTTCCGGGCCCAGAGCTGGTCGAGGGCATCCTGCAAGGCCATCTGAAGTCTCCCGCACGGACACTCAGCAGCCTTCCACCTGCCCTGCTGCAGCCAATGGGCCAACACTTCATAGGAGCACTAGAGTAGGCAAAGGCACTGTAACGAGGGGCACTAAGGGATTAAACAAGGGTGAATAGGTAATATTGTTGTTGTAAATATGTGTTGATTGATTTTTGCTAAATTTATTAATTCAGTTTGGATTATTTTGTGGTGTCTCTCATTTCAGTTTTGTGCTGTGATATGGCCTGCGACAAGGATAGAATGATGGGGATGTGGTGAGCAACGGGTACTGGGGTTTAATTCATTCAAACCGCAGTCTGATGAGGCGGTCACGCACCACCCTTCTGGAAGGCTGATTGAGTAGCTGCCTCCTCCCTTGCTCCTGTTCCTCCTCCTCATCATCCTCCCCATCGTCCTCCTTGTCTTCCTCTTCATCCTCATCCTCCTCCTCCTCTCCCTCTTCCTTCTCCTGAGGTGGTCCCGCAATCCCTGGTGGTAAGGGCTGGGCCCTCATGATGGCCAAGTTGTGGAGCATGCAGCAGCCCACCATGAAATGGGACACCCACTCAGCCGAGTACTGGAGGGCTCCTCCCAAGTGGTTAAGTCAGCGGAACCATTGCTTCAGCAGACCGATGGTCTTCTCGATGATGTTCCTGGTGGCAGCATGGCTCTCATTATATGAGTGCTGGGCAGGAGTGTTGGGGAGTCATGAGCCAGGTAGAGAGCAGACAGCCCTTGACTCCGAGCAGCCAGCCACAAGCTTGATGTGGTGGCTGGAAGAGTGCTGGCACACCGGTCTGGCACAAGATGAAGTCATCGTTACTGCTGCCAGGATAGCGGGCATTGACATTGAGGATTCGCTGTCTGTGGTCGCACACCAACTGCACATTAAGTGAGTGGTAGCCTTTGAGGTTGAGGAAGATCTCAGGATTGTTATGCGGTGCCCGCAAAGCAACATGGGTGCAGTCAATGGCGCCCCACACCATGGTGAATCCCGCTATCCTGGCAAAGCCACATGCATGCTCATCCTGCTTCTCTGGTGATGTGGAAGGAAATGTAACCCCTTCTCCTACTGTAAAGAGCCTCTGTGACCTCCCGGATGCAGCGATGGATGGCGAACTGCGAGATGTTAGCTGTGTCTCCTGTTGCAGACTGGAAGGATCCGCTGGCAAAGAAATTGCGGGCGACGGTGAGCTTGACTGCCACTGAGAGAGCTGTGGTCACCCTGATCTGAGGTTGGAGGCCTGGTTGCAGGAGGTGGCAGAGTTCTGTGACTACCTCCTTGGTGAAGCAGAGCCTTCTAATACACTGCTCCTCGCTTAATTGGAGGTAGGAGAAGTGCTCTTGGAATACCCTCGGAGGGTAAGGCCTCCTGGTGAGAGCCCTGATGGCCCTCCTCCTCCCTCTGGCCACATGTTCCAGTCTTTTTTTCTGCCTCCGCTCCCTCCACCGTAGATCCTGGAGGGCAAGGTCGACTGCCAGGACAGCCCCCATTAATGTAACCAAGTGTGGCAGCTTGATTTTTTAAAAGAATAAATGTAGCTACTTTTTAGTTGCCACAACACTCCTCATACAAAATAACCTTGAAATTACTGAATGAAACTGTTGGACTATGTGAAACTGACAAGAAACCACTGCAACACCACTAGCTTGACAGCTGCAAGTGATTACTGATGATCCCTTTAAATAACGTCCCTGGAGCTGGCTTCCTGCTGCTTCACACCAGCTCTCCCTGTCGCTGTTTACTCCAGGTGCTAATGTAGGTGGCGTCAATCAATTTCGCAGGTCGGGCGGTCAGTGAGCGTTGCACAGTCATTGACTTCACGATCCACCTGGCGTTGAGGCTCCTGGCGATAACCATTACCGGTGGCGCTATGGGGGGTGGGGGTGAGATTTGGCGTGCGGCGCTGGATTTGCGCGCCCCGGCGATAATGCTCTAGTGCCCCGTTACCGCTACCTGCTGGCGCTAACGGGAGGTGCTAAGGGGATGAATTTCTTCCCCCAGTGTATCCTGTGGCTCAATGTGAGTAACTTCATAGCATATCTATGAGAGTTGATTTTATATATATAATGTATACACACACACATATATGTATCTTTAAATATATGCACACAAATTCTCTCTCTCTATATATATATTATGAGGGAGAGAGATGAGATCCAAATCCTTTGACATGTTTTTATCCCCTAATCTTAGCGATCGATTTGGACAAACTACAAACAGCACTATTTCTGCTAGCTCTATGGTATTTTCAGCTGATTTCTTGTTTTTCATGGACGTTCAACTTAATGTGAAAAGAAATTCAAAATTCTGTTGGTTACACCATGAAGAATTGCTGTTTCAGCAAAGAAGCAAAGACAGCCTCTACTTTTAATTCAAGAAAATCAATCATAAAGGATAAGATAGAGAGAGGAAAAAAAACACATCAAACTTGTTTGGACTTTAAAATGAGCAATTAAAGCCAAAAAAGTTGAGATTCAGGTAGATTTTGTGCGTCCTACTTATATGACTCTTTGTTCTTTCACTACTGTTGCTCAAAGCTTATCTTGTCCTTGCATAAAAACCGCAGTTTGGTTTAGATTTGCTACAGACACATATTCAATAGGACGCATTGGATTAGGCTGTATGAATGTAAATTTGAAAGTAACCCTTTGTGGACCGGAGTAGCAGGCTGCTGCATTGATCAAATGCAAAGGTAGGTCAGAACCTTAAAGTCTCAGTAGTGTACTGTTTTATGGTGTTAATGACTAACCTGGGCTACCAGGCAACAACCAGAAGACTAACGCTTGTATGTTAGTTGCAGACTGTAGAATTTTGTATGATCCATAATTAAAGACACGTACTGATGTAAAATGGTGATTCGGTTGATGCACAACTACAAGTACTGCATTATATCATGTATATTATTATAATAGTAACAAATTTTAGATATATTCGTCCACTGTTCTTTTCCATAATGCACACTAACCTTTCACGTAATACCCTCTGATAGGACTGGATTTTCATGTAAATAGTAACCGGGAACTAGAGGATAATTTTATTTTCCTGCAGTGGTATAAAGCAAGCTGCCATCAGGGTTTCTAGTTGTTATCCTTCTTGCTAATGTCAGTTACTTTTGAAAAGTGGATGGGCTAGTGGTCAAAACCGTCCAATTTTTTTTGACAAAAAGAGAATGGCCAGGATCTGGTCTTATCTACACAGAGGTTTCATTTGCTCTGAGCACGAGCTACCGACCATAGAGCACATATACCAGAAACGCTGTTTACGGAGGTCACGGTCCATCATCAAAGACCCTACCCACCCCAGCCACAGTCTGTTCGCCCTCCTGCCATCTGGAAGACGCTACAGATGCATTCGCACCCGTACGACCAGATTTAGGAACAGCTTCTTTCCCAGGGCTGTCATCCTACTGAACTCCACAAATAAACTCCAAAGCCTGCACATCTGCCAATGCACTTTATTATGGTTATGTTTATGTTAATGTATTACAAGCCAAATGTATGTTGAATGTTTAAATGTCTTAATCTAAATGTACACTCTCGGGAGCCGCAAGCCTACATTTCGTTGTACTGCACTTGTGCACTAACAATGACAATAAAAGTTGATTTGATTTGATTTGATTTGAGAGCTGGGCTACATGATAATTGTGCTTTAAGGTCTAGTAATTTTGTTAGTTAGTATTTATGGCCACTAACTATTGCCCTGGTGGCTCAAATTGCTTCTGGGAGTAAACAAGTGTAACACACATTAACGCAATGGCCCGGTATTAATGTAATTTCTGATTGTTAAATGCTCATTAAGGAAAATTACCGGGAATCATGCAAATTCCCAGAAGATTTACCCAATTTGCATATTACATTAATTTCACGCAATTGGAATTAGTACAAAAGCTCGAGAGAAAGAGAGTTTGTGGAGTTCGAAGGGTGGGCAGAGCAGGAGATAGTTTAACAAAATAGTCAGAGAGGAGTCTTTCATTGAACTACAGGTGTAGTAGCATCAAGAGGAAGAGGGGCAGAAACAGGAACATTAGGGGACCAAAGCTCTGGTGGTTGAAGGACATGTAAGGTGGATCGTCAGGTCTTTTTACTGCCCAAGTCGGTATGAGCACCACTGAAATGCCACAGACCTTGCTATCAGTGAGGAACGGCGTGTAAGGAGATCACTTCGACACTGATGTTATCTTTGACCCTTGTCAGCTCTGGCAACCAGACCTGCAGCAAAGTTGCAACATCTGGATGGCACTCTTAGTGAACATGAAAGTGACCACTGCTCCAAACTTGTATACTTCTGGGTCCTTCCAGGCACCAGCAGGAGAGTGTGCAGCTCACCACTACATCCCAGAGGAAACAGATGCCCTATTTCACTACATGCGTGTACAAATCCAGTTCAGCCAGTGTGTAGCATAGTTGGTGAGGATGAATCCATTTTGTTTTTAGTTCAGTGGCATTTCCTGAACACAAGGTGCCATTAATTATATTCACATTGTCATTCGTGCACCTACAGGCAATGGTCTATCTTTAGCAACAGAAAGAGTTTGTGCTCCCTTAATATTGAGATGATACAAACACACCAGCAATAAATTATGCAAGTTAATACCTGCTGCCCTGAGTGCTCATGACATGCATCTCCTGAGGGAATCTAGGATTGTGTGTTACAAGAAGCTCTACCAACACCCAGACCCAAGAGGAAAGGTCTACAACAGCATACATTTGTGAGGCAGATATATAACTGAGCACACCCTGGACTTGTCCAGAAAAAAAGAAAGAACTTGCATTTATATATCGGCTTTCACAACCTCAGGACATCTCAAAGTGCTTTACAGCCAACGAAATACTTTAAAATTAACAACAGAAAATGCTGGAAATACTCAGCAGGTCAGGCAGCATCTGTGGAGAGAGAAACAGAGTTAACGGTTCAGGTCTGGGACCCTTCATCAGAACTGGAAAAAGCTGGAGATGTAACAGATATTAAGCAGGTGCAGAGACAGGGAGGGGGGTTTAGGAGGGGAGGAAGGAATTGAAAGAACATACTGTACTTTTGTAAGAGGCAGGAAAGATAAAATGTTGCAAATGGGAATGGCAAAAATCGTACAGCATGAAAAATGGGGGCAGGGGTTATTATCTGAAATTGTTGAACTCGATGTTGAGTCCGGAAGGTTGTAAAGTGCCTAATCGAAAGATGAGGTGCTGTTCCTCGAGCTTACGTTGAGCTTCATTGGAACAATAATAGGCCAAGGACAGAGAGATCAGAGTGGGAGTGAAGCGGAGAATTAAAGTGACAGGCGACAGGAAGTTCAGGGTCACCCTTACGGACTGAACGGAGGTGTTCCGCAAAGCGGTCGCCCAATCTGCGTTTGGTCTCCCCAATGTAGAGGAGACCGCTTGACCAATGTTTGACAAATTTATTAGAGTTTTTTGAGGATGTAACTAGCAGGGTAGATAAAGGGGAACCAATGGATGTAGTATATTTGGATTCCCAAAAGTCATTCGATAAGGTGCCACATAAAAGGTTATTACACAAGATTAGGGCTCATGGGGTTGGGGGAAATATAGTAGTATGGATAGAGGATAGGTTAATGGACAGAAAACAGAGAGTAGGGATAAATGGATCTTTTTCAGGTTGGCAGGCTGTAACTGTTGGGGTGCCACAAGGATCAGTGTTGGGGCCTCAGCTATTTACAATCTATATTAATGACCTAGATGAAGGGACCGAGTGTAATGTATCCAAGTTTGCTGATGATACAAATCTAGGGTGGGACAGTAAGCTGTGAGGAGAACACAAAGGGATATGGATAGACTAAGTGAGTGGGCAGTAAGGTGGCAGAAGGAGTATAATGTAGGGAAATGTGAGGTTATTCACTTTGGTAGGAAGAATAGAAAAACAGAATATTTTTTAAATGGTGAGAAACTTTGAAATGTTGGTGTTCAGAGAGATTTGGGTGTCCTCGTGCAAGAAACACAGAAAGCTAGCATGCAGGTACAGCAAGCTTTAAGGAAGGCAAATGGCATGTTGGCCTTTATTGCAAGGGGGTTGGAGTATAAGAGTAAGGAAGTCTTGCTACAATTGTACAGGGCCTTGGTGAGACCACACCTGGAGTTCCGTGCACAGTTTTGGTCTCCTTATCTAAGGAAGGATACACTTGCCTTGGAGGCGGTGCAGCGAAGGTTCACTAGATTGATTCATGGGGTGAGAGGGCTGTCCTATGATGAGAGAATGTGTAGAATGGGCCTATACTCTCTGGAGTTTAGAAGAATGAGAGGTGATCGCATTGAAACATACAAGATTCTGAAGGGGATTGATAGGGTAGATGCTGAGAGGTTGTTTTCCCTGGCTGGAGAGTCTAGAACTAGGGGGCATAGTCTCAGAATAAGGGGTAGGCCATTTAAGACTGAGATGAGGAGGAATTTCTTCACTCAGAGGGTTGTGAATCTTTGGAATTCTCTGCCCCAGAGGGCTGTGGATGCCGAGTCTTTGAGTATATTCAAGGCTGAGATAGATAGATTTTTGGACTCTCGGGGAATCAAGGGATATGGAGATCGGGCGGGAAAGTGGAGTTGAGGCCGATGATCAGCCATGATCTTATTGAATGGCGGAGCAGGCTCGAGGGGCCATAAGGCCTGCTCCTGCTCTTATTTCTTATGTTCTTATGAGCATTTCTTGTGTTTAAACTGCTCTGCTGGTGCCTTACATAGAAACATAGAAGATAGGAGCAGGAGTAGGCCATTCGGCCCCTCGAGCCTGCTCCGCCATTCAATGCGATCATGGCTGATCATCCAAATTCAGCACCCTGTCCCTGCTTTCTCCCCATACCCCTTGATCCCTTTAGCCTTAAGAAATATATCCAACTCCTTCTTGAATATATTTAATGAATTGGCCTCTACTGCCTTCTGTGGTAGAGAATTCCACAGGTTCACTACTCTCTGGGTGAAGAAATTCCTCCTCATTTCTGTCCTAAATGGCTTAGCCCTTATCCTTAGACTGTGACCCCTGGTTCTGGACTCCCTGACCATCGGGAACATCCTTCCTGCATCTAGTCTGTCCAGTCCTGTCAGAATTTTATAAGTTTCAATGAGATCCCCTCTCATTCTTCTAAACTCCAGCGAGTATAAGCCCAATCGACCCAATCTCTCCTCATACGATATTCCTGCAATCCCAGGTATCAGCCTGGTGAATCTTCGCTGAACTCCTTCTATGGCAAGAACATCCTTCCTCAGATAAGGTGACCAAAACTGCACACAATACTCAAGATGTGGTCTCACCAACGCCCTGTACAACTGCAGCAAGACATCCCTGTTCCTGTACTCAAACCCTCTCGCTACGAAGGCCAACATACCATTTGCCTTCTTAACCGCCTGCTGCACCTGCATGCTTACCTTCAGCGACTGGTGCACAAGGACACCCAGGTCTCGTTGCACTTCCCCTTTTCCTAATCTATTGCCATTCAGATAATAATCTGCCTTCCTGTTTTTGCCACCAAAGTGGATAACCTCGCATTTATCCACGTTATATTGCATTTGCCATGCTTCTGCCCAATCACCCAACCTGTCCAAATCATCGTGGAGTTTCTCAGCATCCTCCTCACAGCACACACGCCCACCCAGCTTTGTGTCATCTGCAAACTTGGAGATATTACATCTAGTTCCCTTGTCTAGCTCATTAATATATATTGTGAATAGCTGGGGTCCAAGGACCGATCCCTGCGGTACCCCACTAGTCACTGCCTGCCACTCTGAAAAAGACCCGTTTATTCCAACTCTTTGCTTTCTGTCTGCCAACCAGTTCTCTATCCAAGTCAATACCTTGCCCCCAATCCCATGTGCCTTAACTTTACATGCTAATCTCTTATGCGGGACCTTATCGAAAGCCTTCTGAAAGTCCAAATACACCACATCCACTGGTTCTCCCTTATCTATTTTACCAGTATGAACTGTTGACAGAATAATGATAGAAAGCTGCATGCTGTGCAATGTTGGACGCAGCTTACGAAGAGGAGCTGCAGCAAGGCATGAACTCCACGCAACACAGGAGTAAGTGTCTGGAGTGGCACAACCATGCTCGGCACTCATTGATTAATTCCGCCCCCCCCAACCCCAGAGTCCTGCATATAGCTTTCCCTGCAGAGAAAAGGATGGAATGCAGAAATCTGTAAATATATTCTGGATACAATTCTCCATGCTTTTATTACATACAAGACGATGGGCTAGAAATTTGTTATAGCCAAGGAATGGGCAATATCAATAGAGAATTAGCGCCAGGCGCAAATGCTTTAGACTGCATGCAAAATTCATCCTCACTGTTCAATAAAATGATTGGAGTCCTAAATCAAGTCTTAAAACCCAAACTCATTGGAGTTACCATTAAAGGCTGGACCAATATCGGGTGCAATCTAATCGCAACTCATCATTGCCACAGGCTTTTTTCACTACTTAAAGGGAAGGTTCATTGATGCTGTAGCACCTCATTCTCAGCATTGCTGGCTGTGCAGTTGCCTCAGGAAGCAGAAGCAGAACAAGGCGAAGGAGCTGGAGGACTGAACCAGGTGTGCTCATGGCAGGTCCACAGCCCAGGGAGAGAGCCCGCAGATTCTCCGATGAAGCATTGGAGGCATTGGTTTTCACTGTGGAGAGACTGAGGGCAGTGCTCTACCCGGCAAGTGGCAGGAGGCCCTCGCCACAAGTATTCCGCATCATGTGGAGGGAGGTAGCGCAGCACGTCTCGGGCAGCACTGTGGTCCCCAGGACCCGCACACAGTGCAGGAAGAAATTTACAAACGTCAGTCGGGTGGTCAGGGTGAGTGAATACTTCAACAAATGCTACATACCACCATCTGAACCACAATCTTCACACACTGCCCAAAGTACCACACCCCCAGCACTCACCCACCAACAATCTCTACCTACCAACATTCACACCCACATCTCACACCCTGCACACAATGACAGCTATTCAACTATGGCAGGCACATCACCCAAACACATTGCCCCACACTCACAACAGGAGGGAGCAAGAGCGCACAGGAGGGGGACAAGCTGACACGCAACCACTGTCTAAGTTGGAGAATCGAGTGCTGCAGATTATTGGGTGCCAGGTGGTGGGTGCCGTGGCCACCAGCGACGTTGACCTCCTTTGGGGACAACAACGATATGTTCATCCCTACTCCTTCATCTCACATCCCACTTCTCCCTCACCCCACAAGTGTTTTGCGCTTTCCAGCTAATCATGATGTATGCATGCCTTTCTCCCTTCCTGCCCCCCTCCCCTCACCTTAACCCAACTCTTGTGCCTTTATGCTTTCAGATAACCAGCAAGCATCTGAGCAGCCTGTCCCTAAGGGCACGGTAGAGAGCGAGGCGGGAGAAGAGGAGGAAGAAGAATGCACTGCGTCACTGCATGTTTCAGCCGCAGACACCAGCTCAGATACAGGCACTAGGCGCTCTTTAGAGGCTAGTATAGTAGCGGGATCTGCACAGGGTGAGGCACCGGGGACGAGCAGGCTGCAGCAAGGCCAGGGGGCAAGGGTAGCTCGGAAATGAGCTCCCTGGCAAGTTCACGCGCGAGTTCTGCTGCACAGGACTCAGCTGAGGACCTCGATGGGGAGGCATTTAGAAGAAGTGTGATGGACAGGCACACGAAGATGATAGGTGCAATATCAAGGGTGCCCAAGAGCCTTCAACATTGCACAAGGCTCCGCGCACACCATGGAGCCCATAATTTCCAGTCTGCAAAGGATGATAGACTCCCAGAGAGACCGTGGCGACCCAGACCTGATGCCGCGTGTGATGGGCAATCTGGCAGGTTCCATTGCAGCACAGGTGGAAGCGACACAATGTCTTAATGCTGTAATGCAGTCTATGGTTGTGGCATCCAATCTCAGACTGCTCTCATGCACTCTCAGCTTGATGCCACGCTGCCATCGTGGCTGGGTCTACCACCATCGACCGGGGCTTTCATGGTGTCGCAGCAGGCCAACAATCTATGCTCCAACAGATTGGTAGGGATGCAGAGATGCTGCCCCGGGGGAGTAGCAGTGGGTCAGTGGAGCAGGAAGCTGCTGTCCTCGCTCAGGATGACAGCATTCCTACTCCCACCACTGCCACTCCGCCATTGCCCTTGTTACTGCCTGTCATCCAGCCAGCCCAGACTGCCATGCTGAGGTGGTGCAGTCTACAGCCGGGCCTTCCAGGTCCAGAGCTGGTCGAGGGCGTCTTGCAAGGCCATCTGAAGTCTCCTACATGGACACTCAGCAGCCTTCCATCAGCCTTGCTACAGCCATTGGGCCAAATCATCGTAGGAGCACTAGAGTAGGCAAAGGCACAGTAACAACAGGCACTAAGGGACTGCACAAGGGTGAATAGATAATATTTTTGGTGTAAAAATGTGTTCACTGATTTCTGATAAACTTATTAATTCACTTACCATTCTTTTGTGGTGCCTGTCATTTTAGCTTTGTGGTGTGATACGGTCTGTGAGAGGGATGGAATAATGAGGACATGGTGAGCCAAGGGGATCTGGGCTTTAAGTCATCCTAGTCTGAGGCTGGTGGTCTGTTTGGAGGAGATGGCAAAGTTCCATGATCACCTCCTTGGTGAGGTGGAGCCATCTGATACACTGCTCCTCGCTTAATTGAAGCTAGGAGAAGTGCTCTTGGAATACCCTTGGAGGGTAAGACCGCCTGGTGTGAGCCCTGATATCCCTCCTCATCTCTCTGCGCACATGTTTCCATTTTTCTCGCTGTCTACGCTCCCTCCGCCATAGATCCTGGAGTGCAAGGTGGCATGCCAGGACAGCCCCCATTAATGTAACCAAGTGTAGTAGTTTGATTCTTTGAAGGATAAATGTAACTACTTTTTAGTTGCCACAAGACACCTGTTACAAAAAAACCTTGGAATTACTGAATGAAACTGTTGCAGTGGGTGAAACTGACAAGAAACCACTGAAATTGCACTAACTTGACAGCTGCGAGTGATTACTGATGATCCCTTTAAATAACGTCCCTGGAGCAAGCTTCCTGGTGCTTCACACCAGCTCTCCCTGTTGCTGTTTACTCCAGGCGCTAAGGTAAATGGCGAGAATTAATTTAGCAGATCGGGCGGACAGTGAGCATTGCACACTCTCTGATGCCATGATCCACCTGGCGTTGACGTTCCTGGTGATACCTCTTACTGGCGGCACTACGGGAGGGGGAGGGGCAGTGGGCGGATTTGACGTGTGATGCTGGATTCGCCCCGCCCCAGCAATACTGATCTAGCACCCCATTAGCACCATCTGCTGGCACTAATGGGAGGCGCTAAGGGGATGAATTTTCCCCTTAAGTTTTTTCTTCTTGGTCATTGTTGTGTAAAATAACTTTATTTAAGTTAGAAAAAATAAATGACTGCAATATTAACAGCATTTACTTTTAAAGAATAAAGGACTTGCATTGATATTTTGTCTTATGCTGTCTCTCAGAAACATCTGAAAGTACTTCACATAAAATGAATTACTTTGAAGTGAAGTAAATGCAGCAGCCATTTAGCGTATATATACAGAACCCAGAAACAGCAATGAGATGGATGAGCAGTTAACCTGATATAGTTGGTGTTGTTTAATGAAGGAATGTTGGCCAAACACTGGAAGAACTCCTCCTTCTCTTCAAATAGTTTATAAATGAGGCCACAATACTGCACTAAAGTGTAGACTTAGATTATGTGCTGAAGTCAAATGATGTTGCTTGAATGCAGAATATTCTGAGAAGTAAAAACCCAGTTGACACTTATTATTAATGTGAGAATGCATAGTTGCTGTATGTTTAACATGATGCTGACTCCTTATGTTGTAAGTATATGTGGGCATGTACCCTTTCTTGTGCACTCTCCCTAAGTAATGCTCTATTGGAAGGCATAGATGGGGAGGCTTCCTGAGCAATCTCCTTAGAACTTGCTTGTGATTCTGGTGGCTGCCTACCTCTCAGTGCTACAGATACAGACAGTGATACTCGATAGAGAAGAGAACGTTTGCTTCATGACACTACCCACCTGCATGGTAGAATTCGCATCACTATCAAAGTCAGCACTGAGGCAAGTGACTTGCTGATGAGCTCTTGCTTTTGAGTTATCTTCTGCTTTATGACTGTTCCCGTGGGGTCGGAATTGTTGTGTATGTAATATGTATGTTACTTTAAACCTATGGCCAGGGCGGCACTACTTTGTAGGGCGTAGTGATACCATAGTACCACTCCTGGCCATAGGGGTATAAATAGTACTGTGGGTACTGATCTCCCCTCAGTTCCCACCTGTTGGTGTTAAGTAAAGACCTACGTTGAATCTTCCAAGCTGTCTCTTCATTATTGGATTAAGTATAGACACATACTTTACACTGGCGACGAGTAAGGTTCGAACTCACCAGTACACGGTACAACAAAGGAATGGCAGCAGTACGGAGAGAGAAGGAGAGAGGCTTCTTACCAGCCAGCCTGCAGAGTCCAGCATCGACCAAAGGAAACCGCCCAGCACTCCAGGTTCGGGAGGAGCAGCAGCAACGGAGCGAGAGAGAGAAGGTTCCAACAGAAGCTGCAGCAGCTGAGAGAAGAGGCTGAACGGGCGCTCCAGCCACGGGGCAAAGGTCCACCCAGGGCCAGGTAAACTGAAATCCTTCCCGGGGAACGGGAGCTGCAAGGGCCAGAACGGGCAGGCGATCTGGGGAACAAACGGAGCCACGAGGACTAGCAAGCCACGAGAGGGGAAGGTCGTTGTTAATAGCGGCGGTGGCAATAACGGGAGCTGCAAGGGCCATAAATAACGACGCTGGAGAGAGGTCGTTAGCAGCAGCAGGAGAAAAGGCGGGAAAACGCCATCTAGTGGACAAAGGGGAAAAGTTTTTTCTCTTCAGCAGTTTAAAATAAAAAAAAATTAAAAAACGCCATCTAGTGGACAAAGGCAGGAAAAGCTCTTCAGCAGTTTAAAATGTCTACAGAAGGTTGGTTGTCAGCATTTGTTGAGGACACAGAAGAGTGGGATGCCTATGTCGAAAGGCATGAACTTTATTGCATAGTAAACAAGGTGAAAGATGACGAAAAGGCAGCAACCTTATTAAATTTTATGGGGGCAAAAACATACGGTCTGCTGAGGAATCTTCTTACTCCAGAAAAGCCAGCAGACAAAACGTATGCCCAAATTGTTGATACGTTAAGGGAACATTTAAACCCTAAGCCACCATTTATAGCAGAAAGGTACCGCTTCTACAGATGCGACCAAAGGAATGATGAGTCGCAGGCAGCCTATTTGGCTGAGCTCAGAAGGTTGTCCAAACATTGCCAGTTTGGAGCCTTTTTGGCGGACGCGATCAGAGACAGATTTGTCTGTGGCATGTTAAATGAGAGCACACGAAAACGGTTGCTAGCCAAGAAACAGCTCAGCCTAGATCAGGCGATTGAAATAGCATCGTCGCATGAAGCAGCAGCACAGGGTGCTGCTCAAATGCGACAAAACACAACCTGCTATGACACCCATGAGGTGACATTTCACAAAGGTAAATGCTACCGTTGTGGCAAAACCACCCACGACCAAAGTAATTGTTGGTTTCGTGATAAAATATGCCGGCAGTGTGGGAAAAAGGGGCATATAGTGAAAGTTTGTCGGTCGGGTACGAAACCCAATAGTGGGGGCAGTCCGAGCAGTACCAAGGCAAGGACAAAAATACATAAGATGTCTGACAGTAGCTCAGACGAGTCACAGGAAGGCACAAAAGCAGAGCCTAAAGGTCTGGGATGTCTCAAGTTATATGGTGTAGACAAAACGGAGGACCACAGCACAATGTGGGTTAAAATGAAGGTAGCAGGCATCGAAGTTAATATGGAGCTGGACACGGGTTCAGCCCTATCAGTAATTAATGAACAAGATTATAACAGGCTGTTCAAACGCATTCCCTTAAAGGATACGGAAATTAAATTAAAAACATATACGGGACAAAAAGTTTACCCGAAGGGAAAAATGCAAGTAACAGTTAAATACAACGGCAGAAAAGTGCCAGGACTTTATTTATACGTCCTACCAAACGGTGGACCACCACTTTTGGGTAGGGAATGGATAAGAAAAATCCATTTCGACTGGAAGTCGATACACGAGTTAAAAGTAGAGACCACCAAGGATGATACAACCATTACAAGCAGGCTGTCGAAAATATTGGCAAAAACGCCAGAGGTGTTCCAACAAGGGCTGGGGACCTTAAAGGACATTAGAGCAAAAATAACTATTGCTCAAGACGCAAACCCCAAGTTTTGTAAGGCCAGACCGGTGCCTTACGCCATTCGGCCAGCTGTGGAAGCAGAACTGGATGCCTTAGAGAGTGCAGGTGTCCTTACAAAGATTGAGTGGAGTGAGTGGGCCACGCCCATCATCCCAGTTATAAAGAAATCTGCAAATAACACACCGGGGGAACCAAAGAAGGTTCGCATTTGCGGGGATTTTAAGATAACTATTAACCCAGTCCTGCACACGGTACAGTATCCGCTGCCGCGGATAGAGGACATATTCGCATCGTTAGCTGGGGGTAGACACTTTACGAAGATTGACCTTTGTCAAGCTTATTTACAGATGGAGGTGGAACAGGACTCGAAAAAGCTCCTAACGATTAACACACACAAGGGATTGTACCAGTATAATCGCCTGGTATTTGGTGTGGCGTCCGCCCCGGCAATATGGCAGAGGACCATGGAACAGGTCTTACAGGGCATTCCAGGAACGCAATGCTACCTGGATGGCATCCTGGTGACAGGACAAACGGATAATGACCACCTCGCTAACCTGGAGCGAGTACTTCTGCGGTTACAACAATACGGACTCAGGGCGAACAAGCAGAAATGTGAGTTTTTCCAGGAACGTATCTCATACTGTGGTCACATTATAGACAAGGAAGGCCTGCATAAGCCCCGGAAAAGATCGAGGCAGTAGTGAAGGCCCCGCCCCCTGAGAATGTATCTCAGTTACGACCATTCTTAGGCCTTATAAACTATTACCATAAGTTCCTCCCGAACTTATCGTCCATTTTACATCCACTAAATTCATTGCTGCAAAGGGGAGTCTCCTGGAATTGGGACGAAGCGTGTGAGGCTGCTTTTAAAAAGGGTAAACAACTCATTACATCAAAGGAAGTGCTCGCACACTGTGACCCAAAAATGCCAATGAGGTTGGCATGTGACACCTCCCCGTATGGTATAGGGGCAGTGTTGTCACACAAATTTCCCAATGGGACGGAGAGGCCAATAGCATTTGCCTCAAGGTCGTTAACTACAGCCGAAAGAAACTATGCGCAAGTCGACAGGGAGGCCCTCAGTCTGGTGTGGGGTGTAAAAAAATTCCACCACTACCTACATGGGCAACGTTTCACACTACTGACGGATCATCAACCGTTGGTGTCGATATTTAATCCAACAAAAGGGGTGCCCCTGATGACGGCCCAAAGGCTACAGAGATGGTCACTGTTCTTAGGCGCACACCAGTACCTTATCGAATATAAGGGTACCAAACAGCATGGCAATGCGGATGGCCTGTCGCGGCTGCCATTGCCTGCCGAGATCGAAGAGATAGTACAGGACCCCGTGGAAATATATCATACGGCTGTTATGGAACACTTGCCCATCACCAGCCAATGTATCGAGCAGGAAACACAGAACGACCCGACACTGGCAAGGGTTTACGAATTGACCGTGAAAGGCTGGCCGGCGCAGGGTGACGCATCATTGCCGGCGTTTTCGGCAAGGAAGGACCAGTTGTCCGTCTGCCGGGGCACATTGATGTGCGGAGCCAGGGTGGTGGTCCCTCAAAAATTACAACATAAAGTGTTGCGGGACTTACACGAAGGTCATCTGGGGGGTGTCAAAATGAAAAGCCTTGCCAGAGCCTACGTCTGGTGGCCCGGCATTGACAGGGACATCGAGGAAGTAGCAAAAGCGTGCCAAGGGTGCCAGATGGTACAGAACGTACCACCCCAAGCCCCACTACATCCGTGGGAGTGGCCCTCAACGCCGTGGCAAAGGATCCACGTGGACTTCGCTGGGCCCTTCCTGGATGCGATGTTCCTTATTGTAGTGGACGCCCACTCAAAATGGCCGGAGGTCATAAAGATGACATCAGCGACAGCCGAAAAGACGGTCGCAGTCTTAAGGACCATTTTTGTCCGAAACGGGGTGCCCGAGCAAGTCTGTTCGGACAATGGGCCACAATTTGTGGCAGAAGAATTTCAAGCATTCCTAAAAAGGAATGGAGTGCGACATTATACGTCCGCACCATATCATCCGTCTACAAATGGGCTGGCAGAGCGCTTTGTACAGACTTTTAAAAAGGCCATCAAGGCGATGGGGGAGGAAAGGTTGCCACTACAACACAAGGTGGACAATTTCCTATTCGCGTACCATAATGCTGCACATACGGTGACCAACCAGGCCCCTGCCGTCATGTTCTTTAATAAAAGGTTAAGGTCTCACCTTGAATTGCTCAGACGAAACATCCGGAGAGATGTGGAAAACCGAGTATTTCATAGGGCTCCTGACAGACAGACACGGAGCTTCGAGGTGGGGCAGCAAGTGTTGGCCCGTGATTATAGAAATTAAAAGTGGCGGCCTGGTACGATAAAGGCCCGCCAGGGACCTTTGATGTACACAGTGGATACAGGAGACGGCATAATCAGACGACATGCTGATCAACTTGTGGAGTCCAGAAACCCAACTGATTCACTACCTCAAACGTCTCAGCACATTGCTACAGCGGAATCACGGCCCAGCTCGTTGTTACAGAGGTCTCAGGATTGCGAGGAGTTCAGCACTCCAGTGATCTCCACGGCACAGGATGTGCCATCAGACACCGACGACTCCAGCGATGAAGTGGTGACGGAAGTACCGCCGCCTACACCGAGACCGACTAGAGAAAGACGTTATCCTAGTCGAGACAGGAGGCCTCCTCAGAGACTGAATCTATAACATGTTTCTTTTTATATATATATATAGGTAGACAACTCTGATGTAAATATGTTATGTATATTGTGTTACCAAATGTTATTAGCCCTAGTTATGGTGCATCGGTTGACTTAATTGCACGGGTACGTTTTAATTAAAAGGGGAGGAATGTTGTGTATGTAATATGTATGTTACTTTAAACCTATGGCCAGGGCGGCACTACTTTGTAGGGCGTAGTGATACCATAGTACCACTCCTGGCCATAGGGGTATAAATAGTACGTGGGTACTGATCTCCCCTCAGTTCCCGCCTGTTGGTATTAAGTAAAGACCTACGTTGAATCTTCCAAGCTGTCTCTTCATTATTGGATTAAGTATAGACACATACTTTACAGGAATCACAAAGTGGCTTAGCAGGGCCAGTGGCCATGTGGCACATCTGTACAGTAACAGGCAACCCATTGTCAACCTGCGTCTCTTCCTCATCTTCAATCATTGACTCAATCTGTGTTCCCTCCTCAAACTCAGAAACACCCTCCAAAGTGTCTGTGTTTGGACGGCTACCTATTTCAAGTAATGTAGGTAACACAGAGTGTTAAGGTGAGCAGGGATTCTTCCCACTTAGTTCCAGATAAAACTGTGAGCCAATATCTTAATGGGGACAAGGGGAGGGAAGCTTACGAGTGCTCTGTGCAAGGTTTAGGCTGATTAAATTCCAGTAGGGTAAAATTATTTTGTCTGTAAATGGGTTCAAGCTTTTGCAAAATAGCAGACAAAGGGATTTCATACAAACATGCAAATATTGCTTTGGTAATTTTGCCCCACAGCAGAGCTGCTATACACATTTGGGGGCCCTAGAGTCTTGGCTTCTGCCGAGCTGCAACTAACTTCCCTACAATCCTCCAAGAACACTGCGCTCCTCCAATTCTGGCATCTTCTGCATTTCCCCACTTCCTTCGCCCCACCATTGGTGGCCGTGCCTTCAACTGTCTAAGTCCTAAGCTCTGGAATTCTCTCCCCGAACCTCTTCACTTATTCACCTCTCTCTCCTCCTTTAAGACACTGCTTAAAACTTACCTCTTTGACCAAGCCTTTGGTCACCTGTCCTAATATCTCCTTCTTTGGCTCATTTTTTTGTTTGATTACGCTCCTGTGAAGCACCTTGGGACATTTTACTATGTAAAAGGTGCTATATAATTGCAAGTTGTTGTTGGTGTTAGGTAAATAGTATGTGTACATCCTAAGGTAGAGTATGCACCCAAGAGCAGGTAAGTGGTCAGCCTACTTGCGATGAGGGTTCCCTCGTTAGCTTGGTTTGCAGACCCTTGGGTATAGATTTTTTTCGTTCCTGGGATGGGCGCATCGCTAGCAATGCCAGCATTTATTGCCCATCCCTAATTGCCCTCAAGAAGGTGGTGGTGAGCCGCCTCCTTGAACCTCTGCAGTCTCTGTGGTGAAGGTATTCCCACAGTGCTGTTAGGGAGGGAGTTCCAGGATTTTGACCCAGCGACGATGAAGGATCAGCGATATACTTCTAAGTCAGAATGGTGTGTGACCTGGAGGGAAACTTGGAGGCGATGGTGTTCCCATGAGCCTGCTGCCCTTGTCCTTCTAGGTGGTAGAGGTCGCGAGTTTGGGAGGTGCTGTCGAAGAAGCCTTGGCGAGTTGTTGCAGTGCATCTTGTTGATGATACACACTGTTGCCACGGTGCGCCGATAGTGGAGGGAGTGAATATTTAAGGTGGTGGATGGGTTCCAATCAAGCGGACTGCTTTGTCTTGGATGGTGTTGAGCTTCTTGAGTGTTGTTGGAGCTGCACTCATCCAGGCAAGTGGAGAGTATTCCATTATACTCCTGACTTATGCTTTGTAGATGGTGGAAAGGCTTTGGGGAGTCAGGAGGTGAGACACTCACCGCAGAATACCCAGCCTCTGACCTGCTCTTGTAGCCACAATATTTACGTGGCTGGTCCAGTTAAGTTTCTGGTCAGTGGTGACCCCCAGGATATTGATGGTAGGGGATTTGGTGATGGTAATGCCATTGAATGTCAAGGGGCGGTGGTTAAACTCTTTCTTATTGGAAATAGTCATTGTCTGGCACTTATGTGGCGTGAATGTTACTTGCTACTTATCAGCCCAAGCCTGAATGTCATCCAGGTCTTGTTGCGTGCAGGCATGGACTGTTTCATTATCTGAGGAGATGCGAATACAACTGAACACTGTGCAGTCATCAGCGAACATCTGCACGTCTGACCTTATGATGGAAGGAAAGTCATTGATGAAGCAGTTGAAGATGGTTGGGCCAAGGACACTGCCTTGAGGAACTCCTGCAGCGACGTCCTGGGGCTGTGATGATTGGGCCCCAACAACCACAACCATTTTCCTTTGTGCTAGGTATGACTCCAGCCAGTGGAGAGTTTACCCCCTACTTATCATTGAATTCAGTTTTACTTGGGCTCCTTTATGCTACACTCGGGTAAATGTTTCCTTGATGTCAAGGGCAGTCACCCTGACCTCACCTCTGAAATTCAGCTCTTTTGTCCAAGGCTTTAATGTGGTCAGGAGCCGAGTCGTCCTGGCGGAACCCAAACTTGGCATCAGTGAGCATGTTATTGGTGTATTATTATTATTAGTAAGTGGCGCTTGATAGCACTGTCAATGACACCTTCCATCACTTTGCTGATGATTGAGAATAGACTGATGGGACGGTAATTGGCCGGATTGGATTTGTGGACAGGACATACCTGGGCAGTTTTCCACATTGTCGGGCAGATGCCAGTGTTGTAGCTGTACTGGAACAGCTTGGCTAGAGGCGCAGCTAGTTCTGGAGCATAAGTCTTCAGCATGACAACTGGGATGTTGTTGGGGCCCACAGCCTTTGCTGTATCCAGTGCGCTCAGCTGGTTCACGATATCACATGGAGTGAATCGAATTTGGTGAAGACTGGCTTCTGTGGTGGTGGGGACCACAAGAGGAGGCCGAGATAGATCATCCACTCAGCACTTCTGGCTGAAGATGGTTGCAAACACTTCAGCCTTGTCTTTTGCACTCACGTGCTGGGCTCCACCATCATTGAGGATGGGGATATTCATGGAGCCTCCTCCTCCCATTAGTTGTTTAATTGCCCACTGTTAGGGTGAAAATTATATAGCTTAAAGCAGCAACATAAAGAGTTAAGGAATTAACTTGTAAATAAGAAACAATGGCACAAGACAAAACAAACTCAGCTTAAGACGGGGCAGGGATTAACTGTTTGTGTCTGCTCCCATTAAAACCATTGTGCTTGGCATTATTGTTGAACAGTTATTGAATGTGGGAAACACTAAGTATTTCACAATTATTCAGTGGTGCAGCCTTCTGCAAACTATTTGCTGGAAACCCTTTGGATGTATTGATGAGTTACAGTAATTGGTAGCTGCAAAACTGCCCATTTTGTAATTAACCGCCCAAAGTTCTAGAAGGTTCCATATCATTCCTGTGAGGACAGGGGAGTTGTTGCTGAGGGAGCGTGATTGGTTGAAGACACCTGTGTGTAATATTTTGCTATAACGTATAAAAGAAGTTTTAATACCTTGTTGCTGGGGGAACGTGATTGGATGAGGACAAGAGAATTGTTGCTGGGGGAACATAATTGGATGAACACATTTGTGTGAAGTTTCAATATCTTGTTGCTGGGGGAACATGATTGGATGAGGACAAGAGAATTGTTGCTGGGGGAACATAATTGGGTGAACACATTTGTGTGTAGTGTTTTGCCTGTATAAAAGAAGTTTGATATCACTGTAACGGTGAGAAGGTGACCACTAGACCGCGGGGTCTAAGGCTCTTCTCCCAGAACGTTCTGTTAATAAACTGTGTACTTTTACTTTAAGACAGATTTGAGTGAATCTATTTTTCACCAACACCACCACCATTCACGACTGGATGTGGCAGGACTGCACAGCTTTGATCTAATCTGTTGTGTAAGATTCAGGATCACAGCTCACACGGATTACCCAACAGGGTTTTAGAAGTTGCAAGGCTTTTATTAAAGAGCTACAGTTTCAAAGCATAATCAGATATTACATATGGTTTAAGCTGAGTATAATAGACGTACAACCCGTGACAGTAGAAAGCGATCTACGACTTCCCGAAGCGGAATGCCACGACCGGACGGACGGTTGGTTGGAGGTCTGGTAAGGCAGCGTGGAGGTCTTGGATCAGCAAGTCTCTGCAGCCAGTAACAGCAGTCGCCTCTGTTGATTCGTCCCTCTGGCTGTTGGAGGTGTGCCAGCAGTGATTTCCACAGCACGGTGTCATAGTGGTTAGCACTGTTGCCTCACAGCGCCAGGGACCCGGGTTCAAATCCGGCCTCGGGTGACTGTCTGTGTGGAGTTTGCACATTCTCCCCGTGTTTGCGTGGGTTTCCTCCGGGTGCTCCGGTTTCCTCCCACAGTCCAAAGATGTGCGTGTTAGGTTGATTGGCCATGATAAAAATTGGCCCTTAGTGTTAGGGGGGATTAAATACGTGGGGTTACGGGGATAGGGCTTGGGTGGGATGGCTGTCGGTGTAGGGACCAGGTGCTAGGGTTTGGATGATCAGCCATGATCTCGTTGAATGGCGGAGCAGGCTCGAAGGGCCGAATGGCCTACTCCTGCTCCTATCTTCTATGTTTCTATGTTAAGAAGCCTTCGCCCCTCGCTGACTGATTCCCACTCTCAGCCCTCTATACTTATAGTTATTTCGGTGGGCTGTGATCTATCTATTGTCAATCATCTATCATCCAAATGTGCTGCGGGAAAACATTTCTCACTGCCCCTTTTTGCCAGGCTGACGAGGCCTTTCTCTTATCTTTCTGAGGAATGTTTTGTTATGTTTCTTTAAGGACATGACTTTTCGGCTTCATTTTGTCTAGCTATGGTACCACCACCCTGTGTTGTCTTGCATTTTACGATCCCCTTATCACTTTCAGGCCTTTCAGTGTTTGTTATTTGACCTTGCTGATACTTCCCCCATTTATTCCTAACTGCAGTTTTAATTTCTGTTCTAAGAGTGAAACTTCATCCATGAATCTAATAACTGTTTCTTACAAATTCCCTTCTTTGAGAAGGAAATATCCTTATTGACTTCTCACACCTCGCTCTTGACTATTCTAGCTAATTCTAAGTTATTGGCTCATCTCCCCATCCGTTTGATAAGGCCTCACCCGGCTGCAGTAATTACAATAGAAAGTCATATTACACCCATCCTCTGAAATAGTGTCGTCCTCTGTGGACTCGTTAGTAGGTTGCAGGATCACTCCTTGTCTCACGATGATGTCCATCGGGTGGATGATGCCGATAATTGCTGCCAGTTCTATCAGAATCTTGAGCGGAGCCATCCTGTGCCGTGACCTATAACAGAAAATGTGGAGTATTTATTCTTTCACAGTTTTTAACTGATTGATGTGGTACCACCTGGGCCTTTTCTTCCCCCTCTTATCTGGGATTTGGACCAGGTATACCGCGGGACTGGCTCGGTCTAAGATTGGGCAGGGTCCCACCCATTTAGGTTCAAAGGCATGTTCCCTTCTTAGGTAATTTAGGACCATCACCACATCCCCAATCAGATACTCAAAAGGCCGAACCTTTTTGTCAAAGTACTTTTTTATCTGCTGTTGGCTTTTTCCAGTCTGTTGGGCTACAAACCCATTTGTTTTCTGAATGTGTTCTATCATTGATTCCAACCATTTCTGGTTGGCCGCCCCTTGCTGGAGTGGGGTGAGAGATGGAGTGAGGAGGTGGGCCGGTGTCCCCATTAGCCGCCCCGTCATAGCCTGATAAGGTGAAATACCCGTGGTGCTATGTGGGGTTGCTCTTGTTGCCATCAGGCACATGGGCAGCATGTTAGCCCATTGTGCGGGGTGGTCTGCACAAAACTTTTTCAACATAGTTTTAAGGGTCCGGTTCCCCCTTTCCACCACTCCTGATGATTGTGGGTGGTGTGCTATGTGTAGTTTGTGGGGGATTTTCATCGGGGTTCCCCATCTGCAGACCACCTCACACAATAGCAGTTTCGCTGCTGTGAGAGCGGTGTTAGCCTTGCAGGGGAAGGCCTCAATCCATTTTGTGAATTTGTCTATCAGGACCAGACAGTACTTGTAGCCCAGGGGCGCCGTGGCTCGAGGGCCTATGAAGTCAATGTGGACATGTGTCCAGGGCCAGTTTGGTGGTGGCGGCCGCCGTAGCAGTGCCCTATTAGAGTGATTGCCTGGGTTGTGCTGAAGACACGCCAGGCACCTATGGACCCTGTTTTCAAAGTCTTCGTTACAACCGGGGTACCAGGCAGTGGTGGAGAGTTTCTCCAGGGTGATCTTTACAGAATAATGCCCCCCCACCGGGTGGGCGTGTAGCAGATCAAGCAGTTCATCTCCCATCGATTGGGGAACACAGGTGACATAATAATCTGGGGTGTCACCGTACATGAGGATGGGTGTCAGGGTGCTGATCGGGTCCTGGTAGAGGAAGGTGAGTGAGGCCCAGGGGGTTGGAGCTGGCAGGGGCTGGCCCTGCTGGTGCCATGCAATTGTAAGGGGTTTTCCTTGAGAGCTTTCCCTGAGGTTTCTCTCTCTAGAGGCCTCTCTCTCTTGCACAGTAAAACCTTGAGTGGTTCGACCCACTCGCCCCTTAGATTCTATACTCTGGACTTAGGCGCAGGAACTACAATGTAGAGAAGACTCTTGTAGACCAAGTTTGATGAATCAAAATGAAATTTTATTGCAAATGGAAAAATATCAAATCAAATGCAACACAGATAAGAGAACAGTACATGGGAGGGAAAAACAAACACAAACAAATCATAACGACATTATACTAACTAAGGCAAATACAGGCATCTTATACTCTACAAAGATCATCATGAAATAAGGAAACACACGGAACATCGAGGGACAACAACTCATGTTAATTGTACCCTTAAATCCACCCCCTTATTAAACCTATCTAGATCTGATTGTGAAGGGCCAGAAACATGCTCACCAATCCCACTAGGAAGTGCAAGATTTTGAAAACGAGTCTGTGTTTGGTCCTTTCAGGCGTTTCGTCTCCACGTGGATCGTGGAGCCCCTGCGAGCTGCGCCACACCTCTCTCCTGAGGTGGGGGTCGGGGGCGGCTGGACACTGGCGGGCCTGGATGTCGGCGGGGTCGAGGATCGTCGGCTCGACCCTGGTCAGGGGAGCCTTGGGCTGGCCCCTTTCAGCTGTGGCCCGGGGATGGTCGATGATCTCCCGATGGTTTTCCCTGGGGCGGGACGCTGGTTCCGAATGACTTTTTATACAGTCATAATTATCCTTCTTTCTTCTCCGACGGTGGAGAGGAGTCCGCTGATCTTTCCCCAAGCCAGCTCCTCTTTGCCCAGCTCAAAAGCTGGACCGTCTGCTGGGGCTGCAACGACTGTCCGACTGCAAACTGTCTTCAGCTCGACTCTCCTTGTGACCGTCCGAGCTTGCCGATTCAAGCTTCCTCCAGTGTCTTCTCCCAAGCTGTGTCTCCCTCCTCAAGCTGCGTCTGTCGAGTCGTGTCCCACTGCCGTCTCAACTGCTGAAAGGTCTCGGCAGATATACCTTTCTTCCCGAGGCCTCACTTCCCGCCCAAAATCAGGTTAGTCTTTGTTTTAACTTTGGCGGGCTTTGAGCACAGCGGGGCAGTTATTATATTTAAAATCATTTTAAGCGGCTGGTAATAGGCCCATCTCTGGTTTGAAATTGCTCTCATTGTTTTTAATGTCCTGCTGATCCATTACCGAGCCTTTGGTGTCGTTCTCATGAATATGAGATTGTCCTCTTTCGTCTGGGTCAACATTTAGATGGCCTCTGTCTCCAGGCCGACCTTGAATGGATCTGCATCTAATCCATATGCATGCCTGTGGGTCTGGTTTCATTCTCTCAGGAACGGCTTCCAGAACTTACTATGGGTTCAATCCACATAGCTGTCTGAGGTTGCGCAGGAACCATTTTAAAGTGTCCCAATAAGCTGGTCACATGATACGGCGGCCATTTTGTATGCCCCTTTTTCTGGGCTTCTTTTAAAACAGTCTTTAAAATCATGGCCTCTTCTGCCTATTGACCCTTATTAATATGAAATCCAATTTTGCGAATCCTACACAATGACTATAGAGTAAGGGTCATACATGGCCTGCAGGGAGGCTAGGTCGTTGGCTGAGCTGATTGCTCCCACAGAGAGGGCATTGGGTTCCCGGGGTCGCTCCCATACTGGGGCGTTTATAGCAGCTTGCTTGGCGGCCTGATCAGCAGTGGAATTACCTCTAGCCAACGGCTCTATGGACCGGGAATGTGCCTTAACCTTACCCACATAAACAGGTGCCGTACGTCCCCGCAACCCCGCGTCCAAGACCTGGAACAAGGTGGCATGTAACAGGGGTTTACCGTCGGTGGTACAAAAGTTATTCCGCGCATACATTGGCAAGGATAGCAAGGTGTTGATAGCATAGGCACTGTCGGACCAAATGTTAATGCTTTGGAGGTGGTAACCTGAATGGCGGTAACGAGGGCAGCTACCTCGGCATATTGCACAGAATGAGGGGTGCAGCTGTATTGGATAACCTCAGTTGGTAGGATAATGGCAAACCCGATGTATGGTTTACCATCCTTGTGGAATGATGATCCGTCAATAAAGACATCCGGTGCCCCCATAATCGGTTCTGCCTGGATCGCAGAGGTGTGGAAGTCCAGCGGGGGAGGGGGACATTCATGTGGGGGTCTGTCGTATAAGAGTCGCTGGGGCAGCAAAGTAATTCGTTTGGGAGGGACCTCCAAGTCATGCTGGGTCAGTTCCAATGTCCAGTGGCTCAGTCGAGCAGATGACATCCTATCAACATCCTGGGGGTTACCATTGATCAGAAACTGAACTGGACCAGCCATATAAATACTGTGGCTACAACAGCAGGCCAGAGGCTGGGAGTTCTGCGGCGAGTGTCTCACCTCCTGACTCCCCAAAGCCTTTCCACCATCTACAAGGCACAAGTCAGGAGTGTGATGGAATAGTCTCCACTTGCCTGGATGAGTGCAGCTCCAACAACACTCAAGTAGCTCGACACCATTCAGGATAAAGCAGCCCGCTTGATTGGCACTCCATCCACCTTCAACATTCACTCCCTCCACCACCAGCGCACTGTGGCTGCAGTGTGTACCATCTACAAGGTGCACTGCAGCAACTCGCCAAAGCTCCTTCAACAGCACCTTCCAAACCTGCGACCTCTACCACTTAGAAGGACAAGGGCAGCAGATGCATGGGAACATCACCACCTACAAGTTCCCCTCCAAGCCACACACCATCCTGACTTGGACCTGTATCGCCTTTCCTTCACTGTCGCTGGGCCAAAATCCTGGAACTCCCTTCCTAACAGCATTGTGGGTGTACCTACACCATATGGACTGCAGCGGTTCAAGAAGGCAGCTCACCACCATCTTCTCAAGGGCAATTAGGGATGGGCACTAAATGCAGGCCTAGCCAGCCAGTGACGCCCACATCCCATCAATGAATTAAGAAAAAATGATACTAGCAAGTCCCCCGGTCGTAGCAGCAGGTTGAGTGGCATGTGTGGGCTGTGTAGTATCACATGATTGAAACCTGTTATGTAGGTAAAGTGTTTGACGGCCCAAAAGGTGGCCAGCAGGTGTCTTTCACAGGCAGCGTAAGTCAGTTCAGCCCCCCTTAGGATTCTTGAAGCGTAGGCGATAGTTAATAGTCTGCCCTGGTTATCCTGACATAGGGCAGCCGCGAGACTTTTCTCTGTGGCCCCTACCTCCATGTGGAAGGGCTCGCTGGGCTTGGGTGAAACCAGACACGTAGCCTGTGCGACAGCTTGCTTCAGCAGTGTCACTGCATTTGTGCAGTCCTTAGTCCAGCCGAGTCGGACTTGGTCGTCGTTTCCTTTAAGTAGTTGATAGAGCGGTGCTGCTTTTTCTGCAAATCGTGGAATGAAAGTCCGCTGGTATCCCACCAGTCCGAGAGAGGAACGCAGGGCGGTCTTTGAAGTGGGCAGGGGTAGGCGCTGAATGGTTTCGATCTTATGCTGATCCGGGCTGATGCCGGAAGCTCCAATTCGGACGCCTAAAAAGGTTACACTCTCCTGTACCAGCTGGACTTTCCGTGGGTGAACATTTAGTCCAGCTTTTAAAAGTAGTTGCAGTAATTTTTGAAGGAGTGTCAAATGCTCGGCGTGGTCTGTGGTAGCAAGCAAGATATCATCAACATACTGGAGCAAACAGGAGGGCCGTGAAAAGTCCTTCAGGGCCCCAGCCATACGCTTGTGGAAAATGGTGGGGGCGTTATGGAACCCTTGTGGCAGGCACGTCCAGGTATAACTCTGATCCTCGAACGTAAAAGCAAATTTAAACTGATCTTCCTGCCTTATGGGGATGCTCTAGAAACCATTAGAGATATCGAGGGTGGAGAAGACTTTGCTGCCATTGGGGATCTGTGAGAGTAGGGTGGGTGTTCCTCATCACTGGAGCGCAAGCGGAGGTAACTGAATTGAGCTTACGCTAGTCGACAGTTACCCGCCAGCTGGCATCTGGCTTTTTGACTGGCCAGACAGGGGAGTTAGTTGTAAATGTGCCTTTGCGGACAACACGCTGCTTTAACAATGACTCGATGGTCGCTCGAATATATGGTATACTCTCGGCCGGGTATGAGTATTGTTTTACGGGAGCGTGGACCGGACCGTTAATCTCCTCAGGTTCAGTCATGCTCCCGCAATCATGTTTATGGGTCGCGAATACTCCTGGGACTGATTCTAAGATAGCCCGGACTTCCGGGTCTGCAGAGGTAACTGGTTCATAGTCCTCTGATTTTTTAATCGCGAATACCTGTGTTGTCTTGCATTTTACGAACCCCTTATCACTTTCAGGCCTTTCAGTGTTTGTTATTTGACCTTGCTGATACTTCCCCCATTTATTCCTAACTGCAGTTTTAATTTCTGTTCTAAGAGTCAAACTTCATCCATGAATCTAATAACTGTTTCTTACAGTTGGTTGTGGGTTTCCATGTGTGTCATACACCCAAGTTAGCTAAAAGAATTGCACCAGATTTATTTTTCAATCTTAATTTAGTGAAGCTACATGAAATCCTGTCATAATCATTACTAGAGGCCTTAATAAAGGATTACTGTTCTCAGGTAGCTTGGAGCAACAAATGTCCACATTATTTTTTCTTTCTGGAGTGATTGCTATTGTCAGTAAATAAGAAAACTACAGAGATGCTCTTGTACCTAACTGCATATCACCTTCCACAATCTCTACTCCAGCACCCTCTATTACCCCTACAATAATCCTACCAATTCAAGTATTAAAATATTCACTGTTCAGAAATAACAACAGAAAATGCTGGAAACACTTAGCAGGCCATGCAGCATCCGTGGAGAGATGCACTTTACAGCCTTCTGGACTCAACATTGAGTTCAACAATTTCAGTCTATAACATCCCCCATTTTTTCAGGCGGCAACGGTTGATGATTCTGCCATCTCCATTTGCAACATAATGGCCCAGAAATTCGGGTCGGAGGCTTCCCACGGGTGCAAGCCCCCGACCTGCACTTACCTAGCGCGCCGGCCGTTGTGCTGTGGGCCCGGGTGGGATTCCGATCCTGGGCCTGCTCCAACTGCCGGTGCGCAGTGCTTGTGTATCCCAGGGGTGCAGTTAGTTCGAAACGTCCCCTGGGATCACGTGGGCCATGGAGAGACAATGGTAGCAGGGAATCTGTATTCATAGATTTGACAGGAAGACCTGTCAGATCTATGAATACAATTCAGCCCCAAAACATAACTAAAACTTCAAATAAATTTTTAAAAAATCACATTTTTAAAATAACTATAAATTACATAAAATAACAATTTTAAACAATAATTTAAATTTTTGAAAAGATTAATTACAGTTTCTAACAGGGCTAAAAATAAACTTACCTTTCTTTAAAGTATTTAAAAATAATAAACCTGTGGAAAAAATGTTTTAATTTTACTTAATTCACCACTTACCTTGACAAGCATAGCTGCTGGAGACTTACCGGCCCGGAAAAACCTGTAAAAAAAATGGAAGTTCCAGGCGTACGCGCTGCCTCTCCGGCACACGTGTTCGACCTGTGAATCCCTTCCTTTAAGGGAATGGAAGTTCCGGTTTCCCGCGCATGCGCAGTGCATGCACGAAACCGACACTTTTGTTGGGCCTATGCGTGAGTACCCAGCGCGTATTCACCCGTGGGGACCTGAAGTTCTAGCCCAATTTATCTCTTCTGAGTTCAATCCTAGCACAGACTGTGCCTTCAGTTCCTTCCCCCCACCACCCCCCCTTTCCTGGCCCCTACACCTGCTTAAAACCTGTCACATCTCCAACTTTTACCAGTTCTGACGAAGGGTCACGACCTGAAACGTTAACTCTGTTTCTCTCTCCACAAATGCTGCCTGGCCTGCTGAGTGTTTCCAGCATTTTCTGTTGTTATTTCAGATTTCCAGCATCTGCAGTATTTTGTTATTGTGTTCACTGTTCAGAAGTTTGACTGAGATAGTTCTTTGGATGGAGTGGAGTATAGAGAATTCAGTCTCAATCTCGATACTGAATGGGCATGAGCCAGTCATCAGGGAATTACGGGATGAGGCAAAAGATACTACAATCTAGTTTAGGAATGGAGGGCAGAACATTGGAAAGGAAAAAATAAATACATTTGAATATTCATCACAGGCCAAAAGAAATTTATAGCACCACACCTTATTGGTACTTTAAGACAAATGTTTATAAACAGATGATTAAGGAAGAAACTGAGGCAAGGATTACATCCTTATTACTGTTACTTAGTAGTATGATAGGGTCTGCGAAGAGCATTTTCCCCATCTCTTACAAACTTCTTGAACATGTGAAAATATTGATTTCTTAGAAAATAATATATAGCTTTATTGGCAGCAAGAACATTTCTATTAATCAGTCAGAAATGTCAACCGACAAATAGGGGAAGTTATTATTCCCGTACTGCCCTTTAGATAAATACAACCAAATGACCATGGGACATCCATTACATGAGGTCCAATTAGCTCCCAAATACATTTTGTAGGAGAAAGCTTCAGCAAGCCACCAGAGTGACAGACCTGAGAGCCATCCTATTCTAGTTATAAAATTATGGTACAGTCCCCACCATTTACACCGTCCCCGCTTATCCCAGTCAACTGTACGGGGCAAATTGTGCTGCCCAGTTGTTGTTGCCATCGGCATCAATCACAAACTGTATTAAACGCGCTGACTATTTTGGGCAGTTCAAGCAATGATTTGCATTTAAACCGCACAAACGCAGAAGTCAAGGTGTGCCTTTGAATGTTATTTCTGAGGTAAAAATTGCAAGTACTATTGATTGCTTAAGGAGAAATAGCTATTTCTTCAAGAATTTACATCATTTCATAGTGCCTGCAGTTTTATTAGAAACGGGTGCTCCTCTGGTGACAAAGGTCATCTTTCAGTAAATTCACATTTGTCGGACTATTTTCGGAAATGGACGCTAGTGCCTATTTAACTTATTAATACTGTTGGATTCCGTGGGGTTCTCAAAATGTTTGTTAGCAAGTCTGTAACAGTACTACTTTGTTGTGGAAGGCGGTTTCGCAAGGAACCATACTCAAGTCCTGGTAAAGTAAACTGGGACTGCCCTGACCACGTTATACTGACCATCACATATAGCGGGCAAATTACATTTGCACAAACGTGCCCTCTATATGCGGTGGTGGTGACTGTATATATTTCTTCCTCAAAGCTGGAATATTTGAATGTATGATATTCTTGAACTGGATAGTGTTAAAATCAAAGCTTTTCCCACCCTCTCAAGACCACCAGCTGAGAATGGATGGCAAGCTGTTTTGAGAGAGAGCAGATCAGATTGTTTGATTTGACAATTGATCATGACAGGGACAGGCACATGTAGTTCCCACGAAGCACCAGGTGGAATGGGCCCATCTGCTGCCATTGTTTCTTTGTTCTTGTTTTGATTGGCAGTTCTGAGGCTGGAAGCTAAACCTGGGAATAATGATGACAGCTGCTGGTGTCACAGAGAGGAGACGGCAATTCCACAAATCTGGCCAGTTCCCATGGTGCTCTGCATTGTGTTTCCGCAGTTGTTACCATTCTTTTTAGTACATGGCATGCCCCTCTCTCTCTGTCTTATTTAGATGCAGGAGTCATCACACTGCGGCTAAAAACAGCTTTTACTCCCGCAGAAGTAGTTTGATTCAAGTTAGATCACACTGTCAAAGCCAAATAAGCAAACAGTTAGCAAATAAACATTATTTCACTCGCCAATAGTCACATATTAAATAATTTGCCTTATTGTTCCTTCCATGCTTCCTGCATGGCAATTTATTTATCCCTTAATCAACATAACAAAAACAGAATATCTGGTCATTATCACATTGCTGTTTGTAGGAGCTTGCTGTGCACAAATTGGCTGCCGCATTTTCCCACATTATACAGTAACAGTGACTACACTCCAAAAATACTTCATTGGCTGTAAGGCACTTTGAGACGTCCAGTGGTCGTGAAAGGCGCTATATAAATTTAAGTCTTTCTTTCTTTATTGCCAGAGGTACAGAATAAATTGTTATGAACTAAATTGGTAGAAACTATAATACCTATTAGAGAGAAAATCGATTCAGTAAGCCTAAACTACAAATATCAAAAACAAGCAGACTATTCCAAATAAGCAGACCATTCCTTTAGGCCAGAAAGTGGGTTTATATAATATGGACCAAAAAGCTCAAAACTTAAGAAAATATTAAACTAACTTTCTTTCTTTACCAAGAATTTCTACCACAGTACTTATTATATCAGATCATTTATTACATACAAGAGGTCCTGTTTATATACCATGTCTCATTCAGGACTTTTTAAAATTGAGAACTCCTCTCCTTGCTTAAATGATGGCACAGTCCTTCCAGGAGCTCCTTCCTTTAAATTCATCCTTTTTCTGATTTTCTTTTGTGTTCTCTCTCAGATGCACATAAGTAAACCACCCCGAACACTGAGTACGTATAAAATAAAAAAGTAATGCAAAATTTCAAATGTAGTTTCACTTCTCAGACTTTCTTCAAACTTTGCTTTTCTTCTATAAGTGGCAGGATGTTCTCTGAGAGTTTGGAACCACATAACATTGATCATGGATGCAGAGTCTAAATTATGAAAGAGAATGGCTAAGAATTTGGAAACTTTTATTGTTCAACAGATGAAGTAAAACTGAGCAAAGTACTATAACCTATTTTTTCTTCAGTTTAATCGTAAAAATCAGATTTGTAGTTTCAGTCTGAATTAGTGGTGCTACCAGTAGTCAGGGGGATCAGGAGTGTTTGGCAGCATCGCATACTAGGGTTAATTCTCCCATCGGGTGCTCTCAGCAAAGAAAAGCACCGGTAGCGAGTCAGGCCGTGCATCTATTAATTTAAGATCAGAATTTGGGGTAACTGCATTACTCACCAACGTTGAGCTCTGAGGCCTACAACAGCCTTATTCTCAGCTGTTCCTTATGAAATTACAAAGCTGTATTTTTTTCAAAACGTTTGATTTTTTTTCATATTTTAGAGTGGATTTGGACACATATTCTTGCAGGTGGCTGTGCTCTAAATTGGGCCCTGACATTAGCATTCTAGCACATAACACAATTAACTGAAATGCCTCTCCACCATTTTAGCATGTGGGTTATTTACTTTTAATGGGTTAACACCTCTGCTTAAACAGCAGAAAGATGAATTTTACAAACACATTAAGCATTTGTATGCTATAGCATAATTTCAGGACCCTGGAGCTCCCGTATCTGAGGCCAGGACATGGAGATGCAATACTTCAGCACCAAGTACTGGTATTGGGTTTCAAGATCTACCCCCTCACTGCTCATGAAGATTAATAATCTCTTGGCCACTGAGAAATGCTTAGATGTGCGGAGCTTTCAAAGCAGTTGTTATGTACTTTATAATACTTTAGACGCAGTGCTGGGATTCCTTCTATGAGTTAGTTATAGTAGGAAGAATTCAAAAGGAAAAAAATCTGGGAGACAATTTTATTTTTTAAAATGCGCAGTTGATGATAAGGCCAGTGCATATCTTTGTACTGGAGGTATCCAATAGCAGAGCCACTTTTGACAGGAGCCGCTGTTGTGGAGGATTTGATTATGTTACCCATTTATAGAGAACTTCAAACGTCTGCACTTGATTAGAGTGAAGTATATACAAACGTTAATATTTTGTGCTTAAGGAATAAAAGTAAATGATTATAAGCAAGAGCTAAGACAGTCTGATTAAAAAAATGAACAGGAATGGATAGAGATTATTGTGCTGGAGTGAAGATCTTCAATTTCTTCTTTGTGGAGGGGTTCACTGTTATTTTGTTTAGTGTAGCAACCTACAAAAGGTGATGATTTTAAACCTTAAAATGCTAAATCTGTTTCAAACAACCTGGATTCACTTGAAGATTTTAGTGCAAGTGAACGATCTACACTTAGATTCCTGACTGTGAAGTATCTACCTCATAATGAAAGCTTGTCCCCAAAGAACAAAAAATTAAATGAAGGGACCATTATTGCTATAAAGTGCATGTGTACTCATTTTTAATAGTACTGTAATGGTTTGTGCTCACAATCAACTTCAATAGGCATGGTGTGGAGATGCCGGAGTTGGACTGGGGTGGACAAATGTAAAAAGTCACACAACACCAGGTTATAGTCCAACAGCTTTATTTGAAATCACAAGCTTTTGGAGCGCTGCTCCTTCTTCAGGTGAAGTGGAGAAATGCATAAAGACACAGCTTATATAGTCAGAGAATCATGTCAGATGTTTACAGGTAACCTTTCCAACTGCCATTAATCACACCTCGGCAGAGAGATAATCACAGCAGTCAAAGGTGTGAATGGTGTCCAAACAGGTCAGTCAGGGAAACATTACATCAAAGAACAATGAGGTGGGGTCACAAGGGGTCAAATATTGCAGATGCTGGTGTCTGTATGAAAAACAAAAAAACAGACAAAAAACATTTTTTTTTTTGGCTGGAAATCACAGCAGGTCCGGCCGCATCCGTGTAGAGAGAACAAGCCAATGTCGACTCGAGTCTGGATGACCCTGCATCAGGTGGGGTTACATGTAGCGTGACATGAACCCAAGATCTCTGTTGAGGCCGTCCTCATGGGTGCGGAACTTGGCTATCAGTTTCTGCTCGACGATTTTGCGTTGTCGTGTGTCTCGAAGGCCACCTTGGAGAATGCTTACCCGAAGATCGGAGGCTGAATGTCCTTGACTGCTGAAGTGTAATGTTTCCCTGACTGACCTGTTTGGACACCATTCACACCTTTGACTGCTGTGATTATCTCTCTGCCGAGGTGTGATTAATGGCAGTTGGAAAGGTTACCTGTAAACATCTGACATGATTCTCTGACTATATAAGCTGTGTCTTTATGCATTTCTCCACTTCACCTGAAGAAGGAGCAGCGCTCCGAAAGCTTGTGATTTCAAATAAAGCTGTTGGACTATAACCTGGTGTTGTGTGACTTTTTACAACTTCAATAGGCACATTTAATGAACAGATGCCCATGCTTTGGTGAGTTTCTAGCACATTTCCAAAATAAAAATTATCTGTTTGCCAACTTTTCATCTAGACTTCATTTGCATTCCACTGACATTTTTGTTTTAAATTGAATTCTGCCTGATCTGTAAGCAATTAGTGCTGTTAGCTCAAGTTTACCCCACAGAGAAGAAAGAAAAGAGATGTTTTTAACGAGCTTTTTGTTTGTAAAAAAATGATGTGGGACGGCTTCAATTAAATTTTCCTCATTCAACCATCTATGGAAATATTACATAGAAACATAGAAACATAGAAGATAGGAGCAGGAGTAGGCCATTCGGCCCCTCGAGCCTGCTCCACCATTCAATGCGATCATGGCTGATCATCCAAATTCAGTACCTGCTTTCTCCCCATACCGCTTGATCCCTTTAGCCTTGAGAAATATATCCAACTCTTTCTTGAATATATTTAATGAATTGGCCTCAACTGACTTCTGTCGTAGAGAATTCCACAGGTTACAAAGTTAACAAATTGATATGTTAAAATGCAGAATGATGAACATCTGGAGTTTAATATTGTAATATTCTTGAAGTGTTTAGGTGTTGTGAGAAGCCCTGAGTTAAGCTTCAGCAATTTATACTAATCGTATTTATTCATCGAGAAACCTCGGTGAAGGACCAAGGTCCTTAGTAGAGGTCGCCACCAAGGTAGCAAAAGGTAGGAGAGAAGACGGGATAAATCAAGAAGCAGTGGTTGGGTTTCAGAAGTCTCCAGGCTGTAGATGGAAGGAAAGTTCGAGGGAGGTAAGGAGTTTTAAAAGTCCTAGAAAAGAATGAATTTGAGCAGAAACTGTGTGAGGAGGCTTGACTTCAACACAATGAGGATGGAGCGAAGAGGAATATTTGAGAGTATTTGGGGTTTGGAAGGAATAAAAAGGGAAAGTTTAGAATAGCAATAACCATAGTAATATAAATAAAATAAAGTGAATAAAAGTTGAATGGGGAGAATCTTAAGATTATATGACAGCCTAATGTAATTCGTTAGTATTTACTCCACTCCAAAAAAGTACTTCATTGATTGTAAAAGCACTTTGAGACGTCCGGTGATCGTGAAAGGCGCTATATAAATGCAAGTCTTTCTTTCTTATTACCATCCCCAATAAATGTTACCTTATTTTATGGCCTTTTGTTCTGTTTTTTAAAAGAATATTTTTGTAATTTTTGTAATTGCACGACATAACAGCACATCACTCTGGGAGCACATGTTAGGTCGTGCCAGTGTCTTGAAAAGAGAAAAGACAGGTTAAGGTTTCAGGCCTGGACACATTGGGTGTACAAATAGGGTTCTGACAAATGGTCTACCTGAGATGTTAACCTATCTATTTTCCATTGATGGACCTGTTGTGTTTTTCCACTATTTTCTGTTTTATTTCGGATTTCCAGCATTCAGTCTTTTGTTTTATTTGTAATTGCATGATCATGATGTCATTCATTTCAGTAGATTTATGCCTTGTGTCGTCAACAATAGGATATTCACACCTTTGGTAATTATGCTTCATCAGTCAATATACTTTATTAAGAGATATTACACTCATAAATGGACGGAAAACTTTTAGTGCACGCATTTCCCTAAATTGACCCCTTCTACATTTGATTTTGTAATGCTGCATAATTAGTAGCATTTTAAAATACTTTAAAGAAAGACTTGCATTTATATAGTGCTTTTCATGACCACCGGATGTCCCAAAGTGCTTTACAGCCAATGAAGTACTTTTTGAACTGTTGTTATATAGGAAACTACAGCAACTGCCAGGTGTAAGAAGGAAGGGAAGACGGTCATCTCCAGCTCCTAGCCTGCAATCGACGTCGGCCACGACCAGCCGGACAGGTGATTGTAAGTATCAGTTGGCTCAACAAGGGGTTTGCGCTGTGTAGGCAGCTGCAGTCAGATAAAGGAGGACAGGGACAGGTCATCTCCAATCCAGGCCCACAGTCCACAACGGTAACGACCGGCCGTACGGGTGATCATAAGTTTCAGCCAAATCGCAACAGGGTTTTGTCTGTGTTTTGTTGGTTTTAATAAACTAACAGTTTTGGGTTGAACCTAAACCTTTGTGTCATCTACCATTTTGTTCCTGTAAAACCCAGAGTCAACCCCTTGAAAGGACGAGGAAACCAAACACCTTACATACCTTGGCGACCGGTGGCAGGACTCTTGAGGTGTGGAACAAAATAAGGCACAAAGTAAGGGCAACAAACCCTAGGGAGGCGAAGGTAGTCTCAGGTTGGCTAAGGTAGTCTCAGGGAGGCTAAGGTAGCCAAAGTAAACATTTCTGAGCCAGGGCACAGCAAGCTCCCACAAACAGCAATGTGATAATGCCGGATAATCTGTTTTTTTTTGTGATGTTGGTTGAGGGATAAATATTGGCCAGGACACCGGGGATAACTCCCCTGCTCTTCTTCGAAATAGTGCCTTGGGATCTTTTACATCCCCCCGAGAGAGCAGACGGGGACTTGGTTTAACGTCTCATCCGAAAGACAGCACCTCCGACAGTCCAGCACTCCCTCAGTACTGCACTGGAGTGTCAGCCTAGATTTTTGTGCTCAAGTCCCTGGAGTGGGACTTGAACCTGCAACCTTCTGACTCAGGTGAGAGTACTAACCACTGAGCCACATCTGACACTCAAACTATAAATATTACTATTGCCTTCAATTTATCTGCAAGAGTCTCATAGCTGGAATTATATCAAATTAAATAGCAGCTACATTTTTATAAATTGAACTAATAAGTTCAATTACTTTTATAATGTGAAATAACTGCGTCAGTTACTAATTTATCACCCATACCTGGCTCAATACCTACAGCTTAAAGTGGAGTCATATATATCATGGGTGCACAGTAAAAATTAAGTTCCCAAATTCCTTACAATTGAACTAAAAGTAAAGGATAGTAGCAATTAAACACAAGCATGAATTTCCCACTCGGCTATAGTTTTATTGGGTTCTGGTGCAATTATATTTTGTGGTTGTTATTTTGTTCACACCAGAAGGTGCTTAGTTTGAGTACTGATTAGTAGTCATTGAGCTGGAGTAATTATTGCCACTAGAGCCAATTTATTCTTTGCTAAAACCTTTGGTGCATTGTGTGATCACCTCAGAATGCTGCTTTCAAAAGTGAAAATAAAGCTAACAGCAACCAAGAAAATAGCCAAGCTGCCTGCCAAGACCACACATACTTGTGCTCATTGTTATACCACAACTGAAATGGTTTTAGGACACTGAGGATCATATATCTATAAATATATTAAAAATGTTACATCTGTGTGTATTTCCTGCCAGCTTTCTTCCATTAGAAATTCCTTTGTCCGCATTTAGAATATAAACTGCCGAGGTAAACTTGTCACTCTGTAATACACCCTCCCGCCCACTAAGGGGCACAATGGACATGACCTTCACCGCACGTCAATTACAAAAGAAATGCAGGGAACAGCACCAACCACTGTACATGGCCTTCTTTGATCTCACAAAGGCCTTTGACACTGTCAACCGTGAGGGATTATGGAGTGCCCTCCTCAAATTTGGCTGCCCTCAAAAGTTTGTCACTATCCTCTGCCTGCTTCACGACGACATGCAAGCCATGATCCTGACCAACAGTTCCATCACAGACCCAATTCACGTACGAACCGGGGTCAAGCAAGGCTGTGACATCGCACCAATGCCCTTCTCAATCTTCCTTGCTGCAATGCTCCATCTCACCCTCAGTAAGCTCCCCACTGGAGTGGAGCTAATTTACAGAACAAATGGGAAACTGTTCAACCTCCGTCGCCTCCAGTCCAGATCCAAGGTTGTCCCATCCTCTGTCATCGAATTACAGTATGCAGACGTTGCTTGCGTCTGCGCTCACTCGGAGGTCGAACTCCAAACCATCGCCAACACCTTCACCGAAGCATACGAGAGCATGGGCCTTACACTAAACAACCGTAAGACAAAGGTCCTCTGCCAACCTGCCCCCGCCACACAGTGCTGCCCCCCAATTATCAAAATCCACGACAAGGCCTTGGACAACGTGGACCACTTTCCATACCCCGGGAGCCTACTGTCAACAAGGGCAGACATCGACGACAAAGTCCAACACCGCCTTCAGTGTGCCAGTGCAGCCTTCGGTCGCCTGAGAAAGAGAGTGTTTGAAGACCAGGGCCTCAAACCCGGCACTAAGCTCATGGTCTACAGGGCAGCAGTGATACCTGCCCTGCTGTATGCCTCAGAGACATGGACCATGTGCAGCAGGCACCTCAAAGCACTGGAGAGGTACCACCAACGCTGCCTCCGCAAGATCCTGCAAATCCATTGGCAGGATAGGCGCACCAACGTCAGTGTTCTCGCTCAGGCCAACATCCCCAGCATCGAAGCTCTGGCCACGCTCAATCAGCTCCGATGGATGGGTCACATTGTCCGCATGCCCGATACAAGACTCCCAAAACAAGCGCTCTACTCGGAGCTCCGGCACGGCAAGAGAGCCCCAGGTGGGCAGAGGAAACGCTTCAAGGACACCCTCAAAGCCTCCTTGAAAAAGTGTAACATCCCCACCGACACCTGGGAATCCCTGGCCCAAGATGCACAAAGTGGAGGAGAAGCATCCGGGAAGGCGCCGAACACCTCGAGTCTCTTCGCCGGGAGCAAGCGGAAGCCAAGCGCAGGCAGCGCAAGGAGCGCACGTCAACCCAAGCACCCCACCCACCCGTCCCCTCAACCACCGTCTGCCCCACCTGTGACAGAGACTGTAGGTCCCACATTGGACTCATCAGTCACCTGCGAACTCATTTTTAATGTGGAAGCAAGTCATCCTCCGTTCCGAGGGACTGCCTAAGAAGAAGAAGAAGAAGTGTAGTGGCACTGTAGCGCCTCAGTTTAGCATCTTCCAGCTCCTCAACCTGCACCGCAGAGAAATTCCTATGTTCCAATCAATTCGAATCCTCTGCTTTCCAAATTGCTATATATTTTGTCACTTAGCTATAAATAATAATATATAATGGAGGTAGATAAAAATAAGGACAGAATGTATGATTTCAAAATGGGGATTGAATCTTACATCGGCAAACCCCGGTCCAGCTATTCCTTGCCCTCTAATCTCATTTCACCTGAAGATTAACCTTGTCTTAATTCGCTGGGTGCAGTGCCACAGAAGATTGACTAGTAGATAAAAAAATACTTTTATTGTTTCTGTCGGGACATTTTTCTTCTTTCTAATTGTACAGCATTTAAGCCACATTCCACAGTCCAAATATACCAAAGAAATTCTTCAAGATAGAGCCATATCTTCACCAGGCAAAAGTTCCACCTCCGCCAAAATCCTTGCAGCAGCCTCTAGTAGAACAGCAATAATACACTCCTGTGTGCTTAGATTCAGCAGGTTCCACCTGTGTGAGACAGGTTCTCCTAAAAGTGGAAGTTAACTTGAAGAAGGGAAATCCTGGAAGGACTATACCATCAGTGTGGTAAGGAAGGGGATTCTGTGCAACAAGTCCTGAATTTAGACATAATGGGCCGTATTTTGCCACGCAAGTTCCGGGTTTAGGCAGGTGAAGCGCATGTGCTAAAACCCAGAGCTGGTGATCTGTCAAGAATCTTCCTGACAGATCCTCCGCATCCCCGGAAGATGGGCCTCTGCGGGTGGAGAGTTGCGCTATTTGCCCAACTTCCGCCCGTTGAAAGGCCGTGGAATTCTTATGCCTGGTAAAAGCAGGTGTAAGGCCTACTTTTACCAGCATAAGAGTTTTAAAAAATGGAAAAATAAAATGTTATCACTCACTTATACATTAAAAACCCTGTCCAATAAGGTCCACCTGTGAACCCCTTCCTTTAAGAGAACAGAAGTTCCGGTTTCCCGCGAATGCGCAGTGCATGCACGAAACCGGCACTTTCGTTGGGCCTACACGTGAGTACCCAGTGCGTACTCACCCATGGGGACCCGAATTTCTGGCCCATTAATATAACAAGAAAAAAAAGTCAACACGGGCACCATCTGGCGTCACGCTCACACGCAATGTGTGCTGTGGCTGATCCAAGTGCAAATAGTATTAAAAGTATTTAAAGTATATATAAAGTATTTTTATTCACCCAGTTTTGAACCATCAGGCAGGAAGGCTACACCGTCAGCAAGTGCTCTTAAGGTCACTCGGTTGGGCTATGAGGGAGACAGTGCTTGAAGCGGGCGTGAAATTGGCCGGATCAATCGCAGTGAAACAAACAGTTGCAGCCTCGTAGCAATGCAAATTCACAATCTTGAATGCGATTCACTGCACAAGTGGGCATAGATAGACGTCCAGACCAGTAATTATTGGAATATATCAGAGAAAAGCAGCAGTCAAAGATTGTGGCAGTGCACAGTGAATATTTTGAGTAATCAGTTAGTCAGTCTTTAATCTGAGCAGTGCAGCAAGTTAAGTATTTGAAGATTTGAAGGTTATGTAAGTTAAGGGGGGTGCAGGTGTGCTATGTGCTGGAGATATTGATGTGGGTGATATAATTTTACTGAATACTCAGTCAGATATGTCAGAATCATCTGAAACTGATGAGCTTGATGTGGAACCAATTCCTACACCAAGGCAACAGAGGTCAGAAAGGCATTGGATTGCATAAGGTGCTTTATGGAAATAATTTGAGCAAAGCTATACTCCACAATCGATAACTTGGAAAAAAGAATCAGCAACAGCTTTTCCAAAAAGACACCATATACAAGAGCAGAGTAAAGGCCCGATTCTAAAACATGCACGTACTTTTAGAGTAAAAATTCTCATTGCTTAAGACGTTTTTGTGGTGTATGTAACCTGTTCCACCTTAAGAGAACTTAAGCCTGTTCCACCTTAAGAGATGTACTACTTTCTCTGGCTGCTGTATACGTAATACCGGTGGTGACCACCGGTATATAAGTACTGTGTAGTGATATTGTATTTAGTATAGTCCTGACCTCCAACTAGTAAAGACCTGTTGAACTTTATTCTTGTAGTCTGTGTCAGTAATTAATCTTAATACAACTGGAACACACAGACTTAACAGTGGCGACGAGTCCGATTCTTACCCTGCGGCAGTTTATATCCACGGCGGCTTCGTCCACAGAACGGGCGTCGAAGAGAGGCATCCACCCTCATCACCCTGCTGGAAGACACGTCGCGCGGCAGGCATCGAGAACCCGGAGTGCAGAAGACATCCTGAACTCGAAGCCTCCATCAGCGGCAGTCAGCTATCTTCTTTCTACCTCGGTAGTGGGTAAGCCGGTCAGCGACACGAGCAGAAAGTCGGCCGCGTTGGCTGTACAGACGGGGGGAGGAAGACGGAGGAATAAGGGCGGTGAGATCGATTGCGACCGGAGATAAGGGCCGGGCCGCATTCGGGCCGAAAGGCGCAGCGCGGGGACATCGATCGCGGCTGGTGATAAGGGCCGGGCCGCTTTCGGGCCAAAAAGGCGCAGCGTCTGGGGCGACTGAAGGCGCGAGAGCCGCGGTGAAGGCGAACGCAGCCAGTGCTAATAACTGGGCTGCAAGAAGGGCTGCGAGGCGCGACATCGGGAAAGCGCGAATGCCCGAGGGAGCCGCGGTGAAGCGGAGACAGCGTCGGGGGAGTTACTAACCGCTGGGAAAGGGGAGCAGCAGCGGCACGCCAAACGCCATTGCAGCCAGTGGGTGAAGACCGCCAAGCGCGGGAAAACCGCCATTTTGTAGGCGGAGGACGAAGACAAGAGCGGGAAGCCGCCATCTTGGGATAAAATAAATTGCAACGATGCCTAAACATGGGAACATTGATACCTTTGATGGCGACATCGAAGATTGGGCCATGTATGTAGAACGCATACAAAATTATTGTAAAGCAAATAAAATCCCAGATGCAGAGAAAGCACTAACGTTATTGAACTTAATGGGTGCGAAGACATACAGGCAATTGAAACACCTTTTATCACCAGATGAACCGGCGGATAAGACGTTCGAGGAGATTGTTACTGTCCTGAAAAATCATCTAAACCCCACGCCGCTGATGCTAGCGGAACGATTTAAATTTTACAGCAGAAGGCAGCTGAAGGATGAAAGCAATGCTGAATATTTAATGGAATTGCGTAAGCTAGCAAAGTACTGTCAGTTTGGAGCGGGACTAACAGACGCGCTAAGAGATAAATTTGTGTGTGGATTATTAAAAGAAGATACACAAAAGCGACTGCTCGAGGAGAATGAGCTGACGCTTGAGAAAGCGGTCACTATGGCAGCAGCACACAAAGCCGCAGCGAGAGGCACGGCAGTAATGCAGCTACGGTCACCGGAACACAGTACAAATAAATTGGGTTTGAGTACTGTAAAATGTTATCGTTGTGGAAAGACAACACACGATCAGAACCAGTGTTGGTTTAAAAACCAAGAATGCAGAACGTGTGGCAGGCTTGGCCACATAGCTAAAGTATGCCGGTCAGGAAAGAAGACCAGCAACAAAAAGTCACCGCAAGGAAAATACATAAAGGTGCACAAGGTGACAAAGACCAGTTCGAACGAACAGAAGTCAGATTCAGACGCTAGCAGTAATGAACTGGGTAGCTTAAGAGTACACAACGTTGGTAAGGATGCAGATCTCCAGACAATTTGGGTCACTCTTCAGATAGCAGGAGTCCAAGTAAAGATGGAATTGGACACTGGATCGGCATTGATGGTCATGAATAAGAAAGATTACAAAAGGTTATTCCAACATATTCCCCTACGGGATACGGAGATTATATTGAAAACATACACGGGGCAAAGAGTGTACCCCATCGGAAAGATAGAGGTAAAAGTGGTCCACAAGGGCGAAGAAAGCCAAGTAATGGACTTATATGTGCTACCTGAAGGAGGTCCACCACTACTGGGACGGGAGTGGATTAGGAAAATGAATATGGACTGGCACTCCTTAAAAGCACTAATGGTAGATTCCGGGGAAACAGATGTCAAACCGAAACGATTGTCCAAAATATTGGATGATGCTAAAGAGGTGTTCCAGCAAGGACTGGGAACACTGAAAGGAATTACGGCAAACATCAAGATTGATGAACATGCACAACCAAAATTTTTCAAAGCCAGACCGGTACCCTATGCAATATGGCCTACTGTAGAAGCGGAACTGGAAGCGCTAGACCGTTCAGGTGTACTGTCTAAGGTAGATTGGAGTGAGTGGGCTACGCCCATTGTTCCCGTTATGAAACGTCCTTCGAGCAACAAGCCAGGAGAACCAGGGAAGGTTCGCATCTGTGGAGATTTCAAGATCACCGTTAATCCGGTGCTTCACACGGTGCAGTATCCGCTTCCGCGGATTGAGGATATTTTTGCTTCGTTGTCTGGCGGGAAACACTTCACCAAGATAGACCTGGCGCAGGTGTACTTGCAGATGGAGGTTGATGAAGAGTCACGCCAGTACCTCACGATCAACATGCATAGAGGTTTGTACCGGTATAATAGGCTGGTTTTTGGAGTGGCATCGGCTCCGGCAATTTGGCAGAGGGCCATGGAGCAGGTATTACAGGGAATTCCAGGCACACAATGTTACCTGGACGATATTCTGATTACAGGTGATGGTGATGAAGAACACCTCGCAAACTTGGAACTGGTGCTCAACAGACTGAAAGAGTATGGACTTAGAGTTAATCGGCAGAAATGTGAGTTCTTTCAGAAGCGGATCTCGTACTGTGGTCATGTCATTGACCGGGAGGGGCTTCATAAGTCTCCTGACAAGATAGAGGCAGTTGTAAAGGCTCCCGCTCCGGATAATGTCTCTCAGTTGAGGTCGTTTCTGGGATTGATTAACTATTACCATAAGTTTCTACCGAATCTATCCACGGTACTGCACCCGCTGAATGCTCTTTTACAGAAGGGGGTACCATGGGAATGGAGCGAAAACTGTAAGAAGGCATTTCGCAAAAGCAAAGAATTGATCACCTCGGAGGAAGTGTTGGCTCACTTCAACCCGACACTGCCTATTCGGTTGGTTTGTGATGCTTCTCCATATGGTATTGGGGCAGTACTTTCACACAAGTTGCCAAATGGCACGGAAAGGCCAGTCGCGTTTGCATCCAGATCATTGACCTCCGCTGAGCGCAACTATGCGCAGATCGATAGGGAGGCTCTCAGCCTTGTATGGGGAGTGAAGAAGTTTAATCATTACCTGCAGGGCCAAAAATTCACACTTCTGACAGACCATCAGCCATTGGTATCCATTTTTAACCCTAAGAAGGGTGTTTCGGTGATGACAGCACAGCGACTCCAGAGATGGTCCCTTTTCCTAGGGGCACATCAATATCAAATAGAATTCAAAGGTACAAAGCAGCATGGCAATGCTGATGGGCTGTCGCGCCTGCCACTACCTGAAGCAGAAGAGACGACGAAAGTTGACCCTGTTGAGTTATTTCATTCGACCATCATTGAGTGTTTACCAGTCACCAATGCAAGTATCGAAAGAGAAACCAGGAACGACCCGACACTGTCCCGAGTTTACGAGGTGGCAGTGAAGGGATGGCCAACACATGGTGATCCTCTGTTACCGGCATTCTCGGCAAGGCGAGACCAGCTGTCCGTCTGCCATGGTACTTTGATGTACGGGACAAGAGTGATTATTCCTCCCAAGTTACGGGAAAGAGTTCTAAAGGAACTGCATGAAGGTCATCTGGGGGGAGTTAAGATGAAAAGTCTTGCTAGGGCTTATGTATGGTGGCCGGGCATTGACCAACAGATAGAGGAGTTGACAAAAAGCTGCGCTGGGTGCCAAAAAGTGCAAAATGCACCTCCGATCGCACCGCTACACCCATGGGAATGGCCTTCAGCCCCATGGCAACGCGTACATATTGACTTTGCTGGTCCATTCATGGACTCCATGTTCCTAATTGCGGTGGACGCACATTCCAAATGGCCAGAAGTGATCAAGATGAATACCACTACTTAAGAAAAGACAATTGCGGTGTTAAGAACAATATTCGCAAGGAACGGATTGCCAGAACAGATATGTTCGGACAACGGGCCACAGTTCGTGTCGGAAGAATTCCAAAAATTCTTAAAGAAGAATGGGGTGAAACATTATACCTCTGCCCCATATCATCCGGCGACAAACGGGTTGGCCGAGAGATTTGTCCAAACATTCAAAAAGGCAATAAAGGCCATGAACGATGATCAGATTCCGTTACAACACAAGGTGGACAATTTCCTAATGGCATATCGAAACACCGCTCATGCAGTGACTAACCAAAGTCCTGCCATGATGTTTTATAACAGGAGGTTGCGGTCCAGGTTGGACTTGTTAAATCCAAATGTGCGGAGGGAAGTGGAAAACAAACAGTTCCGGCATATTAATAACAAGTCCACTCGAAGTTTCGACGTAGGACAACCAGTGTTGGCAAGGGGCTATGGAAACAAAAAATGGCAGTCCGGAACAATTCGGGCCAGGCAAGGACCTCTGATGTACACAGTAGATATTGGTAACAATGTGATAAGGCGTCATGCGGATCAACTGGTAGAATCAAGAGCAAGGGTCGAACCCATGGTTGCGACAGAGACAACTGTGGAAGACGTTAATGAACCTGAAGCATCTACCTCGGCAGGGACTGTACCTGATGATGACGTCCAATACATAGGAAACCAACAAGAAGAGTCACCTCAGCAACAAGAATCAGAGACCACTGAAAGGCGTTATCCAAACCGAATCAGAAGGCCTCCTGAGAGACTGAACCTTTGAACTGTTTATACCTGAAGTTATATATGTATATATGTTATGATGTTATGTTAAATGGGGATATGACTGTTAAGCTAAAAAGGGAGGATTGTGGTGTATGTAACCTGTTCCACCTTAAGAGAACTTAAGCCTGTTCCACCTTAAGAGATGTATTACTTTCTCTGGCTGCTGTATACGTAATACCGGTGGTGACCACTGGTATATAAGTACTGTGTAGTGACATTGTATTTAGTATAGTCCTGACCTCCAACTAGTAAAGACCTGTTGAACTTTATTCTTGTAGTCTGTGTCAGTAATTAACCTTAATACAACTGGAGCACACAGACTTAACAGTTTTATAGCATGATGTTGCTAAAAAGTAAATGTGTATGGTTTCCAGGCAGTTAATGTTGAGTGTGACCTGTATTCAACAGACCCTAGTTATACTGCCAACTCTACATTAGCCAGCGACCTCTAGACATGCACAGAGCTCAATTAAACTTTTAATGATAAAGCGACAATCATCTGTTCGCTTATGTTCAGTATTTTTTAAGTTGTTGGGTGGTCCCTTATGGTTTTTAAATAGCACTTTTCATGTCCTCAGGACGTCCCATAAATGCTTCCCATTATTCTCCAGTGTAGTCATTGTTGTTTTGTATGCAAGCACAGCAGCCAATAGCACGTAGCAAAGAGACACATACAGCAAATCACCAGTTAACCTGTTTTGGTGCTGTTGGCTAAGCGATAAATGTTGGCCGGAATACTGGGAAAATGATCTTGCTTTTCTTTGAAGAATGTCATGTGATCTTTTAAATCCACCTGAGAGGACAGATGGCGGCTCAGTTTAATGTCCCACCCAAAAAACAGCACCTCCGAGAATGTAGCACTCCCTCAGTACCACCGCACTTAAGTGTCAGCCTTAATGGTGTGTTCAAATCCCATGACCTTCTGACTCATAGCATTCAATATGGGGCAATGTATCAATGAAGAAAATACCCCCATGTTATCAACTGGGGAATATAATCAACTTTAATCATAGTACGTGCGAAAGATTTGCCCATCCAGTTGAACTGCCAATTAATAATCTTGAGTATTGTGTGCAGTTTTGGTCGCCTTATCTGAGGAAGGATGTTCTTGCCATGGAAGGAGCTCAGCGAAGATTCACCAGGCTGATACCTGGGATGGCAGGAATGACGTATGAGGAGAGATTGGGTCAAATGGACTTGTACTCGCTGGAGTTTAGAAGAATGAGATGGGATCTCATTGAAACTTATAAAATTCTGACAGGACTGGACAGACTAGATGCTGGGAGGATGTTCCCGATGGTCGGGGAGTCCAGAACCAGGGGTCACAGTCTAAGGATAAGTGGTAGGCCATTTAGGACAGAAATGAGGAGGAATTTCTTCACCCAGAGAGTGGTGAACCTGTGGAATTCTCTACCACAGAAGGCAGTAGAGGCCAATACATTAAATACTAGCTGAAGTGCCCGGCGGTGCCGAGGCTTTTTCGAGGGCATGTTGTTGTTGGCAGAGAGAGAGAGAGAGCGACTGGGGGGGGGGAGGGAGGGCGGGGGGGGGAAGGGAGGGCGGTGGGGGGGAAGGGAGGGTGGGGGGAAGGGAGGGGGAAGGGAGGGGGAAGGGAGGGCGGGGGGAAGGAAGGGAGGGGGGAGGCTGGGGGGAAGGGGGTGGAGGGGGAGAGGGGGGGAGGGGGGGAAGGGGGGAAGAGGGGGGAGGGGGGAAGGGGAGGGGGAGGGGAGGGGAGGGGGATGGTGGGGGGGCGGGGAGGGAGGGGAGGGAGGGCGGGGGGCCCCGCCCGAGGATCGCGGCCCCCCCGAGGGTCGCGGCACCCCCCGAGGGACGCGGCCCCCCCCGAGGGTCGCGCCTCCCCGAGGGTCGCGGCCCCCCCAGAGGGTCGCGGCCCCCGAGTGTCGCGCCCCCCCACGAGTGTCGCGGCCCCCCCGAGGGTCGCGGCCCCCCCAGAGGGTCGTGGCCCCCCCGAGGGTCGTGCCCCCCCCGAGGGTCGCGGCCCCCGCAGAGGGTCGCGCCCCCTCGAGGGTCGCAGCCCCCCCGAGGGTCGCGGCCCCCCCTAGGGTCGCGCCCCCCTGAGGGTCGCGCCCCCCCCCCGAGGTGAAGACCGCCGATTGCGGCTGTGCGAGACAGCCGGCGGGCCCGGTTGCCAGGGTAACCGTTGACGCTCAGCAAGCCCCGCCCCCCGGCTGAGCCAGAGAGAGACGCCGCGTCTCAGCTCCTGCTGCGCGCGCACCCGAGAGAGAGTCGCGCCCCCCCCGAGGTGAAGACCGCCGATTGCGGCTGTGCGAGACGGCCGGCGGGCCCGGTTGCCAGGGTAACCGTTGACGCTCAGCAAGCCCCGCCCCCGGCCGAGCCAGAGAGAGACGGCGCGTCTCAGCTCCTGCTGCGCGCGCACCCTTTAGTAAGGTAGCGGCGCTGGGCTGAGGCCCGCCCGCCCCTGCAGCCTTCAAGTGGGGCCGGGAGGTGCCTAGCTCGGGTGTGGGTGTGGAGGAGAAGCTGAGGCTTCGAGGCCTACCTGGAAAAACAGGGAAAGGTAGGAAAATTAATGAGATTAGATAAGTTAATTCGTTTCTAAATCACTTTTTAAAAAACAATATGAGTTTTAAAAGCAACGTTTTTTTTAAAGACGCAGAAAGCGGGAAAAAGAAAGGAAAAGTTTGGAATCAAGATGGCGGCGACTCACCTCGGTTCAGAACGATAAGGCCCGGCCACACACGCACCGATTGGCCCGGCGGCACACGCCAGCAACCCGGCGTACGATTGGTCGAGCTTGAGGTCACTCTGTCGCTAATGAGCGGATAATGAGATGCTCATGAGTGGAATGTTGAAGGTTTTTGGGATAACGCGGGCGCGATTTTAGCCCGGCCGAAACGCAAATACGCTTAAAACCGTCTCGGAAGCGTAAGCTTTCTTTGGAGGTAACGCGCGCGTAGGTACGCCCTGTAACTTTCGAGCGCATAGCCTGCCAGACGCACACGCGATGACAGACAGAATGACAGAATGACAGACAGAATGACAGACAGAATGACAGATTGACCGATTTATATATATAGACTAGCTGGAGTGCCCGGCGGTGCCGAGGCTTTTTTGAGGGCATGTTGTTGTTGGAAGAGAGAGAGAGAGAGCGACTGGGGGCGGGGGGAGAAGAGAGAGAGAGAGCGCGACTGGGGGGGAAGAGAGAGAGTGACTGGGGGGAAGAGAGAGAGCGACTGGGGGGAGGAGAGAGAGCGACTGGGGGGAAGAGAGAGAGCGGGTGGGGGGAAGAGAGCGGGGGGAAGGGAGGGCGGGGGGGAAGGGGCGGGGGGGAAGGGAGGGGGGAAGGGAGGGGGGAAAGGGAGGGGGGGAAAGGGGCGGGGGGGAAGGGAGGGGGGAAGGGAGGGGGGGAAGGGGCGGGGGGAAGGGAGGGGGGAAGGGGGGCGGGGGGGAGAAAGGGGGGGCGGGGGGGAAGGGGCGAGAAGGGGGGGCAGGGGGGAAGGGGGGGCGGGAAGGGGAAGGGGGCGGGTGGGAATGGGGGCCGGGGGGGGGAAGGGGGGGCGGGGGGGAAGGGCGGGAAGGGGAAGGGGAAGGGGGCGGGGGGGAAGTGGGGGCGGGGGGGGGTAGGGGCGGGGGGGGCCCAGGCCGAGAGCCACGCTCTCCGAGCCCCCCCCCGGCCGAGCCCGATTGCGGCTCTGAGAGATGGCCGGCGGCCGAGCCCCGCCCCCCCCCCCGGCCGAGCCCGGATTGCGGCTCTGAGAGACGGCCGGCGGCCGAGCCGTGCCCCCCCCCCGGCCGAGCCTGATTGCAAGCTCTGAGAGACGGCCGGCGGCCGAGCCACGCCCCCCCCCCCGGCCGAGGCCGATTGCGGCTCTGAGAGACGAACGGCGGCCGAGCCCTGTCCCCCCCCGCCGAGCCCAATTGCGGCTCAGAGAGACGAATGGCGGCCGAGCCCCGCCCCCCCCCCGCCGAGCGCGGAACAGAGACGCCGTGTCTCACCTGCTCCTCCTGCGCGCGCACCCTGACCCTCGTGGCTGACGCCGTTGCCCTGGGTAACGTGACACGGCGGGGGTGGGTGGGCGTGAGGAGCTTAGCAGAAGCGCAATCACCTAGCTCGGGCCTGCCTGGGCAAGAAAGGTGCAGGCTTTGAGGCCTAAGAAAAAAACGGGGAAAGGTAGGAAAAAGAATGTTCAGGTTAGGTTTACAAATGAATGATTTTTTAAAAAACAATTTAATAAATTCAATTTTTATTTTGGTGGAAATGTATATTTGAAAAGAAAGACGCAGAAAGCAGGAAAAAGAATGGAAGCAAGATGGCGGCGACTCACCTCGGTTCAGAACGATAAGGCCCGCCCACACACGCACCGATTGGTCGACCGTCAGGTCACCAATGTGTAGGATTGGTCAATCGTCCCGTCACTCGACCGTAGGGGGGCCCGGTCGCATGCGGCAGCAAGCCGCCGTACGATTGGTCGACCTCGAGGTCACTCTGTCGCTAATGAGCGGATAATGAGATGCTAATGAGCGGAAAGTTGAAGGTTTTTGGGATACCGCGGGCGCGATTTTAGCCCGGCCGAAACGTAAATACGCTTAAAACCGTCTCGGAAGCGTAAGCTTTCTTTGGAGGTAACGCGCGCATAGGTACGCCCTGTAACTTTCGAGCGCATAGCCCGCCAGATGCACACGCGATGACAGACAGAATGACAGAATGACAGAATGAAAGAATGACAGACAGATGTACCGATTTATATATATAGACTAGCTGAAGTGCCCGGCGGTGCCGAGGCTTTTTCGAGGGCATGTTGTTGTTGGAAGAGAGAGAGAGAGCGACTGGGGGGAAGAGAGAGAGCGACTGGGGGGAAGAGAGGGAGGGGGAGGGGGAGGGGAGGGGGAGGGGAGGGGAGGGGGGAGGGGGAGGGGAGGGGGGAGGGGGGGAGGGAGGGGAGGGGAGGGGGGAGGGGAGGGCGGGGGGGAGGGGAGGGGAGGGCGGGGGGGAGGGAGGGGAGGGAAGGGCGGGGGGGAGGGAGGGCAGGGGGGAGGGGAGTGCGGGGGGGAGGGGAAGGGAGGGGGGAGGGGGGGAAGGGAGGGGCGGGGGGAAGGGGGGGGAGGGCGGGGGGAAGGGGGGAAGGAGGGGAAGAAGGGGGGGGCGGGGAGGCGGAGGGGGAGGGGGGGGAGGGAGGGGGGGCCGGGAGGGAGGGCGGGGGGCCTCCCCGAGGGTCGCGGCCCCCCCGAGGGTCGCGCCCCCCCCCGTGGGTCGCGGCCCCCCCCGAGTGTCGCGGCCCCCCCGAGGATCGCGGCCCCCCCAAGGGTCGCGCCCCCCCCGAGGGTCGTGCCCCCCCCCGAGGGTCGCGCCCCCCCACCCCGAGGTGAAGACCGCCGATTGCGGCTGTGCGAGACGGCAGGCGGGCCCGGTTGCCAGGGTAACTGTTGACGCTCAGCAAGCCCCGCCCCCCGGCCGAGCCAGAGAGAGACGCCGCGTCTCAGCTCCTGCTGCGCGCGCACCCGAGGGTCGCGCCCCCCCCCGAGGTGAAGACCGCCGATTGCGGCTGTGCGAGACGGCCGGTGGGCCCGGTTGCCAGGGTAACCGTTGACGCTCAGCAAGCCCCGCCCCCCCGTCCGAGCCAGAGAGAGACGCCGCGTCTCAGCTCCTGCTGCGCGCGCAACCTTTAGTCAGGTAGCGGCGCTGGTCTGAGGCCGGCCCCTGCAGCCTTCGGTGGGGCCGGGAGGTGCCTAGCTCGGGCGTGGGTGCGGAGGAGAAGCCGAGGCGTCGAGGCCTACCTGGAAAAACAGGGAAAGGTAGGAAAATTAATGAGATTAGATAAGTTAATTTGTTTCTAAATCATTTTTTTTTAAAACAATATGTGTTTTAAAAGCAACGTTTTTTTTAAAGACGCAGAAAGCGGGAAAAAGAAAGGAAAAGTTTGGAATCAAGATGGCGGCGACTCACCTCGGTTCAGAACGATAAGGCCCGCCCACCCATGCACCGATTGGCCCGGCCGCACGCGGCAGCAAGCCGCCGTACGATTGGTCGACCTCGAGGTCACTCTGTCGCTAATGAGCGGATAATGAGATGCTAATGAGCGGAATGTTGAAGGTTTTTGGGTTACCGCGGGCGCGATTTTAGCCCGGCTGAAACGTAAATACGCTTAAAACCGTCTCGGATGCGTAAGCTTTCTTTGGAGGTAACGCGCGCATAGGTACGCCCTGTAACCTTCGAGCGCATAGCCCGCCAGACGCACAGGCGATGACAGACAGAATGACAGAATGACAGAATGACAGAAGTACCGATTTATATATATAGATATTCAAGAAGGAGTTGGATATATTTCTTAAGGCTAAAGGGATCAAGGGGTATGGGGAGAAAGCAGGGACCGGGTACTGAATTTGGATGATCAGCCATGATCGCATTGAATGGCGGAGCAGGCTCGAGGGGCTGAATGGCCTACTCCTGCTCCTATCTTCTATGTTTCTATGTTATTAAATGTGATTTTACAGGTTTTCTACCAATAAAGCAGCAGAGAAGAGCAGTCATTCAACCTTTCCCTCAATGAGAAACGATAATTTATTTCCAAGAACAGAAGATAGAACAACAATTTGTGCTTATATAGCACCTTTAACATAGTAAAACATCCCACAGCATTTTATAGGAACATAATCAAACAAAATGTGACACCAAGCCACATAAAAAGATATTAGGACAGGTGAATAAAAGCTTGGTCAAAGAGGTAGGTTTTAAGGAGCGTCTTAAAGGAGGAAAGAGAGGTAGAGAGGCGGAGAGCTTTAGGGGGGGACTTCCAGAGCTTAGGGCCTGGGCAGCTGAAGGCACGGCCGCCAATGGTGGAGCGATGAAAAAAGGGGATACACAAGAGGCCAGAATTTGATATTTTAAAATGGTGGTGTTGCCGGACTGGGAGTCAATGTAGACCATATGTACAGTACTTCAACAACAGCAATGACTTGCATTTATTCAGTGCTTTTAACAAAGAAAATTGTCTCAGGAATGCTTAAGGCTCGGTAATCACAATAAGAAAAGATTAGAATTGCACCCTGCAATGAACAAAGCCTTGCCCGCAGCAGTTGTTCCATACTTCAGGCATTACAAAGTTGATCTTTAAGTCTTAATATATCAATAACTTCTGTTTGCTTGGACCATCCTCACCAATAAATGCCTCTTATTAAGTTGTCAGCCAGCAAGGAATCCAAGAGCTATCTATTGGATTGTACATGCTTAATAAACAAACATTATTCCAGGCTTTACATCTACTGAAATGACTTTGGCATTTGAAAAAAAAACTACCGTAAAGATAACCTCTCCAAACAACCATGTTACAACGATTGCAAAATACTGCAGATGCTGGAAATCCAAAATAACAACAGAAAATGCTGGAAAAACTCAGCAGGCCAGGCAACATCCGTGGAGAGAAATTAGAGTTGACGTTTCGGGTCTAACCCTTTTTCAAAACTGGAAAGGAAATAAAATAGATCGAAGGCAGGGCTGCGATAGAACAAAAGAAGTAAAGAGGTATTCAAAACCAGACGAGATGGTAATAGGACAGTGGAGACAAAAGACGGCTCAGATTAGGTGTGAAGTGTACTGGCAGGATGAGAGACAGCTGCCATGTGGGAGAGAGAAAAATAAAAGGAAAGGGGGGGGGAAGGGAAAACCCAAAACAAAGGGGTGGAAAAAAAAATAAGTAAAAATGTAAAAGGGTTAGACCCGAAACGTCAACTCTAATTTCTCTCCACGGATGTTGCCTGGCCTGCTGAGTTTTTCCAGCATTTTCTGTTGTTATTTTGGATTTCCAGCATCTGCAGTATTTTGCTATCGTACTAGTGTTTGGTTCACTGCCACACCTCTTCTAGGAATGCCTACCTTGAAGAAGTCCTGCTCTTCTCTTCGACAGGATCTCCGTTTGGCTCTTCAACCTTGTTCATCTTCATTACTTTCAGTTTCCCTTCTCGTGTTTGATCAGGTATCTGCCAAGACTCGGTTTCACAGACACATCATTTTCCTCAGCAACTGTCTCCGGTTCCGACTTATTCCACGTGGATTCCAACTAAACTTCCAATCTTCGTGTTTCGGATCCACCCAGGATTACAAATATCTCCAAGATGTTCATCGTTCCTCGAACTACTGCTCTCGCTGCATCCTGAGATCCACGCTCAACGCCATGCGGCGCCACATGAACACTCTCGACCTCTCTCTTCAGCAACACCGGCGCACTCTATCTCAAAGCTGTCCGGGTCCACAGTTCCATTTCATCCTTCGACTCATCCGACGCTTCAACAAAAAACTTTTTTTCTTCCTTTCCGATGTCAAGGATCGCAAACTTCATCAACTCTTGGACACCAACGCCCTTCCGGAACCTATTCCCCTTCACTTTCCTCTGACCCCCCTTCTCCCAATCTCACCATGCCGCGTTTTCACTATCCCCTCTGACCTTCCACTCTCTGACCCCGAACGATCAGTCCTCAGCAAAGGCCTGAGCTTCATCCCCTTACGCCCCCACCTCAATGAATTTCGAGCTCGGCACGATGTTGAGCTCTTTTTCCGTTGCCTTCGTCTCCGTGCCCACTTCTTTGACCAGGAGTCTTCCCCCCGCATGGCTGACCCTTTCTCCCGCTTGCAGAATTCCCGTTCTACTTGGACCCCTCCCCTTGGCCTCTTACCCTCTCTAGATCTTTTCATCGCTAACTGCTGCCGTGACGTCGGGCGTCTCCATTTCTCTGCTTCCCTCACTCACTCCAACCTAACTCCCTCTGAACTTGCAGCACTCCATTCTCTTAGATCCAACCTTGACATTGTCATTAAACCTGCTGACAAGGGTGGTGCTGTTGTTGTTTGGCGAACCGACCTCTACCTAGCGGAAGCTGAATGCCAACTCTCTGACACCTCCTCCTACCTCCACCTGGACCATGACCCCACTACCGAACATCAAACCACTGTTTCCAAGACTGTCACTGACCTCATCTCCTCTGGAGATCTTCCCCCCACGGCCACCAACCTCATAGTTCCCCAACCCCGCACAGCCCGCTTCTACCTCCTTCCCAAGATCCACAAACAGGACTGCCCTGGTAGACCCATCGTTTCAGCCTGTTCTTGCCCCACGGAACTTATCTCTTCTTATCTCGACTCTATTTTTTCTCCCCTTGTCCAGTCTCTTCCCACCTACATCCGCGACTCTTCGGACTCCCTCCGCCACTTTAACAGTTTCCAGTTTCCTGGCCCCCACCGCCTCCTTTTCACTATGGATGTACAATCCCTCTACACCTCCATCCCCCACCAGGATGACCTGCGGGCGCTCCGCTTCTTCCTTGAACAGAGGCCCGACCAGTCCCCATCCACCACCACCCTCCTAAACTTGTTCTCACATTGAACAACTTCTCCTTTAACTCCACTCATTTCCTCCAAATCAAAGGTGTTGCTATGGGTACCCGCATGGGTCCTAGCTATGCCTGCCTTTTCGTGGGATATGTGGAACACTCTTTGTTCCAGTCCTAATCAGGTCCCCTCCCTCACCTCTTTTTCTGATACATTGATGACTGTATCGGTGCCTTTTCCTGCTCTCGCCCCGAACTAGACAATTTCATTCACTTTGCCTCCAATTTCCACCCTTCCCTCACCTTCACATGGTCCATCTCTGAATCTTCCCTTCCCTTCCTCGACTTCTCCGTCTCCATCTCTGGGGATAGGTTATCGACCAATATTCACTCCAAGCCCACTGACTCCCACAGCTACCTGGACTACACTTCCTCCCACCCTGCCTCCTGTAAGGACTCTATCCCATTCTCCCAGTTTCTCCGTCTCCGCCATATCTGCTCTGACGATGCCACCTTCCACACCAGTGCTTCCGACATGTCTTCCTTTTTCTGCAACCGAGGATTCCCCTCTACCGTGGTTGACACGGCCCTCGACCATGTCCGTTCTATCTCCCGCACTTCTGCCCTCACTCCTGCCCCTCCCTCCCGGAACCACGATAGGGTTCCCCTTGTCCTCACCTTTCACCCCACCAGCCTCCACATTCAACGGGTCATCCTCCGCCATTTCTGCTACCTCCAAAGTGATCCCACCACCAAATGCATCTTCCCCTCCCCTCCCCTTTCAGCATTCCGTAGGGACCGCTCCCTCCGAGACACCCTAGTCCACTCCTCTATCACCTCCAACAGCCCTTCCCCTTCACCTGGCACCTTCCCGTGCAAGCACAGGAGATGTAACACCTGCCCCTATACCTCCCCCCTTCCCACTGTCCAGGGCCCCAAACACCCCTTCCAGGTGAAACAGCGATTCACTTGTACTTCTTGCAATCTAGTATACTGTATTCGCTGCTCATGATGCGGTCTCCTCTACATTGGGGAGACCAAACGCAGATTGGGTGACCGCTTTGCGGAACACCTCCATTCAGTCCATAAGGGTGACCCCGAGCTTCCGGTCACCTGTCATTTTAATTCACCGCTCCATTCCCACTCGGACCTCACCGTCCTTGGCCTCTTGCATTGTTCCATGGAAGCTCAACGTAAACTCGAGGAACAGCACCTCATCTTCCAATTAGGCACTTTGCAGCCTTCCGGACTCAATATCGAGTTCAACAATTTCAGATCATAACCTCGGCCCCTATTACATTTTTACTTATATTTTTTTTCCACCCCTTTGTTTTGGGTCTTCCCTTCCCCCCCCCCTTTCCTTTTTTTTCTCTCTCCCACATGGCAGCTGTCTCTCATCCTGCCAGTACACTTCACACCTAATCTGCGCCATCTTTTGTCTCCACTGTCCTATTACCATCTCGTCTGGTTTTGAATACCTCTTTACTTCTTTTGTTCTATCGCAGCCCTGCCTTCGATCTATTTTATTTCCTTTCCAGTTTTGAAAAAGGGTTAGACCCGAAACGTCAACTCTAATTTCTCTCCACGGATGTTGCCTGGCCTGCTGAGTTTTTCCAGCATTTTCTGTTGTAACCATTTTACAACCCTTGGGCTTAAAAAATATGCTGCAATTCAGACAAATTCCAAATTGTAATGCAGTCGTACTGTTACATTTGGGTGATACCAACACATTTTCTTTGCTTTGATGGTGTTCTAGTCAGACTAGATGAATTGCTTATTTCTTGAAAGAGTATCCATTAGAACAGAAAATAATATTGCATTAAAACTGAAATTGAATGTTCTGCTGGGTCTGCAAGATCTTTCAAGATAGCATCACTGGCTGTTTCCATGAAGTGATGTGTTAATGAATATTTCTCAAAGGGAACTGTCAGTTCTGACGAAAGGTCATCGATCTGAAACGCTGGCCAGAATTTTCTGTACCGGGGCGGGTTGGGCCGGGTGCGGGTGGTCGCCATGGCAAGTTGCGACCCTGCTGCTCATTCCATTCCTCTCCTGAGATTGACTTTCCATTAATGGCGCCTATTAAGGCAGCCCTGCACATTACCCGGCCCTATTAAATGGTACAGGTCTGGTGACGCCATCAATGACATGTCTTCAGCCGGGATATTTAACGGAGCCAGGGCCACACTGCATTTGAGGGTTCATCTAGGATTGTGCAGGAACTGCACTGCACCATTGGGGTGTTGCAAAGAGTGGCAAACATGACTGCACAGAGACAGAGGGCTGCACCCAGGTTCTCCGATGACTCCCTCCATATGCTTGTGGAGGGAGTGAGGGCACGCAGGGAGGTCCTCTTCCCTTCCGATGGGCGGAAGAGACCTCCCCAGGAGACCAAAGGAGCCTGGTTCCAAATAGCAGAGGAGGTGAACAGCGGGGATGTGTTCAGGAGGACCTGGGTGCAGTGCCACAAACATGTCAATGATCTCATTAGATCAGGAAAGGTGAGTGCAAAGCCACACTCAACTTCATTCTGCTGTGCCTCTAATTACATCCCTATCACCCTGCCGTCCCAACCCTGCTCCTGCACATTATTACTCACACCAACTTACCTTGCACCCCCACCCATCCCTCTCTCTCTATCTACATAATCACATCCCCATCTGACTAACCTCCCCTCACCCTCACCCTCATCCTAATGCAATCATACGAACTAACAATACACAAGGAGGCCACTTGGCATTGCCACCCCACTCCATCATAGTCACCCTCTAATGGTCTTACCCATCCATTCCTTACACTCATTCCATCAGTCTCACTCAACCTTCTCTTCTTTCCCTCCTTGCAGGAGAAGAGAGCCCACAATAAGAGGGAGAGGGAGAGAACCAGAGTTGGCCCTTCATCATTGACCACCTTAACAGCAGTAGAGGAGGTTGCCTTGGAAGTTTCTGGAGCCACAGAGCAGCTGGAGGTGGGAGACAGTGAGAGGGGGACATCTCAGTAACCTGGTGACAGAATTACCTCTCATACAGCCACATGGCATACAGCAGTCACTCATATGGGGACCGATGTCAGCAGCCAGTGAATTTTCATCGTGTGCATAATGGTATCTGTAACCATTCTTGATATGACATGTCTAACTCATCTCTTTTCTCTCCCACAGGTCCATTAAGAGCCCCCCCCCCCACTGTCCAGGAGGAAGAGGAAGACGACTCCTCAGAGGAGCCTCCAGCCTCTGAGGGTGCACTGTCACTATACATAAGCGCACCCAGCACCAGCGCATATACGCACACCTGGGTGGGTTTCATGCGAGATAGAGTAGTGTTGTCACCTGGTGTCCCAAAACTCACAAGTGAGCAAGAGCAGATGGTGGAGACAGGGACAGCAGTGGAGGCTCCTCACCAGAGGGCGCAGAACACACTCAGCTCTGCTCAGCTGCATGCAGAGGCTGAGCCTTGGGGGCCATCAAGATTGAGGATGATCCTGGAGGTGCAGCCAGAAGTGCAGGAAGCTTTGACAGGTTTTGCGACCAAGATGTCTGCAAATGTGCAGAGAATGGAGGAGTCCATCTCCAACATGAGCACCATCGTGTTTCAGGCGATGGTGACTGTAGGCTCATCCATGGAAAGGATGGCCACCTGCATGGAACAGCTAATGTGCCACTCACATAAGCACATGGTCTCTATGGAGAATAGATGGCAGAGGCTCATAGACGTCCTCTCTAGGAGGGATGTCGATGTAGATGTGGGTCCTCATGGCCCCACTGCTGTGCAGCAAGGTGCTCTCCAGCTCCTTGTTAGCAGGAAAGTGTGGGTGGCCCATGAGAGGGATGATGATGAGAGGGGACATGGAAGTGTGGGCTCCCCTGAAAGCGCTCACACTTCTCCCCCATTGCCCCCCTGTTTGGAGGTGCGACGAGCTGAGGGAGGGTGGACTGGCGAAGGATGAAAGAGTCATGGCAGCTGCCAGGGAATTTTGCACACATGCATGATGAGCTTCCTATGGTTGCAGACAAGCTGCACATTGAGGGAGTGGAAGCCCTTGCGGTTGACAAACACTCCTGGGTTATGATGGGGTGCCCTGGTGACCACATGTGTGCAGTCGATGATGCCCTGCACCCGTGGGAAGCCAGCCAGAGTGGCAAAGCCGAGCGCCCACTCAGCAACACTGGCTTCATCAGTGGCAAAGTTGTTATCATTGGTAGACTTGTGAAACAGGGCATCGGTGACCTGTGTGATGCATCTTTGGGTGGCCGATTGTGAGATGCCACAAATGTCTGCTGCAGATCCCTGGAAGGAGCCTAAGGTGAAGAAGTTGAGGGCGCTGGTGACTTTAACAGCCACTGGTAAGGAGTGTCCACCCACTCCTCTGGGCTGCAGGTCTTGCTCCAGCAATGTGCAAATGCCTGCGATGACCTGGCGTGATAGCCTGAGCCTCCTTTGGCGCTGCTGCTCCGTCATGTTGAGGAAGCTCATCCTCTGCCTGTATACCCTGTGTTGGGGGTATTGCATCTGGCGCGGTGCAGCCCTGCACTGATGCCCTCTGTCCTGTGCAGCATCAGGTGGTTGAGGAGAAGGTTGGTGGTGTTGTTATTGGTGCTGCTGGTGTGCCTGGTACTGCTGGTGTTGGGGCTCATCATGGTCTGATTCTGAGGACCAAGGTGAGATAGTACAAATGGCATCTATTCTGATGTAATAAATGGCAGGTCAAGTAGAGATGACAGAAGCCACCTGTCGATGGTGTGATTGGTTCTACCAATGAGGTGACACTGGATCCCGACTTTGCTGGAAACACTTGCAACCTCTAGAAAGCTAAATCTGTGCTGACAATGCACTCAGCAACAGCATCTGCCTTAGAAAAGTAACCAGTTGTCAGGTGAGAGTTTTAATTGTACTTTTCATGCTGTGCACTAATGAGCTGGATCAATGGCCACTCAACTTCTGCCTCAGGGTCACAGACGTGGTTCCCGAGCTACGTGATTCCCGTGCTCTTCCAGGAAAATTTGAAAGGTTAGGGTGAAAAAGGCACTTAAGGGTCTGACAAGTACCTCATAATGATTTAAATTAGCTCACCCGCCTCTGCTGTTGGGGTCGCTGCCGCACGGGCAAATGCACCCGAGGGAAAGGTACATGGGGGCGGGATGACAGTGGGTTCCCGACTCTTTGCAAGATATTTAAAATTTCCCACCCGACCCACCTCCAATCGCAATTGGACACCAAGCAACAAAGCCATTGGGTCTGCTGCCCTGGTTCAGTTGTGCCCTATCTTGTCCCCCTGCACGGGCATGGTTGTAGACTGGCCACAGCCTGTCTGCAAATGCCTGTGGGGTCTCCCCTTCAATCTGCAGGGTTTTCCCTACACGATCGAATGGATTGCCGTCGTTCGCACCCATGGCTTCCAGTATTTCCTCCTTCAGGTCCTCAAAACCCTTCTGCCCTCTCTTAGCCTCATCTGAAAGGGTCTGATAGAGCTTGCTATCCACAGAGAAAAGCAACATTCTGGCTTTCTCTTCATCATCACAGCCATTAACATCGGCTGCCTGGTCTACTTGTTGGAAGTGCATTGAGGTGTCTCCCTTTTCAGAGAGCATGGGAATATGTTTCACCATGCCTCTGAGCTGTTGGGTCTCATAGGGTACCAGATAGGTATTTTGAACAGTCCCTGGGTTATTATCGCTCACGGGCGGACTGTACCTCCGTTGTCAGAGGGGGCACACTGGTCCTGGTCCCCGCCTGCCTAGCGGGACCTGCTGGCGTTCTCCTACCACCCCATTGTCCACCCCTTCTTGCTGCCAGAGCTCCTCAAAACCCGGAGCTCTGGGCTGCTGTCTTGCGATCTCTAATTCCCTAGCCAGCCTTTCCCTGGGTGTAGCCTGTGGGGTGGTTTGATTTGGGCTGCTGGTAAAATCCGGCTGACCTGCCTTCGGGCCGATCAGGCAAATCATCCCCCTTGCTACTTTTAAAGCCATGTTAAGGCTTTCTACCTCTGCCCTACAGGGGCCATGATCTGCTTCACTAAACCTTTGGTCGCAGGCCAGCTTTTCAGCTGCTGTAACTCCTGAAATGAGGTGGACATTCTCTTCCCGCAGTCTCACCTCACTACCTCTGGCCTCAGTGACTTCCTGCACAAGGCGCTTTATCTCTGCCTGGCATTTTTCAAGTTGGGACTCCCGATTCTTGGCCTCTTTCACCTGCTCCTGCTTCCTCATTCCACCCTTCTTCACCCAGCCACCTATACTATAATAACTTACACACTGCCGCTAACATCTGCAGGGCTACCCACAGACTGAAAATGAGAGAAACGAGAGCTGATGCTTTCTCCAGATCCAGACCACCTATCAAATCAAAAACTGCCTCTAGTCCTGCCGCGGTCGCCAATTTGCAGGGGGCATCTTTTCTGTGGTTTACGGTAATTTACCTGGTCAGCAGCCTTTTGCTGCTACACTGTAAACCAATTTGCAAACAGCGGTTTCGAATCGCTACCCCACCTTCCAGTTCTGACTGGAGGACTTATAATTAATGATATATTAAAACGGACAACTGGTCTGGGTGTGAGAAAGTCAAACTTTATTAAACTAAAGAAACTATAATCAAATTTTAAACTATACCACACGAACACAGTAATTACAGTAAAATTGCTTAACAGGGGAAGGCAGATGGCAAAAACGAGGGATAAATGTCTACAATGTTAATTAAACAATCTTAGCAATTTCCCCTTAATTACCGCCCCCTAACTCCTTACTAGGTTGCCTTGCTGAGGAGTCAGAAACCTGCTCACCTGTGGTCCAGCGAAGTAAGAGAGAGATAGCTTTTCAGGAGCTATCTTTTATATCCTGCCAACTCCTGCTGTTTGGCGCTGAAAAGTCTGTGTGCAAAATTCGTGCCTAAAAGTCCGAATACACAAGAGAAAGACTGTGATTGGCTGATTCAAAGTGGTTGGAGTGGTTTGGATGTGTCTACCATCTGGGGCCGAAGTGTACCCACCCACATCCGGAGTTCACCTGGGCTAAAACAAAAGGGAATCCAACTGCCCTATTGTTCAATTAATGGGTGATTCAAAACCTCATTCATTCCTTAACTGTTCCATATCAAAAGTCCTTTCCATGGTTTCTAGATTTCTGTGTAAACAGAAGCCGATTGTTCTGCGGTTTCTGTTCAAGTGGGTTAATCCCTTAAGTCAATAAACAACTTCTGAGAAGGGAAGCTCCCTTTGATTGGCAGGTCTGACTGCCACTGTTTGATCCTCCCACTTACACAGACATCCACGAGCTGCGAGCTGCTTTTGTCTTTTGGCCATGCTTTCTGACAGCCATTTTTTAAACCCCTTTTACAATTACCAAACTCCAGGGAACAATTTTATTAAAATGTACTGTCTTAAAGGGTGCGAATTTTTCCACGAAGCTCCTCGATTCTGGTGTTGTCCATGTGCTACAATGCAGCCTTTTGCGGTTCTGGGCACATTTTAAAACACTGTCCAACCCAGAGGCAATTCAAATCACGTAATTCTTTGTCCACGATGTGGACCAATATTCTCTGATCTTCAGGGATTTGGGGGATTTTGCGAACCCCTACAGGTTCTCTCTCCACAGATGCTGCCTGACCTGCTGAGTATTTCCAGCATGTTCTGTTTTTATTTCAGATTTCCAGCATCTGCAGTATTTTGCTGTTGCCTGTTATTCAAGACTGTGCCTCAATAGTGTTCTCAATACTTGGTGGCAATATTTTTTTGGATTTGTATCCAGTGAATGATTATTTATGTTACCCACCTCCCCCCCACCCACCCCTGCCTTCAGCTTCTTTATTCAACTGCGTGCACATTCAACAGAGAATGCCTCACCACAACAGTAATTATAAAACTGAGCAGATTCCCCTTGTATTTTGTCAATCTTCAGTACAATGCTCAGGTATTGTGGGAAGGAAGAGACACTGGCCATTTTCCTCATAACTTCAAGTATGAACTTGCCACACATTTAGTGATTTATAAGTCTTTCATTCAAAGGTTAGGTTCCATAAAATTCTACAAAGAATGGTAAAAGCGTGACCATGCTTATCTTCCAAAAAAGCAGGTTATGAAGACAGTTATCAATAATTTCTAAACCACATACACACACACCAAGTGATGTTGATGATGGGGTGATGTCTATTCTCCTGAATTAAATTTTTTTTCACACCAAGCAGTAATGGTTGGAAAGGATTTACACACCCTGTCATAATTTATCATCTTCAAATCTTTAGTAATACCTTAATTAGGTCATTGCAATTAGTAAGTAATAAGCATCCAACCCAACCAGATGCATCTTACCACACAACGTGCCAATTATCATTAAACAGACTGACATTTTCTGTCATGTTAATTTGCTGAGTTCCAGCCAGTACAACACCAATGCAGGTGTTCTGTCACTTGACTTTCATGTTACCATTTTAACAGAAGTGGTTAAAATTAAGGTCACATTTACATGCATGCCGCCTTAGCCCGCCAAAGAAAGAAACGTCGGAAATCTGGGGACTTGGAACACTTCAGTCCAAGAACTTGTCCAAAACTCCCTTATTCATCTGAAAAAGACAGCCCCATGTTTACTGTAGAAGATTTAAACAAATTACCACGAGGTGCTGGCCTCCTGATCATTGTCCTGCCTTTTTCATGGTCTGAAACTGTAGTGTATGTACCTTTAAGAGAGAACTGCTTTTACAGCTCCTGTATACTGTAGTACCGGCAGTGACCACACCTGTATATAAGCCTTGAGCATGCTTCTGTACCCCCAGTCTTGAGACTACCCTACTCCAGTAAACACCTGTTGATTGTTAAGTTACAGCATCCGTGTAGTTATTGGAAAACATCATACTCTCAGAATCACGGATCTAACAGTGGCGACGAGTGTCAATTCGAATCTACCTGCAACTCTGCATTTCCCTTCGAGGGTTCACTCCGGGACGGCGGTGGAAGAAAGTCGAGGCCAGAAGCATGGGCGTCAACCACGAGCAACCGCCCAGTCGTCCAGCAGAGAGTGAACATCGCAGGGGAGGCTGTTGAGAGCCGGGCTTGGTTCCCCAGCCACGACGATCAGCAACAGACTGACAACAGGTACAGCGCAGACCCTTCCCGGACAGCGGCGGCTGGAGCCGACCGACGGCAGAGAAAAAGCCGAGCAGCGTCGACGGGGTAAGAGAGAGGGTGAAGCGCACAGGGCGCAGCCGGGGGTTGAAAACCGAGCGGCGTCGAGGAAAAACAAAACAAAGAGAGAGAGGGTAAAGCAACAGCCGGGTTCAGGACCGAGCGGCGGAAACGGGAAAGGCGCACAGAAAAAAACGCACAGAGCACAGCCAGGGCTCAAGGGCTGAACAGTGTCCACGGGGAGAAGAAGGGAGAGCGCGGGAGATGCCATTGAGCCGCGGAGAAGGACAAGCGCGGGAGACGCCATTTTTAGAAGCCGCAGCGGAGAAGAAGGGCGAGCGCGGGAAGAAAGGAAAGCGTGGGAGACGCCATTTTGTGCCAGCAGAGAAGAAGGGAGAGAGCGGGAGACGCCATTTTTGACAGTTAAATCACACCCAGGGATGCCGAAGAGTGGCAGTATCTCTACGTTCGACAATGAAGTCGAAGATTAGACGACATATGTGGAACGTATTGAGGTGTACTGTAGGGTGAATGAAGTGCCAGATGCTAGGAAAGCACTGGTTTTGTTAAATTCCATGGGTGCAAAAACCTATGGCTTACTGCGAAACTTAATAACCCCAGAGAAGCCCGTGAATAAGAATTTCGAAAGCATAGTAGAAATTCTACAGGACCACTTAAACCCCACACCGCTGCTGATAGCAGAAAGATTTAAGTTCCATAAAAGGAACCAGCATAAAGACGAAAGTAATGCTGAGTACATAACGGAACTGCGCAAGCTATCGAAGCACTGCCAGTTTGGAGTGGGACTAGCAGATACGTTAAGGGACAAGTTTGTGTGTGGGCTTCAAAGTGAAGGAACCCAGAGACGGCTTCTATCAGAAAAGGATCTTACGCTGGTCAAGGCTTTCAGCATGGCAGTATCACACGAAGCAGCCGCAAGGGGCGCTGCAGAGATACAATGGAGACCGCAAGAATATGGCACCAATGAAATGTCATATGGAACAGGGAAGTGTTATCGCTGCGGCAGAACAACACACGGCCAGAAGGATTGTTGGTTCAAGGACCAAGTGTGCAGACAGTGTGGAAAAGCAGGACACATAGCAAGAGTCTGCAGGTCTGGGAAGAAAACCAACAGCAAGAAATCTCCACAGGAGAAGTACAAAAAGGTACATAAGGTGATGGACAGTAGTTCAGACGAACAGAAAAGTGATACAGACTCCGGAAGCAAGGAGCTGGGTTGTCTGAAACTACATAAGGTAACCAAAATGGAGGATCACCAGACTATCTGGGTTACACTCAAGATAGACGGAGTCCAAGTGAAAATGGAATTGGACATAGGATCAGCCCTAACTGAAATAAACCAAAGGGAATACAAACGGCTATTTTCACATATACCCTTGAAAGCTACAGAGATTGTCTTGAAGACGTACACGGGGCAAAAATTCTACCCCAAAGGAAAAATAAGGGTGAAAGTGATATACAAAGGCCAGGAAATACCTAAAATGGACCTATATGTATTGCCAGGTGGAGGACCACCACTATTAGGACGTGAATGGATCCGGAAGATAAAATTTGATTGGCATTCCATACAGGCATTGAAGGTTGAGGCCAAAAAGGATGACGACGTCACACCTGGGCGACTGTCAAAAATGCTAACTGACGCAAAAGAAGTGTTCCAGGAGGGACTCGGAACACTAAAAGGCATAACAGCAACAATTAAAATAGGGGAAAATGCAAGCCCAAAGTTTCTTAAGGCCAGACCAGTGCCTTATGCGATCAGACCAGCTGTCGAAGCAGAGCTGGATGGGTTGGAACGTTCAGGAGTACTGTCCAAAGTAGACTGGAGCGACTGGGCTACACCCATCGTTCCTGTAATGAAGAGGTCATTGAGTAATACGTCTGGGGAACCAAAGAAGGTCCGCATCTGTGGGGATTTTAAGGTGACAGTGAACCCAGTCCTTCACACGATACAATATCCACTTCCACGAATTGAGGATATTTTCGCCTCGCTATCTGGAGGAAAACGCTTCACCAAAATTGATGTAGCCCAGGCGTACATGTAAATGGAGGTAGAAGAAGCCTCGAAACAATACCTCACGATCAACACTCATAAAGGTCTCTACCAATACAACTGGCTGGTGTTCGGGGTAGCACCGGCTCTGGCTATTTGGCAAAGGGCAATGGATCAAGTCCTGCAAGGGATTCCAGGGACCCAGTGTTATTTGGCCGACATCCTGGTCACGGGCGAAAATGACAGTGATCACCTCGCCAACTTGGAGAAGGTGTTCACTAGATTAAAGGAATATGGGCTACGAGCTAATCACCACAAGTGCGAGTTTTTCCAGAAGCAGATCTCGTATTGTGGCCACGTTATCGATGAAGAGGGGTTACATAAGTCCCCTGAAAAGATTGAGGCAGTAGTCAAGGCTCCAGCACCGGAAAATGTGTCACAACTGAGGTCGTTCCTCGGACTGGTGAACTACCACCATAAGTTCTTACCAAATTTGTCTACGGTATTACACCCACTGAACACCCTACTGTAAACAGGGGTACCATGGAAGTGGAATGACGAACGTAAACGAGTTTTCAAGAAGTGCAAAGAATTGATCACATCAAAAGAGGTGTTGGCCCATTTCAACCCAGCACTACCAATTCGTTTGGCATGTGATGCATCACCCTATGGTATTGGAGCGGTGCTGTCGCACAAATTCCCAGATGGGTTGGAGAGGCCAGTAGCCTTTGCGTCTCGGTCACTAACCACAGCCGAGCGCAACTATGCCCAGATTGACAGGGAGGCCCTCAGCCTAGTATGGGGAGTAAAAAAATTCAACCACTATCTGCATGGGCAGAAGTTCACCTTGCTGACTGACCACCAACCACTTGTCTCCATCTTTAATCCAAAGAAGGGCGTTCTGGTGATGACTGCACAACGGTTACAAAGATGGTCCCTTTTTCTAGGGGCGAACCAATATGAAATAGAATATAAAGGCACGAAACAGCATGGAAACGCTGATGGGCTATCACGCCTGCCACTGCCTACGGTGGAGGAAGCACCAGCAGTGGACCCTATCGAGATATTTTATTCGTCAATAATTGAAAGATTGCCAGTAACTAACGCGGATATAGAGAAGGAGACCCGCAATGATCCGACGCTGTCTCGGGTATATGATTTGACGGTGAGGGGATGGCCAACACATGGCGACTCACTGTTGCCAGCATTCTCATCCAGAAGAGAACAGCTGTCAGTATGCCAGGGGACAGTGATGTGTGGATCCAGAGTGGTGATTCTACCCAAGTTAAGGGAGAGAGTGCTAAATGAGCTTCATGAAGGTCATCTGGGAGGGGTGAAAATGAAAAGCCTTGCTAGGGCTTATGTGTGGTGGCCGGGGATCGATCAACAAATTGAGGACCTAACCAAGAGCTGCTCAGGATGCCAGAAGGTCCAAAATGCACCACCACATGCCCCTCTACACCCATGGGAGTGGCCCTCCTCTCCATGGCAACGGGTGCATATTGATTTTGCTGGTCCATTCATGGACTCAATGTTCTTAATAGCAGTGGATGCTCACTCGAAATGGCCTGAGGTGATAAAAATGTCCTCAACCACTACAGAGAAAACGATTGCAGTCCTACGGACCATGTTTGCCAGGAACGGCTTGCCAGAGCAGATTTGCTCTAATAATGGACCACAGTTTGTGTCCGAAGAGTTTCGGAAATTTATGAGAAGGAATAGGGTAAGGCATTACACATCTGCCCCGTATCATCCAGCCACAAATGGATTGGATGAGAGGTTCGTACAAACTTTTAAAAAGGTGATAAAGGCCATGTGCGATGATGAAATTCCACTACAGCATAAGGTGGACAATTTCCTATTAGCCTACAGAAATGCGACACATGCAGTTACCAACCAGACCCCGGCCATGATGTTCTTTAACCGAAGGTTGAGATCTCGTCTGGATTTGCTCAGACCCAATGTGCGAAGAAATGTTGAGGATAAACAATTCCAGCACATCAATGAGAAGCCGACAAGAAGCTTCAATGTAGGACAACCATTCTTGGCCCGTGACTACCGAACAGAGAAATGGCAACCCGGTACGATATGCACAAGGCAGGGGCCATTAATGTACACAATGGATGTCGGGGAGAACATTGTGAGATGCCACGTCGATCAGATCCTAGCGTCACAGGAACGAGTGAACCCCATGTCTCGCGTACCTGGGGATGAACCCGACATACCGGTAACATCTACCTCAGAACCAGTAGCAGTGGAAACTGATGAACTAACCGACGAAAAGGGGCCAGAATCACCTCCGCACCAAGAACAAGAACCTCAGGAAAGGCGCTATCCCGAAAGGATCAGGAAGCCGCCCCAAAGACTGAATCTATAAATGGACTATTGTTGTTTAATGTGCATGTTAAGGTGTTAATTGTTATTTGAATTTTATGGGTACTGCTAATCTAAAAGGGGAGGAATTGTAGTGTATGTACCTTTAAGAGAGAACTACTTTTACAGCTCCTGTATACTGTGGTACCGGCAGTGACCACACCTGTATATAAGCCTTGAGCATGCCTCTGTACCCCCAGTCTTGAGACTACCCTACTCCAGTAAACACCTGTTGATTGTTAAGTTACAGCATCCGTGTAGTTATTGGAAAACATCATACTCTCAGAATCACGGATCTAACAGAAACTAGCTGTGGAAACACAATAGCCTCTTTTATACAAGAGGTTTGCCTCTAATAGCAAGGATGCCACTGGCACAAACTCGGTAGTTTAAACAGCTCAACGCTCTTGCCTTTGGAGGCAGTGGAATTCTCCAGGATTAGAGATTTCACTTGATGTGTTTTACTGAAGGCGTCACTCACACCTTCAGCTTGTTGGCACCAGTGACATGTGTGTGCCATTGTTGGTGTCTAGCTATCCACCCATATAGGTCAGCAATACACCAAAACCTAGCCAAACTGGAGAGTGTATCTTTGCACGAACTGTTGCCTGCTGTTTCTGAATCTAGCTCACAATATAAATGCGGCAGATTTGGAGCAACATGCTTTCAAATATTCCCAATCAGGAGGCCATCCAACTTGTTTTCTATATTTTTGAAAACATTCTTTTGTTCTTTTGAATTATACCCTAGGTTCTCTTTTCCCAATTTTCATTCCAGGTTACTGCCCATGCGGTGGAGATGAAAATCTTTTAGGATTTTATTTTAAACTTGATTCAAGGATTTTGATATATTGCTTTAATGTTTGCTGCAATCAAAGAAAGTAAAGAAAAAGCCCGTTGACAATTATTACTTACGTTTGTAAAATGTGCTTTATCCTCATTAATTCATAGATCATTAGGGGGAAAAAAAATCAATGTTTGGACATTCAATTTGACTGGGGCTGGAGAAAGAGTGGAAAATATTTAGAAACCATTTTGTACGAAGGTTATATGGTCAGATGGGCTGTATCATACATCCAGAACTGACCACCATTGCATACCACATGACAGAAAGTAGATAGTGTCAGTATTATTTTGAGATCTTTTCTATATTGTAAAGTAGAGATGGTCAGTGTATAATACACAGATATATATGTGATCTAGAGTTAGTATGTGCCAACATGGCAGTCAAAACCTCATAGTAATGGAGGATCCCATACACCTCACAAATCCATTCCCAGTGTATACGTATTTGCTTCTTATCTCCTTCTGTAAATATTGGCTGCATTGCAACAGGGTGAGTTCAATGCAGTTGTAAGTCAATTTGTAATGTCACTAAATAGAGTGACGCAGGTTAATAAAGATATAAAAGAATCAATCCAAGAGGTCTAGAATTGAAAAGTGGGGAGCTCATGTTAAACTTGTATAGAACCTTGGTTAGACCACACTTGGAGTACTGTGCACAGTTCTGGTCTCCATATTATGAAAAGGATATGGAGGCATTGAGGAAGGTGTTCAAGCAAGCAAGTTGTTCCCTGGCTCTGTACTTGTTTATAAACTGTTAAAAATCTCTAACTTCTTCCAGTTTTGATAGATTGATAGATAAAGCCTGTGATGAGATCTCTACAACGCTGGTCGGATCAATCAGACGCTATGTTACAAGACTGTTTTGATTCCACTGACTGGGATATGTTTCGGAATGCCTCGGACAATGACATCAACACATATACAGATTCAGTCATTAGTTTCATAAACAAATGCATAGACGACGTTGTTCCGAGGATTGTTGTACAAACATTTCCCAACCAGAAACCATGGGTAAATGGCAATATCCGTGCTATGCTAAAAGCACGGTCCATCGCATTCAACTCTGGGGACATGGATGAGTACAAGAAATCAAGGTACGACCTCAGAAAAACCATCAAAAATGCAAAAAGACAATACACGGACAAAGTGGAGTCACACTATCATAGCTCAGATTCGCGAAGGATGTGGAGTGGACTACAATCTATTACAGACTACAAAGGGAAACCCAACTGTGTCATGCCCAGCAATGCCTCTCTCCCAGATGAGCTTAATACTTTTTATGCCCGGTTTGAGGCCAACAACAACTGGCCTGTTACAAGGGCGCCCGAGGCTCAGGACGACCGGGTCTTCTCAATCTCCGTGGCTGACGTGAGCAAGACCTTTAAGAGAGTGAACACCCACAAAGCACCCGGTCCAGATGGAATCCCTGGGCGTGTCCTTAGAGCATGCGCTGACCAGCTGGCAGCTGTGTTTACGGATATATTCAACCGTTCACTGTACCAGTCTATAATCCCCACCCGCTTCAAGATGACATCGGTTATTCCAGCCCCCAAAAAAACAAAAGTAACCTGTTTAAACGACTACCGCCCCATAGCACTCACTTCTGTCATCATGAAATGCTTTGAGAGGCTGGTCAAAACCCACATCAACTCATTACTACCTGACACACTGGACCCACTCCAATTTGCCTACCGCCCAAACAGATCTAGGGATGATGCCATCGCCATTGTACTGCACACTGCCTTATCACACCTGGATAAGAGGAACACCTATGTGAGAATGTTGTTCATTGATTATAGTTCAGCATTCAATACCATTATCCCCTCCAAGCTTGTCAACAAGCTCAGTGAGCTAGGACTTAACACCTCCCTATGCAACTGGATCCTGGACTTCCTGACGGGAAGACCCCAGGTGGTGAAAACAGGCAGAAACACCTCCTCCACACTGATCCTGAACACTGGAGCTGCCCAGGGTTGTGTGCTCAGCCCCCTTCTGTACTCCCTGTTTACTCATGACTGCGTGGCCACGCACAACTCCAACTCCATCATCAAGTTTGCTGATGACACTACCGTTGTAGGCCTGATCACAGATGGCGACGAGACAGGCTGCAGGGAGGAGTTAAGAGCCCTAGGAGAATGGTGCAAGTACAACAACCTCTCCCTCAACATCAGCAAAACAAAGGAGATGATCGTGGATTACAGGAAGCGGCAGGGGGAGGGACACACCCCAATCTACATCGAAGGGGCTGAGGTGGAGAGGGTCAGCAGCTTCAAATTCCTGGGTTTATTCATTACGGAGGACTTAGCGTGGTCCCATCACATCGACGTTGTAACCAAGAGGGCATGCCAATGCCTGTTCTTCCTCAGGAGACTGAAGAAATTTGGAATGGCCCCCCAGATTCTCACCAACTTCTACCAGTGCACCATCGAGAGTATCCTGTCTGGTTGCATCACTACCTGGTATGGCAACTGCACCGCCACAGACCACAAGGCTCTACAGATGGTAGTGAAAGCTGCACCACACTATAGGAATTAAACTACCTGCTGTGCAGGATATCTACCCCGAGAGGTGCCGGGGGAAGGCCCTGAGAATCATTAAAGACGCGAGTCACCCCAGCCACAACCTCTTCGCCCTGCTCCCATCCGGTGAGAGATACCGAAGCACACGGTCTCGTACCAACAGGTTTCGAAACAGCTTCTACCCCCAGGCCATAAGACTCATGAACGATTAATTTATTATTATTTATTATTGTTGTTTTATTTATTATTACTGTCTTTCTATTAGTATTTCTATTAGTATTTTTATCATTGTTATGCCATATTTATTCCAATGTTGGGAGGACTCGTAAAAATTAACATTTCATTGTGCAGTACACACGTCTGCTGCATATATGACAAATAAAATTGAATTGAATTGAATTGAATTGAATTGAATTGATAAATGGTCATCGATCTGAAACGTTAACTCCATTTCTCTCTCCTTAGATGCTGTCTGACCTGCTGAGTGTTTCTAGCATTCTCTGTTTTTCTTACAGTGTTATGTCAAATTGGCGGGGAGCAAAAAGTATTGCAAGGGTGTCAGCAAATCATGAGAAATCAGAGCAAATTAGGGGACTACGACAGTGTGATGATGGGTTGTTGCAAGAAATGATAATGTGATGACTATTTGATGTGAGAAACCACCCCACAGAAACGAGAACACAACATTAATTTGTGGTCACTGGAGGAAATGAGCCTGCAATGGTGAATCATTCTGAGAAATGGGAGAGCAATAGTGAGGCACCGCGCGAAATAGAATAATAGTGAGTCACTGCGAGAAATAGGATGATGGTGAGTCACTGACAGACGTGCGAGCACAACAGTGGCTCATGAGAAACAAGAGCATAGTAGGAACTTTGCGAAATGGGAATGCAATAGTGAGTTGTAGTGAGAAATAGGATGTGGGTCACTGCATAGGGGAAAAAGAGTAATAAGTCATTGAGGGAAACAAGTGCCTGACAGCCTCTGGGGGAACTAAATGTATCAGAGGATCTCTGCAAGAAACAAAGGAATGCCACAGCAATTTGCTGAGAGAAGCAGGAATATGGCAGCAGCTATTTCTGTATAATAGCGTCATGGGAAATCATTGTGAGAAACAAGAACATGATATCAAATAACTGCGACAATTAAAGTGCTACAGCAAGTTAAAGTCATAATGAATCTCCTCCAGAAATTAGTGTGTTTCAACAAACTGCGACAAGAAATAAGAATATTGGTACAATTTGGTTGGAGAAGTAAGAGCAGTATGAGTAAGAGAAACAAGATATGTGTCTCCAAGCTGCTATAAAAAAGTAAAGGATTATGAGAAGTATTTGGGAATAGCATGGGAGTCAGGGGTGAATGCATATGAAAAGCCTGAGTATTAGAGGATAAAGTTGGAGGTGAAATACATACAGAAATAGAAATATCCAGATATGAAGATGTGAGAGTGTTACGTGAGAAATGGAAATGCAACAAGTCATGGAAACTGGTCTATTGATATATGAAAAGAGGACGTGACAACAAATGGGTAACAGAAGCTGGATCAATGTGATGAATTGGTATAACAAGAGCAATATAAACCCCTAAAAAAGAAAGACTTGCATTTATATCGCACCTTTCACGACCTCAGGACGTCCCAAAGTGCTTTAAGAAGTACTTTTTATTGAAATGTAGTCACTGTTGGACATGCGGCAGCCAATTTATGCTCAGCAAGGTCCCACAAACAGCAATGTGATAATGACTGGATAATCTGGGTCTTTTTTATGTTGATGGAAGGACAAAATCCACTCTGAGGATAGCTCCCCTGCTCTTTTTCGAAATAGTGCCCATGGGATCTTTTACGTCCACCTGAGAGAGCGGACGGAGCCTCGGTTTAACATCTCATCTGAAAGACGGCACCTCCGACAGTGCAGCACTCCCTCAGTACCACACTGGAGTGTCAGCCTGCATTTTTGTGCTCAAGTCTCTGGAGTGGGACTTGTGGGAAACACGGATAGTACTATAAATCCTTGTAGAGCTTTAGGTAAATTTAGCTACCTTGTGACATGTTGTGTATGTACCTTTAAGGGAATAACTGGTCTCAGACTGCAGTACCGGCAGTGACCACCCCTGTATAAAAGGCCCTAGCAGGCTTCTGTAGTTTCAGTTTCCAGGTTGTCTCCATTCAGTAAAGACTTGTTATAATCAACTCCTGCAGTCCGTGTCTCAATTATACACGGACATAATACTGGCGACGAGTAAGAAACGAACTTACCTGCAACTCGGCAGAACCTCAGACGACGTTATTGAAGGTCGAAGCCAGAAGAAAGAAAAAAAGAATAATCCAAAGAAACTCGAGAAATGGGCGTCGACCGTGGGCAACCGCCCTCCAAATCATCGAATTGAAAAGTGCAGGAGAGACTGTCGAGAGCCAGGCTTGGTTCTCCAGTCTGTGGTTTCCCAGCTAATCGGGCTGGTGGCAGGTAGTGCACTGATCCTTCCTGGGCTGCGCGGGCTAGCGCTCGATCGGGTGGCTCTGCAACGGGGCCGGGCAGCGAGTCGGGAAGCAAAGAGAGAGAGAGAGAGGGTGGAGCACACAGGGTGCGGCCGGTGCTTCGAAGCCGGGCAGCGTTCGGACCTAAGAAGAGGGAGGGAAGTGTCCCAGAGGGTCCGCTCCATGACGGGAACGGTTCTTCAATTAACGGAGCAAATAGTGAAGCGCGATAGAAAAATAAAAATACCGCGGAGAGCGGCGTTGGCGGTAGCGATCGGGGAGGCGCGAAGACCATAGGGCGTCACCATTACAGGATAGTAAAATAAATATAATCGCCAGCAACAGTGTTGGCAGCAGCGGCAGCGGTGGGAAAGCGCGGGAGGCGCCATCTTAACTCGGCGGGGAAGAAGGAAAAGTGTGGGAGGCGCCATTTTGATCCATCGGGGACGCAGGCAAAGAGCGGGAGGCGCCATCTTATATTTTCAAGATGCCAAAGACTGGCGATATCACTGCCTTCGATAATGCAATAGAAGACTGGACCACGTATGTGGAAAGAGTCGAGGTATATTGCGAGGCAAACGAAATAGCCGATGAGAAAAAGGCATCGGTATTGCTAAATTTAATGGGCGCAAGAACGTACGGCCTATTGCGGGACCTGATTACTCCAGCCAAACCGAAGGCGAAGAGTTTTAACAAAATTGTTGCTATCCTACAGGAACACCTAAATCCTACACCGCTGCTGATAGCAGAAAGATTTAAATTCCACAGGAGAAATCAGCATAAAAATGAGAGCAATGCTGATTACCTTACGGAACTATGCAAGCTATCAAAGCACTGCCAGTTCGGAGCAGGACAGGCAGATACCTTACGGGACAAATTTGTCTGTGGACTCCTGAGTGAAGGAACCCAGAAGAGGTTACTCTCAGAGAAAGAGCTGACGCTAGATAAGGCTTTCAGCGTGGCAGTATCGTATGAAGCAGCAGCAAGGGGAGCTGCGGAAATACAACAAAAGCCACAGAAATACGGCACCCACGAAATGACATGGGGATTTGCAAAATGTTATCGCTGCGGCAGAACAAACCACGACCAGAAGGACTGCTGGTCCAAGGACAAAATATGCAGGCAATGCGGAAAGATGGGACACATTGCACGAGTTTGCAGGCCTGGGAAGAAGGCCAATGACAACAAAAAGGCTACTAAGGAACCGTACAGGAAAGTACAAAAGATGACGGACAGTAGTTCCGAAGACCAGATGAGCGACAGTGAATCCGGGAACAAGAGACTAAGCTGTCTCAAACTTCACAACGTAATCGCAAAAGAGGATCACCGAACCATTTGGGTCACCCTCACGATAGCAGGGCCCCAAGTCAAAATGGAATTGGATACAGGATCAGCTCTAACCGTCATGAATCGATGAGACTACGAGCGGCTATTCTCACACATACCCTTGAGAGAGACATCCATTGTCTTGAGGACGTATACGGGGCAAAAGTATACCCCAGAGGAAAAATAAGGGTGCCTGTTGAATACAACGGCAAGAAAATACGGAAATTTTATCTCTACATTCTGCAAGATGGTGGACCACCGTTATTGGGACGTGAATGGATCAGAAAGATAAGGTTAGACTGGCACTCCATTCAGGCACTGACGGTGGCTGGTAAAAAAGATGACGACGTCACTCCTGGACGATTGTCAACAATCTTAGCTGATGCCAAAGAGGTATTTCAACAAGAACTGGGCACTCTTAAAGGCGTAACCGCCTTGATAAAAATAGAGGAGAATGCAATTCCCAAGTTTTTCAAAGCAAGACCGCTACCTTATGCAATTCGCCCAGCCGTCGAGGCAGAGCTGGAGAATGTGGAGAATGCAGGCTTGTTATCTAAGGTAGACTGGAGCGAGTGGGCGACACCCATCGTTCCTGTCATGAAGAAAATGTTAAACAATAAGTCTGAGGAGCCAGGGAAGGTTCGCATCTGTGGGGACTTCAAGGTGACGGTGAACCCAATCCTTCACACAGTACAATATCCTCTTCCAAAGAGAGAAGATATCTTCGCCTCACTATCTGGAGGGAAGCGTTTTACAAAAATTGACCTAGCACAAGCATATTTGCAGATGGAGGTTGAAGAATTCTCTAGGAAGTATCTCACAATAAACACTCACAAAGGTCTTTACCAGTATAATCGACTGGTATTCGGAGTAGCATCAGCTCCGGTGATATGGCAAAGAGCGATGGAACAAGTCCTGCAAGGGATTCCGGGGACTCAGTGTTACTTGGACGACATCCTAGTGACAGGTGAAGATGACCGTGAACACCTTGCCAACCTAGAGCAAGTACTCACTAGACTACGTGAACATGGGCTATGAGCCAATCGCCCCACGTGCGAGTTTTTTAAGAAACAGATATCGTATTGTGGCCACGTGATTGATGAAGAGGGGTTGCATAAGTCCCCTGACAAAATTGAAGCGGTAGTTAAGGCTCCAGCGCCTGAAAATGTGTCGCAACTGAGGTAATTCCTCGGATTGGTGAATTACTACCATAAGTTTTTGCCGAATTTGTCCACAATTCTGCATCCACTGAACGCCCTACTACGAACGGGAGTAGCATGGAAATGGAGCGATGAATGTAAGCGGGCCTTTCAGAAGAGTAAGGACCTAATCACTTCAAGAGAAGTATTGGCTCACTACAACCCATCACTACCGATAAGACTGGCGTGTGATGTGTCTCCCTATGGCATTGGGGCGGTACTGTCACATAAATTCCTTGATGGTTCAGAGAGGCCGATAGCTTTGGCGTCACGCTCGTTAACTTCAGCCGAGCGTAACTACGCCCAGATTGACAGAGAGGCCCTCAGCCTGGTGTGGGGGGTGAAGAAGTTCAATCACTACCTGCACGGTCAGAAATTTACTCTACTAACTGATCATCAACATCTCGTCTCCATTTTCAACCCTCAGAAGGGCGTACCGATAATGACGGCACAACGGCTACAGAGGTGGTCCCTTTTCCTAGGGGCACACCAATATGACATCGAGTACAAAGGAACTAAACAGCATGGGAATGCTGATGGATTGTCGCGCCTACCATTGCCGACGGTGGAAGAAGAACTGGCAGTGGATCCATTGGAGTTATTCCACTCGACTATAGTCGAATGTCTCCCTGTGACGAATGCAAACATAGAAAAGGAAACACAAAATGACCCAACACTCTCCTGGGTCTATGATTTACCGGTGAAGGGATGGCCAGCACATGGCGAACCACTGCTGCCAGCATTCTCGCCGAGAAGAGAACAGCTGTCAGTGTGCAGAGGAACCTTGATGTGTGGATCCAGAGTAGTAATTCCACCCAAATTGAAGGATAGAGTGCTCAATGAGCTTCATGAGGGTCATCTGGGAGGGGTAAAAATGAAAAACTTAGCCAGAGCGTTTGTGTGGTGGCCGGGAATCGATAGAGAAATCGAAGAGATGAGCAAGAGCTGTACAGGATGCCAGAAGGTCCAAAACGCTCCACCACAAGCCCCTCTACATCCATGGGAGTGGCCCTTATCTCCATGGCAAAGGGTGCACATTGATTTTGCTGGTCCCTTTATGGACTCGATGTTTTTAATTGCGGTGGATGCACATTCAAAGTGGCCAGAGGTAATAAAAATGTCCTCAACCACCACAGAAAAAACTATCACAGTCTTACGAACCATATTCGCCAGGAATGGGCTGCCTGAACAGATTTGCTCTGACAATGGACCACAGTTTGTGTCTGAAGAGTTCCGGAGGTTCTTAAAGAACAATGGTGTTAAGCATTACACATCCGCCTCATATCATCCAGCCACTAATGGATTGGCCGAGAGGTTTGTTCAAACATTCAAGAAGGCTATCAAGGCAATGTGTAATGAAGATATACCCCTACAACACGAGGTGGATAACTTCTTGTTTGCCCACCGGAATGCGACACATGTGGTTACCAACCAAACTCCAGCCATGATGTTCTTCAATCGAAGACTACGATGCCACTTGGATTTGGTTAAGCCAAACGTCAGAAGAGATGTGGAGAACAGGCAGTTTCAGAATATGAATGAAAGGCTGACCAGGAGTTTTAAGATAGGTCAACCAGTTTTGGCCCGGGACTACCGCACAGAGAAATGGCAGCCAGGAACGATCTGTACACGGCAAGGACCTCTAATGTATACCGTGGACGTTGGAGAGAGCATTGTAAGACGCCATGCTGACCAGATTCTAGAGTCACTGGAAAACGTCAACTCCACACCACGATCTGATACACCTGGCGATGAAACCGAAGTACCAATTGCATCTACCGCAGAATCGGTGATATTGGAAGCAGACGAACCAAACAACGACATTGATCCCGACTCAACCTTGCCAGAAGAACCTGATATCCCAAAGAGGCGTTATCCAGACAGAATCAGGAAGCCTCCTCAAAGACTGAACTTATAATTGCTTAACTTCAACCAATGTATCTAGCAACCGTAATTGTAATTGTAATTAGTTATTATTTAGTTGTTAAATGAATGTTATGTACTGTTTATCTAAAAGGGGAGGAATTGTTGTGTATGTAACTTTAAGGGAATAACTGGTCTCAGACTGCAGTACCGGCAGTGACCACCCCTGTATAAAAGGCCCTAGCAGGCTTCTGTAGTTTCAGTTTCCAGATTGTCTCCATTCAGTAAAGACTTGTTATAATCAACTCCTGCAGTCCGTGTCTCAATTATACATGGACATAATATGACAGTTCAGAAATGGAGGGATTCTCAATGTGCCGTGTGATGCTAGACAGTATCTCCAGACATTTTCAGAGATTTTGAACGGATATGACATCCCAGTCTCATTGAGACGCAGAACTCCTCTGGCTTATCTGGTGAGCAGCTGAACATACAGAGTGAGCATTTGTTTTCTGTTTGTCACAAGAAAGCGTGTTTGGCCTGACTGCCTCTCATTTTATCAATTTCGACATGGTTTTCATTGAAAATTAACATAACTCTCTTTGCCGTTAACACCACTCTTCACAAAATGGTTAACTCGCCATTTGAAAAAGAGACAACTGAACCGCTTCAGGCAGATAAGAGTAGAATTGGACCGCGAGGAGGTAAATGATGTGTTATTTTTAGTGCTGACAAGACTGAGTTAACAATTCTATCAAGAAAGATTGATCATAATGCTGTCCTTGTACCTCTACTCTATCATGGTAATAAGTTTTCTGCTACAATGGTTTAACTTCTTAACTTGGTAATCACATTTGATTTATGCTGGGCCAAACAGTTGCTGAAGCTGACCTGAAAAGGTGGTAAGGGTAGATCTGTGGAAATTTGCATGAATATCTTGAAGGCAATGGAAATAAAAATCAGGAGAGATGTAAAGCAGGCTGCCAATTCGCTGATGTCAATTTACAGTATCGCACAAGGCATCTATATTTCACACGTTCTAGTGATGTATTAGTAGCCATCATCTTCTATGCGCTTTTTCCAATCTAGGAACCCATAAATATAGTTTGTATCAGGTCAATATCCATCATTTCAGGAGACATTTTTCGCTCTCTATCAGAAGTGGGACAGTCCCATTGCCACTGAAGAGATCCCTGTAAATCATAGATTTCAATCCTTAATCACAAGTGTGCAAGTTACAAAAGTCACAAGTGAAATAACAATATAGAATGCATCACTGACAAGATTCCACAATCCGAATGCCTGGCGCTGCCAGCTTTACCGTGATGCCAACCATCTGTTTTTTTTACTTCTGTTCACGCTGCCGCATTGGATCTGAAAAACGTACTCATTCCTCCACATTTTAAATTGCCCCCTACGCATTGCTCCTTATCTCCTCTCTGCACATGCACAATGGTTCAGTGCACGTATGAAGGGTCAACTTGTGGAGTGAATTTAGGAACTTGTGTCAGAATGAGAAGCGTTGGTAGCTGTGAATGCCATACAATAACTTGCACTTTGAACCAACAAATTTCAGTTCATTGATATAAATAATAAGCCATTCACTGCACTTGCTAAGCACAGTGGGTCAGGCACATGTACACATGTGGTGGTCGCCTCAGGCAAACGACTGGGAAAGTTTAATCCTAAAAGTAATCTCCTGCACTATTTAAACCCTATTAAATGTAGTGGAGAGACTAGAGAAGCCGGCATTGTTCTTCTTAGAGCAGAGAAGATGAAGGGGATATTTAATAGAGGGGTTCAAAATTATGAGGGGTTTTATGAGAAACTGTTCCCACTGGCAGGAGGGTTGGTAACCAGAGGGCTGAGTTAAGATAATTGGCAAAAAAAACAAAGGGGAGATGAGGACAATTACTTTATGCAGCGAGTTGTTATGATCTGGAATGCGCTGCCTGAAAAGGTGGTGGAAGCTGATTCAGTCGTAACTTTCAAAAGGGCATTGGATATATAATTGAAAAGGAAAGACTTGCAGGGCTATGGGGAAATAGCAGAGGAGTGGGACAGTTGGATAGCAATTTAAAAGAGCTGGCACAGACACGATGGGACAAATGGCCACCTTCTGTGCTGTATCATTCTGTGATTCTCTTCTATGAATGGTTAAGGCTGAGATACAGAAATATGCAATCATAAGGCATTATTTCTTTGATCCCAGTGTGTGACTAATGCAGGCACTTACACATATTCAAGGGCTAGAACAATGACAGACCTAATAGTAGTCTGTGAAATGCCTCTATTACTATTTGGTATAATACACGAGGTTCTGCTTTTATTACTGACTTCATTCATGAAGTGGAAAGCTTTGCATTGGTATAAGTGACTGAAAAAATAAGTAGGCAGCTTTTGACTATAAAGTGTTGAAGCTCTAACTCAACATATCAAGTGAACATTGTTAGGGACTAGTTCAGTTTCTCACAATGTAAACAAGTGAAAACAATAACAACTTGTATTTATAAAGCATCTTGAAAGTGCAAAACATCCCAAGGCGCTGCACAGGAGTATTTTAAGACAAAAAATTTGACACCAATCCACATAAGGATAAATTAGGGCAGGAGACCAAAAGCTTGGTCAAAGAGGTAGGTTTTAAGGAGCATCTTAAAGAAGGAAAGAGAGGTAGCGAGGCGGAGAGATTTAGGCAGGGAATTCCAGAGCTTAGGGCCGAGGCAACAGAAGGCACGGCCACCAAAGGTTGAGCGATTATAATCAGGGATGCTCAAGAGGGCAGAATTAGAGGAGCGCAGATATCTTGGGGGGGTTTGTGGGGCTGAAGGAGATTACAGAGATAGGGAGGGGCGAGGCCATGGAGGGATTTGAAAGTGAGGATGAGAATTTTAAAATCGAGGCGTTGCTTAACCGGGAGCCAATGTAGGTCAGCGAGCACAGGGGGGATGGGCGAACGGGACTTGGTGCGAGTTAGGACACGGGCAGCCGAGTTTTGGATTACCTCAAGTTTACGTAGGGTGGAATGTGGGAGGCCAGCCAGGAGTGTGCTGGAATAGTCAAGTCTAGAGTACCTGACCTGAGAAAAGACAGGCCCGCATCTAGTTTGCAAAAAGTCAACTCAGTTTATGGTCAACAATGGCAGATGGGAAAAAAGAGAGACAAAAAATCCTGGAAATAAAACAAAACAAAACACCAAGCTATGGAAAATAAAAGCAACCCTTTGTTTGTAATTTGTTTATTTTGGGCAGGTGTTTTGCTGTTGCTTGATGGATCTCTCTTTGCCCCGACAAGCTTGACAGACTAACTTTTTATGCAAGGCCAACACTGTGTTTGTTGATTATGTGCTGCTGCCTGTACTTCTGTTCTCCTGATCAGTATTTTATCTTTAAAGAGTTAAACTGAAATGTTAAACAAGCTGAAGAGACAACATCGTTGAGCACCAGCTGTATTCATAGCATAAACTGGATGCTTCCAATTTAGATTTTTTTTGGAGAAAAACAGCCCTCACTTTGTTATGCTACCTTCTTGGTGGAACTTTTACCTAGTTCAGGATGAAGAAGTCACATTACCGTCACTTTTTGTGATGTACGGGGAAGTCTTGTTTCTATTATCATCTGATACTTTATTAATTCACTTTTTAGGGAGAGAAAAAACTTTCTTTATAGTGAGGCTGGTGGAAAACAATCACAGTACACTTCAAAATGTTGGAAAATGAACCAAAAAATTGTCAATCAAAATTCCACAGGGCACTTGCCTGCCAATCCCTTTGGAAAATACATTCTGCGCCATCAGGGCTCATTCCTCCCGTAGAAAATTCTAAATCCACTACTGAAAAAATCCGTATTATACAAGTGATGGAATACTGAGTATTAGCACTGGTTTAAGTAACAACAAGCTTGTTTCCGCCTGCACTTCCATGGTAACTAATTATATTCAATTCACAGGAATTATGCAATTAAAAAAAAAATTCATTAATGGATTGCCCTTGAGAAGGTGGTGGTAAGCCGCCTGATACAACTAAGGGGCCAGGGGGCCGTTAAGAGTCTACCTGCACTTTAAATGAGGAATTCCCTTCCCAGAGAGCTGTGGAGGCTGGGTCATTGAATATATTTAAGGTGGAGATAGACAGATTTTTGAATGATAAGGGAGTCAAGGGTTATGGGGAGTGGGCAGGGAAGTGGAGTTGAGACCAAGATCAGATCAGCCATGATCTTTTTGAATGGCGGAGCAGGCTCGAGGGGCCAAATGACCTACTCCTGCTCTTACGTCTTATGTTCTTATGTTTTTATGTACAATGAATGCCATATGACCACCAGATGTGTGATCGAACAAACTATCAGCATGCTGAAAATGCGCTTCAGGTGCCTGGACAGATCTGGAGGTGCCATTCAGCACACACCAGCCAGGGTGTCCAGAATGATAGAGGTGTGCTGCACTCTGCACAATATTGCACAGCAGCAAGGTTGGACCTGCAGGAGGAACAAGGCACAGAGTGCAGAGTCTTCTCAGACGATTCCGAGGAGGAGGAATGTAGGCATACACAGACCCTTAATTTTGGTATATATTGAAATGCTTTGCCAGGCCAAAAGGTTTTTGCAAAGTGAAATAAAGTTGTAACAGATGGTCTTTCACTGATAAGTGGACATGGATTGTGCTTTACTAAAAGGCAGCAAACATGGTTGTGACTGCAGGGGGTAGTCATAGACAACAGAGATAAACAAACTCCCTTAGATTTGCAGACATCGTGTCTACAACAAAATAGGCTACAAAATTGTCGAACGATTTTTGGTGGCTAAAGGGAAGGAGTCAAACCGTTGAAATTTTGAAATGCAGGATATGACGTAACATATGAAATGTAACCAAGTGGTTTTCTACCAATTTTGTAAACTTCATGAGTGAATGAACATGTGAGTGTGAAAGTTTGACAGCTCAAACAACTTACGTCGAACATTAAAGGAACATTTCACCATTTCTGAATGATTGATTTACTGAAAAAAACAAGGAAAACTATAAAAACCAGTGAGGAAAAATATCGGCACTGCAGTCGGAAGGAGGGGCCTGGCTGATCATCTCAACTCAAAGAGCTGCAGTCGAAAGGTGAAGAGCTGTAGTCAAAAGGCGAAGAGCTGGTGCAGTCGAAAGGAAGTGGCCTACAATCAACGCTGGACTGATCATCTGTGGGTGGCTGTATGTATGATTTCTTGTAACATTATTGGTGAACGGCTCGAATAGTGGTTAGGGTTTTGAATCTGTCTTAGGAACAATAAAAGGTTAAAGACAGAACCCGTGTGTCTGGTGTAATTTCTCATAGGTCTCAAGTCCGAACTCTATAACCTGTTGGACGGGGCGAGGGGTAATTCCGCACGTCCTACAGAAGGTGATGAGGGCAATTCACCCCCAGCTGTTGATATTGCTGCCTGCGATTCCAGGGAAGCCCTTATTAATACAAGGTTCACTGAGGTTGCATCAATGGACCGATGTCAGAACCACATGCAACGGTTACTCTTCCTGCCCCCTCGCTCAATACCACTGACACAAAGCAGCCCTGCAAACAATCAACAACTCTTGCTCATCTGCCCATTGGTCTTCGTCAATTCATGCCTTCCCATTCATCATCAAGCAAGTTAAAAGAAGAATTGGAAACACAGGAAAATGGTGCTAAATAATAACATTTATGTGCTTTAACTAAACAACAGAAACTTCACAACATAACATTTTATCGTACACCATGTGCATACACTTGTGCAACTGCAAGCCTTACTCTTCCTATTCTGACTGCTCCTATGTGGTGCACCCGCTGTGGCTTTAGCCAATGTAGTGACAGGCTGCTCATATCCCTGCTGAAATACACTTGGCTGACGACCTCTGGGTTTTGGAGTCCATGAGGGCCCCACCAAAGACTGCTCCACCTGCACCTGTACAGGGGCACTCTCAGCCACTGGGACACAAGACAGCATGTGGGCTACTGACTGAGTGGTGGCCTGTGGATGAGAGGTGAAAGCACTTTGAGTGGAGTCCCCACTTCCATGTCGCCTTTCGCCATCATCCCTCTCGTGGCCCAGCTGCACGACACTGCTACCACTCTGCTGGAGAACATTTTAATGCAGAAAGTGTGGCACTGTAAGGCCAAGGCTAGGGTGTCTGTCATCTATTTAAGTCAGCAGAATGTTGGCATCCAGAGTGTGCATGACGGTGGTCAAGGCGTGCAAGGACTCATTTGAGTGGAGCGTTTGGTGTTCCATGGAGTCGGCCACTCTATCCATGCAAGAAGACATCGTCGCAATGCCCTGCAACATCATCCCACTCATGCTTGAGGTAGAGTGCTGCATTCTCTCTGCAATCATGGTCAGTGTGCTTGTAAAGCCTGTCAGTACATGGCACATTCTCTGCTTCTCCTCAATGATTCTCCTTTTCATCAACAGCCCCCGGGGTACAGCATCTGTGTCCAGCTGAGCAGAGCTTGGAGAGGGCTGCGCCTTCCGAGGCGAACACTCCACAGCTGTCCCTGCTGCCACCATCTACTCTTGCTCACTTTTGAAATGTGAGTCACCAGATGAAAAGAAAGAAGAAAGAAAGAAAGACTTGCATTTATATCACACCTTTCATGACCACTGGATGTTCCAAAGCGCTTTACAGCCTGTACTGGTCTCGCTAGATGTAACTCCTGTCCAGTTATCCAGTCAGCTAAACACTCATTCAATTAACTTCTCGAGAAGCAGGGTGCTGTTTTGAAGCTTTACTTGAATAAAATTGTGAAACTATAAACAAAGACAAAGTATGTTTTGTACACAGAGGTAAGTACTATACATTAGATGTTACATAAGATGCAAAAACATGTTTATGAAAACAGAATAGACTGCTTAACACAGATAAGTAGGTAACTGTATAAGTAAATAGCACTGAAGCTAACCCTAAGTTGCTAGCAGCTAATAAACTTCTTATTTACAAAGTATTGTCAAAATACTATACTGACAAGGTTGTTATCATGTTACCAAACAAGGATACTCACAGACATTGCGTCTTGCCTAGCGTATAAGGAAGGATGGAGGAGGATAGAAACAAGCTGCCACACGTGGACTTGTTCACAGCTCAGCAAACACTCCCTGGAATACTACTTCCGGGGCAGACAGGAAGCAGGTCAAATAACACGCTGCTATACAATAACAACCACTAGGGGCGCTACCTACATCTAACAAGTCCAGAACACAGCCAATGAAGTACTTTTGAAGTGTAGCCACTGTTGTAATGTAGGAAGCACAACTATCTGTCTAACTGGTCCCACTAAAGTGTGACTATCTAAGTTGGTGCATGGTAAGCATGAATCCTATGATGGTGCACCCTCAGCTCTTCTGAGGATGTGTCACCTGCGAGGTCCATGGACTCCTGCTGCACGTGTGAAGGCCCTGATGGAGAGAAAAGATATGAATTAGTACTAGCAAGTAAGTATGTTGCAACTTATCACTATGAAGATGATCATACTTCATTCACTGTTGAAATCAAGTCAACATAACTGAGTGTTGTATGATATGTGGGTCGCTGATATTTAATTGTGTTACCAGGTAGCTGGGACATCCCCATCTCCCCATCTCCGATGGCCAGGGACGCCAAAACACTACTGATCTCCAGCGCTTCCTCCTCTGCAGTTGTCAGCTGTGTAGATTTCAAATGCTGAAAGCCTGTTTGGCCCAGTGGTAAGGGCATGAAATGGTTAAACTTCGAGGCACAGAAAAGGTGCCAGTCATTAAAGTCTGCAGTTCTTGGAGAACACATTGATACTGGCAATGAAAGCTTTGACTCATGATTAATTCTGAAAAGGACATTGACATTGAACTGTGAGGCCTTGAATCATGATTGGTTTTGATGGGAAAAATTAACATCTGGACAATGCTCTGAGTTTACCTGAAACAATGGGGGTCACGATCGACTTCCTGACATGAATGGAAGATACACAAGTCCCGAGCAGACAATCAGCCAACCACCCATCAACAGTAATAGAAATCTCATTGAATATGCGTTACAGAAAGCGTGAGAGGAGAAAAGGAGTTATCTTCGATCTCACAACTCTGTACACCTCTGGTGATTGAATTACAGGTTGACGAGGTGTGAATGTCAGACAGTTCAGCAAACCGACAACCAAAACTGGTTGGGGGAGGCCCAGCATGGGGCCAGGTGACTAAAAGAACTATAAGAAGGAACCACACCCACAGCTCTCTCTCTCTTTCGCTTGGAAGCTCTCTCTTGGAAGCTAGCTCTGACTGCAGCAACTGCCAGGTGTAAGAAGGAAGGGAAGATGGTCATCTCCAGCTCCCAGCCTGCAATCGACGTTGGCCATGGCCAGCTGGATGGGTGATTGTAAGTATCAGTTGACTGAACAAGGGGTTTGCGCTGTGTAGGCAGCTGTAGTCAGATAAAGGAGGACGGGGACAGGTCATCTCCGATCCAGGCCTACAATCCACAATGGTAATGACCGGCTGTACGGGTGATTGTAAGTTTCAGCCAAATCGCAACAAGTTTTTGCCTGTGTTTTGTCGGTTTTAATAAACGAACAGTTTTGGGTTGAACCTAAACCTTTGTGTTGTCTACCATTTTGTTCCTGTAAAACCCAGAGTCAATCCCTTGTAAGGACGAGGAAACCAAATACCTTACATACCTTGGCGACCGGTGGCAGGGCTCTTGAGGTGTGGAACAAAATAAGGCACAAAGTAAGGGCAACAAACCCTAGGGAGGTGAAGGTAGTCTCAGGTTGGCTAAGGTAGTCTCAGGGAGGCTAAGATGGTCTCAGGGAGGCTAAGGTCGTCTCAGGGAGGCTACGGTGGTCTCAGGGAGGCTGAGGTCGTCTCAGGGAGGCTAAGGTAGTCTCAGGGAGGCTACGGTGGTCTCAGGGAGGCTACGGTGGTCTCAGGGAGGCTAAGGTGGTCTCAGGGAGGCTAAGGTGGTCTCAGGGAGGCTGAGGTAGTCTCAGGGAGGCTAAGGTGGTCTCAGGGAGGCTAAGGTGGCCTCAGGGAGGCTGAGGTAGTCTCAGGGAGGCTAAGGTGGTCTCAGGGAGGCTAAGGTGGCCTCAGGGAGGCTGAGGTAGTCTCAGGGAGGCTAAGGTGGTCTCAGGGAGGCTAAGGTGGTCTCAGGGAGGCTAAGGTGGCCTCAGGGAGGCTGAGGTAGTCTCAGGGAGGCTGAGGTAGTCTCAGGGAGGCTAAGGTGGTCTCAGGGAGGCTAAGGTGGCCTCAGGGAGGCTAAGGTAGTCTCAGGGAGGCTAAGGTAGCCAAAGTAAACATTTCTGAGCCAGGGGCAAAAGAAATGATGTACTCTCCGCAGGAGAAAGCGGCAGAGTGGGCGGTTAGAAGTAGCCGTAGGAAGTCTATGGAGGGTAAGGTAGCCTCGTATATATGTAGCAAGTTAGACATTTCTGAGCCATGGGCACGAGAAATGTTACACTCTGAGGATCCGCAGGAAAAAACGGCAGAGTGGACGGTTAATGTTAACCATAAAAGAACGAGAGAGAAGGCGATTTGGCTACTGTGCCTACAGAAGCAAACCTCGATTCTCAGGGAAAAGGTGAAACAGCTGGAAGATGAGAAAAGGGAACTAGAAACCAAGGCAAGCGATAAGGACGCCATCATAGAGCGACTGGCAAAAGATTTAAGTGAGGAAAGGCAGGAGAGAAAGATTAAGGAGGAGCGGGCACAGAACAATCTCGAATACTTACAGTGTCAGGTGACAGAGGGTAAGAGGCCGTGTCAGACTCACTGCGAACAAAGTGAAAGGAATCTAGAAAGAGCCGAAGAGGCGGAGGGACGATTGAAAGATATCAAGGTAGCGTATAGAATAGCCCGAACTCCGGGTTAGGAGGGGGCAGATCATGGGCCTTGTAATGAAAAGATCCGTAAGTTGACAAAACTATCCGGGGCCAGAGGGATGGTTTGCCTCATGGCGCCTGGAGAGGTTGGGGAAGACTGGGATATGGAGGGTAAAGAATCAAATGATGGGCCCCCGTATAGTGAGCATCGGCCGGCTCCCGAAGCACCGGGACCACCGAGACCGATGTGTCCCCTACTACAGCAGAAGTTCGGTCCGCCACCAGCGGGTGGTGGCCCAGCGCCGTCGCAGAGCGATTATGTGCTCCCATTTACACCGCTTCAGCTACAGGAAATGCTGACGAGTGTGGCTAAACTAAAACAGGGAGGGGACGCCTCCGTTCATTTCGCCAATGTAGAGCAGGTAGGGGAAGTAATAACCACATCGAGGAGGAGATGAGGAAGTTGATACTGTTCTCCCTAGATGGGAAGCTATATCAGAGTTTCTCGGCAGCCACCAAGGGGGAGGAACCATGCACGGCTTAAAAGATGAGATCTTGGTAGCACTAGGGCACAGCCAAGGTAGTCCGTTCTTGCAGGTGGAGCAGATGAGGCAGCAGGCAGGCGAGTCGCCAGATACGTTTGCAGATAGATTGTGGCCGACTTACGTGAGGGCCACTGGAGGAGATCTAGCACGTGCAGACTTAAGAGGGGCTCCCAGGAATCATTGGCCGAGGACCGTAGTGTCCAACAGTTTGCCGCAAATCAGGGCAAAGGCCGAGTCATGGTTTGACCCAGGGGACCTCCACAATATGGAGGTGGGTGTGCTGAGGAAGCTGACTCTAGCTTTCAAGTCAGGACAAGGGGAAGAGGAGAAATACAGGGGGAAGATGCACGAAGTGAAAGGGAATGTGAGGAGTAAAAGGGAATGGAGACAGGAGGGAAGTAATGCGGTAGATCCAGGCGTGTTTTAACTGTGGGGAGTTGGGACACTGGAGTAAGGAGTGTAAGCTCCCAAAAGGGGGAAACCAGGGCACGAGGGTCCTGAGGTAGAGAAGAACCAAGGGAAGGTAGAAGACGACCCAGTAAAAATCCTAGTGGCCGCATTACAGCAGGTTATGGGCAAGGATAAAGGGAAACTGGATGCTGCTGTGGGTGACAGAGGACCCAGCGCATCTGCATCCTCACTGTGACGGGGCTGCTCCCAGCCCAAGTACCTGCGTCCGCTCATCTACGATGAGTGGGGCAGACCATGTGTAGATGTGAAAGTGGAGACCGTTAGGGGAAGGTATTTGGTAGATGCATGAGCCTCTAGCATGGTGGTCTACTCACCGAATCCGACCACTTCCCCATGGTCGAGCGGGGTCCCATTTACACTAGCAGGTTTCACGGGTAATGAACAGGCTGGGGCGGTATTGAAACCCTTAACGATAGAATTAGGACCCAACGTAACGAAATGGGAATGCATTTTGATGAAGTGGGGACAGCCCGGTTCGGGAGGTCTCGGGGCCGACTCCATGTTGGCACACCATGCCATAGTAGACATGAAAAACAACTATCTATGGGGGGCAGTCGATGCAGATAGGATAGGCGAGGTTGTAGTGATTCCCAGAGACAGTAAGGATAAAGGCAGCACCTGTACGATGAAGCCAAAAGGGAGATATGACCTGGATCAATTGGTCGATAGCATCCTGGCCAGGTATCAAAGGCATGTACGGGAGAATATAGATGTGTTTGCCACGCACAGACAGAGTGACGGAGGTAGAGGTGAAGGTAGATGGGGACCCAATGTCGCGGCCCCAGAAACAGTATAACTTTCCCCGGGAGGCAGAAAAGGACTTGGAAACTGCTATAAATTCCTTGGTGGAACAAGGTGTATTAAGAACGATAGCCACACATGTAAATTCACCCCTTTGGCCGGTAAAGAAGCCCGATAAATCATGGAGGGCCACAGTAGATTACCGGGTCCTGAATAAGAACATTCCAGCCTGTGCGCCCATGGTAGCAGCAGTAGCAGACTTAATAGGAAGTATCCCCGCGGCAGCAACAACTTTTACAGTATTGGATATTTCAAACGGGTTCTGGTCCATTCTCATGAGGCGGGAGGGTCAGTATTGATGTGCCTCAATAATTCCGAGACTCGATGTTAGCGAAACAAAACAAGGCTTTTATTAACTTAGAAGGTAACACGCAGTGGAGAGAGATATCTTCCATCTGGAGGTCTGCAGTACTGGATATGAGGCCAGACTGAGCTTGCTTACATAGGGGCCAGGTATGGGCGGAGCCCTACACACAATACATTACAATATACAATACAATGGTGAGGAGACGGAACTGAGGTAAGGGAACTGAAACCTGAAACCAACCACAGTCACAGGCAGTGATGAATGGAATATTTCATCACAAGTATAAATTCATCTTTACATTTAAAGGACAACAGTATACGTGGACATGTCTTCCACAAGGGTTTCACAATAGTCCCTCAATTTTCCACTAAAGCATAGCCGAGGCACTAAAGGGTTTTAGTCAGCCTGACCGGTTGATCCAATATGTGGGTGACCTGTTATTATTCTCCGAAGGTATGGAGGATCACGGGCCATTACTGAGTGAATTATTGGAGCTGAGAATTTTGAAATTGAGACGTTGCTTAACTGGGAGCCAATGTAGGTCTGCGAGCACAGGGGTGATGGGCGAACGAGTTGGTGCGAGTTAGGACATGGGCAGCCGAGTTTTGGATGACCTCAAGTTTACGTAGGGTAGAATGTGCGAGGCCAGCCAGGAGTGTGTTGGAATAGTCAAGCCTAGAGGTAACAAAGACATGGATGATGGTTTCAGCAGTGGATGATCTGAGGCAAGGGCAGAGATGGGCGATGTTACGTAGGTGGAAATAGGCGGTCTTAGTTTTGTCGCAGATATATGGTCGGAAGCTCATTTCAGGGTCAAATATGACACCAAGGTTCAACCTCAGACAGATGTTAGGGAGAGGAATGGAGTGAATGGTTAGGGAACGGAGTTTGTGGCGGGGACCGAAAACAATGGCTTCGGTCTTCCCATATATTTAATTGGAGAAAATTTCTGTTCATCCAGAACTGGATGTCGGACAAGCAGTCTGACAACTTAGAGACCGTGGAGGTGGTCAGTAGAAGTGGTGGTGAGGTAGTGCTGGATGTCATCAGATTACATGTTGAAACTGATGCTGTGTTTTCAGATGATGTCGCCAAGGGGCAACATGTAGATGAGAAATAGGAGGGGGCCAAGGATAGATCCTTGGGGGACACCAGAGGTAACGATGCGGGAGCGAGAAGAGAAGTAATTGCAGGTGATTCTCTGGCTATGATTAGATAGATAAGAATGGAACCTGGCGAGTGCAGTCCCACCCAGCTGGACGATGGTGGAGAGGTGTTGGAGAAGGATGGAGTGGTCAACCATGTCAGAGGCTGCAGACAAGTCAAGAAGGACGTGGAGGGATAGTTTACCTTTGTCATAGTCACAAAGGATGTCATCTGTGACTTTGATGAGAGCCGTTTCGGTATGGTGGCAGGGGCGGAAACCTGATTAGAGGGATTCAAACATGGAGTTGCGGGAAAGATGGGCACGGATTTGGGAGGCAACAACATATTCAAGGACCTTGGAGAGGAAAGGGAGGTTGGAGATGGGCACTAGTTTGCAAGGACGGAAGGGTCAAGATTTTTTTTGAGAGGGGTGATGACGGCAGATTTGAGGAAGAGGGGGCAATACCTGAGGAGAGAGAACCGTTAACAATGTCAGCTAACGTGGGAGCCAGAAAAGGAAGTTCAGTGGTCAGCAGTTTAGTGGAAATAGGGTCGAGGGAACAGGAAGTGGGTCTCATGGACAAGATGAGCATGGAGAGGTCAAGAGGGAAGATCAGAGAGAAACTGGAAAAGAAACGAGTTCAGGGCTAGGGCAGGGGGGGAACCTTAGAGGAAGTTTGGTTCGGTGGGCTAAGGGAAGGAAGGGAAGTGGCAGAGGCAGCTGAATGGATGGTCTCAATCTTAGAGACAAAGAAGTCTTTGAGCTCCTCACACTTGTTGTCTGAGGTGAGGGTGGAGGAGACAGGGGAGAGGGGTAGAAGACGGTTCGCACTGGAGAAAAGAAGCCGGGGGTTATCTTTGCATTCTAGAATTATTCCGGAATAGTGAGCAGTTTTGGCAGACGAGAGCAGGACCCGATGATGCTTTATGTGGTCCAGCCAGATCTGGTGGTGAATGGCTAAATCAGTTGTCTGCCATATCCATTCAAGTCTGTGTCCCTTGGATGTCGACTTGAACGGATGAGCTGAGACGGGGCGGAGTCGGAGTATCCATCCACACCCTGATTATTGATATTAAAGATGAAGTACATTGCCAGCAAAAGCATTACAATTAGTCCTGACAAACCCACAGCATATATTGTAAAGGGAAAAAATACAGATAAATGGGAGTGATCTGAAACAATATCATCCTAGGTGTAGCTAAGTTTTGCTTTCCTGGTTTATTTAGATTAATATTGACCCCTTGATATGTTTACGGTCTTGTACTCACTCTCAGGTACCTGTCATTCTCCATTAGATCTCATTTTTTGAACCGTATTAACAGTACACTACTAATTAAGGATGAGGTACAAACAGCTTGCTGTTTTTCTTCTGAATCCCCATGCATATTAACACTAATGGATGTTTTACATAAATAAACACAATAAAAATTCAGTGCTTTAGCAGAGGGAGGCTTAGTTGCACGACTTGCTTTTAGTTAATGATTTTGTGGTAGTGGGTGTTCATTATCTTGGATCTTTTCTTTCAGCTCTTCTTTTCAATAAATCACCTTGCACAGTGCAAGATCTTTCATTGTTCAAAGTCTCCTCCTGCAGTTGGACTGTGTTGTTCTTTAGTTAGGTAGATATCCCAGCACATCGCATTTTGAGTTGTTCAGCCTCCTTCATACAGGAGAATATGGACAGACATGGAGCACACGGGGGCATATATCCCTTTCTCATGGAGAAGTCATTAATAACTTAATTAGTTAGCAGATTTTAACAACATCCAATCAAAATGGTGGTCGAACGTGATTTTTCCTTTGGGTGACAATGAAACACAAATACACCAGCAGGAACAGAAAACCAGTCAATCACAAAACACCTGGAATAATGCTCCTTTCACACTTCTCAAGCAGCTAAGTTGGCATGTAACTGGCAAAAAGTTGGTTGGCCCAGCTATGAAGCAGACTATATTGGCTTCACGAAATTGGAGGAGATCCCATTCAATCCATAAGGCTCGATCTGCCCAAAAAGCATCCATATCTATTACAAGCTACCACTTCTACTAGAAACCATCAATTACACATCTGATTTAAAAATCCATACAGGTCCAACATAAACATGGTGTGCATCCTACACAATGATGCCAATCCTGCCTGTGTGCATTTGCACGATGATCGGGAAGGGTGTGTGATACCAGACATGGTGCCACTTATTTTTCCATGCTTGTGTTGATCACTGCCTCTTTTACTGACTCTGGGAATTGGGATTAGACTAGATCGCTTGAGTGGAAAAACTCACACTGGCACAGGCCCAATAGACCAAATAACTGCTTTCTGTGCTGCAGTTTCTACAATTCTGTCAGACTGGGATATGCAAACAGCCAGAATCAGCGCTGAGGGAGTGCTGCAGTGTTGGAGTGCCTTCTTTTAGATGAGACGTTAAACCAAGGCCCCGTGTGCTCTCTCAGGTGGACGTAAAAGATCCCATGACACTATATCGAAGTTATCCTCAGTGTCCTGACCAATATTTATCCCTCAATCAACAAAACAAAAGCAGATTATCTGGTCATTATCACATTGCTGTTTGTGGGAGCTTGCTGTGCACAAATTGGCTGCCGCGTTTCCTACATTACAACAGTGACTCCACTCCAAAGGTACTTCATTGGCTGTAAAGCTCCTTGGGATGTCCTGAGGTCGTGAAAGGCGCTATATAAATGCAAGTCTTTCTTTTCCTTCTTAACTGCTTGTTGATTCCAGAGGCGATACTTAATGGTTGACAAAATTATCGACATCTTTTCTCATTCGTTGCCTTGCAAATATTGTAGGATGGGAGCTAAAGTCAAAGTAGTGCTAATAATGGACTAAATGTCAGTTATTGCTATCAATCTTCCTCACCTCCTTACTTATGTCTGTTTAAAAAAAAATTAATGGCCATAGGAAAATATAATCCATAGTTTCTGATTCAGAATTTGAACTTCTGAGGTTTTAACTTATGAATATGTACATTAAAGCTCATCATGTAGAAAGGTCACATTCAAGTATTGTCTGACTGGTGCTGCCCGTGGAGCTGTAATCCAGGAAGATTGGGGGGAGAAGAGGGAAGGAAATTGGAAAAGAGAAAATGTAAAAAAAATGCAGTCAACAACAATTTGCATCTTGAATGGGGCGTTCTTGATAAATCAAAAACTCTTGAGAAGCTAAGTTCTAAGCTAAGCTATCAACACTGGGAGTAATTAAAGCATCCTCCATTAAATTTTGTGCTTTGCAAAGCCCATATTCATAGAACGAATAAAGCCCCTTGAAGGTAGGACAGGCTGCAGCACTCCAGAGAAACAGCATAGAGGGGATTACAAGCACAAGCTTAGATTGCTGCAGAGAAAGACACTGGGGACCTTTAGTTCCCAGGCACAATTCAACACATGAGCAGTTGTATCAGGAAGCCCATTTCTAAGTACTGAAACCTGAGACAGGTTTGACATGTTGCTCAGCTTTGTGGGTAGAGGCTAAAGTGTCCAAGTTTGTCACTTGCTTCGCATCACAGGCTAGGCAGTCTGAAAATTGACTACAGGGACACTGACGATTCAACTGTTTATATATCGGGAGGTACTGTGCGCAGTTTAATTTACTCCCTGCCAGAAACTGGTACAGCAACAGATGCAATAGAATCACTGGCACATCTGTGCCTGCGCTGGAGATATAACTGAGTGAGGTCGAATTGGGCAGGTCAAGCGAGTGCGACCTTAAATCCTTTCAAAGTCAGTGATGACCAGCATAGTAGTGGCCATTGAATCTGCCATAATGTTAGTAGCTTTCAACTGTTTGAAAAGTAAATCTTCTAATTATACACCAAAGTACAAACCACGATGAGGTGAGCAATCTATAAATTTCACAGAACTTTAATTCTTCTGTCTTATTAGGAAAATGCCAAAAAGCCAGCAACAAGCTGACGATTTTGTTCCCGTCTCAACTGACTTTCCAGGTCCTTGTGGGTGCTGCCAGATGAATAAATTTATTGTGTGGTTTATTTACTGGCTGTCATTTCAAGGATAGCTGGTAGACTGTACCCATTACTATAGTCCCATCTTTTCATCCATCCTCCCATCAATCACCTCATCAAGGTTTTCTCTGAGGTTTTTCTGACATGCCAAGTGATACATTGTTTTTGACTCCAGGCAGTGGAAGACTTAATGCCACAATGCCCTACGATTGGCACAGTATTTTTTTCCGTGGTGTAGAAATCCAATGTCACCTTCTTGGGCCATTGATTGTGAAGTGGAGAACCGAATATGTACCGGGATGTGAACAAGTTTGAAGATGGGATTGATGAATATAGACGCAGACAATCAAATATGAATGGAACATTACCCCAACTGAATTTAGCCCATGGGAACCTCAACTGTGGAATCAGAGTTGGATAATGCCAATTGTAATGGTACATTAATCTCTTGGAGTTTTTGCTTAGTTACCTTTAGAGCTCAGGGGAAACATTCATAGATGTGAGAAGTCACACAACACCAGGTTATAGTCCAACAGCTTTATTTGAAATCACAAGCTTTCGGAGCGCTGCTCCTTCGTCAGGTGAAGTGAAGAGATGCATATAGGCACAGCATATATAGTCAGAGAACACTGCCAGATGATTACAGGTAATCTTTCTAACTGCCCTTTATCACACCTCGGCAGAGAGATAATCACAGCAATCAAAGGTGTGAATGGTCTCCAACCAGGTCAGTCAGGAAAACATTACATCAAAGAACAATGAGGTGGGGTCACAAGGGGTCAAATGTTGCAGATGCTGGGGTCTGTATGAAAAACAAAAAACAAACAAAAGACAATAATAAAAATAAAAACATTTTTTTTGCTGGAAATCACAGCAGGTGTGTAGAGAGAACAATCCAACGACGACTCGAGTCTGGATGACTCTACGTCAGGTGGGGTTACATGTCGCGTGACATGAGCCCAAGATCCCGGTTGAGGCCATCCTCATGAGTGCGGAACTTGGCTATCAGTTTCTGCTCGACGATTTTGCTTTGTCGTGTGTCTCGAAGGCCACCTTCCAGCAAAAAAAATGTTTTAATTTTTATTATTGTCTTTTGTTTGTTTTTTGTTTTTCATATAGACCCCAGCATCTGCAACATTTGACCCCTTGTGACCCCACCTCATTGTTCTTTGATGTAATGTTTTCCTGACTGACCTGGTTGGAGACCATTCACACCTTTGATTGCTGTGATTATCTCTCTGCTGAGGTGTGATAAAGGGCAGTTAGAAAGATTACCTGTAATCATCTGGCAGTGTTCTCTGACTATATATGCTGTGCCTATATGCATCTCTTCACTTCACCTGACGAAGGAGCAGTGCTCCGAAAGCTTGTGATTTCAAATAAAGCTGTTGGACTATAACCTGGTGTTGTGTGATTTCTCACATCTGTCCACCCCAGTCCAACACCGGCATCTCCACATCATGGAAACATTCATAGTTTTGTCTTCTTGAAAGTTTTACCTGTAGTTATTCACCTCCCTCAGGAGAGAAAGTGTATTTTACCAGGCATTGTGACAGGACAAATTATTCATGGTTTGTTGGAAGGTGGTAGTCAGATGAGCAAGTATTTTCTTTTCTCATTCAGGGCTTTCTTATTTTCACGAGTCCACGCACTTCTCAGTACTTCTCATCTACTTCAAGGTCAGGGATTAGATGACTCTGCCCAGGCTAACCACTTAGGATGAGGTGCAGCAAAGAATGCAGCGCTCATGGCTCGAGAATATACGGTTCATATATAGCTTAGTTCCGTGCTAATGTTGCCGATTCCCAATGCGTGAGTCACACATAGCTGGTAAAATGCCAAAGTAAACCAGCCAAATTCATCATAATCGGTGCCTTGGAAGATCAGTTTTGAACTGAGTCTTCGCGATGCCCAGACTTACTGGCCCCGATATTTAGCGAGCCCCGTGTTTGGAGCGGGTGGGGCGGGGGAGGAGATGGTTTATGGACGGGAAATCCGGATGTACAGTTTTCTCAAACACGTCCTTTAAATTTTATCTCCAGGTTTCCCGCCCAACAGCCAGCCTGATTGGGAAAGCATGCAGCAGTTGATGCAGGGGAAGAGCAGATAGGTCTAGTAGTGGGGGGGAGGGGGGAGAGATCGCGAGGGGGAAGAGATTGCGGGGGGTAGAGCCTGGTCTGGGGGGGGCAAGATGGTGGTCATGGGGGCGGGGGGTGCGAGATTGTGGGGAAGGGTCGGTGATCACGGGGGCTGGGGGGAGATTGGAGGATCGGAGATCGTGGAGGTGTGGGGGTGGGGGGGTCGGACAGATCGCGTGAGGGTTTACAGGTTAGCTTGCTGGGCCGGGAGGAAATGCTCCTGCCACTCCTGGCCCATAAGCAGTGCTGTAAGAACACTTACCTGATGGATCCAGCCTGTCTCGCCTCCTTTTACTGGTCAGGTTTCCTAAGGCCAGGGAAACTCAGCCGATATTAGTTAAAAATCGAAAGCATGCAGCCTTCCTGAAAGCTTTCAATGACCAGCCTGCTGCCTGAGAGCAGATTGGTCACCAGCCCCCTGTTCCACCTATGGTAAAACAAGAAGTGGGCGGATTCGAGGCAGGTTGGTTCTGAGTTTGAAATTTTTTAAATTTTAACTTCCCACCCGATCCAAACACACCTGTTTTTAGGGGTTAAAATTCTCTCACTGAAGGTGGCATGCATGTGCCACTAAACCAATATATAAGGTCAGAAGTGGGGATGTTCACTGATGACTGCACAGTGTTCAGTGCCATTTGCAACTCCTCAGATAATGAAGCAGTCCATGCCCGCATGCAGCAAGACGTGGACGACATTCAGGCTTGGACAATAAGTGGCAGGTAACATTCGTGCCACAAAAGTGCCAGGCAATGACTATCTCCAACAAGTGAGAGTCTAACCACCGCCCCTTGACATTCAACGACATTGCCATTGCCGAATCCCCCACCATCAACATCAATATCCTGGGGGTCACCAGTGATCAGAAACTTAACTGGACTAGCCACATAAATACTGTGGCAACAAGAGCAGGTCAGAGACTAGGTATTCTGCGGTGAGTGTTTCACCTCCTGACTCCCCAAAGCCTTTCCACCATCTACAAGGCACAAGTTAGGAGTGTGATGGAATACTCTCCACTTGCCTGGATGAGTGCAGCTCCAACAACACTTAAGAAACATAGAAACATAGAAGATAGGAGCAGGAGTGGGCCATTCGGCCCTTCGAGCCTGCTCCGCCATTCAACGAGATCATGGCTGATCATCCAAACCCTAGCACCCGATCCCTACACCGACAGCCATCCCACCCAAGCCCTATCCCCGTAACCCCACGTATTTAATCCCCCCTAACACTAAGGGCCAATTTTATCATGGCCAATCAACCTAACCCGCACATCTTTGGACTGTGGGAGGAAACCGGAGCACCCGGAGGAAACCCACGCAAACACGGGGAGAATGTGCAAACTCCACACAGACAGTCGCCCGAGGCCGGATTTGAACCCGGGTCCCTGGTGCTGTGAGGCAACAGTGCTAACCACTATGCCACCATGCTGCCCAACACCATCCAGGACAAAGCAACCCGTTTGATTGGCACCCCATCCACCACCTTAAACATTCACTCCCTCCAGCACCAGCGTACCGTGGCTGCAGTGTGTACCATCTACAAGATGCACTGCAGCAACTTGCCAACACTGTGCAGTCATCACTTTGTTGCAGCACTGAGAGAGTGCTGTGGTGTCGGAGGTGTCTTCCTTTGGATCAGACACTAAACTGAATCCCCATCTGCCTGTTTAGGTGGACATAAAAGATCCCATGACAGCATTTGAAGAGCAGGGGGGTTCTCCTGGTGTCTTTTCAACAGTCCTTCCTCAAACAACACCATCACAACAGATTAACTGGTCATTTATCTCATTTACTGTTTGTGGAAATGGCATGTATACAAATGTCCTGCTTTTCTTTGCCTACATAACAATAGCAATAATACTTCATAAGTTCATTCATTGGCTGTGAAGTGCATTGGGCTGCACTGAATATGTGAAAGGCACTATATAAAAGATGTTTTTCTTTCATCTATATATATAAAATGGTCTGTCTTTCTGTCTGTCTTTCTGTCTGTCCGGCTATACAATCAAAAGTTATAGAGCGTACCTACACATGTGTTATATCAAAAGAAAGCTTATGATTATCGAAACCTCATAAGTGTATTTACTTTTTGCTCAGACAAAAATTGTTCAGGCAGTATACAAAAACCCTTCAAAAACCTTCAAAATTCCACTCATTATCCACTCATTAGCATTGAGTGACGTGAAGGTTGACCAATCCTGTGACGTGATGATTGACCAATTGGTACATGTGTGGGCGGGACTAATCATTCTCAGCTCAGGGATCTGGCAGCCATTACACACCAGCCGGGCCTGAAGCTAAAAATATGGTAATCGAGGTCAGTATCTTTTTCAAAAAATATAAGATTTACCAAAAATGTTTTATAAGTACTTTAACTTTCATCTTTGAAGGTATTAAAAGCTAGAAATGTTTAGGTTAAAAAACAGTAGAAAATACCCGAGGCCCCAGGGCCTAGGATTCTCCAACTGCCGACAGCCCAAATTCAGTCCCAGGCTCCCAGCCCAGACATCGACCAGGCCCAAAAAAGCCCTGGCAACGCCGGGCCCCTCCAGCTAGTTGTTAATGTTACAATACTATGATATCACATCAGCCTCAAAGTTTTCATTCAATCTAATTTGAATGCTACTTTTAACTCTCATTGACACTGGTTTTATTTTATTTGAGACTATCGTATAGATTGTGGAACAAATATTGAAGAGAAGGTTGTATTTAATCATAGCATTCATGCTATGTTCATAAAGTTTTACTAGTATGTTTGACGATGTCACCTAAATTCCTAAATATTAGTTGTATTAATCTCTTTCTACCATCCACATCCGTTGCAATGTAAATAAATAGATTTTAAGGAATAGTTATTCTGGTATTGCATTGGCAAACATTTTATGCAGATTCTGCTCTCACTTGGTGTGGTATTTGTACTAGCTTTACATTGTAGTCATTCTATTTCACAGGATTTATGTCCTAGTCTTGCAAAGCCATACTGAGTTTACGCCAACCATCTCCAGTATCAGGATTTCAGTTACATCTGGACTGCAACAATCAAAGTACTTTCAACAGCATGAGGGCTCAATGCAGCTGGAATATTTAAACTAATAACAGGAAATATTAAGTTTGCAAATGATCACCAAATGCACGAAGAGCAGGTCATGTTCTACACTGTGTAGATGTTGGGTACGATTAATCGATTAAAGGTGCCATCATCCAGCCTTCAGTCTGCAAACCATCCTTTCTAATCACTGGACTAATTCAATTAATATCAGAGCCATCATTTTGCAAAACCAAAACAATAAATCTATTTAATATAAATCCATCACCTCAGGTTCACACTAATTTATTTCAATATTATATCAGGCAGTTGACATGATAATTGCATGATGTTATGATGTTGAGTTTAGTGTGCATACATTATTCAATTTGCTTTTTATGAAGTTAATATTTTTCAGTGCATCAGTTGTGATTAGCCTTTTGCTGGACCTATTAACAATTCCGCTGTTTTGACTTTCTTTTACCTGTATGCTCTCTCGCAAGATCCTAGTAGTTAGTAAACAGCTAATTACACATGACCCAGTGGGCTCGTAAATCATATGTAGGCACTCTGCTGCTGTCCTGGATGAATAAATCATGTCTAAATACATCCAGCTCTTGTTAGGAGTTATTATGCAGACAGCTGACAGCCACACACAAGAGAATAGGTGTACGTTATTAATAAGGATTGTCCCTCCTTTTGAACCAGAAATGTTTCAAATTCCAATTGAACATGTTTATAAGGTAGTGTCACGCAGACTGAAGATGCGTATCTAAGAGTGTACAGATACAGAACAGTAAAACATGCAAGACACTGCACATTCATACCTTAATATGAGTCATATGATCTTTAGAGAGATCACAGTGGAGTGAAAGTGAAAGCTACAAACCTACAAACTTCTGGCATTCAGATGGCAACCAACTCTATCTAATCATTTAGACATTCAGCCAGTCTCTCTGCTACGACAATATCGCTGAACAAACCAATACTTTAAAAACAAATAACACTAAAACAAAAAAAGATTAACTAGTCAATCATCCTATTGCTGCGAGTGGGATGTTCCCAGTTCAGATTGGTTGCTGTGCTTGCTTACATAAAAGTCATTGCACAGCGGGATGTTTTTATGCGAGAGAACTATATACATGTATGTGTTATTTATTTGATTCTTGATGTGCCTCAATAATCCCGAGACTCGATGTTAGCGAAACAAAACAAGGCTTTTATTAACTTAGAAGATAACACGCAGTGGAGAGAGGTATCTTCCCTGGAGGTCTGCAGTACTGGCTGTGAGGCCAGACTGAGCTGGCTTACATAGAGGCCAGGTATGGGCGGAGCCCTACACACAACACATTCCATACATTCCAATACACAATACAATGGTGAGGAGAAACCTGAAACCAACCACAGTCACAGGCAATACAATGGTAAGGGGGAACCTGAAACCAACCACAGTCACAGGCAGTGATGAATGGAATATTTCATCACATTCACCCCTTCTATAGATTTAGTCTGTTCGGGGGTTTGGTAGTCCTCTGCGACCGACGTGGCTGTTGTGGTGTCGCGGGTGTCGGCTGGGTGTCCCCGGTGGCCTCCTGGGTCTCTGCCGGGGGTGCCTCCAGGGTTGTTGAAGGGGTAGTTGGTGGGGGTGCCGTTGGTTGATGTTCTTCCGGGGGTGATGAAAGAGTAGTGGGTGGGTAAGAGTTGCTGTGGTCGTTGTTGCTGCTATTGCCGTGGTTGTTGTTGTTACCGGCTGGGGCGACGTCTTTTATTGACACGGTGTCCTCCCTTCCGTCGGCGTGCCGGACATACGCGTATTGGGGGTTGGCGTGGAGTAGGTGCACTGGCTCCACGAGAGGGTCCGTCTTATGGCCCCTCACATGCCTTCGCACGAATACCGGACCCGGGGTGGAGAGCCATGACGGCATGGATACGCCTGAGGTGGATTTCCGGGGGAAGCTAAACATTCGTTCATGAGGCGTGGCATTAGTGGCAGTACACAATAGCGACCGTATCGAATGGAGCACATCTGAGAGGACTTCCTGCCAGCAGGAGATAGGGAGGCCCTTGGTCCTTAGAGCTAGAGTGACTGCTTTCCATACTGTCCCGTTCTCTCGCTCCACTTGACCGTTACCCCGGGGGTTGTAGCTGGTGGTACGGCTCGTGGCGATACCCCTGGACAGCATGTACTGGCGTAGCTCTTCACTCTTGAAGGACGCCCCCCTATCCGTGTGGATGTAGCTCAGCATACCGAACAGGCAGAACAGGCTGTTGAGGCATTTAATGACCGTGGCGCTGGTCATGTCTGGGCAGGGGAAGGCGAATGGGAACCGGGAGTATTCGTCCACAATGTTCAGGAAGTAAACATTGCAGTCGACGGACGGGAGGGGGCCCTTGAAATCTAAGCTGAGCCGATTAAGTGGGCTCTATCAGGGTGGTGGAACCGAGGCTTGCACTCAGCGCAAGTGCGGCAGTTCCTGGTCAGAGACCGAACTTCCTCAATCGAGTAGGGTAAGTTGCGAGACTTTATGAAGTGGAACAGCCGCGTGACCCCTGGGTGGCAGAGGTCGTTGTGGAGGGTCTGTAGCCGATCCCCGGTGGCGCTGGCACACATCCCTCGTGAGAGGGAATCTGGGGATTCGTTAAGGGCCCCTGGCCGGTAAATGATGTCATACTCGAAGGTGGAGAGCTCGATCTGCCACCTAAGAATCTTATCATTTTTGATCTTCCCCCTCTGTTTATTATTGAACATAAACGCTACCGACCGCTGGTCGGTAAGTAGGGTGAAGCGTTTGCCGGCTAGGTAGTGGCGCCAGTGGCGCACTGCCTCCACGATGGCTTGGGCCTCCTTTTCCACGGAGGAGTGTCTGATCTCGGGCCCTTGGAGGGTCCTCGAGAAGAAAGCTACGGGCCGCCCCGCCTGGTTGAGGGTGGCCGCCAAGGCAAAGTCAGACGCATCACTTTCCACTTGAAATGGAGTGTTCTCGTCCACTGCCTGTAGCGTGGCCCGCTCAATATCCTGCTTAATGCTTTTGAAGGCGGCGTGGGCCTCAGCAGAGAGCGGAAAAGAGGATGCTTTCAAGAGGGGGCGGGCTTTGTCGGAGTAGTTGGGGACCCATTGGGAATAATAAGAAAATAACCCCAGGCACCTTTTCAGGGCTTTGGGAGTGTTGGGCAGGGGCAGCTCCCGTAGGGGGCGCAATCGGTCGGGGTCTGGTCCGATTTCCCCATTCTCCACCACGCTGCCTAGTATGCAGAGGCGCGTGGTGTTGAAAACGCACTTGTCCTCGTTGTAGGTGAGGTTGAGTTTTTGTGCGGTTTTCAGGAACCTCTCGAGGTTCGAGTCGTGATCCTGCTGGTTGTGACCGCAGATGGTGACGTTGTCGAGGTAGGGGAAGGTTGCCTGCAAGTGGTGGTCATCGACCATGCGATCCATCTCCCTCTGGAAGACCGAGACCCCATTCGTCACCCCAAAGGGGACTCTGAGGAATTGGTAGAGGCGTCCGTTCGCCTCGAAGGTGGTGTACGGGCGGTCCTCTGGTCTGATAGGGAGCTGGTGGTACGCTGACTTGAGGTCGATGGTGGAGAACACCCGGTATTGGGCGATTTGGTTCACCATTTCTGATATGCGGGGTAGCGGGTAGGCGTCTAGTTGGGTGTACCTGTTGATCGTTTGGCTATAGTCGATCACCATCCATTTCTTCTCGCTACCCCTTACCACCACCACTTGGGCGTGCCACGGGCTATTGCTGCATTCAATAATGCGCTCTTTCAGGAGCCTGTCTACCTCGGTTGCGATAAACCGCCTGTCCTCCCAGCTGTACCTCCTGCTTTTGGTCGCTATTGGCCGGCAGTTAGGGGTAAGGTTCGCGAATAGCGAAGGCGGCTTTACCTTCAGGGTAGCCAGGCCGCACACTGTGAGGGGCGGCTGGGACCCACCGTACTTGAGCGTGATGTTTTGGTGGTTGCACTGGAAATCCAGGCCCAAGATCACGCTCGCGCATAGATTCTTCATGATTAATACTTTAAAATTATCGTATACAGTCCCGTTAACGGACAATTGTACCGTGCAGTAACCCAGAATGGTCGATGTCTGGGTTTTATCAGTCATAGAGATGGTACCCCGAGTAGGGACCACCTTTAGGGAGAGTTGTCGTGCCAGTTCCGGGTGGATAAAACTCTCCGTGCTTCCACTGTCAATTAAACATTTAACCCCGCACCCGTTTACCTCGATGTCCACCATTGATTTGGATAGCGGGTGGGGCCTGGTCTGGTCCACTGTGACCGATGCCACTGTAGGGCCCTGATCGAGACAAGATGGCGTCCGCGCTGTCTGCTCACAAGATGGCGGACCCCACGAGGTCGGGCAAGATGGCGTCCAAGATGGCCGCTCCCACGGCGCACACGCGGCGGTGGCGGGTTTTGGTTTTCCAGCGGGGTTCCCTCTGCACACCTTCCCAAAGTGCCCCTTCTTACCGCACTTAAAGCAGGTGGTGCCTTTCGCCGGGCACAGGTTACTGGTGTGCTTTGGCTGCCCGCAGAAGTAGCAGTTGGGTCCCCGACGCGTCGCAGCTGTCGTAGGGCTTCTGGGGGGAGAGCGGGGCCCCGACGGTGTCGGGCTGCCGGGCGGGGAAGATGCCTTCCAAGATGGCGGCGCCCTTGGTGCACACGTGGCGGCGTGGACGGCGCGGGCTGAAGAGTAGGCGTCCGAGTTTCTCTGGGCCACATCCAGGGATCGCGCGGTGTCCGCAGCCTGTTTCAGGTCCAATCCCGTTTTTTCCAGCAGTCTTTGCTGGATGTAAGTGGAGCTGAGGCCTGTGATAAAGGCATCGCGAACAAGCTCGTCGGTGTACACTGCGGCTTTTACATCTCGGCACTTGCAGTCTTTGCCAAGCATTTTCAGGGTGCCTAGGAACTCCTCCACCGATTCCCCAGGTCGCTGTGCGCGAGTGGCGAGCAGATGCCTAGCATACACCTCATTCGTAGGCTGCTGGTAATGCGCCTTTAAGATGTCGCAGGCGGCCAGGTACGTGTCGGCGTCTTGGATGAGGGGGTAAACCCGGTGGCTTACCCAATTCCGCAGAATTCCGAGTTTCATACTCGCAGCGTCCGTAGCGTCTTTGACGGCTGCGGAATTGTCCAGGAAGAATTCCATACACATAAACCAGTGTCCGAAGCATGCTGATGCGTCCGGAGCATGCTGATCCAAATCCAAACGTTCGAGTTTCAGGAGTTGATCCATTGTATTGAAAAATAAGTTAATAAAATTGATGTGCCCCAATAATCCCGAGACTCGATGTTAGCGAAACAAAACAAGGCTTTTATTAACTTAGAAGATAACACGCAGTGGAGAGGGGTATCTTCCCTGGAGGTCTGCAGTACTGGCTGTGAGGCCAGACTGAGCTGGCTTACATAGAGGCCAGGTATGGGCGGAGCCCTACACACAACACATTCCATACATTCCAATACACAATACAATGGTGAGGAGAAACCTGAAACCAACCACAGTCACAGGCAATACAATGGTAAGGGGGAACCTGAAACCAACCACAGTCACAGGCAGTGATGAATGGAATATTTCATCACAATTCTCATGAGCTTCATTCTCATGTTTGTGATCTACAGTACACCATTTGCTGTATTATAGCGTTGTGGGATATCAGTTGATTAAAATAGAGTTTCTCACAAAGGCAATTGAATTGGACCACATTTTAATATGTGTTTGTGTACCTCCACTTGTGCACTGAATATTATTTTACCAATGCAACTAGAGTTTTGTAGCCTGATTTAGTTTATTTCTGCATGTTATTTTGGCCTAGAAATGTGTCTCGGGTGTTGGAACAAAACGTCTCCGGCGCTGCATATAACGGGCGGCCGATCCGATCCGATACCGCCCGTTTTACATCACCACTCAAGACGAATTTCTAGGCCAAGCTTATATTTTATTCCCTTTGCTTTTCTTTCAGTTTGTTATGATGCGCCACATCCTAGTCAGGAGCAGGCAACCGCACCCAAGCCTCTGACAATGCTGCTTTGTAAAGAGCCAGTAGCAGTGCTTAGAGTTTGGTTAATGTAGGGTATTGGTGGGGGGTGGGGGGAGGAGTGGGCTAAAAGTCAACTTGGGCAGGGGTGCAAAACAGACGGTGGCAGATACGCTACCCGTCATACACCCTTCCCAATCTTCCTCTCCATCCAAGTCAATGGAAAAGTAAGTCCGGCACCTCGGACAAGTGCCGGGCTTGCATCTGTTCCGGGGGGGGGGGGAGAAGTCCGGGGAGGGAGCTGCGGGCAGGCGGCCGGCGGGAAAGCGGCCGGCCGCCGCGGGGCCTTTAATGCGCCGGCGCAAACACATGTTGGACTCTGTTGCCAGAGTCTTAGTTGCGGCTGCCACGGGCGAGGCGGCCGCAACTGAATTTCGGCGCTGGGGCCCGTCGGCATGGCAACCGGGACGCTGCGCACACCGATGACGTCATCGGTGCCGGCGCAGCGCTACCGGTGCAACGCCGCTTTAGGGCCCCAGGGAATTTTTCAACTGGCCATAACTCTGGCGCTAGGGTAAGCGACATCATGGCGAGAGAGTAGAACATTCTGCGGGGGGGGGGGGGGTGGCGGTGTGAAGTGCCAGTGCCAGATGTTGTGGTCCATGTCAGAACCAACGACATAGGGAGGAAGAGGGTGGAGGTCCCGCAGTCAGAGCTTAAGGAGCTAGTTAAAAAGCAGGTCCTCAAAGGTAGTAATCTTTGGATTACTCCTAGTGCCATACGCTAGTGGGAGCAGAAATAGAAGTATATGGCAGGCTAATGTGTGGCTAGAGACATGGCGCAGGAGGGAGGGCTTCAGATTCCTGGGATATTGGGACCAGTTCTGTGGCTGGATGGACCTGTTCAAGATGGACAGGTTGCACCTGAACAGAGCTGGGATCAATATCCTCGTGGGTAGTGTAATGTATGTACCTTTAAGGGGGGAACTACTTTCTACAGCTCATGTATACTGTAGTACCGGCAGTGACCACACCTGTATATAACGCTGAGTAGTAATCTGTTGTTTCGGTTGCAGTTTGAACCACGCTGAGTAAACACCTGTTGTACCGTTCTCTGCAGTCCTTTTCTTATTATTACATGGACGTAACAGGTAGGTTAGCTAGTGCTGTGGGCGAGGGTTTAAACTAATTTGGCAGGAGGTTGGGCACCAAGATGTAGTATTAAAAAGTAGAAACAAGGTGCACAGAGGACTGGGAGAGACAGTTAGAGTTAGAAATAATGCAGAATTAGGTGGGATCGTAGAACCTACAAAGATGTCAAAGTTAGGTTTGGAGTGCATGTGTGTAAACCCATGAAGTATGGTTAATAAAGTTGGTGAGCTGCAGGCGCAAATAGTCATGTGGGAATATGATGTCGTGGCGATAACTGAGACCTGGCTCAAAAAAGGGGAGGATTGGATGCTTAATATTCCTGGGTGCAAGGTATTCAGGAAAGATAGGGAAGGAAAAAAAGGAGGAGGGGTAGCAGTTTTGATTAAGTAAAATATTACAGTGCTAGAAAAGAGAAAGTCCTTGAGGGGCCAAAGACAGAATCTATTTGGTTGGACTTAAGAAACAATAGAGAAGCGATTATGCTTCTTGGTGTATTTTATAGGCCACCAAATAGTGGGAAGGATATAGAGGAGCAGATTTGCAGGGAAATTACTGAGAGGTGCATGAACAATAGAGTAATGATAATGGGAGACTTTACCCCAATATTGAATGGGGCAGTGATTGTGTTAAGGGCAGAGAGAGAGAGAGAGAAGAATTTCTGAAGTGTGTTCAGGAGAACTTTCTTGATCAGTATGTTTCCTGCCCAATGAGGAAGGAGCCATTGCTGAATCTAGTCCTGAGGAATGAAGTGGGTCAAGTGGCGAATATCACAGTGGGGGAGCATCTCAGGAATAGTGATCATAATATAAGGTTTAGATTAGTTATGGAGAAGGACAAGGAGCAATCTAGAATAAAAATACTTAACTGGAAGAGGGCTAATTTCAGCAAATTGAGAAGGGATCTGGCCCTGGGAAATTGGACTCAAAGACTGGCAGGCAGATATGCAATGGATCAATGGGCGGCTTTAGAAAGGAGATGGTTCGGGTAGAGTCTAGGTACATTCCCACAAAAGGATAAGGGAGGGCAACCAAAGCCAGAGCTCCCTGGATGATGGAAGAGTTAGAGAGTAAGGTGAAGGAGAAAAAGGAGGTGGCAGCTTGATAATACAAGGGAGAATCAGGTTGAATATAAAATGTACAGAGGAGAAGTGAAAAAGGAAACAAAAGGGGCAAAGAGACAGTACGAGAATAGATTGGCCGCTAACATAAAAGGGAATCCAAAGGTCTTCTATAGGCATATTAACAGTAAAAGGGTTGTCAGAGGAGCGGTGGGGCCAATTTAGGGGAGGAAATCTGCCCTCCTTACTTGGTCTGGCCTATACGTGACTCCAGGTCCACAGCAATGTGGTTGACTCTTAACTGCCCTCTGAAATGGCCTAGCAAGCCATTCAGTTGTATTCAAGAAGGCAGCTCACCACCACCTTCTCAAGGGCAATTAGGGATGGGCAATAAATGCCGGCCTTGCCGGCGACGCCCACATCCCATGAATGAAAAAAAACTTAGGGAGCAAAATGAAGATTTATTGGTGGAGACAGAAGACATGACTGAGGTACTAAATGAGTACTTTGCATCAGTGTATACCAAGGAAGAGGACTTTGCAAAAGTTACGGAAAACGAGGAGGTTGTCAGAAAACTGGATGAGATAAAAATATATAAAGAGGAGGTGCTAGAAAGGCTGGCAGTTCTTAAAGTGAGTAAGTCACCCGGTCCAGATTGGATGCATCCTAGGGTTGCTGAGGATTGTAAGGTAGAAATTGCGGAGGAGCTGGCCACAATCTTCTAATCCTCCTTAGATACAGGGGTGGTGACAGAGGACTGGAGCATTGCAAATGTTTCACCCTCAAAAAGGGCAGAAGGATAAACCTGCCAATTACAGGCCAGTCAATTTAACATTGGTGGTGAGGAAGTTTTTAGAATCAAAAATCTGGGAGGAAATAACAGCCACTTGGACAAGCATGGACTAATAAAGGTGAGCCAGCACGGATTTGTTAAGGGAAAATTGTGTTTGACCAACTTGATTGAGTTTTTTGATGAGGTAACAGAGAGAGTGGATGAGGGCAGTGCAGTTGATGTGTACATGGGCTTTCAAAAAGTGTTTGATAAAGTACCATACATCAGGTTTGTTAGCAAAATTGAAGCCATGGGAAAAAGTAGAAGTAGCAGCATGGATACAAAATTGGCTAAGGAATAGAAAACAGATTTGTGGTGAATGGCTGTTTTTTTGGACTGGAGGGAGATATACAGTGATGTACCCAGTGTTCAGCACTAGGAGCACTGCTGCTTTTGATATACATTAATGACTTGGACCTGGGGGTACAGGCACAATTTTGAAATTTGCAGATGACATGAAATTTGGAAGTGCAGTAAAAGTGAGGAAGATAGTAACAGACTTCAAGAAGACATAAACAGGCTGGTGGAATGGAAGGACACATGGCAGATGAAATTCAACGCAGAGAAGTGTGAGATGATACATTTTGGTAGGAAGAATGAGGAGAGAAAATACAAGCTAAATGGTCCAATTTTATAGGAGGTGCAAGAACAGAGAGGTCTGGGGGTGTTTGTGCACAATTATTTGAAGGTGGCTGTAAGGGGTTTTAGATCGCAGAGGTTCCTCTCTCTAGAGGCCTCTCTCTCTTGCACAGTAAAACCGTGAGTGGTTCGACCCACTCACCCCTTAGATTCTATACTCTGGACTTTGGGGCAGGAACGACAATGTAGAGAAAACTCTTATAGACCAAATTTGATGAAACGAAATGGAATTTTATTGCATAATGTAAAACAAATCAAAATGCAAGCAAATAAGAGAGTACATGGGAGGGGAAAACACAAACAAATCATAATGACACAGTACTAACTAAGGCAAATACAGGCTTATTATACTCTACAAAGATCATCATGAAATGGGGAAAACACACGGAACATCGAGGGACAACAACTCATGTTAATTATACCCTTAAATATCCACCCCCTTAAACCTATCTAGATCCGATTATGAAGGACCAGAAACATGCTCACCAATCCAACTAGGAAGTGTAAGGTTTTGAAACAGGTCTGCGTTTGATCCTTTCAGGCGTCCCGTCTACACGTGGTTGGTGGAGCCCCAGCGAACTGCGCCACACCTCTCTCCTGAGGTGGGGGTCGGGGACGGCTGGACACCGGCTGGTCTGGATGTCGGCGGTGTCGGGGATTGTTTGCTCGACCCCGGTCAGAGGAGCCTCGGGCTGGCCCCCATCATTTCTTCTGTCGGTTTTAATTGTCTCTTCTCCCGAGCCGGAGTGGGTCGATGGCCTCTCGTTTCGTCAACGGCCTGGGGTTGGTCGATGATCTCCCGATGTTTTACCCCGGGGCGGGACGCCGGCTCGAACCATCTTCTTCTCCTTCTTCTAGCGATGATGCTACCGATACGATGGCAGCACCACGACGGCTTCTTTCCACGATGGCCGCTCCATCTATGGCTTCCTTCCTTTTCTTTCTACCTCTGGGTTCCCAGATATACTTCTCATCAGAAGCCCCTATCTCGCGCCAAATCAGGTTAGTCTTTTGTTTTAATTTTGGTGGGCTGGGAGCACAACGGGGTAGTTATTATATTTTAAACTGTTCTTGGATGGCCGGTAACGGGCCATCTCTGGTCTGGAATGACCTTCATTGTTTTCAATGTCCTGGTGATGTCCTTAACGGGTCCTTGATGCTCTTCTCATGAATATGAAACTGTTCCCTTTTGTCTGGTTAAACATTTAGATGGCCTTTATCTACAGGCTGATCTTGACTGGATCTGCATCCAATCTATATGTATATGTGGGTGTCTGGTTTCGTTCTCTCAGAAACGGCTTCCAGAACTTACTGTGGGCTGAATCCACAAAGCTGTCTGAGGACTGCAGGAACCATTTTAAAGTGTCCCAATAAGTTGGTCACGGGGTCTGGCGGCCATTTTGAATGCCCCTTTTTCCTAGGCTTCTTTTAAAACAGTCTTTAAAATCATGGCCTCTTCTGCCATTCGACCCTTTATAATATAAAGTTCAATTTTGCGAATCCTACAGTGGCAAGACAGGTTAACAAAGCAGTTAATAAAACATATAGGATCCTGGGCTTTATAAATAGAGGCATGGGGGGGGCGGATTTTTCGGGGGGTCAGCAGGTGTGTTTGGTGGCAGGTCGGGTGGGAATTTTTTTTTCTGACAACGAGTCAGGTACCCACTGTCAACCCGCCACCACGCTGCTTTCCCAGATGTCAGGTCTGTCAACGCTGAACAGACCCGACACCAAGCGGCGGGGGAGGCAATTTAGGTCACTAAGACCTTGTTAACAGCCTGCTAAAGAGAATTTTGAGCTCACTTTAACATTTTACGAGTTCGCCCACACTGCTCGGGGATCATGTCAGATAAGCACGTCGGGAATTGTATAACCGTGGAATCATCAAATTACTTGACAGCTGCAAATGTGGTATAAAAGCTCCAATCACACATCTGTTCACTTTGCAAGTTCAGAAGCTGTTGCTTACTGCATTTAGAAGACAGATTGAGCTTTCTTCAGGTTACAAGTATTTGGAGCAAACTCTGTATCCAGTCTCACCTCATTGGAACAACATCCTCCCCATTGACAGATCACTTTTGTTATCTCAACTTCACCTGCCATCTATTACATCAGAATGGATACGGTTTATACTCTCTCACCTTGGTTCTCAGAACCTGATCACAATCAGCCGCAACACCAGCAGAACCAGACACACCAGCACCACCAACAACAAGAGTGCCAACCTTCTCCTCAACCACCTGATGCTGCACAGGGCAGAGGGCATCAGCGCAGGGCTGGGCCGCACCAGAGGCGATACCCCCAACACAGGGTTTACAGGCAGAGGATGAGCTTCCTCAACATGACTGAGCAGCAGTGCTTCAGGAGGCTCAGGCTATCGCACCAGGTCATCGCAGACATTTGTAGATTGCTGGAGCAAGAGCTGCAGCCCAGAGGAACAGGTGGACACCCCTTACCAGTAGCTGTCAAAGTCACCCTTGCCCTCAAATTCTTCACCTCAGGCTCCTTCCAGGCATCTGCAGTAGACATTTGCAGCACCTCGCAGTCAGCCATCCACAGATGCATCACCTGTCAGGAATGACCCAGGTTCTGCCTCGCCTCGCCACCAGAGGGCACCATGAGCTCTTAATTGTTTCCTTCTTTCTTCCTAAGCGTACTCACCTGTGCATGGTTATATGCCTGCTATTTAAGTGGTGCTTAGTTTTATGTCCGGTGCTCAGTCTTGAGTTTTACACTGCCTTGTGATCCTCTTGCCGGCCTGCTAGCCTGTATCTGTGCTGTTGTTATTTTGTTTGTTTCTGGTAATGTCTATCTTTGTGTTTGCAACCTATCCTCTGCCTGAGTTTGCCTTCCTGCAGTTGGGTTCACCCAGTGCCACTCGTCACAGCAAGACTGAGCTTAACATGGACCCAGCAGAGAGGGACCAATGGCCACGACGAGTCTTTGAACATCTACAACTGATCTTGGATGAACTGCGGTGCTTCACCACGTCATTCTCCCGAAGCCAGAAACAGCTGGAGGCCCTCGTCATTGCATCATTCCATCAGAGCCAGAGTCAGGTGACCCAAGCTACTCCAGCATCGTTACCCGCTCCTTCGGTTTTGCTTCCCCCTCTGAAAGAACCCCGATTACCTGCACCCAAGCGCTATGACGGTAACCCGGGAGGATGCCGAGGCTTTCTAACCCAGTGTTCCCGGCTTTCGAGCTGCAAGGTTCATTTTTTCACACTGACCATTCCCGAGTAGCCTACATCGTTTCGCTACTCACCGGCAAAGCACTTACCTGGGCTACGGCCGTCTGGGAACAGCAAACTCTGGCATGTTCAAACTACCAACTTTTCACTGAGGAAATGAGAAAGGTCTTTGATCATCCTGTCAGTGGGAGAGAGGCATCTAACAAACTGCTTCGGCTTCGCCAGGGGGCTCGTAGCGTTGCAGACTTCGCCATTGAGTTTCGCACTCTCGCGGCGGAGAGCCAATGGAATTCGGAGGCGCTCATCGCCACTTTTCGCCACGGTCTCACGGATGAAATGAAGGACGAACTGACTTCCAGAGATTCGGTGAGTGATTTGGAGCCTCTCTTTGATATGTCCATTCGAGTGGATAATCGTCTCCGTGAGAGGCGAAGAGAACGCCGCTCCTTTTTCACCCCACTTCCGGAAACAAGAGCCTTCCCTGCTTCGAAGCCATCCGAGAGCCTCCGAGCCGTCCTGAGTCCATCTTTGACTGCTCCAGAGGAACCCATGCAGTTGGGAGTAGCTCGTCTCTCGCAGCCTGAACATGATCGCCGAATGAGAGAGGGATCTTGCCTCTATTGTGGGGAACCGGGCCTCTTTCACTCTTCTTGTCCAGAGTTGGTGGGAAAAGCCAGGGCTCGTCCAGGACGGAGGGCCCTGAGATGAGCGTAACCGTCCCTTCTGGCCCCACTGTTTCTAGGGTCCTGCTGGCATCTTCCCTTTTCTGGGGCAATCAACAACATGATCTTAAGGCCCTGGTGTATTCTGGGGCCGATGGTAACTTCATGGATCTGGGTTTAGCTAAACAGCTCAAGATTCCCCATACCCATCCAAATCACCCCCTCACTGTTATTGCCCTGGATGGAAGACCCCTGGGCTCCGGAACTATTCACCATCTTACTGCCCCCCTGTGTTTGGGCGTGGAAGGACAACATTCCGAGACCATCCAATTCTCCCTTATCCACTCTCCCGAGTTTCCATTAGTTCTGGGTTACCCTTGGTTGGCCTGCCATAATCCACGCATGGATTGGGCCACCGGCCGGCTTACGGAATGGGGCTCCACCTGCCACACCACCTGTCTTCACTCCAAGCCTCCTTCCCAGCCCCAGGAGCCCCCATCTCACTCTGAATTGTCCCGAGTGCCTCCCGAGTATGAGGATTTAAGAGAGGTTTTTAGTAAGGTTTGAGCCACGTCACTTCCCCCTCATAGGCCATATGACTGTGCCATTGACCTCCTGCCTGGAACATGCCCACCTAGGGGTAGGATCGTCTCTCTTTCTGCTCCAGAGACTGCCGCCATGGAGGATTACATCCGTGACGCCCTCACCGCTGGCTTCATCCGTCCATCCACCTCTCCTACTGGTGCCGGTTTTTTCTTCGTGGGTAAGAAAGATGGAGGTCTCCGCCCCTGCATCGACTACCGTGGCCTTAACAAGATTACTATAAAGAACCGTTATCCTCTTCCGCTCATGTCGACGGCCTTCGAGCTACTACAGGGAGCCACAGTCTTCACAAAATTGGATCTCCGCAACGCCTACAACCTCATCCATGTCCGCAAAGGGGACGAGTGGAAGACGGCATTCAACACACCTACTGGGCACTATGAGAACCTGATCATGCCCGTTGGATTTACCAACACCCCTGCTGTGTTCCAGGCGCTCATCAACGACGTTCTCCGAGACATGCTGAATCGCTTTGTCTTTGTCTACCTGGATGACATTCTCATTTTCTCCAAAACTCTTCACGATCATGTCCAGCATGTAAGGCAAGTCCTGCAACGTCTGCTTAACAACCTCTTGTTTGTCAAGGCTGAGAAGTGTGAGTTTCACGTTTCCACGGTTTCATTCCTGGGCTTCATCATCTCCAGCGGCAATATCCAAATGGACCCTGGCAAGACCCAAGCTGTCCGAGATTGGCCACCACCCACCTCTCTCAAACAGGTGCAACGTTTCTTAGGGTTTGCTAATTTCTATCGGAGATTCATCAGGAACTTCGGCACCATTGCTGCCCCTCTCAACGCCCTCACCAAAACCGCTTCCACCCGGTTCAGTTGGTCCGCTGAGGCTGCGCAGGCTTTCGAGGATCTCAAGCGGCGCTTCACGTCTGCTCCTGTCCTCGTGATTCCGGATCCCTCACTCCCCTACATTGTTGAAGTGGATGCCTCTGATATAGGAGTGGGTGCCGTTTTGTTCCAGCGGTTTAACGACAACAAACTGCACCCTTGCGCCTTCTTTTATCGCCGACTCACTCCTGCAGAGCGAAACTATGATATTGGAAACAGGGAACTACTAGCAGTTAAGTTGGCACTGGAGGAGTGGAGACATCGGTTGGAGGGGTCTAAAAACCCATTCATTGTCTGGACAGACCATAAGAATCTGGCCTATATCCAGGAGGCCAAACGGCTTAACTCCCGTCAAGCTCGCTGGGCACTGTTTTTCAATCGTTTCGACTTTGTCCTGTCATATCGTCCAGGATCCAAGAATCTCAAGCCTGATGCTCTCTCCAGGCAATTTGATCCACCTGAGCGGGAGAGACAACCAGAACCTATTCTTCCAACTTCTCGAATTGTAGCACCGGTTCGCTGGGGGATCGAGACGCTGGTCAGAAAGGCGCAACAGAGGGAGGCAGACCCTGGCAACGGCCCACCAGGTCGCCTTTTTGTTCCCAACACGGCACGCTCACAAGTTCTGCAGTGGGGGCATTCGTCTCGACTCACCGGTCATCCAGGCACATCCAGGACGCTGGAGTTTCTTCGCAGAAGATTCTGGTGGCCCACCATGGAGAGGGACGTAAAGGCATTTGTGGCAGCTTGTGCTACTTGTGCACGAAACAAGGACCCTCGATCCCGCCCCCAGGGTTTGCTGCATCCTCTCCCCATTCCCACCCACCCCTGGTCACACCTCTCTGTGGATTTCATCACAGGCCTTCCACCATCTCAAGGCAACACTGTCATTCTGGTCATCGTGGATCGCTTCTCCAAAGCCTGTCGCTTTCTGCCCTTGCCCAAGCTTCCCTCAGCCCAAGAGACAGCCGAGCTCATGGTCCAGCATGTTTTCAGGTTGTTCGGTTTGCCTCTTGACATCGTCTCTGACCGTGGTCCACAATTCGCCTCCCGGCTTTGGAGAGCTTTCTACAAACTCATTGGAGCTACTGTCAGCCTTTCCTCGGCTTTCCACCCTCAGTGTAACGGTCAAACGGAACGGATCAATCAAGACCTGGAGACGACACTGAGGTGTCTCGTGTCCACTAACCCTGCGACCTGGAGCCGTCACATCATCTGGGCTGAGTACACGCACAACACCTTGCGCTGCTCCTCCACAGGAATATCGCCATTCGAGTGCCAGTTCGGGTTTCAGCCTCCACTGTTCCAGGAGCAGGAGCTCGAGGTGGGGGTTCCCTCCGTGGAGAAGTTTGTCCAGCGCTGTCGACGGACCTGGAGGAGAGCGTGGCTGGCTTTACAACGAGCTTCTCGGCAACGACGGATCCAGGCCAACAAGCGGCGCAGACTGGCTCCTTCATTCCGCCCTGGTCAGAGGGTCTGGCTTTCTACTCAGGATCTCCCGCTGTGGGTGGAGTCCCGCAAGCTGGCACCATGTTTCATCGGTCCCTTCACGGTGTTGAGGAAGGTCAACCCGGTGTCCTACCGTCTCTAGCTGCCTTGCTCCATGTGGATTCATTCCAACTTCCACATCTCCCGGCTCCGGCCACTGGCCATCAGTTCCCTGGCGCCCGCCACGAGGCCTGCCCCTGCTCCCCGCATCATCAACGGCCAGCCTGCCTACACGGTCCGTCGCCTGATGGACTCTCGCCGGGTTCGCGGGGGCCTCTAGTTCCTGGTGGATTGGGAGGGATATGGTCCGGAGGAACGCTCCTGGGTCCCGGACCGGAACATCCTGGATTGCGACTTGGTGCAGGACTTTCTTCATAATAATCATAATCATAATCATAATCAACTTTATTGTCATTGTTAGTGCACAAGTGCAGTACAACGAAATGTAGGCTTGCGGCTCCCAAGAGTGTACATTTAGATTAAGACATTTAAACATTCAACATTCATTTGGCTTGTAATACATTAACATAAACATTATAAAATGCATTGGCAGATGTGCAGGCTTTAGAGTTTATTTGTGGAGTTCAGTTGGATGACAGCCCTGGGAAAGAAGCTGTTCCTAAATCTGGTCGTTCAGGTGCGAATGCATCTGTAGCGTCTCCCAGATGGCAGGGGGGCGAACAGACTGTGGCTGGGGTGGGTAGGGTCTTTGATGATGGTCAGTGACCTCCATAAACAGCGTTTCTGGTAGATGTTCTCTATGGTCGGTAGCCGGGTGCCGGTAATGCGTTGGGCAGTTTTGACTACCCGCTGCAGGGCTTTCCGGTAGCTACAGCTGCCATACCATACTGTGATACAGTTCATCAGGATGCTCTCTATTGTGCAGCGGTAAAAGTTAGAGAGGATCAGGGGTGACAGGTTACATCCCTTCAGCCTCCTTAGGAAATATAGGCGCTGCTGGGCCTTCTTCACCAAAGAGGAGGTATTGAGGGACTAGGAGAGGTCTTCCGTGATGTGGACTCCAAGGAACTTAAAGCTGTCCACCCTTTCCACCACAACCCCATGGATGTGGATGGGGGTGTGACTTCCGCCTTTAGACTTCCTGAAGTCCACAATGATTTCCTTGGTTTTCTTGATGTTAAGGGCCAGGTTGTTGTCGGCGCACCACTTCACGAGGTACTGGACCTCCTCCCTGTAGGCTGACTCATCGTTGTTGGTGATCTGACCTACCACCGTGGTATCATCCGCAAACTTGATGATGGTGTTGGAACCATGAACAGCCACACAGTCGTGGGTGAAGAGGGAGTAGAGGAGGGGGCTCAGCAAACATCCTTGTGGGGCCCCCGTGTTCAGGGTCGGGGGGGGAGGTGTGGTTACCTAATTTGACAGACTGGGGTCTGTTTGTTAGGAAGTCCAGGGTCCAGTTGCAAAGGGAAGTGTTCAGGCCAAGAGTGTGGAGTTTGGAGGCCAGCTTGTTGGGGACGATAGTGTTGAATGCTGAGCTGTAGTCTATGAACAGCATTCTGATGTAGGTCTCTTTACCGTCTACGTGATTCAATGCAGAGTGTAGAGCAGTTGTGATTGCATCCTCCGTTGATCTGTTTGCACGATAGGCAAACTGGTGTTGGTCAAGAGAGGCGGGAACACTGGCTTTGATGTGAGCCAGGACCAGTCTCTCGAAACACTTCATTATGATGGGTGTGAGTGCGACAGGTCGATAGTCGTTCAGACACGTCACAGCCATTTGCTTTGGCACAGGAATAATGATAGCGGTCTTGAAGCATGTAGGGACTACTGCCTGGGCTAATGACAGATTGAAGATGGCGGTGAAGACATCAGCCAGCTGATCAGCACATTCCTTGAGTACCCGTCCAGGGATGCTATCAGGTCCAGCAGCCTTACGTGTGTTCACTCCACGTAGAACACCCCTTACGTCGGAGGTCGACAGGGTGAGCACCTGGTCTTCCGGGGGTGGCAAGGCTTTGGTAGCCGGCTCCCTGTTGTCCCTGTCAAAGCGAGCGTAGAAGTTGTTAAGCTCCTCCGGAAGGGAGGCATCGCTAACCGGGGGGCTGGTGTTTTTACTCTTGTAGTCAGTGATGGACTGGATGCCTTGCCACATGCGCCTGGGGTCCGAGTTGTTGCGGAAATGATCCTCAATCCGCAGTGTCTGTTTCCTTTTGGCAGTCCTGATACCCTTTTTTAGGTTGGTCCTAGCTGCACTGTAAGCCGCCGCGTCGCCAGATTTAAATGCTACATCGCGTGCTTTCAACAGCGAGCGGACCTCCCCGTTCATCCAGGGTTTCTGGTTGGGGTATGTCCTGATATTTTTATGGGTCATGACAAACTCGACGCAACTGTTGATGTAGAATAGCACTGTGGATGCGTATTCCTCGATGTCATTATGGGCAAACATGCTCCAATCAGTGCATTCGAAGCAATCCTGAAGCTCCGAGACTGCCCCCTCTGGCCATACTTTCACTGATCTTACTGATGTTTTCACTCTTTTGATGAGTGGTTTGTATGCCGGGGCTAGAAACAGGGAGAGGTGGTCAGACTTCCCAAGGTGGGGGCAGGAAATGGCCTTATAAGCATCTACAATGCTTGTGTAGACTTGATCCAGTGTGTTCTCCCCTCTTGTGGGGCAGGAAACATTCTGGTGGAATTTCGGGAGTACAGATTTTAGGTTTATGTGATTGAAGTCCCCCGCGACGATAAAAGCTCCATCTGGGTGCGCAGTTTGTTGTTCGCTGATGGCCCTGTAGAGGTCCTTCAGTGCTAGTTTGGCATTAGTGTGTGGTGGGATGTAGACCGCAGTGATGATAACAACCGTGAATTCCCGAGGCAGGTAGAAGGGTCTGCACCTTACCATGAGGAATTCCAAATCAGCCGAGCAGGATCTATCGATTATGTCCGTGTTAGTGCACCAGGCATTGTTAGTGTAAATGTACAAACCGCCTCCCTTGCTCTTACCGGAGTCTGCAGTTCTGTCGGCGCGGAAGACCGTGCGTCCTTCTAGCTGGATGGTGGTGTCAGGGATGCCGTTGTTCAACCAGGTCTCTGTGAAGATCATGGCACAGCATTCCTTTGTCCTTTTCTGTGAGGAGAGATCAAGTTTGATCTCATCCATTTTATTTTCTAGTGACCTGACGTTGGCCAGGAAAATACTTGGGAGGGTGGGTTTGTGTGGGGCCCTCTTCAGCCTATTTTGGATTCTGGCCCTCTTGCCCCACTTCTGCTTGCACTCTCTGCGCGGTCTGCGCCGACTTCCGGCTGGGGAAGAATGCCACGCTGGTCCCGGGGGTCGGGCGATGTCGGGAGGCAGATCGACGGCGCCGAGTGTGAGCCGCACGCAGTCGGCCCCGATATCGAGGAGCGTCTGCCGGCTGTACAGTAGGTCCGTCCTCAATTCCCATATTAGCAGAGTCCAGAAGAGACTCAGAGGGTAAAAATGCTCAGTCTCGGGAGAGACAAAGCCGCTGCGTCCATGCGCGCCGACACTTTTTTTTTGGACCTTCTGGGGGCACGTCGGGGGCTGTTCCTAGGGGGGGGGTCCTGTCAGGAATGACCCAGGTTCTGCCTCGCCTCGCCACCAGAGGGCACCATGAACTCTTAATTGTTTCCTCCTTTCTTCCTAATCGTACTCACCTGTGCATGGTTATATGCCTGCTATTTAAGTGGTGCTTAGTTTTATGTCCGGTGCTCAGTCTTGAGTTTCACACTGCCTTGTGATCCTCTTGCCGGCCTGCTAGCCTGTATCTGTGCCGTTGTTATTTTGTTTGTTTCTAGTAAAGTCTGTCTTTGTGTTTGCAACCTATCCTCTGCCTGAGTTTGCCTTCCTGAAGTTGGGTTCACCCAGTGCCACTCGTCACATCACCCAGGTGACCGATGCCATGTTTCACAAGTCTGCCACTTATATGAACTTTGCCACTAATGAAGCCAGTGTTACTGAGCGGGCGCTTGGCTTTGCGGCTCTGGCTGGCTTCCCACGGGTGCAGGGCATCACCGACTGCACACATGTGGCCATCAGGGCACCCCATCATAACCCAGCAGTCTTTGTCAATTGGAAGGGCTCCCACTCCCTCAATGTACAGCTGATCTGCAACCATAGGAAGATCATTATGCATGTGTGCGCAAAGTTCCCTGGCAGCTGCCATGACTCTTACATCCTGCGCAGTCCACCCTCCCTCAGCTCTTCGCAGCTCCAAACAGTCTTTCTGGCTGGCTGCTTGGAGACAAGGGCTATCCATTGAAGATGTGGCTAATGACACATTTGAGGAGACCAACAAACAAGGCTGAGGAACATTATAATCAAAGCCTCATCTCCACCAGAAGTGTCATAGAGCAGACAATAGGGTTGCTCAAAATGAGCTTCAGATGCCTGGACAGATCTGGAGGAGCCCTTCAGTACGCACCAGCCAGGGGCTCCAGAATTGTCGTGGTCTGCTGTGCCCTGCACAACATAGCATTGCAGCAAGGATTAGCGCTGCATGAGGAACAAGACGCAAAGCGCACAGCATCTTCAGAAGAGGAGGAGGAGGAGGGGGATGAGGTTGAAGACGAGGATGAGGAAAACCTGGAATGCCGGCGGTCCAAATGCCACCAGTACGCAACCACATTGCTGCCTATGAGGCCAGGGATCGCCTCATCATGGCCAGATTTAGTTAACTTTATACAGCACAAACATGTGACTGGCACATGCGTAGGCAGATTGGCTTCAGCCCACAGCAACACCATAAAGCATTCCTACAATGACCAATCCATTCTTTTCACTGTCACCACCATTGCTAGAGATTAAATTAGCCCTGACCGTTCACTCTGTCACTTCCAATTGTGCACACACATTTGGCAAGGACTGCAAAGTTTCAGAAATAAATGAATACAGGAAAATAATTTAACATAAACTTTACAATAACATTGAAGAAAACACCCCTGTGTCTACCCTTGTGACTCTATTTGTGTGGCATCTTTCTTTTCCAAGGGCTTCTACATGATGCTACCCCTGTGGCTTCAGCAGAGGTAGAGGTAGCCTCTTCAATTCCCTGCTACGCCTACTTAGACGCCTTGGCAGTCATCCTCTGGGTTTTGGAGCCTGTGAGGGCCCCGCCAATGTCTGCTCCTCCTACAACTGTGCAGGGGCAGACTCGACCATCGCTGTCCGGTGAGGCATCTGGGGGTCTGACTGGGGGGGGGCTTTAATGGGGGAGAAGTGTGAGCACTTGGTGAGGAGCCCCCACTTCCATTTCCCCTCCCACTATCATCCCTCTCATGGGCCACCTGCACTTTCTGCTAGCAAGTAGCTGGAGAGCACCTTGCTGCATATCAGTGGGGCTATGAGGACCCATGTCTATACGGACATGTCTCCTAGAAAGTACATCTATGACCCTCTGGTTTCTCTCCTCCATAGATGCCCATCTCTCCTCCATAGATGTCCATCTATTTTGAATTGAAACCATGTGCTCATCCAACTGGTGCATTATGTCCTTCATGCAGGTGGCCAGCCTATCCATGGAGGAACATACAGTCGTGAGTGTGTGTGCCATGGTGGTGGCCATGTTTGAGATAGACTCCTCCATTCTCTGCACACTCACAGTCACCGCGGTTGCAAAACCTGTCAGAGCCTCCTGCACTTGTTCCTGCAGCTCCAGCACCGCCCTCTTCCTGGATGGCCCCCGAGGCTCAGTGTCTGCATGCAGCTGAGCAGAGCTAAGAGATTCCTCTGATGAGGACTCTCCACTGCTGACCCTGTCTCTACCATCTGCTCTTGCTGACCTGTGATATGTGAGACTCCAGGTGACAACACTACTCTATCTCACGATGGACCCACCGAGGTGTGTGTATCTGCGCTGGTGCTGGCTGAGGTGACACTGTGCCCTCAGAGGCTGGAGGCTCCTCTGAAGAGTGCTCTCACTCTTCCTCCTGTACAGTCGGGGTGGGGGTGTGGGGGGGGCTCTTGATGGACCTGTGGGAGAGTAAAGACATCAGTTAGATATATGATATGTAGATTGCATACATATACCATTATTATGCACATGATGAGTATTCAATTTCTCTTGGCATCAGCTCCCATATGAGTGAGTGAAGAATGCCATGTAGCTGCATGGAACATGATTCTGTCACCAGGTTGTTCTGATGAGCTCCTCTCTCTGTCCCCCACTTCCGGCTGGTCCACCACTCCACTTATTTCCAGGGCTGCATCCTCGGCACTCGTGAGAATCGCCATGGATTGAGGGCCTCCTCCCATTCTCTCCCTCTTATTGTGAGCTCTCTTTTCCTGCAAGGAGGGAAAGAAGAGAAGGTTGAGTGAGAGTGATGGAATGAGTGGAAGGAATGGATGGGTTAGATCGCTAGATGGAGTGGGGTGGCAATACCAGGTTGCCTCCTTTAGTGTTATTAGTTGGTGTCATTGTATTAGGATGAGGGTAAGTGTGAGGGGTGCTTAGTAAGATGGGCATGTGATAACATAGATAGATAGAGAGGGATGGGTGAAGGTGTAAGGGAGGTTGGTTTGAGTAGCGATGTGCAGGAGTAGGGTTGGGAATGCAGAGTGATGGGGATGTGATGACAGGCACAGCAGCATGAAGGTAAGTGTGGCTTTATACTAACTTTTTCTTATCTTAGAAGATCATTAAAGCACTTGCGGCACTGCACCCAGGTCCGCATCACCACACACCTGCTGGTTACCTCCTCTGCTATCTGCAGCCAGCCTGCCTTGGTCTCCTGGGGAGGTCTCTTCTGCCCACTGGCAGGGAAGAGATGCTCATTACGTGCTCGGACTCCCTCCACAAGCACATGGAGAGAGTCATCGCTGAAGCGAGGTGCAGGCCTCTGCCTCTGGGAAGTCATGTTGCACACCAACAACCACTGTCAGCACTGTTGCCTGTCAAAATCAGAAGTGAGATCAAATGGGGCCATGGCCCCTTTAAATATACCGGCACCAAATGCGTCAGTGCTGATGTCACCAGACCCGCACCTTTTAATTGGGCCGCGGAACGCGCAGGGCGGGCTTAACAAGGCCCATTATGGCAATATCTTTTTTTTCAGTGGGTTTAAGACAGTAATGGGCTCATGGCCCGCCACTGACCTATCCCGCCATGAACCTGCCCAGGTAGGCGAAAGCGCAGCCATAGAGTACAAAAGCCAGGAAGTTATGCTCAAGGAAGATGGTTGTGGTGGTTGAAGGTCAATCATCACAGCCCAGGACATCGCTGCAGGAGTTTCTCAGGGCAGTGTCCTAGGCCCAACCATCTTCAGCTGCTTCATCAATGACCTTCCCTCCAACATAAGGTCAGAAATGGGGATGTTCGCTGATGACTGCACAGTGTTCAGCGCCATTCACAACTCCTCAGATAATCAAGCACTTCACGCCCGCATGCAACAAGACCTGGACAACGTTCAGGCTTGGGCTGATAAGTGGCAGGTAACATTCGTGCCACACAAGTGCCAGGCAATGACTATCTCCAACAAGCGAGAGTCTAAGCACCGCCCCATGACATTCAACGGCATTACCATCGCCGAATCCCGCACCATCAACATTCTGGGGGTCACCATTGACCAGAAACTTAACTGGACCAGCCACATAAATACTGTGGCAACAAGAACAGGTCAGAGGCTGGGTATTCTGCGGCGAGTGTCTCACCTCCTGACTCCCCAAAGCCTTTCTGCCATCTACATGGCACAAGTAAGGAGTGTGATGGAATACTCTCCACTTGACTGGATGAGTGCAGCTCCAACAACACTCAAGAAGCTCGACTCCATCCAGGACAAAGCAGCCCACTTGATTGACACCCCCTCCACCACCTTAAACATTCATTCCCTCCAGCACTGGCGCACAGTGGCTGTAGTGTGTACCATCTACAAGATGCACTGCAGTAGCTCGCCAAGGCTTCTTCAGCAGCACCTCCCAAACCCGCGACCTCTTCCACTTAGAAGGACAAGGGCAGCAGGCGCATGGGAACACCACCACCTCCAAGTTCCCCTCCAAGTCACACACCATCCTGACTTAAAAGTATATCGCTGATACTTCATCGTCACTGGGTCAAAATGCTGGAACTCCCTACCCAACAGCACTGTGAGAGTACCTTCACAACACGGACTGCAGCGGTTCAAGAAGGCGGCTCACCACCACCTTTTCAAGGGCAATTAGGGATGGACAATAAATGCTGGACTTGCCAGCGACACCCACATCCCATAAACGAATTTAAAAAAACCCTATATAAAACACCAGTTCGGCCCCAGCTAGAGTATTGTGTCCAATTCTGTGTACCACACTTTAGGAAGAACGTGAAGGCTTTGGAGAGGGTACAGAAGAGATTAACTAGAATGGTTTCAAGGATGAGGTATTAAAGTTATGTGGATAGACTGAAGAAGCTGGGATTGTTCTTCTTAGAGCAGAGAAAGCTAAGAGGAAATTTAATAGAGGTGTTTAAAATCATGAGGGGTTTAGATAGAGTAGATAGGGCGGTGGAAACAGATTCAATAACAGTTTTCAAAAGGGAATTGGATAAATACTTGAAGGAGAAAAAATTGCAGGGATATGGGGAAAGAGCGGGGGAGTGGGACTAATTGGATTGCTCTTCGAAAGAGCCGCCGTGAACTTGATGGCCCTAATGGCCTCCTTCTATGCTATACTCTTCTATGATTCTATGATAAGATTGTTAAAGGTAAATCGTGTTTGAACTTGATTGAGTTTTTTTGATGAAGTAACAGAGAGGGTTGATGAGGGTAGTACGGTTGATTTTGTGTATATGGACTTTCAAAAGGCGTTTGATAAAGTACCACATAATAAACTCTTTGGCAAAATTGAAATGCTTGGGATTACAGTCACAGTGGCAGCATGGATACAAAACTGGCCAAGGGAGAGAAAGCAGAGTAGTGGTGAATGGTTGTTTTTCAGATTGGAGGGAAGTGTGCAGGGGTGTCCCCCAGTGGTGTCACCCAGGGGTCGGTATTCGGACCACTGATCATTTTGATATATGTTAATTACCCGGACTTGGTCAGACGGCATAATTTCAGGGTTTGCAGAAGACACGAGACTCAGAAAAGTAGTAAACAGTGAGGAGAATAGTAACAGACTTCAGGAGGATATAGACAGACTGGTGAAATGGGCAGTCACATGGCAGATGAAATTTAACGCAGAGAAGTGTGAAGTGATACATTTAAGTAGGAAGAATGAGGAGAGGCGATATAAATTAAATGGTTCAATTTTAAAGGGGGTGCAGGAACAGAGAAATCTTTGAAGGTGGCGGACAAGTTGAGAAGGCTGTTAAAAAGGCATACAGGATCCTCGGCTTTATAAATAGAGGCAAAGAGTACAACAGCAAGAAGGTTATGCTAAACCTTTATAAATCACTGGTTAGGCCTCAACGAGTATTGTGGCCAATTCTGGGCATCACACTTTACGAAGAATGTCAAGGCTTTGGAGAGGGTGCAGAGGAGATTTACTAGAATGGTTCCAGGGATGCAGTGACTTCAGTTATGTGGAGAGACTGGAGAAGCTGGGATTGTTCTCTTTAGAGCAGAGAAGGTTAAGAGGAAATTTGATAGAGGTGTTCAAAATCATGAAGGGTTTTTATAGAGTAAATAAGGAGAAACCTTGATAGGAAGTGTCTTTCTTCTTTCTTTCTTAGGCAGTCCCTCGGAACCGAGGATGACTTGCTTCCACACTAAAAATGAGTTCTCAGGTGACTGATGAGTCCAATGTGGGGCCTACAATCTCTGTTACAGGTGGGGCAGATGGTGGTTGAAGGGGCGGGTGGGTAGGGTGCGCTGTTGGGGTTGTCCATGAGGGTCCTGACGTTCCAGGTCCCGAACTTCATTTTAAAGGGTGGAAGATGCCTGTGTGTGAATTATTTTAACATGGGGTGGCCGTTGCACACCAGCTACCACACGGGCTTGACAGAGCAAGGTCTTGGTCCAATGGCAAGGGGATCCAAGATGACTGGAGACCAAGCTCTGCTACATCGGCCTAGCACACACACACACAAGCATACTGCTACTGTCCTCCTCCCTCCTTCCCGCAGGTCCTCTCTGCCTGGGTTTCATAGGCTGCAGTGTAGTCCTCCCGACCCCGCTGCTGGTCCACGCTGCGCCACTCCTGGGCCTCGACCTTGCTGCCGGGCTCGGCCTCGTCCTTGCCCCAGGGAAGTGTAACAAAGTATTATCCTTCATTAATAATATGGCACCATGAGGGAAATCACACTGAATTAAATTTACTTCTGAACTTTGGTCGAATTCTCTGGTAATGTCAAAAGCAATGCCTTCTGATCACCTGCAATACTCAAACCACTGGTTCTCTCAACTTATTGTCTTTGATTCATCAATAATTAACGACCTCTGAGTTTATCAATTAGTTCAAAGTAGTGGGACTGATAAGCTGGCCAGTTCTGTATTGCTGCGAGTTACTGTTAATGGTAGATGCTAAGTCTGTGTGTTATAGTGATAATTACTACACAGACTACAAGAGTAAATTCAACAGGTCTTTACTGGTTGGAGGTCGGGACTATACTGAATACAATATTACTACACAGTGCTTATATACCGGTGTGGTCACCACCGGTATTACGTATACAGCAGCCAGAGAAAGTAGTACATCTCTTAAGGTGGAACAGGCTTAAGTTCTCTTAAGGTGGAACAGGTTACATACACCACAATCCTCTCTTTTTAGCTTAACAGTCATATCCCCATTTAACATAACATAATAACATATATAACTTCAGGTATAACAGTTCAAAGGTTCAGTCTCTCAGGAGGCTTTCTGATGCGGCTTGGATAACGCCTCTCAGTAGTCTCTGATTCTTGTTGTTGAGGTGCCTCCTCTATTTGGTTTCCAATGTATTGGGTGTCATCATCATCAAGTACATTCCCTGCCGAGGTAGATGCTTCAGGTTCATTAACGTCTTCCACAGTTGTCTCTGTCACAACCATGGATTCGATTCTTGCTCTCGACTCTACCAGTTGATCCGCATGACGCCTTATCACATTATGACCAATATCTACTGTGTACATCAGAGGTCCTTGTCTGGCCCGAATTGTTCCGGACTGCCATTTTTCGTTTCCATAGCCCCTTGCCAACACTGGTTGTCCTACGTCGAAAGTTCGAGTGGTCTTGTTGTTAATATGCCGAAACTGTTTGTTTTCCACGTCCCTCCGCACATTTGGTTTTAACAAGTCCAACTTGGACCGCAGCCTCCTGTTATAAAACATCATGGCAGGACTTTGGTTAGTCACTGCATGATCGGCGTTTCGATATGACATCAGGAACTTGTCGACCTTGTGTTGCAGCGGAATCTGATCATCGTTCATGGCCTTAATTGCCTTTTTGAATGCCTGGACAAATCTTTCAGCCAACCCGTTTGTCGCCGGATGATATGGGGCAGAGGTATAATGTTTTACTCCATTCTTCTTTAAGAATTGTCGGAATTCTTCCGATACAAACTGTGGTCCGTTGTCCGAACAGATTTGTTCTGGCAATCCGTTCCTTGCGAATATTGTTCTTAACACCGCAATTGTCTTTTCTGAAGTAGTGGTATTCATCTTGATGACTTCTGGCCATTTGGAATGTGCGTCCACCGCGATTAGGAACATGGAGTCCATGAATGGACCAGCAAAGTCAATGTGTACGCGTTGCCATGGGGCTGAAGGCCATTCCCATGGGTGTAGTGGTGCTATCGGAGGTGCATTTTGCACTTTTTGGCACCCAGCGCAGCTTTTCGTTAACTCCTCAATCTGTTGGTCAATACCCGGCCACCATACATAAGCCCTAGCAAGACTTTTCATTTTAACTCCCCCCAGATGACCTTCATGCAGTTCGTTTAAAACTCTTTCCCTTAACTTGGGAGGAATAATCACTCTTGTCCCGTACATCAAGGTACCATGGCAGATGGACAACTGGTCTCGCCTTGCCGAGAATGCTGGTAACAGAGGATCACCCCGTGTTGGCCATCCTTTCACTGTCACCTCGTAGACTCTGGACAGTGTTGGGTCGTTCCTGGTTTCTCTTTCAATACTTGCATTGGTGGCTGGTAAACACTCGATGATGGTCGAATGAAATAACTCAACAGGGTCAACTTTCGTCGTGTCTTCTTCTTCAGGTAGTGGCAGGTGCGACAGCCCATCAGCATTGCCATGCTGTTTCGTACCTTTGAATTCTATTTGATATTGATGTGCCCCTAGGAAAAGAGACCATCTCTGGAGACGCTGCGCTGTCATCACCGAAACACCCTTCTTAGGGTTAAAAATGGATACCAATGGTTGATGGTCTGTCAGAAGTGTGAATTTTTGGCCCTGCAGGTAATGATTAAACTTCTTCACTCCCCATACAAGGCTAAGAGCCTCCCTATCGATCTGCGCATAGTTGCACTCAGCGGAGGTCAATGATCTGGATGCAAACGCGACTGGCCTTTCCGTGCCATTTGGCAACTTGTGTGAGAGTACTGCCCCAATACCATATGGAGAAGCATCACAAGCCAACCGAATAGGCAGTGTCGGGTTGAAGTGAGCCAACACTTCCTCTGAGGTGATCAATTCTTTGCTTTTGCGAAATGACTTCTTACAGTTTTCGCCCCGTTCCCGTGGTACCCCTTTCTGTAAAAGAGCGTTTAACGGGTGCAGTACCGTGGATAGATTTGGCAGAAATTCATGGTAATAGTTAATTAATCCTAGAAACGACCTCAACTGAGAGACATTCTCCGGAGCGGGAGCCTTTACAACTGCCTCAATCTTGTCAGGAGACTTATGAAGCCCCTCCCGGTCAATGACATGGCCACAGTACGAGATCCGCTTCTGGAAGAACTCACATTTCTGCCGATTTACTCTAAGTCCATACTCTTTCAGTCTGTTGAGCACCAGTTCCAAGTTTGCGAGATGTTGTTCATCACCATCACCTGTGATCAGAATATCATCCAGGTAACATTGTGTGCCTGGAATTCCCTGTAATACCTGCTCCATGGCCCTCTGCCAAATTGCTGGAGCCGATGCCACTCCAAAAACCAGCCTATTGTACCGGTACAACCCTCGATGCGTGTTGATCGTGAGGTATTGGCGTGACTCTTCCTCAACGTCCATCTGCAAGTATGCCTGCGCCAGGTCTATCTTGGTGAAGTGTTTCCCGCCAGACAATGAAGCGAAAATATCCTCAATCCGTGGAAGCGGATACTGTACCGTGTGAAGCACCGGATTAACGGTGATTTTGAAATCTCCAATGATGCGAACCTTCCCTGGATCTCCTGGCTTGTTGCTCGCAGGACGTTTCATAACGGGAACAATGGGCATAGCCCACTCACTCCAATCTACCTTAGACAGTACACCTGAACGTTCTAGTGCTTCCAGTTCCGCTTCAACAGTAGGTCGTATTGCATAGGGTACCGGTCTGGCTTTAAAAAATTTTGGTTGTGCATGTTCATCAATCTTGATGTTTGCCGTAATTCCTCTCAGTGTTCCCAGTCCCTGCTGGAACACCTCTTTAGCATCATCCAATATTCTGGACAATCGTTTATGTTTGACATCTGTTTCCCCGGAATCTACCGTTAGTGCCTTCAAGGAGTGCCAGTCCATATTCATTTTCCTAATCCACTCCCGTCCTAGTAGTGGTGGACCTCCTTCAGGTAGCACATATAAGTCCATTGCTTGGCTTTCTTCACCCTTGTGGACCACTTCTACCTCTATTTTTCCGATGGGGTACACTCTTTGCCCCGTGTATGTTTTCAATATAATCTCCGTATCCTGTAGGGGAATATGTTGGAATAACCTTCTGTAATCTTTCTTATTCATGACCGACAATGCCGATCCAGTGTCCAATTCCATTTTTACTTGGACTCCTGCTATCTGAAGAGTGACCCAAATTGTCTGGAGATCTGCATCCTTACCAACGTTGTGTACTCTTAAGCTATCCAGTTCATTACTGCTAGTGTCTGAATCTGACTTCTGTTCGGTCAAACTGTTCTTTGTCACCTTGTGTACCTTTGCGTATTTTCCTTGCGGTGACTTTTTGTTGCTGGTCTTCTTTCCTGACCGGCATACTTTAGCTATGTGGCCAAGCCTGCCACACGTTCTGCATTCTTGGTTTTTAAACCAACACTGGTTCTCATCGTGCGTTGTCTTTCCACAACGATAACATTTGACAGAACTCAAACCCAATTTGTTTGTACCGAGTTCCGGTGACCGTAGCTGCATTACTGCCGTGCCTCTCGCTGCGGCTTCGTGTGCTGCTGCCATAGTGACCACCTTCTCAAGCGTCAGCTCATTCTCCTCGAGCAGTCGCTTTTGTGTATCCTGTTTAAATAAACCACACACAAATTTATCTCGTAGTGCCTCTGTCAGTCCCGTTCCAAACTGACAATATTTTGCTAGCTTACGTAATTCCATCAAATATTCAGCATTGCTTTCATTCTGCAGCTGCCTTCTGTCATAAAATTTAAATCATTCCGCTAGCATCAGCGGCGTGGGGTTTAGATGATTTTTCAGGACAGTAACAATCTCATTGAACGTCTTATCCGCCGGTTCATCTGGTGATAACAGGTGTTTCAATTGCCCGTATGTCTTCGCACCCATTAAATTTAATAATGTTAGTGCTTTATCTGCATCAGGAATTTTATTTGCCTTACAATAATTTTGTATGCGTTCTACACACATGGCCCAATCTTCGATGTCACTATCAAAGGTATTAATGTTCCCATGTTTAGGCATTGTTGCAATTTATTGTATTTTTATGTTATCCAAGATGGCGGCTTCCCGCTCTTGTCGTCGTCCTCCGCCCACAAAATGGCGGTTTTCCCGCGCTTGGCGGTCTTCAACCGTCCCCCGACGCTGTCTCCGCTTCACCGTGGCTCTCGCGCCTTCAGTTTCCCCAGACGCTGCGCCTTTTAGCCCGAATGCGGCCCTTATCTCCGGTCGCGATCGATGTCCCCGCGCTGCGCCTCTCGCTCGAAAGCGGCCCGGCCCTTATCTCCGGTCGCGATCGATCTCACCGCCCTTATTCCTCCGTCTTCCCAGCCCCGTCTGTACAGCCAACGCGGTTGACTTTCTGTCGCGTCGCTGCCCGGCTTACCCACCACCGAGGTAGAAAGAAGAAAGCTGACAGTCGCTGATGGAGGCTTCGAGGTCAGGATGTCTTCTGCACTCCCGTTTCTCGATGCCTGCCGCTCGACGTGTCTTCCAGTAGGGTGATGAGGGTGGAAACCTCTCTTCGACGTCCTGTCTGTGGACGAAGCCGCCGTGGAAATAACTGCCGCAGGGTAAGAATCGGACTCGTCGCCACTGTTAAGTCTGTGTGTTATAGTGATAATTACTACACAGACTACAAGAGTAAATTCAACAGGTCTTTACTGGTTGGAGGTCGGGACTATACTGAATACAATATTACTACACAGTGCTTATATACCGGTGTGGTCACCACCGGTATTACGTATACAGCAGCCAGAGAAAGTAGTACATCTCTTAAGGTGGAACAGGCTTAAGTTCTCTTAAGGTGGAACAGGTTACATACACCACAGTAGAGTCAGATTTCAGTTCATCAAGGTGCTCTAGTACTCTAACTTCAGAGCTCCATCAACAGTGGGCACAGTATAAGGAATCCCTAAGAATAAATTTTGGCGGCATGATCCTTTTTCAGATGTTATAACCTTCCTCTATGAAACTGGGAACAAGCGTTTTCATTTGCTGGGCTTCCTTAGACTGGGCAACAGTTTTCTGAGCTGGTTACCAAAGAAATCTATTATATATAAAAGGATAGTGGTGTCTGTCTGTATGTCTGTCTGTCTGTCTGTATGTCTGTCTGTCTGTCTGTATGTCTGTCTGTCTGTCCGCTGTCTGTCTGTCCGCTATACACTCAAAAGTTATAGAGTGTACCTACACATATGTTATATCAAAAGAAAGCTGATGATCAGGGGAGTGTCATAGGCATATTCACTTTTTGGTCAGACAAAAATTGTTCGGCCAGTATACAAAAAACGTTCATAAATCCACTCATTAGCGGTTGACCAATCCTACCGCTCATTAGCGTTGAGTGACGTGATGGTTGACCAATTGGGGGGCATTTCATGGCGTTTGTGGGCGGGGCCTAGTCCTTCAAACTGCTGAGTGGGAGCTGAGCTGAGGTGAGTGGCGGCCATTAAAGACCAGCCTTCTTCACCCGCAAAATCTCCCTCCAGCTCTCAACTTTTAGCGGGGGAGAGGCTGCTTTAAATTAAATCGTTCACTCAGTCGCGTCTCTCTTCATCTCTTTTGTTTTTCTTCTCTCTGGCTGGCTGCGTGGGAAAACAGAGAACCACGCAGCCTGAGAGACAGCGAGCAGGGGAGCAGTGGTGAGAGCTCCGGCTCAGCGGATCGGGCGCTCATCAGGGGTCGGCCCGCAACACATCGACCGGAGGAGCAGCAGCTCTCTCTCTCCTTCCCCACCCTCTCTCTCTCTCCTTCCCCCCTCTCTCTCTCTCTCTTCCGCCCACCTCACAAAATGGCGGCCACCCTTCTTCACCTGTCGGGCTCTCGCACACGGGAGTCCGGAGCGAAAGGCCTTTGACTGCCGCCTGCCCAACCGGGTCCAAAGGCCCACCTGGTTAAACATGAGGAACCCCGGGCTCGCTTCTGAGCGATGGGCACCCGGCCTCCTGGTGTCGGACCGACTCCGTTCTGGTACCGAGGTGAGTCGGAGGGAGAGGGCGAGAGAGGGAGGGAGAAAGAGTGGGGAGGGAGGGAGCGAGAGAGAGAGCGGGGAGGGAGGGAGAGAGAGAGAGAGCGGGGAGGGAGGGAGAGAGAGCGGGGAGGGAGGGAGAGAGAGAGGGGCAGGTAGAGAAAGGGGCAGGGAGAGAGAGGGGGAGGGAGAGAGAGAGGGTGAGGGAGGGAATGTGTGAAGGGGTGGGAGAGGGAGGGAGAGCTCGCCTTCTTCCTTCCTTCAGCTGCCGCAATTCAAACTTCCTGCCGACCTCACAAAATGGCGGCCGCCCTTCTTCACCCGCCGGGCCCTGAGTCCAGCCCCTTCCCCGGGGTGTCTTCCTCTCTTCTCTATCTCCTTCCCTCACTCTCTCCTTCCCCCTCTCTCTCTCCTTCCCTCTCTCTCTCTCTCCTTCCCTCTCTCTCTCTCTCTCTTTCCCTCTCTCTCTCTCTCTCTCCTTCCCTCTCTCTCTTGCTCTCTCTCCTTCCCTCTCTCTCTCTCTCTCCTTCCCTCTCTCTCTCTCTCTCTCCTTCCCTCTCTCTCTCTCTCCTTCCCTCGCTCTCTCCTTCCCTCTTTCTCTCTCCTTCCCTCTCTCTCTCCTTCCCTCTCCTTCCCTCTCTCTCTCTCCTTTCCTCTCTCTCTCCTTCCATCTCTCTCTCTCTCTCCTTCCCTCTCTGTCCCTCTCTCTCTCTGTCTCTCTCTCTCCTTCCCTCTCTCTCTCTCTCCTTCCCTCTCTCTCTCCTTCCCGCTCTCTCCTTCCCTCTCTGTCTCTCTCTCCTTCCCTCTCTCTCTCTCTCTCTCTTTCCCTCTCTCTCTCTCTCTCTCCTTCCCACACAGACAGACAGACAGACAAACTCATTTATATGCCCTCAAAAAACCCTCGGCACCGCCGGGCACTCCAGCTAGTATATTCAATAAAAGCAAAGCCTGTCCAGTCCACCCTAGCTATGTCATTCCTGAAGTTAGGTATTTTATCTATGGAAGAGTATAAATGTACCAGAAAAATGCATTAGTACTAAAAAAAAATGCAGGCTGATTGGATTACAGTTCTGTTGCAGTCAAACCCCACCATCAAGAAGGAAAAGTTGCTTTCCATCATTGGGTGAAGTAACGCACAACTTTTATTTCCCCCAATTGTGTATGAATGTCATAATATACCTAATAGGTAGCAGTGCTCATTACAGTATAAATATCCTACATAAATCTCTTAAACTAATGTCCATTCTACTCCCCATCAGGTGCATTTGAAATCTCTGGCCCTAGCTAACAACCTATCCCGGTGTGTATTCTTAATGTCAAACAGAGCTCCAAACTCTATTTAGGTAAATCTATAGAGCTCATTAGTTGCTGCCCATCTTGATCATCTTGCCTACGTGGACTCCTTCCCCTCTGACAATATGTCCAAAATGTTGAGGTTTTCTTTACTTTAGGGAGCATCTTCCTCTGCTTCAGAACCAAAGATTGCCAGTGCAAAAGCCTTAATCAATAATGAGATGTCTCTTTTGTATCTGTTGCTCTTCTGTCCCTTCCTCCCTCAAAGACTTGACATGAGAAAGGTTGGTTTTACCCAAACATAATGCAAGCATGAGAGCCTTGAGAGCCTTGAGAGCCTTGAGAACCTTGGAAAGGAGTTTGGAACAGATTTACCCATTGACAACTAACCAGGGTGTGCACGTCAATGGTGCTGCAAGGAAGTTTCCCTTTCAGGAGAAGACCTGGCCAAGACTATCCAAACTACTTAGGTTAATGAACAAAAAATACACTGCCTCTTTAAGAAAAATATTTTCTAACAAAGCAAGTCAAATCATGTATTATCATGTATCTGATGCAAAGCTTTGAGTCCAGCTTGAGGAAGTATCTAGAGTGCAAGTATTTTTTCATCTCTAAGATTGAGACTTTGCAACTGTTATCTCCTCTTTCCCTCACCTCCCATCCAGCTTAGTCCCCTCACTCTTCAGTTTCTTTCTCGTCTCCTCAGCCCGTGCTAAAATCCTCTCTCCCTAAGACCTACCTCCTGTTTCCTTGATCTCTCCCCATTCGACTCCGAACGACTCAACTGCCCACATTGTAAATGACAGTCTTTGCTTAGGCATCATCCCTCTCTTTCAAAACTGTTGTCACCGTCCGCCTCCTGAAAAAGGCTACTGTCGACCCATACACACTCCAAACTACCATTATCAACCTCCCTTTCCTCCCTAGGGTCCTCAAAATGTGTGCAATTTTTCCCAGCTTCTCTCCCAAAACACTGTTTAAATATCTACAGTCCAGATACAATTCTGCTCACAATATCGAGACCTCCCTGATCAAAGTTATGAATGACATCCTCTGTGATTGCGATCACAGTGCATTGACCTTTCTTGTCCTCCTCAACCTCCTGACATGTCAGCCGTGGCTCAGTTGGCAGCACAATTGCCTCTGAGTCAGAAGGTTGTGGGTTCATAATCCCACTCCAGAGACTTGAGCACAAAAATCTAGGCTGACACTCCAGTGCAGTACTGAGGGGGAGTTGCACTGTTGGAGGTGCCGTCTTTTGGATGAGATAATAAACTGAGGCCCCGTCTTCCCTCTCAGGTGGACATAAAAGATCCCATGGAACTATTTTGAGAAGAGCAGGGGAGTTAGCCCCAGTGTCCTGGCCAGTATTTATCCCTCAATCAACATCACTAAAACAGATTATTCGATCATTATCACGCTGCTGCCGCAATTCCTATATTACAGCAGTGACTACACTTCGAAAGTATTTAATTGGCTGTAAAGCACTTCGGGACATCCTGAGGTCATGAAAGGCGCTATAGAAATGCTAGTCTTTTTTTTCCCGATATGGTCAACCATGCCATTTTCCTCCATTGCTGAGAAATGTGGGACTAATCCCACATTTACAATTTGTATTTGCCCAAAAGCATCTCCAGCAATGGCTTCTCTTTCCTCCCCAGACTGTCACTCATAAATTCCCCACAAATTTGTCCTGGACCCCCATTCTCATCTTCCTCTACATGACGGTCCCCAGTGACATCCTCTGCAGGCATCGGGTCAGCTTCCACTGGTATGCTGCTGACACCAGTCTACCCCTTCCCTCAACCCCACAGCCATCTTTGTGCTATCAGAGTGCCTGCCTGACATCAAGTCATAGATGAGTCAAAATCTTCTCCAAATGAACATGGATATGACTGAAGCCATTATTTTCAGCCCCCAACATGAACTCCATTCATAAGAACATAAGAAATAGGAGCAGGAATAGGCCACTTGGCCCCTCGAGCCTGCTCCACCATTCATTAAGATCATGGCTGATCTCGGGCTCAAAGCCACTTCCCAGCCCGCTCCCCATAACCCTTCAATTCCTTATCTTGCAAAAATTTGTCTATCTCCACTTTAAAGCGCTTAATGACCCAGCCTCCACAGCTCTCTGGGGCAGAGAATTCCACAAATTTACGACCCTCTGAGAGAAGAAGTTCCTCCTTATCTCAGTTCTAAAAGGGCGACCCTTTATTCTGAGACTGTGTCCCCGAATTCTAGATTTCCCCACGAGGGGAAACATCCTCTCTGCATCTACCCTGTCGAGCCCCCTCAGTATCATTTATGTTTTGATAAGATCATTCTCATTCTTCTAAATTCCAATGAGTATAGGCCCAGCCTACTCAACCTTTCCACATAAGTCAAACCTCTCATCTCTGGAATTAACCTAGTGAATCATCTCTGAACTGCCTCCAATGCAAGTATATCCTTCCTTAAATAAGGAGACCAAAACTGTACACAGTACTCAAGGTGTGGTCTCACCAATACCCTGTACAGTTGTAGCAGGACTTCCCTGCTTTTATACTCCAACCCCCTTGAAATAAAGGCCAGCATTCCATTTGCCTTTTTGATTAATTGCTGTACCTGCATGCTAACTTTTTGTGTTTGATGCACAAGGACCCCCAGGTCCCTCTGAACTGTAGCATTTTGTAATTTCTCTCCATTTAAATAATGGTTTGCTTTTTTATTTTTCCTGCCAAAGTGGATAACCTCAAACTTTCCTACATTATACTTCATCTGCCAAATGTTTGCCCATTCACCTAGCCTGTCTATATCCCTTTGCAGATTCTTTGAGTCCTCTGCACAACTTGCTTTCCCACCCATCTTTGTATCATCCACAAACTTGGCTACATTACTCTCGATCCCTTCATCCAAGTCATTAATGTAGATTGTAAATAGTTGGGGCCCCAGCACCGATCCTTGTGGCACCCCACTAGTTACCGTTTGCCAACCAGAAAATTACCCATTTATCCCGACTCTCTGCTTTCTGTTAGTTAGCCAATTCTCTATCCATGCTAATATATTACCCCCAACTCTGTGAGCTCTTATCTTATGCAATAACCTTTTATGTGGCACCTTATCGAATGCCTTCTGGAAATCCAATACACCACATCCACTGGCTCAGCCTTGTCCACCCTATTCGTTACATCCTCAAAGAACTCCAGCAAATTTGTTAAACATGATTTCCCTTTCTTAAAACCATGCTGACTCTGTTTGGCTGCAGTATGTTTTTCTAAATGCCCTGCCACTGCTTCCTTAATGAAGGACTCCAGAATTTTCCCAACGACAGATGTTAGGCTAACTGGTCTATAGTTTCCTGCTTTCTGTCTCCCTCCTTTTTTAAATAGGGGTGTTACAATTGCGATTTTCCAATCCGCTGGGACCTCTCCAGAATCCAGGGAATTTTGGTCTATTGCAACCAATGCATCCATTATCTCTACAGCCATTTGTTTTAAAACCCTGGGATGCAGGCCATCTGGTCATGGGGACTTGTCATCTTTTAGTCCCATTATTTTACCAAGTACTATTTCCCTTGCCATTGCCTTTGCCAGTCACCGACTTAGGCTGAATCACACAGCTGGAAACCTTGGAAACCTGTTTAACCCAGAGCTGAGCTTCAAACCCCACACCCTACCCATCATTAAGGCCAGTTACTTCCACCGGCAATATAGTGGCCCAGAAATTTGGGTCGGGGGCTTCCTGCGGGTGTAAGCCCCTGACCTGCACTTACCTTGCACGCCGGCTGTTGTGCTGTGGACCCCCGTGGAATTGCGATCCTGGGCCTCCTCCAACTGCCGACGCGCAGTGCTTGTGTATCCCAGGGGCGCAGTTAGTTCGATGCGTCCACTGGGATCACATGGGCCATGGGGAGCCAATCGGAGCAGGGAATGCTTCATTCATAAGTTTGACAGGAAGGGCTGTCAAACTTATAATACTATAAGCCCCAAAACATCACTAAATCTTCAAATACATTTTTTTTTAAATCACATTTTTTAAATAAACTTAAATTACATGAAATAACTATTTTAAACAATAATTTAAATTTTTGAAAAAAATAATTTTATTTTCTAACGGGTCTAAAAATAAACTTACCTTTCTTTAAAGTATTTAAAAATAATAAACCTGTGGAAAAAATGTTTTAATTTTAATTAATTCACCACTTACCTTGTAAAAAGCAGGCCTTGCGACTGCTTTTTATATGTGTAACTTCTGGAGACTTACCCTCCCGGGAAAACCTGCAAAAACAATGTAAGTTCGATGCTCACGCGCTGCCTCTCCTGTGCACGCGTTCGGCCTCTGAACCCCTTCTTTCAGGGGAACGGAAGTGTTGGTTTCCCGCGCATGCGCAGTGCATGCACAAAACCGGCACTTCCATTGGGCTTACGAGTGAGTACCCCATGCGTACTCATCCATGGAGACCCGAATTTCTGTGCCATTATCTTCCTTGGCCCCTAGCCCACCCCAACTGGTCCTGAAACCATTACCCATGCTTTTGTCACTCCTAGATTTGATTTCTCCAGTGTCTTCCTTGTCAGTATCCCAACTCCACACTCCATAAAGTCCAATTTGTTCAAACTCAGCTGTCATATCAGCCCTGCATTTTCCCTCTTACTCAACACTTCCATCCTCACTAACCTATATTGGTTCCCTCTCCCCCATTGCATTAAATTTTAAATCCTTGTCTTCAAGGCTTTTCACAGCTTCTCCCTGACCTGTCTCTGCAACCTCCTCCAACCTTATATGCTCTCCTACACCCTTAAGCCTTCTGACTGATATATTAGACATCCTCCAAACCTTCATCATTGTTTTCTTCTCTTCCCCCTCTCCTGCTTAATGTAAAGGAGCTTGGGAGATTTTTTTTACATGAAAGGCATTGTATAAATACAAGTTGCTTTTACTGGATAGGATATCTGAACAATTGGCAAACCATAAGCTAAGCAAAATTAAAAAAGGAAAACATATTTGTTTTGGACCTTTTAAGTATTGCTTCTTAATTCACTGCTGCAGTCAAAAATCCTGGCGGAAGATTGAAAGTAATACTGATCCTCCATGTAATTTGTACACTTTATTTCAATAGTGGTGTGATATGCCAGGAAGATTAAGTGGAGTGATAAATCTTCTGTAGTCGGTGCCTGTGTGTTTGTGGAATGCAGGCTCAAGAGGTTTTACCCAGCAAAATTTATATTTATAGGGAGTGCAATTGACATACTAAAACACCATAAAGAAGTGTTTACCTTGATATAATCCTGCAGAATGAAATGCAGTGTGTTTTGGAACACGTGGTTTTCTAGTTGATGCACTGATGTATCCTGGGAGGCAGTTGCGATGTATGAAATTAAAACGAACGGCGTTATTCTGTGTTAGGGTTGCTTATTAGTAGATTTGTACTTGCCAGTTTATTAATAAAGCTTGGAATGGAGTGTTTTGCTCATTGGAATATATTCCTCTTTCAGATTTGATTAATCTTTTGCTGTTTCTAGGAGATCCAGAGCATTGCTCATTCTATGTCTCTATAAAAAACGCAGACAGGATAAGTTACTTAGCAGCATGCAACAAGTTAGAATAATTCAAGATTATTTATATCAACAGGGAATGGCTGGAGACAACTAATAATTGAACCCTGCTGGCTGTTCATAAAGAGTGAAATTGTGCTGGTTAACAATTGGCAAGTCAGAGGTTCCTCACAGCCTAAGGCAAGGTTGAAGAAGATGTTATAAGCCACAAATTAAATTCAAACAATTAATGAACCCCAAGATTCATTGACTCCTTGAAATATATTGTAGTTTGTGATATATGTTAGTGGATTTCCTGTGGCACTGCTCATGTGAAGTCAGAGAATATGGTCTCTCTCTCACCCGTTTCTGTTGTGTTCATGTTGGTGTTTTTCTCTCTGTCTCTCCTCTTCTGCTCCCCATAACTTATTTTTACTTCTCTTTGTCCTCTTCTGCTTCTTTCGCTGTTTTTGTACTTTCCTTTTGAGTGAGCGGGAGCGGGTGATGTGGCTGGGAAGGGGTGCATTTTCCAGCAGACATTGATGGGAAAATGTGGCCCTCAACAGCTCCCCTCCACCATGCTTCCCCATGACAGAATAATCATACGTCCCGAGACACAAGGGGCATCAAGGGGTATGGGGAGAGAGCGGGAATATGGTATTGAGATAAAGGATCAGCCATGGTCTCATTGAAAGGCGGAGCAGACTCGAAGGGCCGAATGGCCTACCCCTGCTCCTATTTTTCTATGTTTCTATGACAAAATAATTATACATGGTCTCTAGTGGAATAGTTCAACGGGCTGAGTGGTTGCTCTCATTCCATGCTTTCTCTTGTTCTTGCGATTTGTACTAGACTTCTATTTCAGATTTGTTATATGTTGTATTTAAGTCTTTATGGTTAGAAATTGTCCCTTTACTTTATTTTTTAATAATTTTGATGTATTTTGAAGTATATTGATACTAATTGAGAGCTACAGACAGGTGTAATGCAAAATTCCTTCCTCATAAATTTGCACTAAATAATATTTATTTAATTATTTAATAAGCAGAATGAGCCTTCATTTGAAATAACAACAGCTTTCATTTCTCGCTAAGTCCACGCTTTGAAATTAGGATTTTACCTACACATGAAGCAAAGGGAATACACAGTGAATTTTGAAGCTTAAAAAGGCATACTTCTGAGTTACTGTCACAATTACCAAAAAAAAAAGACTGCCTTTAGCCTAGGTTGCAGTTTTCATGTACTCCCTGAAGTTTTGCAAAGTCAAGATGATGAGATAATTTTATAGAACTTTCCCCACATAGTTTATCAGATATGTCCAAAACTGCTAAGATTTTAGTGCTCCATAGACTCTGCAAGAAACATGTGCTTTTCCCAAAATATACAACCTTATTGATTGCTAACAGTTACCAGAACGTTTGGGTAACTTTAGCAGTCAAGTTATGCTTTTCGTATCTAATATAGGTTACCATGTTTATACAGGATGAATCACTCTTCTAAGATGTTACACATGGGGTGGGGTGGCTGGGAAATTAAATTCAACTTTGCTGGAAATGCAAGATGGGTGGTAGCAGATGGCCGCCCATTATCGAGCTTGCCCAATTTTCCCTTTCACTGAAATCAATGGAAAGGGAATACAGTTGAAGTTTACCCCCCAGGAAGCAGATTAGATCATAAAAGTTTCTCTGCAGTACCGATTATAAAAAGCCTGGTATGGGAGAAAGGCTACACTTGAACTAGGGACAAAGGGATGTGTGCGAAATATTGAGACAGCAATAGAAAATCAACAACAACAACAACTTGTATTTCTATAGCACCTTTAACGTAGTAAAACATCTCAAGATGCTTCACAGGAGTATTATAAGACAAAAAATTTGACACTATACCACCAAAAGGAGAAATTAGGGCAGGTGACCAAAAGCTTGGTCAAAGAGGTAGGTTTTAAGGGGTCCTCGTACATGAAACACAAAAAGTTAGCATGCAGGCACAGCAAGTAATTAGGAAGGTAAATGGAATGTTGGCCTTTATTGCAAGGGGGATGGAACATAAAAGTAGGGAAGTCTTACTACAACTGTACAGGGCGTTGGTGAGGCCACACTTGGAGTACTGCGTACAGTTTTGGTCTCCTTATTTAAGGAGGGATATACTTGCATTGGAGGCAGTTCAGAGAAGGTTCACTAGATTAATTCCTGAGATGAAGGAGTTGTCTTATGAAGAAAGGTTGAGCAGGTCGGGCCTATACTCATTGGAGTTTAGAAGAATGAGAGGGGATCTTATTGAAACGTATAAGATTCTGAGGGGGCTTGACAGGGTAGATGCAAAAAGGATGTTTCCCCTTATGGGGAAATCCAGAACTAGGGGGCATAGATTCAGAATAAGGGTTCGCCCATTTAAAACGGAGATGAGGAGGAATTTCTCCTCTCAGAGGGTCGTGAATCTTTGGAATTCTCTACCCCAGAGAGCAATGGAGGCTGGGTCATTGAATTTATTTAAGGTGGAGATAAACAGATTTTTGAACGATAAGGGAGTCAAGGGTTATGGGGAGCAGGCAGGAAAGTGGAGTTGAGGCCAAGATCAGATCAGCCATGATCTTATCGAATGGTGGAGCAGGCTCGAGGGGCCGAATGGCCTACTCCTGCTCCTATTTCTTATGTACTTATGTTCTTATTAAGGAGCGCCTTAAAGGAGGAAAGAGAGGTAGAGAGGCAGAGAGGTTTAGGCAGGGAATTCCAGAGCTTAGGGCCTAGGCAACAGAAGGCACGGCCACCAATGGTTGAGCAATTATAATCAGGGTTGCTCAAGAAAATCATTCAAAGTAAATAGGTCGTGGGGCAGGGAGGATGCAGTATCCCAGTTGTGACAAATCACAGAGTAGAACTAAGTCAACAGATAGGTATGGTTCCAGATACCCAGAGGGCACATGTGCACTAGTTGTCAGGAATAGGCAGACACGGGGGGACATGTGAGGATGTATATCTAAAATGAGATGTATATACATGAATGCTAGTAGCATTAGAAATAAGATGCCAGAACTGAAAGCAGTGAATTGTCATGTGGTGAGAATTTCAGAAACATGGCTATTTCCATGAGATGGAAAAGGAATATGACATTCAGGAGTATAGAGTGTTTAGGAAAGACAGAGTGGACTCAACAAAAAGGAAGTTGTTAGAACCAATATATGTCAGGGACCCCTGGGAGGTAAAAGAAGTTGATCCTGTGGGAGAAAGCAAACTGTAGAATGAACTACTCTAGTTAGACATTTCTAATGCAAAAAAAATCTAACTCAACACCAGGGGTATGCTGAAGACCAGTCAGAGACAAAGTAAAAACTATTAAAAATGCAAACACGCTCAATCAAAACTGAGGATGAATGCAAAACAGTAAATATTCTGAATGACTACTTCCTCCAAGTATTCACAAGGGAAGGCGTAAGCAGATCACAAGTAAAATCAATGGGGAGAAATTCGGTTGTTAGCGTCACCGATTTCTGGGCGGGCGCGAGGCGCCCTCGCCCCATATTGAGCATGCATTTAGCGCCGGCGCTAAATCTTAGCGCCCGCTCATGGGCGCAGGCTGATTATGATGTCATTTGAGTGTGCAACGCCTTTTGGGTGCCCCGGACCAGAAATTCAGTGGCGCCCCCCTCCGTAGCACCTGGCGCTAATAGTGACAGCTTACCTGGACCTTACCAAGTCGCTCTCGGGCTGGAGGAGTGTTATTTAAAGGGGACTGGTGTGGTTTAAAAGCGGCAGCCATTTTTGGAGCACAACTTCCTTGAGAGCTACAAAGAGTTGCTGAGCTGCACACTGAGAGCCATTTGACCACCGAGCCAGCGCAGGCAGACAATCTTCAGCCTTCTGACCATCACCTTGCTGTTGGTGAGCCTTGACAACGGGGAACCTTCCTGTGGGCACTTATTATGGGGGCAACATTGGAGGGGAACGTCCTGCTGCTGAATCATCTGGAAAGGGCACTGAGACGCTGGGAGAGGGGGGCGGGCATGGCCAGATGGAGGAGGGCCAACAGACGTCGCCACAGCAGACCTTACGCTGGCAGGGTTTTCCGACAGCAGTTTTCCTACATGGACACGCCGGAGGAGCAGTGTGTCAGAAGGCTGCGATTTAGAAAGGAGGTGGTGACTGAGCTGTGCCAGCTGCTTCAGCCAGATCTGCAGCCTCAGATAAGGTGCAGGACATCTCTGTCGGTGGCTGAGAAGATGCCTGCTGGCCTGAACTTCTATGCGAGCGGCTCTTCTCAGGCTGCGCATCAGAGGCTGATCAGAAGTAGCTTCTAGGCCCCTCTCACGGAATGCTTGCTGCCATTCCAAGAACAGGAATGGAACCGGTCTGATACCCCCAAGCCTGTGAGGGGCAAGATGCATGTAAATAGAAGGCATGGCAATTGTAAATGAAGAAAGTGTTTCATTACACAAAATGTGGTTCCTTCAAACATGAGAAAGCTATGGCAACAGAAAGCAAAACTAATACACTGACACATAACTGACTCTCACACCCGGGAGACTGTCCAAAACATAAATCACATTCCGACCATCTTCCTTGGCCTTGATTCCACTGCGCCAACCAAAGCATCCAATGCCCCATCAGTGAGGTGTTCTGCCCTCTGCCTCACCCTTTCCATGTCTTGCTAGGCTGGTGCGCCACAGGTAGGCTCCCACCGCTTTGAAGACCTACAAGTGTGTCTGGTGATGCCAATTGACCTGCCCCATTTAAGAGCTGGCTGGCGCCAGTGTGTCTCAGGGAAAGCGATTATTGACAGCACCCTCGCTGCGCCCCGCCGCGGCGAAATTGGGTTGCGCCGCTGGGTTAGCGCCTTAAGAGTAGCGTGCAGCGCCTGATTTAGCGCCGCAATCACCTTTAGGGGTGCTGCAACCCAATATCGTGCTAGGTGGCACTAAATTGCGCCTGGCGCTAAACTTTGCGCATCACCAGGACTAGCGCCCCAAACGCGGCTATACTGAATTTCTAGGCCAATGACTTCAGTATAAATGTAGTTCTAGAAAGGTTAAAAGGACTCAAAACAAATAAATCCCCTAGGATAGTTGGTATTTATCCCAGAGTGCTGAGAGAGACTGGGGATCAGATGTGTGAAGCACTTACAATTATAAGGGAGTTAATGGACAATGGGAAATTACCAACAGATTGAAAAGATACTAAAATGATGCCCATACTGTATTTAAAAAGGGGCACAAAACAGACACAAGCAACTACAAACCCAGTTCTGTTACTTCCATTACATGTAAAATAATGGACATGATCATCAAGAGTAAACTTGAGGATCATCTGTGCAATAACAATCTAGTAAACTGCAGTGGACATGGATTCAGAAGGGAAATATTCTACTTGATCAACTTCTTCTACTTCTTTGAGAAAGTAATAACTCAAGTGGACAGTGGAAAGCCCTATGTCCTGGATTCAAAAGTTCAATGCAAAGTGGTCAGGTTTGCAGACAATACCAAAACAGAAGGGGCAGTGGAATTGGAAGAGGCAACTCAGAAATTATAGAATAAGTTGGAAAAAATATTTAAGTGGACAGACAATGGCAGATAAGAGTTAATGCCTACAAGCATAAAGTGCTACACAAAGCAAGGAAAAATAAACGACATGGGTACTCCTTGTATAGTCTTGAAATAACGAAGGCTGAAGCTGAAAGAAACATAGGAATTTTAGTAGATTTGACGTTAAACATAGCCAAACAATACAGAACAGCAATTAACAACACCAATATGATGTTGAACTAAATACTGTAGCCCAAACAGTAAATATAAGTCAAAAGTGGTAGTGATCAAACTATACAGTGCTCTGGTGTAACTACACCTTGAATATAGGGTCCCGTTCTGGTTGCCAAGAAACAATGTAAACATTCAAGTGCTAGAAGCAGTACAGACAAGAGCTAAGAGACAATTCCATAGTGTCACAGGCCTAAGTTATGAGGAAAGACTGGGGCAAAGTGGGCTTTCCAGTCTAGAAATAAGGTATCTAAGAGCTGATGTTGTAGAAATATAAAAGATGAAGGGTATAAAAAAAGTTAACCTGGAAATTACCTTAAAATCAACTGTGGGAGTAGAACAAGAGGACACAGGTTCAAACTAGCAGAAGGGAATTTTAGGACAGATACCAGGAAATTATTTTTCATAAAGAGAGTGATCAACGTATGAAATAGACTTCCAAACAGAATAGTGGAGGCAGAAACCTTGTTTATTCAACCTTCCATATTCAATTAGAGGGTGAGAAGGTTGGATCTCAAACAAGCGTGCTAAGCTTGAATAAAGGAGACTATGAAGGTATGAGAGTGGAATTGAGTAGAGTGGATTGGGAAAATAGATTAAAGGGTAAGAAGATACATGATCAGTGGTGTACATTTAAGGAGTTATTTTACAACTTCCAAAAAATATATATTCCACTGAGAAGAAAAGGGTGTAAAAGAAAAGACAGCCATCCGTGGCTAAGTAAAGAAATTAAGGATAGTATTCGACTAAAAACAAGAGCTTATAAGGTAGCCAAATCTAGTGGGAGGATAGAGGATTGGGAAAACTTTAAAAGACAGCAAAAAATAACAAAAAGGTTGATTAAGAAAGGGAAGATAGATTATGAAAGTAAATTAGCAAACAATATAAAAACAGATAGTAAGAGTTTTTATAGTTATATAAAAAGAAAAAGGGTGGCTAAAGTAAATGTTGGTCCCTTAGAGGATGAGACCGGGAAATTAATGGTGGGAAATATTGAGATGGCAAAAACACTGAATGAATATTTTATATCAGTCTTTACAGTAGAAGACACTAAGAATATCCCAACACTGGACAAACAGGGGGCTAAAGGGGGGGAGGAGCTAAACACGATCAAAATCACTAAGGAAGTGGTACTCGGTAAAATAATGGGACTCAAGGCGGATAAATCACCTGGACCTGATGGCTTACATCCTAGGGTCTTGAGGGAAGTGGCGGTAGGGATTGTGGATGCATTGGTAATAATTTTCCAAAACTCCCTGGACTCGGCAAAGGTCCCGGCAGACTGGAAAACTGCTAATGTAACACCCTTATTTAAAAAGGGCAGTAGACAGAAGGCTGGAAACTATAGACCGGTTAGCCTAACATCTGTGGTAGGTAAAATTTTGGCGTCCATTATTAAGGAGACAGTAACAGGACATTTGGACAATCATAATTTAATAGGACAAAGTCAGCATGGTTTTATGAAGGGGAAGTCATAGAGTTTTACAGCACAGAAAGAGGCCCTTCGGCCCATCGTGTCATGTTTGACAAATTTGTTGGAGTTCTTTGAGGAAGTAACATATAGGGTGGATAAAGGGGAACCAGTGGACGTAGTGTATTTAGACTTCCAAAAGGCATTTGACAAGGTGCCACACAAAAGATTATTGCTTAAGATAAAAAATCACGGGATTGGGGGTAATATTCTGGCATGGATAGAGGATTGGCTATCTAACAGAAGGCAGAGAGTTGGGATAAATGGTTCATTCTCAGACTGGCAACCAGTAACTAGTGGTGTTCCGCAGGGGTCAGTGCTGGGTCCCCAACTCTTTACAATCTATATTAATGATTTTGAGGAGGAGACCGAGTGTAACATATCAAAGTTTGCAGATGATACTAAGATGGGAGGGAAAGTAGTGAGTGAGGAGGACATAAAAAACCTGCAAGGGGACATAGACAGGCTAAGTAGGTGGGCAGAGATTTGGCAGATGGAATACAATACTGGAAAGTGTGAGGTATGCACTTTGGCAGGAAAAATCGTAGAGCAAGTTATTATCTTAATGGCAAGAAACTGGAAAGTACTGAAGTACAAAGGGATCTGGGGGTCCTGGTGCATGAAACTGAAAAGGTTAGTATGCAGGCGCAGCAAGTGATTAAGAAGGCCAATGGAATGTTGGCTTTCATTGCTAGGGGGATAGAATATAAAAATAGGGAGGTATTGCTTCAGTTGTACAAGATATTGGTGAGACCGCACCTGGAATACTGCGTACAGTTTTGGTGTCCATACTTAAGAAAGGACATACTTGCTCTCGAGTCAGTACAAAGAAGGTTCACTCGGTTAATCCCGGGGATGATGGGATGGACATATGAGGAGAGGCTGAGTAGATTGGGACTCTACTCATTGAAGTTCAGAAGAATGAGAGGCATTCTTATTGAAACATATAAGATTGTGAAGGGGTTGGATCGGGTGGATGCGGGGAAGATGTTCCCGATGATGGGTGAAACTAGAACTAGGGGGCATAGTCTTAGAATAAGGGGCTGCTCTTTCAAAACTGAGATGAGGAGGAACTACTTCACTCAGAGGGTGGTAGGTCCATGGAATATGCTGCCCCAGAAAGCTGTAGAAGCTACATCATTACATAAATTTAAAACAGAAATAAACAGTTTCCTAGAAGTAAAGGGAATTAAGGGTTACGGGGAGCGGGCAGGAATTTGGACATGAGTCTAGGTTCGGATCGGTCATGGCCCTGTGGGTAGCGGAGCGTGCCCAGGGGCCATGTAGCCTGATCCTGCTCCTATTTCGTATGTCTAATTCTGTTAGATTCAGGAGATGGTTCTGTGATAGTGGATTGGCGGTTAGGATCAGATCAGCCATGATCTTATTGAATGGCGGAGCAGGCTCGAGGGGCCAATTGGCCTACTCCTGCTCCTATTTCTTATGTTCTTATGTTTATGTAAACCCTAGCACCATTTAAAAACACCTGGATACTATGGTGGAGGAGTGGGGGGACTGGTTAGGAACTCTCTGGATGGCTGAAGTAAGGATTGTCCAAGTGGTCTTCTCTATCTGTAATTACCTTGTGACCCTATGAGGAGCTGGAAGATGCAAAACTGAGGTGCCATTTCACCACAATTGGTTGAAGGGTATTGTTACAGCGTGACAAGTTTACAAGGGAGCTTCCATTGTAAATGTGGAAATAGGAATTTATAATGGAAAATGCTGACACCAAAATGTGACAAGAAGTAATGTTTTGTAGATAAGAAGTGCAAAGAGATGGAAGATTCTTAACATATAGATAGAGCAACATCAATATGACGTATTTGGAAACTATGATAAATTATTTAAGGCCCTCAGAAACCAAGCAAATAAGTTAATCAGCTTAACTGCAGAGGGTGCCTCACCATCAATACTCAATTGAAGAATAAAACAAGGCAAAATTGATGATCAACTTATAGAAAAGTCTTGCATTTACATTGTGCCTTATCGCATTTCACAGAAATACTCAAAACTGCTTCACATAGAATGAATTACTTTGACTGTGGTTATGTAGGCAAACATGACTTAAGCCTTTTTCATTTTTTTTATTGTCTGACCATTCTTATGTTTTTAGTACCTGGTTCAAGTCAGTTATCCTGATCATGCCCTCAGACTTCACTGGCTGGAAGGATCCTATGTGAAGTGAGACTGGACTGTTTCAATAGAGTTCATAGTAGAATAGATTCACAGTACAAACACTATTACTACATTTCAGCTTGGTACAGTTGGGAGCATTTTGGCCTCTAAGTCAGAACCTTGTGGGTTCAAGCCTCATTCCAGAACTCCAGCATATAATCTAACCTGACGTTTCAGTGTAGTACCGAGTGTGTGCTACATTGTCAGAGATGTTTCTTTTAGATATGATGTTAAACCCAGGAACCACCTATTACAGGAAACTTTTTTTATCCGGCATGGACGGGACCGACGTGGTCCCGGTTCATCAAAAATTCCAGATAACCGAAAGCTATAGTAAAAGATACGGAGCTGAGAGCTCTGTATAAAGCAACAAACCCTGCTTAGCAACAGCTTCAGAACAATGGCCACAAGTTGCAAGCGTCTCTGTAGCTTAGCAACAGCTGCAGCCACACCCTTGCACAGCAACAAATGGAGGAAGGCAAATAATAAAAGTTACCTGAATGTACTCCTGAATTTTGCCGGTTAACCGAGATTTCCGATTATTTAGGTGCCGGTAAATCAAAAGTTTCCTGTAGTTCAGGTAGGTATAAAAGATCCCATGACACTGTTCAAAGTAGTGAAGGTCGTTCTCATGGTGCCCTGGACAACACTACCTAAAACAAGTTAAGTAGACATTCATTAATTTATTGTTTGTGGACTTTGCTGTGTGCAGATTGGCTGTTATGTTTGCCTACATAGCATTAATGACTATACTGCAAAACTAATTCATTGGCTGTGAAGCACTTTTGGCACTAAATAAACTGGTGTGGAAAATGGGAACAAATATCATACTGGTGTAGAAGAAGTGCCTTTTGAAGTAAGGGATGAGGCTGTGGTTTTCTGGTCCACAAATGCACTTGGCATTTTCTATTTTCTACAACTAAAACAACATTTAAGTTAAGAAGGAAGAGTTAAATTGCATCTAACCATGCTACACCTAATCTAGGACCGCTTGATGCCAATCCTTAAATTCCGTAGCACTGACATTCATCAACCTGTGCGCAAAATTCACCACTAAAAATTGAAAAAAGGTCTTGAAAAATTGTACAAAAAGGCCCCACAAGAGGGTGTTGATCAAAATTCTATATAACTATCTTTCAATCAGTTTTGATGATGGGACTCTTATACTAAACAGCTTCCTCTCAAGAATGCATATCAATAAAATATAATTTTGTGGAGCTATAGCTAACTGCAAATACAAAGTCTAATACAGGTTTTTAATAAATTCCATTGAACAGAATCATTTTTAATTCAATCTATCTTTGGTGCAGCACATATACCAACCACATCATTAAATGTTAAAGACATAATAATATATTATTTCTGGTTTAATTGCCCGCCTTCTGCAATTCAAAATGCAACGCCCCCTCACAACTCAATTAATGTGCTCAATGACAAAACGTCACATGTCCCGTGGATATTCCTGTATCCTTTTGTATGGCTGTTAACCCATTTAAGAAAGCTGTTCTTCTCCAGGTATACAGTATATTTGAGAAACAGTCGCTGAACTTGATTGTGGTAGAGTTTCTGCTTTTGGCGCAATTGGGAAATTGCGCCAAAATTGCGCCCGAAATGAGCTGGAAATTGCACTGGTTTAGTTACGCTTCAAGTTTCCGCTAAAATTCAAGGCATAATCACAAACATAAAATCTTCCATGAACCAGTCCGATCGAACAGTGTAATAGAATGTAATCATTTATTTATTCTTTCTTTCCATTTTTACGCAGCGAGTGGTTAGGACCTGGGTGGTGGAGGCAGATTCAATCATGGCTTTCAAAAGGGAATTAGATAAGTACCTGAAGGAAAGAAATTTGCAGGGTTACGGGGAAAGAGCGGGGGAGTGGGACTAGCTGACGTGCTCTTGTAGAGAGCCGGCACGGGCTCAACAGGCCGAATGGCCTCCTGTAAAAAAATGTTCACTTACCTTGTTTTCTTCCTACAGCCTTCATCCTCTCTGGATTGGGAAACCCGACATCCTCGTTCTCGATTTCACAGAGTGGCTGTTGGATCCTCCAAACCAACAGCCATCTAAAATCGACAAAGTTGAAAGGTTTAAAATAAAAACAGAAAATGCTAGAGAAATTCAGCAGGTCAAGCAGCAGCTGTGAGTTAACATTTCAGGTCGATGACCTTTCGTCAGAACTGACGAAAGGTTATCAACCTGAAACGTTAACTCTGTTTCTCACCTGCTGAGTTTCTCTAGCATTTTTTGTTTTTATTTCAGATTTCCAGCATCTGCAGTATTTTCTTTTTGCAAGTTGAAAGGTTTGATGAGTCCTGAACACAAGAACTTGTCAGACTACAGAGAATGTCAGTGCTTGACAGCTTCACAGAGCTGTCAAACGCTGACATTTCTTCTTCCAAGAAGTCTTGACAGATACCACGTGCTCTGTCAGTGACTTCCTCCCTAATTGGCCTGCTGAGCCTGCAGGACGGGCTTAACAAGGTCAATCAGAGGAAAATTCCTCTGGTTGGTGAAACGAGGATGGAGGCGGGTCATTGGCAGTCCCGCCTCCAACTCGTCTCCATTGAGAAAATCCAGTGCAACATTTCAGGTCGATGACCCTTCGTCAGAACTGGAAAAAGTTGGAAATGTAACAGGTTTTTAAGCAAGTGTAGGGGCAGGGAAAAGGGGGAGGGGTGGAAAGAACAAAAGGGAAGGTCTGTGATGGAAGGCGGGGGAGATTAAGAGATAAAAGGGATGATGGTGCAAGGCAAAAGGAGATGGTAATGGAACAAGTTAAGAAACAAAAGATGGCTCTAGATGAAGTGAATGCACTGACTGTACTTACGGGACTAAAGATGGGAAAAATGACAGTGGTGAGGGGAAGTTCACGCGCTGCTTAAATGTGCCTTTTTGTGATACTGCGGAGCAACAGAACTGACAGCAACCATGGAAATGCAGGGAAGCATCACACCCTCCCCAGGAGGATACTGCGGATGCAGTTGTAAGAAAAAAAAATTAGATAAATGATACAAGAATGCATAGAGAAAAGAGGCTTTTCATGATAAAAATTTTACATTGCGGTTTCCAATCAGTTGAATGAAAATGTGTCCCTTGTGCATTATGAGTAACTCTGCACGTCAAACCATCAGCCATATCTTCCAGCTACTGGACAGTAAATACAGCCTCCACACTCATGGATTGCTAGTATCGATTTTCGACAGTCGCTGTAATTAACTCTGTTTATTTACACTGGACCATATTAAGGTGTGTGCGAAACATGAGAAATGTAAAAGGCGTGTTGACGCGAGGGAACAGTGCGGAAATCTGCTGATTCACCAGGTTAAGCGCAGCAGAGCCATTAATCAGTTACTCTTAGCTGCAGTATTTTTTGTGCGTGTGTGTGTGTGTTAGTGTGCAAGTGTGCCTGTGCTTGGGCAAGAACAATTCGGGGAGCAACACTGCGATGCTCAGGATTATCATAAGTTATGTTAAAAATGCAGTACATATCTAAATTTGACAGTCGGGACAAAGAGAAAACAACTGCAAATGCTGGAACTCTTGATAGAAGAATAGAAAATGGTGAAAATGTGCAATGTCAACGTCTGAAGAGAGTAAAATTCAATTAATAATTAAAAAAAATTAAATTAATGATTTGGGTGGAGACCCTTTGATGTTTACCTGCCCTTTCTCTTTTCAGGTGCTGAGAACCAAACGGTGTTATTCCAACCTTTTCTGTTTTTATTTCTGCAAATCAATGTGAGATCATAAACCTGCATTAATGCAGAATAAGTTTCCAGGGACAAAATATATTGCAGATGCGATGTCAGATTGGATGTGCAAACAGGATTACTTGATAGCTTCAGTGAAGTTGGCTTAGTTTAATCGTAGTTATGGATTTTTCTAACCGAACAAAAGCTCAAAAGCTAAGTGATAACCAAACATCAATTACAAATGAAATATGTCTAATAAATGATCAGAAATATTGTGACTTCCATGCCAAATATATTGCTTGACTCATCTGCAAATGAAAAGTGGCAATAATCATTTCTGTGCTACCAGAAGAATGTATTTCAAATTAATCTTTATTCCACTACAATTTTCGCTATTACTGCCCAAAGCAGAAAGGACAAAGACACATGTATTAACCAGTCTGATCACTGTCTTCTCTAAATCTAGAGCACTATTGTAAAACAAAAGATTTTCTTTTTTGAAAATGACTCTCATATGTGTTGCCTTGACAAAAACTGTCGTCAGGATGTTCGATCATGAAGGACATACACACACATATACCCACACACATATACCCACACATATACACACACATATACCCGCACACATATACCTACACACATACACACACACATACACATACACACACACATGTACCCACACACATACACATATACCCACACATATACCCACACACATATACCCACACACGCACGCACACACACACATACTTTCCAGTAGCGATCACTAGATTGCAAACAAGAGTGGGAACTTCAATACATCCTAAACATCACAGAATTAAGGTTTTACTCCATTATGATGGGAATCCTGAATAACAATGAGGTGATGGATTGCTGTCTGGCAGGGATGACCACGGGGAGAGGAAGTAGTTGTCAAAGATTGGCTGCAAACAACCTGCCTGAGGAGGAAAGCCCACTCCTTGCACATTCGCCTACAGTTACCTCTGTACCGACTACCTGATCAGGCACTGCTGTTCATCCACCAAAAGCTGATAATAAACAGGCTCAGTATTGAGTCCTCCATTCAGTAGAAGTTGCATCCAATGTTAGCTCTCCCGGAGACATCTAAATGGGGGGAGCCCCTAATAATAGTTGATTAAATGAACCTAATTTAATTGGGCTGTTGATTTTTTTTTAAAGTGCTTCCAAACTGAACTAAAGTTCATAAAATGATCGTTAAAATTCGACATTCATATTGTCACACACAACTGGGCTCAGAGAAAGCACAGGATATTTTATGTAAATTTTTGACAGTATCTTCCTATCTACAACCTCTACCACCTAGCAGGAAAAGGACAGTAGGTGCATGGGAACGCCATCACCGCCAAGTTCCCCTCCAAGTCACACACCATTCCGACTTGGACATATATCATTGTTCCTTCATTGTCGCTGGGTCAAAATCCTGGAACTCCCTCCCTAACAGCACTGTGGGAGTACCTTCACCACACAGACTGCAGCGGTTCAAGAAGGCGACTCACCACCACCTTCTCAAGGGCAACGAGGGATGGGCAAAAAATGCTGGCCTTTCCAGTGACGCCCAAATCCCAGAATGATTTTTTTTTAAATGGGTTCTCCTGCAGCTTTGATTTGATGTCACACGAGTCTCCACTTATTAAGCTGTGGTAATATTTGCCAAACAATCTTATTTCTATCTCAAGTGCACAGAGTTCATCTTGCATTTTATATTTTTACAATTGAATTTGGAAAGTTAAATAAAATCATACATCTCTGTCTAATCCAGAGGCAATGATATATTGTAGCGCAAATTCCAGCACACTAGACTCAGGCCCTGGAAACGCTACATTGATTTTCGTGAAACCGTAGACAAATACTAAGGTCTCAGAAGATGTTATTCTGTCTTGTGTAGGAGTTTCCAGAGGGTTTGATGCTACGGCTTTGAAAGGCAATAAAAGTACATTATACAATTGGGTCCTATTCTTTAACTATTACTCATATGCGGTAAAGTCCAGTATAATTAAGCTACATCATGATTGCTTTCGGCTCCTCTTGGGGCCAGTTTCATCCAAGTTATTATTACAAAATGTTTTATTATAGTAAATAGCCATTATTTCTTCCACTTCAATTTACTGACTGGCTTTACACTGTCAAATTGCAATGCTATAAAGGTCACATTGCTTAATTGGACACAAACATTTTGGAAACATTAAATACTTTACTGCCATTACTTTGTAAAGTGCCAATAGTTAAAATCGTTAAACTGGAGAGTTGATTCAACAGCTTGTCAATGCTTGAATAATCATTAATCTTCATTAAGGAAGATCAGCAACTAATGATGCTCAAAGGAAAGCAAAAAAAAAAATGCACATTTCATCTGAGAGGATTATCTGGATATATAAACGTTCTTAAGCCTCTCTTGATTTCTTGTCGAAATCCTTTGTTAGTTGTGTTTAAGCACACACTTTTTTCATGCAGTTTTAATTAACATTTTACTACATCAATTTATCTATTACAGATATAGATTGTTTACTGGAAATGTTACTGTACATATTGAACCGTGATCAATGAACTGTTAGAAGCTCAGCTGTTCTAACCAGCTGCCTTGATTAGTCGGAAATTTATTTTAAACCCCAGCTGTCACTTACTAAGAGTATTATGTAAGACAGGGTTTTGATTTAATTAGTAACGATACCTTACTTGTGTTGTGTATATACCTTTAAGAGAAGAACTGATTCTATACTGCAGTACCGGCAGTGACCACCCCTGTATATAAAGCCATAGCAGGCTTCTGTACATCAGTCTTGAGTTCCCCTCTGTTCAGTAAATACCTGTTTTATTGTTCTCCTGCAGTCCGAGTATTATTGATACCCAGACACTACACTGGCGACGGGCAGGTTTGAACTCACCTGCAGTACTGCATCACTTCACGGGGATCTTTTCCCTGAAGAGAAGTTTCTTGGAGGTCAAAGTCAGAACGGCGGGCGTCGACCACGGGCAACCGCCCAGAGATCCATCGGAGAGTTGCAGGGGAGGCTGTGGAGAGCTGGGCCTGGCTCCCCAGTCGAGGTGTTCCAGCAAGTCGTGCTGGTAGCAGGTAGTGCGCTGACCCTTCCGGACTGCGGCGGGCTCGGGCTCGATCGAGCGGCTCTACAAAGGGGCCGTGCAGCGTCGTCGGGAGGAAGAGAGAGAGGGTGGAGCACACAGGGCGCGGTCGGTGCTCAAGAACAGGGCAGCGTGGAGAGGATAGAATGCAGGGAAAGAAAAGTGAGAGGCGCCGAAGCCGCGGGTCACCGCCATTACCCTGTAGAACGCTAGGAGCAGCGTGGCAGCAAGGGGAAGAAGGAAAAGCGCGGGAGGCACCATTTTATTCCATTGGGGAAGAAGGAAAAGCGCGGGAGGCGCCATTTTATTACATTGGGGAAGAAGAAAAAGCGCGGGAGGCGCCATTTTAAATCACCCAAGATGCCGAAGAGTGGCAGTATCACTGCTTTCGACAACGAGGTAGAAGACTGGACCACGTATGTGGAAAGAATTGAAGTGTACTGATGGGCGCGAGAACGTACAGCCTATTGCGGAATTTAATTACACCAGCTAAACCAATGGAGAAAAGTTTTGAAGAGATTGTTAATATCTTACAGGAACACCTAAACCCTACACTGCTGCTGATAGCAGAAAGATTCAAGTTCCATAAAAGAAACCAGCACAAAGATGAGAACAATGCTGACTATCTTACGGAACTACGCAAGTTATCAAAGCACTGCCAGTTCGGAGCAGGGCTGGCAGACACCTTACGGGATAAGTTTGTCTGCAGGCTCCAGAGTGAAGGAACCCAGAAACGACTACTTTCGGAAAAGGACCTGACACTAGAACAGGCTTTCAGCGTGGCAGTGTCCTACGAAGCAGCAGCACGGGGAGCTGCGGAAATACAACAGAAACCACAAGAATACAGCGCTAACGAAATGGCGTATGGAGCAGAAAAGTGCTATCGCTGCGGCAGAACAACCCATGATCAGAAGGACTGCTGGTTTAAGGACAAAGTATGCAGGCAATGTGGGAAAATGAGACATATAGCAAGAGTCTGCAGGTCGGGAAAGAAAACCAACACCACAAAAACTACTAAGGAAAAGTACAAGAAAGTAAAAAAAATGACAGACAGTAGTTCGGAAGATCAGGAGAGTGATAAGGACTCCGGGAGCAGGAGACTAAGTTGTCTAAAGTTACACAACGTGATCGCAAAGGAGGATCACCGAACCATTTGGGTCACCCTCATGATAGCAGGGTCCCCAGTAAAGATGGAATTGGATACAGGATCAGCCCTAACTGTCATGAATCGACGAGACTATGAGCGGCTAGTCTCACACATACCCTTGAAGGACACGTCCATTGTATTGAAGACATACACGGGGCAAAAAGTCTACCCCAGAGGAAAAATAAGGGTGCCAGTTGAATACAACGGCAAGGAAATACAGAAACTGTATCTATATATACTACCAGATGGAGGACCACCACTATTGGGACGTGAATGGATCCGAAAAATACAATTGGATTGGCATTCCATTCAGGCGCTAACTGTGACTGATAAAAAGGATGATGACATCACACCTGGACGACTGTCAAAAATTCTAACTAACGCGAAAGAGGTGTTCCAACAAGGACTTGGGACTCTAAAAGGAGTAACGGCAACGATAAAAATCGAAGATAACGCAAACCCAAAATTTTTTAAGGCCAGACCGGTACCTTACATGATCCGCCCAGCCGTTGAAGCAGAGCTGGAGAGTCTGGAGCGTTCGGGTGTGCTGTCCAAGGTGGACTGGAGTGAGTGGGCCACACCCATCGTTCCTGTAATGAAGAAATCATTGAGCAGCACGCCTGGGGAACCGAAGAATGCTCGCATCTGTGGGGACTTCAAGGTAACTGTGAACCCAGTCCTGCACACAGTACAATATCCACTTCCACGGATAGAAGATATTTTCGCCTCACTATCTGGAGGGAAATGCTTTACAAAGATTGATCTGGCCCAAGTGTATCTACAAATGGAGGTGGAAGAAGCATCTAGGAAATACCTCACGATAAACACTCACAAAGGCCTTTACCAGTACAATCGACTGGTATTCGGGGTAGCATCAGCCCCGACTATTTGGCAGAGGGCGATGGAACAAGTCCTGCAAGGGATCCCGGGGACCCAGTGTTATTTGGACGACATCCTGGTTATGGGCAAAAATGACAGTGAACACCTTGCCAACCTGGAGCAGGTGCTCACGAGATGACAGAAATATGGGCTACGAGCCAACCGCCACAAATGCGAGTTCTTCAGGAGACAAATCTCATATTGTGGCCACATGATTGATGAGGAAGGGTTCCATAAGTCGCTGGACAAGATTGAGGCTGTAGTCAAGGCTCCAGCACCGGAAAATGTGTCGCAACTGAGGTTGTTCCTCGGGTTGGTGAACTACTACCATAAGTTCTTGCTGAATTTATCTACAATTCTGCACCCACTGAACGCCCTACTGCAAACTGGAGTAACATGGAAATGGAGTGATGAGTGTAAGCGTGCCTTTCAGAAATGTAAATGCCTAATCACTTCAAAAGAAGTATTGGCCCACTACAATCCAACACTACCGATTCGGTTAGCATGTGATGCGTCTCCCTACGGCATCGGAGCGGTGCTGTCACACAAATTCCCTGATGGTTCAGAGAGGCCAATAGCCTTTGCATCGCGCTTGTTAACCTCAGCCGAGCGTAACTACGCCCAGATTGACAGGGAGGCCCTCAGCCTGGTGTGGGGGGTGAAGAAGTTCAATCACTATCCGCACGGGCAGAAATTCACCCTACTGACTGATCATCAGCCCCTGGTCTCCATTTTTAACCCAAAGAAGGGCGTTCCAGTGATGACGGTGCAACAGCTGCAAAGATGGTCACTTTTTCTAGGGGCACATCAGTATGACATCGAATACAAGGGTACGAAACAGCATGGAAACGCTGATGGGCTGTCGTGCCTACCGTTGCCTACGGTAGAGGAAGCACCTGCAGTGGACCCTGTTGAGATATTCCATGCGACCATAGTCGAATGTCTACCTGTTACAAACTCAAGTATAGAGAAGGAAACCCGAAATGACCCGACACTCTCTCGGGTCTATGATTTGACGGCGAAGGGATGGCCAGCACATGGCGACTCACTGTTGCCAGCATTCTCGCCAAGGAGAGAACAGCTGTCAGTGTGCCGGGGGACCTTGATGTGTGGATCCCGAGTGGTAATTCCACCCAAGTTGAGAGATAGAGTGCTCAATGAGCTTCATGAGGGTCATCTGGGAGGGGTAAACATGAAGAGCCTAGCCAGGGCGTTTGTGTGGTGGCCGGGAATCGATAAAGAAATTGAGGATATGACCAAGAGATGCACAGGATGCCAGAAGGTCCAAAACGCTCCACCACAGGCCCCGCTACATCCATGGGAGTGGCCCTCATCTCCATGGCAACGGGTACACATTGATTTTGCTGATCCATTTATGGACTCAATGTTCCTAATCGCTGTGGACACCCATTCAAAATGGCCAGAGGTCATCAAAATGTCCTCCACCACCACGGAGAAAACTATTGCAGTCCTACGGACCATCTTCGCCAGGAATGGCTTGCCAGAACAGATTTGCTCCGACAATGGGCCACAGTTTGTGTCCGAGGATTTCCGGAGGTTTCTGAGGAATAATGGGGTGAAACATTACACATCTGCCCCATATCATCCAGCCACAAATGGATTGGCTGAGAGGTTTTTTCAAACCTTTAAAAAGGCAATAAAGGCAATGCATAATGACGACATACCACTACAACAAAAGATGGATAATTTCTTGTTTGCTTACCAGAATGCGACACATGCAGTCACCAACCAAACTCCAGCCATAATGTTCTGCAACCGAAGGCTAAGATGTTGCCTGGATTTGCTCAAACCAAACATAAGACGAGATGTTGAGGATATGCAATTCCAGCACATAAATGAGAAGCCAACCAGGAGCTTCAAGATAGGGCAACCAGTCTTGGCCCGCGACTACCGAACAGAAAAATGGCAGCCAGGAACGATATGCACACAGCAGGGACCACTAATGTACACAGTGGACGTTGGAGAGAGCATCGTGAGACGCCATGCTGACCAGATTCTAGAGTCACAGGAACAAGCCAAACCCATACCACGAGCAGGTGCACCTGGTAATCAACCCGAAGTACAGATTGCGTCTACCTCAGAAGCAGTGGTATTGGAAGCTGACGAACCAACCAATGACAAGGAGCCAGAATCAACTCCGCCGCAAGAACAGGATACTCGAGAAAGGCGTTATCCAGTCATGATCAGGAAGCCTCCTCAAAGACTGAACTTATAAATGATTATTTCAGTTGATGTATATAGTACAGAGAAAATTGTAATTGTAATTAGTTATTATTTAGTTGTTAAATGAATGTTATGTATTGTTTATCTAAAAGGGGAGGAATTGTTGTGTATGTACCTTTAAGAGAAGAACTGATTCTATACTGCAGTACCGGCAGTGACCACCCCTGTATATAAAGCCATAGCAGGCTTCTGTACTTCAGTCTTGAGTTCCCCTCTGTTCAGTAAATACCTGTTTTATTGTTCTCCTGCAGTCCGAGTATTTTTGATACCTGGACACTACACCTTGTTATTATGGATAAGCTTAAAGGTCACCACAAGAAAGCCCTGGAAAAATAGGACATTATGGCCCAGATTTTGCAGTAGGTATGGCAGCATACTCTCAGGGCCAGATTTTCAGTGTGCCGTGAGGCGGGCTTTCAGGCGTGCGGGGGGCAAAAATCCCGAATTCGGGGCTCCCGACACCATCCCGCCCAAAACCCGCCGCCACGTATGTTTCAAAGGAGGTGGGTACCCGCCCCGCATTGGGACCCGCCGACCCGAGGCGGGAAGGGACTAGTGCCAATTAACTGCCTGTTAACAGGTAGTTAACAGGCAGTTTTTAGCCTAATCCCTATTTTGAGGGGTGTCGTAGGGGATTCCCAACGGCTCCAAACCATGCCAGGTTAGAGCAGGTGTGCCGTCGGGTTGAAGGACTTGGAGGGGTCGCGATGTCGGTGCATGAGTGCAAAGGTAAGTGTGTTTGGTGTGTCTAAAGTGTGTAAAGAAGTTTTACTTACCTGTACTTACTTAACAGCCTTTCTTCCTCTAGGCTGCGGGAGTCCATCACTCAGTCGGAACTGAAAGCTGAACGGCTGCGATCTGTGAAAAGTGACAGCCTTCAGCTTTCAGTGCCGGTGACAGTTCTAACTGAGTCTGCGTAGAAGGACTCAGGTTAGAAGTCAGACTGTCAGTGTTTGACTGCTTCAAACAGCTGTGAAACATTGATATTTCATCTGTCAAAAACTCTTGACAGATGAAATTTCAGTCTGTGATGTCACCTGTTGCCGGGTAGCCCTTAATTAGCCTACTGAGCCCGCTGGGCGGGCTCAACAAGGTCAATCAAGGGAAAATCGCGTCAATTGGCCGGATGTCGATGGAGGCAGGACTAAAACCCGAAAGTCGTAGTCCCGCCTCCTTCCTGACAGCTTAAGGAAAATCCAGCCCTCAGAGTACACCGTCATACCTCCTTTGAAATCCACCACAAGTTCGAAGCGCGTACGTGAAAACTGGAACCTGGGTTCTGTCAATGTATGCGTTGACAGGCTATCCGCATGGCCCACGAAAAAGCAAAGAGGTGGGCAATCCACTGACTGGCCAGCAATTGCGTACGGAAATGTTACGGTTGATGCAAGCAGGTGCCGGGCCTGTTTGCATCAGCGTAAGGGGATACCTCAGGCACGTTTTAAACATTTTCATCTTGGAAACCATATAGTTCAACTGTATCAAATGAGTTTTTCTAGTTTCTGCAAATATTAGAGTTTTAATGGTGTTGATAAAATTCTCAGCAAAATTTAATTTTTAGTGAAGTTGGTGGAATGAAGCTAATTAGGAATTAAATTCCAATCCGGTAAATTGTAATTAAATCTGATTACGGGATTCCCTTCTGAAATGATGCTAAATCTAATTCTGTTTTCTGATTGGAGGACCAGGCCCACGAGATCCCAGGTACGCCTCCGCACAGGCTGTGCCCCTGGGATCCATGGGCCATTACGCTGCCCTCCATTACGCAGCGTCAGACCGCAGGTTTTCACAGGAGGGCTGCTGTCAGGTGGATGCGTATTCTTTTTGCAGCTCGGTAGCGTACTCCGGAGGTAGGCCGCCGACCGCAAATTTTGGCCCAATGTGCGACTGAATAAGCAGTTGGATTAAGAAAAGGAAACCAAGAATACACATTAGAGTACTGCGCTCAACCCCTCCCCCAAGTCAGGGCAAGGGGTTGAGCGCAGCACTGCAGACATCAATGCTTGGACCCCTGTTGTTTCTCATCCATATAAACAACCTGGATGTCAAAACCAATTTTATGCTTGTCAAATATATGGACAACATTAATATAGGGAGAGCAGTAGGGTCAGAAGATGCAGTTAACAATTTGCAGAAGGATTTAGGTCAGTTATGCAATTAGAAAAATGAATGGCAAATGAATTTTAATACTGATAAATGTTAAGTATTGGGTGAAACAAAAGTGAGCAGCCTGGGTATAAAATGAAGAGTATACAATTAGAACAGAGAAACTTAGAAAGGGGCCTGGGGATAACAGTAGATTTATCACTAAATATCGAGGGAACTGGAGTAGCAATTGAAAAAGCGAATAAAATGTCGGGATATATAAGTGCACTGTGGTTATCCGATACTTCATAATGCACTGGTCACAACCCATGTGGAGTATGTGTACAATTTTAATCACCATGTTTCACAAAGGACACAGATGCATTGGGAAGGGTGCAGAGAAGAGCAATAAAATTATTCCAAGTGTAAAGGGGATGATCTATGAGATAAGATGAGATAAGCTTTAGCTCTGCAGCCTACAGAAAAGGTTAATGGGGCACTTCAATGAGATATATAAAATATTAAATGGTATAGATAAGAATATTACAGCAAAGGTAGGTCAGCCAATAGGACCAAAGGAAATAAATTTAAGTTAGTGAAAAGCAAATTTAAAACAGATACTTAAAGATTGATTAACTTTTCAAATAATCAACCCAATAAGGCAGTAAAATTAAAAACATCCCAAATGCAGTTGGATGCTAAACAAGGTGAGTTGGAGTGCTGGAGATTTGATGTGCTAAATGGTCTTGTCTTGTCCCTGAGTTTGTCGTATCTTCTTCCTATTTTGTAATGAGTTTCGTTCGAAATGAACTTCTGACAAAATGTCATCGACCTAATGCTGTTTCTCCCTCCACAGATGCTGCCTGACCTGCTGAGTGTTTGCAGCATTTTCTGTTTTTATTCCACACTGTAACTCAGCCATTCATTAAATGAAAGGTGTGTGTGGCTATAATATATGTCGGGGCAGTGATATGTTGAAGTTGTGTAGAACCTTCTAAGGGTTAGGAATTGGGGACTGACATATAAACAACAAACAGACACATGACCAAAGATTGGAAAAAGTTCTCAACGAGCAAGAGAATATAACCAGAAGCTGAGTTCAAAGTACAAGAAGTTGATTATATAGGATAATCAGTGCAGGGCTGAAAGCCTAGGAAAAGGTGGAACAGGAAAAACAAAACAAGAAACAAGTATGATCTGCAACAAAATCATGGAACGGTGAATTATTTAGATGAGTTTCTGCCTTATTTGTCAGAAAAGTTACTTGAAAAAGACAAAGCATGGCACTGGACAGAAAAGCATGATGGGGGTTTTCAAGAGCTGTAGCTCCTGGTGATGGAAGCCCCAGCACGGAAATACTATGATGTGATTAAACCAGTAAGGGTTGGCATCACTGCTTCCAAGAAGCAATGGGGCACAGCATTACTACAGGAGGACCAACACATGGTGCATGACTCAGAAGCATTTACATCAACTCAATGCATGTATGCCCAAACAGCGAAAGGACTTGCAGCTGTAACAATTGGGTGTAAAAGGTTTCACTAATACATGTATGCAAGAAATGTTGCGATCATAAACATGGAGACAATTACGAAAAAAAGCGTTTTGTGAAACCCAAGCTTACAAAGCATGTTACTTAGTTTGCAAAAAATAAGTTTGACAGTAGAAAGAAAAAAAACCAAAGGCTTGCATTCATACAGCACCTTTCACAACCTCAGGACATCCCAAAGTGCTTTACAGGCAATTAAATACTTTTGAAGTCTAGTCACTGTTGTAATGTAGGAAACAATCAATTTGCACACAGCAAGATCCTACAAACAGCAAGGAGATAATGACCAGATAATTTGTTTCAGTATGTTGGTTGACGGATAAATGTTGGCCAAGCCACCTGGAAGAATTCCCCTGTTCTTCTTTGAGATAGTGCCATGGGATCTTTTACATACATCTTAGAGGGCAGTCGGGGCCTCGGTTTAACGTCTCACCCGAAAGACGGCACCTCCAACACAGCTATGCTCCCTTAGTACTGGAACGTCAGCCTAGATTTTGTGCTCAAGTCTCTGGAGTGGGACTTGAATCCACAAAATTCTGACACAGAGGCGAGAGTGCTACCACTGAGCCATGGCTGACACCTAGAATACAAGAAAGGTAGAGACCTGTACGTAGTCAATGCATTAGATCAAAACTATCCCCCTGAAACTGATGGCACAGATGGCAAAGATGATCAAGTCATTGTGTGCATGAGATCCCATCTTCCGATGTCACAAGCAAGACTAGATGAGACGCTAACAGGAAGTGAGAAAGATCAGTCATTGCAAAGGTTGAAATTCCTTATCTCTGAAAAATTTCCAGACGTAAAATCTGAAGTGGATTCTGAGATGAATTGATGATTGAAGTAGCACTTATCTTCAAAAATCACGAAGTTCTAATGCCTACCAGTCTGAGAAAAGATGTATCAGTTAGGATATGTCAAAGCCACCAAGGAACTGAAAAATCCAAAAGGTCAGCTAGAGATGTTGGGCGCTGGCCATGCAGAATGATAAGCTGATGTGCAACATGCAGCACATACAGAACGAGCCAGTGAAAGCAGGTGACATTCTGAGCAGGCCATGGCAGAACGCTGGGACTGATAGATTTGAATTTAATTCAAATCAATATTTAATCATCATGGACTACTTTTTATTTTTGTTGAACACAATAATTCAACCAATACCCAAGAGTTCAAATGTCATTGAACATTGCAAGCAGCTGCTTGCTAAACCTTGCAGCCCGGATGAAATTGTTTCAGAGAATGGCCCCCATTTCGCAAGTGCAGAGTTCAAAGAATTCAGCGAGGCTCACCGATTCAAATACAGAACCTTGTCAGTACAGCACCAACATTCCAATAGGAAAGCCGATAAAACTATTCGAATTGCAAAAAAACTTGATAGCCAAAGGTCAAAGGACACGTCCAATGCAGGATTATTATTGTACAATGCCTGGAGATGGCTTAGAGTTGCCAGGACAACTGTTGATAGGCCATCGAATGACACCAACACTTGTCACCTTAGAGCAACTGCTCAAAGCAAACATCATCAAAGGAGTGTCACAGTACCTCAGGTAAAGAAAACATAAGCAAAGTATTCCTACACGCAAGGAATTTGTCCTTTAAAAAGGCACTACCAGGAGATACAACGAGAATACATGTACCGAAGCAGAATGAGTGGAAACTGGTCAATCGTTTGGCATAAGAACGATAAGCCAAGATCATATAATCATAAGAATGATCATATATCACAGCAGCTGGGGGAAGTGTTGGGTGGAGGTGGGGTGTGGTGATGCCTGTGGCAGAGGAGGCCCAAGGTTCCCTTGATAGGCCAGGAGGAGCCTCTTCACTCCTGATCCTGCTCGTTGCTGGTGGCTCTGAGGCTGTGTGTGATTCGTGCAGCTGAAGATTAAAATTGCACCGGGGTCCGAATCACATCATCAGACCCTGACACCTCAATGTTTATAATTACCACGCTCTCGAAAACTCAGGAGTGAAAAAATGCGGGGGTGGTGGCGGGGGCGGGGAGGGGCGCGCAGGAACACTGCAGGTACCGACCATTTTAACCCTCCCCCCCACACCACCTGCACCGCTCCCGCTAGGTGGGTGTGGTTAAAATAGTACCTAAAGTCAAGCATACTGGACAAATGAGAATATTCATTAAATTATATTATTTGCTACCAAACAACATCAAGAAAGGTAAAAAACGAGTGAAAAAAAATTGTAATGGGTATTTTGCTCCTTATGCTATACAGTGTTGTCTGGTAGAGAGAGAAGGTGGGTCATCTGCTCATGTTGCATTCTATAACTAGCCACAGGAAGATATGAGAGTAACCCAAGTTGACTTGCATTGCAATTTGACACCTACCCCTGTGGGTGGATGGAGGGGGGGGGAGGTGGGGGCGGCGGGGGGGTGGGTGGTGGGGTAGGGCTGTCTCATTTCTGCCTCCTGCAATTGGCCATTTGAGATTGGAAGCATTGCACTGAATCGTGGATCCCAACTTGCATCCCATCATGTTGTAAGGCTGTATCACTGGGCTGCTATTATGGTGGAACTTCTAAATGAATGTTTCAGTTCCCCCCTTGAAAAAAGAGAATTGCAATGGTCACAAAATTATATGAGAAGACAATCCGAAAGCATACATAGAATGTTGTTATTGGCAGAGCCACGAAGTTTATATTAGACTAGTTGGGGGGGCCCGGCATTGCCAGGGCAATTTTGGGATGCGTGGTTTACGGCCAGGCGCTGCGGATCCCGCGCTCTGTGTCACTGTTTCCCTCCTTGAACCTCTCTCTCTCCCTCCCCCTCTCTCTCCCTGCCCCTCTCTCCCCCCCTCTATCTCCCTGCCCCTGTCTGTCCCCTCTCTCTGTCCCTCCCTCTCTCTCCCTCTACCCCTCTCCTCTCCCTCCCTACGGCTGGGTGCTGCCGGGTCCCGCGCTCTGTGTCACTCTTTCCCTCCCTGACCCTCTCTCTGTCCCTCCCCCTCTGTTTCCCTGCCCCTCGCTCTCCCTGCCCCCTCTCTCTCTCCCCCCCCGTCTCTCTCCCTGCCCCTGTATGTCCCCTCTCTCTCTCTCTCCCTCTCTCTACCTCTCCCCCTCTGATCTCCCTCCCTCCCTCCCTACCTCTCTTTTGGCACCCGAGGAAGGGCTTTGAAAATTGAGCCCGGCCGCGGTGGCCATGCGGGGCCTAGCAGTTCAGGCCCGGCCGGGCTCTCGGGCCGAGACTGACCCCTGCTGATTAGCCGGTGCGCCTGGCCACCGCGCCGTGGGTAGCGTGGTTTATGGACGGCCGCTGACGCTCCCCCGTCCGCTCTGTGTCTCGGGCCGAGCGGTTGTGAGGCCCGGCCCGAGTGACTCCAACTCACCTCCTGCTCCCGGAGCCGCAATGTGGGGGTTTGTTTGGCTGGTGCTGTTGCTGTGGGATGAAAAAAATGGCGGTGAAGTGTCGGGAGGCTGCAGGATTAGGCCCGCCCACAGACGGCGGATTGGTCAACCATCAGGTCACTGAACTGTAGGATTGGTCAACCATCACGTCACTCAATGCTAATGAGCGGTAGGATTGGTCAACCGCTAATGAGCGGATTTTTGAGGATTTTTGAAAGTTTTTTGTATAGTGTCCGAACAATTTTTGTCTGACCAAAAAGTAAATACACCTATTAGACTCCCCTAATGATAAGCTTTCTTTTGATGTAACATGCGTGTAGGTACGCTCTATAACTTTTGAGTGTATAGCGGACAGACAGACAGACAGACAGACAGACAAACCAACCGCTTTATTTATATTATATTAGATTAGATTAGATTAGATTAGATAAGATGCTGAGATTTCATCACGTGCACCTATGGATGCTAAAGAGGAAGTAAATGGAAAATTTAACAGCTGAGATGCTTCAAGTATTATTAATAGATAACGTTTCAAATAAGGACAAAGCCATTATCCTGGGAAATATAGACTAATTAACGTGACATCAGCTGAAGTACATATACTTGAGAGTATCATAATCAATACAATGTTAACTATTGTAAACAAAGATAATTAATGACCTTATGATCCCAATGACTAACATAAGAAGGATATTGCAAATTCAGAGTTTTTGAAGTTGCAACTAAGTTAAAATGGATAGAGAAATCCTGCAGCTGTAACATATCTGGACTTTCACATGTAATTGTGTAGCAATATCTCATGGAACTGGGAAGGAATATGGAAATAGGTCAACAGTTTACAGGACAATAAGAAAACCAGGGCATTTCTAAATGACTGAAAGCATAAAGAGCTATGGACTGTTTGCAGTGCTAATCTATAAAAATGACAAAACAGCTTGGAAGGTCTGGTTCTGCTTTTTATGTTCTTAAACTGTTAAATATAAACTATCCTTCACTGTAAATGATAATGGAGTTTTATTTGTGATTCAGAATCAGAGCTCCAAAATTCAGGTGTTTGTGCAGCTGAATAGGAAGATAAACCCCCAGTCTTACTGACTACTATGTGAAGGCCCTGCACCTTCAGATGGGCCATCCCCTCCTCCACTCCAAAACCCACCACTAAAGCCTCTCGTTAACACTGAAAACAGGAGCCACTGTGGCTTCAGTTGGAGATGACAGCGAGAAAACTTACAACAGTATCAGGGTGATTTTCTGACTTCCCACGTGTGGGAAAGGTGCCTCCTGCACCCAGGATCACATATTGGAAATTTGGGCATGTACGGCACACAATTTTCTGACCATTATTTAAAACGGTGGGGGGAATCAGCGCACAATTACATTTCTGATATACATTATTTCGGCATACTCCAAACATTGCTGCTTCAAGTATGTTTCGGGATTAATTCAATTCTTAATGAGGAAGTAAGGAACAGGGAAAACAGATGAGTCTACAGAAACATATTTACATGTCTTTTCACGCATCTCTAGTAAATTGCTGGCTAGTCATATGCAATAGATTTCAAATTATTGTGGAAAGAAAGGATTTGCATTTATGTAGTGCCGTTCATGGCCTCATAATGTCACAAAGCGCTTTACATCCAATGGATTACTTCTGAAGTGCAGTCACTCTTGTCATGTAGGCAAATGTGGTAGCCAACTTGCACACAGCAACGTTCTACAAACAGCAAATGAGCAAATGACTGGACAATTGGTGTTCAGTGTGTGGTTTGAGGGTGGAATATTGGTCAAAATACCAGGAGAACTTCTTCCTTTTCTTCAAATTGTGCTGCAGGATCTTCTACATCCGCCTGAACCAGGCAGACAGGCCTCGGTTTAATGTCTCATCTGAAAGAAGGCACCTCCAGCAATGCGGCGCTCCCTCAACACTGCACTGAAGTATTTCCCTAAATGATGTGCTCAAGTCCATAATCGGGCTTGAGCCCATAACCTTCTAGCTCAGAAGTAGGAGTGTTACCAACTGAGCCAAGCTGACACTGAAAGGAACAGTGCAACATGAATCAAAGATTAGCTGGCATATTCTGGGAATAATTGAACATTATCCTATTTTTTTTACAATGACCTGTAGTATAGCCTAACAGCTTATTTTAAATAAATGTTAATGCAAACATTCGATTTTAATTTGACATTTCAGTATTTGCCACTTTTATCACTAAATGTGATGAACTTTTTAATGTCAGCTCATGAATTCCACAGTACAGGGAATTTATACTTGGCATTTAATAAAGGGCTTTAGTGAGTAGAATCATAAAAAAATACAATACAGAACAAGGCCACAGCAAGTTTTTCAAATTTAACTATCTACTCTAATCCCATCTCCATGTACTTTTATCATATCCTTTTATATTCTTCCTTTTCAAATACTTATCAAGTTGTCTTTCAAATGATGTTATAGTTTCTACCTTAACAGCCACTTTGGAAAGGTATTCCATGTTTTAATAACCATCTGTGTGAAAACATATTTTCCAGTTTCCCCCTTCTGACATCTCATGATAGAATAACAAAAAACTGCTGAGCAATTCTAGGAATTTGCAACAGAGTCCTGAGAATGCACCATCAATGTTGAGGCAAGTATCTCCACAGCTGTTTGAGTACATCAGTTTAGAGTTGGTAAGAACATAAGAACGTAAGAAATAGGAGCAGGAGTAGGCATAGGAGTAGGAGTAGGAATAGGAGCCTGCTCCACCATTCAATGAGATCATGGCTGATCATCGACCTCAACTCCACTTTCTCACCCGATCCCCATATCCCTTGATTCCCTTAGGCCGTGATTTTGCCGGTGCTCAGAGGGTGGGTTTGGAGGCGGGTCGGGAGTTAAAATCCAAATGGCGGCAAACCCGCCGCCATCCCGCCTCCACGAAACTTTGCAAAGTGTCGGATCTGCGAGTCCCGATCAGACCCGACACCAAACGGCGGGAGAGGCACTTAAGGCAGTTAACAGCTTGTTAACTGCCTAGATAATCCCTTTTTAACTCCCTTAACATCCAGCTGGTGTGTAGCCACAGGAAGAACATTATGCATGTTTGAGCCAAGTTCCCTGGCAGTTGCCATGACTCATTCATCCTGCGGCAGTCTACAGTGCCTCAGCTGTTCAATCCACCAACTCAACTTTCCAGATGGCTACTTGGAGACAAGGGCTATCCCTTGAAAAATTGACTAATGACACCGATGAGGAGGCCGTCAAATGAAGCTGAGGAGCACTACAATGAGAGCCACATTTCCACCAGAAGTATCATAGAGCAAACCATAGGCTTGCTCAAAATGCGATTCAGATGCCTCGACAGATCTGGTGGAGCCCAACAGCTCTACGGTGCCTGTCTCTCCTTCCCCCACTTTCAGCTCCTCTGCACCTCCAATGATGCCGAGAGCAGCCTCCTCAGCGTTTGTTAAATGCGCTAGCGAAGGTGGGCCTCCTCCTGTCCTGTTCCTCTCCCTCTTATTGTGGGCTCTCTTTTCCTGCAATGAGGGACACAAGTGGAGTTTCAGCAAGATTGATTCAGATTCAGATTCAGATTAGATTTATTTGCCATATGTAACAAAGTACAATGGAATGCTTGTTCCCTGTAGGATGGAGTGAGTGTAAAGAATCCATAACATAGATGCTTAGATGGAGACAAAGATGGAGTGAGGTGCCAAGACCAAGGGCCCTCCCTGTGCATTGTTAGTTGTCACAGAAACATAGAAGATAGGAGCAGGAGTAGGCTATTCGGCCCCTCAAGCCTGTTCCGCCATTTAATGAGATCATGGCTGATCATTGTCATTACATAACAGTGAGAGTGAGTGTGAGGGGTGCATAGTAGGATGGAGAAGTGATTCTGTACATAGAGAGAGAGGGATAGTTAAGGGTGCAAGGGATGTAAGGGTAAGTTGGGATGTGGAGGAGTAGGTTGACAATGCAGAGTGCTTGTGATGAGAACAGATGGGAAGCAGATTGAAGGTAAGTGTGATGTTATACTCACTTTTGCTGAGCGTAGCAAATCATTGAACCTTTTTTGACACTGCACCCAGGTGCGTGAGCACAAGAACCTAGCGCTTACCTTCTCAGCAATTTGCAGCCAGGCTGCTTTTGTCTGCTGAGGAGGCTTCCTCCGGCCATTGGGAGGGAACAGAACCTCCCCGCACCCTCTTACTCGCTCCACAAGAGCTTGGATGGAGTCATCATCAAATCAAGGAGCAGCCTCAGATCTTGCAGCAGTCATCTTCCAAAGACCAGTTATCAGGAGCATCAGAAAGGAAATTAAATCCAAAGGCTACATAGGTCCCTTAAATGCACCTGAATCAAAGACGTCAGCAGAGGCGAGCAGTAGACCCGCACCCACTGATTGGGCCGGGTAGCGCGCACGGCGGGCTTAATAAGCCCAGTTAATTGAAAATCATTATTTTGGAGCGGCTGAAACCGGCAGCCGGACCGGAACCCGCCGACCAGCCAACTCGACTCCAACCCACCTCCTATGGCAAAACCATGGTCTTCGGAGGAAAAAATCGGTATCGCCCATTTTGGGGCGTTAATATCGGCCAGGCGCAAAGTATAGCGCCCGACGCTAATTATCGCCTCCGACCTGGAGGTGATTTGAGCGCTAAATCAGACGCTACACACCTCTCTTAAGTCGCAAACGTCAGGGAGTGAGGCGCTACCTCAGAACGCTACCGAAGCTCAGGCGATGCCAATTACCATGGAAGCCGTTCAGTTCTTAAAGGGGAGGGGCCATCTTGCTGGCCAGCCACTCCCTGCTCATTGCAGCCTTGAATCTCGGCCTGGAGAGACCTCAAAAGCAATTGTGTTGGAAGCACTAATGGATAGGCCCAGGGAATGAGCTCGGCACTTAGGAACCTCAAAAGTGCTGCTGATGGCCAAAACTCCTTAGGACAGCGTTAAAACCAAAAATTTTGTCGACAAGACAAGGCAGGAAGCGCCCGCCTTTAAATAGTGCTCCCCTAGCCCCTTCCTGACTTGAAAACGTTCCCCTCTACCTATTGTTCCTAGCGGCAGGTGCTAAGGCAGGGGATGCAACTCAATATCTGGTCCAGGGCGTTGCATGCTTTACTGACGTCACGATCTGCGGGCGCAGGATATCGTGGCAGCAGTTTTTAGCGCCACCGCAAAATGACTGGTCAATTTCGCGAGCGGTGCTAAAATCACCGCACTCGGGCGCTAAGTTCCTAGTGTCCTGTTAGCACCCCCTGAAGGCGCTAAAGGGAGGTGCTAACCAACCAAATTTTTCCCCCTTAGAGTCCAAAAATCTATCGATCTCAATCTTGAATATGCTCAATGACTGAGCATCCACAGTCCTCTGAGGTAGAGAATTCCAAAGACTCACCACCCTCTGAGTGAAGAAATTTCTCCTCATCTCAGTCCTAAGTGTAAGGACATGTGGAGGGAGTACACTCAAAACCCAATCTCTTCCGAGAAGCTGTGGTATCTGCTTTGTGCATGATCTGTTGGAGGCTGCTGGAAAGTATGGAGATTTATGCCTTATCACTCGGCGTTTTAAAATCTAAACCATATCCAGTACTAATAAAATTGAAACCACAAGCTAGCACTGAGACTATAAAAACTAAAACTGTTGAGATATATGTTGTACTGTATAACACTTTTGGTCCCTGCAATACTCCTGTACTCAGTCTGCCCCTGAGAGATAGGGGGTAATTTTAACCTTAGCTGCCCATCGGGAAACGGAAGGGACCAGGTGCAATAATGGAGAGTAATATTGGGCGGGATGTAAAACCAGCATTCCACCCGGTCTCATGGGTTTCCCACCCGGCGAGTTAGGTTAAAATTAACCCCATAGAATTACATTCAACATAATTCATCCACGATCCCTGTTTCAGTGAAAGAGTTTTCTTTTTAAAATGATACAATGGCAAACATTGCTAAGTGAATTTTAGGCACCATTCCAATCTTAGAGTACAGATCGCATCTGTAAGCTATTCTAATTTTACTTGTGCAGTTTTTGATATTTCCTGAACCCTTGGTTGGATTACTGGCTTATAAGTAGCTTGAAGCAATCCATTTTCACAATATGTCAAACAGTTGTCTACTCCTATCTAATGCTATGTCTATGTGTGGACTTCAAAGTGAATTTTTATACAGTTTCAGTATTCTTCCACATTTAGAGGGCAAAGAGCAGTGGAGCTTTAGTTGGAATGAATGATTGCAAAGAGGGAAAAACAGAAATGCTCTCCCTGACATTAAGTTTAACAAACACAGGCTTCAGTTTAGATCAACTTCCTACGTGAATTGAATATAAATTAAAACCAGTTTCATTGCGGCTGCAGAATGGGGTGTTTTGTACTGAATCTAATTCAAGAAGCATTTGCCCACAGACACTTATATGGCTCACTTTAAATTAGATAGTTATTTTCAATCCATTTTTTTAAAAACCAGCTGCAATTTTAATCTGAACCAGTGGATGTAGTATATTTGGATTTCCAAAAGGCATTTGATAAGGGGCCACATAAAAGGTTGTTACGCAAGATAAGGGCTCATGGAGTTTGGGGTAATATAGTGGCATGGATAGAGGATTGGTTAACGGACAGAAAACAGAGAGTAGGGATAAACGGGTAATTTTCAGGTTGGCAGGCTGTAACTATTGGGGTGCCGCAAGGATCAGTGTTGGGGCCTCAGCTATTCACAATCTATATTAATGACCTAGATGAAGGGACCGAGTGTAATGTATCCAAGTTTGCTGATGATACAAAACTAGGTGGGACAGTAAGCTGTGTGGAGGACACAAATAGCCTGCAAAGGGATAGAGACAGGCTAATTGAATGGGCAATAAAGTGGCAGATGGAGTATAATGGGGAAATGTGAGGTTATTCACTTTGGTAGGAAGAATAAAATAACAGAATATTTTTTAAACAGTGAGAAACTATTAAATGTTGGAAGACAGAAAGATTTGGATGTCCTCATACAGAAAACACAGAGAGTTAGCTTGCAGGTACAGCAAGCAATTAGGAAGGCAAATGGCATGTTGGCCTTTATTTGAAGAGGGTTGGAGTATAAGAGTAAGGAAGTCTTGCTAAAATTGCACAGGGTTTTGGTGAGACCACACCTGGAGTACTGTGCACAGTTTTGGTCTCCTTATCTGAGGAAGGATATACTTGCCTTAGAGGCGATGCAACAAAGGTGCACTAGATTGATCCCTGGGGTGAGAGGGTTGTCCTATGAGCAGAGATTGCGTAGAATGAGCCGATACCCTCTGGAGTTTAGAAGAATGAGAGGTGATCTCAATAAAACATATAGGTGGAAAAATTCGGTTGATTAGTGCAAAGCAACTAGCGCCCGGGCGCAGCGATGTTTGCACCGCTCGCGAAATTGTCTAGACATTTTGCAGCGACGCTAAACACTATCACCACAATCTCCTGCGCCCGCAGATCATGACGTCAGTCAAGCGTGCAATGCCCCGGACTGGATATTGAGTGGCGCCCCCTGCCTTTCCACCGGCCGCTAGCAACGACAGGTAGAGGGGAACGTTTTGCAGTCGGGAAGGGGCTGGGGGAGTGCTATTTAAAGGCGGCCGCTTCCTGCCTTTTTTTGTCGGAACTGTTTTTGCACCACGCATTCTGAGAGAGAGAGAGAGAGAGACTTCTGGAGTGATTCAACGCTGTGTGAAAGAGTTTTGGGTACTGAGCAGCACTTTGCAGGTTCATTTTGATTTGACCTTCCTTGCATCTGCACAGGAGACCTTACCCTCCCAGGGTATTCTGGGAGCAATCCTCCTATATTAATTTGTCTGAGGAGCAGTGTTTACGCAGGCTGCACTTCAGCAAGGAGGTGGTCACTGAGCTCTGCCACCTGCTGCAACCAGATCTGCAGCCTCAGCTCAGGACCAGGACGTCTCTGTCTGTGGCAGTGAAGGTGACAGTGGCTCTGAATTTTTATGCCACCGGCTCCTTTCAAGCATCTACTGGGGAAATCGCCAATATCTCCCAGTTCACTGTCCATTGTTGTATCTGGGAGGTGACAAATGCCCTGTATAAAAGGAGATGCCAGTACATGCCTTTCCCCATGACCCGGGCCAAACAGCATGAAAACACATGTGGCTTTGCTAGGATAGCGGGCTTCTCCATGGTGCAGGGTGCCATTGACTGCACGCATGTGGCATTGCGGGCACCGCATGAAAATGCAGAGGTGTTCCGAAACCGCAAGGGCTACCACTCCTTAAATGTGCAGTTGGTCTGTGACCACACACAGCTCATACGCGCCGTCAATGCCCGCTATCCTGGCAGCAGCCACAATGCTTTCATCCTGTGCCAGACTGGTGTGCCAGACCTTTTCCAGGCACCGCATACCCCAAGTGGCTGGCTCCTTGGGAACAAGGGTTATCCACTCTGCACCTGGCTGATGACACTGCTCTGTAACCCCAACACCCCTGCTGAGCTGTGGTATAATGAGAACCATATCGCCACCAGGAACATAGTTGAGCAGACGATCGGCGTGCTCAAGCAACGGTTCCACTGTCTGGACCACTCAGGAGGAGCCCTGCAGTACTCTCCTGAGCGAGTATCCCTCTTCATAGTTGTGTGCTGCATGCTTCACAACCTGGCAATCCTGAGGACCTAGCCAATGCCACCAGGCATTGGTGCGCCACCTGAGGAGGAGGAGGAGTAGAGGAGGAGGAAGAGGAGGAGGAAGAGGAGGAGGAGGAGGAGGAGGAGGAGGATGAGGAGGAGGAAGAGGAGGAGGAGGATGAGGAGGATGATCAGCAGCAGCACCAATGTTGGAGGGAGGCGCACAATGGTGCCATTGCAAGGGCCGTCCGTCAACGGCTGATAACAAGCGCTTCGAGGCCCCTACTCAGAAGATGGCTTCTGGCATGGAGAACAACATCATGGAAAGCAACCCGCACCCCCTATTGCCGGCCAAAGCTGGAATGATTCCAAAAATGTAAATTTAGAATACAACAACTTTTTTCTTTAACAAACTCTGTGTGTGCCATTTATTCAGGACAAACAATTAGAAACAAACACAACAAATCATAAATTAACAGAACTGGTTCTCACAAGCTGGAGATAAATGCCAAAACAGTAAACAAATGTAATCACACGAACCTTGACCTTTACTACAAACATTCCCACCATTTATTTAGGCCTCCTACTGCTTGCCCTTCGAGGGTGATCTTCATCCCCTGCGCACTTCCCCCCTTTCCACCTACTGCTCCTCCGTAATGGGGCCCCAGTGGCTGCAGCAAGGCTGGTGGAAGGCTGCTGAATGTCAGATGCAGTGACTACAGATGCCATTGAAGGACACGCTCGACCAGCTCTGGGCCTGGAGGCCCCGGTTGCAGACTGCACCAACTCTGCATGGGCGGCAGCAGTCTGGCTGGCTGTGTTGCAGGCGGTGGCAAGTGTAATGGGGAAGTGACAATGGTGGGGGCAGGAATGCTGTCATCCTGAGAGAGGACAGCACCTCCCTGCTCGACCGACACACTGGCATTCCCACGTGGCAGTACCTCAGCATCCGGAGCAATCTGCTCGAGCACAGATTGCTGGCCTGCTGTGGCACCGTGAGAGTCCCGGGGCAATGTGGCTAACCCAGTGACGGTGGCAGCAGTCAGTGCTTGCGTGACATCAATCTGAGTCTGCATGAGAACAGTCTGAAATTGGATGGCAGCAGCCAGTGACTGAATTGCAGCACTAAGCCGTTGCGTTGCGTCCGCCTGTGATGAAGCGGAGTGCTCCACACTCCTTGCCAGTCCATCAATGCTTTCGGGCACCCTTGCCATTGCACCCATGAGCTTAGTATGCATGCTCAAGGCCTGGCCATTCATTTCTGCGACGATGCGCTCCTCCTCTGCGTCCAGTGCAGCAGGACTCGCTTGCCTACTCGCCCTACGGGGAGATGGCCCCCAAGCTTCCCTACCCCCATGGCATTGCTGCAGCCTGCTGGGTCCCGGAGCTTCGCCCTCATCAGACCCTACCCCCCGCTCCCCTCCAGGGAAGGTGTGGTCCCAGTGTGGACATGGGCTTCCTCAGGAGACGCAGGCACTGAGGCTCCGGCTTGCTCTTCCTCCTCGCCTGGTGCGTCGCTGCCACTGGTTGGTTGAGGGACAGGCTGGTCAGCTGACGGTTCACTATCTGAAAGCAGGGAGGTACAAGAGTGGCTTTAGCGTGAGGACAGAGGGGCAGTAAGGGAGCAAGGACTGGAGTCATTTAGTACGTTGGATTGAAAGTGTAAAAGGCTGGTGTTTGAGCGGTAAGAATGAGAGAGGAGAGAAAGCTAATGAACTTACCATTGCCGTCCCCAAGGGGGTCGACCTCTCCAGCGGCCATGGCACCTATCACCTGGCTTGCGGCGATCAAGTGCACGCACGCCTCCAAGTCGCTGAGGGTCTGCAGTTCAGCCAGTCCTCCTCCCATGCGTTGCTGCTGGTGCCTGTTATGAGAGAGCTTGGCCTGCAAGAAAAAGGACGGCGTGTAAGGGATTTTCTCTCCGAGGTCGCAGAGGTTTCTCTCACCAGAGGCCTCTCTCTCTCTTTTGCACAGTAAAACCTTGAGTGGTTCGACCCACTCACCCCTTAGGTTCTAGACACTGGACTTAGGTGCAGGAACTACAATGCAGAGAATACTTATAGACCAAGTTTCATGAAACGAAATGAAATTTTATTGCATAAGGAAAAACAAATCAAATGCAAGCAAATAAGAGGGTACATGGGAGGGAAAAACAAATCATAACAATACAGTACTGACTAAAATAGATACAGGCATATACTTTACAAAAGTCATCATGAAATGGGGAGCACACGGAAGATCGAGGGACAACAACTCATGTTAATTATACCCAAAATACCCACCCCCTTTAACCTATCTAGATCCGATTATGTAGGGCCAGAAACATGCTCACCAATCCAACTAGGAATTGCAAGGTTTTGAAACAGGTCTGCGTTTTGATCCTTTCAGGTGTCCTGTCTCCTCGTGGTCAGCGCTGCGGGCTGCAAGCTGTGACACGCCTTCTCTTCCTCGAGGTGAAGGTCACGGACAGGCTGGATCTCAGTGGGCCTGGTGTCGATGTGGGGGAAGAGACCATCTGCTTGACCATGGTTGGAAGCCTCTAGCCGGCTTTCATATAGGTTTCTTCTGTAGTTTTCTGCCTCTTTGTCTCATCAAGCGGCCCGGGGTTTGTCGACGATCTCCCGATGGTTACCCCGGGGCGGGATGCAGATTCGAATCACCTTCTTCTTCTTCAAGCGATGATGCCACCAATACGATGATAGCACCACGATGACTGTTTTTCTCTTGCTACCCCTGGGTTCCCCCAGATATACTTCTCAGGAGAAGCCTTTATCTCCCGCCAAATCAAGGTTAGTCTTTGTTTAACTTTTGGCGGGCTTATAGCACAGCGGGGTAGTTATATTTAAACTGCTTTCGGGATGGCCGGTGATGGCCATCTCTGGTCTGGAATGACCTGGTAATGTTTTAATGTCTTCTTGGTGTCATTGATGCTCTTCTCATGAATATGAAACTGTTCCCCTTTGTCTGGGTAAACATTTTGATGGCCTTTATCTACAGGCCGATCTGGCTGGATCTGCATCCAATCTATATGTATGCGTACGTGTCTGGTTTCGTTTTCTCAGAAACGGCTTCCAGAACTTACTGTGGGTTGAATCCACAAAGGCTGTCTGGGGACTGCAGGAACCATTTTAAAGTGTCCCAATAAGTCGGTCACGGGGTCTGGCGGCCATTTTATATGCCCCTTTTTCTGGGCTTCTTTTAAAACAGTCTTTTAAAATCAAGGCCTCTTCTGCCAAAAGACCCTTATAATACAATACTAATTTTGCGGATCTTACAGTCCCCCCTGATGATACTATAACTTGCTTGAAGTATCATAATTCTGGGTGAGCAAAATTTTCTGACTCTCCATAATTAAACCATCCCCTGTATTTACCTATCTATGACCCCACGACACATGCATTTCCCGTTTCAGAAAACCTACAGTGTACATTAAGCATCTATAGATGGCAATACATTGGATTTAAAATCTGACACATTCACTTCCAGGCGTGGAGGGGGCCTAATATCCCTACACCACCTGGTTCATACATATTATTTTTTATTAACGACAACTTGCTCAATAAAACTTCAATCGTAAAAATAAAGTACACACACTAAATACTCATGAACAAACATCATAGAGGAGGGAGGGAAACTTTAACTTTATACATAGCAGCAAAAATCTAAACGGGTGTCTCTTCTTCTACCCGCACATAATGCTCTCTCCATTCTCCCCTGTTCTCATACTTCTGCGAATTTCTGACCTTTTTACAATGTACAAACAGTAAATAAATTACAACAAAAACCTGACACACTACAAGGATGTGAGAGGCTATCCTAATCCAAGAAGGGACTTCTATATTAGTGAACAGATCCCACCACGGTGGGGTTACTATATCTAATATGTTTGCCCCATCTCTAAAGTCTTCTGCTCCAGTGTGTAGAAATGTTTCTGTGAAACGACAACAGCTTTTAATATCTTGGTGAGGTGTTCAGGGAGAGGGGAAATGATATATCCAAAATGTGCAACGAATCGTTGCAGATCGGTGAAATTCTCTTTAACAGTGATGTGAACAGTGGAAGGTTCAGGAATGGGGACAATTTGCCCTTGGGCCACTTGAACTTCTGCCTTGGGCTTGAAGCAGAAACTGCTGTCACTCACCGGACACCAGCCGCGCTGTCCATGTTGGTAGTGGGGCGCTGCAGTGGTGACACAGTATGTCCCACCTCCTATATATGCCACCTGCGGGGGCACATGGCCTTGTGCCATTGCCTCCATGGTGCAATTTATAGGCTTTGCGCCAGCAGTTCTGAACCCGTACTGTGGTTTCGAATAGGCATTCAAGTGCTGGGGACACAGGATGATGTGTGCTCCCCGGCTCCGGCACCCCGAGAGGTCGGTACCCGTCATCGCATGCTCCCATCGAATGACGTATGGTGGGACCGCTGTGTAGCGAATGTGTGCACCCCCTTGAATGACTCTAATGTTCTCCACCCTATATACCGGGGCGGGGTTAGCTGTCTTTCCCATCACCGGCATTCTTACCACTATACCCATAATGGTGTGATTAGACCGTCCACAGTCCACTGGGACTGGGTAGGCCTCTGAAGCTAGTCTGAGCTGGCACGGACTCAATGTGTTCTCAAAAGTGTGGAGGGCTGCGAGTTGCTTGTTGCTGATCCAGGAGGGGACTTAACCTTGTTTTAAATCCTCCAGATTACTGCGGCCCTCGCCCAGTAACCACGCCCCATACAGCACGCAAGCTTCGTTCTGTGCAGACTGATCGGACGCATTCCGATCCTCTCTGATGAGAGCATTTACCGTTTTAGCGTGTTTCTCCAGTTCAGCTATAATTTCTTTTAAGTGTAGTGTCATGGCCTGGTCCTCATGTAACTCAGAACCCACTACCTTATTCTCATCCATCAGTATGTTTCTTAACTGTGTTTTCAAACCATTGATCTGGGTCTGCAGCTCCACGTCATCCAGAGTGTTGATGACGGAAGTCCCTGTGTTAAAATCTGTAAAAATATCATTTACTGTACCCCTTCTTTGTCTCCCTACCCTGTCCAAAACCTCATGCGGTGTGGTGTACAATCCGGCTCTGTCTACACCAGCAAAGTCGAATTCATAAAACTGTCTGAACATGTTTGTTAACAGGACCTGGTACAATTGCTCCGTTTCCTTGGGGCACCACTCTGGCAATTGTACCTCAGTGAGGTTTAAAATCACCAAAGCCACCGCGTAGTGCACCCCTTGGTACAGCACCTGACCTGTGGGTACTAATACCAATCCGTTCCCAGGTCCTTTGGTAGTGGTGGGGCACCCTTCCTTGCGGGCTTTGGCTACCGGAATCGTGGGCAGGGGCTTGCAGGGGCGGGTGATGAGCTCAGTGGCGTTTACTGGGATCTGAGAGTATGGGACTCCGCACACCCGTGTGCTGACGTCCCACCTCATTCCTTTCCCAGCATCTTGCCACTGCCTTTGGAAAAAGATGGAGACGCCTGTGGGGCAGGCGCGTTCTGAACCCCACATACAGATGTAAATCCCCTCATCTGGTTCCCACCATTTGTCCCAACAGACACTCAATCCCCCATGAGTCCCCGTAATAGTCCGATGGGTATTGTTACCCAGTCTCTCCCACTTGACCGTGGAGTTCTTCATGGTTTTGCTCAACTTGCGCAGCCACCACCATCGGTCCAAAGGAACATGTCCAAAACATACCAGGCAAATCTTCTTCCCAACGGTGACGCTGACTCTGGGTGCGATGACCCTCACTCGGGGGCACATTAAAGAAGTCTCTCGGTACGACAACCCGGAATGGCTGGAGTATTCCGTAGAGTTCGACCACAGCCATCCTGGCCACCTCCCTTCGTGGAAATAGGTGGCTGTCTCCTCAACGCCCCACGCGCCCGACACATCGGTCGCGATGGGGGCTGTGTCACCAGAGCACCCGTAAATCATGGAGTCCTTGGTGCGGCCCCGATAGGCCCCGCTACACCCTATCACCGCGAACGCGACGAGAATTCCTCTCATTATCTCTTTGGTTCCTGTAACAAATTAAACGATACAGCCAGGCTCCCGAGAGATTCTGGCCTAGGTGAAGGCACGATCGGGTCTTTCAACCTCGATCCCAAACAACACACATGCTGGGCAGATTCCAGAACTACTTACAACACAAATCACTTTAATATTTACACACCTTAAACTTAATTAAACTTAAACTTAACTTATGTACAGCACCGCCCGTCCCCGGGTGGCTTACCTAATCCCTGATTGGACTGCAGCTCGCCGCTCCTTGTGGCGGGGCTGCACTGACCTATGGCTTGGGTCCCCCGCAGCCTTTTGCTGTCAATTGGGGACTGCGTTTTGCCAGGGATTTCCCAAGTCGGCGTTTACTGAAATCGGGGGAATCGGGCCAAGGTTTTACCGGCTGAGGCATTCGAGCCGACCTGCGAAGAGGCACTTTGGGCGTGGCTCCCTTAGCGAGTGGACCTTCGGTTGGGACTTTAGCCCTCACAACCCGAGGCACCTCCACGGCTGCCGGCTTCGGCTCCCTTCCCTCAGGCTCCGCCCCTTTGGGATTTGGGTCTGTGGCAGACGACTCCTCCTCACCTGTCCCTACAGGTGGAGAATCTTCGCCCCCAATTTCTATCTCCCCTAAGCTTGAGTCGAGGGCGGGATCTCCGTCCTCCGACTCCACCTCCTCCAGAATCATGTCAAGGGCGGGGCCTAGCTGTTCGGGCTCCCCCCCGATGGCGTTCGGATCAGGAGGAGGGCCTTGGTCTTCGGGCTCCTCCTCGTCCGAGTCCCAGGCCAGTGGGGAAACCTCCCAGGTGGGCGGGACAGCTTCTCCCTCCAAGCAGGCTGCGGTTCCAGCCTGTGTGGTCTGTGACTTGTTGCATGCCACAGGCTGAGGATTTTTGCCCTCAGACCTGGCCTCAGTTGCTGGCTCTTTTGCACCCGGCTTAAACAGTTTGCACTGATTGATGTGAAACCATTTAGTGCATCGAGGCAACTTCACTGCGTAAACCATGGGGCTGGCTTTGTCTACAATACTGTAGGGCCCCATGTACAGTGATTCTAAACTCCCCACTCGGGCATAGTTTCTCACCATGACCTGATCTCCAATTTCCCACTCCTGTGGCTTACGGGGCTCGAGCAGCAGTCGGTTGCCCTGATGCTGCTTTCCCATGTTCCCAGCCGCTTGCCCATAAACCTGTATTAGGCGCTCCAAAAGGGTCCGGGCAAACTTGTCCCGATTCACCTCTCGGAGCTGACCCTCAGTGAGCACCGGGGCTAGTACATGGGTGGGGGTTCGCATGACTCTCCCAGTCATTAATTCGTGCGGGGAGTACCCCGTACTTTTAGACTGGCTAGCCCGGATCCCCATGAGGACCAGAGGCAAGGCTTCTGCCCATTTCTGGGGCGAGCCCATCGTCTCTGTCCTCAACTTTTCTTTTAAGGTGCGGTTCATGCGTTCCACAATCCTGGATGACTGAGGATTGTGGGCCACGTGCCACTTCCCTTCGATGCCTAGGAGCATGAGGGTGTCCTGCATCACTTGGCCGGTGAAATGACTCCCTCGGTTGGACTCCACAAATCGTGGTAGTCCCCACCACGAGAACACCTCCTGGACCAAGATCCTGGCAGTACTAAGTGCTGTGGCTGTTCTACATGGGAAGGCCTCTACCCACTTGGTGAACACATCCACCAGGACAAGGCAATACTTATAGCCTCCCTGGGCGGTGGGCAGTGGCCTGATGTAGTCGACCTGTATCGACTGCCATGGTCCCTCTACTCTCCTGATGTGCCCCATGGGCACCTTCCTTTTCTGGGGGTCTGGGTTGTTTGCAGCGCACACAAGACAATTAGCGCAGAACTCGCGGACGTCGTCCCGAAGTCCCGGCCACCATCCCGCCTGTTCTACCCGTTGCCAGGTGACCTCAGGCCCGGGGTGTCCTGCTCCTGGACCCTCATGGGCCAGTTGAAGGAATTCCCTCCGGTGCTGCTGCGGCACAACCCACTGTTCCCCTTGGAACAGCATGCCTTCCTTTATGGAGAGGGCTGCTGTACCGTACGGACCCTCTACTTCCTTGCCCTCAGTGATGGCATTGAGGATTGTTTTTAGGACGGGATCTAGGGTTTGGACGGTCTTGAGGTCTGGGGGCAGTGTTACCCCTGTGGTCCCCTGAGTCCCATCCCCGCCTTGGATTACTGCCATGGGTTTGGACACATAGGGATCCCAGAAAGTGCCGGTGCGGGCACCTTCTCTGGCTAGTGTATCCGCCTGCTGGTTACCCTGGTTGTGGGGTTCTGTGGAGGAATGAGCCTTTACCTTGTGGATAAAGATTTCCCCTTCCTCCCCCACTGCGGCCAGGATCTTTTCTAACAAGGGCTTTACGGTTAAGGGTTGCCTGTCCGCAGAGGTATATCCGCGGCTCTTATGTTCATTAATAAATAGACATTCTTATTATGAACACAGCTAGCTTTTGCTAGTTACTTTATTGAGCACATGTGGACTAGGTACAGTATCTGTAGAGGCTTCCATCTTGACTGCTGCCTTGTGGGTAGCCTAGTGCCTCATGGGTAATGTAGTCTTAATATATATACAGCTGGGTAGTGTAGGCTTATACATACAGCTATATACAGCTCTACACAGCTCTACGGCTCCACCTAGTGTCCACTATAGAATGACATGTTATTGATCATTACATCCCCCTTTCTTTGAGGTTTAACAAAATCAATATCAATCAACTTTCAAGAAAACAATAAAGATAATATCAGTAACACTTTTGTTAGTGCTCTATAAACATAAACATTTTCAAAACAGTCAACATATTTTCAAAGCTTTACATTGTACTCAAAGATTAAGTCTATCAGGCTCTTTTACTTCACGTGTGGATCTTCTCAACACGAGTAAGTCTGATGTGTCTTCATGAGATTGTTCTGGCGGTGAATGACAAGATGCAGTTGCGGCATTGTCATCAATCTGCTCTTGAATAGTCTCTTGTGTTTTTAGGAGGGAACGGCGGTTCCTCCTGAGAATCTGTCCTTCCTCAATTCTAACAGTATATGACCTTGGTCCTACTTCCTCAAGAACTGTAGCTTTCCTGTTCCATGCATCTGGATCCTCAATCCTGACAACATCATCCCTTGTCAATGGTTTTAGAGTTTTGGAAGGCTTGTCATAGTATGATTTCTGTTTCAGCTTTAACAGTTGAAGTCTCTGGCCTAGAAATTGAGTTTTGGCGCAGCCAGGGCTTTAGCACCGGAAGTTAGTGCCGGAGCTAAGTCGCGCTGGTCGGGCCCAAAATTCAATAGTTCTGGGCCCAAACAGCTGCCGGCGCTGCTGAGAGGTGTTTGCGCCTGAAAACTGGCGCTACGCGCTGAATATCGGCGCTATTCCGGCGCTGCGGCGCCCGCTGCAGTGCGGCAGGTTCGGGAAGTGCAGGCCTCCTCCTTCCCTTAAGGAGGAGCTGCCTGCACCCGGCCGCGGCCCGCGAAAGTCGTTTTAAAAATGAGCCCGGCACCTCGGACAAGTGCCGGGCTTGCTTCTGTTCCTGGGGGGGGGGGGGGGGAAGTCCGGGGAGGGAGCTGCGGCCAGGCGGCCGGCGGGAAAGCGGCCGGCCGCCGCGGGGCCTTTAATGCGCCGGCGCAAAGTCAGGTAAGACTCTGTTGCCAGAGTCTTAGTTGCGGCTGCCACGGGCGAGGCGGCCGCAACTGAATTTCGGCGCTGGGGCCCGTCGCCATGGCAACCGGGACGCTGCACACACCGATGACGTCATCGGTGCCGGCGCAGCGCTACCGGTCTACCGCGGCGGAAGGGCCCCAGGCAATTTCGGCGCCGGCGCCAATTGCAGCGCTAGGCCCTCTAGCGCCGCAAAATCGGCGCTAAGGGCACTGAATTTCTAGGCCTCTGTCTCAGTTCCTCACTTTGCTGTTCTTTTGCACAGCAGGGTAGTGTGGTGCGCAACTTGCGACCCATTAGTAGTTCAGCAGGTGAAGAACCACAGTCTAAAGGTGAGGCTCGGTAGCTCAGCAGGGCGAGATAAGGATCAGACTTGCTTTCTGTCGCTTTCTTCAGTAGCTGCTTGAGAACTTGAACACCTTTCTCTGCCTTACCATTTGACTGAGCATACAAAGGACTGGATGTGATGTGCTGAAAGTCATAATGTGCTGCAAACTGTTGCCACTCCTTACAGTTGAAGCACGGACCATTGTCGCCAACGGCAATCCTGGGAATTCCATGTCTGGCGAAGATGGATTTCACATGCATTATGACACTGCTTGCTGTGGTGCTTGAGAGCAGCGCCATCTCAGGATAGTTAGAATAGTAGTCAATCACTATTAGATAGTCTTTACCATTTAAATGAAAAAGGTCCATACCAACCTTTTGCCATGGTGCTGTTGGTATGTCAGCTACTATCATTGGTTCCTTTGCTTGTTTGTTTTGGTGTTTCTGACATGTCTCACATTTGCCTATCATGTTCTCAATGTCCTTATTTATGCCAGGCCAATAAACAGTGACTCTTACCCTCCTTTTGCATTTTTCAATTCCGAGGTGTCCCTCATGAATCCTTTTGAGCATGTCTTGACGTAAAGCCTGTGGAATGACTATCCTGTTCTGTTTTAGTAATAGTCCACTTGCGACACTCAATTCTGACCTTATGTGAAAATATTTTGGACAGGAACCTTTTGGCCAACCATGATGAATGTTCTCTATTACTGTTTGTAACACTGTATCTTTTACTGTTTCTTCTGCTATTTGCTTTGATTTTGTGTCTGACACGGGCAGCACAGCAGTGACCATACTCACATGAACATCCACGTCTTAGAACATAAGAACATAAGAAATAGGAGCAGGAGTAGGCCAATCAGCCCCTCGAGCCTGCTCCACCATTCAATAAGATCATGGCTGATCTGATCCTAACCTCAAATCTTCTATCACTCTGCATCCACCCGAACCCATGTGATCTCCCGGGAGAGGCGAAAAACCAGATAAAGACCCAATGGCCAATTTGGGAGAAAAAAATCTGGGAAATTCCTCTCCGACCCATCTAGGTGATCGAAATTCTTCCAGGAGATCACTCTGTCCCTATATTTTCTACAGTACTTACCTTCTGTAAAGGCGATCTCCACCCAAGCCAGGAACAGGAATAAAACCATCTCCTGAAATCTAACACAGAATTAGAACACAGTAGGAGCAGAACCAGGCTACACGGCCCCTGGGCCCACTCCACTACCCACAGGGCCATGACCATTCCGAACCTAGACTCATGTCCAATTTCCTGCCCGCTCCCCGTAACCCTTAATTCCCTTTACTTCTAGGAAACTATCTATTTCTGTTTTAAATTTATTTAATGATGTAGCTTCCACAGCTTTCTGGGGCAGCAAATTCCACAAACCTACCACCCTCTGAGTGAAGAAGTTTCTCCTCATCTCAGTTTTGAAAGAGCAGCCCCTTATTTTAAGATTATGCCCCCTAGTTCTAGTTTCACCCATCATTGGGAACATCCTCACCGCATCCACCCGATCAAGCCCCTTCATAATCTTATATGTTTCAATAAGATCGCCTCTCATTCTTTTGAACTCCAATGAGTAGAGTCCCAATCTACTCAACCTCTCCTCATATGACCACCCCCTCATCCCCGGGATTAACTGAGTGAACCTTCTTTGTACTGACTCGAGAGCAAGTATGTCTTTTCTTAAGTATGGACACCAAAACTGTATGCAGTATTCCAGGTGCGGTCTCACCAATACCTTGTACAACTGCAGCAATATCTCCCTGTTTTTATATTCCATCCCCCTAGCAATAAAAGCCAACATTTCATTGGCCTTCTTGATCACTTGCTGCACCTGCATACTAACTTTTTGAGTTTCGTGCACCAGGACCCCCAGATCCCTTTGTACTTCAGTACTTTCCAGTTTCTTGCCATTAAGATAATAACTTGCTCTATGATTTTTCCTGCCAAAGTGCATAACCTCACACTATCCAGTATTGTATTCCATCTGCCAAATCTCTGCCCACTTACTTAGCCTGTCTATGTCCCTTTGCAGGTTTTTTATGTCCTCCTCACTCACTACTTTCCGTCCCATCTTTGTATCATCTGCAAACTTTGATATGTTACACTCGGTCCCCTCCTCCAAATTGTTAATATAGATTGTAAAGAGTTGGGGACCCAGCACTGACCCCTGCGGAACACCACTAGTTACTGGTTGTCAATCTGAGAACGAACCATTTATCCCAACTCTCTGCTTTCTGTTAGAGAGCCAATCCTCCACCCACGCCAGAATATTACCCCCAATCCTGTGATTTTTTATCTTGAGCAATAATCTTTTGTGTGGCACCTTGTCAAATGCCTTTTGGAAGTCTAAATACACTACGTCCACTGGTTCCCCTTTATCCACCCTGTATGTTGCTTCCTCAAAAAACTCCAGCAAATTTGTCAAACATGACTTCCCCTTTATGAAACCATGCTGAGTTTGTCCTATTAAATTATGTTTATCCAAATGTCCCGTTACTGTCTCCTTAATAATGGACTCTAACATTTTACCAACCACAGATGTTAGGCAAACAGGTCTATAGTTTCCAGCCTTCTGCCTACTACCCTTTTTAAATAAGGGTGTTACATTAGCAGTTTTCCAATCTGCCGGGACCTTTGCTGAGTCCAGTGCGTTTTGGAAAATTATTACCAATGCATCCACAATCCCTACCGCTACTTCCCTCAAAACCCTAGGATGCAAGCCATCAGGTCCAGGGGATTTATCCGCCTTGAGTCCCATTATTTTACCAAGTACCACTTCCTTAGTGATTTTAATCATATTTAGTTCCTCCCACCCTAGAGCCCCCTGTTTGTCCAGTGTTGGGATATTCTTAGTGTCCTCTACTGTAAAGACTGATACAAAATAATTGTTCAGTGTTTTTGCCATCTCCATGTTTCCCACCATTAATTTCCTGGTCTCATCCTCTAAGGGACCAACATTTACTTTAGCCACCCTTTTTCTTTTTATATAACTATAGAAACTTTTACTGTCTGTTTTTATATTTTTTGCTAATTTACTTTCATAATCTATCTTCCCTTTCTTAATCAATCTTTTAGTTATTTTTTGCTGTCTTTTAAAGACTTCCCAATCTTCCATCCTCCCACTAGATTTGGCTACCTTATATGCCCTTGTTTTTAGTCGGATACTATCCTTAATTACTTTACTTAGCCACGGATGGCTATCTTTTCTTTTACACCCTTTTTTCCTCAGTGGAATATATATTTTTTGGAAGTTGTAAAATAACTCCTTAAATGTACACCACTGATCATGTACCATCTTACCCTTTAATCTATTTTCCCAGTCCACTCTAATCAATTCCGCTCTCATACCTTCATAGTCTCCTTTATTCAAGCTCAGCACGCTTGTTTGAGATCCAACCTTCTCACCCTCTAATTGAATATGGAACTCAACCATGTTATGGTCACTCATTCCAAGGGGATCCTTTACTAGGACATTTTTAATTAATCCTGTCTTATTACACAGGACCAAATCTAAGGTTGCTTGCCCCCTGGTCGGTTCAGTTACATACTGCTCAAGAAACCCATCCCTAATACACTCAATGAACTCATCCTCAAGGCTGCTCTGCCCAATTTGATTTGTCCAGTTAATATGATAATTAAAATCCCCCATAATTATAGCTGTTCCCTTATTACAAGCCTCAACTATTTCCTGATTAATACTCCGTCCAACAGAGTTGCAACTGTTCGGAGGCCTATAGACTACACCCACTAGTGTTCTTTTCCCCTTATTATTCCTTATCTCCACCCAAACTGTTTCACTATCCTGCTCCTTTGACCCAATATCATTTCTCTATATTATAGTGATTCCTTCCTTTATTAACATAGCCACCCCACCTCCTCTCCATTCCTGCCTGTCCTTCCTGATTGTTAAATAACCTGGTATGTTTAATTCCCAGTCATGGTCACCCTGCAGCCATGTTTCTGTAATGGCCACAAGATCATACCCATATGTCATTATTTGTGCCGTTAACTCATTCATTTTGTTACGAATGCTATGTGCATTCAGATAAAGAACTTTCAAATATGTTTTGTAACACTTAGTTCCTGTTTTTTTCCCTTTTTAGTACTTTACTTTTTACTCCATACCTTCTGTCCCTTCCTGACACATTCTGTTTTTTAATTCCCCCACTGCTACCTAAATCTATGACCTTCTCTGATGTCATTTCTATTAATTGCTCTCTAGAAACCTCCCCCCCACTAATTAGTTTAAAGCCCTCTCTACAGCCCTAGTTATATGATTCACCAGGACTCTAGTCCCAGCACTGGCCAAGTGGAGTCCGTCCCAACGGAACAGCTCCCTCCTGTCCCAGTATTGGTGCCAGTGTCCCAAGAAGCAAAACCCATTTCTCCCACACCAGTCTTTGAGCCATGCATTTAACTCAGTAGAGCTCACATGACTCATTGTGGGTGCTCGGGATAGTGCATCTGCTAACACTATGTATTTGCCTGGTGTGTAGATCAGTTCAAAGTCATATCTTTGCAGCTTCATCATGAGTCGTTGAATCCTTGGAGACATCTCATTCAGGTTTTTTTTAATGATGGCAACCAGAGGACTGTGGTCTGCCTCAACTGTGAAGGTGGGAAGTCCATATATGTAGCCATGAAACTTTTCTAGTCCAACTACCAAGCCTAGACATTCCTTTTCGACCTGGGCGTATCGACACTTAGTATCAGTCATGGACCTGGAGGCATAGGCAACAGGCTTCCAATCTTCACCCTCTGCTTGTAGCAAGACCGCACCTAGGCCATCTTTTGATGCATCCGTTGACACTTTGATTCTTTTTGTTGGGTCAAAGAAGGTGAGTACAGGTGTGGTTGTCAGCACTGTTTTGAGGTTTATCCACTCTTGTTCATGTCTTTCTGTCCATGCGAACTCATTTGTTTTATTTCGCAGGTCTCGCAGACAGGCTGTCTTGGCTGACAAGTTAGGAATGAACTTTCCAATGAAGTTTATCATCCCCATGATGCGTAGCACTCCTTTTTTGTCAGCGGGTCAGGGCATTTTGAGTATGGCGTTTACTTTTTCCATATCTGGCTCTATTCCTTTACCAGATAGATTATCTCCTAGGAAAGTGACTTCCTGGATGCCAAACTGACACTTGGCTTTGTTGAGCTTCAGTCCATTCCGGCGTGTGCTCTGTAGCACTTTAGTCAGTCTCTCATTGTGTTCTTTCAGTGTGGAGCCCCAGATGATGATGTCATCAACATAGGGCCGAACTCCTTCCAGACCTTCAATTATGTGTTCCATCGCTCTATGAAAGATTTCAGATGCAGATATTATCCCGAAAGGCATTCTGAGGAAACAATACCTGCCAAATGGTGTGTTGAAGGTACAGTATTTGGTGCTCTCTTCATCCAGTTTTAGTTGCCAAAATCCTTGAGAGGCATCGAGCTTTGTAAAGTATTTGGCACCTGACATTTCACTGGTGATTTCTTCTCGCTTGGGAATCTGGTAGTGTTCACGTTTTATGTTTGCATTTAAGTCCTTTGGATCCATGCATATTCTTAGATCATTGTTCTTTTTCTTTACACATACCATGGAGTTAACCCAGTCTGTTGGCTCTTCGACTTTCCTGATGACTCCTAGTGTGGTCATTCTGTCCAGTTCATTCTTGAGCCGGTCACGCAGGGGAGCTGGAACTCTTCGTGGAGCATGTACCACTGGCTGAGCATCCTCCTTTAGCTGGATCTTGTATGTGAATGGTAAAACTCCAAATCCTTTGAACACATCCTGGAAATTACTCACTACAGAATCCACCGAGTTATCTGGTCTGCTTATGGCACAGTTTATACGGTAGACTCTCTTGACCAGTTCTAAGTCTTCACAAGCTTTGTCACCTAATAGTGAATCAAGTCTTTCAGCCACAACAGAAAACATGAGATGATGCACTTTGTCTTTGACTGTCACTTTAAGTCTGCATACACTTAAGCTATCTATTTTCTGTCCATTATAGTCCTTCAGTAGTACTGACTTTTTCTGTATTTTGGGCTTTTCTTTCATATTGTTAATGTCACTCATACTGATTAAGTTTGCTTTTGCCCCAGTGTCTAGTTTCAAGGTAACTAATGCTCCATTTACCTGCAGTGGGATCATCCATTTGTCCTCTTTTACTGCATTAACTTTATGTTCAGCATTGTCCATTTCTGAGGGCTGCACATTTTCTGTATCCTTTTTGATATTGTCACATGACACCATTCCTACAAAAAATGTCTCACTTAAATCAGTGTCCTCAATTACATTAACTCGTTGCCCTTTCTTAGTTTTTACTTTTGAAAAGCATTGTTTGGCAAAGTGATTCTTTCCATTACACTTTGTGCACATTTTTCCAAACGCTGGGCATTGCCTTAACTGGTGTTTGTAACCACAGCATTTACAATTAAAAATTTCATCCTCCGATTGCTTTTCATTTCTGTTCTGCCCACGTTTCTTCCCCTTGTAGGACACAGTACCGACAGCAGCATTATCACTCATTACAATCGCATCATTATTGATTTCACTGAAAGTCTTCGCGTGCTTTCGAGCTAGCTCGCTGGCTTGGCATATTTTCACCGCCTTTTCCAAATTTAGTTTGGTTTCTCTCAACAGACGTTCCCTGACCTTTTTATCATGAATACCAAACACAATCTGGTCACGAATCATGGATGCTTTGAGCTCAGAGAAATTACATGTCTGTGCTTTCAGTTTCAGATCAGTTATAAAGCTATCAAAAGTCTCATTTTGCTGCTGTGTCTGAGAATGGAAGATGTATCTTTCATAGGTCTCATTCTTTTTGGGAGAGCAATGTGCATCAAATTTTTTTAGCACATCTTCTAATTTTTCTCTGTTCTCCTCTGGATTAAGTACAAATGTATTAAATACCTCTATCACCTGTGGGCCTGCAACCGTAAGCAGCAATGCTATCTTCCTTGCGTCTGGCTTCGTACCGAATCCGATGGCTGCAATGTAGAGTTCGAATTGTTGTTTAAGAGTCTGCCAATTGTAGTCGATGTTTCCTGTGAGTTTCAAACGCTCTGGTGGCTTCAAATTCTCCATGTCGCTTTTCACAATTTTCAGCAGATCTTCACCACCCTGGTACTATCTTATGTTCATTAATAAATAGACATTCTTATTATGAACACAGCTAGCTTTTGCTAGTTACTTTATTGAGCACATGTGGACTAGGTACAGTATCTGTAGAGACTTCCATCTTGACTGCTGCCTTGTGGGTAGCCTAGTGCCTCATGGGTAATGTAGTCTTAATATACATACAGCTGGGTAGTGTAGTCTTATACATACAGCTATATACAGCTATATACAGCTCTACACAGCTCTACGGCTCCACCTAGTGTCCACTATAGAATGACATGTTATTGATAATTACAGCGGTGGGACCAGATGGCTAGGTACTCCGTACACGAGTTGCATTTGAACATGCTGTCCGAGCAAATCGTGTATGGGGTGGGGAAGATTTTGGTGTGTGTAACGACGTACACTACCGCGGACTGTTCAGCCTGCTGGGCGCTCATAGTGCTGGGGAGCTTAATCGCCAGGGCAATGTGTGCCGTGGGTTCATAAACTCCACACCCTGTGAGTCGTTCGCCAGCAGATACCGTGCTGGAACCGTCTACGTAGATCTCGCGGCCCGTGGGATGTATCCCAGCCCGTAATCCTACATTCACTTCCCATACCCCTTCTACAGAACACCGATGGGCTGTTCCGGGATATACCATGCTGGCCGCGAGCTTGGGCTCGCAGAGACCCTTTACCTTCAGCTCCATCTGTGAAAGTAGGAGGGTCCAGCGTGCAATGCGGGCACTGCTCACTGTCCCATCCTTAATCCTTCCATCCAGAAGCATCCGAGTGGGTGTGTGATGGGTGAGGAGAGTGATGGGAGAGGTGCCTGTGAAGATCAAAGACCTTTTCACAGCCCAATGCGTGGCCAAAAGATGCCGCTCTCAATTGGAAAAACTCCTTTCCACATCTGTGAGCACTCTGGAAGAGTAAACCACCGGCCTTAGCTTGCCGTGTCGCTCTTGAAGCAGTACAGCGCTCAAGCTATCCCCACTAGCCGCTACCTCCAGGAAGAACTCCTCCCCCCCATCTATGGCCCCCAGAGCTGGCGCGGTCTACAAGTCCCTCTTAAGTTTTTCAAATGTTGCCTGGCAACCCTCATCCCAGGACCACTCCACTCCCTTGTGTAGGAGTCGGAGCAGCGGGGCTGCTGTGGCTGCATAGTCCTCAATGAAGCCTCTGCAGTACCCGGTCAGTCCCAGAAAGGACCTCACACCCGTTACGGTGATGGGGATCGGTAGATCTTGTACCGATTCCCGCCTGGCCTTATCTATGGCTCTTTCACCGGCGCGGATGGTCAGACCCAGGAATTTTACTTCCTGCTGGCCGATCCATGCCTTCTTTGGGTTCACTTTGAAACCCTTTCTGCCTAACAGCTCCAATAACTCGGCCAGTAGTGGGCCATGCTCCTCTCTGGAAGCTGTGAACAGGAGCAGGTCGTCCACATACTGCACTAGCTGATTGGGCTGGCTGAACTCTTTTAAACTCCCTGCCATGCATTGATGGAAAATGCTGGGGCTGTTGTGGAAACCCTGTGGCAAGCAGTTCCAGGTGTACTGTTGCCCTTTAAAGGTAATGGCAAACTAGTACTGATCCTCCCTCCTTAAAAGGATGGACCAAAACCCGTTGGAAATATCCAGCACCGTGAACGTGGTCGCGGAGGCTGGAATACTTCCTATCAGGTCGGCAACTGCTGCTACCGTCGGCGCGCAGGCTGGGATGTTGCTATTGAGGACTCTGTAGTCCACTGTGGCTCTCCAGGAATCGTCCGGCTTCTTCACCGGCCACAAAGGAGAGTTTACATGGGTGACTATCGGCCTCAACACGCCCTGCTGCACCAATGAAGACATTGCTGTCTCCATGTCGGGCTCCGCTTCCCGGGGGAAGTTGTACTGTTTTTGGGGTCGGGCCATGGGGTCTCCGTCGACTCTGACCTCAAACCCGGTGACCCTCCCGCAATCGTGTTTGTGAGTGGCAAACGTGGTCAGGTGGTCTGACACGAATGCCTGCAGATCTTGTGGGACGCCTGCGACCATGAGCTCGAGGTCGCAGCCCTCTTTTGTCTTCACGGTGCACAGGGTCCCTCTTTCTCCTTTCCCTGGGATGACGACTACTTCGCCCTGTTTACCCTTACCCACTCCCCAAAGACAATGATTTCTTAGATCCACGAGGATCCCGTGTTCTGCCAAGAAATCAGATCCCCTTTCCACCCTCCACCTCCCACTTCATCAGTATACACTTTCACTTGGTGCGGAGTGCTCCTAAATGAACGGAGAGGGGAATGGAAAATGCGCCAGCCTGTTCCTTGCCTGTGAAGCCCGACAATATATGGAACCCCAGTGGACAGTGGTGAGGTGGCAGGGTCATCTGTGTGGATCACGGTGCACGATGCCCCCGTATCCAACAAATAGATCCCCTTTACCTCCTCCACCTCCATCTCCACGAGGGGTCGCCTCCATACATCATATCGCAGCGCGCACAGGTAGACGGGCTGCACCGGCTCTAGTCATTTGGGCACAGAAGTCGGGGTTTCGGGAGCGACAAGACCAGTGGTGACGGCTATCTTCCCCTGCACGATCATAAGAGACCACATTGTCTCTAAAATTGATTCTATCGCAGCGGGATCCATAGCTGCACCGGCTCCCTTTGCTGGGACAGGAGCTGTGGCTTGTGTTTGGGCTGGTGCTGGGGCGGCGGTCTGGGCTTGGGCTTGGGCTGCGGGAGATTTTCCCTTATTATCCTTCCATGGATTTTTACAGTCCTTGCGCCAATGTCCATCCTTCCCACACCCATAGCAATTGAGCTTGGCTTGGGCAGGGCGATTTCCCTCCTGACGCCACTCCTTCTTACTTGGGGCTGCGGGTTTCGCCTCATGCACCTTTCCCTTAGAGGGAGGCACCTCCTGACTTCTACAATTCTTGTATGCAGCAGTGAGCTGGCGGAGCACCGTTTCCTCCGTGACACCGGGACCTTGGGGGTCAAACCAAGACTTGGCTAGGGCCTGTATCTGTGGCAAGCTGTTGGCAACCAAGCAGCGGGACCCGCTGTTCGGCGTTCATTGCAACCCATTCAGGCATGCCCGGAAAACTGCGTCGATACACTGGCCACAGCCTTTCTGCGAAAACCTGTGGGGGTTCTCCAGTTAGCTGCACAGTCCCTTCCACCCGTTGGAACGGATTACCTTCGTCCACTCCCATAACTTCCAAGACTTCATCCCTGAGATCCACATACCCTTTTCGCCCCCTCTTACTCTCGTCTGAGAGGCACTGAAGGATTGTGCTGTCCAGGGAGAAGAGCAGCATCTTTGCCTGTTCAAGATCATCACAATCATTGATGGCGGCTGTCTCCTCTATCTCCCTGAAATGAACTGACGGATCTCCCTTTACCGTGAGTCTTGGGAGGTGGCTCACCATGGATCTTAGTTGTGGGGCAGCGTAGGGCACCACGATTTGGTTCACGTGGGGTCCGTTCGTGCCATCTGTGGCGTTGGGACCGAACCTCTGGTGCCGAGTCAGATACATTGGTGCCGGCTCCGGCTGTACTACCAGGGGCTGTTCCTCCTCCTGTATCACCTCGGCTACCCTTTCTTCCACCACCCCCTTCTCGGGCCAAGCCTCACTATAGCTCGGCGGGGCTGAGGGTTCAGTGGCTGGTGCTGCATCTACTTCGCAGGGAATCGGGTGTTTGGATTCCTGCAAAAAGTCAATTTGACTTGCTTTTGGGCTTACGAGGCATACCATGCCTTTTGCCTTAACCAAGGCCGTTCTCAGGTCCTCTATGGTCTTTTGGCAGGAGCCATGGTCTGCGCTCTCAAACCCGTGTTCTAGAGCCAGCTTGTAAGCTGCCTTGACTTCCACTACTCTCTCCTCCTGCGCGCTTAGTTGTTGTGCGAGGCGGGCGTTTTTCTCCCGTATTCTCGCTTCATGGATTTTTGCCTCAGTAACCTGGCATTCCAGATACTCTATTCTAGCCTGATGTTGGCTGGCTAGGACTTGGCATTCCTGATTCAGCGCATGAAGCGCTGTGATGAGTTTTTCCCCACACATGGCCTTTTCCTCTATTTCTGCTTCCTGGGCAGTGATCTTGGCTGCCTGTGCTGCAACGACTCTGTCCAAAATCTGGACCTGTTTCTTGTAGCACATCAGCCACACTGCCTTTTCCACTGACTTCTTATGCTCTTTGCTCTCTGTCCACCTGATAGCTGCGTCTACCGGACGCCCACCCAGTAAGAGATGGGAAATCCACTGCTTAGTGAGGTTTACCTTACCAAAGACATAATCCGCTATCCTCTCATCCATTGCATTTCGACCATTCAAACTTGGGTCTAATACATTGCAATCCTGCTGCCAGTGTCCTGCCGCAGTCGCCATTTTCTGTAAGGGGTTTTCTCTCCGAGGTCGCAGAGGTTTCTCTCGCCAGAGGCCTCTCTCTCTCTTTTGCACAGTAAAACCTTGAGTGGTTCGACCCACTCGCCCCTTAGGTTCTAGACACTGGACTTAGGTGCAGGAAGTACAATGCAGAGAATACTCTTATAGACCAAGTTTCATGAAACAAAATGAAATTTTATTGCATAAGGAAAAACAAATCAAATGCAAGCAAATAAGAGGGTACATGGGAGGGAAAAATAAATCATAACAATACAGTACTGACTAAAATAGATACAGGCATATTATACTTTACAAAAGTCATCATGAAATGGGGAAACACACGGAACATCGAGGGACAACAACTCATGTTAATTATACCCAAAATGCCCACCCCCTTTAACCTATCTAGATCCAATTATGTAGGGCCAGAAACATGCTCACCAATCCAACTAGGAATTGCAAGGTTTTGAAACAGGTCTGCGTTTTGATCCTTTCAGGCGTCCTGTCTCCTCGTGGTCAGCGCTGCGGGCTGCGAGCTGCGACACGCCTTCTCTTCCTCGAGGTGAAGGTCATGGACAGGCTGGATCTCAGCGGGCCTGGTTGTCGATGTGGGGGAAGAGACCATCTGCTTGACCACGGTTGGAAGCCTCTAGCCGGCTTTTACATAGGTTTCTTCTGTAGTTTTCTGCCTCTTTGCCTCATCAAGCGGCTCAGGGTTTGTCGATGATCTCCCGATGCCTACCCCGGGGCGGGATGCAGTTTCGAATCACCTTCTTCTTCTTCTTCAAGCGATGATGCCACCAATACGATGATAGCACCACAATGACTGTTTTTCTCTTGCTACCCCCCGGTTCCCCCAGATATACTTCTCAGGAGAAGCCTTTATCTCCCGCCAAATCAAGGTTAGTCTTTGTTTAACTTTTGGCGGGCTTATAGCACAGCGGGGTAGTTATTATATTTAAACTGCTTTCGGGATGGCCGGTGACGGCCATCTCTGGTCTGGAATGGCCTGGTAATGTTTTAATGTCTTCTTGGTGTCATTGATGCTCTTCTCATGAATATGAAACTGTTCCCCTTTGTCCGGGTAAACATTTTGATGGCCTTTATCTACAGGCCGATCTGGCTGGATCTGCATCCAATCTATATGTATGCGTACGTGTCTGGTTTCGTTTTCTCAGAAACGGCTTCCAGAACTTACTGTGGGTTGAATCCACAAAGGCTGTCTGGGGACTGCAGGAACCATTTTAAAGTGTCCCAATAAGTCAGTCACGGGGTCTGGCGGCCATTTTATATGCCCCTTTTCCTGGGCTTCTTTTAAAACAGTCTTTTAAAATCAAGGCCTCTTCTGCCAAAGGACCCTTATAATACAATATTAATTTTGCGGATCTTACAGGCGTCTGAGTGAATGTGCAGCCATGTGCTTGCCTGATGTGCCTCCCATAGTTGAGTAGCCCTTAATGTATGCAAGGTGTGGAATGTGCGTGTGTGTTTTATGAGATGGCCATAGGCCTTGGATGAGTGTTGGGCATTTGGGGGTTTTAAACCCTCTGGGCACAGCGTGAAGTTGAGTTGGAGGGATGTTGAGGCATTGAAAAGCAGCCACTCACCCTGACCACCCGAGTGAGGTCGTTGAACTTCTTCCAACATTGAGTGTGGGTCCTGGGCACCAGGCTCCTGGAGGAAACGTGCTGAGCCACCTCCCTCCATACTCTTCTGTATTCGCGTAGCAATGGCCTCCTGCCACTCTGTGGTTGAGCACTGCCCTTTGCCGCTCCACAGCGCCAACCAGAGCTACCAAGGCCCGGTCGCTGAAGCACTGAGCTCTTTCTCTGGGCCTCTCCATTTTTGGTTCCAGCAGAATTGATGTACAGGTCCCTCCAGGCCGAGATTCAAAGCTGCAATGAGCAGGGTGTGGATGGAGAGTACGATCGACCCTCCCCTTTAAGAACTGGCCGGCAGCAGTGTGCCTGTGTTCCATTGCTAACTGACATCACCTGAGTTTCGCCAGCGCTCTGAGGTAGTGCCTCGCTCCTCGGCGTTAGTGCCTTAAGACAGGTATGAAGCACCTGATTTAGCGCTCAAATCACCTCCAGGGGCGATAGAGGCCAAGTTTGCAGTCGGAGGCAATAATTAGTGCCAGGCGCTAAACTTTACGCCCAGCCGATAATTGTGCCCCAAACGGAGCGATACCGAATTTCTCCCCCATAAGATTCTGAGGGGGATTGACAGGGTAGATGCTGAGAGGTTGTTTACCCTGGCTGGAGAGTCCAGAACTAGGGGACATAGTTTTAGGATAAGGGGTCGACTATTTAATACTGAGATGAGGAGGAATTTCTTCACTCAGAGTGTTGTGAATCTTTGGAATTCTCTGCCCCAAAGGGCTGTGGTGCTCAATCATTGAGCATATTCAAGGCTGAGATAGATATATTTTTGGACTCTAGAGGAATCAATGGATGTGGGGATCGTGCGGGAAACTGGAGTTGAGGTCGAAGATCAGCCATGATCTTATTAAATGGTGGAGCAGGCTCGAGGGGCCGTACGCACTGCTCCTGCTCCTAATTCTTATGTTCTTATGTCAGTTGATCCCAGCCAGAGCAGAACATGAGATGCTGCAAGTGGGCTTAATGACCTTAGGCTAGTGAGAGGAAAAACATCATTCAGAGTTCTCACTCAATGGCCTGCCAGTGACTTCTGTTGGAAAGTCCTTGTCTGTGGATGTCAGGTGAGGCTGGGATCTGACTTAACTCGAATGCTCCTTAGAGTTGATCAGCCTACCAACAATCACTGTCTAGGCTCACACAGACTCTGGAGAATTAACACCTGGGTAAGGTAAAAAATATAGGCTCACTTCTAGATACACCCAAAAGAGCATGCCTTCATTCACGGCTTTCTTTGAATAAACCAAATAAAGCGACGTTTGCTATATTCATTGGTACCGGAATCTCTCAAACTTTGTGTGCCTGTTCCCCTGATGGCTTTGTGGGTAAATGTGTGGTGTGGTTGCTGAGCCATACAGATCAGGAGGCCCCACCTTAACATAGAAGATAGGAGCAGGAGTAGGCCATTCGGCCCCTCGAGCCTGCTCCGCCATTCAATGAGATCATGGCTGATCATCCAAATTCAGTACCCTGTTCCTGCCTTCTCTCCATATCCCTTGATCCCTTTAGCCATAAGAAATATATCCAACTCCTTCTTGAATATATTTAATGAATTGGTCTCTGCTGCCTTCTTTGGCAAAGAATTCCACAGGTTCACCATTCTCTGGGTGAAGAAATTCCTCCTCATCTCTGTCCTAAATGGCTTACCCCTTATCCTGAGACTGTGACCCCTGGTTCTGGACTCCCTGACCATCGGGAACATCCTTGCAGCATCTAGTCTGTCTAGTCCTGTTAGAATGTTATAAGTTTCGATGAGATCCTTGTTATGTCGGACATTGGTGATAGGTACTTGATTGCCTTGGCCTGAGCACATGGAGTTTGATAGTGCTATTATCGTTGTATTGTGTCTGACATTGGATATAGGTATTCGATTGCATTTGCCTGTAGAGTGTGTTTGGATCAGCCATTAAAAGCAACATGAACTGAGCTCTGCTTACGGCCTCTGGATTATCTTTGCAAACGCAACATTTGGCAATGAGGATGGCTGAAATCTCTCTTCCACCACCTCCTCCCTTCCTTGCACTACCCGGTGAGCTGCCGATCCCATGGGTTCGCTGGTTACAGTCCTTTGAAACCTACCTCATTGCCCTTGGACTAGAAAATGTGAGTACATCACGGAAAAAGGCACTGTTATCCCATTGCTTGGGAGCGGAGGGCCAGCGTGTTCTTGGTACATTATGCACAGCAGACTCAATTCAAACATATGATGAGGCTGTGGCTCTGTTAAGCACACACTTCTCTGCCCCACAAAGTGCCCTCCTGCGGCGATTCTTTTTAGACAGCATCACCAACTCCCCGGCGAGTCGGTGCATCAATATGTGGCTAATTTGAGGGGGTTAGCTAGCTCGTGCAAGTTCGGTGCACTACAAGACGAGATGGTGCGTGATCAACTAATAGAGCACACCAACAACGTGAGAGTGCGTGAAAGACTGTTACTCGAGTCCGATGATCTATCGTTGTCACAGGCAGTCAACATTGCCTTTCAAGTGGAGTCTGCAGCTGAATGTGCAGCAAAACTAGCACACACACCCAGTGACAGCGCCCTCGGCCCCGACAGCTCTGACACGGTAATGCTCGCGCGACGGCAGCAACACGCGCTACCGCGGCAACAGTGTGGAAACTGTGGATCTCATTCACATGCTACCAGAGCGCAGAATTGCTCCGCGCGCGGCCAAGCCTGTCGCAATTGTGGAAAACAAAATCACTTTGCCAATGTCTGCCGCTCTGCCCCAGTTGCTACAAATGAACACTCTCAGTCCTCAAGCACTATAATTCACAACATGAGCTCTGGGCCAGTAGTGGCTTTCAAGTCATGTACAATTAACCTGAATGATGTGTGCATCCCGCTGTTGTTGGATACCGGTGCCAGCGTCTCACTGCTGAATGTGGACACATTCAAATGCTTTTTCAGCTCCCTGCCACTCTCTGCGCCCTCCACTGCCCTTTGCGGATATGGTAATTCAAAAATTGGACTAGTGGGCTCAGTCAACCTCACTATACACTATGGAACAAAGTTTTGCCAGATTTTTGTTTTCATGTGGCACGCCAAGGAGCTAACCTGATGGGACTGGATCTTTTCACTGACCTGGGTTTTTCTCTCTTGGGTCTGTGATTCTGCACGTCGCCTCACCGTGGCGCCAAACATGGCCAGCACTCTTCGAGGGTCTGGGCTGCCTGACTGCCTTCACCCACCAGCCCATGGTTGACTCCACCATTACCCCTGTCATTCAGCCACTGTGGCGCATCCCGCTTGCTCTCCGTGATGGGGTCACAGCTGAACTAAAGCAGCTACTGGAAGCTGGCATCATCGAACCAGTTGATGCCAACCCATGGGTCTCCAACCTGGTGGTCGCAACGAAAAAGTCAGGTGGTCTACGCGTCTGTGTCAATCTTCGAGCAGTGAATAAGGCCATAATCCCTGGCAAATATCCACTGCCCACGTCAGAGGAACTCACAGCGCAGTTCTATGGTTCCATCCTGTTCTCGAAACTGGACCTTCGACAGGGCTATCTACAGGTCCCCCTCCACCCCAGCAGCAGGGACCTCACTGCTTTTGTGACACATGCTGGCGTCTTTCGGTACACCAGGATGCCATTTGGACTTAGCTCTGCACCCAGCTGCTTCCAAAAGGTGATGTCCTCTGTGCTCGCGGGCATTCCTGGGGTGGCCATCTACCTGGATGACATCGTCGTGCATGGGCCCTCGACCTCCACTCACGACGAACACCTTCACAGAGTTTTCACGGCTCTAGCAAAACACAAGCTCACACTGAATGGCGAAAAGTGTGCCTTTGCTGTTTCAGAGATCGAATTTGTGGGGTTTCGGTTGTCGGCTGACGGTATATCCCCACTCCAGTCAAACGTGGATGCCATTCACAGCATCCCAGAACCCAGCTCTGCAGCACAGGTTGCCTCCTTCCTTGGCATGACTGGGTACTACCTGAAGTTTCTGCCCCAGTACTCAGCCACCACAGCCCCACTGCGCCAGCTCCTGCGAAAGGATGAGCCCTGGGTGTGGTCACAAGCCTGTACGGAAGCTGTTCGCCTCCTCAAATCGCAGCTCACGTCGCCTCCAGTGTTGGCTCACTTTGACGTCGCCAGCCCCACCCTCGTCACCTGCGACGCGTCCGCTGCAGCTGTGGGGGCGGTGTTATCGCAGATACAGAATGGAGTGGAGAAACCAATCGCCTTTGCCCCCAAAGCCCTTAGCCCCACTGAACAGAAGTACTCAGTAGGAGGGCGTGAGGCGCTGGCGTGCGTCTGCGCATGTGAGCGGTGGCACCTGTACACGTATGGTCGTGCCTTCACCCTGCGAACCGATCACCAGGCTCTCACTGCCCTGCTGTCGACATCCGGCACGGGCCACAGACCACTGCGTCTACACCGCTGGTCTGACCGCCTCCGCCAATACAATTTCAGTCTCCAGTTCACACCAGGACGTGACAATGTTGTTGCAGATCTGCCCTCCCGCACTGTCTCTGCCCCAGCCCCACTCGTCGGGTCTGAACATGTGGAACAGGATATCGTCCAGATGCTGCACACACCTCTCCAAACCACAGTGCCTCTCCAAACCACAGTCTCTCTCCAGGAGCTCAAAGAGGCCTCTGAACAGGATCCGGTCCTCTCCCAGCTGTGCACCTTCATCAGAGATGGCTGGCCTGAGGAACTGTCTGCCTACTCCAGAGTTAAAGAGGAGCTCTCCTGCTGGAATGACTGCTGTGTTGCACGTGGGCTCTGCACTGTGGTCCCAAGTGCCCTTCATGCGCGTGTTTTATCCATGGCGCATGAGGGCCACTTGGGCATAGTGAAGCTCAAACAATGATGCTGAGACCTAGTGTGGTGGCCGGGTATTGACAGGGAAATCGAGGCCCTGGTCAAGGACTGTGCAGCCTGCCTTGTAAGTGGCAAGACCGGCCACCAAGCTCCTCCACCCCTGCAACCCCTTGCCTGGCCCTCTCAGCCCTGGGAGCACCTGCAGCTGGACGTCTGCGGGGAGATCCATGGTGTCCCCCACCATCAACGGTTCCTAGTGGTGATCTGTGACCTGCACTCAAAATGGCCAGAGGTCACTGCCGTGGGCTCTGTCACCTCTCGGGTCATCATCGATATCCTTGAGTCCCTCTTCTCCCGCTGGGGGCATCCAAAGGCCATCACCACAGACAATGGCCCCCAAATGGTCTCTTCGGAACTCTCCTCTTACCTTGAGAGCAAGGGCATCCGTCACATACGCACAGCGTACTACCACCCCGAGTCAAATGGGGGGGTGGAGCGTTTTAACCAGACACTGAAAAATGGCCTCAGAGCACACCTATCCCAGGGGTGTGCGTTTGACAAGGCCCTCCTCCACACACTGCTGCACTGCAGAGCCTCCCAGCATTCCACTACAGGGGTCTCACCCGCATCCCTCATGCTAGGCCGTGAGCTCATGCTGCCCCTTGGCAGGCTCCGTCCCTCACTAGCTCAGAGCCCTGCTCCACCGGCTCAAGCCACAGTCGCTAGACAGCAGGAGAAGATGAAACTCCGCTTAAACCAGTCGAAGAGGGCCAAGGCGCCCAACATCTCAGTCTCCGATTGGGTCAGAGTCCGCAGGCCTCACCGCAACAATAAGATGGCCTCATTCTGGTCTTCCCCTCTCCAAATCAGCCGCCAACTTGGACCAGCCACTTTCTGCCTCACTGACGGCTCTCGGTGGCATGCCAGCCGCCTTCGGAAGGTGCCAGCACCCCCTGATGCGGGATTATACGGACCTAATCCCCAAGCCTTACCCCCGGAGTGGCGGGATGCACATGTGGCTCAGCCAGCCAACCCTCAAGCAGGTATTGTGCCTCAGCCTGCTCCTCACCAGTCCCCACTTTGGCCTGCTCTTCACCAGTCCGCACCTCGGCCTGTTCATACACGTTCTCGCCCTGGCCGCCTACAGGACATTGTCACTACATTTCATGTTTGAAATTCTGTGAGGGGGGAGGAAATGTTATGTCTGACATTGGTGATAGGTACTCAGTTGCCTTGGCCTGAGCACATGGAGTTTGATAGTGCTATTATTGTTGTATTGTGTCTGACATTGGATATAGGTATTCAATTGCTTTTGCCTGCAGTGTGTGTTTGGATCAGCCATTAAAAGCAACATGAACTGAGCTCTGTTTACGGCCTCTGGATTATCTTTGCAAACGCAACAATCCCCTCTCATTTTTCTAAACTCCAGCGAGTACAAGCCCAATCTACCCAATCTCTCTTTATATGTCATTCCTGCCATCCCAGGTATCAGCCTGGTGAATCTTCGCTGCACTCCTTCCATGGCAATAACATCCTTCCTCAGATAAGGCGACCAAAACTGTACACAATACTCAAGATGTGGCCTCACCAAGGCCCTGTACAACTGCAGCAAGACATCTTTGTTCCTGTACTCAAACCCTCTCGCTACGAAGGCCAACATACCATTTGCCTTCTTAACTGCCTGCTGCACCTGCATGCTTACTTTCAGCGACTGGTGCACAAGGACGCCCAGGTCTCGTTGCACTTCCCCTTCTCCCAATCTATTGCCATTTAGATAACAATCTGCCTTCCTGTTTTTGACACCAAAGTGGATAACCTCGCATTTATCCACGTTATATTGCATCTGCCATGCTTCTGCCCAATCACCCAACCTGTCCAAATCATACTGGAGTTTCTCGGCATCCTCCTCACAGCACACACGCCCACCCAGCTTTGTGTCATCTGCAAACTTGGAGATATTGGCCCAGAAATTCGGGTCTCCACGGGTGAGTACGCGCTGGGTACTCACCCATGCGTTCGATGGAAGTGCCGGTTTCCTGCATGCACTGCGCATGCGCGGGAAACCGGCACTTCCGTTCCTCTGAACGAAGAGGTTCAGAGGTCGAACGCGTGCGCGGGGGAGGCTGCGCGTGCGCATCAAACTTAGTTTTTTTTTACAGGTTTTCCCGGGAGGGTAAGCCTGCAGAATTTACACATTTAAAAAGCAGGCGTAAGGCCTGCTTTTTACAAGGTAAGTGGTGAATTAATTAAAATTAAAACATTTTTTCCACAGGTTTATTAATTTTAAATACTTTAAAGCAAGGTAAGTTTATTTTTAGCCCTGTTAGAATATAAAATTATTTTTTTCAAAAATTTAAATTATTGTTTAAAATAGTTATTTAATTTAATTTATAGTTTATTTAAAAAATGCGATTTAAAAAAAAAAATATTTGAAGGTTTAGTGCTATTTTGGGGCCGTAGTATTTATAAGTCTTGACAGCACTTCCTGTCAAGACTTATGAATGGAGCATTCCCTGCTCCAATTGGCTGTCCATGGCCCATGTGATCCCAGGGGATGCATCGAACTAACTGCGCCCCTGGGGTACGCAAGCACTGCGTGCCGGCAGCTGGACCAGGCCCCGGATCGGAATTCCACGGGGCCCTACAGCTCAACGGCCAGCGCGCAAGGTAAGTGCAAGTCGGGGGCTTGCACCCGTGGGAAGCCCCCGACCCGAATTTCTGGGCCAATCAGTTCCCTCGTCCAGATCATTAATATATATTGTGAATAGCTGGGGTCCAAGGACTGATACCTGTGGTACCCCACTAGTCACTGCCTGCCACTCGGAAAAAGAGCCATTTATTCCAACTCTTTGCTTTCTGTCTGCCAACCAGTTCTCTATCCAAGTCAATACCTTGCCCCCAATCCCATGTGCTTTAATTTTACACGCTAATCTCTTATGCGGGACCTTATCGAAAGCCTTTTGAAAATCCAAATACACCGCATCCACTGGTTCTCCCTTATCTATTTTACCAGTTACATCCTCAAAAAATTCCAGTAGATTAGTCAAGCACAATTTACCTTTTGTAAAGCCATGTTGACTTTGTCTGATCCGGTCACTTTTTTCCAAGTGCTCTGCTATTATATCCTTTATAATGGACTCAAGCATTTTCCCCACTACCGATGTCAGGCTTACTGGTCTGTAATTCCCCGTTTTCTCTCGAACACCCTTTTTGAACAGTGGGGTAACATTAGCTACCCGCAATCCATGGGTACTGTTCCAGAGTCTATCGAATTTTGGAAGATGACCAGCAATGCATCTACTAAGCTTACTCTCATATTCTATTTTCCCCCTCTTAATTAATCCCTTTATCCTCCTTTGTTGGATCCTAAACTGCTCCCAATCCTCAGGTTTACTGCTTTTTTTGGCCAATTTATATGTCCTCTTCTTGGATCTTATGCTATCCCTAATTTCCCTTGTTAGCCACAGTTGAGTCACCTTTTTTGCTTTATTTTTATGCCAAACTGGGATGAACAAATTCTGTAGTTCATCCATGCGATCTTTGAATGTTTGCCATTGCCCATCCACTGTCAACCCTTTGAGTGACATTCCCCAATCAATCCTACCCAACTCGCACCTCATACCATCGTAGTCTCCTTTATTTAAATTCAGGACCTTAGTCTCTGAGTCAACTATTTCACTCTCCATCTTAATGAAGAATTCTATCATATTATGATCGCTCTGACCCAGGGGACCTCGCACAACAAGATTGCTAATTAATCCTTGCTCATTACATAATACCCAGTCTAAGATGGCCTGATCTCTAGTTGGTTCCTCGACATATTGGTCCAGGAAACCATCCCGTATACATTCCAGGAATTCCTCCTCCACAGTATTATTACCAATTTGGTTATCCCAATCTATATGTAGATTAAAGTCACCCATGATAACTGCTGTGCCCTTATTGCACGCTTCTCTAATTTCCCATTTAATGCCATCCCCGACCTCCGCATTACTGTTTGGAGGTCTATATACCACTCCCACTAATGTTTTCCACCCCTTGGTATTTCTCAGTTCTACCCATACAGATTCCACATCATCAGAGCTAATATCCTTCCTTTCAATTGTGTTAATCCCCTCTTTAACCAGCAATGCTACCCCACCTCCTTTTCCTTTCTGCCTATCTTTCCTGAATATTGAATACCCCTGGATGTTGAGTTCCCAGCCTTGGCCACCCTGGAGCCATGTTTCCGTAATCCCAATCATATCATATTCATTTACCTCTATTTGCGCAGCTAATTTATCCACCTTATTACGAATGCTCCTCGCATTAAGACACAAAGCCTTGAAGCTTGTTTTTTTTAATGCTCTTAGATCTTTTAGAATTACTATTTACTGTGGCCATGTTTGATTTAAATCCTTGATTTCTCTGCCTGTCACTTTTGTTTTTCTCCTTCCTGTCTTTTGCTTTTATCCTTGTTTCCCTTTCCTCTGCTTCCCCGCTCAGGTTCCCAACCCCCTGCCATTTCAGTTTAAACCCTCCCCCAGAGCACTAGCAAACACTCCCCCTAGGACATCAGTCCTGGCCCTGCCCAGGTGCAAACTGTCCGGTTTGAACTGGTCCCACCTCCCCCAGAACCGGTTCCAATGTCGCAGGAATTTGAATCCCTCCCACTGGCACCATTCCTCTAGCTGCTTATTCATCTGAAATATCCTTCTATTTCTACTCTGACTAGCACGTGGCACTGGTAGCAATCCTGAGATTACTGCCTTTGAGGTCCTGTTTTTTAATTTACCTCCTAACTCCCTATATTCAGCTTTTAGAACCTCATCCCATTTTTTACCTACATTGTTGGTACCTATATGCACCACAACAACTGGCTGTTCACCCTCCCCCTCCAGAATGCCCTGCAGCTGCTCCGAGACATCCTTGACCCTTGCACCAGGGAGGCAACACACCATCCTGGAGTCTCGTTTGCGGCCGCAGAAACGCCTATCTATTCCCCTTACAATAGAATCCTCTATTACTATAGCTCTCCCCCTCTTTTTCCTCCCGTCCTGTGCAGCAGCCCTGGTGCCAGGAAGTTGGCTGCTGCTGCCTTCCCCTGGTAAGCCATCCCCCCCCCCATCAGTATCCAAAGCGGTATATCTGTTTGAGAGGGGGATGGCCACAGGGGACCCCTGCACTACCTGCCTGTGCATACCACTCTGCCTGTTGATCACCCGTTCCCTTTCTGCCTGTGCCACCTTTATCTGGGGTGTGACCAACTGATTTAACGTGCTATTCACGACGTCCTCAGCCTTGCAAATGACCCAGTATGTATCTAATCGCTGCTCCAGCACCACAATGCGGTCTGCCAGTAGCTGCAGCTGGACACACTTCCTGCACACGTAGTTGTCAGGGACACAGGAAGTGTCCCTGAGTTCCCACATAGTGCAGGAGGAGCATACCACGGCACCGGGCTGTCCTGCCATGACTTACCCTTTAATTAATTGCAGTTAAATTAAATCAAATCAATCCCACCAATTACACTACAGATAAATGATATATTTTAGGGCCCTGGTTTACAAACAGTCCCCGCTACACCACAGAGACCCTAGAAACTATAAACCACAGAGTTAGAGTTTAAAAAAGAAAGAAATACTCACCAACCAATCACTTACCTGCTTTCTGGTGACACTTCAATAACTTTTTACTTCTCTCTGAGATTGGAGATTAGTACGCCTACCTGGTCTCTGGGGGCCTTTTGAAGCCTCGCCGCTCGCGTTTCCCGCCGCCGCCACTGCCGCTGACGCTCTGAGGCCTACCTGGTCTCTGGGGGCCTTTTGAAGCCTCGCCGCTCACGTTTCCCGCCGCCGCCGCTGCCGCTGACGCTCTGAGGCCTACCTGGTCTCTGGGGGCCTTTTAAAGCCTCGCTGCTCGCGCTTCCCGCCACCGCCACTGCCGCTGATGCTCTGAGGCCTACCTGGTCTCTGGGGGCCTTTTAAACCTTCAGCTTTAGTAGCACGCTGAGTTGACCAATTTTACTTGGGCTGGTGGTGGGCTTAATATCTTCAGGCTAGGCACAGAAAAAATCTAAGAGTTCTCACATTCCAGTCATTGAGCTGTTACCTGTGCTGGAAATGTGCATTTTTGGACATTGGGTGAGGACAGATTCAAGCTTGGCAGCGATGCTACCAATAGCCAAAAAGAACGCAAACATTAATTGTACGTTGCAGGCTCACATATTTTGAATCTAGCCAGTTAATTACATTTCCTTTGCTCCTAGTTCTCCTGTGAAAGAGCACTGCATGTCCAAACCATTGTTCTCCAACAAGACTCATGTTATTGAACAACAGCTGTTTGCACAGACACACTACTGTTCTTTGTCGCAGCAACATCCCCATTAGTAAAAGCGAATGCAATCATTCCATATTCACTATTGTAACTAAAATAACACCAAGTAGTTGCGATTCAAAACATTATCACAAATATATAACGCGTGAAAAATTACTGCCTGGTGGGGAATCGGACCTTGACAGCACCAGTAGGACCACAAATTGGACACAAATTGGACACAAAGTGCACAAATTGGCTGCTGCGTTTCCCTACATTACAGCAGTGACTACACTTCAAAAATACTTCATTGGCTGTGAAGTGCTTTGGGACGTCCTGCGGTTGTGAAAGACTACATGAATGCAAGTTATTTTTTTTCTTTGTAACTCCAGTGAGAAAATTGGGGGGGTTTGAGTGAAATTGTATGTCGTACATTATGCATTGCTGTGTCTCAATTAGCACTACCTGTAGACACAATAATACCACTTAGTACTGTGCACACACGAGCACTGAGTAGTATTAGTGCTGTAATGTGGACCTATAGTTTCACAGTTTCTTCAATTAAAGCCTTGTTCATGCATCCAACACAAGTCTCCTAGAAACATATGAATCTAATGTTACAAAAACATTTAAAAATGTTTCCTGAATAACTTTTAATCAGATATTGTGCAATGATAGAAAGAATTTTGGGCTAGTTTTAAAAACATCGCGCTAGAAGCAGGCCCCGCCCAGATAACTGGCCACAACCCCAGGATGAATGAATCACCATTGGGAGTTTTTGCTAATTGTACTCGTTTGCGGGCCTTTGAGGAGGCTCCAGATATTATGCTGAAACTTTTGGGTGCAAGGACACTACTAGGCATGTTTTGAAAGGTTCTGAATGATTTATTTTAAAATTTACTAAGAAACTGACTACAGTACCCCAATCTAACTCGAAAATAATTTTGTATATTTTTTAAAAAGTCATTATCAGTAATTTAAAATCGGGTTACTCACAGGTGGTGGATTGACACTGATTTAAAAGGCTTATTTTTTGTGATAAAACCCATTTTCAGCTGCATTAATCAAACTGCACCAGGTCACCACTCTTAAATATATCAAGGAATACTTTTTAAAGCAATTCTTAAAAAAAATTATGTTTTAAAGACTGCCCGCTTGCGCCGGTTCATGGCAGATTTTGCGTTTGGAGATATGCAAATGAGTTTGAGTGGAAACTATGGGGAAAAAAACCACTTTTGAAAACGGCTGCAATTGGCAGCGGAATATTCGATTGTGGCCAAAGCGGAAACTCTACCCCTGTGTTTCCTTATTAGCTGTGTCCCCAAGCTATACAGTCATCAAGTAGAGACAGGTATTATAACACTGCATGCTGCCAATCTGGCTGCCATCAGATATCAGCAGACATCAGTCTAATAGACAGTGGGTAGAATAATCACACTCATTCTAAACAGCAGGAACAGTGTGAATAATACTCCAGTAATGTTGTTGAGTGATTTTCAATACAAGCAGGACACTATAACCTCTGAAAGTTAGAGATCTGTGCAGTTTTGTTCTTCATTTACACTTCCAAGAACATTCGAACACTTGAAAAGCTGTACAATTCATATTGGCCCCTCTGAGATTTGCAAGAAGGAAGTGATTTTAAAAATAACACATCTCTCACGTTCAATATTCAAAGGAAAAAAACACAAAGCTACAAATCTTTACAAACCAGTAGTAGACACAGTCAGTGGATTCATTTTCAAAATGTGGCTGCAGATGAGTAGTTAGCTCAGGGGCATGGCTCTTTCTGACGCAGAAAGCAGAAACCCAACCACTTTCTCATCTGTCGGTTGGTGGCTTGTCAGAGATAATCCAGGACTCCTGAACTTGGTTTGAGTGATGTGCGTAATATATCTCTGTGAAAGTCCCCAAACCATCCACAGTCACTGCATTTAATCCCATTTAACTGAATTTAACTGAAATCTTCTTCTGAGTATCTTGATATTCCGCTTAAAGGCTTGTATTTATCACATCTGTCAGAAACATTTCAAAGCACTTCAAGTACAATGAATTGCTTCAAAGTGCAGCAACGGCTGTTATGTAGGCAAATCAGACAGCCATTTTACACACAGCAAGATCCCACAAACTGTCATTAAATGATTGACCAATTAATCTACTTGTGACAGTGGTGATTGAGGGAAGAACATTACCCATTGGGAGAATTCCTTGAATACTGCCATGTGATCTTTTAATGCCTACCTGAACCATTAGAACAGGCAGACAGAACATCAGTTTAATATCTTATCCAAAGGACAGCATATTTTATAATGCAGAACTCTCTGAATACTGTACTGGAGTGTCAGTCTAGTTTCAAGTCCTGAAACGGGACGTCAATCAAAGTGGATTTTCAATTAAAGATGTATGAAGGGTACCGAAGGTAAATTAAATGTACAATATCTTTGTTGGATGAAGAAGCCAAAAAAATCTATGGTGATAAACAGGAGTCAGTTCCATCAGGCAAATGGCAGATACAGTATAATGCCTATTTTATAGACATTATAATACCAGTGCTACAATACAAAGACACAGAATCTCATGATATATTGGTTGTGTATTATACCTTATGGGTAATTCCAGCTTTTGATTTATGATGTAAGTTGAAAATGTAAATTTTCCACAGTTTACCGTAGGATTATGCATTGTTATCAACACCTAAAACAGATTACAATAGCAAAATACTGCGGATGCTGGAAATCTGAAATAACAACAGAAAATGCTGGAAACACTCAGCAGGCCAGGCAGCATCTGTGGAGAGAGAAACAGAGTTAACGTTTCAGGTCTGGGACCCTTCGTCAGAACTGGAAAAAGTTAGAGATGTAACAGGTTTTAAGCAGGTGCAGAGGCAGGGAAAGGGGGGGGGAGGAGGGGAAGGAATTAAAGGGATATTCTGTGCTAGTATGGAAGGCAGGAAAGATTAAATGTTGCAAATGGGGATGGCAGAATCATCAACAGCTACCGCCTGAAAAAATGGGGGCGGGGGTTATAGTCTGAAATTGTTGAACTCTATGTTGAGTCCAGAAGGCTGTAAAGTGCCTAATTGAAAGATGAGGTGCTGTTCCTCGAGCTTACGTTGAGCTTCATTGGAACAGTGTAAGAGGCCGAGGACAAAGAGGTCAGAGTGGGAGTGGAGCGGAGAATTAAAGTCACAAGCAACCGGAAGCTCGGGGTCACCCTTACGGACTGAATGGAGGTGTTCCGCAAAGTGGTCACCCAATCTGCGTTTGGTGTCCCCAATGTAGAGGAGACCGCATCGTGAGCAGCGAATACAGTATACTAAATTGCAAGAAGTACAAGTAAATTACTGCTTCACCTGGAAGGGGTGTTTGGGACCCTGGACAGTGGGAAGGGAGGAGGTAAAAGGGCAGGTGTTGCATCTCCTGCGCTTACACGGGAAGGTGCCGTGGGGAGGGGAGCGGCTGCTGGAGATTGAGGAGAGGACCAGGGCATTGCAGAAGGAGTGCTCCCTTCGGAATGCTGAAAGGGGAGGTGAGGGGAAGATGTGTTTGGTGGTGGGATCACGCTGGAGGTGGTGGAGGATGATCCGTTGAATGTGGAGGCTGGTGGGGTGAAAGGTGAGGACAAGGAGAACCCTATCATGGTTCTGGGAGGGAGAAGGGGTGAGAGCAGGAGTGCGGGAAATGGAACGGACACGGTCGAGGGCCATGCCAACCATGGTAAAGGGGAATCCTCGTTTGAGGAAAAAGAAAGACATGTCGGAAGCACTAGTATGGAAGGTGGCATCGTCAGAACAGATGCGGTGGAGACTGAGAAACTGAGAGAATGGAATAGAGTCCTTACAGGAAGTGGGGTGGGAGGAAGTGTAGTCCAGGTAACTGTGGGAGTCAGTGGGCTTGTAGTGGATGTTTGTTGATAGCCTATTGCCAGAAGTGAAGACAGAGAAGTCAAGGAAGGGAAGGGAAGAGTCAGAGATGGACCATGTGAACGTGAGGGAAGGGTGGAAATTGGAAGCAAAGTGAATGAAATTTTCTAGTTCAGGGCGAGAGCAGGAAACGGCACCAATACAGTCATCAATGTAGCGGAAAAAGAGGTGAGGGAGGGGACCTGAGTAGGACTGGAACAAAGAATGTTCCACATATCCCATGAAAAGGCATAGCTAGGGCCCATGCGGGTTCCCATAGCAACACCTTTAATTTGGAGGAAGTGAGTGGAGTCAAAGGAGAAATTGTTCAATGTGAGAACAAGTTCAGCCAGGCAGAGGAGGGTGGTGGTGGATGGGGACTGGTTGGGTCTCTGTTCAAGGAAGAAGCGGAGTGCCCTCAGGCCATCCTGGTGGGGGATGGAGGTGTAGAGGGATTGGACGTCCATAGTGAAAAGGAGATGGTTGGGACCAGGAAACTGAAAACTGTTAAAGTGGCGGAGGGCGTCGGAAGAGTCGCGAATGTAGGTGGAAGAGACTGGACAAGGGGAGACAAATAGAGTCGAGATAGGAAGAGATAAGTTCCATGGGACAAGAAGAGGCTGAAACGATGGGTCTACCAGTGCAGCCCTGTTTGTGGATCTTGGGAAGGAGGTAGAAGCGGACTGTGTGGGGTTGGGCTGACTATGAGGTTGACAGCCATGGAGGGAAGATCTCCAGAGAAGATGAGGTCATTGACAGTCTTGGAAACAATGGCTTGATATTTGGTAGTGGGCTCATGGTCCAGGTGGAGGTAGGAGGAGATGTCAGAGAGTTGGCGTTCAGCCTCCGCATGGTAGAGGTCGGTTCACCAAACAACAACAGCACCACCCTTGTCAACAGGTTTAATGATAATGTTAGGGTTGGATCGGAGAGAACGGAGCACTGCAAGTTCAGAGGGAGGTAGGTTAGAGTGAGTGAGCGGAGCATAGAAATGGAGACGGCCGATATCATGCCGGCAGTTAGCATTGAAAAGATCTAGAGAGGGTAAGAGGCCAGAGGAAGGGGCCCAGGTAGAACGAGAATTCTGAAAGCAGGAGAAAGGGTCAGCCATACGGGGGGATGACTCCTGGCCAAAGAAGTGGGCACAGAGACGAAGGCAATGGAAAAAAAGAGATCTGGTCATTATCACTTTGCTGATTGTGGGGTCTTGCTGTGCGCAAACTGGCTGCCGCATTTACTACCTTACAGCAGTGACTATGCTTCAAAAGTACTTCAGTGGATGTAAAGAGTTTTGGGATGTCCTGGGGTCGTGAAAGGCGCTACATAAATGCAAGTTCTTTCTATCTTTACATGAGTTTAGATGAGTTTGTAGAGTTGCTATCTGTTTGTTAGTTTACCATTCAGAGGAGTTCAAACGATAGTCCTGCAGTGAGCATATCACTGTATTACATTACTGTTAGATCATTTGCTTGTTCGTTGTTTATTTAAGAAATTTGTTTCATGTTTTATACATCAAAGTCTACTGTGACCATCAATTCACGTTCAGAGACTGAATGAAAATCTTTTAGTGCATAATCTGGTTCAGTACCTAAGAACCATTAACAAACAGGGCTTGTTGGTAGTTAACCCATTTGAGAAACTGTAACAAAAAACAGGTATTGTTGCCAAAAGTCATTTTGAAACTATCGCTTCAAAATGTGGTCCTTCTGCATGGGAATCTATTAACCAGCTAGATGCATTCATTACCAGAACTTTTCCTGGAGAACCAGGCTAAAATAGACACTCTCAAAGCCTTGAGGTGTTGGGACTCACCCATGAACGTGGTCTAAAACAATCTTTGGTAAAATATTTTTGGATCTTTTCAAGCCTAACAAGAGCTTGAGAATAACTATCATCCTCAAAACTCAGAAGTTGTACCATGACAATGAATATTATGTAACATTATGTCTCCCCAACAATGCTCGTTAATATGCCTTATTCTTTATTTTAAAAATAGATGACAAGGTCTACCTCTAATCAAATCGATCGCACTTCCTCTAGATCCCTCGATCTCTCGACCAGCATTCCATGTGAGTGCAGCTCCTTATTGGGACCACGGAATTGCCACAAGCGTTCAACCCTCCCATCCAAGATAGATGAATTGTCAGGAGAAATTGGAAAATAAGGGGAGAAATTCGGTATCACCTCGTTTGGGGCGCTATTATCGGCCGGGCGCAAAGTTTAGCGCCTGCCGCTAATTATCGCCTCCGACTGCAAACTTGGCTTCTATTGCCCCTGGAGGTGATTGGAGCACTAAATCAGGCGCTACACACCTCTCTTAAGGCGCTAATGCCGAGGAGCGAAGCACTACCTCAGAGCGCTGGCGAAGCTCATGTGATGTCAGTCAGCAATGGAAAACAGACACACTGGCGCCGGCCATTTCTTAAAGGAGAGGGTTGATCTTGCTCTCCATCCACACCCTGCTCATTGCAGCCTTGAATCTTGGCCTGGAGAGACCTGTACATCAAATCTGCTGGAAAGAACAATGGAGAGACCCAGGGAAAGATCTTAGAGTGCAGCCCCCATAGTCTCTTCTAAATTGATGCAAGGAAGGTCAAATCAAAATTGTAATGTATACAACATTGAAGGGACTACTTTGTTTTGCGGATGTACATCCTTAGTTGCGAGCGTATATAACAGACGCGTATCGATTTGTATAGTCAGTGCCGAAGTTCCAGTTAACCAGTAAAGATCACTTGAAGTTACTCTCAGTCTCTGCTGCTTTATTATTTTATGTAGTTGTGTATAGCGGTACAAACACAACAAATTGGCGACGAGAATTATGAACCTACGTCTTCCTATTCTGGCATCGCATCCAGAGGACACCGAAACTTGGAAGAAAGGAGCGAGAAGGTAGAGAAAACAGAGTACGCTTGCTAAGCTAGGCAGGGGATACGTAAGTCAAGTGAAAAGTGCACAGGACTTGCATGATGCTAGCTAACTAATAAAGAAAGAAAAACGGGTTTGGAAAAAAAAAATGGCGATGATTGGCACTATTGCAGCATTTGATAGCAGCATTGAAGACTGGGCAACTTACATTGAAAGAGTGGAGTTGTACTGTGAGGCTAACGGAGTGGAGGTAGAAAAGAAAGCCACTGTTTTGCTGACTGTTATGGGCGCAAAGACATATGGGCTGCTACATAGTTTATTAACCCCTGAAAAGCCAGCAAACAAAACATTCAAACAAATAGCGGACACACTCCAAGACCATTTATCAATGGAAGCAGCAGCACGTGGCGTTTTAGAAATTCAACAAAAATCCCTGGAATATTCAACTAATAAAATGTCACTGAAACAAGAAAAGAAGTGTTATCGCTGTGGCAAAATGTCACATGACCACAATGACTGTTGGTTTAAAGACAAAGGGCTAGATTTTCAGTATAGGCAGTTTTGGGGCGCTAATCTTAGCGCCCGCCCGAAGTTAGCGCCCGCCCCAAAGTAGCGCCCCGTTGCCGGAAATTCAGTGGCTTCGCCCTAAGAGGTTGGTGGAGCGCTAAAAGAGGCGTTCCACTACTATCTTTAGGCGCTAAGCCGGCGGTCCAGAGGGATAGCGCCCAGGCGGGGCGCAGCGCGGGTGCGGTCATTTTTGGACTGACAGCAGACCCCGTGGCGCCGACCAGCTCTTAAAGGGGGAAGGGACGAGTTGGTCTGCTGCCACGCCCTGCACACTGCAGCCTTGCAAAGAGGCCTCAACACTGCTGCTCAGCCCCAGGGAGTCATGGCAACGCCAGAGAAGGCCCGTCAGCATGCCCTGCGCTTCTCAGAGGGTGATCTGGACATAATGGTCACAGCTCTGGAGGTGAGGCGCAAGATCTTGTTCCCAGAGAGTGGGAGGAATCCAACCCACCATGACTACACCAAAGCCTGGAAGCAGGTCGCCCAGAGGGTGACGTTCACCGGCGATGCCCCCAGGACCCACAAACAATGTCGTAAAAAATACAACGCCCTGACCAGGATTGTCAGGGTGAGTACCCTTTCCAGTCTCCTCCTCATTCTTGCATGTACACCTGACATGATGGGCAAAGGGAGCTGAAAGTCCTATTGGCCAGCCCTCAGCCAGCAGCATTGGGACAGTCATGAGCATCAATTGGCCATTCGGCACTCTACACTCTGGCCAAGCTATTCCACCATGGGAGGCTGTGCACACTACATCAGGGCTTCACACTGGCCAAGCTATTCCACCATGGGAGGCAGTGCACACTACATCAGGGCTACACTGCGCACTTACAGCCCGTCCTTTCTCTTGCAGGTTAAAGTAGCCTTTAATCGCCAGGCCCGTGCCAGGGGTGGCCGCGCCAAGCTGCAGAAGCTCACTCGGCTGGAGGAGCGCGTGTGTGTGCTCATGGGAGCCCGTGTGATCGTCCCCACAGCGTGCGGAGTAGCCGACCCTCCACTGCCCGGCAATGGTAAGGACCTCGCCTTTTGGCCCTCTCGCGTCGCACTGGCCCATCCGAGCTATCTCCTTTGCCACTGTCCCACCAATGCGCTGAATGCCACCAGTCCTAACTCCCTTGCTGACGCCGTCTCCTCACTCTGAAGCTACTCTTGTGCATTCCTGCTTTCAGCTGGTGACGACCAGGACCCTGAAGCTGCCAGTGACAGCACCTCCGAGCAGGAGGAGGAGGAGGAGCAAGCCGGACCATCGGGGGAACAGTCACGTCCCGCAGGAGAGGAGAAAATGCTTGACACCTCCTCACTGGACGAGTGCCTGGAGGAACTGTCGCAGGGCAATGCAGCTTCTGGGACCAGTGGCGTCCAGCCACCCAGGAGCCGTGCGCGTGGCCCGCGGCCTTCCCCCCAAAGGGGGCAAGGATCAGAGGGGAGTGCTGCTGATCGGCACACTCGCCGCCACCAACGTGGCAAGGGTCCCCTAGTTCGGCCCCCTCCTCCCCAGCGGGAGAGTCGCGACTCCAGTCCGGACACCTTCACCTCGGAGGAGGTGCGGAAGCTAGATAAGATGGCCGAGGATTCGGACCGGCGCCACACGGAGCTCATGAGCGTGGTGGGGCGCATGCCTGAGGCCATCGAGTCGCTGGCGACCAGTGTGCGCGAGTTCGGGGCAGCAACTGCCGCGAGTGGCGGCATGCTGACTGATGCCGTCAAGACCCTGGCGGATGTGATGCGGGCGCACACCAGGACAACAGGGGCACTCACTGCTGCCACACGCACTGTCTCAGGCAGGCATCGCCAGGGCAGCCGCCGCGCTGGACCATCCCAGCAAGCCGCCCCTCGGCTAATTGTTGCGGATCCTGCAGTGCGGGCCCGGCCGAGTGCCACCGCGCCACAGCACCAGCCAGCGCATCCCAGACGCCAGCTGGCCCACATTGCGCCATCCGTCGCCGCCAGTCCCCCACTGGGGCGTCAAGGGCAAGCGGCTGCAGCTGATGGTGGCCAGGCTCAGGTGCGCCACTCAGCAGACGGCCCCTCGAGGCCCAAACGCCGTGTAGGCCGCTCCCCAGCGGCATCTGGCGGAAGGGCATCTGAGCCTCAGGCGCCTTCCCCCAGCCTCGCAGCAGCCACTGGGCAGAGCTTGCAAAGGAACAGCAGGCTGGGCAGGGGAGGCAAAAGGCTGGGCAAGGTCTCGCCCTCGCGGGCCACTCAGTAGAGGGTGTGGCCAGCTTTCCTTTTATATGGCGGTGGCCATCTTTATTTTGCCCATGGTTGTGTTGTTGGAGGGCTTATTTTTTGCGTTAGGCCGACGTTGAGGCCCGGTTTGAAGAAATGTGGAGTGACTCCTCCCCAGTTTGTGGGAGTGAGTCGTTTGTTGGGCTTTTTGTGGGGCCCGTTTATTGTTTTTGGGGATTCATGTGGGAAGGGCTTTTCATTTTTGTGTATTAATAATTATCTTTATTCATGCAGTCTCCATGGTTGTTCTTCTTAGTGTTTGTTGGCTTTGCCGGCTGAGGGCTTGCGGAGCGGCTGCATTCATCTTCCCTCATGGCCCCTGGCCATTCCCTGACAGGGGGCTTAGAAGTACCGTGTAATAAGGTGGCGTCGTGCGGCCCTTGGCCCTGGTCGCTCCCTCCTGGGAACGTACTCCTGCTCCTCCTCCTCCTCCTCCTCATGCTCCTCCTGCTCCACCTCCTGAGGTGCTGGTCCAACGTCAGGTGGCAGTGCCTGTGTCCTGCGGATAGCCAGGTTGTGTAGCATGCAGCAAACCACCACAAATTGGGAGACCCGGTCCGGCGAATACTGGAGAGCTCCTCCGGAGTGATCAAGGCAGCGGAACCGCTGCTTGAGGACCCCAATAGTTTGCTCGATGATGTTGCGGGTGGTTTGATGGCTCTCGTTGTAGGCCTCTTCAGCAGCGGTCCTGGGCGCGCGGGGCGGGGTCATGAGCCAGGTGCACAAAGGATAGCCTTTGTCCCTGAGTAGCCATCCTCTTGGGGGAGGCTGTGCCTGGAACATGTCATGCACAGTACTCTGCCGCAGGATAAAGGCATCGTGGCTGCTGCCTGGGAAGCTGGCATTGACTGCCATGATGCGCTGCTTGTGGTCACACACCAGCTGCACATTCAGAGAATGGTAGCCCTTCCTGTTGCGATACTGCTCACCATGCTCCAGAGGGGCCCACAAAGCCACATGCGTACAGTCAATGGCGCCCTGCACCAAGGGGAATTCCCCGAGTCTGGAAAATCCCAATGCGTGCTGATGCTGGCTCTCCAGGGCCATGGGGAAGGAGATGAATTGGCTTCTCCTTCTGAACAGTGCTTCGGTCACCTGGCGGATGCAGCGATGCGCGCCGTACTGGGAGATGTTTGCTATGTCCCCAGCAGCGTATTGGAAGGAGCCGGTGGCATAGAAGTTCAATGCCACCGTCACCTTCACTTCCACCGACAGAGACGTCCTGCACCTGAGCTTTGGCCGCAGATCTCAGCGAAGCAGGTGGCAGATCTCTGCAATCACCTCCTTTCGGAATCGGAGCCTTTTAACACATCGCGCGGCACTCATGTTTAGGTAGGAGCGCTGCTGGCGGTATAGCCTGACTGGGTAAGGCCTACGTGGCCGACGCCTGTAGCCCCCTCTGCCTCTAGCCAGGACTGCCCCTCTCACAATGCGTCTGCGAGCCCTACGGACATGGAGCTGCAGCTCCGCATTGGCACCCCATGCAACCCCCATCAAATCCTGGCAAACACTCAAATTTCCAAAAGGCCACTTGCAGCGCTCTGGCCTGAGTCCAAAAATACCTGAGCTCTTGCTGCTTGAAACCAGTTAGCTATCCTCCTTGTTGTGTCTCCAGAAATGCGTTGCACAAGAGTGTTTTCTGAAAAAAGGCTGGCCTTTATACTGGAGAGCACGTCCCCTTTAATTTGCGCCCCCCGGGGCCCGCGCTGGTTGTGTTGCGTTCCTTTTTCCAAACGCTCCGGCCGCCAGCCGCACAATGGGGCGGTCCGACTGAAGTTTGGAATCGGGGCGGCCAAAGGGCGTTGCACGAGGATGTGACGTCATTTTCTGCGCGCGCATCCGGGCGGGCGCTAAACTTTGCGCCGGCGCTAACGGGCAACTTAATTTGGGGCGGGGCGCAAACTGCGCTGCGCACGGGCGCTACACGCATAGCGCCCGAACATCACTTCTCTTAAGGCGCTAACTGCTGGCGCTAGCAACTGAAAATCTAGCCCACAGACTGCAGACAAAGTGGCAGATATGGGCACATTGAAAGAGTCTGCAAAGCAAATAAGAAGCAGAAAACTGATACAATACAGAGTAACAAGAAGGTACATCAAGTGACTGAAAACAAGAAACCTTTCAAAGAAAGATACAAGAAGGTACACCACGTGACTGGAAACAGTTCAGATTTTAAAAAAGTGACACAGACTCAGAGGAAGAGGATTTGGCTTGTCTGAAACTACACAGTGTGAAAGAAACAGATGATCACAGAATAATATGGATCACTCTAGAAGTGGCAGGAGTTAGGCTGAAAATGGAGTTAGACACAGGCTCAGCTTTAACAGTGATCTCTGTACATGACTACAAACGACTGTTTTCTCACATACCGCTAAGGCCAACTAAAGTACTGTTAAAGACATATACAGGACAAAGAGTGTGGCCCAAAGGTAAAATAAAAGTGACAGTGACATACAAAGAAAAAAAAATACCGCAATTGAACCTCTATGTACTGAAAAATGGAGGACCACCATTGCTGGGACGCAAATGGCACAGGAAAATACAGTTGGATTGGCACACCATCCAAGCACTGTTTGTGTCAGCAAAGGAGGACAGCAACGCCACTCCTGAGAGACTGTCACAAATACTCTCTGACTCTCAGGAAGTGTTCAAGAAGGGAATAGGAACACTTAAGGGCATGAAAGCAAAAATTAAGATTGAGGAGAACGCAAATCCAAAGTTCCACAAGGCCAGACCAGTGCCTTATGCAATTCGCCCTTCAGTAGAAGCAGAGCTGGAGAACTTGGAGCAGTTAGGGTTCTTGTCCAAGGTGGATTGGAGTGAATGGGCCACACCTATAGTTCCAGTGATGAAGAAAACCTCCAGCACAAAACCAGGAAAGCCAAGAAAAGTGCGCATCTGTGGAGACTTTAAAGTGACTGTTAACCCAGTCCTCCACACAGTACAGTACCCATTGCCTCGCATTGAGGACATCTTTGCTTCCCTGTCAAGAGGGGAACGCTTCACAAAGATTGACTTGGCCCAGGCCTATCTCCAAATGGAAATTGATGATGCATCAAAGAAGTACATGACAATAAATACGCACAAAGGCCTTTACCAGTACAATCGGCTGGTATTCGGAATAGCATCAGCTCCTGCAATCTGGCAAAGGGCAATGGACCAAGTCCTGCAGGGGATCCCAGGTACTCAGTTTTATCTTGATGACATCATCATTACTGGCAAGAATGACAACGACCACCTTTCCAACCTCGAAAAGGTGCTCATCAGGTTACAGGAGGATGGGCTCCGAGCGAACCGAGACAAGTGTGAGTTTTTCAAAAAGGAAATCTCATACTGTGGACATGTGATTGACAAGGATGGTTTACACAAGTCTCCAGACAAGATTGAAGCTGTGATTAATGCACCAACACCTGAAAATGTGTCTCAGTTGAGATCATATCTTGGACTGGTGAACTACTATCATAAGTTCTTGCCCAACCTATCCACAGTGTTACATCCACTAAATGCACTGCTACAGACAGGGTCACAATGGAAGTGGAGTGACAGCTGTGAACAAGCTTTTCAAGAGAGTAAAAGACTCATTACTTCAGAAGAGGTGCTAGCTCACTTTGACCCATCCTTACCTATTCGACTGGCATGTGATGCTTCACCCCATGGCATTGGTGCCATGTTGTCACATAAGTTCCCAGACGGCTCAGAAAGACCAATAGCCTTTGCCTCAAGATCATTGACAACAGCTGAACGCAATTATGCACAGATTGACCGAGAGGCCCTCAGCCTTGTGTGGGGAGTCAAGAAATTCAACCACTACTTGTATGGTCAACAGTTTACACTGTTAACTGACCACCAGCCTCTCGTTTCAATCTTCAACCCAAGGAAGGGCGTTCCAGTGATGACGGCACAACGGCTGCAGCGATGGTCACTCTTCCTAGGGGCTCACCTCTATGACATTGAATATAAGGGGACGAAGCAACATGGCAACGCCGATGGTTTGTCACGCTTACCACTGCCGACCTCAGAGAGAACTACAACAGTTGACTCAGCAGAGGTATTTCACACAACAATAGTTGAGCAGCTACCAGTGACAAACTCCTTCATTGAAAGAGAAACACGCAATGACCCTACATTGTCAAAAGTTTATGACATCACTGTGAAGGGATGGCCAGCGCATGGTGACTCATTGTTTCCAGCATTCTCAGCTAGGAGGGAGCAGTTATCAGTGTGTCGGGGAACACTGATGTGCGGCTCACGAGTTGTGATTCCTCCCAAGCTTCGTAACCGAGTGCTAGATGAACTGCATGAAGGCCACTTAGGTACGGTAAAGATGAAAAGCCTTGCACGTGGATACGTATGGTGGCCGGGAATTGACAAACAGATCGAGGACCTGACAAAGAGCTGCTCAGGATGTCAAAAGGTCCAGAACGCACCACCACAAGCCCCTCTCCATCCATGGAATGGCCCTCATCACCATGGCAACGTGTTCACATCGACTTTGCTGGACCGTTCATAGAAACATAGAAACATAGAAGATAGGAGCAGGAGTAGGCCATTCGGCCCCTCGAGCCTGCTCCGCCATTCAACGAGATCATGGACACCATGTTCTTGATTGCAGTCGATGCACATTCCAAATGGCCCGAGGTCATTAAAATGAAATTAACCACATATGAAAAGACCATTTCAGTTCTGAGGACCATGTTCGCTAGAAATGGCCTACCAGAACAAATCTGCACAGACAATGGACGACAATTTGTCTCTGACGAATTCCAAGGTTTCATGAGGAAAAATTATATCAAGCACTACACATCTGCCCCGTACCATCCAGCTACAAATGGCTTGGCAGAAAGATTCGTACAGACTTTCAAGAAGGCCATCAAAGCAATGTACAGCAAGAATCTACCACTGCAACACAAGATAGACAATTTCCTCTTTGCTTATCGGAACGCAGTACACGGAGCCACTAATCAGACTCCAGCGATGATGTTTCTGAACAGGAACCTGAGATCTCGCATGGACCTTCTTAAACCGAATGTACGTCGTGATGTAGAGAACAAACAGTTCAAACATTTGAATGCTAAGCCAACAAGAAGCTTCAGTGTGGGACAGTCAGTTCTTGCTCGTGATTTCCGGACGGAAAAGTGGCAACCAGGGACAATATCCACAAGAGAGGGACCACTGATGTATACTGTGGATGTGGGAGAGAACGTTTTGAGATGTCATGAGGACCAAATTCTGGATGTTCAGGTGGAAAACACCCCTATACCTCGCCCAGACTCACCTGATATGGAAACAAATGCTCCTGATTCATCAGCATCAGCACCAGCCTCATCCACAGCTGAGATCTCTACCTGTGCTGATAGCTCACCTGATGCACCTGTACCTGTACAGCCTCATTCCCCAAAGCAAAAGAGTCTGGAGAGACGTTACCCAGAGAGGCAGAGGAGGCCTCCCCAGAGACTTGACTTGTAAAAGGGTTGTTGACAAAATAAAATGTTATGTTGGAATTTGAATTTTGTTATTTTAAGAAAACAAAAAGGTTACTATAAAGGCAGGCTCTGTATGTTAATTATAGAAATTTTGTGTTAATATACTATTAAACTAAAGGGGAGGAAGTGTAATGTATACAACATTGAAGGGACTACTTTGTTTTGCGGATGTACATCCTTAGTTGCAAGCGTATATAACAGACGCGTATCGATTTGTATAGTCAGTGCCGAAGTTCCAGTGAACCAGTAAAGATCACTTGAAGTTACTCTCAGTCTCTGCTGCTTTATTATTTTATGTAGTTGTGTATAGCGGTACAAACACAACAAAAATGAACCTGCAAAGTGCTGCTCAGTACCCAAAACTCTTTCACACAGTGTTGAATCTCTCCAGAAGTCTATCTCTTTCTCTCAGAATGCGTGGTGCAAAAATGTCGCCGACAAAAAAATGCAGGAAGCGTTCGCCTTTAAATAGCGCTCCCCCAGTCCCTTCCCGACTGCAAAACGCTCCCCTCAACCTGTCGTTGCTAGCGGCAAGCAGTAAGGCAGGGGACGCCACTCAATATCTGGTCCGGGGCGCTACGGGGGGCATTGCACGCTCGACTGACGTCACAATCTGTGGGCGCAGGAGATCATGGCGGTAGTGTTTAGTGCCACCGCAATATGTCTGGTCAATTTCGCGAGCGGCGCAAACATCGCCGCTAATGGAAGGCGCAAAGCAACTGAATTTTTCCCCCTATGAGTCTAAATGGGATAGGGGAACAAAGGGAGCTAGGGGTACAGCTTCACAAATCATTAGATGTAGCGACACAGGTTAATAAGGCCATAAGAAACTCAAACCAGGCACTGGGGTTCATTTCTAGAAGAATTGAATTGAAAAGCAGAGAAGTTTTGTTAAACTTGTATAGAACCTTGGTTCGACCACACTTAGAGTACTGTGTGCAGTTCTGGTCTCCATATTACAGAAAGGAGATAGAGGCACTGGAGAAGGTGCAAAAAAGATTTACAAGCATGATACCAGAACTGAGGTGTTATAATTATCAGGAAAGGCTGTACAGGCTGGGGTCTTTTCTCTAGAAAAGAAGGCTGATGGGTGACCTGATAGATGTCTTTAAAATAATGACGCGTTTGATAGGTTAGATGCAGAGAAGATGTGGGTAATTTTAACCCCCAAAACGGGTGGGTTTGGGTCAAGTGGAATGGTAAAATGTAAAACATCTCAAAGCCGAACCCAACCCTACTCCAACCTGCCCACTGCCCATTTTAATAGAGGTGGGTCGGGGTGGGGGGCGGGGCAGACAATAAACCCATTCGCAGTAGGCGTGTCGCTCATTTAAATATTTTTATAAGGCTGCATGCTTCAGATGATATCTCTCTTCCAGCTTTAACGCTGGCCAGCTGGGTTTCCCAGGCCTCGGGAAACCCGGCAGCTAAAGGGAGGCGAGAACTGCTGCGTGGAAGAGGTAAGTACTTTTTTGGCACTGTTTGTGGGCCAGGAGCAACAGGAGTGCTTTCCCCCTGCCCCTCAAGCAAACCTGTTTCCAACTCCACGCGATCGAACACATAGCCTGCGATTGGACTCCCCCCCGCAATCACCGAATCCACCTCGCGATCACCTCCCTGATGTGATCACTGATCCCCTGTGATCATCGACACCCTCCCACTATCACCAACTCCCCTGCGATCACTGCCCCCCCTCCCCGCGATCATTTAACTGTAGCCTAGCATGAGGCAATGCCTTTACGAGGTGAAAATATGAGTAAAAAGGGATGGATTTGATATCTCCTTGAACTGGAGTCTGGAGAGAATTTAAAACTTCAGTAGCAAATGACTAAAGAGAAATTTACTCCATGCATAAAATTTTTAGATGGCTCTTGTGCAGGTGTCAAGTTATCTTGCCAATATAACGGATATAAATTTAGGGTTCTATCCTTAATGTTAACAGGCAAGCATTGAAACCTATGGAAATGAAACCAAATTGGGGGCGAAATTCAGCTTGTAGTGCAAACTGGGTAATAGGGAACCAGCGGCCTGTTTTACTGACTGCACAATTTTCTTTTGCATTGGAGAAGAGATCAGGTGGAGTGTAAAATGGACTGCCGATTCTGTTGTCTGCTGTTTCAATATAACATCGATGAAATTGTTTTATTTTTAAGGTAGTTTTTAAATGTTAAGGCCCAATGCTCCCCTTGTAGCAATGGGAAAATGGGTTAAATTTGACTTGAACCCATTACATGTGGTTTGCATCTCCCCCACCCCCTCAACTCAATTACTGCAGCTGTTAGAACAATGTAATTTGGATTCAAGGCAGGGCTCGATTGCCAGTGCAGAGTGTTCATCATGCAGTTTTCCCACAGAGATATGAATAGAAGATAGTTTTGAAAAAGAGCACGGGAAAGGCCTAAATTAGAATCTGAGCACAAGGCTGACCATTTCCCTGAAGAAACATTTTTTTTTAAATGTACGAATCATATTGGCCCGGATATTGCTGTCAGCGGCGAAGTGATGGCGGTTAGCACTGACCTCGAAGAAAGTTGTCCACAAGGATTTAGTGGGCTCTGTGGCACCGATTTCCCTTATTCTGATGTCAGTTTTAATCTGGTGTCATTTATAGGGGACCTGTGGCCTCCAGGAACAGTGAAGTCATCAAGCAGGCTCAGCAGCCATTCAGATTGACAAATTCTCACCGACAGCAAACCAGGAAGTATAAAGCACTGATTATCATTCACTTTTAAAACATTTTACAGGGAACAAAATAAAGTTTGGGACAGACACATTAAGGTAGAAGCTGAGATATCATAAACAAACTTAAAAAAATATATATTTTTTATTGTTTTAAAAATCTATGCAATTTTTATCATGGAATAGAGGGAATGATACTCCACACTTATAAAATTAGCTTTTCAGGGCCAGAGAAGTTGTTCAGCAGTAATTGTGACTTATTACACCATTAAAAACTCAGTTATACCTCATTCAAAAAGGCTTAACTTTTTCAATTATTTTTATAGCAAGAATAGTACGTAAAAAGTTGAAGTTTACGTCAAATCACTAATTCTGTGTTGATTGCATCTGTGAAGACTGCAACAGCGCATCCTGTGGAGGAGCAGGGTATCACTGACAGCGACTTCTGGGTTTCCCCATTTAACTGCGTATGTGCAGACGCCAGCAGTTGCTGTCAGTTTTTCACAGTAATGAGGGCAAACACTACCGGTTTCACCGTCATTACAACCGCAAATTCCAGGCCATTATAATGACCCAGATTTTTCTGAAGCGGTGAAGGAACTGTGCTTGCCGTTCACTATGCTGACAGTTGTCCACAGAGTTTTCGCAGGTGTGGTGCCCTCCACAGTGGATCTGTGGTGTCTGTGAGCAGGGAAAGCGAGGCTTCAACCAATCAGATTGAAGAATTCTTACTGAGCCACGCAGAGTCTAAACATGAAGTATAAATTAGATTTAAAACATGTACAGAATGCAAAATAAAGAGAGGGAATTAAAGTTAGGATTAAGAGAGAGCAATAAAAGAGACAGACAGTAAAATTAAAAAAATATGTATATTTTTAAATCTACAACACTGAATTCTGAAGGAATGATTCTCCACACTTGTAAAATTAAATTTTCAGGGCCAGAGAGGTTGTTTGGCAGTAATTATGACAGATCATGCCATTAAAAATTCCCTTACACCTGAATGTGCTTTACTTTTTATAAATGTACGAATCATATTGACTTCATTTCCAAGTTCACATAAATAAAGTTTACAAGTGATTTTGTGGTTTTATATGCTACTTTTTCTGGCGTGTTTAGTGGGTAAGTACCGCAACTTCATGCCCTTACATTAATTTCAATGCCGGTTTTATCGGCAAGGTACTGTTCTAGTGCAGCTTGTGGAAGAACAGGGTAACTCAGAGAGGGTAACTTCCAGATTTCTGTGTTTAACTGCACATGTGCAGACTCTGGAAGTTGCTATTTGATTTACTCCATAATACCAGTGAGCGCTGTTAGCCTCACCGTTATTCTCAACACAAAATCCGGGCCATTAGCCATGGTTCCTGCTCCTGATCACTGTCAATGACCTCTGTTGTAACTGTGCAGGTCTGGGGAGGATAAGGTTGGGATGGTGCCATGGTCAACTGCCAAAAGGTGCAACTGAAACTGTGACAACTGTAAATGGCTCCTTGGTCCTACTGTACCTCGCCCGCCAGTGACAATGGAACTTCACCTCAGCAAGACTCACTGATTTCATAAGAAAGGAAAACAGAGGAGAAATAATTGAGAGGGGAACAGATGAAAAACAAAGAGATTGAGTTATTTACAGCCACCTAGTCCGTGTCTATAACTGTAAAGACCAAATCAGTTGATTACAGAACCTGCATTCATATTTTCAATGACCTTGAAATTTCATCATCGAATACTAATGATGGATGTTCAATGAGTTCATATGAAATTCCTTCCTTTGCTTTTTAAAGGAGTATTTACTTTTATTTTAACAATGGACTAGCACTCCCATTAAAACAGGGAAGGAAATGTGCTGGGCCATGGGGAAAGAGCAGGGGAATGGGACTAATTGGATTGCTCTTTTATAGAGCTGGCACAGACACGATGGGCCGAATGGCCTCCTGCTGTGCTGTATGATTCTGTAAAAGAATTTCATACAAAGAAATTAAATCTCAAAAAAATCTAGTATTCCACAGTGTTTTTTAATCCAAAGCAGGAGATGTGATCATATGATGTCATGCATATTCATTTGATGGCACCATTAATTTATAATTATCTTTTTTCTCCTGAAGCACCCCGCTTAGATATGTAATTTTATCAGCTGCACTTACTCAGATTACCTCATAACTAACTCTTGTCAGACCACACAGTGCTGATGGGAGACTTCCCGTTGGATCTAGATGAACCTGAAGCTGCAGTTACATTCCAGTCAGCAGAAAGAATTGGTTTCAATATAATCCGTGTTACTGAAGTCATTACTCCCGATAACGCACAAACCGTGTTAACAAGGTGAAAGGAATCTGCTTTAAAGTAATCTGATCCTACTGTTTGCAGCAGTTTAATACAATCTAACCATTCCGCTGGAGCTGTTCGTTTATCACACCCCAGTCTCAAGTGGCAGTAATGTTCACTGAAGAAGCTTTCTGCATCTGTCTGCCATGGGACCTATTTTACTGGCAGCAAATGGCATTAATGATTGATGGGAGATGTTTACTACTATTTTGTTATTCAGCAACGTGTTAAAAATATATTGGGAGATACGAATTATCGAAAATGGTTATCTCAATAGTGTATTTTTCAAAGCCATGTGACTCACAAATTGCATTTTTAAAAGTCATAAAGCTGAACATCTCCATCACTGCAACAATGAATTTTGCGTTCTTATGTAACATGAACTACATGGCATGTTTTGACACTTTATAAAATATAAAAGGTGCTAGCAACACAACAGGAAAACCCAAAGATTTTTTTTAAAAATTGATCTGTACGTTTCTGTTCCACTTTTTCAGATTTTCATACATTAAGAATGAGCAAAATGGAACAGGGTTAGATTCACATCAATCAAATTACCTCAGTGCAAATGAATAAAGGGGGAAATGAAAGGTCCAGAAGGAATTTAACAGCTTGAAAGCCCATCTTAAAATCAACACTTCAGCTTCCGAACACAGGCCATTTCAGCGAGTTACAGGACACAAACATAGGAGGAGGCCATTCAGCTCCTCGAGCCTGTTCCACCATTCAATCAGATCATGGCTGATTTGTATCTTAACTCCATTCACCTGCATTTGCTCCATATCCCTTGATACCCTTACCGAACAAAAAATTATCAATCTCAGTCTTGAAAATGTCAATTGTCCCAGCATCCACAGCTTTTGCGGGGGCAAGTTACAGATTTCCACTACCCTTTGCATGAAAAAGTGCTTCCTGAGTTCTCTCCTACATGGCCGAGCTCTAACTTTAATATTATGGGCTCTTGTTCTGGATTCCCCATCAGAGAAAATAGTTTGATCACCCCTCAACTTTCTAAACTCAAGGGAATACAAGCCAAATTTATTCAACCTGTTCTCATAATTGAACCCTTTAAGCACGGGTTTAATTCTGGTGAATCTGCGCTCCAACCCCTCAAACTTAATATCTTTCCTAAGGTTCAGTGCCCAGAACAGATATGTAGGCAAATCTCAGAGAAATGTACAAATAATAGGGTAATAATAATGGGGGATTTCAACTTCCCCAATATTAACTGGGATAGTCAGAGTGTGAAAGGCTCAGAGGGTGTAGAATTCTTAAAGTGCATCCAGGAGAGCTTTTTGAGCCAGCATGTAGAAAGTCCTACAAGAGAGGGGGCGGTACTGGACCTAATTCTAGGGAATGTGGCCGGCCAAGTGGAAAAAGTGCTAGTGGGTGAGCACTTTGGTGACAGTGACCATAATATGGTGAGATTTAAGGTGGTCATGGAAAAGGACAGGGATGGGCCGGAAATAAAGGTTCTAAATTGGGGGAAGGCTGATTTTAATAGGATAAGGCAGGATCTGGCCAAAATGGACTGGGATCAGCTACTTGTAGGAAAATCCGCATCGGAGCAATGGGAGGCTTTCAGAAGGGAGATTGAGATCATACAATGGCAACATGTTCCCGTAAAGGTCAAGGGTGGTTCCAAAAACCACAGGGAACCTTGGATGTCAGGGGATATAAGAGAATGGATTAGGAAAAAAAGGAGGGCTTTTGGCAGATACAAAAGGCTAAAGACGGAGGAAGCCCTAGAGGAGTACAAAAAGTGCAGGGGGATACTTAAAAAAGAAATTAGGAGATCAAGGAGGGGCCATGAAATAACACTGGCGAGCAAAATAAAGGTAAATCCTAAGATGTTTTATAAGTATATTAAGGGTAAGAGGATAACTAGGGAAAAAATAGGGCCCATTAGGGACAAAAGTGGCAATCTGTGTGTGGAGCCGGAAGATGTAGGAGGGGTTCTAAATGATTTTTTTGCATCTGTTTTCACTATGGAGAAGGACGATGTAGACATAGAAATAGGGCGGGGGGACTGTGATATGCTCGAACATATTAACATCAAGAGGGAGGAGGTATTGGCGGTTTTAGCATGCCTAAAAATGGATAAATCCCCAGGCCCGGACGAAATGTATCCCAGGCTGCTGTGTGAGGCAAAGGAAGAGATTGCGGGGGCTCTAACACATATATTCAGGACCTCTCTGGCCACAGGGGATGTGCCAGAGGACTGGAGAACCGCAAATGTAGTACCATTATTCAAGAAGGGAAGTAGGGAAAAACCGGGGAACTACAGGCCAGTGAGCCTAACATCAGTGGTAGGAAAATTATTGGAAAAAATTCTGAGGGACAAAATTAGTCTCCACTTGGAGAGGCAAGGATTAATCAGGGATAGTCAACATGGCTTTGTCAAGGGAAGATCATGTCTGACTAATTTGATTGAATTTTTTGAGGGGGTGACTAGGTGTGTGGATGAGGGTAACGCAGTGGATGTGGTATACATGGATTTCAGTAAGGCCTTCGATGAAGTCCCGCACAGGAGACTGGTCAAGAAGGTAAGAGCCCATGGAATCCAGGGTGCCTTGGCACATTGGATACAAAACTGGCTTAGTGGCAGAAGGCAGAGGGTGATGGTCGAAGGTTGTTTTTGTGACTGGTAGCCTGTGGCCAGTGGGGTGCCACAGGGATCGGTGCTGGGTCCCTTGCTGTTTGTGATCTACATTAATGACTTGGATATGAATGTAAAAGGTATGATCAGTAAGTTCGCGGATGATACAAAAATTGGTAGGGTGGTAAATAGCGAGGAGGGTAGCCTCAGTCTGCAGGACGATATAGATGGGTTGGTCAGATGGGCGGAACAGTGGCAAATGGAATTTAACTCGGAAAAGTGCGAGGTGATGCACTTTGGGGGGACTAACAAGGCAAGGGAATACACAATGAATGGTAAGACCCGAGGCAAGACGGAGGGTCAGAGGGATCTGGGTGTGCAAGTACACAGATCCCTGAAGGTGGCGGAACAGGTGGATAAGGTGGTAAAAAAGGCATATGGGATACTTGCCTTCATTAGCCGAGGCATAGAATATAAGAGCAAGGAGGTTATGATGGAGCTGTATAAAACACTGGTTAGGCCACAGCTGGAATACTGTGTGCAGTTCTGGTCACCACACTACAGGAAGGATGTGATCGCTTTGGAGAGGGTGCAGAGGAGATTCACCAGGATGTTACCAGGGCTGGAGCGCTTCAGCTATGAAGAGAGACTGGGCAGATTGGGTTTGTTTTCCTTGGAGCAGAGGAGGCTGAGGGGGGACATGATTGAGGTGTACAAAATTATGAGGGGCATGGATAGGATGGATACTGAGGAGCTTTTTCCCTTAGTAGAAGGGTCAATAACTAGGGGGCATAGATTCAAGGTAAAGGGCGGGAGGTTTAGAGGGGATTTGAGAAAGAACTTTTTCACCCAGAGGGTGGTTGGAGTCTGGAACTCACTGCCTGAAAGGGTTGTGGAGGCAGGAACCCTCACAACATTTAAGAAGCATTTGGATGAGCACTTGAAATGCCATAGCATACAAGGCTACGGACCAAATGCTGGAATATGGGATTAGATTAGACAGGGCTTGATGGCCGGCGCGGACACGATGGGCCGAAGGGCCTCTATCCGTGCTGTATAACTCTATGACTCTATGACTCTAACTGAATGCAGTACTCCAGATGGGGTCTGACCAAGGCACTATTCTTCTTCTTAGGCAGTCCCTCAGAACTGAGGATGACTTGTTTCCACACTAAAAATGAGATCTCAGGTGTCTGATGAGTCCAATGCGGGACCTACAGTCTCTGTCACAGGTAGAGCAGACGGTGGTTGAAGGAGTGGGTGGGTGAGGTGCTTGGGTTGACGTGCGCTCCTTCTGCTGTTTGCGCTTGGCTTCCGCTTGCTCCCGGCGAAGAGACTCGAGTATTCGGCGCCTTCCTGGATGCTTCTCCTCCACTTTGTGCGGACTTGGGCCAGGATTCCCAGGTGTCGGTGGGGATGTTGCACTTTTTCAAGGAGGCTTTCAGGGTGTCCTTGAAGCATCTCCTCTGCCAACCTGGGGCTCTCTTGCCGTGCCGGAGCTCCGAGTAGAGCGCTTGTTTTGGGAGTCTCGTATCGGGCATGCGGACGATGTGGCCCATCCATCGGAGCTGATCCAGCGTGGTCAAAGCTTCGATGCTGGGGACGTTGGCCTGAGTGAGAACACTGACATTGGTGTGCCTATCCTGCCAATGGATTTGCAGGATCTAGCGGAGGCAGCGTTGGTGGTACCTCTCCAGTGCTTTGAGGTGCCTGCTGTACATGGTCCATGTCTCTGAAGCATACAGGAGGGCGGGTATCATTACTGCTCTGTAGACCATGAGCTTGGTGCTGGGTTTGAGGTCCTGGTCTTCAAACACTCTCTTCCTCAGGCGACCGAAGGCCGCACTGGCACACTGAAGGCGGTGTTGGACTTCGTCATCGACGTCTGCCTTTGTTGACAGTAGGCTCCCGAGGTATGGAAAGTGGTCCACGTTGTCCAAGGCCTTGTCGTGGATTTTGATAATCGGGTTGGAGTACTGTGTGGCGGGGGCAGGTTGGTAGAGGCACTATACAACTGAAGCGTCACCCTCATTTTTGAATTCCAATCCCCTTGAGCTAAAAGCTAATATTCCATTAGCCTTTATGATTACTTATTGTATCTGTGCACTAGCTTTTAGTGATTTGTGTACATGGACACTTAAATGCCTGTAATCCTCTACAGCTCCTAATCTCTCACTGTTAAGAAACTATGCCGATTTGTCTTTCTCAGATCCAGGGTGGATCATTTCACACTTCCTCACATTGAACTTAGAAAAGCTGAGGCCCCGGTACAGATCCCTGAGTAATACCACTTGCCACATCCCAGAACACATCAGCAATCAAACCCTTTAGCACTAATCTCTGCTTCCTACCTCCCAACCAAATACCGACTCACATCACGGGATTATCGCCAATTCTGTCGCTCTAATTTTTTGAATAATCTCTTGTGCTGAACCTTATCAAATCCTGCTGGAATTGATAGATATCCCATTAACCGCCATACTAGAGACCTCCTCAAAAAATTCAACTACATTAGTCAGACATGACCTGTCCTTCAGAAATCCATGCCAACCCGCTTTGATCAGCCGATGCTTGTCCAAGTGCTCAGTCAGTTGAGACTTGGGGCAGAGAACTCTCTTTTTGAACATTTACCTGTGGCGTACCGATCACAGAAAGGACACAATCCACTTTCCGGTCCGTAGACTATAAATCAGGCGTCATGCCTTTAAGAAGGATCACACCTTTAAGAAACTCGATCTGCAACATAGTTAAGCCCAGAGCAGGGGAGGAGGAGTCGAAGCTGTGCACTGATGAAAGGCAGTCGTACTTTGTGTAGTCTCTGACTCCATTTTGTGTTCAGCATGCAGCCTCAACAATTAAACCTTTTCTGTTGAACCTCTCCGAGTTCAGTGCTTTTTGCCAGGAGTAGGTAGACTCCTACATTGGTGACCCTGACGCTCAGGACGACTCCTAAGCGTAACCATGGCTGACACAAACGCAGTTTCTGTGAAGCTGCCGGAGTTCTGGGAGAACCTGGCCACCGCCTGGTTCCTTCAAGCCGAATTGCAATTCCGACTCCGCGGCATCACCGCCGATGCAATGATGTACGACTACCTCCTCACCTCCCTGGGCAGCTCCATTCTCCCCGTGTTTGCGTGGGTTTACTCCGGGTGCTCCGGTTTCCTCCCACAGTCCAAAGATGTGCGGGTTAGGTTGATTGGCTATGATAAATTGACCCTTAGTGTTAGGGGGATTAAATACGTGGGGTTACGGGGATAGGGTGGGATATGTGTTGGTGTAGGGGATACGGGGATCGGGTGGGATATGTGTCGGTGCAGGCTCGATGGGCCGAAATGGCCTCTATCTGCACTGTGGGGTTTCTGTGATTTCTGTGAAACCCTCCGGAGGAAGGCAAGTACGCACATCTCAAGGCCGCGCTCATTAAAAAATTCACAGCCTCCCAATTCTTGCGCAACTGATACCTCCTCGACCTCCCGGGCCTTGGTGACTCCACGCCGTCAGACTTGCTCTCACACATGCTTGCTCTGACCGACGAGAAACCGCCCGGCTCCCTCTTCCGCACACTCTTTATCCGCCAACTACCTCCCAGCATCCGCCCGGCGATCGTGGCGTCCAGCCTCACGGACCTCGAGGCCCTGGCCGACGAAGCCGATAACCTCCTGTCCGCCAGCTCCAACCATGCCGTCACCCCCGACCTGGCCTCCGCAGCGTCGGCGCGCGCTCCACCCTCTATCGCGCGGCCACACAGCTCGGCCACGAGGCCCCCCAGGCCCCCACGTCCCCCAAGCCCTCCGACCCAGGGCTACTGCTACTTCCATACCCGGTTCGGCGCACGGGCACGCCGCTGCAACCATTCCTGCACATTTCCAACCGCCCCCACACCGGCCTACACGATGGCCATGGGGCAAGCAGGCGCGCTGCTGGACGTTACGGACAGCGCCTCCGGACGCCGTTTCCTATGCGACACGGGCGCGCAGCGCAGCATCAGCCCCGCGTCCGCCCTCGAGATCCAGCGAGGCGGCCGTGGCCCTGCGCTGGCTGCCGCCAACGGCACCAACATCCGGACGTACGGCACCCGCACCGTCACCATCGACCTCGCAGGCCGCCGCTACCACTGGGAGTTTATCACCGCCAAGGTGCTCTCCCTGCTCCTCGGTGCGGATTTCCTGTGCGCCCACGGCCTGTTGGTCGACATGCCTCGGCGCCGCCTCGTGGACATGAACACCATGTCACCTATTCCGGGCACCATGGCCCCCCCCAACCCGCCGAAATGGCGTGGCAGTGCCGCGTCCGCTCAACGGACGACTACTCAGCACTCCTGGCTGAGTTCCCAGCCCTCACCAACCCGACCTTCTCCGCGAAGGTTGCTAAGCATGGGGTAGAACACTTCATCCCCACCACAGGCCCACTGGTGTATGCCCACGCCCGCAAGCTGGACCCGGCCAAGCTAGAGATCGCGCGGGCCGAGTTCGCCACAATGGAACAGCTCGACATCATCCGCCGCTCCAACAGCCCCTGGGCCTCCCCATTCCACATCGTCACCAAACCCGACGGGGGGGTGGCGCCCCTGCGGGGACTACCGGCGCATAAACGACGCCACCATGCCGGATCGGTACCCCATACCACACATTCAAGACTTCTCGGCTAGACTGGCCGGCCACTCAGTCTTCTCCAAAGTCGACCTGGTGCGCGGTTACCATCAGGTGCCAGTCCACCCCACAGACGTTCCCAAGATGGCAATAATCACCCCTTTTGGGCTATTCGAGTTCCTCCGAATGCCCTTCGGCCTCAAAAACGCGGCCCAAGCCTTCCAGCGGCTCATGGACTCGGTCCTCCGGGACCTGAAGTTCCTCTTTGTCTACCTGGATGACATCCTGGTAGCTAGTTCCTCCAAGCAGGAACACATCGAGCACCTCCGCACCCTGTTCCAGCGGCTCAGTGAGCACAGGCTCATCATCAGCCCAGCCAAGTGCCAATTCGGCCTCAGCAGGATCGAATTCCTCGGCCACCACATCACGCAGGACGGAGCCATTCCCCTGCTCACCAAGGTGCAAGCCGTCCAGCAGTTCCCCCGGCCTACCACCATCAAAGGCCTCCAGGAGTTCTTGGGGATGATCAACTTTTACAACCGCTTCATTCCCGGAGCGGCCTCCCTCATGCGGCCCCTATACGAAGCCCTCCGGGGTAAGAAAGACAGAATGGCGATCGAGTGGTCGGCGGACATGTTGACCGCTTTCGACTCGACCAAAAAGGCGCTCGCCGACGCCACCATGCTCGCTCACCCACAGCCCAATGCCAGGGTGGCCCTCACCACGGACGCCTCTGACCACGCGGTCGGCGCCGTGTACGAACAGTGGGTCGACGGGGCCTGGCAACCGCTGGCCTTTTTCAGCCGCCAACTGCGCCCCCCGGAGGCCAAATACAGCGGCTTTGACCACGAGCTCCTCGCACTGTACCTGGCTTTTCGCCATTTTAGATTTCTTCTGGAGGGCCGCCCCTTCACCGCGTTTGTCGACCACAAACCCCTGACATTCGTGATGGCGAAATCTGCAGACCCGTGGTCAGCCAGGCAACAACGCCAGCTCGCCGCGGTGTCCGAATTCACCACGGACATCCGGCACGTCTCCGGTCGAGACAACGTGGTGGCCGACTGCCTATCCCGCCCCGCCGTCCACGGCGCCCACCTGGCAGTGGACTATGCTCAACTGGCAACGGAGCAACGCACCGACCCCGATCTGCTCTCTGCGCCCACAACCCTCCCCAGGGCTGCGACTGACCGACGTCGCCTGCGGCCCGTCCGCCGTCACAGTCAAATGCGACACCTCCTTGGCGCAACCCCACCCCGTAGTCCCGGCGTCCTGGCGAAAACGGGTGTTCGACATCGTCCACGGCCTCTCACACCCCGGCACCCACGCGTCCATTAGGCTGGTGGCCAACCGATTTGTCTGGCGTGGCCTGCGTAAAGATGTGCGCGTCTGGTCCAGATCCTGCATAGCTTGCCAGCGTGCCAAAATCCACCAGCACGTCAAAGCCCCACTCGAGGAGTTCACCGTGCCAGAAAGAAGGTTCGACCACGTCCACATCGACCTCGTCGGCCCCCTGCCGCCATCACAAGGTCACACACACCTGCTGACAATCGTGGACCGTACCACCCGCTGGCCCGAGGCCATTTCACTGACGTCCACCACCGCCACCAATATCGCGAGGGCGTTCATCGGTACCTGGGTCGCTCGGTTCGGCGTCCCCTCCGACATGACGTCGGATAGAAGCCCGCAGTTCACCTCTGATCTGTGGGCCGCCATCGCCCGAAACCTCAGGGTGGCCGTTCACCGCACCACGGCTTACCACCCCCAAGCCAATGGACTGTGTAAGCGATTCCACAGGTCTATGAAGGCGTCCTTCCGCGCCAGCCTCGAGGACGAGGCTTGGATCGACCGCCTCCCGTGGGTGCTACTCAGCCTACGCTCCGCGGTCAAGGAAGACCTGCAAGCCTCGGTGGCGGAACTTATGTACGGCCAGCCGCTGCGCGTACCCGGAGAGTTCCTGCCCACCGCCACGACCCCCTGGTCGGCTGACCAGCAACGCCGCGCTTTCGCCAACCGAGCACAACAGTTCGCTCTGGTACCCACCGGCCGGCACGGCGAACCAGCAACCCGCATACCACCTAGCCTGCACATGGCCAAATTTGTTTTCGTGCGCCATGACGCCCACCGAGGACCTCTACGGCCCCCATACGACGGACCCTACAAGGTACTCCAGACGGGGAACAAGTTCTTCCTCCTCGAAGTGGGCGGCAGAACTGACAAGGTGTCAGTCGACCGGCTCAAGCTGGCGCACCTAGAGCCCAACGAACCCGTTCAAGTGGGCCAACCCCCACCGCGGGGCAGACCGCCTAAGAGCCAGACGCGTCCGACCGCCCCGCTCCCGACACCAACCGCCAAGAGCCGTTCCGGCTGTGCCATCAAGCCACCACACCGGTTCGTACACTCCCTACTAGCGGGTTCTGGGGGGAGCTGTGTGGCGTACCGATCACAGAAAGGACACAATCCGCTTTCCGGTCCGTAGACTATAAATCAGGCGTCATGCCTTTAAGAAGGATCACACCTTTAAGAAACTCGATCTGCAACATAGTTAAGCCCAGAGCGGGGGAGGAGGAGTCGAAGCTGTGCACTGATGAAAGGTAGTCGTACTTTGTGTAGTCTCTGACTCCATTTTGTGTTCAGCATGCAGCCTCAACAATTAAACCTTTTCTGTTGAACCTCTCTGAGTTCAGTATTTTTTGCTAGGAGTATGTAGACTCCTACATACCCATGTTTATTCATCTCCCTGAGGGGAGCAAATAAGTCAGGAAAGGTCTGCAACAGTGGAAACCGTACATTACCTGTTGGAAACAATGGGCTCAATGGGCCAAATGGTCTTTTCTCATTCTCATTCCATAGTTCTTATATTACTAAATTAGGCAGACGATATGACCACAAGTCCGTACGTACATGTAATTGGAGACCCAACACAGATACAAAGCAGTTTAAAACCTGTCAGGTGGTGCTCTTGTGTCAGTGTTCGCATGTGGTGGAAACTCCAATTCTTGGTAGTTTACTGCACACTCATGTTCCCTTGGTGGTCAAGTGCTAAGTATGTTCCTGTTTTCTTCCAGTGCGCTACCTGAGGGCATCAAACCCTGATGGGTCTAGAGCAGGAAGGCCAACCTGAGCTCTTGATTTAATCACAAATGCCACTGACATTTCTTACCTTTCCCCATATTCTACTCAGCATCCCTATTCAACAACCTAGACCATGAAGAAGAGCTGGAAAAATGTCTGTCTATAGAGAGGGTACCTGTGCCATTCTTCAACTAGTCACTTGGAGGTATGCATGATGGGCAAGGGATATTTCAATCTTCAATTCCCCCCTACACCCCCAGTGAGAAACTGCCTGACTTCCACTCAGTCCAATCACAAATTCAGTGCTGAGATATGTTGGGAACAAGGGGTGCAAAAATGTGCCCTATTATTCCATAGAACAATGGATGGGATCTCCAATGTAATCCATCTCTGTGCTGCTCTCAACATCTGTTGATATTAATAGGATATAGTCAGCCTGCAATACTATGAATTAACTACTAGATGCTGGGTGAACGGTAGCTAAAACTTCATAAGGTATAAAAATTACTTAGACATCAATCTAAGGGATCGACATACTCTCTTTGTCCTATGGATTCAACATGATGTCACCCTTATTAGCAATGATTTGTCATTATGTTTATCTTTCCTACACAGATTTGGCATGATTCTTATTTTTCCTGCAGCAATTTGCTGCCATACATTCACTTCTTGCACTGACATTGACTCTCAGAGAAGGATGTATTTCTTGCAGAAGCTCCCTGCTGTATTTCTTGTAATATCCCTTACATGGCCCTCAAGACAGTTTACAGTTGTCTGTCTCATGACATTGTATAAATTGACCGGCTTGTTCTTATTTATAGTAATATAAGTCATCGAGGCACTTTTGCTGCTCACAACATCCCAGCATCAGCATTAATGCACTTCCTAGAAGTGAGTTCTGCTTTTACATTTGGTTTGATCTGGGTGCATCAACATATCTCACGAGGGTGTATTTATGCTGCACATTTAGCGTCAGTAGAAAACAGTTTCCACTTCACAGTGACACCAAATTTGCAGTGTGCATCTGGGGGTCCTGAAGTGTCGCGAGACCCCTTGGAAGGGGGAATCTCACACCGCGTTGTTTTGACACTGTATAGATTGTAAATCCAGTGCGGCGTCGAGTCAGGTTTCCAAAGTGTTCAGGGGTATGTCGGACCCCCTGGACACCTTTTAAACCTCGCCTGACCTTAGTTGAAATGTTCAGAGAAGGGTACTTCTCTCCTCGAAACATTTCATTTTTGAACTGTTGTGACAGACCTCTATGCTTGCTTTTTGTACTCCCAAGAATACACAGAACTCTCCGCTGGACAGGGTTATTAGAGGGCCAGTCAAACAGGGGCCAAGCAGCGTGAACAGTGTACAGCATGGCTGAAATCAAACCGCACCTAGTAGTCTCAGATGGGTAACTGCATCCAGACAGAGCTCCAGATTACCTCCTGTTCAGGTTCAGAACATCAAAAAAGAAATACCCTATTCCCATAGCTATTAGTGGAGCAAAGATCTGTCCATTATCACGTATAAAACAGATCAATAATAATTTGTTCAGAAACCAAGCACTGCAGCAAAATCTATAAGTATTAGAAACTTTATGAAATATCAAATATAAATTGTATTTACAAAGTTAATGTAGAATTAATTTGTACTATACCTTCAACAGCACTGTAAAGTCACTATCTAATTCTTGTTTTACGAATTATTTATGTTGTATGCAATTTTCTTTGTAATGCATTCTCTTGCTTTGTTTGCACTGCCCCGGAACTCATAGGAGATGAGATATTTCATTTTGGTTCATCACTGGTCAAACAAATGAATAAATTTAAAAGCAGGGTAATATAAGATGTAGAATGTCTTCTCTTCTTAGGCAGTCCCTCGGAACCGAGGATGACTTGCTTCCACACTAAACATGAGTTCTCAGGTGACTGATGAGTCCAATGCGGGACCTACAGTCTCTGTCACAGGTGGGGCAGATGGTGGTTGAAGGGGCGGGTGGCTGGGGTGCTTGGGTTGACATGCGCTCTTTCCGCTGTTTGCTCCCGGCAAAGAGACTCGAGGTGTTCGGCGCCTTCCCGGATGCTTCTCCTCCACTTTGTGTGGTCTTGGGCCAGGGATTCCCAGGTGTCGGTGGGGATGTTGCATTTTTCAAGGAGGCTTTGAAGGTGTCCTTGAAGCGTTTCCTCTGCCCACCTGGGGCTCTCTTGCCATGTCGGAGCTCTGAGTAGAGCGTTTGTTTTGGGAGTCTCGTATCGGGCATGTGGACGATGTGGCCCATCCATCGGAACTGATCGAGCGTGGTCAGAGCTTCGATGCTGGGGATGTAGATGTAGAATGTATCCTTCTCAGGAACATGCCTGTGCTAACTTGCACTCAGTCAGTAGATATTTGCACACCTGCAGACTTCACTCTACATTAGTTTCTTCTCGTGCTCATCAATGTGTGGGATGTCAATGCTGATCAATGGAAAATGTTACCACAATTTTACCATCTTCTGACAAAATCCAACACTCATAGGTAGAGTACAGGTGGGGTTCGATGGCGAGCATAGTCCCTCTACCCCATCTTCAAAAAAGGAACTGCTAACAGACCAACCATCCATTTACCAATTTCAATGTGCCAAATTGCAAATAGTTGGGGCCTACATACAGTCTGAGCCAAGTTAAAACCACCAAAATTAATTTTGTATAGGACCCTTATAATTAACAGAGAGTAGAAAATTTCTTCCCATTATTTTAGGCTAAGGTATTCAATAAGGTGCCACATAAAAGGTTACTGCATAAGGTAAGAGCTCACGGAGTTGGGGGTAATATATTAGCATGGATAGAGAATTGGCTGACTAACAGAAAGCAGAGTCGGGATAAATGGGTAATTTTCCGGTTGGCAAACGGTAACTAGTTGGGTGCCACAGGGATCGGTGCTGGGGCCCCAACTATTGACAATCCACATTAATGACTTGGATGAAGGGACCGAGTATAATGTAGCCAAGTTTGTGGATGATACAAAGATGGGTGGGAAAGCAAGTTGTGCAGAGGACTCAAAGAATCTGCAAAGGGATACAGACATGCTAGGTGAGTAGGCAAACATTTGGCAGATGGAGTATAATGTGGGAAAGTTTGAGGTTATCCACTTTGGCAGGAAAAATAAAAAAGCAAATTATTATTTAAATGGAGAGAAATTACAAAATGCTACAGTTCAGGTGGACCTGGGGGTCCTTGTGCATGAAACACAAAAAGTTAGCATGCAGGTACAGCAAATAATCAAAAAGGCAAATGGAATGTTGGCCTTTATTTCAAGGGGGTTGGAATATAAAAGCAGGGAAGTCCTGCTACAAAGGTACAGGGTATTAGTGAGACCACACCTTGAGTACTGCGTACAGTTTTGGTCTCTTTATTTAAGGAAGGATACACTTGCATTGGAGGCAGTTCAGAGACAATTCACTCAGTTAATTCCAGAGATGAGGGGGTTGACTTATGAGGAAAGGTTGAGCAGGCTGGGCCTATATTCATTGGAATTTAGAAGAATGAGAGGTGATCTTACTAAAATGTATAAAATGTGGAAAATTGCCCAAGTATGTCCTGTCTACAAAAAGCAGGACAAATCCGACCTGGCCAATTACCGTCCCATCAGTCTACTCTCAATCATCAGCAAAGCGATGGAAGGTGTCGTCGACAGTGCTATCAAGCAGCACTTACTCAGCAATAACCTGCTAACTGACGCCCAGTTTGGGTTCCGCCAGGGCCATTCAGCTCCTGACCTCATTACTATTATGTCCGTGTATAATTGAGACACGGACGGCAGGAGTTGGTTATAACAGGTCTTTACTGAATGGCGACAACCTGGAACTACTATGCAAAAGTTACTACACAGGCTTATATACAGGGGTGGTCACTACTGGTACTGCAGTATACAGGGGCTGCAGAATATAGTTCCTTCTGCAAAGTACATACACTACAATTCCTCCCCTTTTAGCTAAACAGTACACAACATTCGATTAACAATGAAATAACATATTTACAATTACAGTTGCTAGATACATTAGTTGAAGTTAAGCAATTATAAGTTCAGTCTTTGAGGAGGCTTCCTGATTCTGTCTGGATAACGCCTCTTTGGGGTATTAGGTTCTTCTGGCAAAGTTGAGTCGGGATCAATGTCGTTATTTGGTTCGTCTGCTTCCAATATCACCGATTCTGCGGTAGATGCAATTGGTACTTCGGTTTCATTGCCAGGTGTATCAGATCGTGGTGTGGAGTTGACATTTCCCAGTGACTCTAGAATCTGGTCAGCATGGCGTCTTACAATGCTCTCTCCAACGTCCACGGTATACATTAGAGGTCCTTGCCGTGTACAGATCGTTCCTGGCTGCCATTTCTCTGTGCGGTAGTCCCGGGCCAAAACTGGTTGACCTATCTTAAAACTCCTGGTCGGCCTTTCATTCATATTCTGAAACTGCCTGTTCTCCACATCTCTTCTGATGTTTGGCTTAACCAAATCCAAGCGGCATCGTAGTCTTTGATTGAAGAACATCATGGCTGGAGTTTGGTTGGTAACCGCATGTGTCGCATTCCGGTAGGCAAACAAGAAGTTGTCCACCTTGTGTTGTAGGGGTATATCTTCATTACACATTGCCTTGATAGCCTTCTTGAATGTTTGAATGAACCTTTCGGTCAATCCATTAGTGACTGGATGATATGGGGCGGATGTGTAATGCTTAACACCATTGTTCTTTAAGAACCTCCGGAACTCTTCAGACATAAACTGTGGTCCATTGTCGGAGCAAATCTGTTCAGGCAGCCCATTTCTGGCGAATATGGTTCGTAAGACTGTGATAGTTTTTTCTGTGGTGGTTGAGGGCATTTTTATTACCTCTGGCCACTTTGAATGTGCATCCACCGCAATTAAAAACATCAAGTCCATAAATGGACCAGCAAAATCAATGTGCACCCTTTGCCATGGAGATGAGGGCCACTCCCATGGATGTAGAGGGGCTTGTGGTGGGGCGTTTTGGACCTTCTGGCATCCTGTACAGCTCTTGGTCATCTCTTCGATTTCTCTATCGATTCCCGGCCACCACACAAACGCTCTGGCTAAGTTCTTCATTTTTACCCCTCCCAGATGACCCTCATGAAGCTCATTGAGCACTCTATCCTTCAATTTGGGTGGAATTACTACTCTGGATCCACACATCAAGATTCCTCTGCACACTGACAGCTGTTCTCTTCTCAGCGAGAATGCTGGCAGCAGTGGTTCGCCATGTGCTGGCCATCCCTTCACCGTTAAATCATAGACCCAGGAGAGTGTCGGGTCATTTCGTGTTTCCTTTTCTATGTTTGCATTCATCACAGGGAGACATTCGACTATGGTCGAGTGGAATATCTCCACTGGATCCACTGCAAGTTCTTCTTCCACCGTCGGCAATGGTAGGCGCGACAATCCATCAGCTTTCCCATGCTGTTTAGTTCCTTTGTACTCGATGTCATATTGGTGTGCCCCTAGAAAAAGGGACCACCTCTGTAGCCGTTGTGCTGTCATTATCGGTACGCCCTTCTGAGGGTTGAAAATGGAGACAAGAGGTTGATGATCAGTTAGTAGAGTAAATTTCTGACTGTGCAGGTAGTGATTGAACTTCTTCACCCCCCCACACCAGGCTGAGGGCCTCTCTGTCAATCTGGGCGTAGTTACGCTCGGCTGAAGTTAATGAGCGTGACGCAAAAGCTATCGGCCTCTCTGAACCATCAAGGAATTTATGTGACAGTACCGCCCCAATGCCGTAGGGAGACGCATCACACGCCAGTCTTATCGGTAGTGATGGGTTGTAGTGAGCCAATACTTCTCTTGAAGTGATTAGGTCCTTACTCTTCTGAAAGGCCCGCTTACATTCATCGCTCCATTTCCATGCTACTCCCGTTTGTAGTAGTGCGTTCAGTGGGTGCAGAATTGTGGACAAATTCGGCAAAAACTTATGGTAGTAATTCACCAATCCGAGGAATGACCTCAGTTGCGACACATTTTCAGGCGCTGGAGCCTTAACTACCGCTTCAATTTTGTCAGGGGACTTATGTAACCCCTCTTCATCAATCACGTGGCCAAAATACAATATCTGTTTCTTAAAAAACTCGCACTTGGGGCGATTGGCTCGTAGCCCATGTTCACGTAGTCTAGCGAGCACCTGCTCTAGGTTGGCAAGGTGTTCACTGTCATCTTCACCTGTCACTAGGATGTCGTCCAAGTAACACTGAGTCCCCGGAATCCCTTGCAGGACTTGTTGCATTGCTCTTTGCCATATCGCCGGAGCTGATGCTACTCCGAATACCAGTCGATTATACTGGTAAAGACCTTTGTGAGTGTTTATCGTGAGATACTTCCTAGAGGATTCTTCAACCTCCATCTGCAAATATGCTTCTGCTAGGTCAATTTTCCTAAAACGCTTCCCCCCAGATAGTGAGGCGAAGATATCTTCTATCCTTGGGAGAGGATATTGTACTGTGTGAAGGACTGGGTTCACCGTCACCTTGAAGTCCCCACAGATGCGAACCTTCCTTGGCTCCTCAGACTTATTGTTTAACGTTTTCTTCATGACAGGAACGATGGGTGTCGCCCACTCACTCCAGTCTACCTTAGATAACACGCCTGCATTCTCCAGATTCTCCAGCTCTGCCTCGACGGCTGGGCGAATAGCATATAGTACCGGTCTTGCTTTGAAAAACTTGGGAATTGCATTCTCTTCTATTTTTATCGAGGCGGTTACGCCTTTAAGAGTTCCCAGTTCTTGTTGAAATACCTCTTTGGCGTTAGCTAAGATTGTTGACAATCGTCCAGGAGTGACGTCGTCATCCTTTTTACCAGCCACCGTCAGTGCCTTACTGGAGTGCCAGTCTAAACTTATCTTTCTGATCCATTCACGTCCCAATAATGGTGGTCCACCATCTTGCAGTATGAACAGATACAATTTCTGTATTTCCTTGCCATTGTATTCGACAGGCACCCTTATTTTTCCGCTGGGGTATACTTTTTGCCCCGTATACGTCTTCAAGACAATGGATGTCTCTTTCAAGGGTATGTGTGAGAATAGCCGCTCGTAGTCTCGTCGATTCATGACGGTTAGAGCTGATCCTGTATCCAATTCCATTTTGACTTGGGACCCTGCTATCGTGAGGGTGACCCAAATGGTTCGATGATCCTCTTTTGCGATTACGTTGTGAAGTTTGAGACAGCTTAGTCTCTTGTTCCCGGATTCACTATCGCTCATCTGGTCTTTGGAACTATGTCCGTCATCTTTTGTACTTTCCTGCACGATTCCTTAGTAGCCTTTTTGTTGTCGTTGGTCTTCTTCCCAGACCTGCAAACTCATGCAATGTGTCCCATCTTTCCGCATTGCCTGCATATTTTGTCCTTGGACCAGCAGTCCTTCTGGTCATGGGTTGTTCTGCCGCAGCGATAACATTTTGCAAATTCCCGTGTCATTTCGTGGGTGCCGTATTCCTGTGGCTTTTGCTGTATTTCTGCAGCTCCCCTTGCTGCTGCTTCGTACGATACTGCCACGCTGAAAGCCTTATCTAGCGTCAGCTCTTTCTCTGAGAGTAACCTCTTCTGGCTTCCTTCACTCAGGAGTCCACAGACAAATTTGTCCCGTAGGGTATCTGCCAGTCCTGCTCCGAACTGGCAGTGCTTTGATAGCTTGCATAGTTCCGTAAGGTAATCAGCATTGCTCTCATCTTTATGCTGATTTCTCCTGTGGAATTTAAATCTTTCTGCTATCAGCAGCGGTGTAGGATTTAGGTGTTCCTGTAGGATAGCAACAATTTAGTTAAAACTCTTCGCCTTCGGTTTGGCTTGAGTAATCAGGTCCCGCAATAAGCCGTACGTTCTTGCGCCCATTAAGTTTAGCAGTACCGATGCCTTTTTCTCATCGGCTACTTCGTTTGCCTCGCAATATACCTCGACTCTTTCCACATACGTTGTCCAGTCTTCTGTTGCATTATCGAAGGCAGTGATATAGCCAGTCTTCGGCATCTTGGAAATCTAAGATGGCGCCTCCCGCACTTTGCCTTCTTCCCCGATTTAACAAAATGGCACCTCCCGCAGTTTCTGTCTTCTCCGCTGTTGCTAGCGCTGTTGCTGGCGTTTTATGCCTTGATGGCGACGCCCTATGGTCTTTGCGCACTTTCCCCCGCGCTGCTGCTAACGCCGCTCTCCGCGGTTCCCATGGCAAACTGCAGCTCCTCGCGGCTTTCTGCGCGTTTAATTTTTATTATTTCCCCGTCGTCGGAACAACCCTGCGGAACACTTGCCTCCCTCTTCTCGGGTCTGTACGCTGCCCGGCTTCGTAGCACCGGCCGCGCCCTGTGTGCTCCACCCTCTCTCTCTCTCCTCTTCCTGACAACGCTGCTCGGCCCCGTTGCAAGCCACCCGCTCAAGCTCTAGACCGCCGCAGCCCAGGAAGGATCAGTGTACTACCTGCCACCAGCCCGATTTGCTGAAGCACCATCGACAGGATAACCAAGCCCCGCTCTCGACAGCCTCTCCTGCAAATCTTCAACTCCGCTGACTCAGAGGTGGATGCCCACAGTCGACGCCCGTTTCTTCTGTTTCTTTCTTCCTTCTGGCCTCGACCTCTGATAACTTCGCTTCAGGGATGGATCCCCATGAGGTGGTGCAGACTGTAGGTAAGTTCGTATCTGCTCGTCGCCAGTATTATGTCCATGTATAATTGAGACACGGATGGCAGGAGTTGGTTATAACAGGTCTTTACTGAATGGAGACAACCTGGAACTACTATGTAAATGTTACTACACAGGCTTATATACAGGGGCGGTCACTACTGGTACTGCAGTATACAGGGGCTGCAGAATATAGTTCCTTCTGCAAAGTACATACACTACAATTACAGCCTTGGTCCAAACATGGACAAAAGAGCTGAACTCAAGAGGTGAGGTGAGAGTGACTGCCCTTGACATCAAGGCAGCATTTGATCGAGTGTGGCATCAAGGAGCCCTAGCAAAACTGAAGTCAATGGGAATCAAGGGGAAAACTCTCCATTGGTTGGAATCATATCTAGCACAAAGGAAGTTGGCTGTGGTTGTTGGAGGTCATTCATCTCAATCACATGACATCACTGCAGGAGTTCCTCAGGGCAGTGTCCTAGGCCCAACCATCTTCAGCTGTTTCATCAATGACCTTCCCTCCATCATAAGGTCAGAAGTGGGGATGTTCGCTGATGATTGCACACTGTTCAGCACCATTCGAGACTCGTCAGATACTGACGCAGTCCGTGTCCATATGCAGCAAGACCTGGACAACATTCAGCCTTGGGCTGACAAGTGGCAAGTAACATTCGCACCACACAAGTGCCAGGTAATGACCATCTCCAACAAACGAGACTCTAACCATCTCCCCTTGACATTCAATGGCATTACCATAGCTGAATCCCCCACTATCAACATCCTGGGGGTTACCATTGATCAGAAACTGAACTGGACCAGCCATATAAATACTGTGGCTACAAGAGCAGGCCAGAGGCTGGGAATTCTGCGACGAGTGTCTCACCTCCTGACTCCCCAAAGCCTTTCCACCACCTACAAGGCACAAGTCAGGAGTGTGATGGAATACTCTCCACTTGCCTGGATGAGTGCAGCTCCAACAACACTCAAGAAGCTCGACACCATTCAGGATAAAGCAGCCCGCTTGATTGGCACTCCATCCACCACCTTCAGCATTCATTCCCTCCACCACCGGCGCACTGTGGCTGCAGTGTGTACCATCTACAAGATGCACTGCAGCAACTCGCCAAAGCTCCTTCAACAGCACCTTCCAAACCTGCGACCTCTACCACTTAGAAGGACAAGGGCAGCAGACGCATGGGAACATCACCACCTACAAGTTCCCCTCCAAGCCACACACCATCCTGACTTGGACCTGTATCGCTGTTCCTTCACTGTCGCTGGGCCAAAATCCTGGAACTCCCTTCCTAACAGCATTGTGGGTGTACCTACACCATATGGACTGCAGCGGTTCAAGAAGGTGGCTCACCACCATCTTCTCAAGGGCAATTAGGGATGGGCACTAAATGCAGGCCTAGCCAGCGATGCCCACATCCCATCAATGAATAATTTTTTTTTTTTTTTTTAAATACTGAGAGGGCTCGACAAGGTAGATGCAGAGAGGATGTTTCCCCTCATGGGGTAATCTAGAACTCGGGGGCATAGTTTTAGAATAAAGGGTCGGCCTTTTGGAACTGAGATGAGGAGGAATTTCTTCTCTCAGAGGTTCGTAAACCTGTGGAATTCTCTGCCCCAGAGAGCTGTGGAGGCTGGGTCATTACTGTTAAGGTGGAGATAGACAGATTTTTGCAAGATAAGGGGGTGAAGGGTTATGGGGAGCGGGCAGGGAAGTGGCTTTGAGCCCAAGATCAGCCATGATCTTATTGAATGACGGAGCAGGCTCGAGGGGCCGAGTGGCCTATTCCTGCTCCTATTTCTTATGTTCTTATGTTCTTAAGGTCAGACCCTGGTTCAAGAAATAGAGTGGATGATTGTCAATTTGTGGATAACAATCAGAAAATGGCGGAGGTATTTAATAAGTACTTTGCATTGGTCTTTACTAAAGAGAAGGATATCAGAGACAAGGTGAATCCTGAAGTGGTTGAGAGTGAGATGAGTGATATTGATGGATTAGATAAGTTAGTTAGGCTAAAGGCAGACAAAGCAGCAGGACCCAATGGGATACATCCTAGGATCCCGGGGGAGGCGAGGGAGGAAAATGCTGCGGCCCCAGAAATTATATTTCCAGGCTCTATTGAGTGTGGATTGGTGCTGGAAGATTGTAGAGGGGGCCAACGTTGTATTTATTAGTAAATAGGGGACAGAGCTATTCTGGGTAATTGCGGATCAGTTAGTTTAACATCTGTAGTTGACAAAGTTTTAGAGTCTCTAATTAAAGATGAAAATACCATGTATCTAGATAAAGAGAAAATAGTTAGATGTAGCCAGCATGGATTTCAAAAGGGACATTCATGCTTGACAAACCTCATAGAATTACTTTGGGGAGGTAACAGACATGGCAGATGGGGGAAATTCAGTGGATAGAATAGAATGGTTACAGCACGGAAGAAGGCCATTCGGCCCGTCGAGCCCATGCTGGCTCTCTGCAAGAGCACTTCAGCTAGTCCCACTCACCCGCCCTTTTCCCATAGCCCTGCAAATTTCTTTCCTTCAGATACTTATCCAACTCCCTTTTGAAAGCCGTGATTGAATCTGCCTCCACCACCCCTTCAGGCAGTGGCAGATCTTAACCACTTTTTTCTTACATCGCCTTTGGTTCTTTTGCCAATCATCTTGGCCACGATTTTGTCAGCGCTCAGAGGGCAGATTCGGAGGCGAGTCCGCTGTCAAAATTGAAATGGTGTGGAGATGCCGGTGTTGGACTGGGGTGGACAAATGTAAGAAATCACACAACACCAGGTTATAGTCCAACAGCTTTATTTGAAATCACAAGCTTTCGGAGCGCTGCTCCTTCGTCAGGTGAAGTGGAGAGATGCATAAAAACACAGCTTATATAGTCAGAGAATAATGTCAGATGTTTACAGGTAATCTTTCTAACTGCCATTTATCACACCTCAGCAGAGAGATAATCACAGCAATCAAAGGTGTAAATGGTGTCCAAACAGGTCAGTCAGGAAAACATTGCATCAAAGAACAATGAGGTGGGGTCACAAGGGGTCAAATGTTGCAGATGCTGGGGTCTGTATGAAAAACAAAAAAACAGACAAAAAACATTTTTTTTTGCTGGAAATCACAGCAGGTCCGGCCGCATCTGTGTGGAGAGAACAAGCCAATGACAACTCGAGTCTGGATGACCCTATGTCAGGTGGGGTTACATGTAGCGTGACATGAACCCAAGATCCCGGTTGAAGCCGTCCTCATGGGTGCAGAACTTGGCTATCAGTTTCTGCTCGACGATTTTGCGTTGTCGTGTGTCTCGAAGGCCGCCTTGGAGAATGCTTACCCAAAGATCGGAGGCTGAATGTCCTTGACTGCTGAAGTGTTCCCTGACTGGGAGGGAACACTCCTGCCTGGCGATAGTTGCGCGGTGTCCGTTCATCCGTTGTCACAGTGTCTGCATGGTCTCGCCGATGTACCATGCTCCGGGGCATCCTTTCCTGCAACGTATGAGATAGACATGAAGATGTTGGCGTATTGGGGTGCGAATTTGGTCCCCATGGCTGTTCCGTGTGTTTGGGTAAAGAACTGGTTGTCGAAGGTGAAGACATTGTGCAACATCTACATGCACAAGTTCGAGCAAGACTTCTTCGCTGCACAGGACCTCCAACCAACGCTATGCACCAGATACATCGACAACATTTTCTTCCTATGGACCCACGGCGAAGAATCACTGAAAAGACTACACGATAACATCAACAAGTTCCATCCCACCATCAAACTCACCATGGGCTACTCCTCAGAATCGGTTTCATTCTTGGACACACGAATCTCCATCAAAGATGGACACCTCAGCACTTCACTCTACCGCAAGCCCACGGACAACCTCACGATGCTCCACTTCTCCAGCTTCCACCCTAACCACGTTAAAGAAGCCATCCCCTATGGACAAGCCCTGCGAATACACAGGATCTGCTCAGACGAGGAGGAACGTGATGGACACCTACAGACGCTGAAAGACGCCCTCGTAAGAACGGGATATGACACTCGGCTCGTCGATTGACAGTTCCGATGGGCCACAGCGAAAAATCGCATATACCTCCTCAGAAGACAAACACGGGACACAACCAACAGAGTACCCTTCGTCGTCCAGTACTTTCCCGGAGCGGAGAAACTACGCCATGTTCTTCGCAGCCTTCAACATGTCATCGATAATGACGAACACCTCGCTAAGGCCATCCCCACGCCTCCACTACTCGCCTTCAAACAGCCGCCTAACCTCAAACAGACCATCGTTCACAGCAAATTACCCAGCTTTCAGGAGAACAGCGACCACGACACCACACAACCCTGCCACAGCAACCTCTGCAAGACATGCCAGATCATCAACACAGATACCATCATCACACGTGAGGACACCACCCACCAGGTACATGGTGCATACTCATGTGACTCGGCCAACGTTGTCTACCTCATACGTTGCAGGAAAGGATGCCCCGGAGCATGGTACATCGGCGAGACCATGCAGACACTGCGACAATGGATGAACGGACACCACGCAACAATCGCCAGGCAGGAGTGTTCCCTCCCAGTCGGGGAACACTTCAGCAGTCAAGGACATTCAGCCTCCGATCTTCGGGTAAGCATTCTCCAAGGCGACCTTTGAGACACAAGACAACGCAAAATCGTCGAGCAGAAACTGATAGCCAAGTTCCGCACCCATGAGGACAGCCTCAACCAGGATCTTGGGTTCATGTCACGCTACATGTAACCCCACCTGACGTAGGGTCATCCAGACTCGAGTTGTCGTTGGCTTGTTCTCTCCACACAGATGCGGCTGGACCTGCTGTGATTTCCAGCAAAAAAAAATGTTTTTTGTCTGTTTTTTTGTTTTTCATACAGACCCCAGCATCTGCAACATTTGACCCCTTGTGACCCCACCTCATTGTTCTTTGATGTAATGTTTTCCTGACTGACCTGTTTGGACACCATTTACACCTTTGATTGCTGTGATTATCTCTCTGCCGAGGTGTGATAAATGGCAGTTAGAAAGATTACCTGTAAACATCTGACATTATTCTCTGACTGTATAAGCTGTGTTTTTATGCATCTCTCCGCTTCACCTGACGAAGGAGCAGCGCTCCGAAAGCTTGTGATTTCAAATAAAGCTGTTGGACTATAAACTGGTGTTGTGTGATTTCTTAAAATTGAAATGATTGACAGTGGGTTGGGAGCCCGCTCCGACCCCACCTCCATGTAAGCTTCAAAGTGTCGGGTCTGCGATTTCAGAACAGACCCGACACCAAGCGGCGGGGGAAGCATTTAAAATAGTTAAATGTTTGTTAAACACTTATTAACTACTATTTTACCACATTTTTAACGAGGTTCACGTCGCTCAGAGATCACGTCAGGTAAGGAGGTCGGGAGTTCAATTGAGCTGAATAGTTCACAGCTGCAAATGTAATATAAAAGCTAACATTTCATATCTGTTCACTTTTCAATGTCAGAAGTTGCTGATTTCAGGATTTGGAAAACACATTTGATCGTTATTGGGGCTGTAAGTGTGTGGTGTAAACTCTATATCCACTGTCACCTCCTTGGAATAACCTCTCTCCCCATTGACAGATTGCTTCTAACATCTCATCCTCACCTGCCATATATAACAGCAGAATGGGAATGATTTATACTCTCTCACCCTGGTCCTCAGAATCTGACCACGATCAGCCGTAGCAGCAGCAGAACCAGGCACATCAGCAGCAGCAACAACAAGAGCGCCAACCTCCTCCTCAACCATTTGCTGCTGCACAGGGCAGAGGCCATCAGCACAGGGCTGCACCGCACCACAGGAGATACCCCCAACATCGGGTTTACAGGCAGAGGATGAGCTTCCTCAACATGTCTGAGCAGCAGTGCCAAAGGAGGCTGAGACTATTGCTACAGTTAGTCGCAGACATTTGCACAATGCTCGATCAAGACCTGCATCCCAGAGGAGCGGGTGGACATGCCTTAGCAGCATCTCCCAGTCGGCCGCCCACAGATGCATCACGCAGGTTACTGATGCCCTCCATGACAAGTCCGCCAATTACATCCATTTTTCCACTGATGAAGCCAGTGTTACCGAGCGGGCGCTGGGCTTTGTCAATCTGGCTGGCTTCCCACGGGTGCAGGGCATCATCGACTGCACACATGGCCATCAGGGCACCCCATCATAACCCAGCAGTATTTGTCAACCGCAAGGGCTTCCACTCCATTAACGTGCAGCTGATGTGCAACCATAGGAAGATCATCATGCATGTGTGCGCCAAGTTCCCTGGCAGCTGCCATGACTCTTACATCCTGCGCCAGTCCACGGTCCCTCAGCTCTTTGCACCACCAAATTAAATTTCTGACTGGCTCCTTGGAGACAAGGGCTATCTCCTGAAGACGTGGCTAATGACACCTTTGAGGAGGCCATCAAACGAGTCTGAGGAGCATTATAATCAAAGCCACATTTCCACTAGAAGTCTCATACAGCAAACAATAGGGTTGCTCAAAATGTGCTTCAGATGCCTGGATAGATCTGGTAGAGCCCTTCAGTACGCACCAGCCAGGGTCTCGAGCATCATCGTTGTCTGCTGTGCCCTGCATAACATAGCATTGCAGCAAGGATGAGCGCTGCATGAGGCACAAGGCGCAGAGCGCACAGCCTCTTTGGAGAAGGAGGAGGAGGAGGAGGAGGAGGAGGAGCAGAATGAGGTTCAGCATGAGGAACACCTGGAGGAGGCAGCTGTCCCAATGTGACCAGAATGCGAGTACATTGCTGCCCCTGATGCCAGGGATGGCCTAATCAATGTCAGATTCATCTAACTTTATGCAGCAGACACATGTGGCTGCCACACGCGCATGAAGGTTAGCATCACCCCACTTCAACACCATAGAGCATCTCTACAATGAACTGTGCATTCCTTGCACTGTCAACACAATTGCTGTACATAAAAAGCATTCTTACCCTTCACTCTGCCACTTGCAATTGTGAGCACATACTGCAGGAGAAGCATACAACAGGGCCGGGCTCTCCTGCCATGACTTACCCTTTAATTAATTGAATTTAAATTAAATCAATCAATCCCACTAATTACACTACAGTTAACTGGTTTACCAACAGTCCCCGCTGCACCAGAGAGACCTTAGTAACTATAAACCAGAGTTAAAGTAAAAAAAAAAGAGAAATACTCACCAACCAATCACTTACCTGCTTCCTGGTGATGTCACACTTTGATTACTTTTTACCTCTCTCCCCCGCTGCTGAATTGGTAAGCCTCGCTGCTGCTGCCGCCGGTCGCTGCTCCCACACAGGTCCGATGTTCTGGTCGGGCCTCGCTGCTGCTGCCGCTGGTTTTAAACTGCCGCCGGTCGCTGCTCCCACACAGGTCTGATGTTCTGGTCCTTAAGTACCCAGGGATGTAGATTATCAGGCCCTGGGGATTTATCGGCCTTCAGTCCCATCAATTTTCCTAACACCATTTCCCTACAAATACTGATTTCTTTCAGTTCCACCCTATTTAGGATGCAGGGAGGTTCTATTCCCTGGGGATGGAAGGAGGAGACCTCCTCAGCAGATGAAGGCAGCCTGGCTGCAAATAGCTGAGGGTGTCACTGCAAGGTCTGTGGTGGTTTGCACCTGGGTGCGATGTAGGAAGAGGTTTAATGACCTTCTGCATTGTAATTTGTGTTAGTTCTGAGTGCATTGCATTGCAGGGGGTTGGGAACCTGTGCAGGGAGACAGAGGAAAGGGAAGCAAGGATAGAAACAAAAGAGAGGAAGAAGAAAAGCAAAAGTGGCAGTCAGAGAAATCAACGGTTTAAATCAAACATGGCCACAGTAAATAATAATTCTAATAGGTCTAAGAGCATTAAAAAAACAAGCCTGATGGCGTTGTGTCTTAATGCGAGGAGCATTCGTAATAAGGTGGATGAATTGGCTGCGCAAATAGAGGTAAACGAATATGATTTGGTTGGGATTACGGAAATGTGGCTCAAGGATGGCCAAGACTGGGAACTCAACATTCAGGGGTATTCGATATTCAGGAAAGATAGGCAAAAAGGAAAGGGAGGTGGGGTAGCATTACTGGTTAAATAAGGGATTAACACAATGGTAATGAAGGATATTAGCTCTGATGATGTGGAATCTGTATGGGTAGAATTGAGGAATACTAAGGGGAAAAAAACGTTAGTGGGCGTGGTATATAGACCTCCAAACAGTAAGGCGGAGGTTGGGGATGGCATTAAAAGGGAAATTAGAGATGCGTGCAATAAGGGCACAGCAGTCATCATGGGTGACTTTAATCTACATATAGATTGGGCCAACCAAATTAGTAACAATACTGTGGAGGAGGAATTCCTGGAGTGTTTACGGGATGGTTTCCTGGACCAATATGTCGAGAAACCAACCAGAGTTCAGGCCATCTTAGACTGGGTATTATGTAACGAGAAAGGATTAATTAGCAATCTTGTTGTACGAGGCCCCTTCGGTCGGAGCGATCATAATATGATCGAATTCTTCATTAAGATGGAGAATGAAGTAGTTGAATCAGAGACTAGGGTCCTCAATTTAAATAAAGGAAACTACGATGGTCTGAGGAGCGAGTTGGGTAGGATTGATTGGGGAATGGCACTCAAAGGGTTGACAGTGGATAGGCAATGGCAAATATTCAAAGACCGAATGGATGAGCTACAGAATTTGTTCATCCCAGTTTGGCATAAAAATAAAACAAAAAAGGTGACTCAACCGTGCTAACAAGGGAAATTAGGGATAGCATAAGATCCAAAGAGGATCCAAATTGGCCAGAAAAAGCAATAATCCTGAGGATTGGGAGCAGTTTAGGATTCAACAAAGGAGGACAAAGGGATTGATTAAGAAAGGGAAAATAGAATACGAGAGTAAGCTAGCAAGGAACATAAAAACTGACTGTAAAAGCTTTTATAGATATGTGAAGAGAAAAAGATTGGTGAAGTCAAGCATAGGCCCCTTGCAGTCAGAATCAGGGGAATTTATAATGGGGAACAAAGTAATGGCAGACCAACTAAATACATATTTTGGTTCTGTCTTCACAAAGGAGGACACAAATAACCTCCCAGAGATGCCGGGGAACATAGGGTCTGATGAAAGGGTGGAACTGAAAGAAATCAGTAATTGTACGGAAATGGTGTTAGGAAAATTGATGGGACTGAAGGCCGATAAATCCCCAGGGCCTGATAATCTACATCCCAGGGTACTTAAGGAAGTGGCCCTAGAAATAGTAGATGCATTACTTGTCATCTTCCAGAATTCGATAGACTCTGGAACAGTACCCATGGATTGGAGGGTAGCTAATGTTACCCCACTATTCAAAAAAGGTGATAGAGAAAAAGCGGGGAATTATAGACCGGTAAGCCTGACATCGGTAGTGGGGAAAATGCTAGAGTCCATTATAAAAGATGTACTAGCAGAGCACTTGGAAAGCAGTGACAGGATCGGACAAAGTCAACATGGATTTACAAACAGTAAATCATGCTTGACTAATCTACTGGAATTTTTTGAGGATGTAACTGGTAAAATAGATAAGGGAGAACCAGTGGATGTGGTGTATTTGGACTTTCAGAAGGCTTTCGATAAGGTCCCACATAAGAGATTAGCTTGCAAAATTAAGGCTCATGGGATTGGGGGCAAGGTATTGACTTGGATAAAGAACTGGTTGGCGGACAGAAAGCAAAGAGTTGGAATAAACGGGTCGTTTTCCGAGTGGCAGGCAGTGACTAGTGGGGTACCGCAAGGATCGGTCCTAGGACCCCAGCTGTTCACGATATATATTAATGATTTGGATGAGGGAATTGGATGTAATATCTCCAAATTTGCAGACGACACAAAGCTGGGTGGGAGGGTATGCTGTGAGGAGGATGTCGTGAAACTCCAATACGATTTGGACAGGTTGGGTGATTGGGCAGAAACATGGCAAATGCACTATAATGTGGATAAATGTGAGGTTATCCACTTTGGTGGCAAAAACAGGAAGGCAGATTATTATTTGAATGGCAATTGATTGGGAGAAGGGGAAGTGCAAAGAGACCTGGGTGTTCTTGTGCACCAATCGCTGAAGGTAAGCATGCAGATGCAGCAGGCGGTTAAGAAGGCAAATGGTGTGTTGGCCTTCGTAGCAAGAGGGTTCGAGTACAGGAACAAGGATGTCTTGCTACAGTTGTACAGGGCCTTGGTGAGACCGCACCTTGAGTATTGTGTGCAGTTTTGGTCGCCTTTCCTGAGGAAGGACGTTCTTGCCATGGAGGGAGTGCAGCGAAGATTCACCAGGCTGATACCTGGGATGGCAGGAATGACGTATGAGGAGAGTTTGTGTCGATTGGGCTTATACTCACTGGAGTTCAGAAGATTGAGAGGGGATCTCATCGAAACCTATAAAATTCTGTCAGGCCTGGACAGACTAGATGCAGGAAGGATGTTTCTGATGGCCGGGGAGTCCAGAACCAGGGGTCATAGTCTAAGGATAAGGGGTAAGCCATTTAGGACTGAAATGAGGAGGGATTTCTTCACCCAGAGAGTGGTGAACCTGTGGAATTCTCTGCCACAGAGGGCGGTGGAGGCCAGTTCATTAAATATATTCAAGAAAGAGTTGGATATATTTCTTAAAGCTAAAGGGATCAAGGGATATGGGGAGAAGGCAGGGACAGGGTACTGAATTTGGATGATCAGCCATGATCTCGTTGAATGGCGGAGCGGGCTCGAGGGGCCGAATGGCCTACTCCTGCTCCTATCTTCTATGTTTCTATGTTTCCCTCCACAAGAACAGAGTGTACAGCTGCGAGTTTGGCTTGGGCAGGGCTAAGCAAACTCTGTGCTGGAGAGCAGGTGAGAGTAATTAAATTAATTAACTGGTCTAATCTGGTTCTGTAACTGCCAGAGAGCTCACTTATTTAAATCCCAGCAGTATAAATAAGGGAGGCTAGAGTGCAGTTTGTCATGGCGTGCAGCTCGGAACAGAGTGTAAAGCTGCGAGTTTGGTGAGTGAGGGAATTCGTGGAGCAAGGTGTTCCTTTCTTTTTCTATCTTTGTCAGCTTCCAGGAGAGCAGGAGTTAAAAGGCTGCACAAGAGGGGACGGAGAACCAGCGGGAGTTCGGCTCTTTGACACCCCCCAACCTCACCTGGAGAAAAATAAAAGGTGACACCACAGGGAAAAGGGTAAGTGATTGGTTGGTGAGTAATTTGCTCACCTCCCTTATCTTTTAAAGCCCAGGAAATGTATTAGTAATTGTAAGGTTTCATTAGTACTAGTTTACTAGCAGTAATAAATCTTATTAGGTGTAGTAGGGTTTAATTAATAAAAATAAATTAATTAAGACTCAATAAAGATGGCAGGGCAGGTGATGTGTTGTGACTGCAGTATGTGGGAGCTTGTGGATGCCAGTGTGATCCAGGACGAACATGTCTGCGGCTTGAGGAGCTTCGGCTCAGAGTTGATGGGCTGGAGGCCGAGCTGCAGACACTGCGATGCATCAGGGAGGGGGAAAGTTACCTGGGCACTTTATTCCGGGAGGCAGCCAAACCTCAGGATAGAGTCTTCTGATTTGGTCAGTGGTCAAGGACAAGAGGATGTGACTGCGAGTGAGGCAGGTATGGGGACCCAGGAGTTGGAGGAGCCTCAGCCTTTGCAATTGTCCAACAGGTTTGAGGTTCTTGCAGCCTGTATAGATGAAAGCAGTGGCTGCAGGGTGGATGAGCAAACTGACTATGGCACCGAGGTACAGGAAGCCATTCAAGCGGGGGGAGTTAATAGGAATGTAGTGGTAATTGGGGACAGCATAGTCAGGGGGATAGATACAGTTCTCTGCGGCCAAGAACGAGAGTCCAGACGGCTGTGTTGCCTGCCCAGTGCCAGGGTTCAGGACATCTGCTCTGGGCTGGAGAGGAACTTGCAGTGGGAGGGGGAGGAGCCAGTGGTCATGGTCCATGTAGGTACCTACGACATAGGTAGAACTAGGAAAGAAGTTCTGCTGAGAGAGAATGGGCAGCTAGGGGCTAAATTAAAAAGTAGAACCTCAAGAGTAATAATGTCTGCGTTATTACCTGAGCCATGAGCAAATTGGCATAGGGCAAATAAAATTAGAGAGATGAATGTGTGGCTCAAAGACTGGTGTGGGAGAAATGGGTTTCAATTCCTGGGGCACTGGCACCAGTACTGGGGAAAGTGGGATCTGTATCGTTGGGACGGTCTTCACCTGAACCGTGCTGGGAGCAGTGTTCTGGCGAGTCATATAGCTAGGGCGGTACAGAGGGTTTTAAACTAAATATTGGGGGCATGGGATCAAATTTGGGAAGATGTGGTAATTCAAAGATTAGAGACAAGGCAATAGAGAAAGGTATTAATATGGGAAATGATAAACAGGCCGTGGCAGGAAGGGATAGAGAGTACAAATCTAAGAATAAATCAACAGATAAGGCTAGAGGTTACAAAAATAATAAAAGGACAAAACTAAAGGCTCTGCATCTGAATGCACATAGCATTTGAAACAAAACAGATGAACTGAGTGCAAATAGAAATAAATAAATATGATCTGATAGCCATTACAGAAACATGGCTGCAGGATGACATAGATTGGGACCTGAATATTGAAGGGTACATGATATTTAGGAAGGACAGGAAGGTAGGAAAAGGTGGATGGGTGGTTCTGTTAATTAATGACGGTATTAGCACAATAGAGAGGGATGACCTAAGTTCAGGAAACCAGGATGTAGAAGCGGTTTGGGTAGAGATGAGAAATAATAAAGGCAAGAAGTCACTTGTGGGAGTGGTGTGCAGGCCCCCCAACAGTAACTACATGGTAGGATGGAGTATAAAGGAAGAAATAATGGGAGCTTGTCAGAAGGGTACAGCAATAATCATGGGGGATTTTAATCTGCATATAGACTGGAAAAATCAGATGGGCAAAGGTAGCATAGATGAGGAGTTCATGGAATGTTTTTGGGATAGTTTCCTACAACAGCATGTCCTGGAGCCAACCAGAGAGCAGGCTATACTAGACCTCGTATTGTGCAACAAGATAGGATTAATTAATGACCTCATAGTTGTTGGATCCGTGATTCTTAGAGTATGATGTTTTCCAATAACTGCACGGAGGCTGTAACTTAACAATCAACAGGTGTTTACTGGAGTAGGGTAGTCAAGACTGGCAGTACAGAGGCATGCTCAAGGCTTATGTACAGGGGTGGTCACTGCCGGTACTACAGTATACAGGAACTGTAAAAGTAGTTCTCTCTTAAAGGTACATACACTACAATTCCTCCCCTTTTAGATTAGCAGTACCCATAATATTCAAATAACAATTAACACTTTAACATGCACATTAAACAGAAATAGTCCATTTATAGATTCAGTCTTTCGGGCGGCTTCCTGATCCTTTCTGGATAGCGCCTTTCCTGAGGTTCTTGTTCTTGGTGCGGAGGCGATTCTGGCCCCCATCGTCGGTTAGTTCATCAGTATCCACTGCTACTGTTTCTGAGGTAGATGCTATCGGTATGTCGGGTTCATCCCCAGGTATGCGAGACATGGGGTTGACTCGTTCCCGTGACACTAAGATCTGATCGACGTGGCATCTCACAATGTTCTCCCGACATCCACTGTGTACATTAATGGCCCCTGCGTGTGCATATCGTTCCGGGTTGCCATTTCTCTGTTCGGTAGTCACGGGCCAAGACTGGTTGTCCTACATTGAAGCTCCTTGTCGGCTTCTCATTGATGTGCTGGAATTGTTTATCCTCAACATTTCTTCGCACATTTGGTCTGAGCAAATCCAGACGAGATCTCAAACTTCGGTTAAAGAACATCATGGCCGGTGTCTGGTTGGTAACTGCATGTGTCGCATTTCTGTACGCTAACAGGAAATTGTCCACCTTATGCTGTAGTGGAATTTCATCATCGCACATGGCCTTTATCGCCTTTTTAAAGGTTTGTACGAACCTCTCAGCCAATCCATTTGTGGCTGGATGATACGGGGCGGATGTGTAATGCCTTACCTCATTCCTTCTCATAAATTTCCGAAACTCTTCGGACACAAACTGTGGTCCATTATCAAAGCAAATCTGCTCTGGCAAGCCGTTCCTGGCAAATATGGTCTGTAGGACTGCAATCGTTTTCTCTGTAGTGGTTGAGGACATTTTTATCACCTCAGTCCATTTCGAGTGAGCATCCACTGCTATTAAGAACATTGAGTCCATGAATGGACCAGCAAAATCAATATGCACCCGTTGCCATGGAGAGGAGGGCTACTCCCATGGGTGTAGAGGGGCATGTGGTGGTGCATTTTGGACCTTCTGGCATCCTGAGCAGCTCTTGGTTAGGTCCTCGATTTGCTGATCGATCCCCGGCCACCACACATAAGCCCTAGCAAGGCTTTTCATTTTCACCCCTCCCAGATGACCTTCGTGAAGCTCATTTAGCACTCTCTCCCTTAACTTGGGTGGAATTACCACTCGGAATCCACACATCACTGTCCCCTGGCATACTGACAGCTGTTCTCTTCTGGATGAGAATGCTGGCAACAGTGAGTCGCCATGTGTTGGCCATCCTCTCACCGTCAAATCATATACCCGAGACAGTGTCGGATCATTGCCGGTCTCCTTCTCTATATCCGCGTTAGTTACTGGCAATCGTTGAATTATTGACGAATAAAATATCTCGATAGGGTCCCCTGCTGGTGCTTCCTCCACAGTAGGCAGTGGCAGGCGTGATAGCCCATCAGCGTTTCCATGCTTTCTCATGCCTTTAATTCTATTTCATATTGGTTCATCCCTAGAAAAAGGGGCCATCTTTGTAACTGTTGTGCAGTCATCACCGGAACGCCCTTCTTTGGATTAAAGATGGAGACAAGTGGTTGGTGGTCAGTCAGCAAGGTGAACTTCTGCCCATGCAGATAGTGGTTGAATTTTTTTACTCCCCATACTAGGCTGAGGGCCTCCCTGTCAATCTGGGCGTAGTTGCGCTCGGCTGAGGTTAGTGACAGAGACGCAAAGGCTACTGGCCTCTCCAACCTGTCTGGGAATTTGTGCGACAGCACCGCTCCAATACCATAGGGTGATGCATCACATGCCAAACGAATTGGTAGTGCTGGGTTGAAATGGGCCAACACCTCTTTTGATGTGATCAATTCTTTGCACTTCTGGAAAGCTCGTTTACGTTTGTCATTCCACTTCCATGGTACCCCCGTTTGCAGTAGGGTGTTCAGTGGGTGTAATACTGTGGACAAATTTGGTAAGAACTTATGGAAGTAGTTCACCAGCCCGAGGAACGACCTCAGTTGAGAAACATTTTCCGATGCTGGAGCCTTGACTACTGCCTCAATCTTTTCAGGGGACTTATGTAACCCCTCTTCATCAATAACGTGGCCACAATATGAGATCTGCTTCTGGAAAAACTCGCACTTGTGGCGATTAGCTCGTAGCCCATATTCCTTTAATCTAGTGAGCACCTTCTCCAGGTTGGCGAGGTGATCACTGTCATTTTCGCCCGTGACCAGGATGTCGTCCAAATAACACTGGGTCCCTGGAATCCCTTGCAGGACTTGATCCATCGCCCTTTGCCAAATAGCCGGAGCCGATGCTACCCCGAACACCAGCCGGTTGTATTGGTAGAGACCTTTATGAGTGTTGATCGTGAGGTATTGTTTCGTGGCTTCTTCTACCTCCATTTGCAAGTACGCCTGGGCTAGATCAATTTTGGTGAAGCGTTTACCTCCAGATAGCGAGGCGAAAATATCCTCAATCCGTGGAAGCGGATATTGTACCGTGTGAAGGACTGGGTTCACTGTCACCTGAAAATCCCCACAGATGCGGACCTTCTTTGGTTCCCCAGGCGTATTACTCAACGAACTCTTCATTACAGGAACGATGGGTGTAGCCCACTCACTCCAGTCTACTTTGGACAGTACTCCTTAACGTTCCAACCCTTCCAGCTCTGCTTTGACGGCTGGTCGGATCGCATAAGGCACTGGTCTGGCCTTAAGAAACTTTGGGCTTGCATTTTCCTCTATTTTAATCATTGCTGTTATGCCTTTTAGTGTTCCGAGTCCCTCCTTCAACACTTCTTTTGCATCAGTTAGCATTTTTGACAGTCGTCCAGGTGTGACGTCGTCATCCTTTCTGGCCTCAACCTTCAGTGCCTGTATGGAATGCCAATCTAATTGTATCTTCCGGATCCATTCACGTCCTAGTAGTGGTGGTCCTCCATCTGGCAATACATATAGGTCCATTTTAGGTATTTCCTGGCCTTTGTATATCACTTTCACCCTTATTTTTCCTTTGGGGTAGACTTCTTGCCCCGTGTACGTCTTCAAGACAATCTCTGTAGCTTTCAAGGGTATATGTGAAATAGCCGCTTGTAGTCCCTTTGTTTTATGACTGTTAGGGCTGATCCTGTGTCCAATTCCATTTTCACTTGGACTCCGTCTATCTTGAGTGTGACCCAGATAGTCTGGTGATCATCCATTTTGGTTACCTTATGTAGTTTCAGACAACCCAGCTCCTTGCTTCCGGAGTCTGTATCACTTTTCTGTTCGTCTGAGCTACTGTCCATCACCTTATGTACCTTCTTGTACTTCTCCTGTGGAGATTTCTTGCTGCTGGTTTTCTTCCCTGACCTGCAGACTCTTGCTATGTGTCCTGCTTTTCCACACTGTCTGCACACTTGGTCCTTGAACCAACAATCCTTCTGGTTGTGTGTTGTTCTGCCGCAGCGATAACACTTCCCTGCTCCATATGACATTTCATTGGTGCCATATTCTTGCGGTCTCCGTTGTATCTCTGCAGCGCCCCGTGCGGCTGCTTCGTGTGATACTGCCATGCTGAAAGCCTTGTCCAGCGTAAGATCCTTTTCTGATATAAGCCGTTTCTGGGTTCCTGCACTTTGAAGCCCACACACAAACTTGTCCCTTAAGGTATCTGCTAGTCCCACTCCAAACTGGCAGTGTTTTGATAGCTTGTGCATTTCCGTTAAGTGCTCAGCATTACTTTCGTCTTTATGCTGGTTCCGTTTGTGGAACTTAAATCTTTCTGCTATCAGCAGCGGTGTGGGGTTTAAGTGGCCCTGTAGGATTTCTACTGTGCTTCCGAAATTCTTATCCACGGGCTTCTCTGGGGTTATTAGGTTTCGCAGTAAGCCATAACTTTCGCAGTAAGTGGGGGGCACGGTGGCATAGTGGTTAGTACTGTTGCCTCACAGCGCCAGGGACCCGGGTTCAAATCTGGCCTCGGGCGACTGTCTGTGTGGAGTTTGCACATTCTCCCCGTGTCTGCGTGGGTTTCCTCCAGGTGCTCCGGTTTCCTCCCACAGTCCAAAGATGTGCAGATTAGGTTGATTTGGCTATGATAAATTGACCCTTAGTGTTAGGGGATTAAATACGTGGGGTTACAGGGATAGGGTGGGATATGTGTCAGTGCAGGCTCGATGGGCCAAAATGGCCTCTATCTGCACTGTAGATTCTGTGATAAGTTTTTGCACCCATGGAATTTAACAAAACCAGTGCTTTCCTAGCATCTGGCACTTCATTCGCCCTGCAGTACACCTCAATGCGTTCCACATATGTCGCCCAACCTTCAACTTCTTTGTCGAACGCAGAGATACTGCCACTCTTCGGCATCCCTGGGTGTGATTTAACTGTCAAAAATGGCGTCTACCGCGCTCTCCCTCCTTCTCAATGGCGTCTCCCGCGCTCTCCGTTCTTCTCCCCGCGGACGCTGTTCAGCCCTTGAGTCCTGGCTGTGCTCTGCGCGTTCTCCTGTGCGCCTTTCCCGTTTCCGCCGCTCGGTCCTGAACCCGGCTGCTGCTTTACCCTCTCTCTCTCTGTTTTTGTTTTTCCTCGACGCCGCTCGGTTTTCAACCCCCGGCTGCGCCCTGTGCGCTTCACCCTCTCTCTTACCCCGTCGACGCTGCTCGGCTTTTTCTCTGCCGTCGGTCGGCTCCAGCCGCCGCTGTCCGGGAAGGGTCTGCGCTGTACCTGTTGCCAGTCTGTTGCTGGATCGTCGTGGCTGGGGAACCAAGCCCGGCTCTCAACAGCCTCCCCTGCAATGTTCACTCTCTGCCGGATGACTGGGCGGTTGCTCGTGGTCGACGCCCGTGCTTCTGGCCTCGACTTTCTTCCACCGCCCTCCCAGAGCGAATCCTTGAAGTGAAATGCAGAGTTGCAGGTAGATTCGAATCGACCTCGTCGCCACTGTTGGATCTGTGATTCTGAGAGTATGATGTTTTCCAATAACTACACGGAGGCTGTAACTTAACAATCAACAGGTGTTTACTGGAGTAGGGTAGTCTGAAGACTGGCAGTACAGAGGCATGCTCAAGGCTTATATACAGGGGTGGTCACTGCCGGTACTACAGTATACAGGAGCTGTAAAAGTAGTTCTCTCTTAAAGGTACATACGCTACAATAGTGAAGGCACCCCTAGGTAGCAGCGATCATAATATGATTGAATTTTACATTCAGTTTGAGAGACAGAAGAGTGGGTCCAAGACTAGTATTTTAAACTTAAGTAAGGGCAATTATAAGGGCATGATAGCAGAGCTCGCTAAAGTGAACTGGCAAATTAGGTTAAGGGATAGGTCAATAGAATTGCAGTGGCAGACATTTAAGGGGATATTTCAAAATACACAGAATATATACATTCCAACGAGAGAAAAATTCCATGGGGAGGACCCACCATCCGTGGTTAACTAAAAAAGTTAAAGATAGTATTAAACTTAAAGAAAAAGCATATAATTGTGCAAAGATGGGTGGCAGGTCAGAAAATTGGACAGAATATAAAAACAGCAAAGAATGTCTAAAAGATTAATAAGGAGAGAATAATTAGAGTACAAGAGAAAGCTAGCTAGAAATATAAAAACAGATAGCAAGTGTTTCTATAGATATTTAAAAAAGAAAAGAGTTAACAAAGTGAGTGTTGGTCCTATAAAAAGTGAGTCTGGGGAATTAATAATGGAAAATAAGGAGATGGCAGTTGAATTGAACAGGTATTTTGCATCGGTCTTCACTATAGAGGATACAAGTAACATCCCAGAAATAACTGTAAATCAGGAAATGGAAGGGAGGGAGGAACTCAAGAAAATTACAATCACCAGTAAGTGGTACTGAGCAAATTGTTGGCGATGCGGGCTGACAAGTCCCCGGGTCCTGATGGACTTCATCCTAGGGTCTTAAAAGAAGTGGCTAGTGAGATAGTTGATGCATTGTTTTTAATTTTCCAAAATTCCCCAGATTCGGGGAAGGTTCCATTAGATTGGAAAATAGCAAATGTAAATCCTTTATTCGCAAAGGGAGGGAGACAGAAAGCAGGAAACTACAGGCCAGTTAGCTTAACATCTGTCATAGGGAAGATGTTAGAAGCTATTATTAAAGACATTGGCCTAGAAATTGGGTTTTGGCGCAGCGACGGCTTTAGCGCCGGAAGTTAGTGCCGGAGCTAAGTCGCGCTGGGCGGGCCAAAAATTCACTAGTTCTGCGCCCAAACGGCTGCCGGCGCTGCTGAAAGCTGTTTGCGCCTGAAAACTGGCGCTACGCGCTGAATTGCGGCGCTATTCCGGCGCTGCGGCGCCCGCTGCGGTGCGGCAGGTTCGGGAAGTGCAGGCCTCCTCCTTCCCTTAAGGAGGAGCTGCCTGCACCCGGCCGCGGCCCGCGAAAATCATTGTAAAAATGAGCCCGGCACCTCGGACAAGTGCCGGGCTTGCATCTGTCCCGGGGGGGGGGGGGGGGGGGGGGGGAGAGAAGTCCGGGGAGGGAGCTGCGGCCAGGCGGCCGGCGGGAAAGCGGCCGGCCGCCACGGGGCCTTTAATGCGCCGGCGCAAAGTCCAGTAAGGCACCTCTGCCGGAACGTTGCTTGCGGCTGCCACGGGCGAGGCGGCCGCAACTCAATTTCGGAGTTCGGGCGGGTTACCATGGCAACCGGGACGCTGCGCACACCGATGACGTCATCGGTGCCGGCGCAGCGCTAACGGCCTAACGCCGATTTAGGGACCCACTCAATTTCCAAACTGGCCATAACTCCGGCGCTAGGCCCTCTAGCACCTCAAAAGCGGCGCTAAGCCAACCGAATTTCTAGGCCATTATAGCAGGGCACTTAGAAAAGTTCAAGTAATCAGGCAGAGTCAACCTGATTTTGTGCAAGGGAAATCATGTTTAACCAATTTATTGGAGTTCTTTGAGGAAGTAACATGTGCTGTGGATAAAGGGGAACCGGTGGATGTACTGTACTTAAATTTCCAGAAGGCATTTGTTAAGGTGCCATGTCAAAGGTTATTGTGAAAAATAAAAGCTCATGGTGTAGGGGGTAACATATTGGCATGGATAGAAGATTGGCTAGCTAACAGGAAACAGAGAGTAGGCATAATTGGGTCATTTTCTGATTGGCAAGATGTAACGAGTGGTGTGCCACAGGGATCAGTGCTGGGGCCTCAACTTTTTACAATTTTTCTAAATGATTTGGATGAAGGGACCAAAGGTATGGTTGCTAAATTTCCTGATGACACAAAGATAGGTAGGAAAGTGAATTCTGAAGAGGACATAAGGAGGCTACAAAGGGATATAGATAGGTGAAGTGAGTGGGCAAAGATCTGGCAAATGGAGTATAATGTGGGAAAATGTGAAGTTGTCCATTTTGGCAGGAAGAATAAAAAAGAAGCATATTGGCCCGGAAATTCGGGTCCCAACGCGTGAGTACGCACTGGGTACTCACGCGTAGGCCCAACGAAAGTGCCGGTTTCGTGCATGCACTGCGCATGCGCAGGAAACCGGCACTTCCGTTCCCCTGAAAGAAGGGGTTGACAGGTGGAACGCGTGCGCCGGAGAGGCAGCGCATGCGCATCGAACTTGCGTTTTTTTTTGCAGGTTTCTCCGGGAGGGTAAGTCTCCAGCAGTTACACTTTTAAAAAGCAGGTGCAAGGCCTGCTTTTAACAAGGTAAGTGGTGAATTAGTTAAAATTAAAACATTTTTTCCACAGGTTTATTATTTTTAAATACTTTAAAGAAAGGTAAGTTTATTTTTAGCCCTGTTAGAAAATGTAATTAATTTTTCAAAAATTTAAATTCTTGTTTAAAATAGTTATTTCATGTAATTTATAGTTATTTTAAAAATGTGATGTTTTAAAAAAAAAATTATTTGAAGTTTTAGTGATGTTTTGGGCCTTATAGTATTTATAGGTTTGACAGCTCTTCCTGTCAAACTTATGAATGAAGCATTCCTTGCTACCATTGGCTCTCCATGGCCCACGTGATCTCAGGGGACGCATCGAACTAACTGTGCCCCTGGGATATGCAAGCACTGTGTGCCGGCAGTTGGAGGAGGCCCAGGATCGGAATCCCATGCGGGCCCACAGCTCAACGGCCGGCGCGCTAGCTAAGTGCAGGTCGGGGGCTTGCACCCGCGGGAAGCCCCCAACCCGAATTTCTGGGCCATTATCTAAATGGTGAGAGATTGCAGAGCTCTGAGACGCAGAGGGATCTGGGTGTCCTAGTGCATGAATCGCAAAAGGTTACTATACAGGTACAGCAAGTAATTAGGAAAGCTATTAGAATGTTATTGTTTATTGCGAGGGGAATTGAATACAAAAGTAGGGAGGTTATGCTTCAGTTATACGGGGCATTGGTGAGACCACATCTGGAGTACTGTGTACAGTATTGGTCTCCTTATTTAAGGAAGGATGTAAATGCATTGGAAGCAGTTCAGAGAAGGTTTACTAGACTAATATCTGGAATGGGCAGGTTGTCTTATGAGGTAAGGTTGGAACAGCTAGGCTTGTATCCGCTGGAGTTTAGAAGAGTAAGAGGTGACTTGATTGAAACATATAAGATCCTGAGGGGTCTGGACAGGGTGGATGTGGAGAGGATGTTTCCTCTTGTGGGAGAATCTAGAACTAGGGGTCACTGTTTAAAAATAAGGGGTCTGTGGCAAAGCCACCAAAGAGACTCTCACAGTAACTTGTACAATTGTCTTTAATCATTATTGTTACCTTTTAATGTTTGCCCTGTTAAAACAGCGCGGGATCGATAAAATCGCGATCTGACGTGACATTCCCAACGGCGGGAAACGTCATGACGTCATGACTTCAGGGTTGGAGGGCGTTTCCAGTTAGTCCTCGTGGAGTGAGCTAGTGTACAGACCTGTTTGGAGTTTCTCCTGCGTTTCTTGTTTTGTAATACTTTCAGTGCATTAAACTAAGTTTGTTAACTACCAGTTTAGTTCAGTGTTTTTGTTAGGAGTGCATAGACTCCTACATTGGTGACCCCAAATCCTCGCGATCGTTTTTCGCGGTGGACACGGAACGCAGGCCAGTGATGGATGCCAACGCTGTGGCCTTGAAGCTCCCCCAATTCTGGGAACAACAGGCGGCCTCCTGGTTTGTGCAGGCCAAGGCGCAGTTTGAACTCCGCAACATCGTGCAGGACCAGACCCGATATTTGTACGTGGTCTCCGCCCTCGATAGCTCGACGGCGTCGAGGATCATCAGCCTTCTGGAGAACCCCCCGAATGCTGACATATATGTAGCCATCAAGACTCGGCTGCTGCAGGTATTTGGCCTTACCAAGGCGGAGCACGCTCGCCGCTTACTGACATTACCAGGGTTAGGTGACTCCAAACCCTCAGAACTAATGAGCCACATGCTGACGCTCCTGGGGTCCGGACCTCCATGTTTCCTGTTCCGCGAGCTGTTCCTTACGCAGCTGTCCGAACATGTCCAGGCAGCCTTCGTCAGATCGGACACTGGGGACTGCATCGCGCTCGCCGAAGAGGCGGATAACATTTACGCGGTCCGGCAACAATACTGCGCCATCGCGCAACGTCACGCCCCGAGGGGCCCGGCCCCGGTCCTGGCCCCAGCGCCTCAGACGGCCGGTTACTGTTACTACCACACCCGTTTCGGCCCGAAGGCCCGCTGCTGCCGACCGCCATGTAGTTTCGTGCCCAGACCGTCGAACAGACCTCCGCGAGTCAAGAACACCGGATCCGGTGCATCCCCCGCGGCCACGATGGCGATCGGCGACTCCGGGAATCTCATGTATTTAACCGACTCCATCTCGGGCCGTCGTTTTCTGTGTGACACGGGGGCACAGTGCAGCATACTTCCCGCCTCGGTCCTCGACCTTCGGTCCGGCGGACGGGGACCCCCCTCCAAGCTGCCAATGGGGGTACGATCCGCACTTGCGGGAAACGACGGGTGCAAGTCTGTTTCGGTGGCCAGCACTTTACCTGGGATTTCGTCACCGCTCAAATTTCGCAGGCCCTCTTGGGCGCCGACTTTTTAGGCGCCAACGGCCTGTTGGTGGATGTGAAAAATCGACGCCTAGTTCACGCCGCCACACTCGACGGTATTGCAAGTGCGCACAGCACGGCTGCGCCGCACTCGGTCTCCTGCGCGCGGCCACCTCCCGACAACTTCTCCCGCCTTCTCGGGGACTTCCCCGAGCTGACAAAGCCCACCTTTTCAGATTCGACCGCCAAGCATCGGGTGGAGCATCATATTTCGACAACCGGCTCTCCCATCTTCGCCAGGGCACAGCGTTTGGAGCCCAGCGAAGGCAGAGTTCGCCGCGATGGAGAAGCTGGGGATTATTCGCCAGTTCAGTAGTCCCTGGTCTTCACCGCTCCACATCGTCCCAAAGCCCGGCGGGGGATGGCGGCCCTGTGGCGACTATCGTCGCCTCAATGACCGTTACCCCATCCCCCACATAAAAGATTTCTCTGCGCATTTGGCGGGGAAGTCAATATTCAAGGTCAACCTCGTCCGTGGGTAACATCAGGTCCCAGTGCACCCCCAGGATGTCGAAAAGATGGCGGTCATCACCCCTTTTGGACTTTCTGAATTCCTCTGCATGCCCTTTGGGCTTAAAAATGCAGCGCAGGCGTTCCAGCACCTTATGGACTCGGTTCTGCGGGACCTCGATTTTTTTTTTTTGTTCGTCTACTTGGATGACATTCTGATTGCTAGCACCACAAAGGATGAACACCTCAAGCATCTCCGTGTCCTTTTTCAGCGGCTTCAGCAGCACGGCCTCATTGTGAACCCGGACAAATGTCGTTTCGGCCTGGTGCAGCTCGATTTTCTATGCCACCACATAACTTCCGCAGGGGCAACGCCGCTTCGAGCTAAGGTGGAGGCGATCACAGCGTTCCTGAAGTCGCAATCCGTGAAAGCCTTACAGGAGTTCCTGGGGATGGTTAATTTTTACCACCGGTTCATCCCCAGGGCCGCACAGCTTATGCGGCTGCTCTACGAGGCCCTCGGGCAAGACGGGAAAGGAGCCCGTGGTTTGGTCGCAAGAAATGGGTCGCGCCTTCGAAGATACAAAGACCGCAAACGCGACGATGTTGGCACATCCCCTGCCAGGAGCCATCATCGCCCTCACGACGGACGCGTTGGATTACACTGTGGGGGCCGTCCAGAAGCAATGGGTCGACGGCGCATGGCAGCCTCTGGCATTTTTTAGCTGCCAGCTGCAACGGCACGAACGTCGGTAGTACTTTCGACAGGGAGCTGTTAGCTTTATTTTTGGCTATCCGCCACTTCCGATTCCTCCTCGAAGGGCGCCGCTTCACTGCGTTTGTTGACCACAAACCCTTGACGTTCGCGATGGCCAAGACAGCTGAACCGTGGTCGGCTCGGCAACAACGGCAGCTGACTTGCATCTCCGAGTTTACCACCGACGTCAGGCACATGGCCGGCAAGGACAACGTCATCGCCGATTGCCTCTCCCGCGCCACCGTCCAGGCCGTTCAATTAGGCATTGACTTTGCAAGAATGGCAGCCGACCAGGCTGCCAACCCGGAGACTCAGACCTTTCGTTCTGTCCCCGCCAGCCTCCAGCCGAGAAATGTACCGTTCCATGGGGCAGGTACCACTCTACTCTGCGACGTTTCGTTGGGTGCACCCTGTCCGATTGTGCCGTCCACCTGGTGCCGAGGCGTTTTCGACGCCATACACGGGGTGTCGCATCCCGGAGTGCGGGCGTCGCAGAAACTGCTGGTCTCCAAATTCGTATGGAGAGGAATACGCAAAGACATCCGCGACTGGGCGAACACTTGTGTGGTTTGTCAACGGGCCAAGGTGCAACGGCACATCAGGGCCCCTCTGGCCACCTTCGAGGTACCGGAGCGGCGTTTCGACCACATTCACGTTGACCTAGTGGGCCCACTTCCACCGTCCTGTGGTTTTACGCACCTTCTGACAATGGTGGATCGCACCACGAGGTGGCCGGAGGCGGTTCCCCTGACGTCCAGCACCTCTGCGGATGTCGCGCGAGCCTTCATCTCATCATGGGTAGCCCGGTTTGGTGTCCCTGCGGATATTTCGTCGGATCGCGGGCCACAATTTTCGTCGGAACTATGGAATGAGGTAGCCTCAGTATTGGGCACTAAACTACACCGCACTACGGCTTATCACCCGCAAGCGAACTGCTTGTGCGAGCGGTTCCACCGTTCATTGAAGGCGTCACTCAGGGCCAGCCTTCTGGATGCAGCATAGGTCGATAAACTGCTGTGGGTGATGCTGGGACTGCGCACGGCGCCGAAGGAGGATCTACAGTCGTCGGCCGTGGAAATGGTTTACGGTCAGCCACTTCGAGTTCTGGGTGAGTTCCTGCCATCCCCTACGCGGCCGTGGTCTGCAGCCAGTCAGCGAGAGGCCCATCGAGACGTGGCTCAGTGTTTCCACCCAGTTCCGACCTCTCAGCACGGTTTGCCTTCTTCCAACATCCCTGGGGAGCTGTCAAAGGCCAAGTTCGTCTTTGTGCGCCAAGGCAGCCATCGTACCCCGCTTGCACCTCCTTATGCAGGTCCGTTCCAGGTTCTACAGACCGGAGACAAGAGTTTTGTGATCGACGTCGGGGGCAAGCCTGATCACATCTCCGTTGATCGCCTCAAACCTGCGCACCTGGACCTCGAACAGCCGGTCGAACTAGCGCAGCCTCCGCGCTGGGGCCGGCCGCCGCTACACCTAACCGCACCGTGCTACTTGCCAGCTCGCCACCTGCTCAGCGTTTTCCTCTCCGGGAATTTAGGAGTCGGTCAAACAGGCTTGTCCGACCTCCTCGGCGATTGACTTTCCTCATTAAAGGCAATTCTGGGGGGGCGTATGTGGCAAAGCCACCAAAGAGACTCTCACAGTAACTTGTACAATTGTCTTTAATCATTATTGTTACCTTTTAATGTTTGCCCTGTTTAAACAGCGCGGGATCGATAAAATCGCGATCTGACGTGATGACATCATCACATAGGTCACGTGACGTTCCCAACGGCGGGAAACGTGATGACGTCAGGGTTGGAGGGCGTTTCCAGTTAGTCCTCGTGGAGTGAGCTACTGTACAGACCTGTTTGGAGTTTCTCCTGCATTTCTTGTTTTGTAATACTTTCAGTGCATTAAACTAAGTTTGTTAACTACCAGTTTAGTTCAGTGTTTTTGTTACGAGTGCATAGACTCCTACAGGTCGCCCATTTAAGACAGAGATGAGGAGAATTTTTTTCTCAGAGGATCATGAGTCTTTGGAACTCTATTCCTCAGAGGGCAGTGGAAGCAGAGTCTTTGAATATTTTTAAGGCAGAGGTAGATAGATTCTTAGTAAGCAAGGGGGTGAAAAGTTATCGGGGGTAGGCGGGAATGTGGAATAATCGGATCAGCCATGATCTTATTGAATGGCGGAGCAGGCTCGAAGGGCCGAGTGGCCTACTCTTGCTCCTAATTCGTATGTATGCATGTTCATAACATGGAGGGAGTCACCGGGTAACGCGCAGGGCAGGTTTAACAAGCCCAATTAACATAAAATTATTTTCACACAGTGGCTGGAGCCGGGAGTGGGACCTGCCAATGACCTCTCCCGCCGCGATCCCGCCTCCGATGGTGAAATTGCGGCCCTTAAACCTGTGTTCTCGACCCTTCTGCCAATGGGAACAGTTTCTCTCTATCTACTCTGTCCAGACCTCTCATGATTTAGAACACCTCTAACAAATCTTTTCTCAATCTTCTCTGCTCCAAGGAGAACAACCCCAGCTTCTCCAGTCTATCAACGTAACTGAAGTCCCTCATTCCTAGAATCATTCTCCTAAATCTTTTCTGCACCCTCTCTAAGGCCTTCACATCCTTCCTAAAGTGTGGTGCCCAGAATTGGACTCAGTACTCCAGTTGGGGCCGAACCAGTGTTTTGTACAGGTTCATCACAATTTCCACACTTTTCTACTTTATACCTCTATTCATGAAGCCCAGGATCCCGTAAGCCTTTTTAACTGCTTTCTCAACCTACCCTGCCACTTTCAAAGGTTTGTGTACACATACCCCCAGGTCTCTCTGTTCGTGCACCCCCTTCAGGATTGTACCATTTAGTTTATAAATATGGATGTTTAAGGACTTTAGGAAAGATTTTTTTGCAAGGTATCACATGGGAGATTACCAGAGAAGATTAAGGAGCATGGAATTAGTGGGAGGATAGCAAATTGAATTAAAAATTGGTTAGAAGGGACAAACCAGAGAATAGGCATTAAGAGCAGTTTTTCAGCGTGGTTTTAAGTGGGTAGTGGTGTCCCACAGCCCTCAGTTCTGGGGCCACTCTGTTCATTGTGCCGATCAGTGATTTGGATATTGGCTTAAAGGGAGTGATGTTGACATTTACAGATGATACCAAAATATGAGGTATCGTTAATTCTTTAGAAAGCCAAAGAACGCTGATAAGAGATATTGATAAGATGAAGGAATGGTCTAAAAAGTAGTTGAAGGAATTGAATGTCAGTAAGTGTAAGGTGGTATATTTTGGCAAAAATAACAGCAGTAATTATAGTCTGAATGGAAATAGGTTTGGTGCTGTGGAAGAGCAGAGGGACTTGAGGGTACAGGTTCACAGAATATTAAAGGCAGCACATCAGGTTGATATGGGCATAATAAAATGAATAGAGTTCTAGGTTTTATCACAAGAGGTATAGAATATAAAAACCAAAGAGTAACGATGAGCCTGTATAAACCTAAACAAGACCTGAGGTAGAGTACTGTATGCAGTATTATGCTCCACACTAAAGGAAGGATATTGAGGCTTTAGCGAGGGTACAACAGAGATTCAGATGGAAGTTGCCTGGTATGAAGAAATACAAATTTGAAGAAAAACTTGAAAAATTCTGGCTTTGTTTTTGGTTAGCACAACACAGACTACACGGTGATATGATAGCAGTGTTTAAAATTATGAAAGGATGGGACAGGGTAGATAGAAGCAGTGTTTCCAGGAGATGAGGGTGTAGAACAAAGGGCAATAGATACAAGATTAAATGTGGGAGATGTAGAACAGGGATCAAGAGAAATGTCTTTACACAGAGAGTTGTGAGGCTATGGCATTCACTCCTAGTTACACCTCACTTCCACCCCTGGGTTTGAATCTTGCCTGGATCTTTGTCTGTCACTGTAAAAATCCCTAGGGAGGGGAATTCGGACAGTTTCAATCCAGTTCCTTACAGGCATGACTGCACGGCCCAAAACCGCTCATAATCAAGAGATTATGAGGATGTCGAGCATGGAAATATTTATAGTGGCAAGGAGTTAGAGTTAGAAATTTAACTATGACATCCTATAGAATATATGACTGTTGGAGCCACACATCTCCATAACTTTAAACATTAATCCCAATGAAGAGATGCTTTTTAGATAATGGATAAAATCTGATTGAGACAGGTAAGCTGCTTGGTGCCATAAAGAAGGAACTACTGCAGGACATAAGTTGCCAAGCAGTTTTCTAACTTTAAATAAAATTTTTACATTAAAATTGTACACTCGTCAAACATATGAATCATTTTAAATGCGGGAGTAGCATGCATCCTTCTCAGGGTCACAGTCTCAGAATAAGGCGATGGCCATTTACGACTGAGATGAGGGGAAATTTCTTCACTCAACGGGTTGTGAATCTTTGGAATTCTCCACCCCAGGGAGCTGTGGATGCTCTGTCGTTGAGTGTATTCAAGGCAGAGATTGAGAGATTTTTGAATACTAAGGGACTCAAGGGACATGGGGATAGTGCAGGAAGGTGGAGTTGAGGTAAAAGATCAGCCATGATCTTATTGAATGGCGGAGCAGGCTTGCAGGGCCGAATGGTCTACTCCTGCTCCTATTTCTTATGTTCTTAACACGGCTGTGCTAACTTCCACTTGAACATTAGATATTTGCACACTTGCAGAATACGCTGTATATCAGTTTCTTTTTGTGATCATCAAGGTGGGGGAAGCCAGTGCTGAGGAATGGAAGATTTTAACGACTTTTGACATCTTGTGACAGAGTCTAACACTCTCAGGTCAGGTACAGAAGGGACCAGATGGAGAATACATCCCCTCCCAGCACCCACTAACACACTAACCATTAATTTTTCATAATCATGTTTGTAATGGAGGGATGTCACTAGCATAAGCAGACTGCTTCCTTATTACTTTCTTTTGATTCAACATGAAAGAACATTTTTTTCCCCTTTATGGCATATCACAAGATAATTACAGATGAGAAAGGCCATTTGGCCCATCTTAGTTCATTTAGAAGCTACCATCCCCCCCCCCCGCCCCCCGTACCAGGCAGTATCTATTTATGGTGGGGAGCGGGGGCTACTTAAATCAGAATCTTGTTTTTGCCTCCATTACTTTATCAAAGAGTCTGTTCCATGTGTTGATCACACTGTATGAAGAGGAATTTCAGGTTTTGTCCTAAATTTTGCCTTTTAATAGTTTGAACCTTTGCCATCTTATTCTACCCTCAAAATTGAATTTAAAGTAATATTCTGGAGTTACTTTTCCATACCATTTACTTTCTCTTATTAAAAAAAAAAAATCACCTCCAAAATATCTCCTCTCCAGTCTGAAAAGCTCAAGTTTCTTCCATCTTTCCCAGTAACTCAGGCCCCGACACTAGGGATCAGCCTTGTTGCTCTTTCTCTGCAATGCCTCCATTGTTTGAACGTCTCGGTTGTTTCTTAGTGACCAGAATGGCACACAGTATTCAAGGTGTTAGCTGACTGGAGTACTGCACCAGGACTTACTTCCTCAACTTATATTTGATTTGCTGATGTAGTTCAACTTTCTTTTGGCTTAAGATATTTTCCAAGCTATTATTAAGTCTCCTTTAATGACTCAGTGGTGGGTACCACTCTTTGACGTTACTAGCATACCATACAGCACCAGTGCAAGTACAGCGATACCACATTTACACAATAAAAGCACTCCCATCACAAAACAGGAAAGAATGGTGTCAGAATCTACTGTGCTATGTGTCACTAGAATATTTGTAAACTTATTCTTTGGCCAGTACATTTCTTCTTCTTGGGCAGTCCCTCGGAACCGAGGATGACTTGCTTCCACATTAAAAATGAGTTCTCAGGTGACTGAGTCCAATGTGGGACCTACAGTCTCTATCACAGGTGGGGCAGATGGTGGTTGAAGGGGCGGGTGGGTGGGATGCTTGTGTTAACGTGTACTCCTTGCGCTGCCTGCGCTTGCTCCCAGCGAAGAGACTCGAGGTGTTCGGCGCCTTCCCGGATGCTGCTTCTCCACTTTGTGCGGTCTTGGGCCAGGGATTCCCAGGTGTCGATGGGGATGTTACATTTTTTCAAGGAGGCTTTGAGGCTGTCCTTGAAGCATTTCCTCTGCCCACCTGGGGCTCTCTTGCCGTGCCAGAGCTCCGAGTAGAGCGCTTGTTTTGGGAGTCTCGTATCGGGCATGCGGACAATGTAATCCATCCATCGGAGCTGATTGAGCATGGTCAAAGCTTCGATGCTGGGGATGTTGGCCTAAGCAAGAACACTGACGTTGGTGCGCCTATCCTGCCAATGGATTTGCAGGATCTTGCGGAGGCAGCATTGGTGGTACCTCTCCAGTGCTTTGAGGTGCCTGCTGTACATGGTCCATGTCTCTGAGGCATACAGCAGGGTGGGTATCACTGCTGCTCTGTAGACCATGAGCTTAGTGCCGGGTTTGAGATCCTGGTCTTCGAACACTCTCTCTTCCTCAGGTGACCGAAGGCTGCACTGGCACACTGAAGGCGGTGTTGGACTTTGTCATCGACGTCTGCCCTTGTTGACAGTAGGCTCCCGAGGTATGGAAAGTGGTCCACATTATCCAAGGCCTTGTCGTGGATTTTGATAATCAGGGGGCAGTACTGTGTGGCGGGGGCAGGTTGGTAGAGGATCTTTGTCTTACGGATGTTTAGTGTAAGGCCCATGCTCTCGTACGCTTCGGTGAAGGTGTTGACGATGGTTTGGAGTTCGATCTCCGAGTGAGCGTAGATGCAAGCGTCGTCTGCATAATGTAATTCGGCGACAGAGGATGGGACGACCTTGGATCTGGACTGGAGGTGACGGAGGTTGAACAGTTTCCTGTTTGTTCTGTAAATTAGCTCCACTCCAGTGGGGAGCTTACTGAGGGTGAGATGGAGCATTGCAGCAAGGAAGATTGAGAAGAGCGTTGGTGCGATGACACAGCCTTGCTTGACCCCGGTTCGTATGTGGATTGGGTCTGTGGTGGAATCGTTGGTCAGGATCATGGCTTGCATGTCATCAGGATCACAGCTTGCATGTCATCGTGAAGCAGGCGGAGGATGGTGACAAACTTTTGAGGGCAGCCGAATTTGAGGAGGACACTCCATAATCCCTCACGGTTGACAGTGTCGAAGGCCTTTGTGTCCAGCTCAAGGAGCAAGGTGGTGGCTACACCTTCTTCTGGAAAGGCAAACCTGAAGAAGAGCGCCGCCTCCATGGGGTAGGCTTTGCCATAAAAAATGAACTGGTTGGGCATCTCAGAGACTCTCCTAGTGGTATAAATAGGCGCCTCATGACTCTTCGGCTCCCCCTAGCCCAGAACCAGTGCGCTACGGTCATCAGTGCGTACGCCCTAACACTGGAAGCCACAGACGAGACCAAAAAGGAATTCTACTCCAGCCTCGAACAATCCCTGTCCCGAGTCCCAACGGGCAACAAGCTGGTCCTCCTTGGCAACTTTAACGCCAGAGTTGGAAAGGACACAGACCTCTGGGGAGGTGTGATCGGCAGAGAGGGGGTAGGGAAAGCCAACTCCAACGGTACCCTCCTCCTGTCAAAATGCTTAGAACATGACCTTGTCATAACCAACACCTTGTTCCATCAGAGAGACAAGTCCAAGGTTTCATGGCAGCACCCTCGCTACAAGCACTGGCATCTGCTGGACTATGTCATCGTCCGAGCAAGGGACTGCAAGGACGTCCGCATCACCCACGCCATGACAGGAGCTGATGACTGCTGGACAGACCGTCGCCTAATCTGCTCTGTCACCTCCATCAATGTAGCCCCAAAATAGCGGCGGCAACAGAAGCAATACCGCAGGAAAATTAACGCTGGAGCACTCAAAGACCCCGCTGAGAAAGCTCTATTCAGCCTGTGCCTCACAAACAACCTGACGACTCCCAGTGATGCAGAGACAGAGTGTCCACAGTGCCAGGTCTGCACTCAAGGCCTCCATAATCAGTACCTGTGAAGAGACGCTCGGTCACTTGACCAGGAAACATCAAGACCAAGAATGACCAGGAGATCCAGGAGTTAATAAGCCGCAAGCGCAAGGCATTCCTGATCTAGAAACAGCAACACAACTCGAGAGCAAGAAAGCAGCTCCACAGAAGCCTGAAGGCCGAGGTCCAACAAAAAACTCGCAACCTAAAGAACAGATGGTGGGTGGAGAAAGCGCAGGAGATCCAGCAGCTAGCCGACAACCACGACGTGCGTGGATTCTTTAGCGCAGTCAAGACCATCTATGGCCCAAGCACACAAGGCCCTACCCCACTGCGGGCCAAGAACGGAAAGGTACTCATCAAGGACAGAGAGGCAGTCAGTGCCCGCTGGAAGGAGCACTTCGAAGATCTCCTTAACCGCGACTCTGTCTTCGACATGAGTGTCCTCAACTCCATTCCACAGCATGCTACCTGCCACCATCTCAGCACAACCCCAGCCTGGCATGAGGTTGAAAAGGCCATCCGACAACTGAAGAACAACAAGGCCTCAGGAGCAGATGGAATCCCTGCCGAGGCACTAAAGCATGGCGGAGAAGCACTACTGGCGCGAATTCATGAACTAATTTCTCTTATCTGGAAGGAGGAGAGCATGCCAGGGGATCTCAGACGCCGTAATTGTGACCATCTTCAAGAAAGGTGACAAGTCTGATTGCGGTAATTACAGAGGAGTTTCCCTGCTGTCTGCCAGAGGGAAAGTCATCGCAAGAATCCTCAATCGCCTTCTCCCAGTGGCCGAAGAGCTCCTCCCAGAGTCGCAATGCGGATTCCACCCACTAAGGGGCACAGTGGACATGATCTTCACCGCACGTCACTTACAAGAGAAATGCAGGGAACAGCACCAACCGCTGTACATGGCCTTCTTTGATCTCAGTACATTTATCCATTGGCTGGTACTCATTACTGCCTCTATACAGGACATAACAGAACAAATCTGTAGATTGGACGGAAGAAAAAAATCTCCAAGTTAAACTTAGAATAGAAAAACAGAATATTTTTTTAAATGGTGAGAAATTATTAAATATTGGTGTTCAGGGAGATTTAGGCGCCCTTGTACAGGAAACAACTTTAGCAAGCAGGTACAGCAAGCAATTAGGAAGGCAAATGGCATGCTGGCCTTTATTGCAAGGGGGTTGGAGTTCAAGAGTAAGTAAGTCTTACTACAGTTGTACAGGGCGTTGGTGAGACCACACCTGGAGTACTGTGCACAGTTTTGGTCTCCTTATTTAAGGAAGGATAAACTTGCCTTCGAGGCAGTGTAATGAAGGTTCACTAGATTGATTCCTGGGATGAGGGGGTTGTCCTATGAGGAGAGATTGAGTAGATTGGGCCTATACTCTCTGGAGTTTAGAAGAATGAGAGGTGATCTCATTGAAACATGTAAGATTCTGAGGGGAATTGACAGGGTAGATGCTGAGAGATTGTTTCCCCTGGCTGGATAAATATATTCCACTGAGGAAAAAGGGGAGTAAAAGAAAAGTCAGCCATCCGTGGCTTAGTAAAGTAATAAAGGATAGTATTCGACTGAAAACAAGGGCATATAAAGTAGCCAAATCTAGTGGGAGGATAGAAGATTGGGAAGCATTTAAAAGCCAGCAAACAATAACTAAAAGATTAATTAAGAAAGGGAAGATAGATTATGAAAGTAAACTAGCAAAAAATATAAAAACAGATAGCAAGAGTTTCTACAGCTATATAAATAGAAAAAGGGTGGCTAAAGTGAACGTTGGTCCCTTAGAGGATGGGACCGGGAAACTAGTGGTGGGGAACATGGGGATGGCAAAGACGCTGAACAAATATTTTGTATCAGTCTTTACAGTAGAGGACACTAAAAATATCCCAACACTGGACAAACAGGGGGCAATGGGGGGGGGGAGGGAGCTAAACACGATTAAAATCACTAAGGAGATGGTACTCAGTTAAATAATGGGACTTAAGGCAGATAAATCCCCCGGACCTGATGGCCTACATCCTAGGGTCTTGAGAGAAGTGGCGGTAGGGATTGTGGATGCATTGGTGATCATTTTCCAGAACTCCCTGGACTCAGGAAAGGTCCCGGCAGATTGGAAAACTGCTAATGTAACACCCTTATTTAAGAAGGGAAGTAGACAAAAAGCTGGAAACTATAGACCAGTTAGCCTAACATCTGTGGTTGGCAAAATGTTGGAGTCCATTATTAAGGAAACAGTAACAGAGCATTTGGATAAACATAATTTAATAGGACAGAGTCAGCATGGTTTTACGAAGGGGAAGTCATGTTTGACAAATTTGCTCGAATTCTTTGAGGATGTAACATACAGGGTGGATAAAGGGGAACCAGTGGATGTAGTGTATTTGGACTTCCAAAAGGCATTTGACAAGGTTCCACACAAGATTACTGATCAAGATAAAAAATCACAAGATTGGGGGTAATATACTGGCATGGGTGGAAGATTGGCTATCTAACAGAAAACAAAGAGTTGGGCTAAATGGTTCGTTCTCCGGCTGGCAATCAGTAACTAATGGTGTTCCGCAGGGGTCAGTGCTGGGACCCCAACTCTTTACAATCTATATTAACGATTTGGAGGAAGGGACCGAGTGCAGCATATCCAAGTTTGCTGACGATACAAAGATGGGAGGGAAAGCAGTGAGTGAGGAGGACATAAAAAACCTGCAAAAGGACATAGACAGACTAAGTGAGTGGGCAGAGATTTGGCAGATGCAATATAATGTTGGAAAGTGTGAGGTTATGCACTTTGGCAGAAAAAATCAAAGAGCAAGTTATTATCTAAATGGAGAGAAACTGCAAAGTGCTACAGTACAAAGGGATCTGGGGGTCCTGGTGCATGAAACACAAAGTTAGTATGCAGGTGCAGCAGGTGATCGGGAAGGCCAATGGAATCTTGGCTTTTATTGCAAGGGGGATGGAGTATAAAAACAGGGAAGTCTTGCTGCAGTTATACAGGGTATTGGTGAGGCCACACCTGGAATACTGCATGCAGTTTTGGTTTCCATATTTAAGAAAAGATATGTTTGCTCTCGAGGCGGTTCAGAGAAGGTTCACTCGGTTGATTCCAGAGATGAGGGGGTTGACATATGAGGGAAGGTTGAGTAGGTTGGGACTCTACTCATTGGAGTTCAGAAGAATGAGAGGCGATCTTATCGAAACATATAAGATTGTGAGGGGGCTTGATCGGGTGGATGCGGTGAGGATGTTTCCACTGATGGGTGAGACTAGAACTAGGGGGCATAATCTTAGAATAAGGGGCTGCCCTTTCAAAACTGAAATGAGGAGAAACTTCTTCACGCAGAGGGTAGTAAATCTATGGAATTTGCTACCCCAGAGAGCTGTGGAAGCTGCAACATTAAATAAATTTAAAATGGAGATAGACATTTTCCTAGCAGATAAGGGAATTAGGGGTTACGGGGAGAGGGCAGGGAAGTGGACGCGAGTCTAGATTCAGATCAGCCATGATCCTATTGAATGGCGGAGCAGGCCCGAGGGGCCGTATGGCCTACTCCTGCTCCTATTTCTTATGTTCTTATTAGAGCTAGGGGACATAGTCTCTGGATAAGGGGTCGGCCTTTTAAGACAGATGAGGAGGAATTTCTTCACTGAGAGGGTTGTGAATATTTGGTATTCTCTACCACAAAGGGCTGTGGATGCTGAATCATTGAGTACATTCAAAGCTGAGATAGGTATATTTTTGGACTCTCGAGGAATCAAGGGATATAGAGATTGGGCGGAAAAGTGGAGTTGAGGTTGTAGATCAGCCATGATCTTATTGAATGGCGGAACAGGCTCGAAGGGCTATATGGCCTACTTCTGCTCCTAATTCTTATGTTCCTATGTTCTGGACTCCCCACACCAGAGGAAATAGTTTCTCTCTATCAACTCCTTTAATCATCTTAAACACCTTAATTGGTTCACCCCTAATCTTCCTTACTCAAAGGAATACAAGCCTTGTCCATGCAACCTGTCCTCATAATTTAACCCTTTTAGCCCCGGTATCATTCTGAACCTGTGACTCTCATTTTATTTCCATAAGGCTTGACCAGGCCCCACTAAATAATTGAAGAAAATTGTGGTGTCAGATCAAAAAGTATATCTATTTTAAATCTATATCTAGACCAAATGGTGTACCAGCAAAGTACAACACAGCAGCCCAAGGTGGTCTGAAGTATCCAGGACTCATTCATGTTGTTCCAAAGCTATTCCAATATCTCAGGGAACATTTACATTTTGAAGTGAGACAATAATTTAATGTAAACTTTGACTATTGATCACCACCACCAAAAGTGAGAGCTCCACATCGCTCGTAAAAATGTTTGGATATCTTGAATTCTTGGGCATAGAATTCAAGGTGATAAGGGATAGATGCTTAAGACGGCCCCCACCCTGCCCCAGCACACTTTTTTCACCCCAAATTTCTCTCCTCCAGAAGACACCAACTTATGTAGGAGTGCTATTCCATGGACACTGGACATCCTTCTGAACCTCACCCATCAACCATTCTTCATGTGTTGGAAAACTATTCAGCCAGTGGACACATCAGAGCCGAGCTGAATCCCGTTGCACTCATTATCACGTCCATACACCCACACTTTCCCGTTACTAGGTTTGGTCTCAGCCAGAAGTGCTGAGACCAAATGAAGTGACTCACTGAGGTTCGCTATTGCAACACAGATCAGGACCAATGGCATAGCGTTGGTTTAGTTGGATCAGTGCATTTTCGATTGATCTGATCTCTGGCACTATGGCTGTATGGCTCAGCTCTACAATGGGCAGCAAAGGTTCCACACAGGCTGTTGGAAAACCAACTTCAGAGATTGCAGCCTGGATTTCTCACTTTAGTGGAATTGAGGCACATCTTTGGCATGGTGAGATGCCGTTAAAACTTAGAAGATTTTTTTTAAATGTTGAATTTAGTGCTAAGTCCTGTGCAATTGATTGTTCTGTGATCAATTGCACAGACTTTACAGGTTTAAAAAAAAAATAAAAGTCCCCCCCCACCGCCATAGCAACACTGGACATCAGGGGCGAACAGATACCCCTTGTGTCCAGCATTGCTATGGCGCAACTAACAGGAAATACGTTGGATGATGTAATTACCTTATTTGCATATGCTTACAATACGCCCAGTACCTATGAGGATTCGGGGAGGGAGAGGATATAAATGTGAGGGGGGACATGGCAGAACAGAACCACTTCCTGCTCCTGCCCACCAACGTTCTGTCAATAAATTGTCAGAGGGAGGGCGGGAAAAGCCAGCCCACATATATGGAGGACAGTCGCAAAATACAAGTGTGTCTGCCTTTTGTGGAAGCAGAAATCTCCGGCCACTAATTGATCAACATCCTTGATGGTCATTGTAGATGCTGTGAAAATGGAGTGCCTTCATTTGGTCAGGACCTTGCAATTGAATCTGCCAGAGAACAAATCAATCCCAAGTGCACTGATCCAACTAAACCAACGCTATGTCGCTGGTCTTTGGGGAACACATGGAAAGCTTTGGGTAATAATTAGGTTAGTATATTTGACAACTTTATCTCTTTACCTCAGCCTAGAAACTTTCAGTAAAAAAAAAAATAACCTAGAGACTGGCTACTTAAATCAGAAATCCTGCCATTACACAATTGTGAAGCTGGGCTGATGCTCAAAAATCCTCACTGACACAACAGTTCCAGTAATCTGTAGCTTCACGTAATCAATACATTTCTACAGCTGACCAGTTTCCGCTGATTGCTTTTCCCTCCATGACTGGCTGTCTTACCCCTTAGTTAACATCTGAAGACAGTCTCCTGGAGCTGAGCAGACCTCTTTCACATTGCGCTGTACTGAGGCAATGAACCTCTGATTTCGAAAGATGAAAGGGTCCATTCTGCAACAACTTGAGTTTATACTGCGCCTTCAACGTAATAAAACGTCCCAAGGTGCTTCACCGCAGCGTAATCAGAAAGAATTTGACACTGAGCCAAAGGTGGAGACATTAGGACGGGTGACCAAACGCTTGGTCAAAGAGGTAGGTTTTAAGCAGCATTTTAAAAGGAGGATAGAGAGGTAAAAATGCAGAGAGGTTTGGGGAGGGAATTCCAGAGCTTACGGTCTAGATGGCTGAAGGCACGGCCACTGATGGTGGGGTGAAGGAATTGGGGATTGGAGGAATGCAGGATTCTTAGAGGGTTACAGGGCTGGAGGAGGTGACAGAGATAGGGAAGGGGTGAGGCCACGGAGGGATTTGAACAATAGGATGGGTATTTTACAATCGAGGCGTTGATGGACCGGGAGCCATTGTAGGTCAACGAGCACCGGGGTGATGGGTGAACAAGACTCGGAGTGAGTTAGGACACGGGCAGCAGAGTTTTGGATGAGCTCAGTTTTATGGAGGGTGGAAGATGGGAGGCCGGCCAGGAGAGCGTTGGATTAGTCGAGTCTGGAGGTAAGATAAGCATGGAGGTAAGAAACGAGGTATGCACACCCCAGCCCAGTCCCAGCTCCCCCCCCCCCGCTAAATGCATCCACTTCTAATGAATTAGTGGCCTCCTTATTCCTCCTACCAAAATGAATCTGGGCTGGGGGTGCATGGGAAGAGAGGAATGGAAGGACATGCTGATGGGATTAGATGGAGCGGGGTGAGGGGAGGCTCCTGTGGAGCATACACACCAGGGCCTTGTCCTTCTAGGTGGAAGAGGTCGCAGGTTTGTGAGGTGCTGCCAAAGAAGCCTTGGCGAGTTGCTGCAGTGCAACTTGTAGATGGTACACACTGCAGCCACGGTATGCCGGGCCCACCATCTTTTGGGCCGAGTGGCCTGTTTCTCTGTTGTAAATTCTATGTAATATGTAAGAAACTAAATGGGGTAGAGGAGCAAAGAGATCTTGGAATACCGAGCACAAAGGAAGATGGTTGTGATGGTTGAAGATCAATCATCACAGCCCCAGGACATCGCTGCAGGAGTTCCTCAGGTCAGTGTCCTGGGCCCAACCATCTTCAGTTGCTTCATCAATGACTTTCCCACCAACATTAGGTCAGAAATGGGGATGTTTGCTGATGACTGCACAGTGTTCAGTGCCATTCACAACTCCTCAGATATTCAAGCAGTCCATGCCCGCATGCAACAAGACCTGGACAACGTTCAGGCTTGGGCTGATAAGTGGCAGGTAACATTTGTGCCACACAAGTGCCAGGCAATGACTATCACCAACAAGCGAGAGTCTAAGCACCGCCCCATGACATTCAACGGCATTACCATCGCCGAATCCCCCACCATCAACATCCTGGGGGTCACCATTGACCAGAAATTTAACTGGACCAGCCACATAAATACTGTGGCAACAAGAGCAGGTCAGAGGCTGGGTATTCTGTGGCGAGTGTCTCACCTCCTGACTCCCCAAAGTCTTTCCACCATCTACAAGGCACAAGTCAGGAGTGTGATGGAATACTCTCCACTTGCCTGGATGAGTGCAGCTCCAACATTAAGAAGCTTGACGCCATCCAGGACAAAGCATGCCACTTGATTGGCACCCCAAACACCACCTTAAACATTCACTCCCTCCACCACCGGCGTACCGTGGCTGCAGTGTGCACCATCTTCATCTTGGCAGCAACTCGCCAAGGCTTCTTCGGCAGCACCTCCTAAACCCGCGACCTCTTCCACCTAGAAGGACAAGGGCAGCAGGCGCATGGGAACACCACCACCTTCAAGTTCCCCTCCAAGTCACACACCATCCTGACTTAGAATTATATCGCCGATCCTTCATTGTCGCTGGGTCAAAATCCTGGAACACCCTCACTAACAGCACTGTGGGAGTACCTTCACCACGCGGACTGCAGCGGTTCAAGAAGGTGGCTCACCACCACCTTCTCAAAGGCAATTAGGGATGGGCAATAAATGCTGGCCTTGCCAGCGACGCCCACACCCCATAAACAAATTTTATAGAAAAATGTGAAGTGATTCTTTTTTTATTATATTTCATTTGCCTTTATCCGCTCACTCTACAAGTCTATTTGGCCTAGAAATTCAGTATCGCCACGTTTGGGGCGCTACAGCCGGGCGTTCGCTAAATTTAGCGCCGGGCACAACTTAGCGCCACCTTTGCCGAAATTGAGTTGCATCGGCCCAAGAGGTTGCTGCTGCGCTAAAGCAGGTGGTGTACGACTATCATAAGGCGCTAAGCCGGCGAGCGTGAGGCACTACCAGTGAGGTCGGGCGCAGCACAGGTGCGGCGAGTTATAGATTGCAGGCAGACACGCTGGCGCCGGTCAGCTCTTAAAGGGGGAGGGTCGATTTGTTTTGCTGCCACGCCCTGCACATTGGAGCCCTGATTCTAGGCCTGGACAGGCCTGCTTCGACAATGCTACGCCCACGACCATGGAGAAGGCTAGGGAGCGAGCGCAGTGCTTTAGTGAGGGTGCCCTGAAGGTTCTGGTTGGCGCAGTGGAGCGCAGGTGACTTGTCCTCTTCCCTGACAGTGGCAGGAGGCCACTGCCCAGCAAATACAGGAAAGCTTGGAGGGAGGTGGCAAACAGAGTGACCTCCAGCAGCATGGTCCCCAGGACACCCACGCAATGCAGAAAGAAGTTCAACGACCTCACTCGGGTTGTCAGGGTGAGTACCCTTTCCAGTTTCCTCTTCATCCCTACATGTGCACCTCACTTTATGGCCAAAGGGTCCTGAAAGCCCCAATGCCCAGCCCTCATCCAACACCTATGGGACTCTCATGAAAATCACTTGCACATTCAGCACTTTACACACTGTCAGGGCTATTCCACCATGGGAGGCAGTGCAGGCAAGATCAGGGCTTGACACTGTCGGGGCTATTCCACCATGGGAGGCAGTGCAGGCAAGATCAGGGCTTGACACTGTATTCAGAACCCATCCTTTCTCTTGCAGGGCAAGCTGGCCCACAATCTACGGACCGGGGAGGCCAGCCTGAACTTAAAGACCTCAGCGACCTGGAGCAGCGAGTGGAGCGGATTATGGGAGGCCGGCTGATTGGCCCCGTCGCCACTGGTGATGCCGACCCCGTTCTGGACAGCAATGGTAAGGTCATCACCTTTTTGACCTCTCTCTTTCCACCTGTGCCTCACAGCACCATCCTTTGCCACTCTCGAACCAATGCAGTGCATTGCAGCACTCATGCCTCCCTCGCTGCCGCCCTGTCCTCACTCTAAAGCAACTCTTGTGCCTCCCTGCTTTCAGATGCTGAATCGCCAGGTGAGGAGGCGGGCCCTCAAGCTGGCACTGTGAGTGAATCGGAAGGTGAGGAGGAGGAAGAGGAAGCCAGACCATCAGTGCCACCCTCAGCCGAGGCAGCCCATGGCCATGATGGGGACACGTCTTCCCTGGAGGGGAGTAGGGGGGAAGGGTCTGATGACGGTGAAGCTCCAGGGCCCAGCGGGCTGCAGCAACGCGGGAGGGGTAGGGAAGCTCGGCGGCCTTCTCCCCGGAGGGTGAGTTCGGCCTCCAGTCCTGCTACAGTGAGCGCAGAGGAGGTGTGGCTCCTTGATGAAATGGGCGCCCAGGCTGAGCGCAGGCACATTGAGCTCATGGCTGCAGTGGCAAAGATGCCTGACTGCATAGAATCACTGGCAAGGAGTGTGCAGGAATTTGGGGCAGCACAGGCCAGGAGTCTGCAGGAATTCGGGGCAGCACAGGCCAGGAGTCTGCAGGAGGTCACTGCATCACAGGCCAGGAGTCAGCAGGACGTCGCTGCATCACAGGCCAGGAGTCAGCTGCATCATATGCGGCTTCCAGCCAAGTGCTTAGTCGTGCCATGCATTCACTGGCTGGTCTGATGCAGACACAGATCAGGGCCACACGGGCACTAACTGCTGCCACCCTCGGTGGATCAGCCAGGAATCGCCAGGGCCCTCGCTATGCCGCAGCAGCCCAGCAGTCTGTGCTTCAGCAGATTGCTGCGCATGCTTCAGTGCTGGCCCGTGCGAGTGCCAGTGTCTCGGCCAACCAGGGAGTGCCTGTGCTCTGTCAGGTTGGCAGCATTCCTGTCACTCCTCCACTGCAGCTGCCACCACCCGTAGGACAGACTGCTGCCGCCCAAGCAGAGTTGGAGCAGTCAGCAGCCGGGCCCTCCAGGCCCAGAGCTGGTCCAGGCCATGCCCCAGGGGCATCTGCCGACTCACTATCTGACCCTCAGTAGCCTTCCCCCAGCCTTGCTGCAGCCACTTGGGTCCCATTGAGGAGGAGCTGCAGGGCGGGAAGGGGCCAATCGCGCAAGCGAGGCGGATCACCCTCGCAGGCCAAAAAGTAGGAGGTGTGGCAAAATGTTGAGTTTTTTATGAAGGTCGAGAATGTTGTGTTACTATTTTATGAAGGCCGAGGATGTTGTGCTGGTTTGGCCAATTTCAGGTGAATTGCGCTGAGAAAATCAATGTAACCTAGCGGAAATTCCGGGCCCTGATCTCTTAGCAAAGATTCTAGTATATTTCCTACCGCTGACATTAAGCTAACTGGTCTGTAGTTCCCTGGGTTAGTTTTGTGTCCCTTTTTGAAGATAGGAATGACCTCTTTTCAGGTGCTGATGGGTGCGGTGTGCATTTCTAACATTCTGATTTGATTTTATTCTCTTTTCATGTGCGGATTCCTCTCATGGATATTTGCTGCTCATTTTTTTTAACTCACTAGTCAAGCACGTAAAGATGCTCACTGTTTAACCTAATCTCCGAAACCAGCCTGTGCTTTTGTAGTGAAAACTAAGGATTAGTGAACTGGAGTTGAAATAACAAGTTAAAGTTGGAAAGGTAGGGAAGGAGGAAAAAATGATTTAAAAAACATGAACGGAAACAGATTTATAAGAAGATACCAGAGAAAGCTATTTTACACATAGTTTAAATGGGTTGAACAAGAAATTGAATGCATTTCCATTGAGAAGGGATTGGGAAGTATGGTGGCTAGATGCGATTGAGATCAAACAAAAAGGGTCAAACTTATAGATAATGGCCATTCCCTGTTCGTAGAAAATGTTAAATATCAGTGTCAACTTTGTAAAGTCTGTGGGTTGTTTAGTTAATTAATACACAGACTCCAAGAGTAACTTAAAACAAGACTTTACTATTCGAAGGTCAGGGCGAATCTGCTCAATACTTCCTGACACAGCACTTATATACCGGTGTGGTCACCGTCGGTATTACAGTATACAGAAGCCAACAAAGTAGTGCAACACCTAAAGTAGTTCTCTTAAAGGTAGACGGGTACATACACTACAATCCTCCCTTTTTAGCTTACAACATACTGATTCCCCATTAAACATACATTATAACATATATACAACTTTATGCAAGACAGTTCACAGATTCAGTCTCTCTGGAGGTTTCCGGACTCTGTCCGGATAACGCCTCGGTGGTGTCGTAACTTCCGGCGGGGTAGTAGGTGCTTCTGGCAAGGTCGATTCGGCTTGAAGGACAGTTTCAGGTTCATCTGATTCCAGTATTACCAGATCGGAGGTAGGTGTTCTGGGTATCTCTGTCTCAACATTAACCGTGTAAGGTGGTGGAGTAGGTTGGCCATTTGTGGCTGACCCTATGATCTGGTCAACATGGCGCCTTATTATACTGTCCCCAATGTCCACCGTATACATCAACGGCCCTAGCCTTTTTCCGATAGTTCCAGGCTGTCATTTCTCGGTACGGTAGTCCCGGGCCAAAACTTGTTGACCTATCTGAAAAGATCTAGTTGGCCTTTCATTCATGCCCTGGAATTGCCGGTTCTCTACGTCCCTTCTGACGTTTGGCTTAAGCAAATCCAGCCGGCATCTTAGTCGTCTATTAAAAAACATCATGGCGGGAGTTTGATTTGTGACCGCATGTGTTGCATTCCTGTACGCCAACAAGAAGCTATCCACCTTATGTTGTAAGTTAATGGCTTCATTACCCATGGCCTTTATGGCCTTCTTGAAGGTCTGGACAAACCTTTCAGCCAATCCATTGGAGGCGGGATGGTATGGGGCTGACGTGTAGTGCTTAACCCCATTGCTCTTTAAGAATTTCTTGAATTCTTCGGACACAAATTGCAGTCCATTATCAGAACAGATCTGTTCCGGCAGCCCATTCCTAGCAAACATGGTCCTTAACACTGTGATGGTTTTTTCCGTGGTGGTGGTGGACATCTTTATTACCTCCGGCCACTTGGAGTGTGCATCCACCGCTATTAGAAACATTGAGTCCATAAATGGACCAGCAAAGTCGATATGTACCCTTTGCCAAGGAGATGAGGGCCACTCCCATGGATGCAGAGGAGCCTGTGGTGCCGCGTTTTGGACCTTCTGGCATCCTAGACAGCTCTTAGTGATTTCTTCGATGTCCCCATCAATGCCTGGCCACCACACAAACGCTCTTGCTAGGTTCTTCATTTTCACTCCACCCAGATGTCCCTCGTGCAGCTCCTTTAACACCTTCTGTTGAAGTTTGGGTGGAATCACCACTCTAGATCCACACATCAGGGTTCCTCGACACACTGACAGCTGTTCTTTTCTCTGCGAAAATGCTGGCAGCGTTGGTTCGCCCTGTGCTGGCCATCCCTCCACCGTTAAATCATAGACTCGTGAGAGAGTCGGGTCATTTCTTGTTTCGTTTTCGATCATCGAATTTGTTACTGGTAGACATTCCACTATGGATGAGTGGAACATCTCTACCGGGTCCACTGTAGTCGCTTCTTCTACTATCGGCAATGGCAAGCGCGATAACCCATCAGCATTTCCTTGCTGTTTGGACCTTTTGTATTCGATGTCATATTGGTGTGCCCCAAGTAACACAGACCACCTCTGTAACCTTTGCGCTGTCATGGTGGAAACGGCCTTGTTAGGGTTGAATATGGACACCAACGGCTGGTGGTCTGTCAGTAATGTGAACTTCTTGCCCTGCAGATAATGATTGAATATCCTTACGCCCCACGCAAGGCTGAGGGCCTCCCTATCTATTTGAGCATAATTTCGCTCCGCGGAGGTCAATGATCGGGACGCGAATGCCACTGGCCTTTCCGAGCCATTTGGTAACTTGTGTGAAAGTACTGCTCCAATTCCATAGGGGGAAGCATCACAAGCTAGACGAAGAGGTAACGTTGGGTTGAAATGAGCCAACACTTCTTCAGAGGTAATCAACGCCTTGCTTCTGCGAAAGGCCTTTTTACATTCCTCACTCCACTTCCATGGTACTTCTTTCCGCAACAGAGCATCCAGCGGATGCAGCACCGTGGATAGATTCGGCAGAAACTTGTGATAATAATTAATCAACCCCAAGAATGATCTTAACTGTGATACGTTTTCCGGAGCGGGGGCCTTCACGACAGCTTCTATCTTGTCAGGTGACTTGTGCAGCCCCTCTCGGTCAATGACATGACCGCAGTACGAGATCCGTTTTTGGAAGAACTCACATTTCTTGCGATTAACTCGAAGGCCATATTCCTTCAACCTAGTGAGCACCAGTTTCAAATTTGTGAGGTGTTCTTCCTCGTCTTCTCCCGTAATCAGGATATCGTCTAAGTAACACTGCGTGCTTGGAATTCCTTGTAATACCTGCTCCATGGCCCTCTGCCAAATTGCTGGAGCCGAAGCTACCCCAAAAACCAGTCTATTATAACGATACAAGCCTGTGTGTGTGTTGATGGTGAGGTACTGACGCGACTCTTCCTCGACTTCCATTTGTAAGTATGCCTGTGCCAGGTCTATCTTGGTGAAGTGTTTCCCTCCAGCCAACGAAGCAAAGATATCTTCAATCCGCGGAAGCGGGTATTGTACCGTGTGAAGCACCGGATTCACTGTGATCTTGAAGTCTCCGCAGATGCGGACCTTCCCCGGTCCCCCTGGCTTGTTACTTGGTGAAGACTTCATGACGGGAACAATGGGCGTGGCCCACTCACTCCAGTCCACTTTTGACAGTACCCCTGATCGTTCAAGTTCTTCCAGTTCTGCCTCCACAGCAGGTCGTATCGCGTAAGGTACCGATCTGGCTTTGAAAAATTTTGGGCTTGCATGTTCTGCAATCTTAACCTTTGCTTTAATTCCTCGCAGTGTTCCCAGTCCTTGCTGGAATACCTCTTTAGCTTCGTCCAATATTCTGGACAACCGTTCAGGTTTGACATCTTCCTTTCCGGAATCTACCGTCATGGTGTTTAGTGAATGCCAGTCTATCTTTATTTTCCTGATCCACTCCCGTCCCAGAAGTGGTGGACCTCCCTCAGGCAACACATACAGGTCCATCCTTTGGTGCTCTTTGTCCTTGTATCTCACCTTGACTTCTATCTTTCCGATGGGGTATACTTTGTGCCCCGTGTATGTCTTCAATACTAGTTCCGTATCCCGTAGGGGAATATGCTTGAATAACTTTTTATAATCATGCTTATTCATGACCGTCAACGCCGATCCGGTGTCCACTTCCATCTTCACTTGGACTTTTGCAATCTGTAGTGTGATCCAGATAGCTTGTCGGTCAGCTTCATTACTCACATTGTGAATTCTCAGACTATCCAGTTCCTTGCAGTTGGAGTGTGAGTCCGAATTCTGTTCTTCCGGACTCTTCCTAGTCACCTCATGTACCTCCCTGTACCTCTTTTGTGGTGACTCATTATTGTTGGTCTTCTTCCCTGACCGGCATACCTTAGCTATGTGACCGAGCTTGCCACATTTCCTACATTCCTGGTTTTTAAACCAGCATTGGTTCTGGTCGTGTGTTGTCTTCCCACAACGATAGCATTTCGTTGTACCCGAAGTAATTTGCTGCACCCTGAGTGCCGCTGCCTTTAGCTGCATTTCCGCCGTTCCTTTCGCTGCGGCTTCGTTCGATGCAGCAATAAGGACAGCCTTCTCAAGTGTAAGATCGTTCTCTTCGAGCAGTCGTTTTTGTGTTTCTTCCTTCGACATTCCGCACACGAATTTGTCTCGCAACGCCTCTGTCAGATTCCCTCCAAACTGGCAGTGTTTCGCTAGTCTACGCAGTTCGACCAAGTATTCTGCGTTGCTTTCGTCTTCCCTTTGCGTTCTCGCATAGAATTTGAATCGTTCCGCCAACATCAACGGTGTGGGGTTCAAGTGATCCTTCAGAACAGTCACAATCTCATCGAAAGTCTGATCCGCCGGTTTAGCTGGTGCTAGTAGATGCTTCAAGAGCTCGTATGTCTTCGCACCCATCGAGTTTAGCAAGGTTATAGCTTTGTCATCTTCTTCTATTTTATTGGCCTCACAATAGATCTCGATGCGTTCCACGTACGTGGCCCAGTCTTCTACCTCGGCATTAAAATCGTTGATGTTACCATGCTTAGGCATCTTCCTCTCTTTCTGATAACACCCCGAATTATTTCTTTAACTTTTTTTTTTCTAAGATGGCGGTTTTCCCGCGAAAATGGCGGTTTCCCGCGCTTATCTTCTCTCCCCGCCCACTTCAATGGCGGTTTCCTGCTTCTGTCTTCTTCCCCCCTAATGGCGGCTTCCCGCGTTTCTTCCCTAGCGGGAGGGGTACACTTTCCCCCACAGGCGACGGCCGCTGGCTTTCAGATTCACAGCCTGCGCGTCGGCTTCAGTGCTCGGCAAGGCAGCCGGTGCTGGGTACACCCCGTTGACGGCGAACAGGTTCAGCCGCTGGGCTGGCTCTCGCTCAGTTCCCCTTGCTCGGGCTCGGTCTCTCTCCCGCTCTCTCGGCTCTACCGGCGCTGGGTACACCCCGTTGACGGGGAACAGTTTCAGCCGCTGGACTGGCTCTCGTGCAGTCTCCCTTGGTCGGCTCTGCCTCTCCCGCTCGCTCAGCTCCCAAACGCCTCTCCCAGCCGTCTCGCAGTCCTGTGCTTCCCTCCCCGGCTGCGGCTGAGTTTTTATATCTTCCCGCGCCTACGCTCCCGGTCGCAGCGCTTCGTGGCTTCAGTCGCTGCCCGGCCTTTTTCGCCGGTCGCGATCTAGCTGTCTCACGACGACGTTGCGTCCCCAGCCTGTCTGTACCGCGGCTTCCTTGCTCCACGCCGCCCCAGTCTCAGCACCTCTGGGCCCGACTTCTGTCCGGCTCCTTTCCCCCTCAACCGTGGTCGAGTGCACCGCCCTTATCCTCCGGTTATTCTTTTTACTTTTCCCTTACTCACAGTCACCGTGGCCGCCTTGCTTCTCGTGCTGATCGGCTCACTCCTCACCGTGGCAGAAGGGACAGTCAGTGCCTGTTGCTGAAGGAAGTCTTTGTCTCTGAATTCTTCCTCCTTTCCAGCTCTGCAGACTCGAGTTTTCTCCCAGCAGAATGACGAGGGCGGTTGCCTCTTCTCGACGCTCGTTAACTGCTTCGGAATTATTGTTGCCGCAGGGTACGATCAGACTCGTCGCCACTGTAAAGTCTGTGGGTTGTTTAGTTAATTAATACACAGACTCCAAGAGTAACTTAAAACAGGACTTTACTATTCGAAGGTCAGGGCGAATCTGCTCAATACTTCCTGACACAGCACTTATATACCGGTGTGGTCACCGTCGGTATTACAGTATACAGAAGCCAACAAAGTAGTGCAACACCTAAAGTAGTTCTCTTAAAGGTGGACGGTTACATACAATAGTTCTCTTAAAGGTAGACGGGTACATACACTACAAACTTGGTTCAGTAGGCACACTTGGTAGGAGCACTTTCACCTCTGATTCAGAAGGTTGTATCTTCAAGCTGCACTCCAGGATTTGAGCAGATAATCTCGGCTGAAACTTCAGTGCGGTACTGAGAATCCTGATTGTTGGAGGTGTCGCCTTTCAGATGAGGTGTTTAATTAAGACCCCATGGGGGAAAAATTCGGTATCGCCCCATTTGGGGCGCTGTTGTCGGCCGTGCGCAAAGTTCAGCACCTGGCGCTAATTATCGCCTCCGACAGCAAACTTGGCTTTTATCGCCCCTGGAGGTGATTGGAGCGTTAAATCAGGCGCTTCACACCTGCCTTAAGGCGCAAAGGCCGAGAAGCGAGGCGTTACCTCAGAGTGCTGGCGAAGCAAGCAAGGGCAAATCAAAATAAACCTGCAAAGTGCTGGTCAGTACTCAAAACTCCTTCACACAGCGTTGAATCTCTCCAGAAGTCTCTCTCTCTCTCAGACTGCGTGGTGCAAAAATGTCACCGACAAAAAAAGGCAGGAAGCGGTCGCCTTTAAATAGCACTCCCCCAGTCCCTTTCTGACAGCATAACGCAACCCTCAACCTGTCGTTGCTAATGGCAGGCGGTAAGGCATGGGCGCCACTCAATATCCGGTCCGGGGCGCTAACGGGGCGTTGCGCACTTGAATGACGTCACAATCTGCCAGCGTAGGAGATCGTGGCGGAAGTGTTTAGCACCGCCGCAAAATGTCTAGTTAATTTTGCAAGCTGCACAAACATCGCCGCGCCCGGCCTCTAGTTGCTTTGCGCCCCAATTGGTGCCCTCTTAAGGTGCTAACGGGAGATGCAAACAACTGAATTTTTACCCCCATCTCTCTGTTTAGGTGAACGTAAAAGATCCTGTAGTACTATCTGAAAAGGAGCGTTCTCCAGGCCAACATTTATTCCTCAGCTAAAACAGAATCATTCAACGTATTTGCTGTTTGTCATTAAATTGAGAAGCACTTTGGGATGTCCTTTCTTTTCTTTATGTTGTTATTATCCTTCTTTATACTGTTATTTCCCAGCAGTGAGAGAGGAAGTGCGCTGCTGAGTGTAAGCTGTTCACTTATCACTGGCTACCTCAGATAATCAGATTGGTATATTGCTGCACTCAAGATTTATACTTGTACTCTGTGTAATGTAGTACTTGACTAGAAAGTTAAGAGCTTTCTTAGTAGTAAGATGTCTTCTGGGAAATTAGTTACAAAGGGGCAACATTGCATAAAACAAAGACTTCCAGTTAATTTCAATCAATCCTTTACAAATAGAATCCTCAAGTGTTCTGACCCAAGTAATGGTGTTTGTGAGGAAAACCATGAGTGTGATTGCATTTTGCAAAACAGGTAAGATTTCTATAGCCCCTTCTGGATAACATCCTGTTCCTTTATTTAAACTGTGTTCTATAACATTGAGTAGGTTTTTATGCAGACAGAAAAATAATAAACATTTTAGCAAGAGATGGTAAGTTTCTATATTTACCATTAGGTCTGGGATCCTGAATCTCAGAGGCTAAGTCAGACTCCCATATCCAATCTACAGAAGTCCAAAAATTGCCAAAGGACCAAAGTTGAGAAAAGTTGGTGCAGTTAACTTGTGACCTGCTTCTTTTAGCATTTTTGGTAAAACAATTGCACAAAACGTTTACTAAATGTGCTGGAGGCAGCCATGACATCGACATGACAGCATTCTTTTTAATATTAACACATTTCCTAACCTGTACACCTTAGTTACTTTCTGTAGTGTTCAAACAGAATATCAATTGTCCACTGGATGCTTAAACAGCTGTCTAGATCTATGATGAATCTAGATTTATGTAGAAATTTGACATCTAACAGTATTTGCTCAGATCATCAATGACTTTGCATTTTCACTGAACATCAGGGTAAAATTTTACATAGGACTTTCAGAAACCTGCCTGGCTCTACTAGTTTTGGGAGATGTACAAAAAATTGTTGCAATGAGGAGGGCTTAGGCAGAAAATCCATCACCATGTTTAAGAGTATCAAATTTTAGCTGCTGTGAAATCTACACTCACCTGTAGGATTTCTGTTTGTTTGATGCAGAATATATCTCTCTCCCCAGAGTCACCTCCCACTTACCCAAATCCAGAGCGTTTAGGCGCAGTTTGGCAAAGTAAATGCTCAAGGATGCTTAACCGTGTGTTTGGGGCTGGAGTTACATCAGCTAAAGCCATGCAATGTATTAGACCATATCAGAAGAAAGACTTGCATTTATATAGCATCTTTCACGGCTGCAGAACGTTTAAAGTGCTTTACAACCAATTCAGTGCTTTTGAATTGTAGTCGCTAGTCCCACAAACATCAATGAAATAGATGACCAGATCATCTGTTGGTTGAGGGTTAAATGTTGGCCAGGACACCGGGAGAACACTCCTGCTCTGCTTTGAATAGTGCCGTGGGATCGTTTACGTAGACCTGAAAGGGCAGGTGGGGCCTCGGTTTAACAGCTCATTAAGAAAGTCGGCACTTCTAACAGTGCAGCACTTCCCTCAGCACTCCACTGAAATGTCAGGCTACATTAGGCCAGAAATTAGGATGGGGGGCTTGCCGCACGTGCAAGCCCCCGATCTGCACTCACCCTGTGCGCAGCCCGGGCCTGCTTGCATTTCCTGTCACAGGCCCGGTTCCGATGTCGGCGCGATGTGCTTACCTGATCCAGCGGCGTACTTAGTGCGATGTGCCAGCTGGGATCAGGTGAGCACTCTGCAGCCAATCAGGGGAGGGGAAACTCATTCATGAGTTTGATAGTAAAGACTGTCAAACTCATGAAAAGTACGGGCGCCCAAAAGACTACTTTAACTTTAATTAAAATTTTAAAAAACACCCCAATAATTAAATAAACTATAAATAACTTTAAAAAACTATTTAAAACAATTAATACAATTTTTGAAAAATACATTTTTCACGAATTCGGGTCTAAAAATAAACTTACCTTACTGTAAAGTCCTTAAAAACAATGAAGCTGTGGAAAAAATGTAATAATTTTAAATATTAGACCACTTACCTTCAAGAATCCACTGCTTACGCCTCCATTTTTCATTTCCAAAAAGTTCAGTCCCTTGCACACGCGCAAACCTGTCTAAACGAAGGAAGTTCAACGCGCGCGCGCAGAGTCCTGTGTTGGACCTCTTAACCCCTTAGTTCGATGGAGAGGAAATGCCGGTTTCCCGCGCATGCGCTGTGCATGCTGGAATCCGGCACTTCCAACGGGCCCACGCGTGAGTACACCATCCGTACTCACGCGTTGGGACCGGAATTACTGGCCCATTATGTGCTCAAGTCTCTGGAGTGGGATTTGGTAAGTTTCCTGCTCTGTTTGTTCAGTTAGGACCACCATACTTCTTAGGGATTTGGGTCTATACGGATACCTGGAGTGAAGCGGGCAGAATGACAGCCCCCTACCCCCCCCCCAATATACTGATTTACCACTCCAGTTTCGATTAGTGAGACAGGCTGGTTGGTCACTCATTAGCAGTGCTCTGGAGTACTGTGGATATGCCTTTGAGATTCCAAAAATGCTAATGAAAAGAGATTCTTAAATTTCATGTAATACAAACATAATAGCCTAGAAATTGGGTATAGCCCCGCTTGAGGCGTTAGAACTGGCACTGCGCAAAGTTTATAGCCAGATGAAACTTATCGCCGCCTGGCGCGATATTGGGTTGCATCGCCCCTAAAGGGGATTGAGATGCGAATTCAGGCATTACACGGGACTCCTAAGGCGCTAATCTTCCGGCGCAAACCAATATCGGAGCGGACGGGCGCAGCGCAGGTGCTCTCTATTACTGATGACCACGAGACTTCCAGGCGCCGGCCAGCTCTTAAAGGGGTGGATCAGTCAGCTTCAGCATGCACACTCTTCGCCTTGCGGGCCTCAGAATCGGCGCAGGCCCTTCTCTGGCGCTAAAAACTTGGACCAGATGGAGAAGGTGAGACAGAGAGCAGAGCGCTTCATCAATGAGGCTCTGGAGCAATTGGTGGCCGCAGTGAAGCGCCGGCGAGATGTTCTCTACCTAGACAATGGCATGAGGCCGAATCATAAGGACTACCGACGAGCTTGGAGGGATGTATGCCAGAGGGTCAACTCCAGCAGCATGGTGACCAGGAGCCCTGTCCAATGCAGAAAGAAATCCAATGACCTCACTCGGGTCGTGAGGGTGAGTGTTGTTTCTGCAAACTTCTGCATCCCTTCATTTGCATCTGACTTTATGGCTACAGGGTGGGCTGTGCCCCATTGGCCATCTGCCAGCAAGCACCCATGGCATTTTCTGGGCACACACATGCACATTTGACTCAAGGCGTCATGTAAGGGCTCTTGCACCATGGGGGGCATGAGATGATCACTCAGGGCATCATGTAACATAACTTCCCCTCCTTTCCCCTGCAGTCCAAGCTGGCGAGGATTGGCAAAGACCAGCTTCGCACTGGTGGAGGACCTCCACAAGTGGTCACTCTCACGGATCTCGAGGAGAGAGTCCACCAGATTCTTGGAGGACGTCTGAGTGGTCCTGTGACCACTGCAGCTGCCGACCCCATTGTCGACAGCGATGGTAAGGTTCTCACCTATTACAACTGTCTCCTTCCACTTGTTCCCCCCGCCAGCATGCTTTCTCACTGTGGACCCATGTCATAGCCTTGCCGCAATCTGGCATCCCTTGCTGCCAAGCTGTCCTTTTGCTAAAGCCACTCTTCCACCTCCCTGCTTTCAGATACTGCATCACCAGCTCGGGAGCCGGGCCCTCAAGCTGCCAGTGCCAGTGCCTCCGAAGGCTCAATGAGAAAATTACTGTCCAACAGAAGGTCAGCAACTCTCTCCAGCAACGATCAGAATGGCCAGGCCAAATGGCTGCAGCTTTTATACTAGTGCTGTCCCCTTTAAATAGCGCCCCCAGAGTCTGAGAAGGGTCTGGGAACGCTCCATCCAACTGTCACTAATAGCGCCAGGCGAAAAGGTTGCGGGCGCCACCGAATATCCGGTCCGGGGCGCCAAAAAGGCGTTGCACACTGAAATGACGTCATGATCTGCCTGTGCCCGCGGGCGAGCGATAAGAGTTAGCGCCGGCGCTAAAAGGATACTCAATATGGGAGGTGGCGCTATATTCACTGCGCCCGCCCGAAAATTAGGTAACGCCCCAATTCTTGGGCTCTTTAGGCGCTAATTGCTGGCGCTACCAATCAAATTTCTCGGCCAATTTGTCTTATTCAGGCCTTATTCTTAGTCTGATAAGTGGCAAGTAATATTCGCGCCACACAAGTGCCAGGCAATGACTATCTCCAACAAGCGAGAGTCTAACCACCGCCCCTTGACATTCAATGGCACAACTGTTGCCGAATCTCCCACTATCAACATCCTGGGGCTCAACATTGACTAGAAACTTAACTAGACTAGCCACATAAATACTGTGGCAACAAGAGCAGGTCAGAAACTAGGTATTCTGCGGCGAATGTCTCACCTCCTGACTCCCCAAAGCCTTTCCACCATCTACAAAGCACAAGTAAGGAGTGTGATGGAATACTCTCCACTTGCCTGGATGAGTGCAGCTCCAACAACACTCAAGAAGCTCGACACCATCCAGGACAAAGCAGCCCACTTGATTGGCACCCCATCCACCACCTTAAACATTCACTCCCTCCACCACCGGCGTACCGTGGCTGCAGTGTGAACCATCTACAAGATGCACTACAGCAACTCGCCAAGGCTTCTTCGGCAGCACCTCTCAAACCCGCGACCTCTATTACCTAGAAGGACAAGGGCAGCAGGCGCATGGGAACACCATCACCTGCAAGTTCCCCTTCAAGTCACACACCATTCTGACTTGGACATATATCATTGTTCCTTCATCGTCGCTGGGTCAAATTCCTGGAACTCCCTCCCTAACAGAACTGTGGGAGTGCCTTCACAAGGACTGCAGCAGTTCAAGAAGGCGGCTCACCGCCACTTTCTCAAGGGCAATTAGGGATGGGCAATAAATGCTGGCCCTGCTAGCGACGGCCAAATCCCAGGAACGAATAAAAAAGAAAGGCACTGTTCCCAAGTGTTTATTAATTATGAACAGGAGTCTGTTAACTGTGGACCAGACTGAATGGCAAACTGGAAAGAATTTCTAACACCAGAATCAGCTGTTTCTAAAATCCTCGATTTAAGCAGTCAGAGAACATTAAATTTTAATTTCATGTCTGCTTAAATCAGGACTTGCAGGATTTTCAAAGATTCCTTCAATGAGAGGTATGAAATTTATGGAAATCCAGTCATTGATGAATAGTTAAAGCTGCAGTTGATTGTTTATTGGACGCTAAGAGAGAAACAATTTTTAAGCTTCAGTGGCTCCAGGCAATTTAAAAACGTGTCAGTGCTGAGATTGCAAAGCACTGGTTAGCTTCATCTTTAAACCATATGGCAGACAGGCTGTTTGATGCTCCTCTTAATGATTAATAACTTTTGAAGGTCTTTCCCCCCTACTCCCCCTCCCCGTTCCCCAAAGTTTTTAAGAACACAAAAACTTGGAATCTAAAGCTTTATTCTAAGCTTATTTTCAACTTCCCAAGAACTAGGTACACAATGCGTTTGAAGGCTGTTTAATTATGCAGTAGCAGAAAGCTTTGTCCTGAGCGATGTCAATAAATATAAAAATTGTTGAACGGAATCTCAATGATTCAGGAGCTGTGTTTGCCTACGCAGTTAAAGACATTGGCTTTCTCACATCTGTCATCTTCATCTAAACATATCTCCAGGCTAATGGATCACAGCTAGTGTCAAATTTAAAGGTTGATGTGCATTTTATCAATGGATTCAAACTATGCTTTGGATTGATAATTGAACACGTTTGTAAGGCTTGTAGCAAATGGCCAAACAAGCTCATAATTCTTTAAACATACAACTTGACTCGGCCATTAGCAAAACAATTCTTTATTTTTCATTGAAAGATGGCATGGTTCTTAACTTTCTGAAAATGTCAACATGCTTTGAGTGGAGCAGAACAGAAGTGACAGGTTTTTGTAGCATTATCACGATAGACATACGGCTTACAACCCAAGTTACAGATACATCATTGTAACCATCTCTATTCGGAGTCATAAGGGCCACTTTTTTCAAGTCCTCATGAGCTTTTACAGTATTTTCATTCTCTGGCTTGCTACAATGTACTGTATATTGTTTCTTTGATAGCTTTAGACATTCACAGTATCTAAAAGAATGTTTTACAGAAATAGAATTTTTACTCGTTTTTCATCTTTACTGTGCTGTGCTATATGAACACTTCAGGAGGTACAGACATCCTTCCAGTCCCAAGGTGTCTGTATAATGGATGTTCTGATGCTCTCACTGAGGACTCTGTTTTGGGCTGGGGAAAAAACCCTGTAAAATTCTAGATTATTTGCTTATGAATAAAACTGTGACATGCATAGGGGTCTAAATTTATCATTGCGCCCGTTTTATGGGCCTAAAATGGGGCCAACAATAGCCAATTTGGCAGTGCAGAGGCCTGCACCCAATCTGCATGGGAGTTCGGGCCACTGGTCGGGGCCTATTGTTAGGCAGCTGCAGGGCAGGCTTCATTTCAATATTGATATGAGGCTCCTGTGCTCATTTCAGACCCAGACTCCGAATTTTGTATGCCTTTGTCGGAGCTTGCAATGTGAAAAGCTCAATTGGCATTTCTGGGTCTTGAGCAGCCTACCTAGCTGCCCTTAAAGGGACCACTCAAGGCAACCCAAACAAAAGGCTGTGAAATCTTCCAAAATGTTGTTTCTTGTGGAGACAGAAAGAGCAGGAGTATTCTTCCTGGCTCCACAAACCAACTACGAGCCACTACCAGCTATCCCTCCCGATCACGTACGATTGCCCCGCCCCCACTCCCCGGAATACTTCTGGGCCTTGTTGCGGACCGAAATTCTTAAGGCCCCGACAGGCGAGCTGCGTCGGGGAGCCTGATTGTTGCCCGCAGTGCGCCTGATTTATTCTGATGAGGTCAGAAGACAAAATTAGTTGGATCTTCGGGTCTTTCCATCCAGTGCGTCGTCACTGCGGCTGCTGGAATGGCGCCCGGTTTGGGGCTCTAAGGAATTTGGGCTCTGGAGACCTTTACAGCACAGAGGGAGACCATTCAGCCCATCGGCTCTTTGAAAGAGCTAGCCACTTATTTGCATTTCAGTGCACTTTCCCCATATTGTCATCAATTTTTCTTTTTCAAAGTTTTATCCACTTCTCTTCTAAAACCCATTTAAGGATTCTGCTTCTACCACTGATTCTGGTCCTCTTTGTAAAAAAAAATCTCTAGCCTCTCTTTGAGGACATTACATTTATGCCCTCTAGTTACTAATTCACCGACCAGTGGAAATATTTTTTCCCTTTTTTTGCTTAGCAAAGTCCTTGATAATTTTGAATACCTGTGCCAGATCTGCTCTTTAACTTCTCTGTGCTAATCAAGTGGGCCTCAGTGTCTCCTCATAACTAAAGCCTCTTAATCCCTGGTATCATTGGAAATAATTTTATCTTTTTAATTACATATTTTACATTAAAAAACATGGAGCCTGGTAAGTGAGAAATAATTTGCAGATTTTGTTGTTTTAGTGCATTTTGAGTGGACTATAAAGGAAGCTTTTTAAAAAAAAAAATGATTATGCAGCTCACACAGTGGGACAATAGCTGTTCACGCCTTATCTTGCTACTGGATCAGATTACTGTGATTATGCTACAGTACAATGCAGTAAGGCAGCGGCAGCATGAGCAGTAACTTTAAAATATAAAAGAAAACTAAACTCATAAAAGCTGTCCTCCCACAAGCTTTGTGATAAATATATTGTACCACAACCCGTGAAGCTTTAACCTTGCTGTGGCTTGATACTCTCGTGGTGCAAACCTTGAGCATAAATTCATGGACAGTGTAATAGCCTACTATTATATTGGCTGTCCCATTATTACATTCTGTTTATTTCTCTTCGTTTTACCCGTGACCTGGTTTATAAAGATTAGTTTCCGGCCCTTCACAGTTTTATGGAGACACAATCTCACGGCAGAAAAGGGACCCAAAGCCTTAAAAACAAAATGCTGCACAAGCACCCAAAACATAACCATTTGTCGTATTGATTTTATATTGACAAAAATAGGGAGAATATTTGCACTCCTTTTGTCATAGCTACTTGTATACAGGTTGTTGCACTATTTATGAAGTTGACTTTGCATTATCCTGGATTCTAGCATCTAGCCCCACTTGCAATCTACAGATACGTGCAATGTATCCATCGATATACAACTGGTGTAGGAGTTCTTTTTAATGAAACGTTTTTGTTGTTAAAAAAAGCGATTCTTACACAAGTTATTCACTCTTTATAGTGTTACACACTTAGCAACATTAGTTTAAAAAAAATGAGCTCAATCATTGTTTAAAACTTCCTTTAGGGTGAATTTGTACAACGTATGTCACGTTTTGAGAGAAGTCTGAAGGAAAATGTATCATGTCGCTGGGCAGAGGACAGGAACCTGTTCCGTTTGCCATCACTTCCATCCCTCTCTCCGTCAGCCGCATGTGGATGGGAGGGAACACAACCGATGGAATGCTCAACAAGCTCACAGCAAGCCCGACGACAAACCACCCACTGTACTTGTTTTCACGGAGACTCCTATGAGTTTGTAGCTATCAGAGTCAATGCCCCAAATTCAAAAAAAAACAATTGGTTATTAGGGCAGACAATTGTTCGTACAAACACTACAGCTGCTCATGTTTTCTGTGCTTTAGCCTTAATCACTACCAGTGCCTGACAGCTTAAAAGAATGCAGCAATCATGTGGAGATTACTGTAATTGCCTCCACAAATGATGACGGATAATACAAGCGATTAACTTTTACCTATTCTTTTGCTTCTATTTGCAATTATGATATTTCACCAATCTTCTGGTGATTGTAGGAATTAATTATAATTCACGCATAATTGAGGTGGCCATTGTCTGCACAAATTACTGTGATGAGCCTTCAAAGTTTACTAAACAAATTAGGAGCTGGTTTAGCCGTAGCCAGCTTCAACACAAGTGTAAAGATTTGAATTTCCACAGCTGAACTGTATATTTGACAGCTGGTAATGTTAAGCAATAAAAGGTACAAGTTGATTGTTCATAAACTGAAATAAAACAACTAACAAATATGAGGGTAATATTAAAAAGAAAGACAAGCAGTACCTGCAGAATAATGGGCCCAATTTTAACTCCCCACTCCTTTCCCACTCCGATCTGACCGACTGTAATTTTAAATTTCAGGTGGCAAGGGCACCCGCCCCAAGCCAGTGGGGTCCTCTTTAAATATGCAGATCGGGCTCCGATGACGCCATCTGATGACATCATCGGGGTCTGAACTGCTATTTTAACTGGGGGCCTGAGCGGAGGGGCAGTGACGGCTACCCCACCGCACCAAACCTGCTGAGAGCTAGATCATGGACCAGAAGCGGCTCAGGGAAGTAAGTTTTTAAATACCTCCGGACCCCACGGGCCTCCCTTGCGCCAGGCTTCCTCTCCCTCTCCTCCAATCACGATTGCTCCCCACACCACTTACTTGGCTGTTCCTGCACGCGGATCCCCGGTGGGCCGGCCAGGCAATGGTTTTTGCCTGGCTCGGTCAGGAGCTGGGGCCTGGATATGGAAATGAGGCATGGGAGATAAAATGTTTCCGGGCCTCGACTTGCGAGTAGGTTGCTCGCCCAGACTCCTCGCACGGAATGATCACGCCCCACCATAAAACTGGGGCGTGGATTCTGAGGGGGAGATGTAGCAGACCCACATGACAATTGAGCGGCTCAAACACAACAACAAGCTACACAAGTGCTTTACAATATCATACCAACTCAGAAATGGAGCGTTCTTCTGAATGTCCATAGGGAATGCCTAAGCTCTTTTCAGACAGAGCAGGAATCAAGACATATCTTATTCTGGTGTTTCTCTGCAGGAACTTGATACATGAACTCGTATAGAATATTGCTCCTTAATGCTGAAGCGTTATATGGGAATATGAGTACTCATATTGATGAAACTGCCCCCATTGACAGTATGAATGTTTATTCTTTTTTTATATTAAGTATTCAAGTTAACAAAGTGATTTTGATCACTTATTTGTCCAGGTTCTTTTCTCTCAACGCCAGAAAAAGATCCATGGCAAAAGCACACACGCACTGCCCCAGCCCGAGGGCTGTGAATGCTGAGTCTTTGAGTATATTCAAGGCTGAGATAGATAGATTTTTGGACTCCAAGGGAAAGTGGAGTTCAGGTCGATGATCGGCCATGATCTTATTGAATGGCAGAGCAGGCCCGAGGGGCCGTCTGGCCTACTCCTGCTCCTATTTCCTACTCCTGCTCCTATTTCTTCTGTTCTTCTGTTCTTATGTAAAGTGAGAGCTTGGGAGTATGCTGAAAGCCTTTGGTCCACATGTCCTCATTTTGCAGGAATTCCAAAAGTATTGACTGTAGAGAAAAATGGAAAATTCTCAAATATTTCATTTTCAGCAGAGCCCTACTGGAGGTTCTACTGCTGACAAAAGCCAAGGCAATGGGGGCATTCCTTTCCTTCTGTGTGTTCTGACAGTTGCAGTCAAATGTAATCTAGGTAAAGACTTGCTTGACAACAGTGACATTTCCTGGGATAAAAGGAATATGGAATGTCCCTGTTACATTACAGGGCAGTGCATTGTGCCATGCAGCGACCATTTTCACTGGCAACGTGCAGTGAACTTTCTCGGCTTGCTAGACTGTATTACAGTGCTTCATACGTGCAGATTGTAGGCATTTATACACAGAATATAGGAGCAGGAGTAGGCCATTCGGCCCCTCGAGCCTGCTCCGCCGTTCAATCCGATCATGGCTGATCATCCAAATTCAGTACCCTGTCCCTGCTTTCTCCTCATATCCCTGATCCCTTTAGCCTTAAGAAATATATCTAACTCCTTCTTGAATATATTTAATGAATTGGCCTCAACTGTCTTCTGTGGTAGAGAATTCCACAGGTTCACCACTCTCTGGGTGAAGAAATTCCTCCTCATCTCAGTCCTAAATGGCTTACCCCTTATCCTTAGACTGTGACCCCCTGGTTCTGGACTCCCCCCGCCATCGGGAACAGCCTTCCTGCATCTAGTCTGTCTAGTCCTGTTAGAATTTTATAAGTTTCAATGAGATCCCCTCTCATTCTTCTAAACTCCAGCGAATATAAGCCCAATCGACCCAATCTCTCTTCATACATCATTCCTGCCATCCCAGGTATCAGTCTGGTGAATCTTCGCTGCACCCCCTCCATGGCAAGAACATCCTTCCTCAGATAAGGCGACCAAAAACTGCACACAATATTCAAGGTGTGGTCTCACCAAGGCCCTGTACAACTGCAGCAAGACATCCTTGTTCCTGTACTCGAATCCTCTCGCTATGAAGGCCAACATACCATTTGCCTTCTTAACCGCCTGCTGCACCTGCATGCTTACCTTCAGCGACTGGTGCACAAGGACACCCAGGTGTCGTTGCACTTCCCCTTTTCGCAATCTATTGCCATTCAGATAATAATCTGCCTTCCTGTTTTTACCACCAAAGTGGATAACATCGCATTTATCCACATTATACTGCATCTGCCATGCAACTGTCCAATCACCCAACCTGTCCAAATCGTACTGGAGTTTCTCTGCATCCTCCTCACAGCACACATGCCAACCCAGCATTGTGTCATCTGCAAACTTGGAGATATTACATCTAGTTCCCGCGTCTAGATCATTAATATATATTTTGAATAACTGGGGTCGTAGCACTGATCCCTGCGGTACTCCCCCTAGTCACTGACTTCCACTCGGAAAAAGACCCCTTTATTCCAACTCTTCGCTTCCTGTCTGCCAACCAGTTTTCTATCCAAGTCAGTACCTTACCCCCAATCCCATGTGCTTTAACTTTGCACGCTAGTCTCTTATGCGGGACCTTATCGAAAGCCCAAATACACCACATCCACTGGTCCTCCCTTATCTATTCTACCAGTTACATCCTCAAAAAATTCCAGTAGATTAGTCAAGCACAATTTACCTTTTGTAAATCCATGCTGACTTTGTCCAATCCTGTCATTGTTTTCCTAGTGCTCTGCTATTACATCTTTTATAATGGACTCTAGCATTTTCCCCACTACCGATGTCAGGCTTACCGGTCTATAATTCCATGTTTTTTCTCTACCACCTTTTTTAAATAGTGGGGTTACATTAGCTACCCTCCAATCCATGGGAACTGTTCCAGAGTCTATAGAATTTTGCAAGGTGACCAGCAATGCATCTACTTTTTCTAGGGCCACTTCCTTAAGTACCCTAGGATGTAGATTATCAGACCCTGGGGATTTATCGGCCTTCAATCCCGTCAATTTCCTTAATAGCATTTCCGTACAAATACTGATTTCATTCAGTTCCTCCCTCTCATTAGACCCTATGTTCCCTGACATCTCTGGGAGGTTATTTGTGTCCTCCTTTGTGAAGACAGAAACAAAATATGTATTTAATTGGTCTGCCATTTCTTTGTTCCCCATTATAAATTCCCCCGATTCTGACTTGACTTTACCAATCTTTTTCTCTTCACATATCTATAGAAGCTTTTACAGTCAGTTTTTATGTTCCCTGAAAGCTTACTCTCATAATCTACTTCCCCCCTCTTAATTAATCCCTTTGTCCTCCTTTGCTGAATCCTAAACTGCTCCCAATCCTCAGGTTTGCTGCTTTTCCTGGCCAATCTATATGTCCTCTCCTTGGATCTTATGGTATCCCTAATTTCCTTTATTAGCCATGGTTGAGTCACCTTTTTTGTTTTATTTTTATGCCAAACAGGGATGAACAAATTCTGTAGTTCATCCATGCGATCTTTAAATGTTTGCCATTGCCTATTCACCGTCAACCCTTTAAGTAACATTCCCCAATTCACCCTAGCCAACTCGCGCCTCATACCATCGTAGTTTTCTTTATTTAAATTCAGTACCCATGTCTCTGAATCAACTACTTCACTCTCCATCTTACTGAAGGATTCTACATATTATGATCACTCCTACCCAAGGGGCCTCGCAGAACAAGACTGCTAATTAATCCTTCCTCATTACATAATACCCAGTCTAAGATGGCTCGATCTCTAGTTGGTTCCTGGACATATTGGTCCAGGAAGCCATCCCGTATACACTCTAGGAATTCCTCTTCCACAGTATTGTTACTAATTTGGCTAGACCAATCTATATGTAGATTAAAGTCACCCATGATAACTGCTGTGCCCTTATTGCACACACCTCTAATTTCCCATTTAATGCCATCCCCAACCTCAGCATTACTGCTTGAGGGTCTGTATACAACTCCCACTAACGTTTTCCGCCCTTTGGTATTTCTCTGCTCTACCCATACAGATTCCACATCATCAGAGCCAATATCTTTCCTTACTATTGTGTTAATCTCCTCTTTAACTAGCAATGCTACCCCACCACCTTTTCCTTTTTGCCTGTCCTCCCTGAATATTGAATACCCCTGGATGTTGAATTCCCAGCCTTGGTCGCCCTGGAGCCATGTCTCCATAATCCCAATTATATCATATCCGTTTACATCTATTTGCGCAGCTAATTCATCCACCTTATTACAAATGCTCCTCGCATTAAGACACAAAGCCTTCAGGGCTTGTTTTTTTAACACTCTTAGACCTTTTAAAATTATTGTTTACTGCGGCCATGTTTGATTTACAACCTTGATTTCTCTGACTTCCACTTTTGCTTTTCTCCTTCCTGTCTTTTGCTTCTATACTTGCTTCCCTTTCCTCTGTCTCCCTGCACAGGTTCCCAACCCCCTGCCATTTTAGTTTAAACCCTCCCCAACAGCACTAGCAAACACTCCCCCCTAGGGCATTGCTCCCAGTCCTGCCCAGGTGCAAACCGTCCAGTTTGTACTGGTCCCACCTCCCCCAGAACCGGTTCCAATATCCCAGGAATTTGAATCCCTCCCCCTTGCACCATTCTTCTAGCCACGTTTTCATCTGAAATATCCTTCTCTTTCTACTCTGACTAGCACGTGGCACTGGTAGCAACCCTGAGATTACTACCTTTGAGGTCCTGTTTTTTAATTTACCTCCTAACTCCCTATATTCAGATTTTAGGACCTCATCCCACTTTTTACCTATATCGTTGGTACCTATATGCACCACAACAACTGGCTGTTCACCCTCCCCCTCCAGAATGCCCTGCAGCCGCTCCAAGACATCCTTGACCCTTGCACCAGGGAGGCAACATACCATCCTGGAGTCTTGTTTGCGGCCGCAGAAATGCCTATCTATTCCCCTTACAATAGAATCCCCTATCACTGTAGCTCTACTGCTCTTTTTCCTCCCGTCCCGTGCAGCAGAACCACCCATGGTGCCAGGAAGTTGGTTGCTGCTGCCTTCCCCCGATAAGCCATCCTCCCCAACAAAATCAAAAGCAGTATATCTGTTTGAGAGGGGGGTGGCCACAGGGGACCCCTGCACTACCTGCCTGTGCCTACTACTCTGCCTGGCGGTCACCCATTCCCTTCCTGGCTGTGCAGCCTTTACCTGCGGTGTGACCAACTGATTAAACGTGATATCCACGACGTCCTCAGCATCGCAAATGCTCCAGTATGTATCCATTCGCAGCTCCAGCACCGCAATGCAGTCTGCCAGTAGCTGCAGCTGGATACACTTCCCGCACACATGGTCATCAGGGACACAGGAAGTGTCCCTGATTTCCCACATAGTGCAGGAGGAGCATGCCACGGGGTCAAGCTATGCTGTCATGACTTACCCTTCAATTAATTTAAATTAAATCAATACCACCAATTATACTACAATTAAATGATATACTCAAGGGCCCTTGTTTACTACCACTCCCCGCTACACAACAGAGACCTTTGAAAGTATAACCACAAAATTAAGACCTTCTAAACTTTATAAACTATGAACCTTAACTGTCAAACTATAGAGTAGTATAAGTACTCACCTGGCCGTACTCACCCAATCAGCTGCTCCCTCCTGCCTGTGTCACGTTTTGCATCGTGATGTGGCTCTGGAACGCCACTGCCTGGCGGTAACACCATCAAACATTGACATGTGGGTGTGACATGGCCAAAGGCACCTGGAAGGTTAACTGACCAGACCACCACACGGCTGACACATTTCAGCTGTTGAAAATGCAAATCTTTACACTTCAAGCTAAATCAGTTCCTAATTTGCTTAGTAAACTTTGACGGTTCATCACCATAAGTTGTGCAGAAAATGACCTCCTCAATTATTTGTGTTTTATGATTAATTCCTATAATCATCAAAAGATTGGTGAAATATCATAATTGGAAACAGATGCAAAAGATTACATAAATGTTAATCACTTGTTTTATCCATCATCTTCTGAGGAAGCAACTGCAGTAACCTGTACATGATTGCTACATTCATTTCATCGGTCAGGCTAACAACCTCCTCCCGTGGTCTGCTAAACCCACTGAGCCAGTTCAGTGCTTGCACAGTCATGCAAAATAGCGTTATGATGAACACATGCTGACGCACTGTTCCAGCTTCGGGCCAAATGTGCTGACTTCCACACAATTATTTTACAATGCAGTGCTCCCGGGCCTGGCCCCTGAACCTGTCTCTGCTGAGTCTGTATGGAGCTGATAAAAAGGCGTTGGTATAAGAGCAGAGAGATCACTATGCAGATTGCTGTGGTGATATTCTGCCTCCACCCTAAAGCTGAAAGCAAGATCATTTCAAATATTACATTAAATAGGGAAAACCTCCCGTTTTACCCGAATATTCCTGTTTTTAAGCGGGCATCTGTCCCATGGGGTGAAAGAAATTCGGAGATTCTAACTAGCAGATACACAGCAGCTGGTAATGTGAACTGCTGTACGACCATTTCTTGGTGGTAGTCGCAGTTGTATTGGCTGTTGCAAGATCAGACTATCAGTAAGGACCCTTCGCTGCATGCGTGGGACAAATCTGATAAAGACAAACACGAGATTAACTCCAACAATGAAGGGTAAGTTGAGCAGAACGCACTGACTCAGTGCAGCTAAATCTTAGCTGTCTGTGTGCTGACATAAAGGTGAAGTCATCTGCCAGGTGGACTTTGAAAGGCTGCTTGTTGATAATACTGAAATAATTTCACAGTGTAATGTTCCTTTAAAAAGTCAATAAAACTTCATTTTTGCCTCAAGTTTCTTGAAGTCAGGCTACATTTAGGATCCAATAAGTAAATATCCCTGTAATATCCCTGGGGAAAAAACATACCTGTTCCATCCATCCTTTGATTGATGACAAACATTCACTGACATCAGAAAACATCCTACCGAGAATTGCTGTGTATTATCACATCTGTCATCTGTTGGGAGGTTGTCAACGTCTGGTTGGAAAGCATCATGTGACATTCAGTCATTGACATCATATGGTACTGCTGAACAACTGAATTCCATCAAGTATACAAGGAACATTTTGTAAAAGTATTCCAAGAAAAAAGATGCATCTGCTTTTAAGTAAAGTCTTGTCACAAGCGCATTCATTTCCCAAAGGCAACAGTTCTAACAAATAGAATCATTTCCCAACAGAGATTTTTTTTTGTTGGTTAGGTGGGGGTCTGATGCACATGGAAACTCCATCATGTTTAGGTGTTTTAATTCAAACTGCTGAGAAATCTACTCCCCTTCTGTAGGGATTCTTTACCCAGTAAGCAGTGTATACTGCCTCCCCATGGAAACACATCCCACTTATCCAAGTTCAGAAAGCTTAGGTGCAGAGACAAGGCTTAGGAACCTTCAAGTGTGATCAGTGCTACTTCTGGAGTTCATCCAGGTAAAGCCAGTGAACAGTAGGACCACTCTAACCACTGAGGCAGGGTTGGGTTGCTACGTTATCTAGAGTTAAGTGGGAAGATTCCTGCTCCTCCCTCACAATGACAGATCATACCCAGCCTTCCAGAAATCTTAGTTTCCTGATCGGCCTTATAATGGCCATTTGCTTTCAGAGTTGTGGAGGGATCTATATTGGACGATTTGCATTGTCTTTGGCACGCTGATATTCAAAACATCCAAATCCAATGGTGCATAACAGGCTTACTCATCAACTGCTTAATCCAGCCCCTCGTGTTCTCCAAGAGGTTTGAGGCTCATGTCCACTCCCAGTGTATTCAGCGATAGGTGAATGGGGCTGATGTCCACTCCCAGGGTATTCAGTGACAGGTGAATGGGGAAACTGTCCGACTGCACATCTAGGGGTTCTGAACCAGGAAGAAGAACTGTTTGGAAATAAGTGAGTCCAATGCAGGTGTACTGGCAGCCAAACACTTGTGAAAAGAGGTAAATGTCACCTTGTATGACTCTGGGAGAAGTAAGCTGCTCTATTTGCTATTAATAGGCCCCACTGAAATTAAAGCATTTAGGACGTGTGGCATGACATGGTATGGAACACATCCTGCAAATTTCTATATGTTGTGTTTACTCTGATTTGCTGCTGAAGTATCACAATCTTGCATGAAAGATCCCAGAGGCAGTGAAAATGAATAAATCTGAGCAGTAACAAATCAACTGCCATATTCATGCTATAAACAGAATACAGATTGGGTAACAGTTGCTATCCCTCTTGTGAGGAAGTCCTTCAAATCTTATTTGTCACTGTGGGATAAAGATGTTATCCATTTACCTTTAGTACTTGGCTGGTTTATTCAAAAAATATTGTAATTTATTCATAGTTTACATTAATGCCTTTCTATTTAAATGCTTCTACAATACACAATAATTATTGATTGATATTGGAAGTATTCATACACTCTCAAAGAGCAAGTGGCTCCCCGTCTAGCAACGCTATGAATTTAAAATTCTCACCCTTGTGTTTAAATCCCTCCATGGCCTCGGCCTTCCCCATCTCTGTAACCTCCTCCAGGCCTACAACCCTCTGAGATCTCTGTGTTCCTCTAATTCTGCTCTCTTGTGCATCCCCAACTTCCTTTGCTCCACGATTGGCAGCCGTGCCTTTAGCTGCCTAGGCCCCAAGTTCCAAAAAGAAAGAAAGTCTTGCATTTATATAGTGCCTTTCATGACCTTAGGATGTCCCAAAGCGCTTTACAGCCAACAAAGTACTTTTGAAATGTAGTCACTGTTGTAATGTAGGAAACACGGCAGCCAAATTGCACACAGCATGGTCCCACAAACAGCAATGTGCTAATGACCAGATAATCTGTTTTTTTTTTAAATTATGTTGGATGAGGGATAAACATTGGCCCTCAAGTTCAGTTCCATTCGCAACTCCTCAGATAATGAAACAGTCTATGTCTGCATGCAGCAAGACCTGGACAACATTCAGGCTTGGGCTGATATGTGGTACAACTGTTACTTGTCACTTAAGTGGCAGGCAATGACCACCTCCAACACGAGAAAGTCTAACCACCTCCCCTTGACATTCAATGGCATTGCCATCATCAAATCCCCTACCATCAACATCCTGGGGGTCACCATTGATCAGAAATTTAACTGGACCAGTCACATATATAATGTGGCTACAAGAGCAGGTCAGAGGCTAGGTATTCTGTGGCGAGTGACTCACCTCCTGACTCCCCAAAGCCTTTCCACCATCTACAAGGCACAAGTCAGGAGTATGATGGAATACTCTCCATTTGCCTGGATGAGTGCAGCTCCAACAACACTCAAGAAGCTCAACACCATCCAGGACAAAGCAACCTGCTTGATTGGCACCGCAGCCACCACCTTAAACATTCACTCCCTCCACCACCGGCATACCGTGGCTGCAATGTGTACCATCTACTGAACAGCACTGTGGGTGTACCTTCACCACATGGACTGCAGCGGTTCAAGAAGGTGGCTCACCACCACCTTCTCAAGGGCAATTAGGGATGGGCAATAAATGCTGGCCTGCCAGCGATGCCCACATCCCAGGAACAAAAAAAAAAATCTCCTTACATGTCTCTGTGTCATTTTTTTTGGTAATACTCCTTGGGATGTTTTACTACATTAAAAGGTGCTATATAAATGCAAGATGCTGTTGTTGTTTAGGTGCTATATAAATGCAAGTTGCTGTTGTTGTTTAGGTGCTATATAAATGCAAGTTGCTGTTGTTGTTTAGCATCGACGCTACCACTTCTATACGAGTGACGTTGATGCAGAAAACTACTTTTTGAATACGACATCACATCCTATTTTAAATTACAGTGTTTGGGCTTATACCGAGTATTAGGTGATCCTTTACAATTAAAGTATCAGTACTTGATCATAGGAGACTCAGTTGGAGTGCCTTACCATCTCCTGGCAGTGCATCCATTCACAGCTACTGACTCATACCAAGCAATTACAGCTGAAAGTTGATCTGGATTTCTGCCAGCTCTGCCAGCCCCGCCATGTTTGCAGTTGTTACTAAAACTATTGAACTGCTGAGGAGTAGATTAGAATCAGGGATAGGAAATGACTGAACCAGGGAATTGGAAGAAGATGCAAATGATCAGCAGCTAAAGCGTCTCCTCAGACCAGCTAGAATTTGCGCTTGAGCTGGAGAAGGTGGCAATCCTCCCAGAACTGACACTGCAGTAGATCACGGTGCAAGAATCATCCACTTAAAATAACAAGGTCTATTTTAACACTACGGAGGTCTTTTACTGTTGGTCTGCAGCCCTCTTCTGTGAAACTGTGTGGCCCAAGCATTTTCTCTTTGCTGCCGGTAATGTTCTGTATAAACAATTTACAAAATACATGAGGTTTAATGCTGTGCCTGAGATTTAATGTTATGCCTAGAGTGACTCTTCCGTTCTGATTACAGTGCATCTTGTTTCAAGTTGCTGAATAGACATTCTAATTTGTAACTCTTTACCACATGTAATTCATTCTTCAAAATGTTACAGTCAAAGCCCATGTTATTCTGCCTTAACATCGGATCAGAAAAGATAAATGAACCTTTCAGAAAATTCCTCAGATACCACATAAATTTCTCTGAAGCAATCCAAATTTTAGACTCGTCCCTTCCTGGACTTCTTTCTCTCCATCTTTGGCAAAGCATTCCAGACATATCATACAACCCCACACCCTCCCACAACTACTTAAATGATGACTCTTCCCAGGCAGATTCCAATAAAGATTCCATCCTTTTCCCCTCAGTCTCTCCATCTCCATTGTATCCATTCTGTTGGCTCTACTTTCAACACCAGAACTTCTGAAATTTATCTCCTTTTTTCTCATCTGAGGTTTCCCCTCTAATTCAGTCAACAAGGCCCTAGAACACACCTGACCCATTCCCTGTATATAACCCATTGTCCGTACACAATCCATTCCCTAGGCTTTTGTTCCCATTCCCATCCTGCTCTTAACAAGGACAGGACAGGGAGGGAAGAAAGGAGGAAAGAAACTTTAATTTATATAGCACCTTTCATGCCCTCAGGATGTCAAAAAGTACTTCACTGCCAATGAATTACTTTTGAAACAGTCACTGTTGTAATGTAGGCTAACACGACAGCCAATTTGTGCACAGCAAGGTCCCACAAACAACAATGAAACAAGTGACTAGATAATCTGTTCCTCCCTCAAACAAAAGCACCAAAAAAAAAACCAAACATAATAATAATGATTGCACTTCAAAAGTGGTTGTGCAGTTCTTTAGGATATCCCGAGGACATGAACTGTGCTACAGAAATGCAGAGTTCTCCTTCCTACGCTGTTCTAACCAAGCTCAAAACAAAACTTCAGTAACAGTCTCATTTTATTCATGGCCACCTTTCAATGCTCTGGTTTGAACACTGACATTAGTAACTTTAGACCTTATCTAGCTCTCTCAATTGCTGGGATACATCCGAGGGGGAGGGCCAAACTTCCTCTGATGTTCCCCCTTGCCCTAGCCTCACATCTTTCTGCAGTTTCTCTCCGATCTCCCCTCATGACCTCTCCATGCTCAACCTGTCCATGAGACCCACTTCCTGCTCCCTCGACCCTATTCCCATCAAACTGCTGACCACCCAACTTCCTTTTCTGGCTCCCATTTTAGCTGACATTGTTAACGGTTCTCTCTCCTCAGTTACTGTCCCCCTCTCATTCAAATCTGCTGTCATCACCCCTCTCCTCAAAAAAAAACCTTGACCCCTCTGCCCAAACTACCACCCCATCTCCAACCTCCCTTTCCTCTCCAAAGTCCTTGAATGTGTTGTCGCCTCCCAAATCCGTGCCCATCTTTCCCGTAATTCCATGTTTGAATCCCTCCAATCAGGTTTCCGCCCTTGCCACAGTACCGAAACTGCTCTCAAAGTCATAAATGACATCCTTTGTGACTGTGACAGAGGTAAAGTATCCCTCCTCGTCCTTCTCGACTTGTCTGCAGCCTTTGACGTGGTTGACCACTCCATCCTTCTCTAATGCCTCTCCAACGTCGTCCAGCAGGGTGGGACTGCACTCACCAGGTTCCATCCTTATCTACAATAGCAAAATACTGCGGATGCTGGAAATCTGAAACCACAACAGAAAATGCTGGAAACAATCAGCAGGACAGGCAGTATCGTGGAGAGAGAAAGAGAGTTAACATTTCAGGTCGATGGTTGTGTCAGGATGGGATGATTTCTAAACTTGACAGCTGCAAATGGTCTATAAAAGCTCCCATTTCATAGCTGTTCACTTTCCAAGGTTAGAAGCTGTTGCTTACTGCATTTAGAAGACAGATTGAGCTTTCTTCAGCTTGCAAGTGTTTGGCGCAAACTCTGTATCCAGCGTCACCTCATTGGAACAACATCTCTCACCATTGACAGATTGCTTCTGTCATCTCAACTTCACCTGCCATTTATTCCATCAGCATCGGTGCCCTTGAAACTATCACACCTTGGTCCTCAGAATCCCACCACAATCAGCCCCAACACCAGCAGCACCAGGCACACCAGCAGCACTAAGAACACCAACCTTCTCCGCAATCAGCTGATGCTGCACAGGACAGAGAGCATCTGCACCCGACCACATTGCTGCCCGGGATGCCAGGGATGGCCTCGCCATGGCCAGATTTACTTAACTTGATGCTGTACACCCTGGCTGCCACATGATACGTCAGGTTGGCACCACCCCACACCAGCACCATAAAGCATCCCTACAATGTCCAAACCATTCCTTTCACACTCATCACCATTGCGGGGGTACCATTATGTCTCACCATTCACTGCAACTCACTAAGCCACTTCCAAAGGTGCACACAAATCTGTCTAAGAAAGCAAAGTGTTGAAAATAAAGATTTCAACGTTTGGCAGCACATTAACAGAAACTTCACATGAACATTGGCTAAAACATTCAAGTGCCTACCCTTGTGTGTTGTTACTTGTTATGATTGGACTCGGATGAGGGTGAGTGTGAGGGGTGGCTAGTGAGATGGGGAAGTGATAATGTAGCTAGAGAGGGATGGGTGGATGTGCAAGGTAAGTTGGTGTGAGTAAGGATGTGCAGGAGTAGGGTAGGGAAGACAGAGTGATGGGGATGTGATGAGTGGCACAGCAGGATGAGGTTGTGTGTGGATTTGCAGTAACGTTTCGTGATCTACTCAGATCATTGAAAGAATTGCACCACTGCAGCCTGGTCCTCCTAATGACATTTCTGCTTGTGTCATCCTGTGCAATGTGCAACCAGGCTGCGTGGTCTCCTGGGGAGGTCTCATCCGCCCATTGGAAGGGAAGAGAACCTCCCTGCGTGCTGTGACTCCCTCCGTAAGCATATGGAGGGAGTAATGGGAGAGCCTGGGTGCAGCCATGCACCTCTGTGCCGTGCTCGTCAGTATTTGCGCACCTCAATGCTATTGAACACTGACAGCACAAATGTCAGAATCAATTTGCGCATGGTCCCTTTAGGGAAACCAGTTGATGACATGTCAAGTGACGTCATCAGACCCGCTTCCTTGTCCATATGCAGCAAGACCTGGACAACATTCAGACTTGGGCTGACAAGTGGCAAGTAACATTCGCACCACACAAGTGCCAGGCAATGACCATCGCCATCAAGCGAGACTCTAACCATCTCCCCTTGACATTCAATGGCATTACCATCGCTGAATCCCCCACTATCAACATCCTGGGGGTTACCATTGATCAGAAACTGAACTGTACCAGCCATATAAATACTGTGGCTACAAGAGCAGGCCAGAGGCTGGGAATTCTGCGGCGAGTGTCTCACCTCCTGACTCCCCAAAGCCTTTCCACCATCTACAAAGCACAAGTCAGGAGTGTGATGGAATACTCTCCACTTGCCTGGCTGAGTGCAGCTCCAACAACACTCAAGAAGCTCGACACCATTCAGGATAAAGCAGCCCGCTTGATTGGCACTCCATCTACCACCTTCAACATTCACTCCCTCCACCACCGACGCATTGTGGCTGCAGTGTGTACCATCTACAATATGCACTGCAGCAACTCGCCAAAGCTCCTTCAACAGCACCTTCCAAACCCGCGACCTCTACCACTTAGAAGGACAAGGGCAGCAGACGCATGGGAACATCACCACCTACAAGTTCCCCTCCAAGCCACACACCATCCTGACTTGGACCTGTATCGCCGTTCCTTCACTGTCGCTGGGCCAAAATCCTGGAACTCCCTTCCTAACAGCATTGTGGGTGTACCTACACCACATGGACTGCAGCGGTTCAAGAAGGCGGCTCACCACCATCTTCTCAAGGGCAATTAGGGATAGGCACTAAATGCAGGCCTAGCCAGCGACACCCACATCCCATCAATGAATAAAAATTATTTTTTTAAAAATTGGCCAGGAAACGTGCTGGGCGAGCTTAACAAGACCAATCAGCGCAAGATCTCTTTGGACAGCGGGCTGGAGCCAGTAGTGGGGCCGCACTCCACCACCGACCATCGGGAAATTGCAGCCTTAAATTCGGTTTCTCTCTCGCCACAGATGCTGCCTTGCCTGCTGAATATTTCCAAATTTTCTGTTTTTTTATTTCAGATTTTCAGCATCCACAGTATTTTGCTTTTGACAAAAAAGACTTTGCTGGGCCTTGTGCCTTCATTGCTTTTATAGAAAATTACAAACATATATACAAAAAGGGAGCAAAAAGACCACTAGGCCCATCAACATTGATCTTGCTTACCTCACCCTGGACAGTGCACAGCCCTTTCCAAACAAAACGAACTGCTGAGCAAAGCAAAAAAATAAAATCCTCTGGCTAATTTTGGGAAATTCCTCCCCAACTCCCTAAGGCAAGCTCTGGAAGACCGTGGTACACATCACTAGATGTACTGCACTTAACTAATTCTACCCCACCCCCAACATTTGGGTCTTTATTGTAAAAGTCTGATAGTCAGCTGGTGAAGGATAGAACATTGAAACTTAGTCTTCAGTCACTTACAAGCTTATTTATAGAGGCACACCGTGCACCCCTAAAATAAAGTTCTTTTCTTTCCCGAGCTAGCTCCCATATGTAGGACCACAAGAGAGTCTCCAATTAATACCCATCACCTGAATACAATTAACACCCAATTGATATGCACCACCTGAATACAATTAACACTAATATCCCAAGGAACACACTGTACAGGACCAGAAGAGACCATTGCTTTTGAGCTAAGACGATAACACTCATGTAGCACTTAAAACAGCAACTCTCCAATGAAAACCTGTACGGCAACTGTGATCCGACCATCTCTTTTCCCCCGGTCCCTCGAGCGTTGCCGTTCAGTGCTCCATCTCAGAGTTTGAAGTGAAAACCACTATCTGAGTTCAAGACAAGAAGTCAAGCTAAAGGCAAGAAGTCAAGCTCAAGGCCCTCTGACAGAGGACCCAGCATTTTACTGGCAGAGTTATCAGACAACCATAAACCACAATTAAAGTTACAGGGAGCCAGGAATTCGAATTGGTTAAATCAATGACAAACCTTCACATTTGCTACATTACTATCACAAATAAATGGCGCTCTCACGTATTCATTCCCAAGGCAGTAAGTGAATTCAGAAAAGCTAGCAGACAATGAAGTCTGCATTGAAGACCATTTACTTAATTACTATGAAGAAAATTGATCGGGACAAATGGGCACAGGTCACTAATTATAACTTTCTGGCTCAGCCAACCAAGAGCTTGCAATTTTAAAGCAAAATGTACACCAATATTACAGCAAATCTTAATTGATAGCATGTCACTTAGATATGTTCAAATAGGAGAGCAAGTCTTGGGTTATGTTAAATAAAGGATTTTCTCATAAGGAGCGCCACCCTGTATTTAACAGTACGGCATGCTGATTCTATATAAGATAACAGCTTTGTAAGCACTGTAAGCACACATACAGATGGAGTGCAGTGAAATGCTTGTAAGACTCCGACAGCTATGCACATTTATTCATTTAACAAATTTCAAGTTTGTAGTGCAATACACTGATATTAATGCATTCTCATCATTAAAGACTTAAGTTGATCTATTCAATAACATTTGTTTTGTCATACTTAAACTTTTCAAAAAGAAATCTCCATGTCATTTCAATGAGAAAAAAGCATCCAATTTATAAGAGTGTTTGGGCAAATTGAAGTGGTGTGATGCACATGAGCATCTCCAATTTCACCTTCGTCACACAGAATATAAACTGTTTGCAAAATACCATGAATTTATTGCTTTCTAGGCTTTCCTATCCAACACAACTATTTCTAAACTTCAAACAGGATAGGGACAGGGCCGGGAGATGGGAATGCCTAGGACAGTCAAAAACGCAGCTTAGATCAGATCAATTACAATCATCCAATTCTCCCGATCAAACCAACTCAGAAACTAGACAAATGGCAAACTCTATTCAGCTACACAGAATCATAGACTCATGGAATGGTTAGAGCACAGAAGGAGGCCATTTGGCCCGTCGAGCCCGTGTCGGCTCTCTGCAAGAGCACTTCAGCTCGTCCCACTCCACCGCACTTTCCCCGTAGCCCTGCTATTTTTTTTCCTTCAGGTACTTATCCGATTCCCTTTTGAAAGCTACAATTCAATCTGCCTCCACCACCCTTTCAGGCAGTGAATTCCAGATCCTAACCACGTGCTGCGTAAACATTTTTTTCCTCATGTCGCCTTTGGTTCTTCTGCCAAAGATCTTAAACCTTTGTCCTCTGGTTCTCGATCCTTCCGCCAATGGGAACAGTACATAAATAAAACTTCTTATTCTACACTTGCTTAACCCATGGAATAGGGCTATAGTAATAGTTAAATCATTGAAACATACAAAGTAATAGTAACACACATTGGCCCAGTAATTCCGGTCCCAACGCGTGAGTACGGACGGGGTACTCACGCGTGGGCCCGTTGGAAGTGCCGGATTTCAGCATGCACAGCGCATGGGCGGAAAACCGGCATTTCCTCTCCTCTGAACCAAGGGGTTAAGAGGCGGTCCCCTAACGACATTTGAGGCAGCGCGTACGCGTTGAACTTCGGTTTTTTTGACAGGTTTGTCCGTGCGTGAAGGCCTCCACTTTTTACGAATGTAAAAAGCAGACGTAAGGACTTAGTTTTATAAGGTAAGTGGTCTAATAATTAAAGTTAGAAATTTTTTTCCACAGGTTTATTATTTTTAAAGAAGTAAGGTAAGTGTATTTTTGGACCCGATTTCTTGAAAAAAAAATTTTGGCAGAAATTTGAATAATTGTTTAGATTAGTTTTTTAAAGTTATTAATAGTTAATTTAATTATTGGAATGTTTTTTTAACTTTTATTTAAAGTTTAAGTAGTGTTTTGGGCGCCCATACTTTTCATGAGTTTGACAGGTCTTATGTCTAACTCATGAATGGACTTTTGTAAACTCCCATTGGTTGCCCAGTGCTCACATGATCCCAGCCGGCTCATCGCACTAAGTACGCCGCTGGATCACGCACGCACAGCGCGCTGGGAGCTGAACCGGGCCACAGACCGGAAATCCAAGCAAGCCCAGTCTTCAAATGTCAGCGCGATATGTAAGTGTAGGTCGGGGGCTTGCACCCGCGCGGGAAGCCCCCGACCCGAATTTCTGGGCCAATATTGGAAAGGAAAATAAGCAACTACTTAGATTTCAAATGACTTCACATTCACATCAGCCTCCAGGTCTGCACATAAACACACACAATGCCCCTCCCTCTGGCTCATGACTGTTTCCCACATTCCTGTTTGACAGCTCTTTTCAGAATTACATTTTTCTCAAAAAATGGGAAATCTAACTATTATTGCAAATACTATTGTCAATACCATAGTCTTCTACAAGGAATGTGTGATTCTAAAATTTAAAAACTAATTGGCAATGCAGGGTGACCTCTGACTAAATGCGCTAAAAGTCGAGGCGTGGGGTAGTGGCAAGGCACCCTTTAGTGTTTCATGTGAGATTTGACAGATAGCCTGTGACAGCCAACAAATCAACTGGCTACATTTTCCTCTGCTTTTGCTAACCAGATAGAATCACAGAATCATACAGCGCAGAAGAAGTCCGTTCAGCCCATCACGCCTGTGCCGGCTCTTTGAAAGAGCTATCCAATTAATCCCACACTCTCGCTCTTTCCCTATAGCCCTATATCCAAATCCTTTTTGAAAGTTACTATTGAACCAGCTTACACCTTTCAGGCAGTGCATTCCAGATCATGACAACTCACTGCATAAAAAATATTCTCCTCATCTCCCCCTTGGCTATTTTGCCAATTATCTTAAATCTGTGTTTTCTGGTTACCGACCCGGCCAGTGGAGACAGTTTACTCTATTAAAACCCCTCATAATTTTGAACCCCTCTATTAAATCTCCCCTTAACCTTCTCTGCTATAAGGGGAACAATCCCAGTTTCTCTAGTCTCTCCACATAACTGAAGTCCCATATCCACATAACATAAGATCTCCATATAAGCTAAATGATAATCCCTTAGTTATTTTGTATGGCAATCCACAATGCTGTGCTTTATATTTAGTGCATGATTAGAATATTGTGCAAGTTTCAGTCCCAAATTATGCTAGCCTTTTTATTGACGTGAGTATTACAGACAATAGGGTTTCTGGTGTAGGAGAGATTGGTAAACCGAAGTCTTACACAAATTCATCTGTGGAATAAATGATAAGAGTATATGGTATTAGAACTGGTTAGTTAGTCCCTAACATCTGTTCCTTCCACAGACCATGTACAATTCACCCGATCAGAGATTCTACTCTAACCACCTTTTTAAGGAAACAATCAATCATAGGAAACACCTCAAAGAAGGTAAAACCTTGCAAAACTTTTCTTCAACACTTGAAGACGATCAGACATAAGCCCAAGATACTGGCCCAATTGTGATGCCCAACACCATTCAACTCTAAACAATTGCCTTCCAACTTTCAGCAGCAAAGTAAATATCATAGGACTGATTTTCATTCTCCCCCTCTCCCTCTCAGAGTGCACCAGAAGTGAACACTGCCTGACAAAGCCTGAACCTGTTTGGATTTTCAGGTGCACGTCTAATGTTTCCCAGGCACAGGCCCACCTCACCTCAAAATTGCTCCATGGCCTCACCCCCCCCACTCTACCTCAGCGAGCTCTTGCTGCTGTATGTAGCCTATAATCTTCTGACACAGGCTGACTCCTTGTTCTCTGCATCCAGCAGCTTTGTAGCGGTTCGTGTAGATCGCCACTAAATAAGAGAGTTTGAATTCGACGAACTATAAATAAGCTGTTTATTTACAGGGACAGGCTAATTACAGCAGGTAAGATAGCAGGTAAGATGGCTGACTGCAGGAGCACCATGATGTAGGTCTTGCCCCTGCGGGGACTCCACGAGGACTGAGTTCGCAGTCCTGTGGGGAGCGTGATGACGTCATCGCGTTTGTGTTGTGACGTCATCACATTGCTCGCGTTTCCCGTGCTTAGGGGGTCACGTGATGCGCGTCGTTGCGTCGCTGGCCGTTGAGGCCGAGGTCGCGAGGCCAGGCTGTGCTGGTGCTTGCCGCGGGAGCGGAAGATTGCGTCGCTCCCGTTGGCTGGCCGTTGAGGCTGAAGATGCAAGGCCAGGCTGTGCCGGCGCACGCACATCACATTGTACGTGATGTGACGTCAGTGCGCTAGGGCGCGTCTTAAAGGGGCAATGGCCCCAACAGGTAAGTTAAAAGGGCAACGGCCCCAAAAGGTAAGTTAAACATACAGTAAGGTAAGTTAAAGGGAATTATGTGTCTCAATGTAAGGGACAACCAGTGGTACCGCCACATAGGCCCCCCCAGAATTCGCTTTAATGAAAGTCCAAGGATGAGATGGTCTGATGAGCTGGTGGTCACGGCGGTCATGCTGTCTCGACTTGGTAGGCGAGGTATGAAGATGCTGCTCGTGAGCGGATCCTTACGCGCGTCGTGGCGAATAAAACGTATCCGTCAGGCGAAGGACCGTGGAGACGTGCGAAACAGCAGGCCTTGTCAGAGTGATGGGCAGGTTGGGCGGACGCGGGCGATGTCTCCGTTGATGGGTGAGCGAAACCTTCGGGAGGCTGGAATGCACGGAACGGTGCGTGCCATAGTGCTACGACGTGAACACAACGGAGGGTGAAGAGTTGCTGCGTTGATCAGTGATCGGTGAGGCTAGCAACTTTCACGTGGCTGATCACGGCCGCAGGATGCCCGTTGGACCCGTCCTCGATGTGTGCAGCTTCAGTAGACGTTTGCGTTTGTTAAAGGGAAAACTGGAGAAAGGGCGGCAACGGTCCAGGTTGTTGTTGCTTTCAGGAGGGGTTAACTCTGCCTGGAGGGCGGCAACACTTGTAACAGTTGTAGATTTAGGAGAAAACAGCCGGGAGGGCGGCACGCTTTTTGTTCACGCCGAATCGTGTAGTAGGTAACACAACCAGCAGGCTGAAGGGCTGGTGCGTCGTCGGCGGGGAAAGAGTCGTCGGTGTTCATGAGGGATGGGTTCTCGTGGTTCGCGAGGGATGGGTCCTCATGCGCGAGGAGTGCGTCCTCGTGTTTTGTGGGGGTGAGTCCTCGTGGTATCCCCGCAGGGCGCGCTCCGATCTTGTGGGCCCGAACATGCTGTACCCCGCGCTTGGAGAGATGTATACTTGCTGTTGCTTTGGACGTAGAGGCGGACGATCTGTGTGGCGGTAGAAGAGTCGAATACGGAGACCGTGAGCACGTGCGTGGTCTGTGCCGCATCGATGTTCTCGGCGAACAGGGCTTCTTCCTTCATAAAGCACGAGGGAGACCGTGGCTCCCTGGATTGCGGTAGCGACAGCAGAACGGCTGATGCTTCCATAGCGTGCTTCGTTTGTGAAAGACGTTCACAAACCCACCAATTGTAGCGCTGGTGGATGACAGTTGCCGTTGGTCGTGCTCTACCTCTGTGAAATCGTTCGTGAAAAACGGGCTCACCTCCAAGCTGCGCTTCCATTGCAAATACGTACACAAAGACGGGGTCACTTTTGGTAGAATCGGTGTTAGGCGGTTGCTGTTCCGTGGTTGTTCGTCGGTTGTGCATTGGCCGTCTTGAGTGAAGACGAGGTTCAGGCGTGCGTTGCTATCGTGAAAATCGTTCACGGATACGGGTTCACCAATTGTAGCGTTGGAATTGATGAGCTCCCGTACTTACGTCGTGGGGTCACCAATGTAGCGGTTCGTGTAGATCGCCACTAAATAAGAGAGTTTGACTTCGACGAACTATAAATAAGTTGTTTATTTACAGGGACAGGCTAATTACAGCAGGTAAGATAGCAGGTAAGATGGCTGACTGCAGGAGCACCATGATGTAGGTCTTGCCCCTGCGGGGACAACACGAGGACTGAGTTCGCAGTCCTGTGGGGAGCGTGATGACGTCACCGCGTTTGTGTTGTGACGTCATCACGTTGCTCGCGTTTCCCGTGCTTAGGGCGTCACGTGATGTGCATCATTGCGTCGCTGGCCGTTGAGGCCGAGGTCGCGAGGCCAGGCTGTGCTGCTGCTTGCCGCGGGAGCGGAAGATTGCGTCGCTCCCGTCGGCTGGCCGTTGAGGCCGAAGACGCTAGGCCAGGCTGTGCCGGTGCTTGCCGCGGGAGCGGAAGATCGCGTCGCTCCCGTCGGCTGGCCGTTGAGGCCGAAGACGCTAGGCCGGGCTGTGCCGGCGCACGCACATCACGTTGTACGTGACGTGACGTCAGTGCGCTAGGGTGCGTCTTAAAGGGGCAATGGCCCCAACAGGTAAGTTAAAAGGGCAACGGCCCCAAAAGGTAAGTTAAACATACAGTAAGGTAAGTTAAAGGGAATTATGTGTTTCAATGTAAGGGACAACTGTAGGGGGTTTCTCTTGCTCGTTCTGGTCTCCTGCCAGGTTTCGTGCAATAATTACCCTTGAGTGGTTCGACCCACTCCCCCTACGGTTCTAGACCTTGGACTTAGATGCAGAGAACAGTAGTGTAGAGAAAGAACTCAATAGACCAGGTTGAATAGCACGAAATGGATGCTTTTATTTTTAAACAGTTTGAAGCATTACAAAATACATGTCATAGGCACAGATTAAAGTTACTACAATCATACACAAATTTATGAACTTAACTCTATGGAAATGGGGAACACACGGCACATCGTAAAAGGGGAAACACATTACGGTTACCCTTAACTCCCTCCCTTATACCTAAACTAAGTTTCGACCTGGGGAACTTGGGATCATGCTCACCACTCTTGAAATCGCGAAAAAGGGGGTTCGCAGCCTTTTGGCACCGCTTTCCGTCATCACGTGATTTGGAAACTTCTGGCACAGTTGATATTCTCTCTCCCTTGAGGCGGTGGGGTAGACACAGCCTCGATGAGTGCTCATCAAGGTTGAGATCCACTATCGTGGATTTGGGTTCATGGAGCAGACCTCAGATGCAGGCTGTTGAAGAAGTGCCTGCACATGGAAGAATCTTTCCGGCCTGGATCGCTGGTTCTCCAGAGGGTTTCTTCTCCGTCGGCCTGGGTCGTCGATGATCTCCCGACCCCAGTACCCGGGCCACCCTCGTCGTCTTCTCATCGTGGCCGAGCCTTGTTCGGCTGAACACCGACCACGTTGTCTTTTTACCGAAGTCGTCCGTCTTTAAAAAGACGAAAACGTCTTCATCGATTCCGCATCTACCGAAGTGGAAGAGGCGCCGATCCTGGCACCGTCCGTCCTTCGTTCGTCCCTTGTAGAAGAAGTTCTTGAAGAAAATGGAAGTCTGAAGTCGTCCAAGAAGAAGCAGCTGTGAAGTCAAGTTCGAAGTTGTTGAAGTAACATAGATGGACTTTCAATCCATAGTTATACTCTTTTGGGACAGTCTTATCTCCCGCCAAATCATAGTCCTGTCTTTGTATTAATTTTGGCGGGCAGAAATCTCTGCAGGGGCGCTTTGTCTTGTAACGGGAGCCGGTGATAACTTAACTGGCCTTCCTGGCCAATAATGTCTTTTAATGTCTTTTACATTGTCATCGTGACTCGGTTCGCATATTGATCGGTCCGGAGATTTTCCTTGATGGCCGCTAAACGGTTTTTCCTTTGTACAATAAATGGGTATAAGTGTTTTTGCATTGTCCGCCCATATCTTGATGGGCCCCATCCTGTACTTAGAATCCATTGAATATGTATGCTGTTTCTCTGAGTTTCGGTTCCCAGATATTGGCTTTCGCGTGCTTACTGTCTTCAATCCACAAGCCTGTCTGGCTTGCAGTAACAGAAATAAAATGGTTCAGAAACTGATCACGGGGCCTGGCGGCCATTTTGTATGCCCTTTTATCAAAGGTTATTCTGTGCAAGCTTACTTTGGTCAATAAACAGTCTTATTTTATCCAGTTTTCTTGCGTGATTTCTGCTGAAAATTTCGAATCTTACAGGCCCCCCTGTGATACTGATAGCTTGCTTAAAGTATCAATGATCCTTGGTGAGCAAATTTTCCCCGATTCCCCACATCCAAACATTCCTGGCACTTAACTATCTATGACCCTTACGACACATGCAGTTCCCATTTCCGAAGAAAACGAAAATTACCTTTTTCACATTTGGATAATCACAGACAGCACATCTTAAACTATAACACATTCATCTGTCAGATGTGCAGGGGTCAGTACCCTCTTGCGCCATCTGCACACACCTTTTATAAATCCAAAAACTTAAGAACGACTAATAACATAACAATATTTATTTCCTTATAACCCAAAACAAACACAAAAAAAAACGCGAATGGTCAAAAATTTTAAAAATGGAGGGACGCTTAATCTTATACTAGCAGCTTAAAGTGGGGTGTCTTCTTCCCCCATTCGCACATAGCGTTCTCTCCATTCTCCTGTGTTCTCGTGCCTCTGGAGGCGTTTGCCTCTTTTGCAATGCACGAAGAGCAAAAATATCACAATTAAAACCTGAAACACTACTAGGATGTGGGATGCTATTCTAATCCAGGCTGGGACCTCTATGTTGGTGAACAAGTCCCACCATGGTGGGATGGTTATGTCCAATATGTCTTTTCCTATCTCTAAAGTCTTCTGCTCCAGTGTGTAGAAATGTTTCTGTGAAACTATAACGGCTTTTAAAATCTTTGTGAGGTGTTCGGGAAGAGGGGGAATGACATAACCAAAATGCGCGACGAATCGTTGTAAGTCTGTGAAATTCTCTTTGATAGTGATGTGAACGGTGGAGGGCGCAGGAATGGGGACAATTCGTTGTTGTGCCACTTGAACCTCGGCCCTGGGTTTGAAACAGAAACTGCTATCACTGATCGAACACCACTCGTGTTGTCCGTATCGGTACTGAGGCGCTGCAGTGGTGACGCAGTATGTCCCACCCCCGATATATGCTACCTGCGGGGGCACATGGTCCTCTGCCATTGCCTCCATGGTGCAATTTACCGGCTTCGCACTAGCAGTTCTGAACCCGCACTGTGGTTTCAAAAAGGCATTCAAGTGCTGGGGACACAGGATGATGTGTGCTCCCCGGCTCCGACATCCCGAGAGGTCGGTGCCTGTCATCGTACGCTCCCATCTGATGACGTAAGGCGGGACCACTGCGTAACGAATGTGTGCGCCCCCCCGAATGACTCCAATGTTCTCTACTCTGTATACCGGGGTGGGCTTTGCTGCGGGACCCAACACCGGCATTCTTACTACTATTCCCATGATAGTATGATTCGAATGTCCGCAGTCCACTGGGACTGGGTATGCTTCTGCGGCTAGTCTGAGCTGGCACGGGCTTAATGCATTCTCAAAAGGGTGGAGCGCTAGCAAGTGCTTGTTGCTGATCCAGGACGGGACCAAACCCTGTTTTAAATCCTCAAGATTACTGCGGCCCTCGCCCAGTAACCACACCCCATACAGCACACAGGCCTCGTTTTGCGCAGCTTGATCGGACGCATTCCGATCCTCCTTAATGAGCGCATTTACCGTTCTCGCGTGTCTTTCCAGCTCAGCTATTATATCCTTAAAGTGTAGTGTCATGGCCTGGTCCTCATGCAACTCAGAACCCACTACCTTATTTTTGTCTGTCAGTATGTTCCTTAACTGGGCTTTTAAACCGTTGATCTGCGTCTGCAGCTCCACGTTATCTAGAGTGTTGACGACAGATATCCCAGTATTAAAAGCAGTGAATATGTCATTTACAGTACCCCTTCTTTGCCTCCCGACTCGATCCAAAACTTCTGGCGGTGTGGTGTATAATTTGTCTTTGTCGATGTCGGCAAAGTCAAATTCGTAAAATTGTCTAAACATTCGGGTTAACAGGACCTGGTATAATTGTTCCGTTTCTTTGGGACACCACTCCGGCAATCGTACCTCAGTGAGATTTAAAATCACTGAGGCCACCGCGTAGTGTACCCCTTGGTACAGCACCTGGCCGGTGGGTACCAATACTAAACCGTTCCCGGGTCCCTTGGTGGTGGTTGGGCACCCTTCTTTCTGGGCTAGTGCTACCGGAAGCGTGGGTAGGGGCTTGCGTGGGCGGGTGATAAGTTCAGTGGCATTTACCGGAATAGGGGAGTATGGTGCTCCGCACGCTCGAGTGCTGACATCCCCTCTCATCCCCTTTCCTTCATCGTGCCACTGCCTCTGGAAGAAGATGGATACGCCCTTGGGGCACACGTGTCTCGAACCCCACATACAGACATATATTCCTTCATCTGGTTCCCACCATTTGTCCCAACACACACGTAATTGTCCGTGAGTCCCCGTAATAGTCCGATGGGTATTATTACCCAGTCGCTCCCACTCGACCGTAGAGTTTCTCATGTCCTTTCCCAGCTTTCGTAGCCACCACCATCGCCTTAGTGGTACGTTCCCATTGCACACCAGACAAATCCTCTTTCCCACGGTAACGCTGACTCTGGGTGCAAGGATCCTTACCCGAGGGCACGTTAACGAAGTCTCTTGGTAGGCAAAACCAAAATTGCTGGAATATTCCGTAGAATTCATTCCCAGCCAACCTGGCCATCTCCCTTGGTGGAAGTAGGTGGCGGTTTCCTCAACCTCTCGCTCCCCTGTCCCATCCGTTGCGATGGGGGCCGTGTCCCCGGAGCACCCGAAAATGATGACGTCCTTGGTGCGGCCTCGGTAGGCCCACCCGCACCCGATCGCCATGAACGCGATGAGAATCTTTTCCATCATATCCCAGGTTTCTGTAACCAATAAAATGATGTAGCCGGGCTCCCAATAGGTGCTGGCCTAATTAAATGGACGCGCGGGTTCCTGGACCCCGCTCCCAAACAAACACACATATCGGGCAGACTTTGAAAATTGTACTCTTAACACATCGTAACGCTTTATACATTTCCTTAAATTATCGCCACAATTATCTAACTTAACTTATGTACAGCGCCACCCTCCGCGGGGCGGCTTGCCTAATCCCTGTGAGGTCTGTCGTGCGCCACACCCTGCGGTGGGGCTGCACTGATCTTTGGCTTTGATCCCCCGCAGCCTGTCGCTGCTGAAAGGGGACCATGCCTTCCTGGGGCTGCTCTAAACCGTGGTTGGGAAAAATGGGGAGAATCTGGCCAAAATTTTCTGGGTTGGGGCGCTCGAGCCGACCTACGAGGGGCCGCTTTGGGTTGGGCTCCCGGGGCTGATGGACCGGGGGTTGGGACTGTCACCGTCACAGCCTGTGGTTCCTCCACAGCCGCCGGCTCCAGCTCCCCTCCCTCAGGCTCCGCCCCCCCGGGGTCGGGATCTGTGGCTTCCGACTCCACCTCACCTGTCCCTACAGGTAGTGAGTCTCCGCCCCCATTCCCTACCTCCCCCAAGCTTGAGTCGAGGGCGGGATCGTCGTCCTCTGACTCTTCCTCCTCCGTGATTGGGTCTAAGGCGAGGTCGAGCTGTTCGGGCTCTCTCCTGCCTGAATCCCATTCAAAAGGTGAGACCTCCCACTCCAATGGGATGGCCTCTCCCTTCACGCAGGCTATTGTTCCAGCCTGTGTGGTCTGTGACTCTGTTACAGGCTGAGGATCTTTGTTCTCAGACCTGGTCCCCTTTGATGGCCCTTGTGCACTCGATTTAAACAGTTTACACTGGTTGATGTGAAACCATTTGGTACGTCGGGGCATCTTCACTGCATAAACCATGGGGCTGGCCTTGTCCACAATGCTGTAAGGCCCCATGTACAGTGGTTCAAAACTCCCTACCCTGGCGTAGTTTCGGACCATGACCTGGTCTCCGACTACCCATTCTTGTTGTTTCCGAGGTTCCAATAATAGTTTATTTCCCTGGTGCTGTCTTCCCATGTTCCCAGCCGCCTGCCCATAAATCTGTTTCAGGCGCTCCAAAAGGGTTTGGACGAATTTGTCTCGTTTCACCTCTCGGAGCTGGCCCTCAGTGAGCACCGGGGCTAGTACATGGGTGGGTGTTCGCATGATCCTTCCAATCATTAATTCGTGTGGGGAATACCCCGTACTTTTGGACTGGCTGGCTCGGATCCCCATGAGGACTAAAGGCAGGACCTCCGCCCATTTCTGGGGCGAGCCCATTGTCTCTTTCCTCAGCTTTTCCTTGAGGGTCCGATTCATACGCTCAACAATCCCGGATGACTGGGGATTGTATGCTACGTGCCACTTCCCCTCAATGCCCAAGAGCATGAGGGCGTTCTGCATTACTTGACCGGTGAACTGACTCCCTTGGTTGGACTCTACGAAACGGGGAAGTCCCCACCGTGAGAACACTTCCCGAATCAAGATCTTAGCAGTACCCAGTGCCGTAGCTGTTCTGCATGGGAAAGCTTCTACCCATTTGGTGAACACATCTACCAGGACAAGGCAGTACTTATAGCCTCCCTGGGCGGCGGGCAGGGGCCCTATGTAGTCGACCTGAATCGACTGCCATGGTCCCTCTACCCTCCTGATGTGCCCCATGGGCACCTTCCTTTTGTGGGGGTCTGGGTTGTTAGCAGCGCACACAAGACAGCTTGCGCAGAACTCGCGGACATCGTCCCGAAGTCCCGGCCACCATCCCGCCTGCTCTACCCATTGCCAGGTGACCTCAGGCCCGGGGTGTCCCGCTCCTGGACCCTCGTGGGCCAGTTGCAGGAATTCCCTCCGGTGCTGCTGCGGCACAACCCACTGCTCCTCTCGGAACAGCATACCTTCTTTGACTGTGAGGGCTGCCGCACTGTACGGACCCTCTACCTGCTTGCCTTCTGTGATGGCTTTTAGGACTGCTTTTAGGGCGGGATCCAGGGTTTGGACGGTCTTTAGGTCTGGGGGCGGTGTCACCCCTGTGTTCCCTGGAATTCCCTCCCTGCCTTGGATCGCCGCCACGCGTCCGGGTCCATAGGGGTCCCATAGAATGCCGTTGCGGGCACCCTCCCTGGCTAGCGCATCCGCCTGCTGGTTGCCCTGGCCGCGGGGTTCTGTGGTGGAGTGAGCCTTTACCTTATGGATGAACACCTCCCCTTTCTCCCCCACAGCTGCTAGGATCTTTTCCAGCAAGGGCTTAACTGTTAAAGGCCGCCTGTCCGCGGAGGTACATCCGCGTCGGGACCAGATGGCGAGGTACTCTGTACACGAATTGCAGGTGAACATGCTGTCTGAGCAAATCGTGTATGGGGTTGGGAAAATCTCGGGGTGGGTAACCACATACGCCACCGCGGACAGTTCAGCCTGCTGTGCGCTCATAGTGCTGGGGAGCTTAATTGCCAGGGCAATGTTTGCCGCCGGGTCATAAACTCCACACCCTGTGAGTCGTTCGCCATCAGATACAGTGCTAGAACCGTCTACGTAGATTTCGCGGCCTGTGGGATGTATCCCGGCCCGTAAGCCTATGTTGACCTCCCATACCCCTTCTACGGAACATCGATGGGCTGTCCCGGGATATGCCATGTTGGCTGCGAGCCTTGGCGTGCAGAGGCCTTTAACTTTGAGATCCATCTGGGAAAGGAGGAGGGTCCAGCGCGCAATTCGAGCGCTGCTTACGGTCCCATCCTTAATCCTTCCATCCAGAAGCATCTTTGTGGGGGTGTGATGGGTGAGGAGCGTGATGGGAGAGGTCCCTGTGAAGATCACTGATCTGTTCACAGCCCAATGCGTGGCCAGGAGATGCCGTTCGCAATTGGAGAAACTCCTCTCTACATCCGTGAGCACCCTGGAGGAATAAACTACTGGTCTCAGCTTGCCGTGCCGCTCCTGGAGCAACACTGCGCTCAGGCTGTTCCCACTAGCGGCTACCTCCAGGAAGAACTCCTCTCCCCCATCTATGGCCCCTAGGGCTGGCGCGGTCTGCAGATCTCTTTTCAACTTCTCGAATGCTGCCTGGCACCCCTCATCCCAAGACCACTCGACTCCCTTGTGTAAGAGTCGAAGTAGCGGGGCTGCTGTGGCAGCATAGTCCTCGATGAAATCTCTGCAGTACCCGGTCAATCCCAAAAAGGACCTTACACCCGTTACTGTGTTGGGAATCGGCAGATCTTGTATTGATTCCCTTCTGGCCTTATCTATGGCTCTTTCCCCAGCGTGGATGGCCAGACCTAGGAATTTGACTTCCTGCTGGCCGATCTGGGCTTTCTTTGGGTTTACTTTGAAACCCTTCCTTTCTAACAGTTCCAACAATTCGGCTAATAGTGGGCCGTGCTCCTCCCTGGTGTCCGTGAACAGGAGTAAGTCGTCCACATACTGTACTATCTGGTTGGGCTGGCTAAACTCTTTTAAACTCCCCGCCATGCATTGATGGAAAATGCTGGGGCTGTTGTGAAAACCCTGTGGTAAGCAGTTCCAAGTGTACTGTTGCCCTTTGAAAGTAAAGGCAAACTTGTACTGATCCTCCCGCCGCAGCGGGATGGACCAGAAACCGTTCGAGATGTCCAGCACCGTGAACGTGGTCGCCGATGCTGGAATGCTCCCTATTAGGTCTGCAACTGCTGCTACCGTGGGCGCGCAGGCTGGGATGTTACTATTGAGGACTCTGTAGTCCACCGTGGCTCTCCATGAATTGTCCGGCTTCTTTACCGGCCATAATGGGGAGTCCACGTGAGTGGCTATTGTTCTCAATACGCCCTGCTGCACCAATGAAGATATTGCTGTCTCCATGTCGGGTTCTGCCTCCTTGGGGAAATTATACTGCTTTTGGGGTCGGATCATGGGGTCCCTGTCTACGCTGACTTCAAACCCAGTGACTCTCCCACAGTCGTGCTTGTGGGTGGCAAACGCGGTCAGATTTTCCGACACACACGCCTGCAAGTCCGTTGGGATGTTCGTTACCATGAGCCCGAGGTCGTAACCTCCCGACGGCTTCATGGTGCACAGGGCCCCCTTTTCTTCCTTCCCTGGGATTACGACTACCTTACCTAAACCGCTCTCGGCTCCCCAGAGACAATGATTTCTCAGGTCCACGAGGATCCCGTGTTCCACCAAGAAATCAGCCCCGAGGATGCCTTTTCCACCCCCCTCATTCCACTTCAATAGGATGCACGTCCATGTGGTGTGGAGTGCTCCCAACTGAATGGAGAGCGGGATGGAGTACGCGCCAGCCTGTTCTCTGCCTATGAAACCCGTTACTGAGTATGGAGCCTGGGCGGACAGAGGTGAGGCGAAAGGTTTATCTGTGTGGATCACAGTACACGAAGCTCCCGTATCCAACAGGTAACAACCCTTTTGTCTTTCCACCTCCATCTCCACCACAGGTCTTCTCCAGGCGTCATAGCGGAGCGGACACAGGTAGACGGGCTGCGCAGGCGTCAGTCATTTAGGTGTTTCGGTTGGGGTCTCGGGAGCGATAGGGCTGTTGGCGACCGCTACCTTCCCCTGCCAGGTCATCAGGGACTGCATAGCCTCCAAGACTGACTCGATTGCAGCGGGATCCACAACCGCACCACCCCCTGTGGTTGGGGCGGGGGCTACGGTTGGGTTCTGGACTGGTGTTGGGGCAGCGGTCTGCCTTTGTGCTTGTGCTGGTGCTGGGTAAACGATCTGACCGTGGGCGACTTGGGCTTGGGCTCGGTCTTGGGCTGCGGCAAACGCTCTCTCTCTCTTATCCTTCCATGGATTCCTACAGTCCTTGCGCCAATGACCCTCCTTCCCACACCCGTAACAACTGCTGTTGGCTTGGGGAGGGCGATTTCCCTCCTGACGCCATTCCCTTTTAGCAGAGGCTGCGGGCTTCACCTCATGCACCTTTCCTTTTACAACAGGCGTTTTCTTGCCCTTGTTGTTCCTATAACTGATCGTGAGCTGATCTAGTACTAGATCCTCCGTGGAGCGGGCGTTAGTGGGGTCAAACCATGCTTTGGCCTGCTCTCTCACTACTGGCAAGCAACCTGCTACCAGGCACTGAAGCCAATGAGCTCTCTGTTCATTATCCAGCCCGGCCCGGGCCGGCCCGCCCAGGCAGCTGCGCCGATACACTGGCCACAACCTGTCGGCGAAAACCCGTGGGGGTTCTCCCTCTAGCTGCACTGTCTTTTCTAAACGGAGGAACGGAGTTCCGTCCCCCTCTCCCATGATCTCCAGGGTCTCATCCCGTAGCAACTCATAGTCCCTGTGCCCTCTCTTGCTCTCGTCAGGGAGACACTGGAGGAGCGAACTGTCCAGGGAGAACAGCAGCATTTTAGACTGTTCAACCCCGTCGCAGTCATTGACTGCTGCGGTCTGCTCCACGTCCCCGAAATGCACGGAGGGATCTCCTGACTCAGAGAGTTTTGGGATGTGACTTATCATTTCTCTTAGCTGTCGGGCGCTATGGGGCATTACGATCTGACTCTCAAGGGGTCCGTCATCGTCATTTTCTGCATTTGGACCGAGCCTCCGGTGTCTCGTTGGACACATCGGCGCCGGTCCTGACTCTACTATCTGGGGTTGCTCTACCTCAGAACTCTCTTCCTCTACCGTCTCCGTCTCCTTTCCCGGAGTCCAAGACTCATCATAAGCAGGAGGCGCAGAGGGTTCGGCAGTCGGTATCCCAACTGGCTCTTGTGGAATCGGTCTTTTGGACTCCTTGGCTAGCAATAGCTGACTCACTGGTGGATTTATGAGACACACCAACCCGTTTGCCTTGGCTAGGGCCATTCTCAGGTCCTCCTGCTCCCTGCGGCAAGCGCTGTGGTCGGTGCTCTCAGATCTATCCTCCATGGCCATCTTATATGCTGCCCTGGCTCCCAGAAGTTTTTCCTCTTGGGCCTCTATCTGCTTGGCTAGACGGAAACACCTGTCTCTCATTCTACCTTCACTGGCCTTGGCTTCAATGACCTGACATTTTAAATATTCTACCCGGGTTTCGTGGCAGCGAGTTGTGGAGTGGCGTTCCTGATTCAGCGCGTTAAGCGCTTCAATCAGTTGCTGACCTCCCGCAACCTTCTCCTCTACGTCTTTAAGCAAACCGTTGATCTGGGCTGTCTGTGCTGTAACGACCTGGTCCAAAATCTGGACTTGCCTTTTGTAGCACATCAGCCAGACCGCCTTCTCTACAGACTTCTTATGCTCTTTACCCGCTGTCCACTTGATGGCTGCGTCTAGCGGGCGCCTATCTCTCAACAGGTCAGATATCCATTGCTTTGTGAGGTTAACTTTTCCAAAAACATAATCGGCTATTCTTTCATCCATCACATCTCGTTTATTCAGACCTTGATCTAACACACTACTTTCCTGCTGCCAAGGTCCTGCCGCGGTCGCCATTTCTGTAGGGGGTTTCTCTTGCTCGTTCTGGTCTCCTGCCAGGTTTCGTGCAATAATTACCCTTGAGTGGTTCGACCCACTCCCCCTACGGTTCTAGACCTTGGACTTAGATGCAGAGAACAGTAGTGTAGAGAAAGAACTCAATAGACCAGGTTGAATAGCACGAAATGGATGCTTTTATTTTTAAACAGTTTGAAGCATTACAAAATACATGTCATAGGCACAGATTAAAGTTACTACAATCATACACAAATTTATGAACTTAACTCTATGGAAATGGGGAACACACGGCACATCGTAAAAGGGGAAACACATTACGGTTACCCTTAACTCCCTCCCCTATACCTAAACTAAGTTTCGACCTGGGGAACTTGGGATCATGCTCACCACTCTCGAAATCGCGAAAAAGGGGGTTCGCAGCCTTTTGGCACCGCTTTCCGTCGTCACGTGGATTTGGAAACTTCTGGCGCAGTTGATATTCTCTCTCCCTCGAGGCGGTGGGGTAGACACAGCCTCGATGAGCGCTCGTCAAGGTTGAGATCCACTATCGTGGATTTGGGTTCATGGAGCAGACCTCAGATGCAGGCTGTTGAAGAAGTGCCTGCACATGGAAGAATCTTTCCGGCCTGGATCGCCGGTTCTCCAGAGGGTTTCTTCTCCGTCGGCCTGGGTCGTCGATGATCTCCCGACCCCAGTACCCGGGCCACCCTCGTCGTCTTCTCGTCGTGGCCGAGCCTTGTTCGGCTGAACACCGACCACGTTGTCTTTTTACCGAAGTCGTCCGTCTTTAAAAAGACGAAAACGTCTTCATCGATTCCGCATCTACCGAAGTGGAAGAGGCGCCGATCCTGGCACCGTCCGTCCTTCGTTCGTCCCTTGTAGAAGAAGTTCTTGAAGAAAATGGAAGTCTGAAGTCGTCCAAGAAGAAGCAGCCGTGAAGTCAAGTTCGAAGTTGTTGAAGTAACTTAGATGAACTTTCAATCCATAGTTATACTCTTTTGGGACAGTCTTATCTCCCGCCAAATCATAGTCCTGTCTTTGTATTAATTTTGGCGGGCAGAAATCTCTGCAGGGGCTCTTTGTCTTGTAACGGGAGCCGGTGATAACTTAACTGGCCTTCCTGGCCGATAATGTCTTTTAATGTCTTTTACATTGTCATCGCGACTCGGTTCACATATTGATCGGTCCGGAGATTTTCCTTGATGGCCGCTAAACGGTTTTTCCTTTGTACAATAAATGGGTATAAGTGTTTTTGCATTGTCCGCCCATATCTTGATGGGCCCCATCCTGTACTTAGAATCCATTGAATATGTATGCTGTTTCTCTGAGTTTCGGTTCCCAGATATTGGCTTTCGCGTGCTTACTGTCTTCAATCCACAAGCCTGTCTGGCTTGCAGTAACAGAAATAAAATGGTTCAGAAACTGATCACGGGGCCTGGCGGCCATTTTGTATGCCCTTTTATCAAAGGTTATTCTGTGCAAGCTTATTTGGTCAATAAACAGTCTTATTTTATCCAGTTTTCTTGCGTGATTTCTGCTGAAAATTTCGAATCTTACACAACCAGTGGTACCGCCACAGCTTCTCCTTAGGCAGTGGTGCCCCCCTTCTCCACAGCTCTCTCACCAGCTCCTGTGCCTTAGCATCTCCCTCCCTGCTTTCAAAAACCTCCTTATAATCATCCTCTTTGATTATGTCTTTGCCTCTCGGCTCCTCATTTTCCTTCTCCTCCTCGGTATCCACTCTTTGTTAACCGCTCTGTAAAGTTCTCTGAGCCATCTCTCTGTATGTGAGGAATGCTACAGGAATACCAGTTGTTGTACAGCTCCTTCTAAACTGCACAAGCAGAAAAAAAATCCTCCGACTGCCATTTGACTAATCCTACATGTCTACTAGGCAGTCATTTTGAGAAAGACATTCAATTTCAAGGAATAAAAAACCATCAATAGGAATTTCAGAAGAAGGCCATCTGTTTCTGTGTGAGCTTCCTTACCAGAGCTGCCAATCTACTCCCATTTTCCTATGTCCTTGTATCCATCAATATTTTCCACCAAGTGTTGATTTAATTATCTCTTAAATATCACCGCTGACTTAGTTTTAATTAGCACTTATGGTAAAGCATTCAATATCCTCATTGTGTTAAAATGGGCTGGATTTTTTTCTCTGGTGGACAACCAAATTGTCTACTCTAATTTACTGCTGTTAATGCCGGGGGTTGCAAAATGGCTACTGCAGGCAGCGGAGAAGCAGGGCCGGATACCTGTGGGATAGTACCGCCAGGTGGACCTGTTTATAAAAAAGATTTGGCAGTGCATGGAGTGTATGAGATGCCCTGTGATTGGTCCCAATCCAGGAGGGAGTGAGATTTAAATTTCAAAGGGCCTTTCACCAGCCCTTAGCTGGAATTATTTGTGCCGAGCTTTGCTACAACATTAATAATGGGAAATGTGATTTTGAGGTTGCTCTGCCATTACCATGCACTTTGAATATGTGCACCCATAGCTGAATGGGTAGAGGCAACACCCAGCATCACTTGCAGTGGAAAATTCTGGAAGTTGTGACGTTCACCGGGGAGCTGATGGAACCATTCCCCGGCCAGTTTCCTGCCTCAGATCTGCCATTAAACCTGCAGAAAGAGAGGGCGAAGTCTTGCCTCTGACATCTTGCACAGAAAGTTAAGTGCTGATCTAAAACATTCAGGCACAAGCTAGCATTTCTCCCTCTCTGGGAGGTATGAAACACAACAGTCGCAGGGCATCGGAAAAGCACCTGCTTTACATGAGAACTGGCAGACGGTCTGTTACAGCCTACAGACCAACTGATTACATTTGAGTGCCTACTCTTGCAGTGTTACAGTGCCTAATCATGAATTTTAGAAACCAATGTTTATCTTTGTGCATTTGGCATTGACAATATAAAGGGCAGATTTACATAATGCTAATTCAAAGTTTTTACAGAAAACCACTCGGTCATGAATTTGCCTAACTATAATCCATAAAGCCACCTCATAACAGACGAATGGAAGTCACATATCTAAACAGTGCTGGAATCATCTTCTCAGCGGTGCGATGCATAATACGAACAACTGTATTTCATTGTGTAGATGCCAGTCTTGCCTTCTGTTCTGTGCTCAGTAATGACTTTCTGTTACATGCTGACTCGTGCACAGTAATTATTCCATCCTGCTCGCCTGTTTGATTGCACTTGGCTGGCAGCTGAGTTCTTGAGGAAAGCTGTTTTATAGGAATACTGATTACTAATATGTGATTCAGTATCAAGGTGGACTTGCAATGAGATACCAAAAGTTTGAGGCTGCAGTGCAAAAATGTTGATGTGGAATTAATCTGCTATAAAAGCACCGATACCCATGGTGCAGTGGTTCAGCTCTTTGGAGTTCCTACCTCTCTGCCCCGGAGTGAAGGGGTGTGGGTGGGTCCAAATCTCATCTGGGGCATTACGAGGGAGGTGTTGTTTCCTTCTCATTCCCTTGGGGGGTGACGGGAAAGTTGGAAGAAAAGTCATACCGCTCGCATGGACCTCCATGTGGCCAGTTTTAGATGACCATTGACAGAGACCCCGGGTACAGGTTTAAAGTAAGTCGTGAAAGACAAGTGGGAACTCAAGAGAAGGAAAGAGGCAAAAACAATAAATGACTCATTATAGAGAAATATGAAGTGCCCTTCATACTTGCATGGTCACCTTGGTAGTTATCTGAACATATTCGATTTGATTCTGTAATCCTCTGCTATCTTGTGCCTGCAGGCAAGGTAGTCAGAGAATCAGGCCTGCAGAGCTATACACCGTGGCTTCGTAATAAGGTGGATGAATTAGCTACACAAATAGATTTAAACGGATATGATATAATTGGGATTACGGAGACATGGCTCCAGGGTGACCAAGGCTGGGGATTCAACATCCAGGGGTATTCAATATTCAGGAAGGACAGGCAAAAAGGAAAAGGAGGCGGGGAAGCATTGCTGGTTAAAGAGGAGATTAACACAATAGTAAGGAAGTATATTAGCTCTGATGATGTGGAATCTGTATGGGTAGAGCTGAGAAATACCATGGGGCAGAAAATGTTAGTGGGAGTTGTATACAGACCCCCAAACAGTAATCGAACAGTAATGCTGCAGTTGGGGATGGCAATAAATGGGAAATTAGAGACATGTGCAATAAGGGCACAGCAGTCATCATGGGTGACTTCAATCTACATATAGATTGGGCTAACCAAGTTAGTAACAATACTGTGGAGGAGGAATTCCTAGAGTGTATATGGGATGGTTTCCTGGACCAATATGTCGAGGAACCAACTAGAGATCAAGCCATCTTAGACTGGGTATTATGTAATGAAAAAGGATTAATTAACAATCTTGTTGTGCGAGGCCACTTGGGGAGGAGTGATCATAATATGATAGAATTCTTCATAAAGATGGAGAGTGAAGTAGTTGACTCAAAGACTAGGGTCCTGAATTTAAATAAAGGAAACTATGATGGTATGAGGCGCAAGTTGGCTAGGATGGATTGGGGAGCGTTACTTAAAGGGTTGACAGTGGATAGGCAATGGCAAACATTTAAAGATCGCATGGATGAACTACAGAATTTGTTCATCCCTGTTTGGCATAAAAATAAAACAAAAATGGTGACTCAACCGTGGCTAACAAGGGAAATTAGGGATAGCATAAGATCCAAGGAGAGGACATAAAAATTGGCCAGAAAAAGCAGCAAAACTTGAGGATTGGGAGCAGTTTAGGATTCAGCAAAGGAGGACAAAGGGATTAATTAAGAGGGGGAAAATAGAATATGAGAGTAAGCTTTCAGGGAACATAAAAACTGACTGTAAAAGCTTCTATAGATATGTGAAGAGAAAAAGATTGGTGATGTCAAGTGTAGGTCCCTTGCAGTCAGAATCAGGGGAATTTATAATGGGAAACAAAGAAATGGCAGACCAATTAAATACATACTTTGGTTCTGTCTTCACAAAGGAGGACACAAATAACCTCCCAGAGATGTTGGGGAACATAAGGTCTAATGAGAGGGAGGAATTGAATGAAATCAGTATTTGTAGGGAAATGGTGTTAGGGAAATTGACAGGATTGAAGGCCGATAAATCCCCAGGGCCTGATAATCTACCTCCTAGGGTATTTAAGGAAGTGGCCCTAGAAATAGTAGATGCATTGCTGGTCATCTTCCAAAATTCTACAGACTCTAGAACAGTTCTCATGGATTGGAGGGTAGCTAATGTTAAACCACTATAGTATTTAAAAAAGGTGGTAGAGAGAAAATGTGGAATTATAGACCGGTCAGCCTGACATCGGTAGTGGGGAAAATGCTAGAGTCCATTATAAAAGATGTAATAGCAGAGCACTTGAAAAACAGTGACAGGATCGGACAAAGTCAACATGGATTTACAAAAGGTAAATCATACTTGACTAATGTGGTAAACCACTGTCATACCTGTCTGTGTCTGTATGTGTATTCCACTAGGTACAGGTCTGGACATGCCTCGGCTGACTCCTCCCACTATTCCAGGTATATAAGTGACTACCTCCCAGTCCCTTAGTATTCTGGACGGGTCGACCACTCGAGACAAGACCTTCATTCTTTAGTTAATAAAAGCCTGATTGTTACTCGCTCAACCTCAGTCTTTTGAGTAATTGATGGCGCATCAATTTTATTAACTAAATTTTTTATAATGGAGAAGATCCTCACACCAGCATGCCTGGACCTGGACAGTCGGGAAGCGGACGCTTCCACCAAGTTTGCTCACTGGCTCACGTGCTTCGAGACATTCCTGACTGCCTCCACTGCGGTCGAAACGGATGCGGACAAACTGTCTGTCCTGTTCTCCAAGGTGAACCACCGAGTGTACTCAGTCATCCGGGACGCGACCTCGTACACAGCCGCCCTCCAGCTCCTCAAGACCCAGTACACGCGCCCTGTGAACGAAGTATACGCCAGGCACCTTCTGGGGAGTCGCAAGCAACAACCTGGGGAATCGACTGAGGAATACCTCCAAGCACTGTCCGTGCTTGGCCGGGCCTGTGGGTGTAAGGCGGTAACGCCCACTAAGTACACGGAGGAACTGATCCGGGATGCCTTCGTAGCGGGCCACAGGTCCAACTACACCCGACAGCGACTGCTGGAGCAGAGTGACCTCACCCTCGACAAAGCCTCCGACATCGCACTAACGCTGGACGCAGCCTTCCGGGGCATGGATGCCTACTCCTCTGCACCGTGGATGCCGCGGGGAACGACAACCTGGGACACGGTAGGACAGCCCCATAGCACCGTGCCACCCCAGCCACAGCCCAACAACGGCCCAACTACCGCAGCAGTGTCCCAAAGCCAGACAGCAGTATCCCAAGGCCAGAAATGCTACTTCTGTGGCCAGGCCAAACACCCCAGAGCGCGCTGCCCGGCGAAGAATGCGACCTGCTCGGGCTGCGGGAAAAAGGGACACTACGCCAGCGTCTGCAAGGCCAAAGCCACCCCGAACGCCAGCAGCGCCGCGTGTGGGCCGTGCGAGCCGCCATCTTGGGCCTCCCCAGCCATGTGCGAACCACCGCAGCAGCAGCCATCTTGGACGACTCCAGCCACATGGGAATCATGGACGCCGCCATCTTGGACACCAGCCGGGACGCAGCAGACCGCCAACCCCCCCCCATCTGATACTCGCAGCGACACACCGACCCCTACGCTGGCCTCTGTGACGCTGGACCAAACGAGACCGCACCAGCTAGCTCGGTCCAAAATGGACGTTAAGGTAAACGGCCATGCAATAAACTGCCTTTTTGACTCCGGGAGCACAGAGAGCTTCATCCACCCCGACACGGTGCGGCGTTGCTCTCTCCCAGTCCTGCCTGCGCACCAGCGGATTTCTATGGCCTCCGAGTCCCAGTCAGCGGACATTGGCGGCTACTGCGTGGTGACACTAGTAGTAGACGGGACTGTGTTCAATAATTTTAAACTCCTGGTCCTGCCCGACCTCTGCGCTGCCGTTCTACTGGGGTTGGATTTCCAGTGCCACCTCAAAAGCGTTACGATGGCATACGGTGGCCCCCTCCCCCCACTCACAGTCCGCAGCCAGCAGCCTCCAAATTGCCCGCCGCGCACCAGATGCAACCTCTCCACACTCAGAGTCCCACCCCCCCCACTGTTTGCTAACCTCACCCCCGACTGTAAGCCCATCGCCACAAAGAGCAGGCGATACAGTGCCGGGGACAGGGTTTTCATCAAAACCGAAGTGGAACGGCTCCTGAAGGAGGGGATTATTGAGGGCAGCTCCAGCCCCTGGCGAGCCCAGGTTGTGGTTGTTAAGACCGGCGAGAAACAACGCCTGGTCATCGACTACAGCCAAACAATAAACCGCTACACCCTGCTGGACGCCTACCCACTCCCCCGCATAGCTGACATGGTCAACCAGATCGCGCAGTACCGCGTCTTTTCGACCATTGACCTGAAATCAGCATACCACCAGCTCCCCATCAGCCCTGAAGACCGCCAGTATACTGCTTTTGAGGCAAACGGCCGCCTCTATCACTTCCTTAGGGTTCCCTTCGGCGTTACCAACGGGGTCTCCGTCTTCCAAAGGGAGATGGACCGGATGGTCGATCAAAACGAGCTGCAGGCCACTTTCCCTTACCTAGATAATGTGACCATCTGCGGCCATGACTTGCAGGACCATGACGCAAACCTCGAGAAATTCCTCCGCACCGCCCAACTCCTGAACCTGACATATAACAAGGAGAAGTGCATATTCCGCACAGACCGCCTCGCCATCCTTGGCTGTGTTGTAGAACACGGGATCATCGGTCCCGACCCGGACCGGATGCGTCCCCTTATGGAACTCCCACTGCCCCACTGCCTAAAAGCTCTGAAGAGGTGCCTAGGGTTTTTTTCCTACTACGCTCAGTGGGTCCCCTACTATGCAGACAAAGCCCGTCCGCTGATCAAGTCCACCTCTTTTCCCGTGACGGCAGAGGCCCGCTTAGCCTTCCACCGTATCAAGGAAGACATTGCCAAAGCCACCATGCACGCAGTGGACGAATCCATTCCCTTCCAGGTGGAAAGCGATGCGTCTGACTTCGCTCTGGCCGCCACCCTTAATCAGGCGGGGAGACCTGTGGCATTCTTCTCACGAACCCTCCAGGGCCCGGAGACCAGACACTCCGCGGTCGAGAAGGAGGCCCAGGCTATCGTGGAGGCTGTGCGTCATTGGAGGCACTACCTGGCCGGAAAACGATTTACCCTGCTCACTGACCAGCGTTCAGTTGCTTTTATGTTCAACAACAAGCAGAGGGGCAAAATCAAAAATGACAAGATCTTGAGGTGGAGAATCGAACTTTCCACCTACAATTACGAGATCTTGTACCGGCCTGGGAAGCTCAATGAACCCCCAGATGCCCTATCGCGTGGCACCTGCGCCAGCGCGCAGATCGATAGGCTGAGGGCCCTCCACAATGACCTCTGCCACCCGGGGGTCACCAGGTTCTTCCACTTCATCAAGGCCCGCAACCTGCCTTACTCCATCGAGGAGGTCAGGACCATGACCAAGAACTGCCAAGTCTGCGCTGAGTGCAAACCGCACTTTTATAGACCAGACAGAGCCCACCTGATAAAAGCCACTCGCCCTTTCGAACGCCTGAGCGTCGATTTCAAAGGGCCTCTCCCCTCCTCCGACCGCAATGTGTACTTCCTCAACATCAATGACGAGTACTCCCGGTTCCCGTTTGCTATCCCCTGCCCGGACATGACCAGTGCCACGGTCATTAAATCTCTGAACAGCCTCTTCACCCTGTTCGGTTTCCCCAGCTATATCCATAGCGACCGGGGCTCATCGTTTATGAGCGACGAACTCCGCCAGTACCTGCTCGCTAGGGGTATAGCCACAAGCAGGACCACCAATTACAACCCCCGGGGGAACGGACAGGTGGAAAGAGAGAATGCAACTGTTTGGAAGGCCGCCCTACTAGCCTTAAAGTCTAGGGGCCTTCCGACCTCCCGCTGGCAGGAGGTGCTCCCCGATGCGCTCCACTCGATTCGGTCACTTCTCTGCACTGCCACCAATGCCACCCCTCACGAGAAAATGTTTGTCTTCCCAAGGAAGTCCACATCGGGGACATCGTTACCGCCATGGCTGACGTCCCCAGGGCCGGTACTACTGAGAAGACACGTGAGGGCCAATAAAATGGACCCCCTGGTCGAGAGGGTCGACCTCCTCCACGCCAACCCCCAGTACGCTTACATTGCGTACCCGGACGGGCGGGAGGACACAGTCTCCATACGAGACCTCGCACCCTCGGGGACCGCTGTAACCCACTACCCATTACCAACCCCCCCCACGACCCGATATCCAACCCCAGCAGCCGGCTCGCCTTGGACCATCACCCACGAGGACTACACTCCAGGGCCCCAGCCTACACGGGACGCGACGCCGGAAGCTCCACCACCCCTGCCGTCGCCACGTCGATCACAGCGGCAGACAAGACCTCCGGAGAGACTCCAATACACGAACTTTTAAATACACTTCACCCCGCCGGACTCATTTTTAAACAAGGGGTGAATGTGGTAAACCACTGTCATACCTGTTTGTGTCTGTATGTGTATTCCACTAGGTACAGGTCTGGACATGCCTCGGCTGACTCCTCCCACTATTCCAGGTATATAAGTGACTACCTCCCAGTCCCTTAGTATTCTGGACGGGTCGACCACTCGAGACAAGACCTTCATTCTTTAGTTAATAAAAGCCTGATTGTTACTCGCTCAACCTCAGTCTTTTGAGTAATTGATGGCGCATCAACTAATCTACTGGAATTTTTTTGAGGGTGTAACTGGTAGAATAGATAAGGGAGAACCAGTGGATGTGGTGTATTTGGACTTTCAGAAGGCTTTCGATAAGGTCGCGCATAAGAGATTGGCGTGCAAAGTTAAAGCACATGGGATTGGGGGTAAGGTACTGATTGGATAGAGAACTGGTTGGCAGACAGGAAGCAAAGAGTTGGAATAAATGGGCCTTTTTCCGAGTGGCAGGCGTGACTAGTGGGGTACCGCAGGGATCGGTGCTAGGACCCCAGCTATTCACAATATATATTAATGATCTAAACGAGGGAACTAGATGTAATATCTCCAAATTTGCAGACAAAACAAAGCTGGGTGGGCATGTGTGCTGTGAGGAGGATGCTGAGAAACTCCAGTATGATTTGGACAGGTTGGGTGATTGGGCAGATGCATGGCAGATGCAGTATAATGTGGATAAATGTGAGGTTATCCACTTTGGTGGCAAAAACAGGAAGACAGATTATTATCTGAACGGCAATAGATTGGGAGAAGGGGAAGTGCAGCAAGACTTGGGTGTCCTTGTGCACCAGTCGCTGAAGGTAAGCATGCAGGTGCAGCAGACGGTTAAGAAGGCAAATGGTATGTTGGCCTTCATAGCGAGAGGATTCGAGTACAGGAGCAAGGATGTCTTGCTGCAGTTGTACAGGGCCTTGGTGAGACCACACCTTGAGTATTGTGTGCAGTTTTGTTCGCCTTATCTGAGGAAGGATGTTCTTGCCATGGAGGGAGTGCAGCGAAGATTCACCAGACTGATACCTGGGATGGCAGGAATGACATATTAAGAGAGGTTGGGTCAATTAGGCTTATATTCGCTAGAGTTTAGAAGAATGAGAGGGGATCTCATTGAAACATAAAATTCGAACAGGATTAGACAGACTAGATGCAGGAAGGATGTTCCCGATGGCAGGGGAGTCCAGAACCAGGGATCACAGTCTAAGGATAAGGGGTAAGCCATTTAGGACTGAGATGAGGAGGAATTTCTTCACCCAGAGAGTGGTGAACCTGTAGAATTCTCTACCACACAAGGCAGTTGAGGCCAATTCATTAATTATATTCAAGAAGGAGTTAGACATATTTCTTAAGGCTAAAGGGATCAAGGGATATGGGGAGAAAGCAGGGACAGGGTACTGAATTTGGATGATCAGCCATGATCTCATTAAATGGTGGAACAGGCTCGAGGGGCCAAATGGCCTACTCCTGCTGCTATCTTCTGTATTTCTTTGTTTCTGTGTTTCCCTACTGGGAGTACAGGATCTTGGAATCACCCCTATTATTCATGCTGTCGTGGCAGTGCAAAGAAAATTGTAACACACTCTTTCAGTTTCCAATGAATGTGTAATAAAGCTCTGACACCTTGGGGGGTGGAATTCCCATTGTTTGCGCCTCCGGTGGGAGGTGCTAACGGGGCGCAAATGGCTTCCCCCCCCCCCCGAGGCGTTAACCGTGCCTCCCGCAAAATTCCACGGAAGATTAGCAGCGGCATTTCCAGGTATCGCTCTGATCTTCTGCGCCTGGAGATCATGATGCCATCTCCGGGCGCAGCGCCCTGGGAGAAAAATTCCCCCTAAGAGAAGTGGTTCGCGCTTCATTTAGCGCTCCACTTCCCTCTTGGAGCATTAAAACTGAATTTCGCGGGAGGCGTGAATAATTTTCCAACTTTTAGGCCTAGAAATTCAGTAATGCCACGTTTGGGGCGCTACAGTCGAGCGTGCGCTAAATTTAGTGCCCGGCGCAAATTATCGTCACCTTCAGCGAAATTGAGTTGCTTCACCCCAAGAGGTTTTTGCTGCGCTAAAGCAGGCGCTGCACGACTATCCTAAGGCGCTAAGCCTGAGAAGCGAGGCGCTACCACTGAGGGCGGGCGCAGTGCAGGTTCGGCCAGTTAGCGATTGCAGGCAGACACGCTGGCGCCGGTCACCTCTTAAAGGGGAAGGGTCGATTTGGCTTGCAGCCACGTATTGCACATTGGAGCCCTGATTCTCAGACTGGACAGACCTGCTGCGACATTCTAACGCCTAGGACCATGGAGAGGGCCAGTGAGCGAGCGCAGCGGTTCAGTGAGGGGGCCCTGAAGGTTCTGGTTGGCGCAGTGGAGTGCAGGCGACCTATGCTATTTCCGGACAGTGGCAGGAGGCCACTGCCCAACGAATATCGAAAAGCTTGGAGGGAGGTGGCACACAGAGTGACCTCCAGCAGCATGGTACCTAGGACTCCAACGCAATGCAGGAAGAAGTTCAACGACCTCACTCGGGTTGTCAGGGTGAGTACCCTTTCCAGTATCCTCTTCATCCCTGCATGTGCACCTCAATTTATGGCCAAAGGGTCCTGAAAGCCCCAATGCCCAGCCCTCATCCAACACCTATGGGCCTCTCATGAAACTCACATACACATTCACCACTTTACACACTGTAAGGGCTATTCCACCATGGGAGGCAGTGCAGCCAAGATCAGGGCTTGACACTGTAAGGGCTATTCCACCATGGGAGGCAGTGTAGCCAAGATCAGGGCTTGACACTGTAAGGGCTATTCCACCATGGGAGGCAGTGCAGCCAAGATCAGGGCTTCACACTGTACTGAGAGCCCATCCTTTCTCTTGCAGGGCAAGATGGCGCACAATAGGAGGCAGCAGCAACGGACCGGGGGAGGCAGTCCTGAACTTAAAGACCTCAGCGATCTGGAGCAGCGAGTGTAACGGATTATGGCAGGCCGGATGATTGGCCCCGTCGCCACTGGAGATGCCGACCCCATTCTGGACAGCAATGGTAAGGTCATCACCTTTTTGACCTCTCTCCTTCGGCATGTGCCTCACACCAGCATCCTTTGCCACTATTGAACCAATGCAGTGCATTGCAGCACTCATGCCTCCCTCACTGCCACCCTGTCCTCACGCTAAAGCAACTCTTGTACCTCCCTGCTTTCAGATGCTGATTCGCCAGGCGAGGAGGCGGGCCCTCAAGCTGCCACTGTTAGTGATTCTGAAGGCGAGGAGGAGGAAGAGGAAGCTGGACCATCATTGCCACCATCAGCTTAGGCAGCCCATGGCCATAATGGGGACACGTCTTCCCTGGAGGGGAGCAGGGGGGAAGGGTCTGAGGAGGGTGAAGCTCCAGGGCCCAGCGGGCTGCAGCAACGCGGGGGGGTGGGGGGGTAGGGAAGCTCGGCGGCCTTCTCCCCGGAGGGTGAGTGCGGCCTCCAGTCCTGCTATGGTGAGCGCAGAGGAGGTGCAGCTCCTTGCGGAAATGGACGCCCAGGCGAAGCACAGGCACACTGAGCTCATGGCTGCAGTGGCAAGGCTGCCTGACTCCATAGAGTCACTGGCAAGGAGTGTACAGGAATTCGGGGCAGCACAGGCAAGGAGTCTGCAGGACTTCGGTGCAGCACAGGAAAGGAGTCTGCAGGACTTCGGTGCAGCACTGGCAAGGAGTCTGCAGGACTTCGGTGCAGCACAGGCAGCACAGGCGGCTTCCACGCAAGTGCTTAGCCGTGCCATGCTGTCAGTGGCTGGTCTGATGCAGACACAGATTAGGGCCACACGAGCACTGACTGCTGCCACCCTCGCTGGATCGGGTAGGGTTCGCCAGGGCCCTCGCCACGCTGCAGCAGGCCAGCAGTCTGTGCTTCAGCAGATTGCTGCGCATGCTTCAGTGCTGAACCATGTGAGTGCCAGTGTGTCGTCCAACCAGGGAGTGCCTGTGCTCTGTCAGGATGGCAGCATTCCTGCTGCCAACACTGTCACTCCTCCACTACAGCTGCCACCACCCGTAGGACAGACTGCTGCCGCCCAAGCAGAGTTGGAGCAGTCAGCAGCCGGGCCCTCCAGGCCCAGAGCTGGTCCAGGCCGTCCCCCAAGGGCATCTGCCAACTCACTATCTGACACTCAGCAGCCTTCCCCCAGCCTTGCTGCAGCCACTGGGGTCCCATTGAGGAGGAGCTGCAGGGCGGGAAGGGGCAAATCGCGCAAGTGAGGCAGTTCACCCTCGTAGGCCAAAAAGTAGGTGTGGCAAAATGCTGTGATTTTTTTTTGTGAAGGCCGAGGATCATGGTCATTTTTGGTTAACTCTTTTGTTCATTGTCTGCAGGTTGTTTGAGCCAGTTATGTGTCTGACTGTTTTTTTGGGGGGTTTCTCTGTATTTGGTTGTCATGCGGGAAGGGCACAGAGTTTGTTAAATAAATAATTGTCTTTATTCAGATTGTGCATGTTTGCACTTTGAACTATTTGTTGCCTTGGCCAGCTCAGGGTTTGCGGACCGGTTCCATTCATGTTCTTTCAATGGCACAAGCCATTTCCTCAGAGGGGGCCTAGAACCGTCTTGCAATAAGCCGCTGACGGACGGTCCTTGCACTTTGTGCCTCCCTCCCGTCTTGGTGCTCCTCCTCCTCCTCCTCTGGTGGTCCTCCAATGTCTGCTGGCAGTGGCTGAGTCCTGAGGATAGCCAGGTTGTGCAGCATGCAGCACACTACAACGAAATGGGAGACTCGCTCAGGCGAGTACTGAAGGGCTCCCCCAGAATGGTCCAGACAGCGGAACCATTGCGTTAGCATGCCGATTGTGTGCTCAATGATGTTCCTGGTCGCTTGATGGCTGTCATTGTATCGCTCTTCAGCAGGGGTGCTGGGCGCACGGAGCGGGGTCATCAGCCAGGTGCACAAAGGAGAGCCCTTGTCCCTGAGAAGCCAGCCTCCTGGATGAGCTGGGGCTTCGAAAAGGTCTGCCACAGAAGTCTGGCGCAGGATGAAGGCGTCGTGGCTGCTGCCTGGAAAGCGGGCATTGACAGCTAGTATCAGCTGTCTGTGGTCACACACCAACAGCACGTTCAACGAATGGAACCCCTTCCGGTTGCGGTAATCCACGGCATTCTCTAGAGGCGCCCGCAAAGCCACATGCGTGCAGTCAATGGCGCCCTGGACCATGGGGATGCCTGCTATTCTTGCAAATTCCATTGCGCGCTCCTGCTGCTTGTTCAGGGTCATGGGGTAGGAAATGTACTGACGTCTCCTTTTGAAGAGGGCATTCGTGACTTGGCGGATGCAGCAATGCACCGCGAACTGGGAGACATTGGCAATGTCCCCAGTAGCGGATTGGAAGGAGCCGGTGGCATAGAAGTTGAAAGCCACTGTCACCTTCACTGCCACCGACAGAGACGTCCTGCTCCTCAGCTGAGGCTGCAGATCTGTCTGAAGCAGGTGGCAGAGCTCAGTGACCACCTCCCTTCTGAATCGAAGCCTCCCAATACACTGCTCCTCAGACATGTTGAGGTATGAGAACTGCTGGCGGTATACCCTGGGAGGGTAAGGCCTCCTGTGCCAATGCCTGTTGGCCCTCCTCCGTCTGGCCATGATTGGCACTCTCTCGGCGTCTCTGAGCCCTCTCAATGCAATGGAGAAACCCAACGTTTCCACCCATTGCAGCCCCCATAATATGTGGCCACTCAAGGCTATGGCACTGAAAAATCAATCCAACTACAAAGCTCTGGGCTGAAGCCAGAAGTACCTGTGCGAGCATTGAGTCAATGCAGAAAGCTCTCTCCCTTTGTCTCTCTGCAAATCTCTCTCTCTCTCACACAGGAGTGGTCCAAAAATGGCTACCACTAAGAAGGCAGGAAGAGCCCCCTTTAAATAGCGCCCCCCCAACCCCACAGCGACTGGGAACTGTTCCACTCAACCAGTCGCTGGGAGCACCAGGTGGAAAGAAGAGGGGTGCCACTGAAGTTCCGGTTCGGGGCGCACCAAGGGCGTTGCACCATGAAATGACATCAAGATCTGCGCGCGCAGCTGAGCAGGCGTTGCGGTTTTGCGCCGCCGCTAAATGTCCGCTCAATTTCGCGAGAGGCACAGTTCACACCACGCCCAGGCGCTAGCCGCTTCGCGACCCACTTATCGCCCTCTTAAGGCGTTAGCGGCTGGCGTTAAAAACTGAATTTCTCCCCCTTAAAGTTTTAGCGCCCCAAAAGGGGCAATACCGAATTTCTCCCCCTTAGTTCCTTTGCACATGTGCTAATTCAGGTGGGAGAGGGGTTGGTTAGACACTGTCCGTTCACCTTTATCATGTGTGGACAACATTTAAAGCGTCCCAGGTTTTACACGCAGTATATGCCTCTATGTTTCCTGATAGCCTCTCGGTAAGTAAAACTTGTAGAAGCGTAGAGTGCAAGAAATTTCAAAATCTGGTCAATGTGACTTTTTACTGGTGGGGGAGAAATTCAACTCACAGGTGCCCGGTTTGTGCCTAAAATACACGTGGCCAGCACATGTAATTCAGAGGTGGCACCTTGGCAGCTATTTTGATGCCTATGGCCCACTGATGCGATATTCAGGCAGGATTCTGAATGGGCCAGCAGCCGTACGGCTACTTAAACATGCAAATTGGGGTCCTCCACCAGTTTGTAGGATCCCAAGGGCAAAATTCAGCTACAAATGGGTGGAGTGTGCACCGTGCAAGCTCTGCCTAGTCATACCAGGCATTAGGCGGCCTAAGCAGCTGCCCTTAAAGGGACCACCAGAGGCCACTCCAAAAAAACGGCCCGGAAAATGTTTTTGTTTTTATTTTTGTGGGTCCGGGAGAAGTGAAGTCTGTCGCTGGCCCCTTCGAGACACCCTCCCCCCGGTATCGCTTCCCCCCAACCTGACCCACTGACCAGCTCAGCGCGGAAGCCGGCAGATTTCCCACCTGTTCACCCACAGCCAGCGAGCTGCAGTGAGGCACCGGTTTGGGGCCAATAGCTCACTGCCAACATTTAGATGAGGCTCAACCCAATTTTGGTTCAGGCCTCATGCCGGCACAAGCCGACAAGCAGAACCACCATTCCACCGACTTTTTGCCCGTTTTAAGCAGAAGTCGAATTGCTTGGCCGTTATATTCCCAACGATATTGTTGTGAACGCTGCCTCCGCAAGATCCTGCAAATCCATTGGCAGGATAGGCGCACCAACGTCAGTGTTCTCGCTCAGGCCAACATCCCCAGCATCGAAGCTTTGACCACGCTCGATCAGCTCCGATGGACAGGTCACATCGTCTGCATGCCCGATACGAGACTCCCAAAACAAGTGCTCTACGCGGAGCTCCGACACGGCAAGAGAGTCCCAGGTGGGCACTTCAAGGACACCCTCAAAGCCTCCTTGAAAAAGTGCAACATCCTCACCAACACCTGGGAATCCCTCCCAAAGTGGAGGAGAAGCATCCGGGAAGGCGCCGAACACCTCGAGTCTCTTTGCCAGGAGCAAGTGGAAGCCAAGCGCAAGCAGCGCAAGGAGCGCACGTCAACCCAAGCACCCCACCCACCCGCGCCTTCAACCACCGTCTGCCCCACCTGTGACAGAGACTGTAGGTCCCGCATTGGACTCATCAGTCACCTGACAACTCATTTTTAATGTGGAAGCAAGTTATCTTCGGTTCCGAGGGACTGCCTAAGAAGTAGATTGTTTTGAAACATAGATTATACACCTTCATGCGCCTCAGTCTCCCCTCTGATCTCCCCACTATGCCTCATACCATTTACAAAAATATCTAACTAATATTCATACAAAAATATTATTTCTCCAGAAATTATCCTTAAAAGTGAATCAAAGAGCACACTATTGTGAGGGAAACAGAGTTAACGTTTCAGGTCGATGACCCTTCGTCAGAACTGATGAAGGGTCATCGACCTGACTCTGTTTCTCTCTCTACAGAGGCTGCCTGACCTGCTGAGTATTTCCAGCATTTTCTGTTTTTAATTTCGATTTCCAGCATCCGCAGTATTTTGCTTTTGCAGCACACTATTGTAGGTTACTTGTAAGTTGCTTCTCAATTGTTGATTGAGTGAGATGAAGAGAGAGGAGGCCCATGTGCAGCATAAACACTGTCATAGACCTGTTTGGCCGAATGGCCTGTTTCTGTGCTGTACATTCTATGTAATTCTACGTAAACTTTAGTCATTTATAATTACATTTTTGAGCATGTTATATACACTTAACATAAACATTGTACATTGAAATCTATTGCATGTTAATTAAGAATAAGGCATTACAGGAATGGAGAAGAAAACAAACAGAAGAAAATCACAGTGTGCATTCAACATGCAACAGTGCAATCTCAATACAAAGTGAGCTGCATTTGGTAAAGTTTTAAGTACAACAGTGTGAGCTATCAACAGTCTGCTAATGTGTATCACCAATGTAAGTACAGGTTACATTACAGTAAAGAAAATTTTAAACAAATGGCTGTTTAACGTGTTTGCAGTGGCATGCTTAATAAACTTTGGGGAAGATCTTCCTCCGGCTGCTATATGTCAACAACATTGTAAACATAGCGGAGAGAGTTCGTCTGATCATTGCTTCTAGTGAAGTCATAAACCTGTTCTTTTAAAAAGATTTTCTGATCGTGTGAGAAAAACCATAGTGACAGTGACCCCTCTAATGTGTGCAAGTGCTGTCCACAATGAGTTTGAGGCATTTTCCAGTCGATGAAGCTGAACCATCCTCAGTGTTCGCTGAACTAAAAGCCGCAGATTGTCCACTTGTGGTGATCACTACAAGAGCTGGGTTCTGAAACAAATGCTCCCTAAAAACAACTTAGGTTTCCATAGTGCTATTTACATACAGAAAGTTTTCTCAAAGTGAGGCAAAGGAGTGAACGGCAAGAAAGAGGGAGCAAGGGAAAACAAAAAACCAAAAGTTTGGGAGGCAGGCTGAAGGGTAGGCTTACGAGAAGCATTTTGGAGGCTTGTGGAGGGTTGCGCAAAACAGTGGTAGCAGATCGGCAGCCTATTTTACCCACTGCTCATGAAGTCAATGGAAAAGAGAATCGGGTGAAGTGTAAAACAGAGTGCCGATTCACTATTACCCATTTTGCACTACCATGCAAAGTGAATTTACAGCCAGTGTATCCATTTAAGTGGCAGCATATTTAACAATGGGCTGGTGTCACAAACTACGAACTTAGCCGTTGACAAGACAGATTTTACCTTGCAATATTATAGGCAAAACTCTCAGCTAATCCTTGTTTTAACCCTTTTGCACCAAGTCCCATTCGCCCATCACCCCTGTGCTCGCTGACCTACATTGGCTCCCAGGTTAAGCAACGCCTCGATTTCAAAATTCTCATCCTAGTTTTCAAATCCCTCCATGGCCTCCAACCCCTCCCTATCTCTGTAATCGCCTCCAACCCCACAACCACACCTCCCCCCGCCCCCACCGAGATATCTGCACTCGTCTAATTCTGCCCCCTTGAGCATCCCTGATTATAATCGCTCAATCTTTGGTGGCCGTGCCTTCTGCTGCCTAGGCCCTAAGCTCTGGAATTCCCTCCCTAAACCTCTCTGCCTCTCTACCTCTCTTTCCTCCTTTAAGACACTCCTTTAAACCTACCTCTTTGACCAAGCTTTTGGTCACCTGCCCTAATTTCTCCTTATGTGGCTCGGTGTCAAATTCTTTGTCTTATAACACTCCTGTGCAGTGCCTTGGGATGCTTTGCTATGTTAAAGACGCTATATAAATACAAGTTGTTGTTGTTGTTTCATCTGCCTGTAGCAATGTACAGATGGACGCTGAAATAGCTTAATCTCAGTGGAGCCAGATCAAAGCACTAGCTTCAGGGATAAGCCCATCAGTGTGATTTGTTTCAGTTCATAAATAGATACCTTGCTGCTCTAACCTGTTATCAAATGTGCTCACCTTCCCCAGGAAGGTGGCACGCTCTCATTTTTAAACAGCAGATTAAATATAGGCTTCACGCAACTTGTTTTGTGAAAACCTGATTTAAATTATAGTGCTGCTGATTGGGCACCTGCCCGAGCAGCTCGGCAGGATTTGCTGTCCAACAAATACTTGCTTCTGAATTAAACTGCCCTGAAGTGCACTTCTCCCACTTGATACACTCAACGGGAAGCAGCAGCAAGAACTAGCACAAGAATACTGTGTGGAATCAGTTTTCAAGATGCCCTCCGGCTCGTTTCCTCTTTATGTCTGGTCTTTCATTTGACCCAAATGTTTAAACCCAATCTCTTGAAATCACCCTGGATCACAGAGATTCTAGAAGGAGAATTTTAACTCCCCCCCCCCACCCGCCCCCCCCGCAAACCCCCTATCCGTTAGGAATGAGGCGGTAACGGAGTTAAAATTGTAAACCCATTTCCACCCCACATCCGGCAAAGTCACGCTGGCGGAGCGAGATCAACTCTGCGAAATTTCACGGCCACTGCCATTTCTTGTTTCCCATTACATCATTCTATAAGTTCACTTGTATTATAAAACTAGGGCTCTAATAGTGCATTCGAATTAATATGTGTCGAGCACTAGCTGGTTAACAAAGGCAATGCCCAAGCTTTTTGTCTTCATGGGCTATGTTGGAGCCTTGAAGGGCAAGTTTACACCTGTATAATTCAAGCTGCTGATACTTAAAGATCTCTGTCTCCTCCTTTAGAAGTTTTCCACCAATTAGGGAACAGTGTTAAGAACAGTGATTTCCAAATTTTTAGGCCCACAAAATTCAAACAGGAGAAACCAGTGAATAAAAATATACTGGGTATCTCATAATCCAGCTGTTACCTCTGTTCCTGTCAACACTGTTCTGTGTCAAACAGACGTAACAATGGGAAACCATTAGGACTGGTAAGATTTGTTCCGTGATATCTGATGCAAATAACAAATTCAGTTTCATACGATAATACCTGGCAGATTGGGACACTGAGCAGTTCAAGCTTAAATTGTATTTATTTTCCCAACAATAATGCATCCAGGTTTTTAAAAATTGGTGTTGCTTTAATTTCACACATAGCCAAGCTACCAAAATTAACCTCTCCATCACAAAGACCGCTTGCTTCCACTTTCATAACATTGCCCATCTCTGCCTCTGCTTCAGCTTACCTCCTGCTGAAATTCTCATCCATGCTTGTGCTTCCTCCAGACTCGCCTGTTACAATCCTACTCCTGGCCGTTCTCCTGTCATCCACCTCCCATAAGCTTGAGCTCATCTAAAACTTTACTGCCTGTTTTTAAAAGTTCTGTTCACACATCGCCACTGTGCTCGTTGACCTACGTTGGTCCTCAGTCCACCAATGCCTCAATCTTCAAATTGTCATCCTCATGTTCAAATCCCTGCATGGCCTCTTCCCACCGTATCTCTGTAATCTCCTTCAGTCCTACAACCCTCCAGGCAATGTTCCCCCAATTTTATTTTTAGGTGCGCGGTCCCTTTAATAGGCTACGTGGCCCATTCAAAATTTCATGCATCATGAAATCTCCCATTGAAAAGCCGGTGAGCGGCCTGCGTGGGACCTCCAGACAGCTGCGTGGCAGCGCGGCTTAACGGGAACGTTGCCTCCAGGAACTCCAACTGTGGAGTCTTGTACGTCCCCCACTTCCTTCGTCCCACAATTGGAAGTCGTGCCTTCAGCTGTTTCGTTGCTAAGCTCTGTAATTTCTCCCTAAACTTCTCCACCTCTCTTTCCTCTTTTAAAACCTTTTTTAAAACTTACCTCTTCGACCAAGCATTAAGTCACTAGGCCTAATGGCCCTGAAATTAGGATCGGGAGCTTGCCGCGCGTGCGCGCCCCCGATGTGCACTCACCCTGCGCGCCGACATCTGAAGCCCGGGCCTGCTTGCATTTCCTGTCACTGGCCCGGTTCAGATGTGCTTACCTGATCCAGCGGCGTAGTTAGTGCGATGTGCCGGCTGGGATCAGGTGAGCACTCTGCAGCCAATCCGGGGAGGGGAAACTTCATTCATGAGTTTGAGAGTAAGAGCTGTCAAACTCATGAAAAGTATGGGCTGCCAAAACACTACTTAAACTTTAAATAAAATTTTAAAAAACATCCCACTGATTATATTAACTATAAATAAGTTTAAAAAAATATTTTAAACAATTAATCAAATTTTTGAAAAAAATAAATTTTTAAAAAATAGGGTCTAAAACTAAACTTACCTTACTGTAAATTCTTTAAAAATAATAAACCTGTGGAAAAAAAAATTCTAAATTGTACTAAAAGACCACTTACCTGTAAAACTAAATACTTATGTCTGGTTTTTCCATGCGTAAAAACCGGAGGCCTTTACACTCGGGCAACTCTGAAAAAAAAAAGGAATTTCAGCGCGCACGCGCTGCATCACAAGTCGCACGCGTTCTGCCTCTTAACCCCTTGGGTCAGAGGACAGGAAATGCCGGTTTTCAGCGCATGCGCTGTGCATGCTGAAAACCGGCAATTCCTCCGGGCACACGCGTGAGTACCCCGTCCGTACTCACGCATTGTGACAGGAATTACTGGGCCAATATCTCCTTCTTTTGCTTGGTGTCCATTTATGTCTTATTACGCTTCTGTGAAGCGCCTTGGGATGGTTACCTCTGCTAAATTGGCTATATAAATACAAGTTGTTCTTATTGTTGAATTATGTCAGGAAAATAGTGAGCATATAACAAGTTGTATATTCTTCTCCCCCTCCATGCCATCTCCTCTGATGTGGAGGGTGGTTCAGTCCAGGTTGCTAATAATCTGCACAGATGTTGTCAATGCCTTTGATTGTCTGGCTAGAAGTGGAACCACTCGAGGGCTTCAGGTGGGAATGCCATGACCAGTTTTTCGGTAGGTAACCCAACAGGCATGTGAAATCTTACATTTAGATGGCACCTTTCACAAAACAAAACATCACAAGGCACTTTACAGGAGAAGTGTTGGGCACTAAGTAAGAATCTGGACAGAAGTTAGAAAAGCTGACCAAAATCAGGGTTGATGAGACAGGCTGTGAGGAGGCTTTTGAAGGAGGAGAGCGGTGTAGCAAGGTGAAGAGGTTTATGAGAGATTACAAGAGTATAGGTGAGTGGTGGTTGAATGTTCTGTCACCAATAATATTGTGAAGGGAAGAGATATGTATAGTAGAAATGAGGATGGAGCAAGGACATAGAAGGCGAAGAAAAGGAATTTTGAACTCAATAGGCTAGGAGGGAGGAAGCCAATGGAAGTCAGCAAAGGTGGTCGTGCCTTCTGTTGCCTAGGCCCTAAGCTCTAGAATTCCCTCCCTAAACCTCTCGGCCTCTCCACCTCACTTTCCTCCTCTAAGACGCTCCTTAAAACCTACCTCTTTGACCAAGCTTTTGGTCACCTGCCCTAATTTATCCTTATGTGGATCGGTGTCAAATTTGTTGTCTTAAAATACTCCTGTGCAGCATCTTGGGATGTTTTACTATGTTAAAGGCGCTATATAAATACAAGTTGTTGTTGTTGTTGTCAGCAAAGACCGGGTGTGTTGGGTTGTGGGAATCTATGGGATAGAATATGGGAAGCATTGTTCTTGATGAGTTGGATCTTGTGCAGGGTGGAGGTGGACAGGCCACTGAGTCCCTTAGTTGGGAAATGAACACTACTATTGGGATATCGTGCGTCATATTCTTTCATGCAACCAACACTCTAGCAACACAGCAAAGGAACAATCATGTTACTTTTGGCACTGGTTGCAGAGTTTATTACCCATTCCATATACAACGGCTCCACACAGCCACTCTTTAATAACCACTATCTTACATACTGAGTATACAACTTAATAATAATTAAATGAATTTAACCCAACAGCTAAACATCACAGAACAGCACGAGTCCTCAGTAAAGGCATATTTTTGCCCTTATGATGAGAATTTTTAATTAAATCTGAAACAATTGTTTGGAATAAGAAGAGAATGTGTCAAATATTGGTTAAAATCCAGCTCTTTATTGCCAAGTAACTAAATAGCTCATTGTTACAGGAGTACTGCCTCACAAATTTCTTAAGAGAATAAGAACATCTCTTATTGCAGCAAGCTGTCTGCAATTCAGGATATTTGGCTGCGTGATCCAGAAATCTTTTATTGTCTCAACAGATGGCATAACATTTGAAAATAACTGGGTATAGTTAGTCACAAATGCATCTCATTAAGTTTTTGCTAACATGATAAATCTTTTTGGCGTGTCGGCATCCTTCTGTTTTGGTAGAAATTCAAACCTTTGCCTGATGCACAATTTAATTTGCACTGTACATTCCAGCCAATTTGAGCCTTTAGGGCATTCAATTAGAACTGTGGTGATTACAGAGTTCTTTGTTAGAAAAAAATCACCCCTTTACAGGTTTGAAGCATTATGCAAATTATCAACAATTGTATAGACAGGCATTTAACAGAATCCGTCAAACGACTTCCTTAAAACTGAAGAAAAATTTCACAGTATCACTGATGACAAACATACTTTTTTTTCTGGAAGAGCAGGTTTGGGATGAAATGCATAACGACTATTTGAGGAAAATGGTCTGGGGAAAAGGTACAGTAAATGCTGTATTCATGTTGTGAAACAGGTGCTTAACCTAACATTTCATCAAGTGAAGGGACAGATATAACACACTTCAATTTTTGCATATATCACCAGTGTACCCCTTCTTCACCCTTTCAAAGAGCATTTTTTCCAATTAATTCATTTATTTTTGTTAAAATTTATTTTGGCAAGGCTCCTTCCGGCCCTTCATTGCCTGTAAAGCACTTTGTGATCTCCTGAGGTTGTGAAAGACGCTATATAGCTGCAAGTCTTTCATTTCCTGAGTTACAGTTTCACTGGTAACAGTTGACTCGCTAGCATCTCATCCAAGTGGCTATTCTTCATGTATGAGCATTGATAGTTAGCAGTTGGAGGTTACCTCACCATCTAGGCGATGACAGCTCAATCCTGTCCTAGCTGAGATCAGACTGGAGGGTAAAATTTCATCTAGGCCATTTTGCATAAAGATAGAATTGGGTTTGACTATGATGTCATTAATTGTTACTTACGAAAAGTTACTGTCTACAATCACACCTGAGCAGTCACTTGTGTGAAGTATTAAAGGACATTTGCTGCATTTAAAACCTTGAGGACACTTGCTGCATTTAGAACAATGACGACACTTACTGCATTTAGAACCATGAGGACACATGCCGTATGTGGAACCATGAGGATACTCTTAGCATTTAGATCCATGAGGACACTTGCTGCATGTGGAATCATGAGGACACTTGCTGCATTTAGAACAATGATGACACTTGCTGCATTTAGAACCATGAGGACAATTGCTGCATTTAGAACAATGAGGACACTCATTGCATTTAGAACCATGACAACACTTGTTGCATTTAGAACCATGAGGACAGTTGCTGCATTTAGAACCATGAGGACACTTGCTGCATGTGGAACCATGCGGACACTTGCTGCATGTGGAACCATGAGGACACTTGCTGCATTTAGAACCATGAGGGCAGTTATTGCATTTACAAGCTGGAGGACACCTGCAGCATTTAGCACCATGAGGACACTTGCTGCATTTAGCACCATGAGGACACTTGCTGCATTTAGAACCATGAGGACACTTGCTGCATTTAGCACCATGAGGACACTTGCTGCATTTAGAACCATGAGGACACTTGCTGCATTTAGAACCATGAGAACACTTGCTGCATGTGGAGCCATAATGATACTTGCTGCATGTGGAACCAGGAGGACACTTGCTGCATCTGGAACCATGAGGACACTTGCTGCATTTAGAACCATGAGGAAACTTGCTGCATTTAGAACAATGAGGACACTCATTGCATTTAGAACAATGAGAGCAGTTGCTGCATTTAGAACAATGAGGAGACTTGCTGCATGGTACCATGAGGACACTTGCTGCATTTAGAAACATGAGGACGCTTATTGCATTTAGAAACATGAGGATACTAGCTGCATTTAGTGCCATGAGGGAACTTGCTGCATTTAGAACGATGAGGACACTTGCTGCATTTAGAACCATGAGGACAGTTGCTGCATTTAGAGCCATGAGGACACTTGCTGCATTTAGAACCATGAGGACACTTGCTGCATTTAGAACCATGAGGACATTTGCTGCATTTAGAACCATGACTGTAGCGTATGTACCTTTAAGGTGAGAACTACTTTTTACAGCTCCTGTATACTGTAGTACCGGCAGTGACCACACCTGTATATAAACCCTGAGTAGGGATCTGTACTGATAGTTTTAGAGTAACCCTCATCCAGTAAACACCTGTTGATTGTTCTCTGCAGTCTCTGGTCTAGTTATTGAAGGACACACAACATCAAGATGCACGGATTTAACAATGACAACACTTGCTGCATTCAGAACCATGTGCACACTTGCTGCAGTGGGAACCATGTGGACACTTGCTGCATGTGGAGCCATGAGGACACTTGCTGTATTTAGAACCATGAGGACATTTGCTGCATTTAGAACCATGAGGACATTTGCTGCATTTAGAACCAAGTGGTCACTTGTTGCATTTAGAGCCATGATGATACTTGCTGCATGTGGAACCATGAGGACAATCGCTGCATGTGGCGCCACGGGGACACTTGCTGCATTTAGAACCATGAGGACACTTGATGCATTTAGAACCATGAGGACACTTGGTACCATTTAGAACCATGAAGGCACTTGCTGCATTCAGAACCATGAGGACACTTGCTGCATATGGAACCATGAGGACAATTGCTGCATGTGGAGCCATAATGATACTTGCTGCATGTGGAACCAGGAGGACACTTACTGCATGTGGAACCATGAGGACATTTGCTGCATTTAGAACCATGACGCTTGCGGCATTTAGAACAATGAGGACACTTGCGGCATTCAGAACCATGAGAACGCTTGCTGCACGTGGAAGCATGAGGACACTTGTTGCATTTAGAAACATGAGGACACTTGCTGCATTTAGCACCAAAAGGACACTTGATACATGTTGAACCATGAGGACATTTGCTGCATTTAGAACCATGAGGACACTTGCTGCATTCAGAACCATGTGGAAACTTGCTGCATGTGGAACCATGAGGACATTTGCTGCATTTAGAACTGTGAGGACTGTTATTGCACTTAGAACCATGAGGACACTTGCTGCATTTAGAAACATGAGTATACTTGCTGCATTTAGCACCATGAGGACATTTGCTGCATGTTGAACCATGAGGACATTTGCTGCATTTAGAACCATGACAACACTTGCTGCATTTAGAACAATGAGGACACTCATTGCATTTAGAACCATGAGGGCAGTTGCTGCATTTAGAACCATGAGGACACTTGCTGCATTCAGAACCACGTGGACACTTGCTGCATGTGGAACCATGAGGACACTGTCTGCATTTAGAACCATGACAACACTTGCTGCATTTAGAACAATGTGGACACTCATTGCATTTAGAACCATGAGGGCAGTTGCTGCATTTAGAACCATGAGGACACTTGCTGCATTTAGAATCATGAGTACACTTGCTGCATGTATAACCATGAGGACAGTTGCTGCATTTAGAACCATGGGGACACTTGCTGCATTTAGAACCATGAGTACACTTGCTGCATGTGTAACCATGAGGACAGTTGCTGCATTTAGAACCATGAGGACACTTGCTGCATTTAGAACAATGAGGACACTTGCTGCATTTAGAAACATGATGACACTTGTTGCATGTGGTAACATGAGGACACTTGCTGCATTTAGAAACATGAGGACACTAGCTGCATTTAGTGCCATGAGGACGCATGCTGCATTTAGAGCCATGAGGACACTTGCTGCATTTAGAACCATGAGGACAGTTGCTGCATTTAGAACCATGAGGACACTTGCTGCATTTAGAACCATGAGTATACTTGCTGCATTTAGAACCATGAGTATACTTGCTGCATGTGTAACCATGAGGACAGTTGCTGCATTTAGAACCATGAGGACGCTTGCTGCATTTAGAACCATGAGGACACTTGCTGCATGTGTAACCATGAGGACAGTTGCTCCATTTAGAACCATGAGGACACTTGCTGCATTTAGAACAATGAGGACACTTGCTGCATGTGTAACCATGAGGACATTTGCTGCATTTAGAACCATGAGGACACTTGCTGCATTTAGAAACATGATGACACTTGTTGCATGTGGTAACATGAGGACACTTGCTGCATTTAGAAACATGAGGACACTAGCTGCATTTAGTGCCATGAGGGAACATGCTGAATTTAGAACCATGAGGACACTTGCTGCATGTTGAACCATGAGGACACATCCTGCATTTAGAACCATGAGGACACTTGCTGCATTTAGATCCATGACAACACTTGTTGCATTTAGAACCATGCCAATACTTGCTGCATTTAGAACCATGAGGACATTTGCTGCATTTAGCACCATGAGGACACTTGCTGCATTTAGAACCATGAGGACTCTTGCTGCATTTAGAACTGTTAGATCCATGTATCTTAATGTTGTGTCCTTCAATAATCAGACAAAAGACTGCAGGGAACGATCAACAGGTGTTTACTGAATGAGGGTTACTCTAGAACTAACTCTACAGATCACTACTCTGGGTTTATATACAGGTGTGGTCACTGCCGGTATTACAGTATACAGGAGCTGTAAAAAGTAGTTCTCCCCTTAAAGGTACATACATTACAATTCCTCCACTTTTAGATTAACAGTACCATAACACTCATTTAACAATTAAATATCAAACTAATTACAATTAACACTTTTAACATGCAACATTAGCTGAAAATAGTCTATTTATAAATTCAGTCTTTGGGGAGGCTTCCTGATCCTTTCTGGATAGCGCCTTTCCCGAGTGTCTTGCTCTTGGTGCGGAGGCGATTGTGGCCCCCTGTCGTCGGTTGGTTCATCAGCTTCCGATGCTACTGTTTCTGAGGGAGATGCGAGCTGTACGTCGGGTTCCTCACCAGGTACGTATGGCCGAGACATGGGGTTGTCTCGTTCCTGTGACTCTAGGATCTGGTCAGCATGGCATCTCACAATTTTCTCCCCAACATCCACTTTGTACATTAGTGGCCCCTGCCGTGTGCATATCGTTCCTGGTTGCCATTTCTCTGTTTGGTAGTCGCGGGCCAAGACTGGTTGCCCTACATTGAAGCTCCTTGTCGGCTTCTCATTGATTTGCTGGAATTGCTTACTCTCAACATCTCTTTGTACATTTGGTCTGAGCAAATCCAGACGAGATCTCAACCTTCGGTTAAAGAACATCATGGCCGGGGCCTGGTTGGTGACTGCATGTGTCGTACATGGCCTTTACTGCTTTTTAAAAAGTTTGTACGATCCTCTCAGCCAATCCATTTGTGGCTGGATGATATGGGGCGGATGTGTAATGCCTTACCCCAATCCTTTTCAAAATCTTCGAAACTCTTCGGACACAAACTGTGGTCCGTTATCAGAGCAAGTCTGCTCTGGCAAGCCGTTCCTGGCAAAAATGGTCCGTAGGACTGCAATAGTTTTCTCCGTGGTGGTGGAGGACATTTTGATCACCTCAGGCCATTTCGAGTGCGCATCCATGGCTATTAAAAACATTGAGTCCATGAATGGACCAGCAAAATCAATATGCACCCGTTGCCATGGAGATGAGGGCCACTCCCATGGGTGTAGAGGGGCATGTGGTGGTGCATTTTGGACCTTCTGGCATCCTGAGCAGCTCTTTGTCAGGTCCTCGATTTGCTGATCGATCCCCGGCCACCGCACATAAGCCCTAGCAAGGCTTTTCATTTTCACCCCTCCCAGATGACCATCGTGAAGCTCATTGAGCACTCTCTCCCTTAACTTGGGTGGAATTACCACTTGGGATCCACACATCAAGGTCCCCTGGCATACTGACAGCTGTTCTCTTCTGGATGAGAATGCTGGCAACAGTGAGTCGCCATGTGCTGGCCATCCCTTCACCGTCAAACCATATACCCGAGACAGTGTCAGGTCATTTCGGGTCTCCTTCTCTATACCAGCGTTAGTTACTGGCAAGCATTCAATTATAGTCGAATGAAATATTCCGACAGGATCCACTGCTGGTGCTTCCTCCGCAGTAGGCAGTGGCAGGTGTGATAGCCCATCAGCGTTTCCATGCTGTTTCGTGCCCTTATACTCGATTTCATATTGGTGCGCCCCTAGAAAAAGGGACCATCTTTATAGCCGTTGCGCAGTCATCACCGGAACGCCCTTCTTTGGATTAAAGATGGAGACAAGGGGTTGGTGGTCAGTCAGCAAGGTGAACTTCTGCCCGTGCAGATAGTGATTGAACTTTTTCACTCCCCTCACTAGGCTGAGGGCCTCCCTGTCAATCTGGGCGTAGTTACACTCGGCTGAGGTTAGTGACCGAGACGCAAAGGCTTCTGGCCTCTCCGAGCCGTCCGGGAATTTGTGCGACAGCACCGCTCCAATGCCATAGGGTGATGCATCACACGCCAACGGAATTGGTAGTGCTGGGTTGAAATGAGCCAACACCTCTTTTGATGTGATCAATGCTTTGCTCTTCTGGAAAGCTCGTTTACATTCGTCACTCCACTTCCATGGTACCCCCGTTTGCAGTAGGGTGTTCAGTGGGTGTAGTACGGTAGACAAATTCGGCAAGAGCTTATGGTAGTAGTTCACCAGCCCGAGGAACGACCTCAGTTGTGACACATTTTCCGATGCTGGAGCCTTGACTACTGCCTCACTCTTTTCAGGGGACTTATGTAACCCCTCTTTATCAATAACGTGGCCACAATACGAGATCTGCTTCTGGAAAAACTCGCATTTGTGGCGATTAGCTCGGAGCCCATATTCCTTCAATCTAGTGAGCACCTGCTCCAGGTTGGCGAGGTGATCACTGTCATTTTCACCCGTGACCAGGATGTCATCCAAATAACACTGGGTCCCTGGAATCCCTTGCAGGACTTGTTCCATTGCCCTTTGCCAAATTGCCGGAGCTGATGCTACCCCGAACACCAGCCGGTTGTATTGGTAGAGACCTTTATGAGTGTTGATCGTGAGGTACTGTTTCGAGGCTTCTTCTACCTCCATTTGCAGGTACTCCTGGGCCAGATCAATCTTAGTGAAGCGTTTCCCTCCAGATAGCGAGGCGAAAATATCTTCAATCCGTGGAAGCGGATATTGTACAGTGTGAAGGACTGGGTTCACTGTCACCATAAAGTCCCCACAGATGCGAACCTTCTTTGGTTCCCCAGGCGTATTACTCAATGACCTCTTCATTACAGGAACGATGGGTGTAGCCCACTTGCTCCAGGCCACTTTGGACAGTACTCCTGAACGTTCTAAACCTTCCAGCTCTGCTTCGACGGCGGGGCGGATCACATAAGGCACCGGTCTGGCCTTAAAAACTTTGGGCTTGCATTTTCCTCTATTTTGATCATCGCTGTTATGCCTTTTAGTGTTCCGAGTCCCTGCTGGAACACTTCTTGTGCATCAGTTAGCATTTTTGACAGTCGTCCAGGTGTGACTTCGTCATCCTTTTTGGCATCTACAGTCAGTGCTTGTATGGAATGCCAATCTAGCTGTATCTTCCGGATCCATTCACGTCCTAGTAGTGGTGGTCCTCCATCTGGCAATACATATAGGTCCATTTTTGGTGTTTCCTTGCCGTTATATATAACATTCACCCTTATTTTTCCTTTGGGGTAGACTTTTTGCCCCGTGTACGTCTTCAAGACAATCTCAGTATCTCTCAAGAGTATATGTGAGAATATCTGCTTGTAGTCCCTTCGGTTTATGACTGTTAGGGCTGATCCTGTGTCCAATTCCATTTTCACTTGGACTCCTGCTATCTTGAGCGTGACCCAGATAGTTTGGTGATCCTCCATTTTGATCACATTATGTAGTTTTAGACAACCCAGCTCCTTGCTTCCAGAGTCTGTATCACTTTTCTGTTCGTCTGAACTACTCTCTGTCACGTTATGTACCTTCTTGTACTTCTCCTGTGGAGATTTCTTGCTGCTGGTTTTCTTTCCCGACCTGCAGACTCTTGCTATGTGTCCTACTTTTCCACACTGTCTGCACACTTTGTCCTTGAACCAGCAATCATTATGGTCGTGTGTTGTTCTGCCGCAGCGATAGCACTTCACTGTTCCATATGACATTTCATTTGTGCCATATTCTTGCGGTCTCCGTTGTATCTCTGCAGCGCCCAGTGCGGCTGCTTCATGTGATACTGCAATGCTGAAAGCCTTGTCCAGCGTAAGATCCTTTTCTGATAGAAGCCGTTTCTGGGTTCCTTCACTTTGAAGCCCACACACAAACTTGTCCCTTAAAGTATCTGCTAGTCCCGTTCCAAACTGGCAGTGTTTCGATAGCTTGCACAGTTTCGTTAAATACTCAGCATTACTTTCATCTTTATGCTGGTTCCTTTTGTGAAACTTAAATCTTTCTGCTATCAGCAGTGGTGTGGGGTTTAAGTGGTCCTGTAGGATTGACACTATGTTTTCAAAATCCTTTTCTACTGGCTTCTCTGGGGTTACTAGGTTTCGTAGTAAGCCATACGTTTTTGCACCCATTGAATTCAACAATACCAGCGCTTTCTTGTCATCTGGCACTTCATTCGCCTTGCAGTATACTTCTATGCGTTCAACATATGTTGTCCAATCTTCGACTTCATTGTCGAACGCTGTGATACTGCCACTCTTCAGCATTTTTGGGTGTGGTTTGACTGGCTTAAAATGGCGTCTCCCGCGCTTTCCTTTCTTCCCCGCTGCGGCTTAAAATGGCGTCTCCCGCACTTTCCTTTCTTCCCCGCTGCGGCTTAAAATGGCGTCTCCTGCCCTGCTGCCAATGCTACTCTCAGCGGTCCTCATGGCAAAAGGCGACGCCCTGTGGGTTTCGTGCGCTGCTCCTGCGCTGCTGCCAATGCCGTTCTCTGCGGTCCTCGTGGCAATGGCAGCTCCTCGCGTTTTCCTGCACGCCTCTCTCCCCCGTTGACGCTGCTCGGCCCTTGAACACCAGCTGCGCTCTGCTCTCTCTCGCCTCTCTCCCCCGTTGACGCTGCTCGGCCCTTGAACACCGGCTGCGCTCTGCTCTCTCTCGTCTCTCTCCCCATTGATGCCACTCGGTCCTGAACACCGGCTGCGCCCTGTGCGCTCTGCCCTGTCTCTCTCCCCCGTTGACGCTGCTCGGCCTTTTTCTGTGCCGCTCGGTCGGCTCTAGCCGCCGCTGTTCGGGAAGTGTCTGCGCAGTACCTGTTGCCAGCCCGTTTCGCTGGACCACTGTGACTGGAAAGCCAAGCCTGGCTCTCGACAGCCTCCCCTGCGATGCTCAAATCTCCGCTGGATGACCGGGCGGTTGCCCGTGGTTGACGCCCATGCTTCTGGACTCGACCTCCTTCCACTGTTCTCCAGGAGTGAATCCCTGGGAGGCGATGCAGAGTTGCAGGTAGGTTCGAATCTGCGTCGTCGCCAATGTTAGATCCGTGTATCTTAATGTTCTGTCCTTCAATAATCAGACAAAAGACTGCAGGGAGCGATCAACAAGTGTTTACTGAATGAGGCTTACACTAGAACGAACTCTACAGATCACTACTCAGGGTTTATATACAGGTGTGGTCACTGCCGGTACTACAGTATACAGGAGCTGTAAAAAGTAGTTCTCCCCTTAAAGGTACATACATTACAAGAACCATGAGGGCACTTGCTGCATTTAGAAACATGAGGACAGCTGCTGCATTTAGAACAATGAGGACACTTGCTGCATGTTGAACCATGAGGACTGTAGTGTCCGAGGATCAATAATACTCAAACTGCAGGAGAACAATAAAACAGGTATTTACTGAACAGAGAGTAATTCAAGACAGAATACAGAAGCCTGCTATGGCTTTATATACAGGGGTGGTCACTGCCGGTACTGCAGTATAGAATCAGTTCTTCTCTTAAAGGCACATACACAACAATTCCTCCCCTTTTAGATAAACAGTACATAACATTCATTTAACAACTAAATAATAACTAATTACAATTACAATTTTCTCTGTACTATATACATCAACTGAAATAATCATTTAAAGTTCAGTCTTTGAGGAGGCTTCCTGATCCTGACTGGATAGCGCCTTTCTCGAGTATCCTATTCTTGCGGCGGAGTTGATTCTGGCTCATTGTCATTGGTTGGTTCGTCAGCTTCCAATACCACTGCTTCTGAGGTAGACACAATCTGTACTTTGGGTTGATTACCAGGTGCACCTGCTCGTGGTATGGGTTTGGCTTGTTCCTGTGACTCTAGAATCTGGCCAGCATGGCATCTCATGATGCTCTCTCCAACGTCCACTGTGTACATTAGTGGTCCCTGCTGTGTGCATATTGTTCCTGGCTGCCATTTTTCTGTTCAGTAGTCGCGGGCCAAAACTGGTTGCCCTATCTTGAAGCTCGTGGTTGGCTTCGCATTTATGTTCTGGAATTGCTTATCCTCAACATCTCGTCTTATGTTTGGTTTGAGCAAATCCAGGCGACATCTTAGCCTTCGGTTGAAGAACATTATGGCTGGAGCTTGGTTGGTGACTGCATGTGTCGCATTCCAGTAAGCAAACAAGAAATTATCCACCTTGTGTTGTAGTGGTATGTCGTCATTATGCATTGCCTTTATGGCCTTTTTAAAGGTCTGAACAAACCTCTCAGCCAATCCATTTGTGGCTGGATGATATGGGGCAGATGTGTAATGCTTCACCCCATTATTCCTCAGAAACCTCCGGAAATCCTCGGACACAAACTGTGGCCCATTGTCGGAGCAAATCTGTTCTGGCAAGCCATTCCTGGTGAAGATGGTCCGTAGGACTGCAATAGTTTTCTCCGTGGTGGTGGAGGACATTTTGATGACCTCTGGCCATTTCGAATGGGCGTCCACAGCGATTAGGAACATTGAGTCCATAAATGGACCAGCAAAATCAATGTGTACCCGTTGCCATGGAGATGAGGGCCACTCCCATGGATGTAGCGGGGCCTGTGGTGGAGCGTTTTGGACCTTCTAGCATCCTGTGCATCTCTTGGTCATATCCTCAATTTCTTTATCGATTCCCGGCCACCACACAAACGCCCTGGCTAGGCTCTTCATTTTTACCCCTCCCAGATGACCCTCATGAAGCTCATTGAGCACTCTATCTCTCAACTTGGGTGGAATTACCACTCGGGATCCACACATCAAAGTCCCCCGGCACACTGACAGCTGTTCTCTCCTTGGCGAGAATGCTGGCAACAGTGAGTCGCCATGTGCTGGCCATCCCTTCACCGTCAAATCATAGACCCGAGAGAGTGTCGGGTTATTTCGGGTTTCCTTCTCTATACTTGAGTTTGTAACAGGTAGACATTCGACTATGGTCACGTGTAAAGTCTGTGGGTTGTGCAGTTAATAAATACACAGACTTCAGAAGTAACAAACAAACAAACAGGTCTTTACTATTCGAAGGTCCGGGCGAATCTGCCCCAGCAATCCTGCCACAACACTTATATACTGGTGTGGTCACTATCGGTATTACAGTATACAGAAGCCAAACAAATAGTGCCACACCTAAAGTAGTTCTCTTAAAGGTGAACGGTTACATACAATAGTTTCCTTAAAGGTAGACGGGTACATACACTACAATCCTCCTTTTTAGCTTTCAACATACTAAGTCCATAGTGAACATACATTCTAACATATATACAGGTTTATGTAAGACAGTTCATAGATTCAGTCTTTCTGGGGGTTTCCGGATTCTGTCCGGATAACGCCGCAGTGGTGTCGTCATTTCAGGCGGGCTAGGAGGTGCTTCTGGCAAGGTCGATTCGGCTTGAAAAGCCGTGTCAGGTTCAGCTGACTCCATTATTATTAGATCGGAAGTAGGTGTTCTGGGTATCTCAGTCTCGACCTTACCCGGATAAGGTGGTGAAGTCGGTTGCCCATTTGTGGCGGACCCTATGATTTGGTCAACATGGCGCCTTATTATATTGTCTCCAATGTCCACGGTGTACATCAACGGCCCCAGCCGTTTCCCAATAGTTCCAGGCTGCCATTTCTCAGTACGGTAGTCCCGGGCCAAAACTCGTTGACCGATCTGGAAAGATCTAGTGACCCTGTCGTTCATGCCCTGGAATTGCCGGTTCTCTACGTCTCTTCTGACGTTCGGTTTTAGTAAATCCAGCCGGCATCTTAGGCGTCTATTACAAAACATCATTGCGGGAGTTTGATTTGTGACCGCATGTGTTGCATTTCGGTATGCCAACAAAAAGCTATCCACCTTATGTTGTAGACTTATGTTTTCATTACTCATGGCCTTTACGGCCTTCTTGAAGGTCTGGACAAACCTTTCAGCCAATCCATTGGAGGCGGGATGGTATGGGGCTGACGTGTAATGTTTAACCCCATTGCTCTTTAAGAATTTCTTGAATTCTTCGGACACAAATTGTGGTCCATTATCAGAACAGATCTGTTCCGGCAGGCCATTCCGAGCAAACATAGTCCTTAATACGGTAATGGTTTTTTCCGTCGTGGTGGTGGTCATCTTAATTACTTCCGGCCACTTGGAGTGGGCATCCACCGCTATCAGAAACATCGAGTCCATAAATGGACCAGCAAAGTCGATGTGTACTCTTTGCCAAGGCGATGAGGGCCACTCCCATGGATGCAGAGGAGCCTGGGGTGGCGCGTTCTGAACCCTCTGACATCCTAGGCAGTTCTTCGTGATCTCCTCTATGTCTCCATCAATGCCTGGCCACCACACAAACACGCTTGCTAGATTCTTCATCTTTACTCCACCCAGATGTCCTTCGTGCAGCTCCTCTAGCACTTTCTTTTGGAGTTTGGGTGGAATCACCACTCTAGATCCACACATCAGGGTTCCTCGACACACTGACAGTTGTTCTTTCCTCTGTGCAAATGCTTGCAGTGTTGGTTCGCTCTGTGCTGGCCATCCCTCCACCGTTACATCATAGACTCGTGAAAGAGTCGGGTCATTCCTTGTCTCATTCTCAATCATTGAGTTTGTTATCGGTAGACACTCCACCACGGATGAGTGGAACAACTCTACTGGGTCCACTATACTCGCTTCTTCTACCATCGGCAATGGCAAGCGTGACAACCCATCAGCATTTCCATGCTGTTTAGACCCTTTGTACTCAATTTCGTATTGGTGTGCCCCAAGTAACACGGACCACCTTTGTAACCTTTGTGCTGTCATGGTGGAAACGGCCTTATTTGGGTTGAATATGGACACCAACGGCTGGTGGTCTGTCAGCAATGTGAACTTTTTACATTGTAGGTAATGGTTGAATTTCTTCACGCCCCACACAAGACTGAGGGCCTCCCTATCTATTTGGGCGTAATTTCGCTCCGCGGGTGTCAATGATCGGGACACGAAAGCCACTGGCCTTTCCGAGCCATTTGGTAGCCTGTGCGAGAGTACTGCCCCAATTCCGTACGGGGAAGCATCGCAAGCTAGACGAAGGGGTAATGCTGGGTTGAAATGAGCCAGCACTTCTTCAGAGGTAATCAACTCCTTGCTTCTGCGAAAAGCCTTTTTGCATTCTTCACTCCACTTCCATGGTGTTTCTTTCCGCAACAGGTCATTCAGCGGATGCAGCACCGTGGATAAATTTGGCAGAAACTTGTGATAGTAATTAATCAACCCCAAGAATGATCTTAACTGTGATACGTTTCCTGGAGCGGGGGCCTTCACGACCGCTTCTATCTTTTCAGGTGACTTATGCAGTCCCTCTCGGTCAATGACATGACCGCAGTATGAGATCCGTTTTTGGAAGAACTCACACTTCTTGCGATTAACCCGAAGGCCATACTCCTTCAACCTGGTGAGTACCAGTTTCAAATTCGTGAGGTGTTCTTCCTCATCTTTTCCCGTGATTAAAATGTCATCTAAGCAGCACTGCGTGCTTGGAATTCCTTGTAACACCTGTTCCATGGCCCTCTGCCAAATTGCTGGCGCCGAAGCTACCCCAAAGACCAGTCTATTGTAGCGATACAAGCCTCTGTGAGTGTTGATGGTAAGGTACTGGCGTGACTCTTCCTCGACCTCCATCTGTAGATATGCTTGAGCCAGATCTATTTTCGTGAAATGCTTCCCTCCAGCCAACGAAGCAAAGATATCTTCAATCCGCGGAAGCGGGTATTGTACCGTGTGAAGCACCGGATTCACAGTAATCTTGAAATCTCCGCAGATACGGACCTTCCCCGGTCCCCCTGGCTTATTACTTGGTGAGGACTTCATGACGGGAACAATGGGCGTGGCCCACTCACTCCAGTCCACTTTTGACAGAACCCCTGATCGTTCAAGTTCTTCCAGTTCTGCCTCCACAGCTGGTCGTATTGCGTAAGGTACCGATCTGGCCTTAAAAAACTTTGGGCTTGCATTCTCTGCAATCTTAACCTTTGCTTTAATTCCTCGCAGTGTTCCCAGTCCTTGCTGGAATACCTCCTTAGCTTCGTCCAATATTCTGGACAACCGTTCAGGTTTGACATCCTCTTTTTCGGAATCCACCGTCATGGTGTTTAGTGACTGCCAGTCCAACTTTATTTTTCGGATCCACTCCCGCTCCAGAAGTGGTGGTCCTCCCTCAGGCAATACATACAGGTCCAACCGGTGATGATCTTTATCCTTGTATCTCACCTTGACTTCTATCTTTCCGATGGGGACTACTTTGTGCCCCGTGTATGTCTGTAATACTAGTTCCGTATCCCGTAGTGGAATATGCTTGAAAAATTTCTTGTAGTCATGCTTATTCATGACCGTCAACGCCGATCCGGTGTCCACTTCCATTTTTACTTGGACCTTTGCAATCTGTAGCGTTATCCAGATAGTTTGTCGGTCAGCTTCATTGCTCACATTGTGAATTCTCAGACTGTCCAGTCCTTTGCATTTGGAGTGTGAGACCAACTTCTGTTCCCTCAGACTCTTCTTAGTCACCTCTTGCACCTTTCCGTACCATTTTTGTGGTGACTCCTTATTGTTGTACGTTGCTCCTGACCGGCATACCTTAGCTATGTGCCCGATCTTGCCACATTTCCTGCATTCTTGGTTTTTAAACCAGCATTGATTCTGGTCGTGTGTTGCCTTCCCACAACGGTAGCATTTTATTGTGCTCGAAGTAATTTGGTGCACCCCTAGTGCCGCCGCCTTTAGCTGCATTTCCGCCGTTCCTTTCACTGCGGCTTCGTGCGATGCAGCTATGAGGACAGCCCTGTCCAGTGTGAGGTCATTTTCTTCCAGTAGTCACTTCTGCGTTCCTTCTTTGGACAATCCACATACGAACTTGTCACGCAGTGCCTCTGTCAGATTCCCTCCGAACTGGCAGTATTTCGCTATCCTACGCAGTTCGACCAAGTATTCCGCATTGCTTTCGTCTTTCCTCTGCGTTCTTGCGTAGAATTTGAATCGTTCAACCAGCATCAACGGTGTGGGGTTCAAGTGATCCTTCAGCACTGCTACAATATCATCGAAAGTCTGATCTGCCGGTTTAGCTGGTGAGAGAAGATGCTTCAACAACCCGAATGTTTTCGCACCCATCATGTTAAGTAAGGTTAAAGCTTTTTCATCCTTAGCTATTTTGTTAGCCTTACAATGTATCTCAATACGTTCTACGTACGTGGCCCAGTCTTCTATCTCCGGATTGAACTCGTTGATGTCCGCCCGCTTAGGCATCTTCCTTTCCTTGGGTACAACACAAGTATTTCTTTAAATATTCTTATTTATTTGTTTATTTCTAAGATGGCGGTTTTCCCGCGAAAATGGCGGTTTCCCGCTCTTCCCTTCTCGCCCCGCCCACTTCAATGGCGGTTTCCTGCTTCTGTCGTCTTCTCCGCCTAATGGCGGCTTCCCGCGTTTCTTCCCGGTGGAAGGGGTACGCTTCCCCCACAGTGGACAGGTTCAGCCGCTGGCTGGCTTCCGCACAGCTCCCCTTACTCGGCTCTGTCTTTCCCTCCCGCCCGCACGGCTCTACCGGCGCTGGGTACACCCCGTTAACGGAGGACAGTTCAGCCGCTGGACTGGCTCTCGCGCAGTCTCTCTCTCCGTACCCGGCTCTGTCGCTCTCTCTCCCGCACGTTCGGTTCCACCGGCTCTGGGTACCCCGTTGGTGGAGAACAGCTCAGCTGCTGGACTGGCTCTCGCGCAGTCTCTCTCCCCTTGCTCGGCTCTGTCTCTCTCTCCCACCCGCACGGTTCCTGTTCGCCTCCCAGCCCTCTCGCAGACCGGTGTTTCCCTCCCCGGCTGCGGCTGGGTTTCTCTTCCCGCGCCTACTCCCAGTCTCAGCGCTTCGTGGCTGCGGTCGCTGCCCGGCTTTCCCCGCCGATCGCGGTCCGACTGTCTCACGACGCCGTTGGACCCGACTTTCTGACCGGCTCCGTTCCCCCTCGACCATGGTCGAGTGCACAGCCCTTATCCTCCGGATATTCTCTACCTCTTCCCCTACTCACAGTCTCCGCGGCCGCCTTGTTTCCTGCTGATCGGCTCACTCCGCACCGTGGTAAAAGGGTAGTCAGTGCCTGTTGCTGATGAACTTTTGTTGCTAGTCTGCTTCCTTTCTGTTGCTGCCGCCTCGTGTTTTCTCTTTCTGTTGCTGCAGCCTCGTGTTTTCTCCCAGCAGCACGACGAGGGCGGTTGCCTCTCTTCGACGCTCTTCGCTGCTTTTGTAGTCTTGCCACAGGGTACGATCGGACTCGTCGCCACTGTAAAGTCTGTGGGTTGTGCAGTTAATAAATACACAGACTTCAGAAGCAACAAACAAACAAACAGGTCTTTACTATTCGAAGGTCCGGGCGAATCTGCCCCAGCAATCCTGCCACAACACTTATATACTGGTGTGGTCACTATCGGTATTACAGTATACAGAAGCCAAACAAATAGTGCCACACCTAAAGTAGTTCTCTTAAAGGTGAACGGTTACATACAATAGTTTCCTTAAAGGTAGACGGGTACATACACTACAACATGGAATATCTCAACAGGGTCCACTGCAGGTGCTTCCTCTACCGTAGGCAACGGTAGGCACGACAGCCCATCAGCGTTTCCATGCTGTTTCGTACCCTTGTACTCTATGTCGTACGAATGTGCCCCTAGAAAAAGTGACCATCTTTGCAGCCGTTGCGCCGTCATCACCGGAATGCCCTTCTTTGGGTTAAAAATGGAGACCAGGGGCTGATGATCAGTCAGTAGGGTGAATTTCTGCCCGTGCAGATAGTGATTGAACTTCTTCACCCCCCACACCAGGCTGAGGGCCTCCTTGTCAATCTGGGCGTAGTTACGCTCGGCTGAGGTTAACGAGCGCGACGCAAAGGCTATTGGCCTCTCTGAACCGTCAGGGAATTTGTGTGACAGCACCGCTCCGATGCCGTAGGGAGACACATCACATGCTAACCGAATCGGTAGTGTTGGATTGTAGTGGGCCAATACTTCTTTTGAAGTGATTAGGCATTTACATTTCTGAAAGGCACGCTTACACTCATCACTCCATTTCCATGTTACTCCAGTTTGCAGTAGGGTGTTCAGTGGGTGCAGAATTGTAGATAAATTCGGCAGGAACATATGGTAGTAGTTCACCAACCCGAGGAACGACCTCAGTTGCGACACATTTTCCGGTGCTGAAGCCTTGACTACAGCCTCAATCTTGTCCGGCGACTTATGCAACCCTTCCTCATCAATCATGTGGCCACAATACGAGATTTGTCTCCTGAAGAACTCACATTTGGGGCGGTTGGCTCGTAGCCCATATTCCTGTAATCTCGTGAGCACCTGCTCCAGGTTGGCAAGGTGTTCTCTGTCATTTTCGCCCGTAACCAGGATGTCGTCCAAATAACACTGGGTCCCCGGGATCCCTTGCAGGACATGTTCCATCGCCCTCTGCCAAATAGCCGGGGCTGATGCTACCCCAAATACCAGTCGATTGTACTGGTAAAGGCCTTTGTGAGTATTTATCGTGAGGTATTTCCTAGACGCTTCTTCCACCTCCATTTGTAGATACGCTTGGGCCAGATCAATCTTTGTAAAGTGTTTACCTCCAGATAGTGAGGCGAAAATATCTTCTATCCGTGGAAGTAGATATTGTACTGTGTGCAGGACTGGGTTCAAAGTTACCTTGAAGTCCCCACAGATGCAAACCTTCTTCGGTTCCCCAGGCGTGCTGCTCAATGATTTCTTCATTACAGGAACGATGGGTGTGGCCCACTCGCTCCAGTCCACCTTGGACAGCACACCCGAATGCTCCAGACTCTCCAGCTCTGCTTCAACGGCTGGGCGGATCGCGTAAGGTACCGGTCTGGCCTTAAAAATTTGGGGTTTGCGTTATCTTCGATTTTTATCATTGCCGTTACTCCTTTTAGAGTCCCAAGACCTTGTTGGAACACCTCTTTCGCATCAGTTAGAATTTTTGACAGTCGTCCAAGTGTGACGTCATCATCCTTTTTATCAGTCACAGTTAGCACCTGAATGGAATGCCAATCCAATTGTATTTTTCGGATCCATTCACGTCCCAATAATGGTGGTCCTCCATCTGGTAGTATATATAGATACAGTTTCTGTGTTTCCTTGCCGTTGTATTCAACTGGCACCCTTATTTTTCCTCTGGGGTAGACTTTTTGCCCCGTGTATGTCTTCAATTCAATGGATGTGTCCTTCAAGGGTATGTGTGAGAATAGCCGCTCATAGTCTCGTCGATTCATGACAGTTAGGGCTGATCCTGTGTCCAATTCCATCTTTACTGGGGACCCTGCTATCATGAGGGTGACCCAAATGGTTCGGTGATCCTCCTTTGCGATCACGTTGTGTAACTTTAGACAACTTAGTCTCCTGCTCCCGGAGTCATTATCACTCTCCTGATCTTCCGAACTACTGTCTGTCAATTTCTTTACTTTCTTGTACTTTTCCTTAGTAGTTCTTGTGGTGTTGGTTTTCTTTCCCGACCTGCAGACTCTTGCTATATGTCCCATTTTCCCACATTGCCTGCATACTTTGTCCTTAACCCAGCAGTCCTTCTGATCATGGGTTGTTCTGCCGCAGCGATAGCACTTTTCTGCTCCATACGCCATTTCGTTAGCACTGTATTCCTGTGGTTTCTGTTGTATTTCCGCAGCTCCCCGTGCTGCTGCTTCGTAGGATACTGCCACGCTGAAAGCCTGTTCTAGCGTCAGGTCCTTTTCCGAAAGTAGTCATTTCTGGGTTCCTTCACTCTGGAGCCCGCAGACAAACTTATCCCGCAAGGTGTCTGCCAGTCCTACTCCGAACTCGCAGTGTCAGCATTGTTCTCATCTTTGTGCTGGTTTCTTTTATGGAACTTGAATCTTTCTGCTATCAGCAGCAGTGTAGGGTTTAGGTGTTCCTGTAAGATATTAACAATCTCTTCAAAACTTTTCTCCATTGGTTTGGCTGGGGTAATTAAATTCCGCAATAGGCCATACGTTCTCGCGCCCATCAAATTTAATAATACCGATGCCTTCTTTCCATTGGCCACCTCATTGGCATTGCAGTACACTTCAATTCTTTCCACATACGTGGTCCAGTCTTCCACCTCGTTGTCGAAAGCAGTGATACTGCCACTCTTCGGCATCTTGGGTGATTTAAAATGGCACCTCCCGCACTTTTTCTTCTTCCCCAATGTAATAGAATGGCACCTCCCGCGCTTTTCCTTCTTCCCCAATGGAATAAAATGGCGCCTCCCGTGCTTTTCCTTCTTCCCCTTACTGCCACGCTGCTCCTAGCGTTCTACAGGGTAATGGCGGCGACCCGTGGCTTCGGCGCGTCTCACTTTTCCTTCCCTGCGTTCTATCCTCTCCACGCTGCCCTGTTCTTGAGCACCGACCGCGCCCTGTGCGCTCCACCCTCTCTCTCTCTCTTCCTCCCGACGACGCTGCACGACCCCTTTGCAGAGCCGCTCGATCGAGCCCGAGCCCGCCGCAGTCCAGAAGGTCAGCGCACTACCTGCTACCAGCACGACTTGCTGGAACACCTCGACTGGGGATCCAGGCCCAGCTCTCCACAGCCTCCCCTGCAACTCTCCGATGGATCCCTGGGCGGTTGCCCGCGGTCGACGCCCGCCGTTCTGACTTCGACCTCCAAGAAGCTTCTCTTCAGGGAAAAGACCCCCATGAGGTGATGCAGTACTGCAGGTGAGTTCAAACCTGCCCGTCGCCAGTGTAGTGTCCGAGGATCAATAATACTCAGACTGCAGGAGAACAATAAAACAGGTATTTACTGAACAGAGAGTAATTCAAGACTGAATACAGAAGCCTGCTATGGCTTTATATACAGGGGTGGTCACTGCCGGTACTGCAGTATAGAATCAGTTCTTCTCTTAAAGGCACATACACAACAAGGACATTTGCTGCATTTAGAACCATGACAACACTTGCTGCATTTCGAACAATGAGGACACTTGCTGCATTCAGAACCATGTGCATACTTGCTGCATGTGGAACCATGAGGACACTTGCTGCATTTAGCACCATGAAGACAATTGCTGCATTTAGAACCATGAGGACACTCGCTGCATGTGGAACCATGAAAACACTTGCTGCATGTAGAGCCATAATGATACTTGCTGCATGTGGAACCAGGAGGACACTTGCTGCATCTGGAACCATGAGGACTCTTGCGGCATTTAGAAAAATGAGGACACTCATTGCATTTAGAACCATGAGAGCAGTTGCTGCACTTAGAACAATGAGGAGACTTGCTGCATGTGTAACCATGAGGACTGTTGCTGCATTTAGAACCATGAGGACACTTGCTGTGTGGTACCATGAGGACACTTGCTGCATTTAGAAACATGAGGATGCTTGTTGCATGTGGTAACATGAGGACACTTGCTGCATTTAGAACCACGAGGACACTTGCTGCATTTAGAGCCATGAGGACACTTGCTGCATTTACAACCATGAGGACACTTGCTGCATGTGGAACCATGAGGACGCTTGCTGCATTTAGAACCATGAGGACACTTGCTGCATTTAGAAACATGAGGACAGTTGCTGCATGTGGAACCAGGAGGACACTTGCTGCATGTGGAACCATGAGGACACTTGCTGCATGTGGAACCATGAAGACACTTGCTGCATTTAGAACCATGTGCACACTTGCTGCAGTGGGAACCATGTGGACACTTGCTGCATGTGGAGCCATGAGGACACTTGCTGCATTTAGAACCATGAGGACATTTGCTGCATTTAGAACCATGAGGACATTTGCTGCATTTAGAACCATGAGGACATTTGCTGCATTTAGAACCATGAGGACACTTGCTGCATTTAGAACCACGAGGACATTTGCTGCATTTAGAACCATGAGGACATTTGCTGCATTTAGAACCATGAGGACACTTGCTGCATTTAGAACCATGAGTACACTTGCTGCATTTAGAACCATGAGGACAGTTGCTGCATTTAGAACCATGAGGACATTTGCTGCATTTAGAACCATGAGGACACTTGCTGCATTTAGAACCATGAGTACACTTGCTGCATTTAGAACCATGAGGACAGTTGCTGCATTTAGAACCACGAGGACACTTGCTGCATTTAGAACCATGAGGACAGTTGCTGCATTTAGAACCATGAGTACACTTGCTGCATGTGTAACCATGAGGACCACGAGGGCACATGCTGCATGTGGAACCATGAGGACAATTGCTGCAGTGGGAACCATGTGGACACTTGCTGCATTTAGAACAATGTCTACATTTTCTGCATTTAGAACCACGAGGACACTTGCTGCATTTAGAACCATGAGGACACATGCTGCATTTAGAAAAATGTGGTCACCTTCTGCATTTTGAACCATGAGGACAGTTGCTGCATTTAGAACCATGAGTACACTTGCTGCATGTGTAACCATGATGACCATGAGGGCACATGCTGCATGTGGAACCAGGAGGACACTTGCTGCATTTAGAACCATGAGGACACTTGCTGCATTTAGAACCATGAGGACACTTGCTGCATGTGGAGCCATGAGGACAATCGCTGCATGTGGAACCACGAGGACACTTGCTGCATTTACAACCATGAGGACAGTTGCTGCATTTAGAACCGTGAGGAAACATGCTGCATTTCAAAACAATGTCAACATTTTCTGCATTTAGAACCATGAGGACACTCGCTGCATGTGGAACCATGAGGACACATGCTGCATTTAGAACCATGTGGTCACTTGCTGCATTTAGAACCATGAGGACACTTGCTGCATTTAGAAGCATGAGGACACTTGCTGCATTTAGAACCCTGATGACACTTGCTGCATTTAGAACCATGAGGACACACGCTGCATGTGGAAACATGAAAATACTTGCTGCATTTAGAACCATGAGGACACGTGCTGCATTTAGAACTATGAGGACACTTGCTGCATTTAGAACCTTGAGGACACTTACTGCATTTAGAACAATGAGGACATTTATTGCATTTATAACCATGACAACACTTATTGCAATTAGAACCATGAGGACACTTGCTGCATGTGGAACCATGCCGACACTTGCTGCATTTTGCATCATGAGGACATTTGCTCATTTAGAACCATGAGGACACTCGCTGCATGCAGAACCATGAAGACACTTGCTGCTTTTAGAACCATGAGGACACTTGCTGCATGTGGAAACATGAAGACACTTGCTGATGTAATAAAGCTCACTATGCACTTGGTTCGAGTATAAAGCAAGGCTTTAATTAGCTTTTTTCAAAACATGGAGGTCTAGTTGTACTTCACTAGTTCCTGTCTTACAAAATGTCCCTGGGCAAGCTGGGCCCACGCCCGAGTATTTATACTCCTTGGACGGCGCCACCAGCTGGCCGTCCAGTGTTATTTCATGAGTTGTTTCTTCATGATGATGAGATTTATTACATTCTTGCTGCCTAAAAGATTTGGAAGTCCGACGACTTCCTCCTAACGGATTAGGCGGACCACGAATAGCCGCAGTCTTTTAGATCTTTGCTTATGACTGGAAGGCACATCTCCTTGGACCGTGTTTTGGTCCCTGGGCCGCTTGATCCGTGCTGGTAGATTGACAGGGCCTGTGTCACCTTGTTCGGCCTGAGGGAGACTGGGGAGATCGTGACTCCGGGTACGGGTCCCCACAGGCGCAGAGCTGGCTTCATCTTGTTTGAAAGCCGGGGATTGACCGGCGTCCTGGTTCAGGTGGCCATCCCAAGGGGAGCGCTCTGCTCCCTGAGTGTATCCGGTTGGGTAGCCAGCAGATCTCTAGGGAGTCATCTTCAAAGGAGCACAGAGTGTCGGCATCATTACTGTGGGTCCCTCTATCAGTTGGGTCCGTGGGACCGTTTGGACAGTGTTGGATCCGTGGTTCAGTGGATATGCTGTTATTAAATAATCACACGGATGCTGTACATTAACAATAAACAGGTCTTTACTGGAGGAGGGTAGTCTCAAGACTGGGGGTACAGAGGCATGCGCAAAGCTTATATACAGGTGTGGTCACTGCCGGTATTACAGTATACAGGAGCTGTAAAAGTAGTTCTGACTTAAAGGCACATACACTACAATTCCTCCCCTTTTAGATTAGTCGTACCCCTAATATTCAAATAACAATTGACATTTCAACATGTACATTAAACAACAAAAGTCCATTTATAGATTCAGTCTTTGGGGCGGCTTCCTGACCCTTTCGGGATAGCGCCTTTCCAGAGGTTCTTTTTCTTGATGCAGAGGCGATTCTGACCCCTTTTCATCGGGTAGTTCATTGGGTTACACTGCTACTGGGTCTGAGGTAGATGCTACCGGTATGTCGGATTCATCCCCAGATACTCGAGACATGGGGTTGACGCATTCCTGTGACACTAAGATCTGATCGACGTGGCGTCTCACAATGTTCTCCCCGACATCCACTGTGTACATTAATGGCCCCTGCCTTGACAATATCGTTCCGGGTTGCCATTTCTCTCGATAGTCACGGGCCAAGACTGGTTGCCCTACATTGAAGCTCCTTGTTGGCTTCTCATTGATGTGCTGGAATTGTTTGTCCTCAACATTTCTTCGCACATTTGGTCTGATCAAATCCAGACGATATCTCAACCTTCGGTTAAAGAACATCATGGCCGGGGTCTGGTTGGTAACTGCATGTGTCGCGTTTCGGTAGGCTAATAAGAAATTGTCCATCTTATGCTGTAGTGGAATTTCATCGTCGCACATGGCCTTTATCGCCTTCTTAAAGGTTTGTACGAACCTCTCAGCCAATCCATTTGTGGCTGGATGATACGGGGCGGATGTGTAATGCCTTACCCGTTTCCTTGTCATAAATTTTTGGAACTCGTCGGACACAAACTGTGGTCCATTATCAGAGCAAATCTGCTCTGGCAAACCGTTTCTGGCAAATATGGTCCGCAGGACTGCAATTGTTTTCTCTGTAGTGGTTGAAGACATTTTTATCACCTCAGGCCACTTTGAATGAGCATCCACTGCTATTAAGAACATTGAGTCCATGAATGGACCAGCGAAATCAATATGCACCCGTTGCCATGGAGAGGAGGGCCACTCCCATGGGTGTAGAGGGGCATGTGGTGGTGCATTTTGGACCTTCTGGCATCCTAAGCAGCTCTCAGTTAGGTCTTCGATTTGTTGATCGATTCCCGGCCACCACACATAAGCCCTAGCAAGGCTTTTCATTTTCACTCCCCCCAGATGACCTTCATGTAGCTCATTTAGCATTCTCTCCCTTAACTTGGGTGGAATCACCACTCTGGACCCACACATCACTGTCCCCTGGCATACTGACAGCTGTTCTCTTCTGGATGAGAATGCTGGCAACAGTGAGTCGCCATGAGTTGGCCATCCCTTCACCGTCAATTCATATACCCGAGACAGCGTCGGATCATTGCGGGCCTCATTCTCTATATCCGCGTTCGTTACTGGCAATCATTCAATTATTGACGAATAAAATATCTCGATAGGGTCCACTGCTGGTGCTTCCTCCACAGTAGGCAGTGGCAGGCGTGATAGCCCATCAGCGTTCCCATGCTGTTTCGCGCCTTTATATTCTATTTCATATTGATTCGCCCCTAGAAACAGGGACCATCTTTGTAACCGCTGTGCAGTCATCACTGGAACGCCCTTCTTAGGATTAAAGACGGAGACAAGTGGTTGGTGGTCAGTCAGCAAGGTGAACTTCTGCCAATGCAGATAGTGGTTGAATTTTTTTACTCCCCATACTAGGCTGAGGGCCTCCCTGTCATTCTGGGTGTAGTTGCGCTCAGCTGAGGTTAGTGACCGAGATGCAAAGGCTACTGGCCTCTCCAACCCTTCAGGGAATTTGTGCGACAGCACCGCTCCAATACCATAGGGTGATGCATCACATGCCAAACGAATTGGTAGTGCTGGGTTGAAATGGGCCAACACCTCTTTTGATGTGATCAATTCTTTTCACTTCTGGAAAGCTCGTCTACGTTCGTCATCCCACTTCCATGGTACCCCTGTTTGCAGTAGGGTGTTCAGTGGGTGTAATACCGTAGACAAATTTGGTAAGAACTTGTGGTAGTAGTTTACCAGCCCGAGGAATGACCTCAGTTGTGACACATTTTCCAGTGCTGGAGCCTTGACTATTGCCTCAATCTTGTCAGGGGACTTATGTAACTCCTCTTCATCGATGACGTGGCCACAATATGAGATCTGTTTCTGGAAAAACTCACACTTGTGGTGATTAGCTCGTAGCCCATACTCCTTTAATCTGGTGAGCACCTTCTCCAAGTTGGCGAGGTGATCACCGTCATTTTCGCCCGTGACCAAGATGTCGTCCAAATAACACTGTGTCCCTGGAATCCCTTGCAGGACCTGATCCATCGCCCTTTGCCAGATAGCCGGAGCCAAGGCTACTCCAAACACCAGCCGGTTGTATTGATAGAGACCTTTATGAGTGTTGATCGTAAGGTGTTGTTTCAAAGATTCTTCTACCTCCATTTGCAAGTACGCCTGGGCTAGATCAATTTTGGTGAAGCGTTTACCTCCAGATAGCGAGGCGAAAATCTCCTCAATTCGTGGAAGCGGATATTGTACCGTGTGAAGGACTGGGTTCACTGTCACCTTAAAATCGCCACCTTCTTTGGTTCCCCAGGCGTATTACTCAATGACCTCTTCATTACAGGAATGATGGGTGTAGCCACTCGCTCCAGTCCACTTTGGACAGTACTCCTGAACATTCCAACCCTTCCAGCTCTGCTTCAACAGCTGGTCTGATCGCATAAGGCACTGGTCTGGCCTTCAGAAACTTTGGGCTTGCATTTTCCTCTATTTTAATCATTGCTGTTATTCCTTTTAGTGTTCCTAGTCCCTCCTGGAACACTTCATTTGTGTCAGTTAGCATTTTTGACAGTCGTGCAGGTGTGACGTCGCCATCCTTTTTGGCCTCAACCTTCAGTGCCTGTATGGAATGCCAATCTAATTTTATGTTCTGGATCCATTCACGTCCTAGCAGTGGTGGTCCTCCATCTGGCAATACATATATATCCATTTTAGGTATTTCCTGGCCTTTATATGTCACTTTCACCCTTATTTTTCCTTTGGGGTAGACTTTTTGCCCCGTATACGTCTTCAAGACAATCTCTGTAGCTTTCAAGGGTATGTGTGAAAATAGCCGCTTGTAGTCTCTTTGATTTATGACTGTTAGAGCTGACCCTGTGTCCAATTCCATTTTCACTTGGACTCCGTCTATCTTGAGTGTAACCCAGATAGTCTGGTGATCCTCCATTTCTGTTACCTTATGTAGTTTCAGACAACCCAGCTCCTTGATTCCGGAGTCTGTGTCACTTTTCTGTTCATCTGAACCACTGTCCATCACCTGGTGTACCTTTTTGTACTTCTCCTGTGGAGATTTCTTACTGTTGGTTTTCTTCCCAGACCTGCAGACTCTTGCTATGTGTCCTGCTTTCCCACACTGTCTGCACACTTGGTCCTTGAACCAACAATCTTTCTGGTCATGTGTTGTTCTGCCGCAGCGATAGCACTTCCCTGTTCCATAGGGCATTTCATTGGTGCCATATTCTTGCGGTCTCCGTTGTATCTCTGCAGCGCCCCTTGCGGCTGCTTCGTGTGATACTGCTTTTAGATCCGTGTGTTAATGGAGACACGGAATGCAGGAGTTGATTTAACAAGTGTTTACTGAACAAAGTCTGGAGGTGAACTAACAACACAAGACGCTACACAGGCTTATATACCCGAGTGGTCACTACTGGTACTACAGTATACAGGGGCTTCAAAAACATAGTTCCTCTTAAAGGTACATACACTACAATTCCTCCCCTTTTAGATAAATAGTACATAACATTTTAAGTAATCATTAAATAACATTTTTACAAGAACAATAATATACACATTTGCTGAAGTTAATCAATTACAAATTCAGTCTCTCTGGAGGCTTCCTGACTCGGTCCGGATAACGCCTCGGTGGTGTAGTAGGTTCTTTTGGCAAGGTCGATTCGGCTTCAATGCTAGTGTCGGGTTCATCTGGTTCCAGTATCACCGGATCGGAGGTAGATACTATGGGTATCTCTGCTTCATCACTAGGCATATAGAGTTGTGGTGTAGGTTGTCCTTTTTCGGATGACCCTATGATCTGTTCAGCATGGCACCTTATTATGCTTTCTCCAATGTCCACGGTATACATCAGTGGTCCTAGTCGTGTGCAAATAGTTCCAGGCTACCATTTCTCGGTACGGTAGTCCCGGGCCAAAACTGGTTGACCTATCTGGAAGGTTCTAGTTGGCCTTTCATTCATGCTTTGAAATTGCCGGTTCGCTACATCCCTTCTGACGTTTGGCTTGACCAAATCCAGCTGGCTTCTTAGTCTTCTATTGAAAAACATCATGGCGGGAGTTTGGTTTGTAACCACATGTGTTGCATTCCTGTATGCAAACAAGAAGTTATCTACCTTATGTTGTAGATTTATGTCTTCATTACCCATGGCCTTTATGGCCTTCTTGAAGGTCTGGACAAACCTTTCAGCCAATCCATTGGTGGCGGGATGTTATGGGGCGGACGTGTAGTGCTTAACCCCATTGTATTTTAAGAACTTCCTGAATTCTTTGGATACAAATTGCGGTCCATTATCAGAACAGATCTGTTCAGGCAGCCCATTCCTGGTGAATATGGTCCTTAATACTGTGATGGTTTTTTCCGTGGTGGTGGAGGACATCTTAATTACCTCCGGCCACTTGCAGTGTGCATCCACGCGATTAAGAACATTGAGTCCATAAATGGACCAGCAAAGTCGATATGTACCCTTTGCCATGGAGATGAGGGCCACTCCCATGGATGTAGAGGGGCTTGTGGTGGGGCGTTTTGGACCTTCTGGCATCCTAGACAGCTCTTGGTCATTTCTTCGATGTCTCCATCGATACCTGGCCACTACACAAACGCTCTGGCTAAGTTCTTCATTTTCACTCCACCCAGATGCCCCTCGTGAAGCTCCTTTAGCACTCTATCCTTGAGTTTGGGTGGAATCACCACTCTGGATCCACACATCAAGGTTCCTCGGCACACTGACAGCTGTTCTCTTCTTTGCGAGAATGCTGGCAACAGTGGTTCGCCATGTGCTGGCCATCCCTTCACCGTTAAATCGTAGACTCGTGAGAGAGTCGGGTCATTTCGCGTTTCCTTTTGAATGGTAGAATTTGTCACCGGTAGACATTCCACTATGGTCGAGTGGAATATCTCCACTGGGTCCACTGTAGGTGCCTCTTCCACCGTTGGCAACGGTAGGCGCGATAACCCGTCAGCATTCCCATGCTGTTTTGTTCCTTTGTACTCTATGTCATATTGGTGTGCCCCTAGGAAAAGGGACCACCTCTGTAGCCTTTGCGCTGTCATAATGGGAATGCGCTTTTTAGGGTTGAATATGGAGACGAGGGGCTGATGGTCAGTCAACAAGATAACCTTTTGTCCGTGTAGGTAATGGTTGAATTTCTTCACCCCCCACACCAGGCTGAGTGCCTCCCTGTCGATCTGGGCATAGTTACGCTCAGCTGAGTTCAATGAGCGTGACGCAAAAGCTATCGGCCGCTCCGAGCCATCAGGGAATCTATGCGATAATACCGCTCCCACGCCGTAAGGGGATGCATCGCATGCCAGTCTGATTGGCAGTGATGGGTTGTAATGAGCCAACACTTCCCTGGACGTGATCAAGCCTCTGCATTTATGGAAGGCACGTTTACAGTCTTCGCTCCATTTCCAAACTACTCCCGTTTGTAGCAGTGCGTTAAGCGGGTGCAGAACCGTCGACAAGTTTGGTAAAAATTTATGATAGTAATTTACTAATCCCAGGAACAACCTTAATTGTGAGACATTTTCAGGCGCTGGGGCCTTTATGACCGCTTCAATTTTTTCAGGTGACTTATGCAACCCTTCTTCGTTAATGACATGGCCACAATATGATATTTGTTTCCAGAAAAATTCGCATTTGGGGTGATTTGCTCATAGGCCCCGTTCTCTCAGCCTCGTGAGCACCTGCTCCAAGTTGGCAAGGTGCTCATTGTCGTTTTCTCCTGTTACAAGGATGTCGTCTAGGTAGCATTGAGTCCCCGGAATCCCTTGCAGGACTTGCTCCATATCTCTTTGCCAGATAGCCGGAGTTGATGCCGCTCCGAAAACCAGTCGATTGTACTGGTGCAGGCCTTTGTGTGTGTTTATCGTGAGATACTTTTTAGAGGCCTCCTCAACTTCCATCTGTAGATATGCCTGTGCTAAGTCAATTTTGGTGAAATGTTTCCCTCTGGATAGTGAGGCGAAAATATCTTCTATCCTCGGAAGAGGATACTGTACCGTGTGAAGAACCGGGTTTACAGTCACCTTGAAGTCCCCACAGATGCGAACTTTTCTCTGTTCTTCAGATTTATCATTATTCAACATTTTCTTCATGACCGGGACGATGGGTGTTGCCCACTCGCTCCAATCTACCTTGGATAACACACCTGCTTTTTCCAAATTCTCCAGCTCGGCCTCGACGGCTGGACGAATTGCGTATGGCACCGGCCTTGCCTTAAAAAACTTGGGAATTGCCGCATCTTCCACTTTTATTGAGGCGGTGGCGCCTTTCAGGGTTCCTAGTTCCTGTTGAAACACTTCTTTGGCGTTAGCCAAGATTTCTTTTAATCATCCAGGTATGACGTCATCATCATTTTTTTTCTTACTGGTCACCGTCAGTGCCTGAATGGAGTGCCAGTCTAAACGTATCTTTCTGATCAATTCACATCCCAACAACGGTGGACCACCATCTTGCAGAACGTATAAATACAACTTCTGTATTTCCTTGCCGTTGTATACAACAGGCACCCTTATTTTCCCTCTGGGGTATACTTTCTGCCCCGTATATGTCTTCAAGACAATGGATGTGTCTTTCAAAGGTATATGCGGAAATAGCCGCTCGTAATCCCGTCGACTCATGACGGTCAGAGCTGATCCTGTATCTAGCTCCATTTTGACTGGGGACCCCGCTATCGTGAGGGTAACCCAAATGGTCTGGTAATCTTCTTTGGCAATTACATTATGTAATTTGAGACAGCTTAGTCTCTTGTTTCCGGAGTCGCTATCGCTCTTCTGGTCTTCGGAGCTACTGTCCGTCATCATTTGTACCTTTCTGTACTTTTCCTTGTTGACCTTTTTACTGTCAGCGGATTTCTTTCCAGATCTGCATACACGTGCAATGTGTCCCATCTTTCCGCATTGCCTGCATGCTTTGTCCTTGAACCAGCAGTCCTTCTGGTCATGGGTGGATCTGCCGCAGCGATAACATCTCTCGAAACCCCGTGTCATTTCATGGGTGCCGAAGTCCTGTGGCTTTTGCTGTATCTCTGCAGCTCCTCTTGCTGCTGCTTCGTATGATACAGCCACACTGAAAGCCTTGTCCAGTGTCAAATCTTTCTCAGAAAGTAGTCTTTTCTGTGTTCCTTCGCTTAGGAGACAGCAGACGAATTTGTCTCGTAGAGAATCTGCCAGTCGTGCCCCGAATTGGCAGTGCTTTGACAGCTTCCGTAATTCGGTGAGGTAATCAGCGTTACTTTCATTCTTGTGCTGATTCCTCCTGAAGAATTTGAATCATTCCGCTATCAGCAGCGGCGTTGCGTTTAAGTGCTCCTGTAAGGTATCAACAATCTCATTAAAATTCTTGTCCATCGGTTTAGCTGGAGTGATCAAGCTTCGTAACAGCCCGTATGTCCTTGCGCCCATCAGATTTAGAAATACCGATGCCTTTTTATCATCCGCTACTTCATTTGCCTTGCAATATACCTCCACTCTTTGCACATATGTGGTCCAATCTTCTATATCACTATCGAAAGCAGTAATATTGCCAGTCTTCGGCATCTTGAAAATCTAAAATGGCGCTTCCCGCGCTTTTCTTTCTTCCCCGCCGAGTTAAGATGGCACCTCCCGCGCTTTCCCGCCGCTGCTGCTGCTGCCAACGCTGTTGCTGGCGATTAATAAATTAATTTAAATTTTTTTTTTTAATGGCGACGCAGTATGGTCTTTGCGCCTCCCCAATCGCTGCTGCCAACGCTGTTCTCCATGGTTCCCGTTGCGACCTGCAGCTTTTAGCGGTATTTCTATTTTTTTTATATATCGCTTCAATAGTTTCTCCGTTACTTGGAGAATCGTTCCCGTTGTGGATCGGACCCTCTGGGACTTTCCCCTCCCTCTGCTCGGTCCGAACGCCGACCTGCTTTGCAGCACCGGCCGCGCCCTGAGTGCTCCACCCTCTCTCTCTCTTTGCTTCTGCTTCCCGACTCGCTGCCCGGCCCCGTTGCAGAGCCATCCGATTGAGCTCTAGCCCGCCGCAGCCCAGGACAGATCAGTGCACTACCTGCCACCAGCCCGTTTAGCTGGGGAAACCACAGACTGGAGACCAAGCCTAGCCCTCGTTTTCGAGTTTCTTCGAGTTATTTTATTTATATATTTTTTCTTGCTTCTGGCTTCGACCTTCATCTGAGGAATCGATCCCCTTGAGGTGCTGCTGAATTGCAGGTAAGTTCGTTTCTAACTCGTCGCCACTGTTAGATCCGTGTGTTAATGGAGACACGGAATGCAGGAGTTGATTTAACAAGTGTTTACTGAACAAAGTCTGGAGGTGAACTAACAACACAAGACGCTACACAGGCTTATATACCCGAGTGGTCACTACTGGTACTACAGTATACAGGGGCTTCAAAAACATAGTTCCTCTTAAAGGTACATACACTACAACTGCCATACTGAAAGCTTTGTCCAGCATAAGGTCCTTTTCTGATAGAAGCCGTTTCTGGGTTCCTTCACTTTGTAGCCCACACACAAACTTGTCCCTTAACGTATCTGCTAGTTCCGCTCCAAACTGGCAGTGTTTCGATAGCTTGCGCAGTTCCGTTAGGTACTCAGCATTGCTTTCGTCTTTGTGTTGGTTCCTTTTATGGAACTTAAATCGTTCTGCTATCAGCAGCGGTGTGGGGTTTAAGTAGTCATGTAGGATTTCTACTATGCTTTCAAAATTCTTGTTTACCGGCTTCCCTGGAGTTATTAGATTTCGCAGTAACCCATAAGTTTTTGCACCCATGGAATTTAACAGAACCAGTGCTTTATTAGCATCTGGCACTTCATTCACCCTGCAGTGCACCTCAATACGTTCCACATATGTCGCCCAATCTTCGACTTCATTGTTGAACGTAGAGATACTGCCACTCTTCGGCATACTTGGGTGTGAGTTAACTGTCAAAAATGGCGCCTCCGCGCTTCCCCTTCTTCTCCGCTGGCACAAAATGGCATCTCCCGCGCTTTCCTTCCTTCCCGCGCTCGCCCTTCTTCTCCGCTGCGGCTTCTAAAAATGGCGTCTCCCACGCTCTTTCTTCTTCTCCGCGGCTCAATGGCATCTCCCGCGCTCCCCTTTCTTCGCCCCGCGGACCCTGTTCAGCCCGTGAGCCCTGGCTGTGCTCTGCGCGTTCTTCTTTTTAGATTTTTCGACACCACTCAGTCTAGAACCCGGCTGTTTCTCTACCCTCACTCTCTCCGGTTTGTTTTCTTTTTCTCGATGCCACTTGGTGTTCAACCCCCGGCTGCGCCCTGCGCTCTTCACCCTCTGTCTTACCCCGTCGATGCTGTTCGGCTTTCTCTCCGCCGTCGGTCGGCTCCAGCCACCGCTGCTCAGGAAGGGTCTGCGCTGGACCTGTCGTCGGTCTCTTGCTGCTCGTCGTGGCTGGGGAACCAAGCCCGGCTCTCCACAGCCTCCCCTGCGAAGTTCAATCTCTGCCTGACTGTTGGGCGGTTGCTCGTGGTCGATGCCCGTGTTCCTGGCCTCGACTATTTTTTTTTTTATGTTGCAGGTAGATTCGAATCGACACTCGTCGCCACTGTTGGATCCGTGGTTCAGTGGATATGCTGTTATTAAATAATCGCATGGATGCTGTACATTAACAATAAAAAGGTCTTTACTGGAGGAGGGTAGTCTCAAGACTGGGGGTACAGAGGCATGCGCAAAGCTTATATACAGGTGTGGTCACTGCCGGTACTACAGTATACAGGAGCTGTAAAAGTAGTTCTGACTTAAAGGCACATACACTACAGACAGGGAGCCAGATCTCGGAGCGAAATGGTGGACTCCCGGCCATCAGGGTATTGCACGTGCGCGTACGTGGGATTAACGTCCGTGAGTTCCACCTCGTCGATGAGGGGATCATTTTTGGAAGATCGGACAAATTTTCGGAGCAGCACGGGGCCGGGAGCTGCCAACCATGATGGTAGGGACGTCACATGAGTGGAGTGACGCTGGAACCTGAAGAATCGCTCGTGAGGCGTGACATTGGTGGATGTAGAAAGAAGAGACCTGATGGAATGCAACACGTCAGGGAGCATAGTTTCCCACTGCTGGTCTGGTAGGTTGCATGACCTCAGTGCAAGACGAACAGCGTTCCAAATGATAGCGTTGTATCTCTCAACCTGTCCGTTACCGATGGGATGGTATGGTGTCGTTTTCCTTGTGGCGATTCCCCGTTGGGAAAGATAACTTTTGAGTTTGCTTGACATGAAGGAGGGACCCCGATCAGAGTGGATGAAATTGGCCATACCTCAAAGGGAAAAGACTTGATCAAGGTATTTGATCACTGTGGAAGTAATCACATTGGGACAGAGGAAAGCAAAGGGAAAGCGTGAATATTCGTCCACCATAGTAAGTAAGTAGGTGTTTCACGTTGAGGAAGGCAATGGCCCTTTAAAGTCAATGCTGAGTTGCTGCATAGGCTGCATAGCGTGTATGAGCGAGCCATCCGACGGACAGAAGAATTGCGGTTTTAATTCCGCGCAAATTCTACAGGAGGAGCATGTTCTTTTCACATCTTCCGTAGAAAATGGGAGATTGTTAGATCGCACAAAGTGCAACATATGGGTAACTCCAGGATGGCATAAATCAGTATGAAGATCCGCAAGAGTCGAAGTTGACATAGAAGAGCAGAATGCACGCGTGAGGGTATCCGGGGCCACATTCTCTTTGCCGGGTCAATAATGTATGGTGTATCCAAAGGCAGCCAATTCCATCCTCCAGAGTTGTATTTTGTTATTCTTGATCTTAGTGCATTTTCAGTTATCCAGCATAAAGGCCACGGAACGCTGATCGGTTATAAGTGTGAAATGGCGACGAGCGAGAAAATGACTCCATTTACGTACAGCTTCGATGATGGCTGTAGCCTCCTTCTCGACAGGAGGATAACGGAGCTCGCTATCCTGCAAAGTTCTGGACAGAAATGCAACGGGTCGACCACCTAGATTCAAGGTAGCAGAGATCGCCACATCCGATGCATTGCACTTGATCACAAAAGGAAGATTTTCATCAATGGAATGAAGCGTGGATTTTTCCAGTTGTCGGTTGAGGAGGTTGAAAGCTGAAGTAGCCGTTGCCTCCAATGGAAATGAGGTCGCATGAAGCAGGGGATGGATCTTGTCGGAGAAGTGGGGTATCCACTTCGCATAATAGGCAAACATGCCAAGTGCCCGACAAAGAGAGCCGAGATTCATAGGGGGAGGGTGCTCCTGAAGTGGACGAAGTCGCTCCGGATCCGGTTTGATGACACTGTTGCCCACCCAGTAGCCAAGGATGTTGACTGATGGTACTGATTTCACAGATTTGGACTCATTTAAGGTTAAGTTGCGACGACGGAGAACGTCAAAACATTTCTGGAGATTGGCAGCATGCTCCTTCTGGGCATGACCAGCAATGGTGATATTATCTAGATATGGAAAAGTGTCCGTTAATTTCTCCTGTTTGACTAGGCTATTCATTGCCCATTGAAAGACGGCCGCCCCATTAGTGACCCCAAATGGAAGGCAACAAAACTGATAAAGCTGACCATTGGCCTCAAAGGCAGTATACATTTTGTCAGGGTCCTTTAACTGTACTTGATGATATGCGCTCTTTAAATCAAAAGTTGAAAATACCTTGTAGTTGGCAAGGTTATTGACCATATCATCGATGCGTGGTAGTGGGTAGGCATCCAGGTTGGTATACTGGTTAATAGTTTGCGAGTAATCGATGCAAAGACGTTTCTTTTGTTGCTTCAGAGGATTTTTAACAACGACGACTTGAGCCCGCCAGGAAGATGAACATGGCTCAATGATGCCGTCAGCTAGAAGGTGAGAGATCTGTGCCTCGATAAATGATTGATCATCTTGGCTGAAACGTTGTGATTTAGTGACTATGGGCTTACATCGGGGGGAAAGATTGGCAAACAAGGAGGGCTCATCGAGCGAAGCTGCCGAAAGCGCACCACACGGTACTTTGGAAATAGTAAGCTCCGGCTTTGACCCTCCAAACTTGAAAGTGAGTCTTTTGTGTTGTTTCTGGAAATCCTGTCCCAGGAGCACATCACTGCATAGGTTTTTGAGCACCCCGAGCCGGGTGGAGAATTAAGTGTGGCCATTGAGAATAAGGTCGACAAGACAAAAGCCAGAAGAATTGGTGGTCAGTGTCGTCAGAGCCATTGCAATTTCCCTGTCTGAGGGGTAAATACGCAGTTTTAACTTACTGACAGCCTGCTCACTAATGAAGCTGTCAGAGCTGCATGAGTCGATTAGTGCGAACAAAATGTGTCCATTTACTGAAACCTTCATGGCTGCATAGGACAGACTTTGGGGGAAAAACTGCTGTGATGGGAGGAGGAGCAGTTTTACCCTTGACTGCTATAACCTTAGTAGTGGTTCTTGGGGGAGGACCAGTTTTATAGATAGCAGCTGTAACCTTAATAGTGGCTCTTGGGGGAGAAGCAGTTTAATAGATAGTAGCTGCAAAACTAACAGAAGCTCTTGACTGGTATACCTTAGAAAAGTGATCTTTCTTCCTAACAGAGGCTCTTGACTGGCATACCTTAGAAAAGTGACCTTTCTTGCTGCAATGATTGCAGGTTGCGTTACAAGCAGGACAAAATTTCCTATAATGGAACCCACCTCCACGGAAGAAACACTTCCTTCCAGATTGCTGTAGGGGTTTTTTTCCTGCCCTCTTGCCCGTTCTGGCCTCCTGCCAGGCTTCGTGCAAGAATTACCCTTGAGTGGTTCGACCCACTCCCCCTACGGTTCTAGACCTTGGACTTAGATGCAGAGAACAGTAGTGCAGAGAAAGGACTCAATAGACCAGGCTGAATAGCACGAAATGGATGCTTTTATTTTTAAACAGTTTGAAGCATTACAAAATACATGTCATAGGCACAGATTAAAGTAACTACAATCATGCACAAATTTAGGAACTTGACTCTATGGAAATGGGGAACACACGGCACATCGTAAAAGGGGAAACACATTACGATTTCCCTTAACTCCCTCCCTTATACCTAAACTAAGTTTCGACCTGGGGAACCTGGGATCATGCTCACCACTCTCGAAATCGCGAGAAAGGGGGTTCGCAGCCTTTTTGGCACCGCTTTCCGTCGTCACGTGGATTTGGAAACTTCTGGCGCAGTTGATATTCTCTCTCTCTCTCTCTCTCTCTCTCTCTCTCTCGAGGCGATGGGGTAGACACAGCCTCGATGAGCGCTCGTCAAGGTTGAAGATCAGCTACAAGCTGTTGTCGATTTTGGTTCATGGAGCAGACCAACAACCAGATGGGATGTTGAGACACGGAAGTGTCAGGCCCGGACTGTCTTTTTGTCTCCGGCCTGGTCGGTTCTCCAGAGGGTTTCTTCTCCGTCGGCCTGGGTCGTCGATGATCTCCCGACCCCAGTACCCGGGCCACCCTCGTCGTCTTCTCGTCGTGGCCGAGCCTTGTTTGGCTGAACACCGACCACGTTGTCTTTTTACCGAAACCGTCCGTCTTTAAAAAGACGAAAACGTTTTCATCGATTCTGCATCTGCCGAAGTGGAAGAGGCGCCGATCCTGGCACCGTCCGTCCTTCGTTCGTTCCTTGTAGGCGAAGTCCTTGAAGAAAAGTCTGAAGTCGTCCAAGAAGAAGCAGCCGTGAAGTCAAGTTTGAAGTTGTTCCAGTCGAAGCCGAAGTAGTTCGAAGAAGTCGAAGTCACGTATATGGACTTTCAATCCATAGTTATACTCTTTTGGAACAGTCTTATCTCCCGCCAAATCATAGTCCTGTCTTTGTATTAATTTTGGCGGGCAGAAATCTCTGCAGGGGCACTTTGTCTTGTACCGGAGCCGGTGATAACTTAAACTGGCCTTCCTGGCCGATAATGTCTTTTAATGTCCTTTGCATTGTCACTGCGGCTCGGTTCGCACATTGATCGGTCCGGAGATTTTCCTTGATGGCTGCTAAACGGTTTTTTCCTTTGTACAATAAATGGGTATAAGTGTTTTTGCATTGTCCGCCCATATCTTGATGGGCCCCATCCTGTACTTAGAATCCATTGAATATGTATGCTGTTTCTCTGAGTTTCGGTTCCCAGATACTGGCTTTCGCGGGCTTACTGTCTTCAATCCACAAGCCTGTCTGGCTTGCAGTAACAGAAATAAAATGGTTCATAAACTGATCACGGGGCCTGGCGGCCATTTTGTAGGCCCTTTTATCAAAGGTTTATTTGTGCAAGCTTACTTTGGTCAATAAACAGTCTTATTTTATCCAGTTTTCTTGCGTGATTTTTGCTGAAAATTGCGAATCTTACAGGCCCCCCTGTGATACTGATAGCTTGCTTAAAGTATCAATAATCCTTGATGAGCATATTTTCCCTGATTCCCCACATCCAAACATTCCTGGCACTTAGCTATCTATGACCCTCACGACACATGCAGTTCCCATTTCCGCAGAAAACGAAAATTACCTTTTGTACATTTGGACAATCATAGACAGCGTATTTTAAACTATAACACATTCACTTGTCAGGTGTGCGGGGGTTGATACCCCCTGGCACCATCTGCATGCATCTTTTATTAATCCAAAAAAAACTTAAGAACGACTAATAACATAACAATACTTATTTCCTTATAACCCAAAACAATCACAAAAAAATTTAAAATGGAGGGACGCTTAATCTTATACTAGCAGCTTAGAGTGGGGTATCTGCTTCCCCCATTCGCACATAGCGTTCTCTCCATTCTCCTGTGTTCTCGTGCCTCTGGAGGCGTTTGCCTCTTTTGCAATGCACGAAGAGCAAAAATATCACAATTAAAACCTGACATACTACTAGGATATGGGATGCTATTCTAATCCAGGCGGGGACCTCTATGTTGGTGAACAAGTCCCACCATGGTGGGATGGTTATGTCCAATATGTCTTTTCCTATCTCTAAAGTCTTCTGCTCCAGTGTGTAGAAATGTTTCTGTGAAACTATAACGGCTTTTAAAATCTTGGTGAGGTGTTCGGGAAGAGGGGGAATGACATAACCAAAATGCGCGACAAATCGTTGTAAGTCTGTGAAATTCTCTTTGATAGTGATGTGAACGGTGGAGGGCGCAGGAATGGGGACAATTCGTTGTTGTGCCACTTGAACCTCGGCCCTGGGTTTGAAACAGAAACTGCTATCACTGACCGAACACCACTCGTGTTGTCCATATCGGTACTGAGGCGCTGCAGTGGTGACGCAGTGTGTCCCACCCCCGATATATGCTACCTGTGGGGGCACATGGTCCTCTGCCATTGCCTCCATGGTGCAATTCACCGGCTTTGCGCTAGCAGTCCTGAACCCGCACTGTGGTTTCAGAAAGGCGTTCAAGTGCTGGGGACACAGGATGATGTGTGCTCCCCGGCTCCGACATCCCGAGAGGTCGGTGCCTGTCATCGTACGCTCCCATCTGATGACGTAAGGCGGGACCGCTGCGTAACGAATGTGTGCGCCCCCCCGAATGACTCCAATGTTCTCTACTCTGTACACCGGGGCGGGCTTTGCTGCGGGACCCAACACCGGCATTCTTACTACTATTCCCATAATAGTGTGATTTGAATGTCCGCAGTCCACTGGGACTGGGTATGCTTCTGCGGCTAGTCTGAGCTGGCACGGGCTTAATGCATTCTCAAAAGGGTGGAGCGCTTGCAAGTGCTTGTTGCTGATCCAGGACGGGACCAAACCCTGTTTTAAATCCTCAAGATTACTGCGGCCCTCGCCCAGTAACCACGCCCCGTACAGCACACAGGCCTCGTTTTGCGCAGCTTGATCGGACGCATTCCGATCCTCCTTAATGAGTGCATTTACCGTTCTCGCGTGTTTCTCCAGCTCAGCAATTATGTCCTTAAAGCGTAGTGTCATGGCCTGGTCCTCATGCAACTCAAAACCCACTACCTTGTTTTCGTCTGTCAATATGTTCCTTAACTGGGCTTTTAAACCGTTGATCTGCGTCTGCAGCTCCACGTTATCTAGAGCGTTGACAACAGATGTCCCGGTATTAAAAGCAGTGAATATGTAATTTACAGTACCCCTTCTTTGCCTCCCGACTCGATCCAAAACTTCTGGTGGTGTGGTGTATAATTTGTCTCTGTCGATGTCGGCAAAGTCAAATTCGTAAAATTGTCTAAACATACGGGTTAACAGGACCTGGTATAATTGTTCCGTTTCTTTGGGACACCACTCCGGCAATCATACCTCGGTGAGATTTAAAATCACTGAGGCCACCGCGTAGTGTACCCCTTGGTACAGCACCTGACCGGTGGGTACCAATACTAAACCGTTCCCGGGTCCCTTGGTGGTGGTTGGGCACCCTCCTTTCTGGGCTAGTGCTACCGGAAGCGTGGGCAGGGGCTTGCGTGGGCGGGTGATGAGTTCAGTGGCGTTCACCGGAATAGGGGAGTATGGGGCTCCGCACGCTCGAGTGCTAACATCCCATCTCATCCCCTTCCCTTCATCCTGCCACTGCCTCTGGAAGAAGGTGGATACGCCCTTGGGGCAGACGTGTCTCGAACCCCACATACAGACATATATTCCCTCATCTGGTTCCCACCATTTGTCCCAACACACACGTAATTGTCCATGAGTTCCCGTAATAGTCCGATGGGTATTATTACCCAGTCGCTCCCACTCGACCGTAGAGTTTCTCATGTCCTTTCCCAGCTTTCGTAGCCACCACCATCGCCTTAGTGGTACGTTCCCATTGCACACCAGACAAATCCTCTTTCCCACGGTGACGCTGACTCTGGGCGCAAGGATCCTCACTCGAGGGCACGTTAACGAAGTCTCTTGGCAGGCAAAACCGAAATTGCTGGAATATTCCGTGGAATTTGTTCCCAACCAACCTGGCCATCTCCCTTGGTGGAAGTAGGTGGCGGTTTCCTCAACCTCTCGCTTCCCCGTCCCATCCGTTGCGATGGGGGCCGTGTCCCCGGAGCATCCGAAAATGATGATGTCCTTGGTGCGGCCTCGGTAGGCCCACCCGCACCCGATCGCCATGAACGCGATGAAAATCCTTTCCATCATATCCCAGGTTTCTGTAACCAACAAAATGATGTAGCCGGGCTCCCGATAGGTGCTGGCCTAAATTAATTGGACGCGCGGGTTCCTGGACCCCGCTCCCTAACAAACACACATACCGGGCAGAGCTCAAAATTGTACTCTTAACACCATATACTTTACATTCCTTAAAACTATGACCATAATTACCTAACTTAACTTATGTACAGCGCCGCCCTCCGTGGGGCGGCTTTCCGAATCCCTGTGAGGCCTGTCGTGTGCCACACCCTGCGGTGGGGCTGCATTGATCTTTGGCTTTGATCCCCCGCAGCCTGTCGCTGCTGAACGGGGATCATGCCTTCCTGGGGCTGCTCTAAACCGTGGTTGGGAAGGATGGGGAGAATCTGGCCAAAATTTTCTGGGCTGTGGCGCTCGAGCCAACCTACGAGGGGCTGCTTTGGGTCGGGCTCCCAGGGCCGATGGACCGGGGGTTGGGACTGTTACCGTCACAGCCTGTGGTTCCTCCACAGCTGCCAGCTCCAGCTCCCCTTCCTCAGGCTCCGCCCCCCCGGGGTCGGGATCTGTGGCTTCTGACTCCACCTCACCTGTCCCTACAGGCAGTGAGTCTCCACCCCCATTCCCTACCTCCCCCAAGCTTGAGTCGAGGGCGGGATCATCGCCCTCTGACTCTTCCTCCTCCATGACTGGGTCTAAGGCGGGGTCGAGCTGTTTGTGCTCTCTCCTGCCTAAATCCCATTCAAAAGATGAGACCTCCCACTCCAATGGGATGGCCTCTCCCTTTACGCAGGCTACAGTTCCAGCCTGTGTGGTCTGTGACTCTGTTACAGGCTGAGGATCTTTGTTCTCCGACCTGGTCCCCTTTGATGGCCCTTTTGCACCCGATTTAAATAGTTTACACTGGTTGATGTGAAACCATTTGGTACGTCGGGGCGTTTTCACTGCATAAACCATGGGGCTGGCCTTGTCCACAATGCTGTAGGGCCGCATGTACAGTGGTTCAAAACTCCCTACCCTGGCGTAGTTTCGGACCATGACCTGGTCTCCGACTACCCACTCTTGTTGTTTCCGAGGTTCCAACAACAGTTTATTTCCCTGGTGCTGTCTTCCCATGTTCCCAGCCGCCTGCCCATAAATCTGTCTCAGGCGCTCCAAGAGGGTTTGGGCGAATTTGTCCCGTTTCACCTCTCGGAGCTGGCCCTCAATGAGCACCGGGGCTAGCACATGGGTGGGTGTTCGCATGATCCTTCCAGTCATTAACTCGTGCGGGGAATACCCCGTGCTTTTGGACTGGCTGGCTCTGAGCCCCATGAGGACTAAAGGCAGGACCTCCGCCCATTTCTGGGGCGAGCCCATTGTCTCTTTCCTCAGCTTTTCCTTGAGGGTCCGATTCATACGCTCAACAATCCCGGATGACTGGGGATTGTATGCTACGTGCCACTTTCCCTCAATGCCCAAGAGCATGAGGGCGTTCTGCATTACTTGACCGGTGAACTGACTCCCTTAGTCGGACTCTACAAAACGGGGGAGTCCCCACCGTGAGAACACTTCCCGAATCAAGATCTTAGCAGTACCCAGTGCCGTAGCTGTTCTGCACGGGAAGGCTTCTACCCATTTGGTGAACACATCTACCAGGACAAGGCAGTACTTATGGCCTCCCTGGGTGGCGGGCAGGGGCCCTATGTAGTCGACCTGAATCGACTGCCATGGTCCCTCTACCCTCCTGATGTGCCCCATGGGCACCTTCCTTTTGTGGGGGTCTGGGTTGTTAGCAGCACACACAAGACAGCTTGCGCAGAACTCGCGGACATCGTCCCGAAGTCCCGGCCACCATCCCGCCTGCTCTACCCGTTGCCAGGTGACCTCAGGTCCGGGGTGTCCCGCTCCTGGACCCTCGTGGGCCAATTGCAGGAATTCCCTCCGGTGCTGCTGCGGCACAACCCACTGCTCCTCTCGGAACAGCATACCTTCTTTGACTGTGAGGGCTGCCGTACTGTACGGACCTTCTACCTGTTTGCCTTCTGTGATGGCTTTTAGGACTGCTTTTAGGGCGGGATCCAGGGTTTGGACGGTCTTTAGGTCTGGGGGCGGTGTCACCCCTGTGTTCCTGGGAATTCCCTCCCTGCCTTGGATCGCCGCCACGGGTCCGGGTTCGTATGGGTCCCAGAGAATGCCGTTGCGGGCACCCTCCCTGGCTAGCGCATCCGCCTGCTGGTTGCCCTGACTGCGGGGTTCTGTGGTGGAGTGAGCCTTCACCTTATGGATGAACACCTCTCCTTTCTCCCCCACCGCTGCTAGGATCTTCTCCAGCAAGGGCTTAACTGTTAAAGGCCGCCCGTCAGCGGAGGTGTACCCGCGTCAGGACCAGATGGCGAGGTACTCTGTACACGAATTGCACGTGAACATGCTGTCTGAGCAAATCGTGTATGGGGTTGGGAAAATCTCGGGGTGGGTAACCACGTACGCCACCGCGGACAGTTCAGCCTGCTGCGCGCTCATAGTGCTGGGGAGCTTAATTGCCAGGGCAATGTTTGCCGCAGGGTCATAAACTCCACACCCTGTGAGTCGCTTGCCGTCAGATACAGTGCTAGAACCGTCTACGTAGATCTCGCGGCCTGTGGGATGTATCCCGGCCCGTAAACCTATGTTAACTTCCCATACCCCTTCTACGGAACATTGATGGGCTGTCCCGGGATATGCCATATTGGCTGCGAGCCTTGGCGCGCAGAGGCCTTTAACTTTGAGATCCATCTGGGAAAGGAGGAGGGTCCAGCGCGCAATCCGAGCGCTGCTTACGGTCCCATCCTTAATCCTCCCATCCAGAAGCATCTTCGTGGGGGTGTGATGGGTGAGGAGCGTAATGGGAGAGGTCCCTGTGAAGATCACTGATCTGTTCACAGCCCAATGCGTGGCCAGGAGATGCCGTTCGCAATTGGAGAAACTCCTCTCCACATCCGTGAGCACCCTGGAGGAATAAACTACTGGTCTTAGCTTGCCGTGCCGCTCTTGGAGCAGCACTGCGCTCAGGCTGTCCCCACTAGCGGCTACCTCCAGAAAGAACTCCTCTCCCCCATCTATGGCCCCTAGGGCTGGCGCGGTCTGCAGATCTCTTTTCAACTTCTCGAACGCTGCCTGGCACCCCTCGTCCCAAGACCACTCGACTCCCTTGTGTAAGAGTCGAAGTAGCGGGGCCGCTGTGGCAGCATAGTCCTCGATGAAATCTCTGCAGTACCCGGTCAATCCCAAAAAGGACCTTACACCCGTTACTGTGTTGGGAATCGGCAGATCTTGTATAGATTCCCGCCTGGCCTTATCTATGGCTCTTTCTCCCTCGCGGATGGCCAGACCCAGGAATTTGACTTCCTGCTGGCCGATCTGGGCTTTCTTTGGGTTTACTTTGAAACCCTTCCTTTCTAACAGTTCCAACAATTCGGCTAACAGTGGGCCGTGCTGCTCCCTTGTGTCTGTGAACAGGAGTAAGTCGTCCACATACTGCACTATCTGGTTGGGCTGGCTAAACTCTTTCAAACTCCCCGCCATGCACTGATGGAAAATGCTGGGGCTGTTGTGAAAACCCTGTGGTAAGCAGTTCCAAGTGTACTGTTGCCCTTTGAATGTAAAGGCAAACTTGTACTGGTCCTCCCGCCGCAACGGAATGGACCAAAAACCGTTCGAGATGTCCAGCACCGTGAATGTGGTCGCCGATGCTGGAATACTCCCTATTAAGTCTGCAACTGCTGCTACCGTGGGCGCGCAGGCCGGGATATTACTATTGAGGACTCTGTAGTCCACCGTGGCTCTCCACGAATTGTCCGGTTTCTTTACCGGCCATAATGGGGAGTTTACGTGGGTGGCTATCGTCCTCAACACGCCCTGCTGTACCAATGAAGATATTGCTGTCTCCATGTCGGGTTCTGCCTCCTTGGGGAAATTATACTGCTTTTGGGGTCGGATCATGGGGTCCCCGTCTACGCTGACTTCGAACCCAGTGACTCTCCCGCAGTCGTGCTTGTGGGTGGCGAACGCGGTCAGATTTTCTGACACACACGCCTGCAAGTCCGTTGGGACGTTTGTTATCATGAGCTCGAGATCGTAACCTCCTGACGGCTTCATAGTGCACAGGGTCCCCTTTTCTTCCTTCCCCGGGATTACGACTACCTTACCTAAACCGCCCTCGGCTCCCCAGAGACAGTGATTTCTCAGGTCCACGAGGATCCCGTGTTCCACCAAGAAATCAGCCCCGAGGATGCCTTTCCCCCCCCCCTCATTCCACTTCAATAGGATGCACGTCCATGTGGTGTGGAGTGCTCCCAACTGAATGGAGAGCGGGAGGGAGTACGCGCCAGCCTGTTCTCTACCTGTGAAACCCGCTACTAAATATGGAGCCTGGGCGGACAGAGGTGAGGCAAAAGGTTTATCCGTGTGGATCACGGTACACGAAGCTCCTGTATCCAACAGGTAACTACCCCTTCGTTTCTCCACCTCCATCTCCACCACAGGTCTTCTCCAAGCGTCATAGCGGAGCGGACACAAGTAGACGGGCTGCGCGGGCGTCAGTCATTTAGGTGTTTCGGCTGGGGTCTCGGGGGCGATAGGGCTGTTAGCAACCGCTACCTTCCCCTGCCAGGTCATCAGAGACCGCATAGTCTCCAAGACTGACTCGATCGCAGCGGGGTCCACAACCGCACCACCCCGTTTAGTCGGGGCAGAGGCTACGGTTGGGTTCTGGACTGGTGTTGGGGCAGCGGCCTGCACTTGTGGTTGTGCTGGTGTTGGGTAAACTCTCGGGCCGTTGGCGACTCGGGCTTGGGCTTGATCTTGGGCTGCGGCGAACGCTCTCTCCCTCTTATCCTTCCAAGGATTCCTACAGTCCTTGCGCCAATGACCCTCCTTCCCACACCCGTAACAACTGCTATTGGCTTGAGGAGGGCGATTTCCCTCCTGACGCCATTCCCTTTTAGCAGAGGCTGCGGGCCTCACCTCATGCACCTTTCCTTTTACAACAGGCGTTTTCTTGCCCTTGTTATTCCTATAACTGATCGTGAGCTGATCTAGCACTAGATCCTCCGTGGAGCGGGCGTTGGTGGGGTCAAACCATGCTTTGGCCTGTTCCTTCACTACTGGCAGGCAACCTGCTACCAGGCACCGAAGCCAGTGAGCCCTTTGTTCGCCATCCAGCCCGGCCCGGGCCGGCCCGCCCGGGCAGCTGCGCCGATACACTGGCCACAACCTGTCGGCGAAAACCCGTGGGGGTTCTCCCTCTAGCTGCACTGTCTTTTCTAAACGGAGGAACGGAGTTCCGTCCCCCTCTCCCATGATCTCCAGAATCTCATCCCGTAGCAACTCATAGTCCCTGTGCCCTCTCTTGCTCTCATCAGGGAGACACTGGAGGAGCGAACTGTCCAGGGAGAACAGCAGCATTTTAGACTGTTCAACCCCGTCGCAGTCATTGACTGCTGCGGTCTGCTCCACGTCCCTGAAATGCACGGAGGGATCTCCTGACTCGGAGAGTTTTGGGATGTGACTTATCATCTCTCTTAGCTGTTGTGCGCTATGAGGCATTATGATCTGACTCTCAAGGGGTCCGTCATCGCCATTTTCTTCATTTGGACCGAGCTTCCGGTGCCTCGTTGGACACAACGGCGCTGGCCCCGACTCTACTATCTGGGGTTGCTCTACCTCAGGGCTCTCTTCCTCTACCGTCTCCGTCTCCTGTCCCGGAGTCCAAGACTCCTCATAAGCAGGAGGCGCAGAGGGTTCGGGGGTTGGTACCCCAACTGCCTCTTGTGGAATCGGTCTTTTGGATTCCTTGGCTAGCAACAGCTGACTCGCTGGTAGATTTATGAGACACACCAACCCGTTTGCCTTCGCTAGGGCCTTTCTCAGGTCCACTAGCTCCCGGCGGCAAGCGCTGTGGTCGGTGTTCTCAGATCTATCCTCCATGGCCATCTTATATGCTGCCCTGGCTCCCAGGAGCTTTTCCTCTTGGGCATCTACTTGTTTGGCTAGACGGAAACACCTCTCTCTCATTCTACCTTCACTGGCCTTGGCCTCAACGACCTGACATTTTAAATATTCTACTCGGATTTCGTGGCAGCGAATTATGGAGTGGCGTTCCTGATTCAGCGCGTCAAGTGATTCAATCAGCTTTTGACCACCCGCAACCTTTTCCTCTACGTCTTTAAGCAAGCCGTTGATCTGGACTGTCTGTGCTGCAACTACCTGGTCCAAAAGCTGGACTTGCTTCTTGTAGCACATCAGCCAGACCGCCTTTTCTACAGATTTCTTATGCTCTCTACCCGCTGTCCACTTGATGGCTGCGTCTAGCGGGCACCTATCCCTTAATAGATCAGATATCCATTGTTTTGTGAGGTTGACTTTTCCGAAAACATAATCTGCTATTCTTTCATCCATCACATTTCGTTTATTCAGATCTTGATCTAACACACTACTTTCCTGCTGCCAAGGTCCTGCCGCGGTCGCCATTTCTGTAGGGGTTTTTTTCCTGCCCTCTTGCCCGTTCTGGCCTCCTGCCAGGCTTCGTGCAAGAATTACCCTTGAGTGGTTCGACCCACTCCCCCTACGGTTCTAGACCTTGGACTTAGATGCAGAGAACAGTAGTGCAGAGAAAGGACTCAATAGACCAGGCTGAATAGCACGAAATGGATGCTTTTATTTTTAAACAGTTTGAAGCATTACAAAATACATGTCATAGGCACAGATTAAAGTAACTACAATCATGCACAAATTTATGAACTTGACTCTATGGAAATGGGGAACACACGGCACATCGTAAAAGGGGAAACACATTACGATTTCCCTTAACTCCCTCCCTTATACCTAAACTAAGTTTCGACCTGGGGAACCTGGGATCATGCTCACCACTCTCGAAATCGCGAGAAAGGGGGTTCGCAGCCTTTTTGGCACCGCTTTCCGTCGTCACGTGGATTTGGAAACATCTGGCGCAGTTGATATTCTCTCTCTCTCTCTCTCTCTCTCTCGAGGCGATGGGGTAGACACAGCCTCGATGAGCGCTCGTCAAGGTTGAAGATCAGCTACAAGCTGTTGTCGATTTTGGTTCATGGAGCAGACCAACAACCAGATGGGATGTTGAGACACGGAAGTGTCAGGCCCAGACTGTCTTTTTGTCTCTGGCCTGGTCGGTTCTCCAGAGGGTTTCTTCTCCATCGGCCTGGGCCGTCGATGATCTCCCGACCCCAGTACCCGGGCCACCCTCGTCGTCTTCTCGTCGTGGCCGAGCCTTGTTTGGCTGAACACCGACCACGTTGTCTTTTTACCGAAACCGTCCGTCTTTAAAAAGACGAAAACGTTTTCATCGATTCTGCATCTGCCGAAGTGGAAGAGGCGCCGATCCTGGCACCATCCGTCCTTCGTTCGTTCCTTGTAGGCGAAGTCCTTGAAGAAAAGTCTGAAGTCGTCCAAGAAGAAGCAGCCGTGAAGTCAAGTTTGAAGTTGTTCCAGTCGAAGCCGAAGTAGTTCGAAGAAGTCGAAGTCACGTATATGGACTTTCAATCCATAGTTATACTCTTTTGGAACAGTCTTATCTCCCGCCAAATCATAGTCCTGTCTTTGTATTAATTTTGGCGGGCAGAAATCTCTGCAGGGGCGCTTTGTCTTGTACCGGAGCCGGTGATAACTTAAACTGGCCTTCCTGGCCGATAATGTCTTTTAATGTCCTTTGCATTGTCACTGCGGCTCGGTTCGCACATTGATCGGTCCGGAGATTTTCCTTGATGGCTGCTAAATGGTTTTTTCCTTTGTACAATAAATGGGTATAAGTGTTTTTGCATTGTCCGCCCATATCTTGATGGGCCCCATCCTGTACTTAGAATCCATTGAATATGTATGCTGTTTCTCTGAGTTTCGGTTCCCAGATACTGGCTTTCGCGGGCTTACTGTCTTCAATCCACAAGCCTGTCTGGCTTGCAGTAACAGAAATAAAATGGTTCATAAACTGATCACGGGGCCTGGCGGCCATTTTGTAGGCCCTTTTATCAAAGGTTTTTCTGTGCAAGCATACTTTGATCAATAAACAGTCTTATTTTATCCAGTTTTCTTGCGTGATTTTTGCTGAAAATTGCGAATCTTACATTGCAAAATGCCGCTAGGGCGGGGCCGTCACCAGTGAAGGCTTCTAGGGTAGGGTTGTCATCCGCTAGGTTAGAGTCATCATCAGTGAGGGCTTCCACCTGAGACCTATCGAAGGAATCATTAAAAGTGATAGCAGCAGCCCGTGCATGAGGTAAAAGATAGGTATCTGCATTCCTCTTTGCTAAGTCCAGGGAACATGCCTGGTCATAGGCAGCCTGTAACTCAAGGGTTTTATTCTCCAACAGATGCTGGCGTATGAAGGGAGATGCAATCCCATTAATAAAGGAATCGCAAATTACCTCCTCCTGGCACTGCTCAGCTGTGACAGCTTTAAGATTACAATCCTTGCTGAGCCTGCAAAGTTTCTGAGGGAATTCGTCAAGTGATTCCCTGGGTTGTTGTTGAGTTGTGGCCAGTAGATGCCGAGCAAAAATTTTGTTTGGGGCCTTAACATATAGTCGCTGTAATATTAGGATAGCGGAGTCATAGTCTACACAGTCTTCGATATAGTCAAACACATGAGGAGATACATAATTGGCAAGTATCTCTAATTTATCAGGAACATTCTCACCACACACTCTGAGGAAGTTGCTGAAGGTACGATACCAGTGTTTCCATAACTTAGCAGTTGTAGGTGAATTCGGGTCCAGGTCAAAACAGGCGGGTCTGAGTAGTTTGTCCATGATGGATTGATTACTACGTTGGAGTTCCCTTCTGCAGTTGAAGTCGTACCTGGCTGTTCCCGAAATCACTCAGAGCGTGGAGTCGATATCAAGTTGATTAAATTGACGTAATAAAACTCACTATGCACTTGGTTTGAGTATAAAGCACGGCTTTAATCAACTTGTTTCAAAACATGGAGGTCTAGTTGTACTTCACTAGTTCCTGTCTTACAAAATGTCCCTGGACAAGCTGGGCCCACGCCCGACTATTTATACTCCTTGGACAGCGCCACCAGCTGGCCGTCCAGTGTTATTTCATGAGTCGTTTCTTCATGATGATGAAATTTAGAACACATGCTGCATTTAGAACAATGTGGTCAACTGTTGCATTTAGAACCATGAGGACACTTGCTGCAATTAGAACCATGAGTACACTTGCTTCATGTGGAACCATGAGGACATTTGCTGCATTTAGAACAACGAAGACAATCATTGCATTTAGAACCATGACAACACTTGTTGCATTTAGATCCTTGAGGACATTTGTTGCATTTAGAATGATGAGGACACATGCTGCATTGAGAACCATGTGGACATTTGCTGCATTTAAAACAATGTCAACATTTACTGCATTTAGAACCTTGAGGACACTTGTTGCATTTAGAACAATGAAGACACTTGTTCCATTTAGAACCATGAGAACACATGCTGCATTTAGAACCATGTGGACATTTGCTGCATTTAAAACAATGTAAACATTTGCTGCATTTAGAAAAATGAGGACACTTGCTGCATTTAGAACCATGAGGCAACTTGCAGCTTTTAGAACCATGATGATACTTGCTGCATGTGGAACCAGGAGAATAGTTGCAGCTTGTGGAAACATGAGGACATTTGCTCATTTAGAACCATGAGCACACTTGCTGCATTTAGAAACATGTGGTCACTTGCTGCATTTAGAACCATGCAGACACTTGCTGCAATTAGACCCATGAGGAAACTTGCTGCATGTGGGAACCTGAGGACACATGCTGCATTTAGAACAATGTGGTCAACTGCTGCATTTAGAACCATGTGGACATTTGCTGCATTTAGAACCATGAGGACATTTGCTGCATTTAGAGCCATGAGGACACATGCTGCATTTAAAACAATGTCAGCATTTGCTGCATTTAGAACAATGAGGACACTTGCTGCATTTTGAACCATGAGGACACTTGGTGCATTTAGAACCATGAGGAGACTTGCTGCATGTGGGAACCTGAGGACACATGCTGCATTTAGAACAATGTGGTCAACTGCTGCACTTAGAACCATGTGGACATTTGCTGCATTTAGAACCATGAGGACATTTGCTGCATTTAGAACCATGAGGAGACATGCTGCATTTAAAAAAATGTCAGCATTTGCTGCATTTAGAACCATGAGGACACTTGGTGCATTTAGAACCATGAGGACACTTGCTGCATTTAGAACCATGAGGACACTTGCTGCATTTAGAACCACGAGGACACATGTTACATTTAGAGCCATGAGTACACATGCTTAATTTAAAACAATGAGGACACTCATTGCATTTAGAACCATGACAACACTTGTTGCATTTACAGTCATGAGGACACTTGCTCCATGTGGAACCATGCAGGCACTTGCTGCATGTGGAACCATGAGGTTATTTGCTGCATGTGGAACCACGAGGACACTTACTGCATTTAGAACCATGAGGACACTTGCTGCATTTAGAACAATGTCAACATTTCCTGCATTTAGAACCATGAGAACACTTGCTTCATGTAGAACCATGAGAGGATACTTGCTGCATGTGGAAACATGAGGACATTTGCTACATTTAGAACCACGAGGACACTTCCTTCATTTTGAACCATGAGGACACTTGCTGCATTTAGTGCCATTAGAACACTTGCTGCATTTAGAACCATGGGGACATTTGCTGCATTTAGAAACCGGAGGAGACTTCCTGCATTAAGAGCCATGAGGACACTTGCTGCATTTGGAAGCATGAGGACAGTTGCTGCATTTAGTGCCATGTGGACACTTGCTGCATTTAAAACCATGAGGACACTTGCTGCATTTACAACCATGAGGACACTTGCTGCATGTGGAACCATGAAGACACTTGCTGCATTTAGTGCCATGAGAACACTTGCTGCATGTGGAACCATGAGGACACTTGCTGCATTTAGTGCCATGAGAACACTTGCTGCATGTGGAATCATGAGGACACTTGCTGCATTTAGTGCCATGAGAACACTTGCTGCATGTGGAATCATGACAATACTTGCTGCATGTGGAACCATGAGGACACTTGCTGCATTTAGTGCCATGAGAACACTTGCTGCATGTGGAATCATGAGGACACTTGCTGCATTTAGAACCTTGCTGACTCTTGCTGCACGTTGAACCAGGAGTACACCTGCTGCATGTGGAACCATGAGGACACTTGCTGCCTGTGGAGCCATGAGAACACTTGCTGCATTTAGAACCATGAGAACACTTGCTGCATGTGGAACCATGAGGACACATGCTGCATTTAGAACAATGAGGACACATGCTGCATTTAGAACCATGAGGACATTGGCTACATTTAGAACCATGAGGAGACTTGCTGCATTTAGAACGATGAGGACACACTGCATGTGGTACTATGAGGACACTTGCTGCATTTAGAACCATGATGACACATGCTGCATTTAGAACCATGAGGACAGTTGCTGCAGTTAGAACCATGAAGACACTTGCTGCATTTAGAACCATGAGGAAACTTGCTGTATTTAGTGCCATGAAAACACTTGCTGCATGTGGAACCATGAGGTCTCATGCTGCATTTAGAACCATGAAGACGCTTGTTGTATGTAGCACCATGAGGACACGTGCTGCATTTAGAACCATGGGGACACTTGCTCCATTTAGAGCCATGAGAACACTTGATGCATGTGGAACCATGAGGAAACTTGCTGCATTTAAAACCTGGAGGACACTTGCTGCATGTCGAAATATGAGGACAATTGTTGCATTTAGAACCATGAGAACACTTGCTGCATGTGGAACCATGAGGACGCTTGCTGCATTTAGAACAATGAGGACACATGCTGCATTTATTACCATGAGGACATTGGTTGCATTTAGAACCATGGGGACACTCGCTGCATGTGGAAACATGAAAATACTTGCTGCATTTAGAACCATGAGGACACATGCTGCATTTAGAACGATGAGGACATTTGCTGCATTTAGAACCATGAGGACACTTACTGCATTTAGAACAATGAGGACATTTATTGCATTTATAACCATGACAACACTTATTGCAATTAGAACCATGAGGACACTTGCTGCATGTGGAACCATGCCGACACTTGCTGCATTTTGCATCATGAGGACATTTGCTCATTTAGAACCATGAGGACACTCGCTGCATGCAGAACCATGAAGACACTTGCTGCTTTTAGAACCATGAGGACACTTGCTGCATGTGGAAACATGAAGACACTTGCTGATGTAATAAAGCTCACTACACACTTGGTTCGAGTATAAAGCAAGGCTTTAATCAACTTGTTTCAAAACATGGAGGTCTAGTTGTACTTCACTAGTTCCTGTCTTACAAAATGTCCCTGGGCAAGCTGCGCCCACGCCCGAGTATTTATACTCCTTGGACGGCGCCACCAGCTGGCCGTCCAGTGTTATTTCATGAGTTGTTTCTTCATGATGATGAGATTTATTACATTCTTGCTGCCTAAAAGATTTGGAAGTCCGACGACTTCCTCCTAACGGATTAGGCGGACCATGAATAGCCGGAGTCTGTTAGATCTTTGCTTATGGCTGGAAGGCACATCTCCTCAGACCGTGTCTTGGTCCCTGGGCCGCTTGATCCGTGCTGGTAGATTGACAGGGCCCGTGTCGCCTTGTTCGACCTGAGGGAGACTGGGGAGATCGTGACTCCGGGTACGGGTCCCCACAGGCACAGATCTGGCTTCATCTTGTGTGAAAGCCGGGGATTGACCGGCGTCCTGGTTCGGGTGGCCATCCCACGGGGAGCGCTCGGCTCCCTGAGTGTATCCGGTTGGGTAGCCAGCAGATCTCTAGGGCGTCATCTTCAAAGGAGCACAGAGTGTCGGCATCATTACCGTGGGCCCCTCTATCAGTTTGGTCCGTGTGACCGGTTGGACAGGGAGCCAGATCTCGGAGCGAAACGGTGGACTCCCGGCCATCAGCGTACTGCAGATGCGCGTACGTGGGATTAACGTCCGTGAGTTCCACCTCGTCGACGAGGGGATCATTTTTGGAAGATCGGACAAATCTTTGGAGCAGCACGGGGCCGGGAGCTGCCAACCATGACGGTAGGGACGTCCCATGAGTGGAGCGACGCTGGAACCTGAAGAATCGCTCGTGAGGCATGACATTGGTGGACGTAGAAAGAAGAGACCTGATGGAATGCAACACATCAGGGAGCATAGTTTCCCACTGCTGGTCTGGTAGGTTGCATGACCTCAGTGCAAGATGAACAGCGTTCCAAATGATAGCGTTGTATCTCTCAACCTGTCCGTTACCGATGGGATGGTACGGTGTCATTTTACTTGTGGCGATTCCCCGTTGGGAAAGATAACTTTTGAGTTTGCTTGACATGAAGGAGGGACCCCGATCAGAGTGGATGAAATTGGCCATACCTCAAAGGGAAAAGACTTGTTCAAGGCATTTGATCACTGTGGAAGTAATCATATTGGGACAAGGGAAAGCAAAGGGAAAGCGTGAATATTCGTCCACCATAGTAAGTAAGGAGGTGTTTCACGTTGAGGAAGGCAATGGCCCTTCAAAGTCAATGCTGAGTCGCTGCATAGGCTGCATAGCGTGTATGAGCGAGCCATCCGACGGATGGAAGAATTGGGGTTTTAATTCCGCGCAAATTCTACAGGAGGAGCATGTTCTTTTCACATCTTCCGTAGAAAATGGGAGATTTTTAGATTGCACAAATGCAACATATGGGTAATTCCAGGATGGCATAAATCAGTATGAAGATCCGCAAGAGTCGAAGTTGACACAGAAGAGCAGAATGCACGCATGAGGGTATCCGGGGCCACATTCTCTTTGCCGGGTCGATAATGTATGGTGTATCCAAAGGCGGCCAATTCCATCCTCCAGAGTTGTATTTTGTTATTCTTGATCTTAGTGTGTTTTCGGTTATCCAGCATAAAGGCCACGGAACGCTGATCGGTTATAAGTGTGAAATGGTGACGAGCGAGAAAATGACTCCATTTACGTACAGCTTTGATGATGGCCGTAGCCTCCTTCTCGACAAGAGGATAATGGAGCTCGCTATCCTGCAAAGTTCTGGACAGAAATGCAACAGGTCGACCACCTAGATTCAAGGTAGCAGAGATCGCCACATCCGATGCATCGCACTCGACCACGAAAGGAAGATTTTCTTCAATGGAATGAAGCGTGGCTTTTTCCAGTTGTCGCTTGAGGAGGTTGAAAGCTGAAGTAGCCGTTGCCTCCAATGGAAATGACTTTGCGTGAAGCAGGGGATGGATCTTGTCGGAGAAGTGGGGTATCCACTTCGCATAATAGGCAAACATGCCGAGTGCCCGACAAAGAGAGCCGAGATTCATAGGGGGAGGGAGCTCCTGAAGTTGACGAAGTCGCTCCGGATCCAGTTTGATGAAACCATTGTCCACCCAGTAGCCAAGGATGTTGACTGATGGTACTGATTTCACAGATTTGGACTCATTTAAGGTTAAGTTGCGACGATGGAGAACGTCAAAAATTTCTGGAGCTTAGCATCATGTTCCTTCTGGTCATGACCAGCAATGGTGATAGTATCTAGATATAGAAAAGCGTCTGTTAATTTCTCCTGTTTGACTAGGCTATTCATTGCCCGTTGAAAGACGGCCGCCCCATTGGTGACCCCAATGGAAGGCAACAAAACTGATAAAGCTGACCATTGGCCTCAAAGGCAGTATACATTTTGTCAGGGTCCTTTAACGGTACTTGATGATATGCGCTCTTTTAATCAAAAGTTGAAAATACCTTGTAATTGGCAAGGTTATTGACCATATCATCGATGCGTGGTAGTGGGTAGGCATCCAGGTTGGTATACTGGTTAATAGTTTGCGAGTAATCGATGCAAAGACGTTTCTTGTGTTGCTTCAGAGGATTTTTAACAATGACGACTTGAGCCCGCCAGGAAGATGAACATGGCTCAACGATGCTGTCAGCTAGAAGGTGAGAGATCTCTGCCTTGATAAATGATCAATCATCTTGGCTGAAACATCATGATTTAGTGACTATGGGCTTACATCGGGGGGAAAGATTGGCAAACAAGGAGGGCTTATCGAGCGAAGCCATCGAAAGCGCACAAAATGGTACTTTAGAAATAGTAAGCTCCGGCTTTGACCCTCCAAACTCGAAAGTGAGTCTTTTGTGTTGTTTCTGGAATTCCTGTCCCAGGAGCATAGGTTATTGAGCACCCCGAGCCGGGTGGAGAAATAAGTGTGGCCATTGAGAATAAGGTCGACAAGACAAAAGCCGGAAGAATTGGTGGTCAGTGTCGTCAGAGCCATTGCAATTTCCCTGTCTGAGGGGTAAATACGCAGTTTTATACTTACTGACAGCCCGCTCACTAATGAAGCTGTCAGAGCTGCATGAGTCGATTAGTGCACACAAAATGTGTCCATTTACTGAAACCTTCGTGGCTGCATGGGACATACTTTGGGGGGAAACAGCTGTGATGGAAGGAGGAGCAGTTTTACCCTTGACAGCTGTAACCTTAGTAGTGGTTCTTGGGAGAGGACCAGTTTCATAGATTGCAGCTGTAACCTTAATAGTGGCTCTTGGGGGAGAAGCAGTTTTATAGATAGTAGCTGCAAAACTAACAGAAGCTCTTGACTGGTATACCTTAGAAAAGTGATCTTTCTTCCTAACAGAGGCTCTTGACTGGCATACCTTAGAAAAGTGACCTTTCTTGCTGCAATGATTGCAGGTTGCGTTACAAGCAGGACAAAATTTCCTATAATGGAACCCACCTCCACGGAAGAAAGACTTCCTTCCAGATTGCCAAGATGCCGCTAGGGCGGGGCCGTCATCAGTGAAGGCTTCTAGGGTAGGGTTGTCATCCGCTAGGTTAGAGTCATCATCAGTGAGGGCTTCCACCTGAGACCTATTGAAGGAATCATTAAAAGTGATAGCAGCAGCCCGTGCACGAGGTAAAAGATAGGTATCTGCATTCCTCTTTGCTAAGTCCAGGGAACATGCCTGGTTATAGGCAGCCTGTAACTCAAGGGTTTTATTCTCCAACAGATGCTGGCATATGAAGGGAGATGCAATCCCATTAATAAAAGAATCGCAAATTACCTCCTCCTGGTACTGCTCAGCTGTGACAGCTTTAAGATTACAATCCTTGCTGAGCCTGCAAAGTTTCTGAAGGAATTCGTCAAGTGATTCCCTGGGTTGTTGTTGAGTTGTGGCCAGTAGATGCCGAGCAAAAATTTTGTTTGGGGCCTTAACATATAGTCGCTGTAATATTAGGATAGCGGAGTCATAGTCTACACAGTCTTCGATATAGTCAAACACATGAGGAGATGCATAATTGGCAAGTATCTCTAATTTATCAGGAACATTCTCACCACACACTCTGAGGAAGTTGATGAAGGTACGATACCAGTGTTTCCATAACTTAGCAGTTGTAGGTGAATTCAGGTCCAGGTCAAAACGGGTGGGTCTGAGTAGTTTGTCCATGATGGATTGGTTACTATGTCGGAGTTCCATTCTGCAGTTGAAGTCGTAGCTGGCTGTTCCCGAAATCACTCAGAGCCTGGAGTCGATATCAAGTTGATTAAATTGACATAATAAAACTCACTACGCACTTGGTTTGAGTATAAAGCAAGGCTTTAATCAACATGTTTCAAAACATGGAGGTCTAGTTGTACTTCACTAGTTCCTGTCTTACAAAATGTCCCTGGAAAAGCTGGGCCCACGCCCGAGTATTTATACTTCTTGGACAGCGCCACCAGCTGGCCGTCCAGTGTTATTTCATGAGTCGTTTCTTCATGATGATGAAATTTATAACACATGCTGCATTTAGAACAATGTGGTCACCTGTTGCATTTAGAACCATGAGGTCACTTGCTTCATGTGGAACCATGAGGACATTGGCTGCATTTAGAACAATGTCAACATTTACTTCATTTAGAAACTTGAGGACACTTGTTGCATTTAGAATGATGAGGACACTTGTTCCATTTAGATCCATGAGAACACATGCTGCATTTAGAACTATGCGGACATTTGCTGCATTTAAAACAATGTAAACATTTGCTGCATTTAGAAAAATGAGGACACTTGCTGCATTTAGAACCATGAGGCAACTTGCAGCATTTAGAACCATGATGATACTTGCTGCATGTGGAACCATCAGAACAGTTGCAGCTTGTGGAAACATGAGGACACTTACTGTATTTAGAACCATGAGGACACTTGCTACATTTAGAACCATGAGGACACATGCTGCATTTAGAAACATGTGGTCACTTGCTGCATTTAGAAACACGTGGTCACTTGCTGCATTTAGAACCATGCGGACACTTGCTGCATTTAGAACCATGAGGACACTTGCTTCATGTGGAACAATGCAGACAATCATTGCATTTAGAACCATGACAACATTTGTTGCATTTAGAACCATGAAGACACTTGCTGCATTCAGAATCATGTGGACATTTGCTGCATTTAGAACCATGAGGACATTTGCTGCATTTAGAACCATGAGGACACATGCTGCATTTAAAACAATGTCAACATTTGCTGTATTTAGAACAATGAGGACACTTGCTGCATTTAGAACCATGAGGACACTTGGTGCATTTAGAACCATGAGGATACTTGTTGCATTTACAGTCATGAGGACACTTGCTCCATGTGGAACCATGCAGGCACTTGCTGCATGTGGAACCATGAGGATATTTGCTGCATGTGGAACCATGAGGACACTTGCTGCATTTAGAACCATGAGGACAGTTGGTGCATTTAGAACCATGAGGACACTTGTTGCATTTACAGTCATGAGGACACTTGCTCCATGTGGAACCATGCAGGCACTTGCTGCATGTGGAACCATGAGGATATTTGCTGCATGTGGAACCACGAGGACACTTACTGCATTTAGAACCATGAGGACACTTGTTGCATTTAGAACAATGTCAACATTTCCTGCATTTAGAACCATGAGGACACTTGCTTCATGTGGAACCATGAGGACAGTTGCTGCATTAAGAGCCATGAGGACACTTGCTGCATGTGGAAACATGAGGACATTTGCTGCATTTTGAACCATGAGGACACTTGCTGCATTTAGTGCCATTAGAACACTTGCTGCATTTAGAACCATGGGGACATTTGCTGCATTTAGAATCAGGAAGCGACTTCCTGCATTAAGAGCCATGAGGACACTTTCTGCATTTAGAAGCATGAGGACAGTTGCTGCATTTAGAGCCATGAGGACACTTGTTGCATGTAGAACCATGAGGACACATGCTGCCTTTAGAACCATGAGGACACTTGCTGCATGTAGAACCATGAGGACACATGCTGCCTTTAGAACCATGAGGACACTTGCTGCATGTAGAACCATGAGGAGACTTGCTGCATGTGGAACCATGAAGACACTTGCTGCATGTGGAACCATGAAGACACTTGCTGCATTTAGTGCCATGAGAACACTTGCTGCATGTGGAATCATGAGGACACTTGCAGCATTTAGAACCATGAGGACAGTTGCTGCATTTAGAACCATGAATAAACTTGCTGCATTTAGATCCATGAGGACACTTGCTGCATTTAGAACCATGAAGACACTTGTTGCATGTAGAACCATGAGGACACATGCTGCCTTTAGAACCATGAGGACACTTGCTGCATGTAGAACCATGAGGACACTTGCTGCACGTGGAACCATGAAGACACTTGCTGCATGTGGAACCATGAAGACACTTGCTGCATTTAGTGCCATGAGAACACTTGCTGCATGTGGAATCATGAGGACACTTACTGCATTTAGAACTATGAGGACATTTGCTGCATTTAGAACCATGAGGACACTTGCTGCATTTAGAACCATGAGGAAACTTGCTGCATTTAGAGCCATGAGGACACCTGCTGCATGTAGAAACATGAGGACACTTGCTGCATGTGGAACCATGAGGACATTTGCTGTATTTAGAACCATGCTGACTCTTGCTGCATTTACAACCATGAGGACACTTGCTGCATTTAGAACCATGAGGACATTTGCTGCAGTTAGAAAAATGAGAACACTTGCTGCATTTTGAACCAGGAGTACACTTGCTGCATGTGGAACCATGAGGACACTTGCTGCACGTGTAATCATGAGAACACTTGCTGCATTTAGAACCATGAGGACACTTGCTGCATTTAGAACCATGAGGACACTTGCTGCACGTGGAATCATGAGAACACTTGCTGCATTTAGAACCATGAGGACATTTGTTGATTTTAGAACCACGAGGACACTTGCTGCCTGTGGAACCATGTGGACATTTGTTGCATTTTGAACCATGAGGACACTTGCTGCATGTGGAACCATGAGGACACTTGCTGCATTTAGAACCAAGAGGACATTTGGTGCATTTAGAACCATCAGGTCCCTTGCCTCATTTAGAACTATGAAGACACTTGCTGCATTTAGAAACATGAGGACAGTTGCTGCATTTAGAACCATCAGAACACTTGCTGCCTTTAGAACAATGAGGACATGCTGCATGTGGAACTATGAGGACACTTGCTGCATGTGGAAACATGAGGACTTTTGCTGCATGTAGAACCATGAGGACACTTGCTGCATTTAGAAACATGAGGACACATGCTGCATTTAGAAACGTGAGAACACTTGCTGCATATGGACCCATGAGGATGCTTGCTGCATTTAAAACAATTAAGACATTTGTTGTATTTAGAACCAAGAGGATATTTGCTGCATTTAGAACCATAAGGACATTTGCTGCATGTAGAACCAAGAGGACACTTGCTGCATTTAGAACGATGAGGACAGTTGCTGCATGTGGATCCATGAGGACACTTACTGCATTTAGAACCATGAGGACATTTGCTTCATTTAGAGCCATGAGGACACTTGCTGCATGTGGAAACATCAGGACTTTTGCTGCATGTAGAAACATGAGGGCACTTGTTGCATGTAGAACCATGAGGACACTTGCTGCATGTGGAAACATGAGGACTTTTGCTGCATGTAGAATCATGAGGGCACTTGTTGCATGTAGAACCATGAGGACACTTGCTGCATGTGGAAACATGAGGACTTTTGCTGCATGTAGAATCATGAGGGCACTTGTTGCATTTAGAACCATGAGGACACTTGCTGCATTTAGTGCCATGAGAACACTTGCTGCATGTGGAACCATGAGGTCTCATGCTGCATTTAGAACCATGAAGACACTTGTTGTATGTAGCAGCATGAGGACACTTGCTGCATTTATAACCATGAGAAAACTTGCTGCACTTAGAGCCATGTGAACACTTGATGCATGTCGAACTATGAGGACACATGCTGCATTTAGAACCATGAGGACATTGGCTGCATTTAGAACCATGAGGACACTTGCTGCATTTAGAACCAAGAGGACATTTGGTGCATGTAGAACCATGAGGTCCCTTGCCTCATTTAGAACTATGAAGACACTTGCTACATTTAGAACCAAGAGGACGCTTGCTGCCTTTAGAATGATGAGTACATGCTGCATGTGGGACTATGAGGACCCTTCCTGCATTTAGAACCATGATGACACATGCTGCATTTAGAACCATGAGGAGACTTGCTGCATGTGGAAACATCAGGACTTTTGCTGCATGTAGAAACATGAGTGTTGTATCCGTGTGTTAATGCAGACACGGAATGCAGGAGTTGGTTTCACAGGTGTTTACTGAACAAAGTCTGGAGGTGAACTAACAGATACAAGACACTATACAGGCTTATATAGCCCGAGTGGCCATTACTGGCATTACAGCACACAGGGGCTCTTAAAGGCACATACACCACAATTCCTCCCATTTTAGACAACCAGTACATAACATTTTAAGTAATCATTAATTAACACGTTACAAGAACAATAATCTACACATTTGCTGCAGTTAATCAATTATAAGTCAGTCTCTCTGGAGGCTTCCTGACTCGGTCCGGATAATGCCTCGGTGGTGTAGTAGTTTCTGGTGGTGTAGTAGTGTCTTTTGGCAAGGTCGATTCGGCTTGAATGCCAGTGTCGGGTTCATCTGGTTCCAGTATCACCGGATCGGAAGTAGTTACGATGGGTATCTCTGCTTCATCATTAGGCGTATAGAGTTGTGGTGTAGGTTGTCCCTTTTTGGATGACTCTATGATCTGGTCAGCATGGCGCCTTATTATGCTTTCTCCAATGGCCACGGTATACATCAGCGGTCCTAGTCATGTGCAAATAGCTCCAGGCTGCCATTTCTCGGTACGGTAGTCCCGGGCCAAAACGTGTGGATCTATCTGGAAGGTTCTAGTTGGCCTTTCATTTATGCCTTGAAATTGCCGGTTCTCCACGTCCCTTCTGATGTTTGGCTTGATCAAATCCAGCCAGCATCTTAGGCTTCTATTGAAGAACATCATGGCGGGAGTTTGGTTTGCAACCACATGTGTTGCATTCCTGTATGCAAACAAGAAGTTATCTACCTTATGCTGTAGATTTATGTCTTCATTACCCATGGCCTTTATGGCCTTCTTGAAGGTCTGGACAAAATTTTCAGCCAATCCATTGGTGGCGGGATGGTATGGGGCAGACGTGTAGTGCTTAACCCCATTGTTTTTTAAGAACTTCCTGAATTCTTCGGACACAAATTGCGGTCCATTATCAGAACAGATCTGTTCAGGCAGCCCATTCCTGGCAAATATGGTCCTTAATACTGTGATGGTTTTTTCCGTGGTGGTGGAGGACATCTTTATTACCTCCGGCCACTTGGAGTGTGCATCAACCGCGATTAAGAACATTGAGTCCATAAATGGACCAGCAAAGTCGATGTGTACCCTTTGCCATGGAGATGAGGGCCACTCCCATGGATGTAGAGGGGCTTGTGGTGGGGCGTTTTGGACCTTCTGGCATCCTAGGCAGCTTTTGGTCATTTCTTCGATGTCTCCATCGATACCTGGCCACCACACAAATGCTCTGGCTAGGTTCTTCATTTTCACTCCACCCAGATGCCCCTCGTGAAGCTCTTTTAGCACTTTATCCTGGAGTTTGGGTGGAATCACCACTCTGGATCCACACATCAAGGTTCCTCGGCACACTGACAGCTGTTCTCTTCTTTGCGAGAATGCTGGCAACAGTGGTTCGCCATGTGCTGGCCATCCCTTCACCGTTAAATCGTAGACTCGTGAGAGAGTCGGGTCATTTCTCGTTTCCTTTTCAATGGCAGAATTTGTTACTGGTAGACATTCCACTATGGTTGAGTGGAACATCTCCACTGGGTCCACTGTAGGTGCCTCTTCTACCGTTGGCAACGGTAGGCGCGATAAACCGTCAGCATTCCCATGCTGTTTTGATCCTTTGTATTCTATGTCATATTGGTGTGCCCCTAGGAAAAGGGACCACCTCTGTAGCCTTTGCGCTGTCATAATGGGAACACCCTGTTAGGGTTGAATATGGAGACGAGGAGTTGATGGTCAGTCAACAAGGTAAATTTTTGTCCATGTAGGTAATGGTTGAATTTCTTCACCCCCCATACCAGGCTGAGTGCTTCCCTGTCGATCTGGGCATAGTTACGCTCAGCTGAGTTCAATGAGCGTGACGCAAAAGCTATCGGCCGCTCCGAGCCATCAGGGAATCTATGCGATAATACCACTCCTACGCCGTAAGGGGATGCATCGCACGCCAGTCTGATTGGCAGTGATGGGTTGTAATGAGCCAAAACTTCCTTGGACATGATCAAGCCTTTGCATTTATGGAAGGCACGTTTACAGTCTTCGCTCCATTTCCAAATTACTCCCGTTTGTAGCAGTTCGTTAAGAGGGTGCAGAACAGTTGACTAGTTCGGTAAAAATTTATGATAGTAATTTATCAATCCCAGGAACGACCTTAATTGTGAGACATTTTCAGGTGCTGGGGCTTTTATGACCGCTTCAATTTTTTCAGGTGACTTATGCAACCCTTCCTCGTTAATTATGTGGCCGCAATATGATATTTGTTTCTGGAAAAATTCGCACTTGGGGCGATTTGCTCGTAGGCCCCGTTCTCTCAGCCTAGTGAGCACCTGCTCCAAATTGGCAAGGTGCTCGTTGTCATTTTCTCCTGTTACAAGGATGTCATCTAGGTAGCATTGAGTCCCCGGAATCCCTTGGAGGACTTGCTCCATAGCTCTTTGCCAGATAGCTGGAGCTGATGCTACTCCGAAAACCAGTCGATTGTACTGGTACAGGCCTTTGTGTGTATTTATCGTGAGATACTTTTTAGAGGCCTCTTCAACCTCCATCTGTAGATATGCTTGTGCCAAGTCAATTTTGGTGAAACGTTTCCCTCCGGATAGTGAGGCGAAAATATCTTCTATCCTCGGAAGAGGATACTGTACCGTGTGAAGGATCGGGTTTACAGTCACCTTGAAGTCCCCACAGATGCGAATTTTTCTCTGTTCTTCAGATTTATCATTATTCAACGTTTTCTTCATGACCAGGACGATGGGTGTTGCCCAGTCACTCCAATCTATCTTGGATAATACGCCTGCCTTTTCCAAATTCTCCAGCTCTGCCTCGACTGCTGGACGAATTGCGTATGGCACCGGCCTTGCCTTAAAAAACTTGGGAATTGCCGCATCTTCCACTTTTATTGAGGCGGTGATGCCTTTCAAGGTTCCTAGTTCCTGTTGAAACACTTCCTTGGCGTTGGCCAAGATGTCTTTAATCGTTCAGGTATGACGTCATCATCATTTTTTTTCTTACTGGTCACCGTCAGTGCCTGAATGGAGTGGCAGTCTAAATGAATCTTCCTGATCCATTCACGTCCCAACAGCGGTGGACCACCATCTTGCAGAACGTATAAATACAACTTCTGTATTTCCTTGCCGTTGTATACAACAGGCACCCTTATTTTCCCTTTGGGGTATACTTTCTGCCCCGTATATGTTTTCAAGATAATGGATGTGTCTTTCAAAGGTATATGCGGAAATAGCCGCTCGTAATCCCGTCGACTTATGACGGTCAGAGCTGATCCTGTATCTAGCTCCATTTTAACTGGGGACCCCGCTATCGTGAGGGTAACCCAAATGGTCTGGTAATCTTCTTTGGCAATTACATTATGTAATTTGAGACAGCTTAGTCTCTTGTTTCCGGAGTCGCTATTGCTCTTCTGGTCTTCGGAGCTACGGTCCATCATCATTTGTACCTTTCTGTACTTTTCCTTATTGATTTTTTTCCTGTCCGTGGATTTTTTGTTCCCAGATCGGCATACACGTGCAATGTGTCCAATCTTTCCGCATTGCCTGCATGCTTTGTCCTTGAACCAGCAGTCCCTCTGGTCATGGGTGGATCTGCCGCAGCGATAACATCTCTCGAAACCCTGTGTCATTTCATGGGTGCCGAAGTCCTGTGGCCTTTGCTGTATCTCTGCAGCTCCTCTTGCGGCTGCTTCGTATGATACAGCCACACTGAAAGCCTTGTCCAGTGTCAAATCTCTCTCAGAAAGTAGCCTTTTCTGTGTTCCTTCACTTAGGAGACCGCAGACGAATTTGTCTCGAAGAGAATCTACCAGTCCTGCCCCGAATTGGCAGTGCTTTGACAGCTTCCTTAATTCGGTGAGGTAATCAGCGTTACTTTCATTCTTGTGCTGATTCCTCCTGAAGAATTTGAATCGTTCCGCTATCAACAGCGGTGTTGGGTTTAAGTGCTCCTGTAGGGTATCAACAATCTCCTTAAAATTCTTGTCCCTCGGTTTGGCTGGAGTGATTAAGTTTCGTAACAGCCCGTATGTCCTTGCGCCCATTAGATTTAGAAGTACTGATGCCTTTTTATCCTCTATTTCATTTGCTGTGAAATATACCTCCACTCTTTCCACATATGTGGTCCAATCCTCTATATCGCTATCGAAAGAAGTAATATTGCCAGTCTTAGGCATCCTGAAAAAAAAATGGCACCTCCCGCGCTTTCCTTTCTTCCCCGCAGAAAAAAAATGGCGCCTCCCACGCATTCCCGCCGCTGCCGCTGCTGACAACGCTGTTCTCCGCGGTTTTTATTTACACAGGTATTTTTAATAGGTGGAGACTCGTTTCCGCCGGACTCTCTGGGACTTTTCCCTCCCTCTGCTTGGTCCGAACGCCGACCTGCTTTGCAGCGCCGGCCGTCTCCCGAGTGCTCCACCCTCTGTCTCTGTTTGCCTCCACCTTTGCTGCTCGGCACTGCTGCAGAGCCAGCCGATGGAGCCCCAGCCCGCCGCCCAGGAAGGATTATTGCAGTACCTGCCACCAGCTCGGCTAGCTGGTGAAACCACAGCTTTTTTTTTTCTTTCTTTTTTTTTCTTCGACTTTCGTCTGAGGAATCGATCTCCTTGAGGTTGTGCCGAATTGCAGGTAAGTCCGTTTCCAATTCGTCGCCACTGTTGTATCCGTGTGTTAATGGAGACACGGAATGCAGGAGTTGGTTTCACAGGTGTTTACTGAACAAAGTCTGGAGGTGAACTAACAGATACAAGACACTATACAGGCTTATATAGCCCGAGTGGCCATTACCGGCATTACAGCACACAGGGGCTCTTAAAGGCACATACACCACAATGAGGGCACTTGTTGCATGTAGAACCATGAGGACACTTGCTGCATTTAGAAACATGGGGACAGTTGCTGCATGTGGAACCATGAGGACATTTGCTGCATTTAGAAACATGAGAACACTTGCTGCATATGTACCCATGAGGACGCTTGCTGCATTTAAAACAATTAGGACATTTGTTGCATTCAGAACCAAGAGGATATTTGCTGCATTTAGAACCATAAGGACATTTGCTGCATGTAGAACCAAGAGGACACTTGCTGCATTTAGAACGATGAGGACAGTTGCTGCATGTGGATCCATGAGGACACTTACTGCATTTAGAACCATGAGGACATTTGCTTCATTTAGAGCCATGAGGACACTTGCTACATGTGGAAACATGAGGACTTTTGCTGCATGTAGAAACATGAGGGCACTTGTTGCATGTAGAACCATGAGGACACTTGCTGCATGTGGAAACATGAGGACTTTTGCTGCATGTAGAATCATGAGGGCACTTGTTGCATGTGGAAACATCAGGACTTTTGCTGCATGTAGAAATATGAGGGCACTTGTTGGATGCAGAACCATGAGGACACTTGCTGCATTTAGTGCCATTAGAACACTTGCTGCATTTAGAACCATGGGGACATTTGCTGCATTTAGAAACAGGAGGACACTTCCTGCATTTAGAACCATGAGGACACTTGCTGCATTTAGTGCCATGAGTACACTTGCTGCATGTGAAACCATGAGGTCTCATGCTGAATTTAGAACCATGAAGACACTTGTTGTATGTAGCACCATGAGGACATTTGCTGCATTTAGAACCATGAGGACCCTTGCTGCATTTAGAACCATGAGGAAACTTGCTGCATTTAGAGCCATGAGAACACTTGATGCATGTGGAACCATGAGGAAACTTGCTGCATTTAGAACCTGGAGGACACTTGCTGCATGTCGAACTATGAGGACACTTGCTGCATTTAGAACCATGAGAACACTTGCTGCATGTGGAACCATGAGGACGCTTGCTGCATTTAGAACAATGAGGACACATGCTGCATTTAGAAACATGAGGACACTCGCTGCATGTGGAACCATGAGGACACTTGCTGCATTTAGAACCAAGAGGACATTTGGTGCATTTAGAACCATGAGGTCCCTTGCCTCATTTAGAACTATGAAGGCACTTGCTGCATTTAGAACCATGAGGACATTGGTTGCATTTAGAATCATGAGGAGACTTGCTGCATTTAGAACGATGAGGACACACTGCATGTGAAACCATGAGGACACTTCCTGCATGTAGAACCATGAGGACACTTGCTGCATGTGGAACCATGAGGACATTTGATGTATTTAGAACCATGCTGACTCTTGCTGCATTTAGCACCATGAGGACACTTCCTGCATTTAGAACCATGAAGACACTTGCTGCATTTAGAAACATGAGGACACTTGCTGCATGTGGAACCATGATGTCTCATGCTGCATTTAGAACCATGAAGACACTTGTTGTATGTAGCACCATGAGGACACTTGCTGCATTTAGAACCATGAGGACAGTTGCTGCATTTAGAACCATGAGGAAACTTGATGCATTTAGAGCCATGAGAACACTTGATGCATGTGGAATCATGAGGAAACATGCTGCGTAGAACCTGGAGGACACTTGCTGCATGTCGAACTATGAGGACACTTGCTGCATTTAGAACCATGAGAACACTTGCTGCATGTGGAACCATGAGGACGCTTGCTGCATTTAGAACAATGAGGACACATGCAGCATTTAGAACCATGAGGACAGTTGCTGCATTTAGAACCATGAGGACAGTTGCTGCATTTAGAACCATGAGGGCACTTGCTGCATTTAGAACTATGAGGACACTTGCTGCATTTAGAATCATGATGACACATGCTGCATTTAGAAACATGAGGACAGTTGCTGCATGTGGAAACATGAGGATGCTTGCTGCATTTAAAACAATTAGGACATTTGTTGTATTTAGAACCAAGAGGACATTTGCTGCATTTAGAACCATAAGGACATTTGCTGCATGTAGAAACATGAGGGCACTTGTTGCATGTAGAACCATGAGGACACTTGCTGCATGTGGAAACATGAGGACTTTTGCTGCATGTAGAATCATGAGGGCACTTGTTGCATGTGGAAACATCAGGACTTTTGCTGCATGTAGAATCATGAGGGCACTTGTTGCATTTAGAACCATGAGGACACTTGCTGCATTTAGTGCCATTAGAACACTTGCTGCATTTAGAACCATGGGGACATCTGCTGCATTTAGAAACAGGAGGACACTTCCTGCATTTAGAACCATGAGGACACTTGCTGCATTTAGTGCCTTGAGAACACTTGCTGCATGTGAAACCATGAGGTCTCTTGCTGCATTTAGAACCATGAGGACCCTTGCTGCATTTAGAGCCATGAGAACACTTGATGCATGTGCTACCATGAGGAAACTTGCTGCATTTAGAACCATGAGAACACTTGCTGCATGTGGAAACATGAGGACGCTTGCTGCATTTAGAACAATGAGGACACATGCTGCATTTAGAACCATGAGGACACTCGCTGCATGTGGAGCCATGAGGACACTTGCTGCATTTAGAACCAAGAGGACATTTGGTGCATTTCGAACCATGAGGTCCCTTGCCTCATTTAGAACTATGAAGACACTTGCTGCATTTAGAACCATGAGGACATTGGTTGCATTTAGAATCATGAGGAGGCTTGCTGCAGTTAGAACGATGAGGACACACTGCACGTGAAACTATGAGGACACTTGCTGCAGTTAGAACCATGAGGACACTTGCTGCATTTAGAACCATGAATAAACTTGCTGCATTTAGAACCATGAGGACACTTGCTGCATGTAGAACCATGAGGACACTTGCTGCATGCGGAACCATGAGGACACTTCCTGCATTTAGAACCATGAAGACACTTGCTGCATTTAGAAACATGAGGACACTTGCTGCATGTGGAACCATGAGGTCTCATGCTGCATTTAGAACCATGAAGACACTTGTTGTATGTAACACCATGAGGACACTTGCTGCATTTAGAACCACGAGGACAGTTGCTGCATTTAGAACCATAAGGAAACTTGCTGCATTTAGAGCCATGAGAACACTTGATGCATGTGGAACCATGAGGAAACTTGCTGCGTAGAACCTGGAGGACACTTGCTGCATGTCGAACTATGGGGACACTTGCTGCATTTAGAACCATGAGAACACTTGCTGCATGTGGAACCATGAGGACGCTTGCTGCATTTAGAACAATGAGGACACATGCAGCATTTAGAACCATGAGGACACTTGCTGCATGTGGGACCATGAGGACACTTGCTGCATTTAGAATCATGTTGACACTTGCTGCATTTAGAACCATGAGGACATATGCTGTATTTAGAACCATGCTGACTCTTGCTGCATTTAGAACCATGAGGACACTTCCTGCATTTAGATCCATGAGGAAACGTGCTGCATTTAGAGCCATGAGAACACTTGATGCATGTGGAACCATGAGGAAACTTGCTGCATTTAGAACCTGGAGGACACTTGCTGCATGTCGAACTATGAGGACACTTGCTGCATTTAGAACCATGAGAACACTTGCTGCATGTGGAACCATGAGGACGCTTGCTGCATTTAGAACAATGAGGACACATGCTGCATTTAGAACCATGAGGGCACTCGCTGCATGTGGAACCATGAGGACACTTGCTGCATTTAGAACCAAGAGGACATTTGGTGCATTTAGAACCATGAGGTCCCTTGCCTCATTTGGAACTATGAAGACACTTGCTGCATTTAGAACCATGAGGACATTGGTTGCATTTAGAATCATGAGGAGACTTGCTGCATTTAGAACGATGAGGACACACTGCATGCAAACCTATGAGGACACTTGCTGCAGTTAGAACCATGAGGACACTTGCTGCATTTAGAACCATGAATAAACTTGCTGCATTTAGAACCATGAGGACACTTGCTGCATGTAGAACCATGAGGACACTTGCTGCATGTGGAACCATGAGGACATTTGCTGTATTTAGAACCATGCTGACTCTTGCTGCATTTAGAACCATGAGGACACTTCCTGCATTTAGAACCATAAAGACACTTGTTGTATGTAGCACCATGAGGACATTTGCTGCATTTAGAACCATGAGGACCCTTGCTGCATTTAGAACCATGAGGAAACCTGCTGCATTTAGAGCCATGAGAACACTTGATGCATGTGGAACCATGAGGAAACTTGCTGCATTTAGAACCTGGAGGACACTTGCTGCATGTCGAACTATGAGGACATTTGCTGCATTTAGAACCATGAGAACACTTGCTACATGTGGAACCATGAGGACGCTTGCTGCATTTAGAACAATGAGGACACATGCTGCATTTACAACCATGAGGACACTCGCTGCATGTGGAACCATGAGGACACTTGCTGCATTTAGAACCAAGAGGACATTTGGTGCATTTAGAACCATGAGGTCCCTTGCCTCATTTAGAACTATGAAGGCACTTGCTGCATTTAGAACCATGAGGACATTGGTTGCATTTAGAATCATGAGGGGACTTGCTGCATTTAGAACGATGAGGACACACTGCATGTGAAACTATGAGGACACTTGCTGCAGTTAGAACCATGAGGACACTTGCTGCATGTAGAACCATGAGGACACTTGCTGCATGTGGAACCATGAGGACATTTGATGTATTTAGAACCATGCTGACTCTTGCTGCATTTAGAACCATGAGGACACTTCCTGCATTTAGAACCATGAAGACACTTGCTGCATTTAGAAACATGAGGACACTTGCTGCATGTGGAACCATGATATCTCATGCTGCATTTAGAACCATGAAGACACTTGTTGTATGTAGCACCATGAGGACACTTGCTGCATTTAGAACCATGAGGACAGTTGCTGCATTTAGAACCATGAGGAAACTTGATGCATTTAGAGCCATGAGAACACTTGCTGCATGTGAAACCATGAGGTCTCTTGCTGCATTTAGAACCATGAGGACCCTTGCTGCATTTAGAACCATGAGGAAACTTGCTGCATTTAGAGCCATGAGAACACTTGATGCATGTGCAACCATGAGGAAACTTGCTGCATTTCGAACCTGGAGGACACTTGCTGCATGTCGAACTATGAGGACACTTGCTGCATTTAGAACCATGAGAACACTTGCTGCATGTGGAACCATGAGGACGCTTGCTGCATTTAGAACAATGAGGACACATGCTGCATTTAGAAACACGAGGACACTCGCTGCATGTGGAGCCATGAGGACACTTGCTGCATTTAGAACCAAGAGGACATTTGGTGAATTTAGAATCATGAGGGGACTTGCTGCATTTAGAACCATGAGGACATTGGTTGCATTTAGAATCATGAGGGGACTTGCTGCATTTAGAACGATGAGGACACACTGCATGTGAAACTATGAGGACACTTGCTGCAGTTAGAACCATGAGGACACTTGCTGCATTTAGAACCATGAATAAACTTGCTGCATTTAGAACCATGAGGACACTTGCTGCATGTAGAACCATGAGGACACTTGCTGCATGTGGAACCATGAGGACATTTGCTGTATTTAGAACCATGCTGACTCTTGCTGCATTTAGAACCATGAGGACACTTCCTTCATTTAGAACCATGAAGAAACTTGCTGCATTTAGAAACATGAGGACACTTGCTGCATGTGGAACCATGAGGTCTCATGCTGCATTTAGAGCCATGAAGACACTTGTTTTATGTAGCACCATGAGGACACTTGCTGCAATTAGAACCACGAGGACACTTGCTGCATTTAGAACCATGAGGAAACTTGCTGCATTTAGAGCCATCAGAACACTTGATGCATGTGGAACCATGAGGAAACTTGCTGCGTAGAACTTGGAGGACACTTGCTGCATGTCGAACTATGAGGACACTTGCTGCATTTAGAACCATGAGAACACTTGTTGCATGTGGAGCCATGAGGACGCTTGCTGCATTTAGAACAATGAGGACACATGCAGCATTTAGAACCATGAGGACATTGGCTGCATTTAGAACCATGAGGAGACTTGCTGCATTTAGAATCATGATGACACTTGCTGCATTTAGAACCATGAGGACATATGCTGTATTTGGAACAATGCTGACTCTTGCTGCATTTAGAACCATGAGGACACTTCCTGCATTTAGAACCATGAGGAAACGTGCTGCATTTAGAGCCATGAGAACACTTGATGCATGTGGAACCATGAGGAAACTTGCTGCATTTAGAACCTGGAGGACACTTGCTGCATGTCGAACTATGAGGACACTTGTTGCATTTAGAACCATGAGAACACTTGCTGCATGTGGAACCATGAGGACGCTTGCTGCATTTAGAACAATGAGGACACATGCTGCATTTAGAACCATGAGGGCACTCGCTGCATGTGGAACCATGAGGACACTTGCTGCATTTAGAACCAAGAGGACATTTGGTGCATTTAAAACCATGAGGTCCCTTGCCTCATTTAGAACTATGAAGACACTTGCTGCATTTAGGACCATGAGGACACTTGCTGCATTTAGTACCATGAGAACACTTGCTGCATGTGGAACCATGAGGTCTCATGCTGCATTTAGAACCATGAAGACACTTGTTGTATGTAGCACCATGAGGACACTTGCTGCATTTAGAACCACGAGGACAGTTGCTGCATTTAGAACCATGAGGAAACTTGCTGCATTTAGAGCCATGAGAACACTTGATGCATGTGGAACCATGAGGAAACTTGCTGCGTAGAACCTGGAGGACACTTACTGCATGTCGAACTATGAGGACACATGCTGCATTTAGAACCATGAGAAAACTTGCTGCATGTGGAACCATGAGGGTGCTTGCTGCATTTAGAACAATGAGGACACATGCAGCATTTAGAACCATGAGGATATTGGCTGCATTTAGAACAATGAGGACACATGCAGCATTTAGAACCATGAGGACATTGGCTGCATTTAGAACCATGAGGACAGTTGCTGCATTTAGAACCATGAGGGCACTTGTTGCATGTAGAACCATGAGGACACTTGCTGCATTTAGAACTATGAGGACACTTGCTGCATTTAGAACCATGAGGACAGTTGCTGCATTTAGAACCATGAGGACACTTGCTGCATGTGGAAACATGAGGACACTTGCTGCATGTGGAACCATGAGGACATTTGCTGCATTTAGAAACATGAGAATACTTGCTGCATATGGACCCATGAGGACGCTTGCTGCATTTAAAACAATTAGGACATTTGTTGTATATAGAACCAAGAGGACATTTGCTGCATTTAGAACCATAAGGACATTTGCTGCATGTAGAACCAAGAGGACACTTGCTGCATTTAGAACGATGAGGACAGTTGCTGCATGTGGATCCATGAGGACACTTACTGCATTTAGAACGATGAGGACATTTGCTTCATTTAGAGCCATGAGGAGACTTGCTGCATGTGGAAACATCAGGACTTTTGCTGCATGTAGAAACATGAGGGCACTTGTTGCATGTAGAACCATGAGGACACTTGTTGCATGTGGAAACATCAGGACATTTGCTGCATGTAGAACCAAGAGGACACTTGCTGCATTTAGAACGATGAGGACAGTTGCTGCATGTGGATCCATGAGGACACTTACTGCATTTAGAACGATGAGGACATTTGCTTCATTTAGAGCCATGAGGACACTTGCTGCATGTGGAAACATCAGGACTTTTGCTGCATGTAGAAACATGAGGGCACTTGTTGCATGTAGAACCATGAGGACACTTGTTGCATGTGGAAACATCAGGAACTTTGCTGCATGTAGAACCAAGAGGACACTTGCTGCATTTAGAACGATGAGGACAGTTGCTGCATGTGGATCCATGAGGACACTTACTGCATTTAGAACCATGAGGACATTTGCTTCATTTAGAGCCATGAGGACACTTGCTGCATGTGGAAACATCAGGGGCTAGATTTTCAGTTGCTTGCGCCAGCAGTTAGCGCCTTAAGAGAAGTGATTTTCGGGCGCTATGCGTATAGCGCCCGGGCGCAGCGCAGTTTGCGCCCCGCCCAAATTAAGTTGCCCGTTAGCGCCGGTGCAAAGTTTAGCGGCCGCCCGGATGCGCGCGCAGAAAATGACATCACATCCTCGTGCAACGCCCTTTGGCCGCCCCGAATCCAAACTTCAGTCGGACCGCCCCATTGTGCGGCTGGCGTCCAGAGCGTTTGTAAAATGGAACGCAACAGACCCTGGGGAGCGCAAATTAAAGGGCACTCCTCATGCACTATAAACGGCAGTCTGCATGTGTTGTGTGGAAGGATCCAGTGTGTTGTTGTGAACGGTGTATTTATGTTTCCGGGCACCACCACCACCTCCTCCTCCTCCTCCTCCTCCTCCTCCTCCTCCTCCTCCTCTTCGTTTTCCCCCCCCCCCCCACACTCTGCTTTTGAAAAGAACACATGCACCCTTCCCCTTTAAGAGCTCAGTGGCACCAGAGTGTCTGCTGTGCGCTGCGCCCGAGCTCGGGCGTTGCGCTCTGCACCGCCGGCTTAGCGCCTAAAGATAGTAGTGGAACGCCTCTTTTAGCGCTCCACCAACCTCTTAGGGCGAAGCCACTGAATTTCTGGCAACGGGGCGCTACTTTGGGGCGGGCGCTAACTTCAGCCGGGCGCTAAGGTTAGCGCCCCAAAACTGTCTATACTGAAAATCTAGCCCCAGGACTTTTCCTGCATGTAGAATCATGAGGGCACTTGTTACATTTAGAACCATGAGGACACTTGCTGCATTTTGTGCCATTAGAACACTTGCTGCATTTAGAACCATGGGGACATTTGCTGCATTTAGAAACAGGAGGACACATCCTGCATTTAGAACCATGAGGACACTTGCTGCATTTAGTGCCATGAGAACTCTTGCTGCATGTGGAACCATGAGGTCTCATGCTGCATTTAGAACCATGAAGACACTTGTTGTATGTAGCACCATGAGGACACTTGCTGCATTTAGAACCATGAGGACACATGCTGCATTTAGAACCATGAGGACACTCGCTGCATGTGGAACCATGAGGACACTTGCTGCATTTAGAACCAAGAGGACATTGGTTGCATTTAGAATCATGAGGAGACTTGCTGCATTTAGAACGATGAGGACACACTGCATGTGAAACTATGAGGACACTTGCTGCAGTTAGAACCATGAGGACACTTGCTGCATTTAGAACCATGAATAAACGTGCTGCATTTAGAACCATGAGGACACGTGCTGCATGTGGAACCATGAGGACATTTGCTGTATTTAGGACCATGCTGACTCTTGCTGCATTTAGAACCATGAGGACACTTCCTGCATTTAGAACCATGAAGACACTTGCTGCATTTAGAAACATGAGGACACTTGCTGCATTTAGTGCCATGAGAAAACTTGCTGCATGTGGAACCATGAGGTCTCATGCTGCATTTAGAACCATGAAGACACTTGTTGTATGTAGCACCATGAGGACACTTGCTGCATTTAGATCCATGAGGACAGTTGCTGCATTTAGAACCATGAGGAAACTTGCTGCATTTAGAGCCATCAGAACACTTGATGCATGTGGAACCATGAGGAAACTTGCTGCGTAGAACCTGGAGGTCACTTGCTGCATGTTGAACTATGAGGACACTTGCTGCATTTAGAACCATGAGAACACTTGCTGCATGTGGAACCATGAGGACGCTTGCTGCATTTAGAACAATGAGGACACATGCAGCATTTAGAACCACGAGTACATTGGCTGCATTTAGAACCATGAGGAGACTTGCTGCATTTAGAATCATGATGACACTTGCTGCATTTAGTACCATGAGGGCACTTGTTGCATGTGGAACCATGAGGAAACTTGCTGCATTTAGAGCCATCAGAACACTTGATGCATGTGGAACCATGAGGAAACTTGCTGCGTAGAACCTGGAGGTCACTTGCTGCATGTTGAACTATGAGGACACTTGCTGCATTTAGAACCATGAGAACACTTGCTGCATGTGGAACCATGAGGACGCTTGCTGCATTTAGAACAATGAGGACACATGTAGCATTTAGAACCACGAGTACATTGGCTGCATTTACAACCATGAGGAGACTTGCTGCATTTAGAATCATGATGACACTTGCTGCATTTAGTACCATGAGGGCACTTGTTGCATGTAGAACCATGAGGACACTTGCTGCATTTAGAACTATGAGGACACTTGCTGCATTTAGAATCATGATGACACATGCTGCATTTAGAACCATGAGGACAGTTGCTGCATTTAGAACCATGAATAAACTTGCTGCATGTAGAACCATGAGGACATTTGCTGTATTTAGAACCATGAGGACACTTACTGCATGTGGACCCATGAGGACATTTGCTGTATTTAGAACCATGCTGACTCTTGCTGCATTTAGAACCATGAGGGCACTTGTTGCATGTAGAGCCATGAGGACACTTGCTGCATTTAGAACCATGAGGACATTTGCTGCATTTAGAACCATGAGGACACTTGCTGCATGTGGAAACATGAGGACTTTTGCTGCATTTAGAAACATGAGAACACTTCCTGCATTTAGAACCATGAGGACACTTGCTGCATTTAGTGCCATGAGAACACTTGCTGCATGTGGAACCATGAGGTCTCATGCTGCATTTAGAACCATGAAGACACTTGTTGTATGTAGCACCATGAGGACACTTGCTGCATTTAGAACCATGAGGGCACTTGTTGCATGTAGAACCATGAGGACACTTGCTGCATATGGAAACATGAGGACTTTTGCTGCATGTAGAATCATGAGGGCACTTGTTGCATGTGGAAACTTTTGCTGCATGTAGAAACATGAGGGTACTTGTTGCATGTAGAATCATGAGGACACTTGCTGCATGTGGAAACTTTTGCTGCATGTAGAATCATGAGGGCACTTGTTGCATTTAGAACCATGAGGACACTTGCTGCATTTAGTGCCATTAGAACACTTGCTGCATTTAGAACCATGGGGACATTTGCTGCATTTAGAAACAGGAGGACACTTCCTGCATTTAGAACCATGAGGACACTTGCTGCATTTAGTGCCATGAGAACACTTGCTGCACGTGGAACCATGAGGTCTCATGCTGAATTTAGAACCATGAAGACACTTGTTGTATGTAGCACCATGAGGACACTTGCTGCATTTAGAACCATGAGGACCCTTGCTGCATTTAGAACCATGAGGAAACTTGCTGCATTTAGAGCCATGAGAACACTTGATGCATGTGGAACCATGAGGAAACTTGCTGCATTTAGAACCTGGAGGACACTTGCTGCATGTCGAACTATGAGGACACTTGCTGCATTTAGAACCATGAGAACACTTGCTGCATGTGGAACCATGAGGACGCTTGCTGCATTTAGAACAATGAGGACACATGCTGCATTTAGAACCATGAGGACACTCGCTGCATGTGGAACCATGAGGACACTTGCTGCATTTAGAACCAAGAGGACAATTGGTGCATTTAGAACTATGAGGTCCCTTGCCTCATTTAGAACTATGAAGACACTTGCTGCATTTAGAACCATGAGGACATTGGTTGCATTTAGAATCATGAGGAGACTTGCTGCATTTAGAACAATGAGGACACACTGCATGTGAAACTATGAGGACACTTGCTGCAGTTAGAACCATGAGGACACTTGCTGCATTTAGAACCATGAATAAAGTTGCTGCATTTAGAACCATGAGGACACTTGCTGCATGTAGAACCATGAGGACACTTGCTGCATGAGGAACCATGAGGACATTTGCTGTATTTAGAACCATGCTGACTCTTGCTGCATTTAGAACCATGAGGACACTTCCTGCATTTAGAACCATGAGAACACTTGCTGCATGTGGAACCATGAGGTCTCATGCTGCATTTAGAACCATGAAGACACTTGTTGTATGTAGCACCATGAGGACACTTGCTGCATTTAGAACCATGAGGACAGTTGCTGCATTTAGAACCATGAGGAAACTTGCTGCATTTAGAGCCATGAGAACACTTGATGCATGTGGAACCATGAGGAAACTTGCTGCGTAGAACCTGGAGGACACTTGCTGCATGTCGAACTATGAGGACACTTGCTGCATTTAGAACCATGAGAACACTTGCTGCATGTGGAACCGTGAGGACGCTTGCTGCATTTAGAACAATGAGGACACATGCAGCATTTAGAACCATGAGGACATTGGCTGCATTTAGAACCATGTGGAGACTTGCTGCATTTAGAATCATGATGACACTTGCTGCATTTAGAACCATGAGGACAGTTGCTGCATTTAGAACTATGAGGGCACTTGTTGCATGTAGAACCATGAGGACACTTGCTGCATTTAGAACTATGAGGACACTTGCTGCATTTAGAATCATGATGACACATGCTGCATTTAGAACCATGAGGACAGTTGCTGCATTTAGAACCATGAATAAACTTGCTGCATGTAGAACCATGAGGACATTTGCTGTATTTAGAACCATGAGGACACTTGCTGCATTTGGATCCATGAGGACATTTGCTGCAGTTAGAAAAATGAGAAAACTTGCTGCATTTTGAACCAGGAGTACACTTGGTGCATGTGGAACTATGAGGACACTTGCTGCATTTAGAACCACAAGGACACTTGCTGCCTGTGGAACCGTGAGGACGCTTGCTGCATTTAGAACAATGAGGACACATGCAGCATTTAGAACCATGAGGACATTGGCTGCATTTAGAACCATGAGGAGACTTGCTGCATTTAGAATCATGATGACACTTGCTGCATTTAGAACCATGAGGACAGTTGCTGCATTTAGAACTATGAGGGCACTTGTTGCATGTAGAACCATGAGGACACTTGCTGCATTTAGAACTATGAGGACACTTGCTGCATTTAGAATCATGATGACACATGCTGCATTTAGAACCATGAGGACAGTTGCTGCATTTAGAACCAAGAATAAACTTGCTGCATGTAGAACCATGAGGACATTTGCTGTATTTAGAACCATGAGGACACTTGCTGCATTTGGATCCATGAGGACATTTGCTGCAGTTAGAAAAATGAGAAAACTTGCTGCATTTTGAACCAGGAGTACACTTGGTGCATGTGGAACTATGAGGACACTTGCTGCATTTAGAACCACAAGGAAACTTGCTGCCTGTGGAACCATGAGGACACTTGCTGCATGTGGAACCATGAGGACATTTGCTGCATCTGGAACCATGAGGACATTTGCTGCATTTAGAACCATGAGGTCACTTGCTGCATGTGGAAACATGAGGACTTTTGCTACATGTAGAACCATGGGAGCACTTGTTGCATGTAGAACCATGAGGACACTTGCTGCATTTAGAACCATGAGGACACTTAACATAGAAACATAGAAGATAGGAGCAGGAGTAGGCCATTTGGCCCCTCAAGCCTGCTCCGCCATTCAATGAGATCATGGCTGATCATTCAAATTCAGTACCCTGTCCCTGCCTTCTCCCCATATCCCTTGATCCCTTTAGCCTTAAGAAATATATCCAACTTCTTCTTGAATATATTTAATGAACTGGCCTCCACCGCCCTCTGTGGCAGAGAATTCCACAGGTTCACCACTCTCTGGGTGAAGAAATTCCTCCTCATCTCAGTCCTAAATGGCTTACCCCTTATCCTTAGACTATGACCCCTGGTTCTGGACTCCCCGGCCATCGGAAATATCCTTCCTGCATCTAGTCTGTCCAGGCCTGACAGAATTTTATAGGTTTCGATGAGATCCCCTCTCAATCTTCTAAACTCCAGCGAGTATAAGCCCAATCGACACAATCTCTCCTCATACGTCATTCCTGCCATCCCAGGTATCAGCCTGGTGAATCTTCGCTGCACTCCTTCCATGGCAAGAACGTCCTTCCTCAGATAAGGTGACCAAAACTGTACACAATACTCAAGGTGCGGTCTCACCAAGGCCCTGTACAACTGCAGCAAGACATCCTTGTTCCTGTACTCGAATCCTCTTGCTACGAATGCCAACATACCATTTGCCTTCTTTAGCGCCTGCTGCACCTGCATGCTTACATTCAGCGACTGGTGCACAAGAACACCCAGGTCTCTTTGCACTTCCCCTTCTCCCAATCTATTGCCATTCAAATAATAATCTGCCTTCCTGTTTTTGCCACAAAAGTGGATAACCTCACATTCATCCACATTAAAGTGCATTTGCCATGTTTCTGCCCAATCACCCAACCTGTCCAAATCGTACTGGAGTTTCACGACATCCTCCTCACAGCACACCCTCCCACCCAGCTTTGTGTCGCCTGCAAATTTGGAGATATTACATCCAATTTCCTCGTCCAGATCTTTAATATATATCGTGAACAGCTGGGGTCCGAGGACCGATCCTTGCGGTACCCCACTAGTCACTACCTGCCACTCGGAAAACGACCCGTTTATTCCAACTCTTTGCTTTCTGTCCGCCAACCAGTTCTCTATCCTACTACACATACAGACACAGACAGGTATGACAGTGGTTTACCACACTCACCCCTTGTTTAAAAATGAGTCCGGCGGGGTGAAGTGTATTTAAAAGTTCATGTATTGGAGTCTCTCCGGAGGTCTTGTCTGCCGCTGTGATTGACGTGGCGACGGCAGGGGTGGTGGAGCTTCCGGCGTCGCGTCCCGTGTAGGCTGGGGCCCTGGAGTGTAGTCCTCATGGGTGACGGTCCAAGGCGAGCTGGCTGCTGGGGTTGGATATCGGGTCGTGGGGGGGGTGGTAATGGGTAGTGGGTTACAGCGGTCCCCGAGGGTGCGAGGTCTCATATGGAGACTGTGTCCTCCCGCCCGTCCGGGTACACAATGTAAGCGTACTGGGGGTTGGCGTGGAGGAGGTCGACCCTCTCGACCAGGGGGTCCGTTTTATTGGCCCTCACGTGTCTTCTCAGTAGTACCGGCCCTGGGGACGTCAGCCATGGCGGTAACGATGTCCCCGATGTGGACTTCCTTGGGAAGACAAACATTTTCTCGTGATGGGTGGCATTGGTGGCAGTGCAGAGCAGTGACCGAATCGAGTGGAGCGCATCGGGGAGCACCTCCTGCCAGCGGGAGGTCGGAAGGCCCCTAGACTTTAAGGCTAGTAGGGCGGCCTTCCAAACTGTTGCATTCTCTCTTTCCACCTGTCTGTTCCCCCGGGGGTTGTAACTGGTGGTCCTGCTTGTGGCTATACCCCTAGCGAGCAGGTACTGGCGGAGTTCGTCGCTCATAAACGATGAGCCCCGGTCGCTATGGATATAGCTGGGGAAACCGAACAGGGTGAAGAGGCTGTTCAGAGATTTAATGACCGTGGCACTGGTCATGTCCGGGCAGGGGATAGCGAACGGGAACTGGGAGTACTCGTCAATGATGTTGAGGAAGTACACATTGCGGTCGGAGGAGGGGAGAGGCCCTTTGAAATCGACGCTCAGGCGTTCGAAAAGGCGAGTGGCTTTTATCAGGTGGGCTCTGTCTGGTCTATAAAAGTGCGGTTTGCACTCAGCACAGACTTGGCAGTTCTTGGTCACGGTCCTGACCTCCTCGATGGAGTAAGGCAGGTTGCGGGCCTTGATGAAGTGGAAGAACCTGGTGACCCCCGGGTGGCAGAGGTCATTGTGGAGGGCCCTCAGCCTATCGATCTGCGCGCTGGCGCAGGTGCCACGCGATAGGGCATCTGGGGGTTCATTGAGCTTCCCAGGCCGGTACAAGATCTCGTAATTGTAGGTGGAAAGTTCGATTCTCCACCTCAAGATCTTGTCATTTTTGATTTTGCCCCTCTGCTTGTTGTTGAACATAAAAGCAACTGAACGCTGGTCAGTGAGCAGGGTAAATCGTTTTCCGGCCAGGTAGTGCCTCCAATGACGCACAGCCTCCACGATAGCCTGGGCCTCCTTCTCGACCGCGGAGTGTCTGGTCTCCGGGCCCTGGAGGGTTCGTGAGAAGAATGCCACAGGTCTCCCCGCCTGATTAAGGGTGGCGGCCAGAGCGAAGTCGGACGCATCGCTTTCCACCTGGAAGGGGATGGATTCGTCCACTGCGTGCATGGTGGCTTTGGCAATGTCTTCCTTGATACGGTGGAAGGCTAAGCGGGCCTCTGCAGTCACGGGAAAAGAGGTGGACTTGATCAGCGGACGGGCTTTGTCTGCATAGTAGGGGACCCACTGAGCGTAGTAGGAAAAAAACCCTAGGCACCTCTTCAGAGCTTTTAGGCAGTGGGGCAGTGGGAGTTCCATAAGGGGACGTATCCGGTCCGGATCGGGACCGATGACCCCGTGTTCCACAACACAGCCAAGGATGGCGAGGCGGTCTGTGCGGAATATGCACTTCTCCTTGTTATATGTCAGGTTCAGGAGTTGGGCGGTGCGGAGGAATTTCTCGAGGTTTACGTCATGGTCCTGCAAGTCATGGCCGCAGATGGTCACATTATCTAGGTAAGGGAAAGTGGCCTGCAGCTCATTTTGATCGACCATCCGGTCCATCTCCCTTTGGAAGACGAAGACCCCGTTGGTAACGCCGAAGGGAACCCTAAGGAAGTGATAGAGGCCCGGTCAAGCACGGACAGTGCTTGGAAGTATTCCTCAGTCGATTCCCCAGGTTGTTGCTTGCGACTCCCCAGAAGGTGCCTAGCGTATACTTCGTTCACAGGGCGTGTGTACTGGGTCTTGAGGAGCTGGAGGGCGGCTGTGTATGAGGTCGCGTCCCGGATGACTGAGTACACTCGGTGGTTCACCTTGGAGAACAGGACAGACAGTTTGTCCGCATCCGTTTCGACCGCAGTGGAGGCAGTCAGGAATGTCTCGAAGCACGTGAGCCAGTGAGCAAACTTGGTGGAAGCGTCCGCTTCCCGACTGTCCAGGTCCAGGCATGCTGGTGTGAGGATCTTCTCCATTATAAAAAATTTAGTTAATAAAATTGATGCGCCATCAATTACTCAAAAGACTGAGGTAGAGCGAGTAACAATCAGGCTTTTATTAACTAAAGAATGAAGGTCTTGTCTCGAGTGGTCGACCCATTCAGAATACTAAGGGACTGGGAGGTAGTCACTTATATACCTGGAATAGTGGGAGGAGTCATCCGAGGCATGTCCAGACCTGTACCTAGTGGAATACACATACAGACACAGACAGGTATGACAGTGGTTTACCACACTAATCTCTTATGCGGGACCTTATCGAAAGCCTTCTGAAAGTCCAAATACACCACATCCACTAGTTCTCCTTTATCTATTTTACCAGTTACATCCTCAAAAAATTCCAGTAGATTAGTCAAGCACGATTTACCTTTTGTAAATCCATGTTGACTTTGTCCAATCCTGTCACTGCTCTCCAAGTGCTCTGCTATTACATCTTTTATAATGGACTCTAGCATTTTCCCCACTACCGATGTCAGGCTTACCGGTCTATAATTCCCCGCTTTTTCTCTACCACCTTTTTTGAATAGTGGGGTAACATTAGCTACCCTCCAATCCATGGGTACTGTTCCAGTGTCTATCGAGTTCTGGAAGATGACCAGCAATGCATCTACTATCTCCAGGGCCACTTCCTTAAGTACCCTAGGACGTAGATTATCAGTTCTGGGGATTTATCGGCCTTCAATCCCGTCAACTTCCCCAACACCATTTCCCTACAAATACTGATTTCTTTCAGTTCCTCCCTCTCATTAGTCCCTATGTTCCCCGACATCTCTGGGAGGTTATTTCTGTCCTCCTTTGTGAAGACAGAACCAAAATATGTGTTTAATTGGTGTGCCATTTCTTTGTTCCCCATTATAAATTCCCCTTATTCTGAATGTAAGGGACCTACGCTTGACTTCACCAATCTTTTTCTCTTCACATATCTAGAAAAGCTTTTACAGTCAGTTTTTATGTTCCCTGCAAGCTTACTATCATAATCTATTTTCCCCCTCTTAATTAATCCCTTTGTCCTCCTTTGCTGAATCCTAAACTGCTCCCAATCCTCAGGTTTGCTGCTTTTTTTGGTCAATTTATATGTCCTCTCTTTGGATCTTATGTTATCCCTAATTTCCCTTGTTAGCCACGGTTGAGTCACCTTTTTTGATTTATTTTTATGCCAAACTGGGAAAAACAATTTCTGTAGTTCATTCATGCGATCTTTGAATGTTTGCCATTGCCTATCCACCGTCAACCCTTTGAGTGACATTACCCAATCAATGCTACCCAACTCGCGTCTCATACCATCAAAGTTCCCTTTATTTAAATTCAGGACCTTAGTCTCTGAGTCAACTGCATCACTCTCCATCTTAATGAAGAATTCTATCATAGTATGATCGCTCCGACCCAAGGGGTCTCGCACAACAAGATTGCTAATTAATCCTTTCTCATTGCATAATACCCAGTCTAAGATGGCCTGATCCCCAGTTGGTTCCTCGACATATTGGTCCAGGAAACCATCCCGTATACACTCCAGGAGTTCCTCCTCCACAGTATTGTTACTAATTTGGTTAGCCCAATCTATATGTAGATTAAAGTCACCCATGCTGACTGCTGTGCCCTTATTGCACACTTCTCTAATTTCCTTTTAATGCCATCCCCAACCTCTGCATTACTCTTTGGGGGTCTATACACCACTCCCACTAATGTTTTCTGCCCTTTGGTATTTCTCAGTTCTACCCATACAGATTCCACATCATCAGAGCTAATATCTTTCCTTACAATTGTGTTAATCCCCTCTTTAACCAGCAATGCTACCCCACCTCCTTTTCCTTTTTGCCTATCTTTCCTGAATATTGAATACCCCTGGATGTTGAGTTCCCAGCCGTGGTCCCCCTGGAGCCATGTTTCCGTAATCCCAATCATATCATATTCATTTACCTCTATTTGCTCTGCTAATTCATCCACCCTTTTACGGATGCTCCTTGCATTAAGACACAAAGCCTTCAGGCTTGTTTTTTTAATGCTCTTAGACCTTTTAGAATTATCATTTACTGCGGCCATGTTTGTTTTAAACCCTTGATTTCTCTGATTGCCATCTTTGTTTTTCTCCTTCCTGTCTTTTGCTTCTATCCTTGTTTCCCTTTCCTTTGTCTCCCTGCTCAGGTTCCCAACCCCCTGCCATTTTAGTTTAAACCCTCCCCCACAGCACTAGCAAACACTCACCCGAGGACATCGGTCCCGGTCCTGCCCAGGTGCAGACCGTCCGGTTTGTGCTGGTCCCACCTCCCCCACAACTGGTTCCAATGTCCCAGGAATTTGAATCCCTCCCCCTTGCACCATTCCTCTAGCCATGTATTCATTTGAAGTATCCTTCTATTTCTACACTGACTAGCACGTGGCACTGGTAGCAATCCTATTTTTTAATTTACCTCCTAACTCCCTATATTCAGCTTTTAGGACCTCATCCCGTTCTTTATCTATATCGTTGGTACCTATATGCACCACAACAACTGGCTGTTCACCCTCCCTTTCCAAAGTTTTCTGCAGCACCAGGGAGGCAACACACCATCCTGGAGTCTCGTTTGCTGCCACAGAAACGCCTATCTATTCCCCTTACAATAGAATCCCCTATCACTATAGCTCTACCCCTCTTTTTCCTCCCGTCCTGTGCAGCAGAACCACCCCTGGTGCCAGGAGGTTGGCTGCTGAAGCCTTCCCCTGTTACGCCATCCCCCCCAACAGTATCCAAAACTGTATAACTGTTCGAGAGGGGGATGACCCCAGGGGATTCCTGCACTACCTGCCTGCGCCTAGTATTCTGCCTGATGGTCACCCATTCCCTTTCTGCCTGTGCATCCTTTACCTGCGGTGTGACCACCTCCCTAAACGTGCTATCCATGACTTCCTCAGCCTCGCGAATGCTCCAATATCTATCTATCCGCTGCTCCAGTGCCGCAATGCGGTCCGTCAGTAGCTTCAGCTGGACACACTTCCTGCACACATGGTCGTCAGGGACACAGGAAGTGTCCCTGATTTCCCACATAGCGCAGGAGGAGCAAACTACGGGGCTGAGCTGCCCTGGTATGACTTACCCTTTACTTCCTTTAAATTAAGTTAAATTTTTGGTTACCAGCAGCCCCCGCTACACCTCAGAGCTTAGAAACTATAAACCGCAGAGTTTAAGTTTGGAAAAAAAAGGAGAAAGAGAGAAATACTCACCAACCAATCACTTACCTGCTTTCTGGTGACGTCACACTTTGATTACTTTTTACCTCTCTCTCCCGTTGCTGAATTGGTAAGCCTCGCTGCATTTAGAACCAGGAGGACACTTGCTGCATTCAGAACCAGGAGGACACTTGCTGCATTCAGAACCATGAGGACACTTGCTGCATTTAGAACCATTAGAACACTTGCTGCATTTAGAACCATGAAGACACTTGCTGCATTTAGAACCATGAGGACACTTGCTGCATTTAGAACCAGGAGGACACTTGCTGCATTTAGAACCATGAAGACACTAGTTGCATTTAGAACCACGAGGGCACTTGCTGCATTTAGAACCATGAAGACACTAGTTACATTTAGAACCATGAGGGCTCTTGCTGCATTTAGAACCATGAAGACACTTACTGCTTTAGAACCAGGAGGACACTTGCTGCATTTAGAACCATGAAGACACTAGTTGCATTTAGAACCATGAGGACACTTGCTGCATTTAGAACAATGTGGACACTTGCTGCATGTGGAACCAGGAGGACACTTGCAGCATTTAGAACCATGCCGCAGATTGTTCGTGCCTTCTAAAAAGGAAGGGAAAAATTTGGAGAATAAAACTAAAAACAAATTTGGAGTTAGTTATTTAAGAAGATGCAGTACAGTCCCTTTAATATAATAATTTTACATTACTCTCTTGTTTATAACTGGCTGGCTCTCAAGTTCCACCGTAACAACTGGAAACTATATAAAGAGCAATAGATTGTTAGAGAAATTACAGTCACAAAAAACCAGAGTGTCTCAATTCTTAAAAACGTTGGGACTGGCCTAATGCTCGTTCAATACATTCCTACTTACTAATCCTGTTTCTAAATTTAATTTTTGAGCACTAGGCAGGATTCTCCACTCCACTCTTGGCCTTGAACAGGCCCATACTACAGTGCTGCTTAAGTTACTGGACCTCATCTCTATTGTTCATGTCATCAAATGCTAGCACAGCAAGAGATAAAATCCTTTCAAATTGATTTCCAATATCTTACAGAAAGTGCACATTGTAGTTGTCAGCATGGAAAAGCAGTCCCGTCTGTGATCAGAAGAAGAGGACAGATACATTAAAAAAATCATCCAGTGAGCCTCGATTATCTACCTCTCATTATCTATGCTTTTGATTATAGAATCATATAGAATCATAGAATGACACGGCACAGAAGGGGGAACTTTCCCATAGTGCATGTGTCGGCTTCAAACTCATGGGAATTTGAGTTTAATTTTGCATAAGCCAGCTAAAATACAGCTGATGGTTTGAAATAATTGTTCACAGAATCTGAGTTGTTGACCCAACGGGATAATCAGTTGTTATCAGGATATCCAGTGCCCGGTTGAATTTGCTATCTGTTCTGTTTCGCTTCGAATCAGCCCAGTGAAGATCAGGCCTCTGGACCGAAACTTTCCCAAATACTTTACAAACAACAAATTGCTTTTTGCAGTGCACTGTTGTCACATGGGCCAATGTGGCAGCCAATTTACACACAGGAAAGTCTCGCAAATAGCAAATGAGATAATTGACCAGTTCATCTGTTTGTTGTGGTGTTCAGAAACAACAACTAATGCAGGGAGCGAAATGCAACCAAATGCTAAAGGTAAAAAAAACTGAAGTTTGCAATCGAGTTTCCTCGCGCTAAGAATCCAAATTGAGCTGGCCAGGACAAAGCATTAGGCACATACTCATTTTATGTGGGTGAACTCAGCAGTGGGAGTGGAGATGGCCATATACCATGTGCAGTCTGGTGAAGCACCCACCTACATCATTTTGGAAAAGAAAGATTTGCATTTATATAGAGCCTTTCATGACATCCCAAAGCGCTTTATACCCATGGAAGTACTTTTGAAGTGTCGCCACTTTTGTAATGTAGGATACGCAGCAACAATGCGATAATGACCAGATAATCTATTTTAAGTGATATTGATTGAGCGATAAATATTGGCCAGGACACCGGGGATAACTCCCCTGCTCTTCTTTGAAATAGTGCCATGGGATCTTTTACGTCCACCTGAGAGAGCAGACAGGGCCTTGGTTTATCTTCTGCCCCTATCCATTTTTTCCCCATTTTTTTTCTCTCTCCCACATGGCAGCTGTCGTTCATTCTGACAGTGCCATTTGCACTTCATCTAGAGCCATCTTTTGTTTCTTAACTTGTCCCATTACCATCTCCTTTTGCCTTGCACCATCTCTTAATCTCTCTTAATGTCTCTTAATCTCTCCTGCCTTCCACCCTTTCACAGACCTTCCCTTTTGTTCTTTCCTCCCCTCCCCCCTTTCCCTGCCCCTGCACTTGCTTAAAAACCTGTTCCATCTCCAGCTTTTTCCAGTTCTGACGAAGAGTCATCGACCTGAAACGTTAACTCGGTTTCTCTCACCACAGATGCTGCCTGACCTGCTGAGTATTTCCAGCATTTTTCTTCTTTTATTTCTCGGTTTAACATCTCATCGGAAAGATGGCACCTCCTACAGTGCAGCACTCCCTCAGCACTGCACTGGAGTGTCAGCCAAGATTTTTGCGCTCAAGTCTCTGAAGCGGGACTTGAAACCACAACCTTCTGACTCAGAGGCGAGAGTGCTACCCACTGAGCTTTGGATGACACATAATTCTACCGTCTCTGATGAAGCTGCTGCTGGCCTGCAGCATAGCCTCTGGCAAAGTCCCAAACAAAATGCAGCGTGCTGCGTCTCAGGCACAGGGACCTACTGGCTTGACTTCACGGCCAGGAGCAGAGCCTGGAGAGATCGAGCCTGAAGCCTCTTTGGTTTACAGGGGCGCAGTTACTATTTGTACATTCAACTGATATCTGTCAAGAGCAAGAGGTCACGAGAAAAAGATGACCGAATGATATCTCCAAGTAGCTTTCTTCACCATTTTGTACCTCTTTCTTGGAGAGATGTAAAATAATTCTGTAGGATAATGCCAGCATTCTAATAACAATAGGAATGTCAAGTTTGGAAGATTAGCAAGTAACGTAATAAATTTACGGGAGTTTTAAGTTAATTAAGGAACAAAATCACCAATTGTTCCCATCGCCTCCCCGTCTGGTGTTTCCACTCTAAACTGGTTGAGTAGAATATATTTACAAATCTTAAAGAAATGTCATTTTTTCAAGAATCTCCGTTTAGCAGACTAACAAGAAACACGCCCATTCATAAAGAAATGAATGAAATTCTGTGTATTTTGGCAGTGCTTGGATCTGAGAGCTGCAGTGTTAAAATTCAAAATCGGCATGTCACAATCACCGTCCTTTAAGTATAATCTAAAGTGACTTGTTCTTAAAAGATCTCCCAGCCGAAGTACAATGTATGAAATTTTTCAGATGCCCATCATCACAATCATTATAATGCAGCAGGATCTCGTGAGCATTGATCAGATGAACTATTGATCTTCCTGGCAGAGTGAATTACACTGCCAGCACTTACCCTGGACTTTCAGACGAACATTTACATCTCTATTAGGCATTCACAACTGTATCTCATAAATATAAAGGATCTCAGGTTCTACAGAATTAATTGGCCCAAGAGAACTAAGCCTCAGTCTGATGGGAAGTATGATTAATTAAGAAAACAAAAAGTTGGCAGAATCATTGTAAAGATTTTCCACACAGTAAGGAGTTCAACCCAGACTGCAGCTGAAGGACAAAAGCCTTTAGATGTGCTTGCACAATTTGTTTCAAGTAAATTATAAACATTGGATCGGATATTCCGATCCCTACGGGTGGGTACGCGCTGTGTACCCACCCGTAGGGACATCAGAAATGCCGGTTTCAGGCATGCGAAGCGCATGCTCTGAAAACCGGCATTTACGATCTTGACAGATCCTCCGGCTGCCCGGGAGAAGGGCCCCTGCGGGCGAATAGTTCCGCTTTCTGGAGACCCTCCACCCGCAGAAAACCTTACAATTCTTGTGCCTGGTAAAAGCATTTTAGATAAGAGTTGAAAAAAAGTTTTTTAAAAATTTCACTGATTTATCATTTAAAAATACTTTTAAAAAAAGGTAAGTTTATTTTTAGCCCTGTAAAAAACTTTAATTATTTTTTTCCAAAAATAAAATTTTTGTTTATTGTAATTTCAAGTCATTTTAAAAATGTACGAAGGGAGATTCCCTTCTGTGATTGGCTCCCCATGGCCCACGTGATCCCAGGGATGTTGCGAACTACATGCGCCTCTGGGATACGTGGGCCCTGCGCGCTTGGAGTTTGGAGAGGCCCAGGAGCGGAACTGTGCGCGTTCCGGGAGCCCTCAAGTAAGGACGCAGATTTTTCCAGATCACAGGCCTCCGCCTGCGGGAGGCCTGCGATCGGAAAATACGGGCCAATTATTTTTTTTCTTTTCATTTTTAGTCTGATAAAGTGGACTACCGTACTGCCCCGTGTATTTATATTATCACAGCTCACGCCTGCAATGGCTACCAATGATGCAAATTAAATATTTTGTTTGAAAACTTACTGCAGTAACATTTCAATATTAATACTGGTGGCTCCCAGTCAATTTTAATATTGTTAAGATAAAGAGTAAAGATTCTGATCTATGTAAACTGTGCTAACAGTTTGGGCAGCAGGTACTGTTTGATGTTACAACAAGCAGTCAATCCACCTCAGTACCAGTGAGCTGATTAAAGAAAAAAGAACTTATATTTATGTAGCACTTGATCACATCCACAAGATGTCCCAAAAGGTTTTGCAACCAATTCATTGGCCCAGAAATTCGGGTTGGAGGCTTCCCGCGGGTGCAAGTCTCCGACCTGCACTTACCTAGCACGCCAGCCATTGTGCTGTGGGCCCGCGTGGGATTCCGATCCTGGGCCTGTTCCAACTGCCGGCGCGCAGTGCTTGCGTATCCCAGGGGCGCAGTTAGTTCGATGCGTCCCCTGGGATGACGTGGGCCATGGAGAGCCAATGGTAGCAGGGAATCTGTATTCATAGATTTGACAGGAAGACCTGTCAAATCTATGAATACAATTCAGCGCCAAAACATCACTAAAACTTCAAATAATTTTTTTTTAAACATCACATTTTTAAAATAACTATAAATTACATAAAATAACTATTTTAAACAATAATTAAAATTTTTGAAAAAATTAATTACAGTTTCTAACGGGGCTAAAAATAAACTTACCTTTCTTTAAAGTATTTAAAAATAATAAACCTGTGGAAAAAATGTTTTAATTTTACTTAATTCACCACTTACCTTGTTAAAATCAGGCCTTGCGACTGCTTCTTATAAGCGTAGCTGCTGGAGACTTACCCTCCCGGAGAAACCTGCAAAAAGCCGGAAGTTCCAGGCGTACGCGCTGCCTCTCCGGCGCACACGTTTGACCTGTGAACCCCTTCCTTTAAGGGAACGGAAGTTCCAATTTCCTGCGCATGCACAGTGCATGCATGAAACCAACACTTTCGTTGGGCCTACGCGTGAGTACCCAGCGCGTACTCACCCGTGGGGACCCGAAGTTCAGGCTATTTTTTGAAGTGTCACCATTGTTGTTATCTAGGCAAACCCAGCAGCCAATTTGCCTGCAGCAAGGGTCCACAAACAGCAAATGAGATGAACGACCAGTTCGTCTGATTTTATTGATGTTGCTTGAGGAAGGAATATTGGCCAGGATATCAGGAGAACTCCCTGCTCTTCTTCAGATAGTGCCGAGTGATCTTTTCATATCCACCTAAACAAGCAGACAGGGTCTCGGCTTAACGTCTCTTCTGAAAGACAGCACTTTACGTGCTCCCTGCACTGAAGCATCAACATGGAATATGTGCCCAAGTCCTGAAGTTGCAGCTAGAACCCACAAACATTCAGACAAGTGCTACCAACTGGGTGCGGAGATTGGAAAACTGGGAGCACAGCTATTAAGGCCTATGTTGTGAAGGTAATGGCAGGGTGGAACCAAACCAGCAGCCAGTGAAAGACGGGAAAGGAAATCATAATGGGCCAAATATTCCGATCCCTACGGGTGTGTATGAGCTGTGTACACACCCGTAGGGACATCGGAAATGCCGGTTTCAGGCATGCCAAGCGCATGCGCTGAAAACCAGCATTTCCGATTTGTCAAGAGTGCTCTTGACAGATCGGATGCCTGCCCTGGATAAGGGCCTCTGCGGGCGGATAGTTCCGCTTTCTGGAGAACCTCCGCCTGCAGAAAACCCCTAGAAATCTTACGCCTGGTAAAAGCAGTAAGGTCTGCTTTTAGCAGCATAAGAGTCGAAAAAAGTTTTTTTTTTAAATTTCACTTATTTATAATTTTAAAATACTTTAAAAGAAGGCAAATTTATTTTTAGCCCTGTAAAAAACTTTAATAATTTTTTTCAAACAATTACATTTTTGTTTAAAATATTTAATTTATGGTAATTTCAACTCATTTTAAAAATGTGATTTTGAAAAAATTTATTTAATGTTTTACTGTGTTTTTGGGGTGATCTCCATTCATATATTTGACAGGTCTATCTGTCAAGTGTATGAAGGGAGATTCCCTTCTTTGATTGGCTCCCCATGGCCCATGTGATCCCAGGGATGATTACGAACCGCCTGCGCCCCTGGGATACGTGGGCCCTGCGCACTTGGAGTTGAAGAGGCCCAGGAGCGGACGTATCCGGACCTTGGGAGCCCTCAGGTAAGTCCGTAGATTTTTTCCAGATCGGAGGTCTCCGCACGCAGGAAACCTCCGATCGGAAAATACGGCCCATAATGTATTTTGCATTAGAACATACTTTTTTATTAGAGAGGGGAAAAAGAGAAAAGTAATTGAGATCCTCAGAGACATTTGTCTTTATGTGTTGGTGCTAGTCCAGCCTGCTTTTTAGAGATGGAAAATAAATGTGACCCATAATATCAGGACTTCAGTATCAACTGGTCGTAGTTTAGCTTGTTTACGACTTTCCTCTAAGCTTTTTCCAGTTTGCTTCTTCTCATATCCAGACATCTACCTGCAGATGGACACATTACTCTCTGCATCTGTGGACAAACTACAGCTACTTACTGAGTGGAGAGGAGGTGTGCTAAATTGAGATGAGATGAGGTGATCTTTGTGGCTATCTTGACCACAGCTTCCCTCCTGGTGAGACAGTCCATTGCTGCAACCATTGACATCTCACCTAGCAGCTCAGATAAGATGCAACGAAACTCATCAGGATGATAGCTGGCAGGTTTGTGCATTAGACAGTTCTGGCATTGGAACCTCCAATCACAGGAACGCACAGCAACCTCTGAGTTACTAAGTTACTGAATTGCTATCATGGTATTTTACCTTATATCACAGTATATCCTCTTTATTCAGCAGCTTAAGGGGTAATTCTTTAAAAAAATAGTTAAAACAGATAATAATAAATCAAATCTCTGTCTTACAGTAGTAATATTTTTGTCTGCCTGTGCTAAATATATCAAGTATATATATAAATATAAAATACAACACCCACTTTCTTTCTGAATGTTCAGCATTTTCTGTTTCTGAACAATTGCACTGCCAAAGCTAGTAAGGTTACAGTTCACATTATTGGGCACTACCAGGATAGCACAAAACATGTAATTCAGATGCCTGGGCTAGTAATCCAACAAACACAAGTTTAAATCCATCCATGGAAGTTTTAGAATTTGAATTCAGTTTTTTTTTTAAATCTGGAGATAAAAATTTGGTCTCAGTAAAAGTGACCATGAAGCTGTTGGATTGTCATAAAAACCCAACTGGTTCATTAATGTCCTATAGAGAAGGAAAGCCGCTGTCTTTATCCAGTCTGGTCTATACGTGACTCCAGTCCCACACCAACATGGTTGACTCTTACCTTCCCTCTTTTGTGGCCTAGCAAGCCACTCAATTGTATTAAACAGCAACAACAACTTTAATGTAGTAAAACGTCCCAAGGTGCTTCACAGGATTATTATAAGACAAAAAAAATTGACACCGAGCCACATAAGGATAAATTAGGGCAGATGACCAAAAGCTTGGTCAAAGAGGTAGGTTTTAAGGAGCGTCTTAAAAGAGGAAAGAGAGGTAGCGAGGCGGAGAGGTTTAGGAAGGGAATTCCAGAGCTTAGGGCCTAGGCAACAGAAGGCATGGCCACCAAAGGTTGAGCGATTATAATCAGGATGCTCAAGAGGGCAGAATTAGAGGAATGCAGGTATCTCGGGGGGTTGTGGGGCTGGAGGAGATTACAGAGATAGGGAGAGGTGAGGCCATGGAGGGATTTGAAAACAAGGATGAGAATTTTGAAATTGAGGCGTTGCTTAGCCGGGAGCCAATGTAGGTCAGCGAGCACAGGGGTGATGGGTGAATGGGGCTTGGTGCGAGTTAGGACACGGGCAGCCGATTTTTGGATGACCTCCAGTTTAGTAGGGTAGAATATGGGAGGCCAGCCAGCAGTGCGTTGGAATAGTCAATTCTAGATGTTGTAAAGGCATGGATGAGGGTTTCAGCAGTGGATGAGCTGAGGCAAGGGCGGAGACTGGCGATGTTACGGAGGTGGAAATAGGCAGTCTTAGTTATGCTGCAGATATGTGCTCGGAAACTCATTTCAGGGTCAAGTATGACACCAAGGTTGCGAACAGTGTGGTTCAGCCTCAGACAGATGTTAGGGAGAGGGATGGAGGAAGTTTTTTTTAAAATTCAGTCATGGGATCTGGGCGTCACTGGCAAGGCCAGCATTTATTGCCCATCCCTAATTGCCCTTGAGAAGGTGGTGGTGAGCCGCCTTCTTGAACCGCTGCAGTCCGTGTGGTGAAGGTATTTCCACAGTGCTGTTAGGGAGGGAGTTCCAGGATTTTGACCCAGCGACGATGAAGGAATGGCGATATATTTCCAAGTCAGGATGATGTGTGACTTGGAGGGGAACTTGGAGGTGATGGTGTTCCCATGCACCTGGTGCCCTTGTCCTTCTAGGTGGTAGAGGTCGTGGGTTTGGGAGGTGCTGCCGAAGGAGCCTTGGTGAGTTGCTGCAGTGCATCTTGTAGATGGAACACTCTGCAGCCACGGTACGCCAGTGGTGGAGGGAGTGAATGTTTAAGGTGGTGGATGGGGTGCCAATCAAGCAGGCTGCTTTGTCCTGGATGGTGTCGAGCTTCTTGAGTGTTGTTGGAGCTGCACTCATCCAGGCAAGTGAAGAGAATTCCATCACACTCCTTACTTGTGCCTTGTAGATGGTGGAAAGGCTTTGGGGATTCAGGATGTGAGACGTTCACTGCAGAATACCTAGCCTCTGACCTGCTCTTGTTGCCACAGTACTTATGTGGCTGGTCCAGTTAAGTTTCTGGTCAATGGTGACCCCCAGGATGTTGATGGTGGGGGATTCGTTGATAGTAATGCCGTTGAATGTCATGGGGCGGCAGTTAGACTCTCGCTTATTGGAGATAGTCATTGCCTGGCACTTGTGTGACGCGAATGTTATCTGCCACTTATCAGCCCAAGCCTGAATGTCGTCCAGGTCTTGTTGCATGCGGGCATGGACTGCTTCATTATCTGAGGAGTTGCAAATGGCACTGAATACTGTGCAGTCATCAGAGAACATCCCCATTTTTGATGTTATGATGGAGGGAAGGTTATTGATCAAGCAGCTGAAGATGGTTGGGCCTAGGATACTGCCCTGAGGCACTCCTGCAGCGATGTTGAAAGGATAATTACTAGTCCTAGCCCCTTTAGGGCTACCCCGGGTCAGGCATATTCCTCAGATGTTCACTTTCAACTAAAGCTTGAGGTAGCCGAATTCTAAAGACGCTTAATTGTATCTAAATGTCCAGACTATCTCTCCATAAAGGAAAGGAACAACCTGAAAATGTTACCGTACTCCAGAAAGCACTTTTAATACGTTTAGCTGGACTGTAACGTTCTGGATATTATGATGGTGCGGAAAACTCCCCCAGAATTCTGCAACTCCTCACCAAAAAGTGTACAGAGATTGAGTTTGCGAATTTGATACAGAAGTATTATGTGAGACAATTCTAAAAATATATAGATTTATTAAAGAACCAACATGTATTTGACAGTTGGTGAGTCAATCACAACATTAACAGTTCCAAAAAGAGAAAGCTTTACAATTCTTTTATCAGAGATCCTTATTCTCAAATCTTAACTTCGCTACAGTTTAACAGTTCCTAAAGTTTATTCAGGATATCCACCAAAATCAAATACAGTACCTTGATCCCCGAGATACAAAGAGTTGTAGACTTACAGGGCCACCTCTGAAGCCTGAAAATCACTTTGCCCCTTTACAGCGAGAGTAGTATCCTATTTGAGAGCTCAATATTTATACCCTTTTCCAGTGGTATTCCTTTAAGGTTTTCTGCTGATGTAAGCTAATTATCTCTAGTCATTTTCCTACTGACCCCTGCAAATCTTACTCATCTCAGCTGGTAGCATTAAGAATCGTGTCACTACCCTAGGTGTTCGAAGCTTACCATAAAAAACGGTACAACAGCAGGTGCATTTCATTTGATGTCATTTTTACTAAGGCCTTCTGTTTGTGTCTCTTTACGAAGTGTAAATTAGAACAGCTCAACCAGGGTGATCTATGCAATTCTTAGTCATTTCAGCTGGTTGCAATACAGACTCATGTCTCTCCTCCGTAGGTGTTCTAAGCTTAACACAAAAACGGTGTGACGGCAGGTGTTTCTTTTACTTGATGTCATTTTTACGAAGGCATATGTTTCTTAATTTTATGTGCCTGTTTACGAAGTGTAACTTAGAACACCTTTAGCAGGATGCACCATTATCTTCTTTTCAAAGATACAGACCATCAGGAGCCTCCAACCTTCTGTTTCAATGAGGTTATTGATTCAGTGTCAACAGCTATCCCATCCCCAGAGCCAGAATGCTGTTAACAATACAGCTTCTCCATTGTTAGGTTTTTAGATTTCTAAACCCAGTTTGTCATGTTTAAATAAGGCCAGAATGCTTTCATAGAATGGTGTATTTTTCTGAATAGGTTTTATGGCTTACTCCTTCACAATGTCCTGGGGCTGTGATGATTGACCACCAACCACCACAACCATCTTCCTTTGTGCTAGGTATGACTCCAGCCAGTGGAGGGTTTTCCCCCCGATTCCCATTGACTTCAGTTTTACTCGGGCTTCATGATACCACATTTGGTCAAATGGTGCCTTGATGTCAAGGGCAGTCACTCTCACCTCACCTCTGGAATCCAGCTCCTTTGTCCATGTTTGGACCAAGGCTGTAATGAGTTCTGGAGCCAAGTGGTCCTGGCGGAACCCAAACTGGGCATCAGTGAGCAGGTTATTAGTGAGTAAGTGCTGCTTGATAGCACTGTCGATGTCACCTTCCATCACTTTGCTGATGAGAGAGTAGACTGATGGGGCGGTAATTGGCCGTATTGGATTTGTCCTGCTTTTTGTGGACAGGACATACCTGGGCAGTTTTCCACATTGTTGGATAGATGCCAGTGTTGTAGCTGTATTGGAACAGCTAGGCTAGAGGCATGGCTAGTTCTGGAGCACAAGTCTTCAGTACGACAGCTAGGAAACGGAGTCTGTGATGCGGATCGAAAAGAATGGCTTCGGTCTTCCCAATATTGAATTGGAGAAAATTTCTGCTCATCCAGAACTGGAGGCTGGACAAGCAGTCTGACAATTTAGTGACCGTGGAGTGGTCGAGAGAAGTGATGGTGAGGTAGAGCTGGGTGTCATCAGTGTACATGTGGAAACTGATGCAGTGCTTTCGAATACCGTCGTCAAGGGGCGGCATGTAGATGAGAAATAGGAGGGAGCCAAGGATAGTTTCTTGGGTGACACCAGAGGTAACGATGCGGGATTGGGAAGAGAAGCCATTGCAGGTGATTCTCTGGCTACAATTAGAAGAATGGAACCAGGCGAGTGCAGTCCCATCCAGCAGGATGACTTGAGCCACCTGTGGTTCAAGAAGACCCACCACCACCTTCTCATGACAAGTAGGGATGGGCAATAAATGCTGGCCTTGCGAGCGATGCCTAAATCTTGTGAATAAATTTAAAAAACATACAAGCCTTAGATTTGAGAAAACAAAAGCGTCAGATGTAATGAAAGATGTTGAATTAAGGACGGGCGGATTGAATCACAGGTGGCTATTTGACCCACATGTTATTTTTCTTGGATATGTGGCAACGTTCAACACATGAGTGATTCATCCACAGACTATTCAATGGGCCATATATGCCAATCCCTACAGGCATCTCAACAACAACAACAACTTGTGTTTATATAGTGCCTTTAACGTAGTAAAACGTCCCTAGGCGCTGCACAGGAGTATTGTAAGACAAAAAATTGGACACCGAGCCACATAAAGATAAATTAGGGCAGATGACCAAAAACTTGGTCAAAGAGGTAGGTTTTCAGGAGCGTTTTAAAAGAGGGAAGAGAGGTAGCGAGGCAGAGAGGTTTAGGCAGGGAATTCCAGAGCTTAGGGCCTAGGCAATAGAAGGCACGGCCACCAAAGGTTGAGCGATTATAAACAGGGATGCTCAAGAGGGCAGAATTAGAGGAGCACCGATATCTCGGGGCTGAAGGAGATTACAGACGGCGCGATCTTGCCAGCCCTGGAGAGGCGGGACTGCTGGGAAAATGGCAGCCGCCCCCAACCCACCTCCATGCCATCTTCCCAGGAGGTGGGTAGCTGTCCTGCGCCGGGTCCCATCTTCTTGGAGGCGGGAAGGGATTGAAGCCTATTAACTGCCTGTTAACAGGTATTTAACAGGCAGAAAATAGCATTATCCCTTTTTTGCCCACACACGTGCAGGCTTCACGAAGGCTCTGAAACCCACCAGGTCACCGAGGCGAGTAGGGGTCTGCGGGGGTCAGGGGGGGGGCTACAAAAGTATACTGTGAAGGTAAGTGATGGGTGCAAGTGTGGAGAGGTGAGTACCTGAGGTAAGTGCAAAGTGTTAGAAAAAGTATACTTACCTTTGTTTCTTCCTGCAGGTTTCAGTCGGTTTGTATGCGGAGAGTCTCGGACCTCATTGGAGATGACAGATGGCTGTTGCATTCTCCAATGCAACAACCATCTCATTTCTGCAAAAGAAAGATGTTTGATGAGGTCTTGAATTCAAGACCTCATCAAACTACAGAGAATGTCACTGTTTGACAGCTTCACAGAGCTATCAAATGATGACAATTCATCTGTCAAAAATTTTTGACAGATGAAACGTCATACGTTGACGTTCTCTGCAACTGGCTTTCCCTTAATTGGCCTGCTGAGTCCGCTGGGTGGGCTTAACAAGGTCAATCAAGGGAAAATAGCATGGGTTAGCCAGAAGTTTTTGGAGGCGGGACTGAAACCCAACAAGTGGGAGTCCCGCCTCCAACAGCTCCCCATTGGCAAAATCCAGTCCCTCAGATAGGGAGGGGCGAGGCCATGGAGGGATTTGTAAACAAGGATGAGAATTTTGAAAACGAGGCGCTGCTTAACCGGGAGCCAATGTAGGTCAGTGAGCACAGGTGTGATGGGCGAACGGGACTTGGTGTGAGGTAGGACACAGACAGACGAATTTTGGATGACCTCAAGTTTACATAGGGTGGAATGTGGGAGGCCAGCCAGGAGTACGTTAGAATAGTCAAGTCCAGAGGTAACAAAGGCATGGATGAGGGTTTCAGCAGCGGATGAGCTGAGGCAAGGGCGGAGATGGGCGATGTTATGGAGGTGGAAGTAGATGTACTTTGTTATGCTGTGGATATGTGGTCGGAAGCTCATTTCAGGGTCAAATATGACACCAAGGTTGTGAACAGTGTGGTTCAGCCTCAGACAGAAGTTAGGGAGAGGGATCAAGGGTTGTTTTTTGAGGAGAGAGGTGATGACGGCAGATTTGAGGGAGAGGGGGACAGGGGATCTCACACAGGGAAACAAACAAAAAGATAATATTCAGATTTGAGGTTTATAGTGGGATGTCAGGAGACCAGAAGCAAACTGAAAGTGAGAAAACTGTTTTGAGTGTAAGTATGCAATTTTATATCACAGCAAAACAGTTTCAGCGTGACAGCAACAGTATAATTTCCATCCAGGAGGGGAGTGGTGCGTGACTCCCTCAGTGACGTGAATGGGTACTGTAGCTTGACTGTGCTATCAAGAGGGGCCCGCAGGCCTTCTTGCCCAGGAGGGATAGGCAATCGCATGAAATCACATGTATGCTTTGCTGATCCTACTAGTGGCTAATTTAGTATTGGCATTAGCTGAGGGCTGGGTTTAGGTTGCTGCCTCTTGACTGCAGATGATGCACGGGGAAGCTGAATAGAAAGAATAAACATAAAGAAAAGATGATGTGGCGAAGTTGGAAAGATGGCTTATCATAATGAGCAAAGCTACCTTTGGCATTACTGAGTTACTACAAGAAAGATAACTACATTACCCACCTTTTAACATTTATTCTTTCAGATTCCTGTAACATTTTATAGATTAACCCTTTATAAAAATCATACGACATTGGAATAAAAATGAGAAACAATCTAAATGGTCTAACAATTTTAAAAAACAGAGCAAGAGTGCCTGCACTCAATGTTATTACTGGGCAGCACAATGACTTTTCTATGGCTCACCCGACCGCACCCAGGTTGATACTGGTGAAGAATGCGGTTCTATGATTTTTCTGCCTCAATTACCATTCATGGACCATCAGAAAATCCTTTTGAAAGAGAAAGTTAATACAAAATGCTCTCAGGATCTGGAGCTTAACTCATAAATGTTTCAGACTTCCCCTAGGCCCTTCTCTTGTTCCAGCATTGTGAAATCCATCATTTATCCCATCAGTGTCAGATTTAGCACATAGAGTCTGGTCAGAGCTTGGTTTAGACAGAATAGTGGACTCGGCACAGCATGTTAAATTCTTTTGAGAAATATTGTCAGAACTCAGGATTAAATAAATCTTGCCTTGTTTGTTTGGTGCACGCATCAAATTAGATTTTTTTTCCCCTGCTATGCTTCAGCCTACTGAGGCCTCATCCTTTCTGTTTATGAAGACATGTTTTGAAAGGCCACACGATTTGCACAGCCTTTTACACAATGGTACCTGAAAGCACAGTAGGGATCCATTACACTTGGTAACTGCGCAAAGGTGATTTGTTAATATATTAAAATTTTATTGGTAATAGATTGAGAGAAATTAGGGTGGAAATGCGTCTGGGCCAAGAATCGGAGCTTCACAGGCAACACGCCCCAACCAGGAGGCCCGAGTCCATCCAAATTGGGATCACGTGCCTCCTTAAAAGTAACTGCGTGAGCTGCCGGTGCCTGTCATGCCTCCATAGGCTACTCACGCATTTACTTAGAAGAAAAATCGCCAACGCTGTACATGGAAGCACTTCACGGAATTTTCCTCTGTGATCCCGCCCGGAATTGTGGGAAAACGAGATGCTAATACCTACCATTAGCTCACTACCCTGACCGGGATCCCCCTGCCTCTGGCCCCAGGGAGTATCATTGCTGCCGGCTCCTTCTCCGCACACCGCGTGCTTAATTGTACTCTTTCATTTACCTCAAAACAATTGCACGTTCAACCAGCTTGACACTGTCATGCTGCATAGTGAAGTCTGTCATCTGCTAGTCTTTGGCCTGTGAATACCATGCTGACTCACGTCCTTTTCTCCTTTCTCTAGGTCCTTCTTAGCACCTTGGACCTTTTCGAGGAGGATTTGGAGAAGGACTATCCTCCAGAAGATGCACCATCACGTGCTCCATCCCTCCCATGCACCAGCATAGAGATTGACACCCCGGGTGGGTTAGACGGTGAGTTAGAGGGTTCTGCACATGGCAAAGCACTCAGTACAAGTGTACAGGAGCAGGGACTAATGGAAAGGACAACCCAGGAGATGGCTCATTGAAGGGCAAGCTCGATTCTAAGCTCCGCTGAGGAGGATAGAGAATAGAGATGCTGACTTCAGGTGACCAGCCTTCAAAAGAAAACTCCTATCGGCACACATGCAATTGTATGATGTATTGGAAAGCCTGCCGAGCAGTTGTCATACCATATCTGAAAGTTTGGTGGAGTCTGTTTCCAGCTTCTGCGGTCCTGTATCAGGGTATTGGCACTCCCTAGTCCTCCATGGTGTACGTGGCATCCTCCATGGACCTCAGCTGGGCCCTCATACCAGCAGTCTGTCTCACCAGCTTTTTGCAGCTTTGATGGAAGCTCAAACTACTGCCATCCAGACTCTGGGCTCCTATAAAAGGAAAATGTTCAGATCATTTACAGGATTGATTGATGCCACTAAATCCAAGAAGATATCTACGGCAGATCCCAGTTTGTAACAGTGTGAAAATGATGTTTTTTTGCAAACTAGCCCTTAGAAGCTCCCACATGGCTAGATAGACTTCAGGACTTTGTCTAAAACCTGGATCAACGCAAGACATAGAAAGCATAGAGCATGAAAAGACTATTCAGCCCATGAAACCTACTCCATTCAGAGCCTTATATGATTATTCTATTGTGGGTTTCCCTCTCATAGTACCTGCTGAACTCCTACTTTATGGATTTAAAGCTTTGATTTTCTGTTGCTTACCGAGTGATTTTGGGACAAAGAATTGAGCAGTGTGAAACCTTTATAACACTAAAAGCCCCTTCTCAGATAGAGAAAACAGTGTCTAAAACATTTTTTGCCCATTATAATGGTGACAGTTGCTCAATTTTGTTTTGGAAAGGTAAATTGGGAGCAAGCTGATGTTTTTCCCAGCCCAGCCCTGATTACTAAATACTGTGGGCATAGGCAGAACACCATCAACAGCCATTGGGCCCTCTGACACAAATGATACATTTTTGCCTAGTTTATGATCTGGTGGCTGCCCCTTTAAAGACCCAGTCACTGTACATACAGTGCATGTAGGATGTCTGTGGCAGTTCCGCAATCTCCTGCCAAAACTTTGGCAGCAGATCAGTGGAAATCCCAGAGAAACAGCGTAAATGGCCATGCATGTAATTTCTGCTGGGTCCTGACTATCTTCTGCGAACAATCAGGAGAAGCCCTGTGGAAATGACCAGCGAGGGATTTTACTCGTCAGCGAAAGCCAATGTTTCGTACCACGGCTATCCCAATACAATGTTGCAAGTTTCATCAGTTACCGGCATAACAGAGGTGCAATTCAAACTTAAATAGTGCTGTGTGATTGGTTCTGTTTGTATTTGGCAATTCCTTTTTAAATCTGAGTGGTTGGATATTCAAAAACCAGGAAATTCCAGCAACTCTTTTGTGGAATATTGCAAAGATGGTTCTGTTTATTTCAGCGAGTTAGAAAATCCCATGAGAGGAGGCAGTTTGAAATCTCAGAGAAGCAGAGACTGTTTGAAAATTTCAGAAGAGAGCTGTTGGTATTCCTGAAAGAAAAGACAAACACTGTGGGCTGAATTTTGCCGGCGGTCAGAGAGTGGGTTTGGAGGCGGCTCCTCTGTCACAATTGAAATGATTGACAGCGGGTTGGGAGCCTGCTCCAAACCCGCCTCCATGCAAATTTCCAAAGTGTCGGGTCTGCGATTTCAGAACAGACCCGACACCAAGTGGCGGGGGAGGCAGTTAAGATACTTAACTGCTTGTTAAGTGCTTGTTTACTACTATTTTGCCAGCCTTTTTCTATTTTACCACATTTTTAATGAAGTTCACATCGTTCGGAGATCACGTCAGGTAAGTAGGTCGGGCTCGCTATGTCTCCCCATTGCTGTGAATAGGTGACAGCTGCAAAAGTGGTATAATTTCACAGCTGGTCACTTTCCAATGTCAGAAGCTTGAGCCTTCAGGACTTGGAAGACACTTTTGAGCTGTATGCAGTTTGGAGGTGTTTGGAGTAAACTCTCTATCCACTCTCACCTCCTTAGAGAAACCTCTCTCACCATTGACAGGTCGCTTCTGTCATCTCAACCTCAACTGCCATCTACTCCAACAACATCGGTGCCCCTGAAAAAATCTCACCTTGGTCCTCTGAATCCCTCCACGATCAGCCTCAACACCAACATCACCAGGCACACCAACATCACCAACAACAACACCAACCTTCTCCTCAATCACCTGATGCTGCACAGGACACAGGGCATCAGCACCTGACAACATTGCTGCCTGGCAGCAATGGCACCACCATGGCCAGATTTAGTTCACTTGACGCTATACACCCTGGCTGCCACATGATGCGCCAGGTTAACACCAACCCACACCATTCACCATAAAGCATTCCTACAATGACCAAGCCATTCCGTTCACACTCATCACCATTGTGGGGGATACGGTATGTCTCACCATTGTAGGGGGTGGCGGGTGTGGCGCGTGCGCCCAGTCAGTTATGCCCCTGACTGTTTGTGAGCGGTTCGAATCGCTCCCATGCCCCTGGGTTCTAGACACCGGACTTAGGTACAGGCAGCGATATAGAAAACTCGGGTAGACAGGTGGTTTGGATGCAAACAAAACCAAGATTTTATTGAACAGGAAAATCTTAATACAGTCTTAAAAAGAAATTAGCACTACAATATTATAGGCAAATACACTTATACAGGGAATGGGGAACACATGGCACATCGAGGGAAAACAACAATCTTAACAATCCCCTTATCCTTATCCCACCCCTATACCTAACTAGATTAAGCTATGAGGGGCCAGAATTTATGCTCACCAATCCAAGTTCAAAGTCAACTGTTGGAAAAGAAAACAGATTTTGAGGTTTTGCTCTCTGTCCTCTTAGGTACCCCGTCGCCACGTGGTCTTCAGAAGCGCGGTGCTGGAGCTGCTGCCGTGATACACCCTCTTCTCCTCAGCTATCGTTGTCGTCTTGCCCCGATGGGTTCTCCTCTTCTTCTCCCTCGGGTGGTCGGCGGCGGTAACGTTATATTTATCGGACAGTCACCAGTCGTTACCGTTTAGGCCTTATTGGCCATGCACCAAATGCCTGTGTATTCGTTGTGGCATGGAGACCTGCATTAACACTTTCTTCAAGATGCTTGCTGTTACCCTCAGGAACTTTCTCCCTCCCCTCAGGCGTCAGCTTATAACTAGGCGCTTGGGGGTTTAAATTACCGATATGGTTCTTGCTGCTGTACTCTGCCCTTATCGAGGTATTATCGTCTTCTTCATCTCGTCTCATCTGTCTGACTACACTACAAGTCCTGGGCTACCTGCTCGACTTCGTCTCGCCCCTTTTCGCGGCCTGGGCGTTCTGGATGGCTGTGGGCTTGGGCCTTGCTCCCCTTCCCAGCAGTTGGTATCTGCTCCGGGGAGAGAACCCGCCACGAGGCCAGGGCACGAGTACGAGCGGCAGCCCAAGAGGCCGGAGCCACGAGAGCAGGGTCAAAGGCTAAAGCAAGAGCGAGAACGCGGGCCAGAGCATGAGACTGCTACCTGGGGCCTTCGGTTATACTTTTTCAAAACCCTTATCTTCGCGCCAAATCTGGTTAGTCCTTTTGTCTTAATTCTGGCGGGCTAGTTTTCAATAAGGGTAGCAATCCATGTTAACTGTTTTTAGATGGCCAGTAATTGCATCTACCGGCCTGATAATAGACTTGTATTGTTCTGAAAGTTCTTGATGGGCTTGTCCAGCCTCGATGGCTGTGTTTAATCTGTTTTCGATTATGTATGCAGGCTGTTTGATGGTTTTAACTATGGGCCTCACTGAATTTAGAACTGACTCCAATTCGGTCTGACACATTATGCAAAGTTTTGTCAGGTAGAGTTCTCTTCACAGAAAACCTGCAGCCTTAGTTTCGATTACGCCCAAGCTGTCTGCTCTACAGAATCTACATTTGAATCCCACAGGCTTTCTGCCACGAGGCTCGGAAGCCATCTTGGGTACCCTTTAATTTTAAAATGTCCATTGCAGGGTCCCTTTTTATTAATAATAACCTTCTGGGAGATGTAGAAATTTTGCGATCTTACACCATTCACTCACTAAGACCCTTCCAAAGGTGAGCACAGATCTGTACAATAAGACAAGGGTGTTGCAAATAAAGATTTCAATGTTTGACACCACATTAACAGAAACTTCACATGAACATTGACTAAACCACCCAAGTGCCTACCCTTGTATGTTGTTAGTTGGTATGATTGGACTCAGATGAGGTTGAGTGTGAGGGGTGGTTGGTGAGATGGGGAAGTGATAATGTAGGTAGAGAGGCATGGGTGGAGGTGCAAGGCAAGTTGGTGTGAGTAAAGATGTGCAGGAGTAGGGTAGGGAAGGCAGAGTGATGGGGATGTGATGAGTGGCACAGCAGGATGAGGTTGAGTGTGGCTTTGCAGTAATGTTTTGTGATCTACTGAGATCATTGAAAGGTTTGTGCCGCTGCAGCCAGGTACTCCTGACCACATCCCTGCTTGTGTCCTCCTGTGCAATGTGCAACCAGGCTGCGTTGGTGTCCTGGGGAGGTCGCTTCCATGCTTGGAAGGGAAGAGAACCTCCCTGCATGCTGTGACTCCCTCCATAAGCAAAAATTTGGGGAAAAAATTATGGCCTAGAAATTCAGTGGGCTGCGCCACCCGTTAGCGCCCTAAGAGGGCACTTAGTGGGTTGTACACCACTGGCCACGCCTCCCGCTAAATTTAGCGGGACGCTAATGGCGGCGCTAGCCATTAGCGCTGCGCCGCTACCGATGACATCATCGGTGTGCGCAGAGCTCCGCTTCCACCCCGATCGCGAAATGTATAAGCGCCCCCTGCTTTAACACCGGTCGCAATTTGCGACCGGTTCAGGGGGGCCTACCTGCGGCGGTAGAGGCGCTGAGGTGCGGGGCGACCATTTTTTTTGCTGGCCGCCTGCCAGCACCTCTCCGCGCCGCCATCCCCGGCCTCCTGAGCCTCCCCCCCACCCTGCGGAGTGCCGGCTGTGTTCCAAGAGCCCGGCACTTCTCCTCGGTGCCGGGTTCTTTTGCCGGCACTCTCGCTCTTCGAGCACACTGCAGCAGGCCCCTCCCCTTTAAGAAGGGGAGGAAGGCCTGCAGTACCGCAGCGCGCCGTGCCGCAGCGCTTCAGTTGCAGCGCCCCAAGAGGGATGCGGGGCGCCTCGAGTAGCGCCGCGCTTCCCTCTGGGGCACTGAAAGTGAATTTGCGATGGGCGGCCGCGACTACTTCTGGGGTGGTACTTCCGGTGCCCTGGCAAGGCTGGCGCCCCAAATGGGGTGCCACTGAATTTCTAGGCCTATATGTTTTAACGGGGCTAAAAATAAACTTACCTTATTGGACAGGATTTTTAACGTATAAATGAGTGATAAAATGTTATTTTTCTATTTTTTAAAACTCTTATGCCGGTAAAAGCAGGTCTTATGCCTGTTTTACCAGGCGTAAGAATTTCACAGGCATTCAGCAGGCGGAAGTTGGGCAAATAGCGCAACTCTCCACCCGCATAGGCCCATCTCCCGGGGATGCGGAGGATCTGTCAAGAGGATGCTTGACTGATCGCCAGTTCCGGGTTTTCATGCATGCGTGTCGCATGCCTAAACCCGGAACTTACATGGCCCCTATGGGCACGTACTCACCTCGCACACACCCATGGGCGTCGCAAAATACGGCCCAAAGATTTTTGTGATGCTCTGCCACTTTCAAAGACTAACATAAGATCTTATGATGGCTAAGATACATCTAGTAGCTAAAGGCAATTAACAGATAGCGATTTCTGCCCATTTCCTGGGTTTCAAAGCAAGATTAGACAATCTTAAAGGCATGGGAGTTCAGACTCATTCACAAGAGTGATTTAAGATAGGAAGGCTGAATTAATATGGGGGTACAAAGATTAGAAAAGGACAAAAAACATTAACAGCTGCACAGCAGGAATTAGATGAGATAATCCCATTAACAAATGGAATAATACTGGTACCACCAACAAGATATTCTACTCATTGATGCTTATTACAGTGGAAATGAGTTGTGCAGCAGTGCAGTGGAAATGTGGCTCCTTCTTTTCCTTGAGTTTAAATCCAGGCCTGTTCTATTAGGAATGAGCATACAGAACAAAACTGTACATGATCCAATGCTCTCTGCTACAAAATGGCCAATGTCATAGAGCTCACAAGAATCTCTGGTGTGGAAAATGATATTTCCCGCCAGTACAATGGCATCAGTCTCTCCTGTGAGATGTCTTAGTGTATTACTTCTAATTTCCTCCTTCGTTCTGTTGATGAGAATCCTGAGTCCATTCCCTCTTATTACCTTTTCCAGCCTGTGAAAACTAAAACTAATTTTTTGAGCCTTTCTTCATAAGCATAAACTCCCATTCCTGGTATCATTCCTGGCCTTAGAGATCTATGGATTTATACAAAAGCAAAATACTGCGGATGCCGGAAATCTGAAATAAAACCAGAAAATGCTGGAAATACTCAGCAGGCCAGGCAGCATCTGTGGAGAGAGAAACAGAGTTAACGTTTCAGGTCGATGACTCTTCATCAGAACTGGAAAAAGCTGGAGATGGAACAGGTTTTTAAGCAAGTGCAGGGGCAGGGAAAGGGGGAGGGGAGGAAAGAACAAAAGGGAAGGTCTGTGATAGGATGGAAGGCAGGAGAGATTAAGAGACAAAAGGGATGATGGTGCAAGGCAAAAGGAGATGGTAATGGGACAAGTTAAGAAATAAAAGATGGCTCTAGATGAAGTGTAAATGGCACTGGCAGAATGCTTGACAGCTGCCATGTGAGAGAGAAAAAAAGTGAAAAAAATGATAGGGGCAGAGGTCATGGTCTGAAATTGTTGAACTCGATGTTGAGTCCAGAAGGCTGTAAAGTGCCTAATCGAAAGACGAGGTGCTGTTCCTCGAGCTTACGCTGAGCTTCGTTGGAACAGTGTAAGAGGCCGAGGACGGTGAGATCAGTGTGGGAGTGGAGCAGAGAATTAAAGTGACAGGCGACCGGAAGCTCGGGGTCACCCTTACGGACTGAATGGAGGTGTTCCGCAAAGCGGTCACCCAATCTGCGTTTGGTCTCCCCAGTATAGAGGAGATCGCATCGTGAGCAGCAAATACAGTATACTAAATTGAAAGAAGTACAAGTAAATCGCTAATGGATTTATACCTTTTGATCTCGCTGTTCTGCAACTCCATTAATGGGATTACCATTTAGGGCATATTTATTTTCCCTCTTCTTTTTCCTAGAACATGAGACATCTCTTTTCTCCTCACTGAACTGTATCACTATCTATCTGCCTACTCTACTAACCTAGGTCCTCGTTCAATCTCCACATTCTTTCTCGCAGTTTACCATTTAAGTATCATCAATAAACTTCAATATCTTTCCTCTTGTGTAGAGGGAGCTTTAGCTAAGTAAGAAAGTGAGAACTTGAATGTATATAGCACCTTTCCTGATCTCAGGACATCCCAAAACAAGTCGCTACCAAAGAAAAACATTTTTAATAGATGTATTCACTGCTGTTTTGTAGGTGAATTAAGAAATCAATATACACACTGCAAGGTCCCACAAACTGCAATGAGATGAATTAATCTGTTTTGCTGGTGTTGGTTGAGGGATTAATGTTGGCCAGAACACCAAGTGAACTTCCGAGTCTTCTTGCCTAAAATTCAAACCAATGCTATACTTAATCTGGGACTTCCTGATGCAAACACTGGGTAGAAAAGGTGGATGATTCCTTTATCAGCTCTGTTAATAGACACACTAACCTGCAGATCTTCAACTGGTCCATTAAAACAGTGGATAAAGTAATCTCACACCCACCTGTTAACCTTTCATATGCTAACGTTCCACAGCCTGAATTCATGCGACCCCCCTTCCCGAGTAATTGTTCGATACTAGTTCATTCCACACCTCGATAAACACAAACACTTTGAAAGAAATAGCCAATTTATTGTAACAATCATCATTGTTCTAACAGGGACCTTTCCACCTGAGGCTTGTGCTGCATGATTAACAAAAGAAATTAAAGTGAAGCAGGGGTTGTCACTTCTTTAATTTGATTAAGATTGCTGACTTTGAATTATTTCAAAGTCACGCATAGTAAGATTTCAAGAACTCCCAAATTAAGTCTGGCCTGAGCTGAATTTCCTCAGAGTGTGCTTATTGGTTTGATTTCCGTTACCCTGATTATACCAAGATTTGCACTTGTTAAAGTCCCAGTATAGACCTGGCAAATCAAAAGCTGCTCCAACTGCGTGACCAAAATGGTGGCTTGATCTTACTAGCGGACACATGCACATAGACAGCTGCAGATGGAGCAGACCAACTGATGTTGACAGATTGCTCTTTCTGCCATCAATACTGATACAAGAACTGTGATTACATTTCAACCTGCTCTCTTCAAGATGCTCGACAGTTTCTAGCATGACATTGCCCACAACCTAATACTAACATTGCCCCTGCTGCCCTTCATTCCTTTACAGGCTTCAATACAGTGCACAGAATCTGGTCAATCTTATACATAAACACACATATATATACATCAACGACGGCTCAGTATTTGCACTCTCGCCTCTGAGTCAGAATGTTGTGGGTTCATGCCCCACTCCAGAGCACAGAATCTGGGCTGACACTTCAATGCAGTGCGGAGGGAGTGCTGCACTGTCGGAGGTGCCATCTTTCGGATGAGACGTTAAAACAAGCCCCCGTTTGCTCTCTCAGGTGTATGTAAAAGATCCCATGGCACTATTCCGAAGAAAAGCAGGGGAGTTCTCCCTGCTGTTCTTTATATATATATTTTTTTACATATATATGCCACATAGTCCTATGAAAGATGCTGACAATGATCATTATGTTTCAGATATACCCATCAGCCTTGATCCCGGATAGCCCTAGCTGTCAAGGATAGACAATCCCAGTATGGATGGTTTAAGTTAATCAACCACAGATAGTCCCAGACTCCCCCCATTGGAGACACATACACTCAGCAGAGCTTTCACTCAGCAGATATTTTACTATCCTGTACAAAGGCAGCTAAAAACTCCTGTCCAATGGAGCTTTTAATTACGGTTGTTGACTTTAAATCACAGGATTATGGAAAGGTGATAATTTTCACAGGTGGATGTTTTACAATGAGACGCTTTAATTCATACCTATCAGCAAAGGCTAAAAAAAACTTTTAAACAATCTTTTCTGACAACAAGAGACTCAGTGTGACTGTTTGGTTTAATAAGATGGTTGCATATCAGCAATAAATTACAGTTTTATATTCATGCTACTGAATTAGGTTAGATATTAAAATGCTGACAGTTTTACTGCTGTTTCAATTTAACGTGTGGTAATTATATACTGTAGCTGATGCATTGAAATACAGAGTTACATTTCCTTAATGAAACCAGAACATTTCTTTTAATCGAAGTGACTTTCCCAATTTCTGGTGAATGTCTTTGCTGTCTTTCAAGCCTATTAACATATAGTAACAACACAAGCAGGAAAGCTGATGTTGCTCCTAAATAATAAGTTTTCACATCACAGCCTGCCAGCTGCCAAAGTCTTTATTAAAGGTTACAGCAGGGAAAGCTTCTTCAATATAATAGGGAACCCATTAAAAATTTAGGAGTTTTGAAGCATTGGACTGAACTGTCGAGATGAGGGAGCTCATTTAGAATCAGGCATCAGTTATGTTTCGGTCTAAATTGATTCAGTCCAAAGTACAGAGTGCAGCGTTTTTTTCTATCCTCTTCTTTTTGGTGAATTTGTGCTCATCAAGATGAAGGATGTTTGTGCTGGGGCCATGGAATACTTTGAGCATTAGGTATTACGACCAAATAATCCCTGATCAGCTATAACCTGGTTAGTGTGATGGTCCCTCTACTCTGCCCTAACAATATGGCTTAATCCCAATCTTGAAGCGCAACCCGGCTCCACCAGTGTGAAATTTTCCATTTTTCATAAACCTGCGATCTTTCTGAATCAGATTGTCATCTGAATGCCAATTAGGGGCAGTTTGTGTTGTGCTCCCATGTCTACTTGATACTCGGTTATGACTACCCAAACTCTTTTCACATATGCCCATTACAACCAACAGAGAGAGGAAACTTTCATTAAAGAAAGAATCAGGTAGCATCAAAGACTTCCAGTTTGAAAGAATGGTCATCCTGCCAATTAGCAGACTACAGAGGAACGATCAAACCTTGCTACCAGCTCTTCATATCAAGCCTGGGTCACGCTGGATTGTCTGGTTCGGGGAGAAGGTGGCCATAAACTGTGGCGACTGTGATGAATTTTGGGGTCTTCCACACATTGGTACAGTTCAGGTACTATGTAAACTCTCTTCATTCTTGATGGCAACAACAGGATCACACTGAAATTCCGCAGACTTTCTCCCACTGTTACTTCGATGGGAGACAAACGGATTCCCCAAGGAAATTCTAGCAGGAGACCAGGAAAACCCACATGGAAGTTCAAAGCTGCTATTTCCACAAGGTGTTAATCTTAGCTCAGTGGCAGCACTCATGCCGCTGAGTCAGAAGGCCGTGAGTTCAAACCCCACTCCAGAAACTTAAGTGCATAATCTCGGCTGACACTCCAGGATAGTGCTGAGGGAGTGCTACACTATCAGAGGTACCATCCTGCAGATGAGATGCTAAACCAAAGCCCCATCAACCCTCTCAGGTAGATGTTAAATATCCCTCAGAACTATTATGATAAGAGCAGGGACATACTCTTGGTGTCCTGGCCAACAATTATCCCTCAACCAACACCTAAAACAGGTGATCTGGTCATTTATCTCATTGCTGTTTGTGGGATCTTGTTGTGTGTTGTGTTTCCAACATTACAACAGTGACTACACTTCAAAAGCACTTCATTGGCTGTAAAGCGCTTTGGGACATCCTGGGGTTGAGGGTGGCACTATATACATGAAAGTTTCTTTTTCTAAACAGCCATGATTCTCATATGTTCTAAAATTTGAAACTTTGCATGTAACATGCCCAATATGCTTTTTTGTCCACTCTGAATGAGAGTAAACACCACTGTAGTATTCAGGCCAGACCTGATAATCAAATTTTTAATAGGAAATAAAATTATACAGAAGCAAAAGAACACAATAATTCAACAGGCATACAATGCTTGACTTATAAAATACCTTAAACTTTCCCGAGGACAATAATAAATCCGAATCTTTAGATTCATTTTGAGAATTTTTTTATTGAGTCTTTGATGAATGAGAGAGCTTCAGCTCTACAAAGAAAGAAAGATTTGCATTTATATAGTGGCTTTCACGATCTCAGGATGTCCCAAAGCACTTTACAGCCAAAAGCGTACTTTTGAAGTGTAGTCACTGTTGTAATGTAGGAAACGCAGCAGCCAATTTGTGCACAGCAAGCTCCCTCAAACAGCAATGTGATAATGACCAGATAATCTATCTTTTTAGTGGTGTTGATTGAGGGATAAATATTGTCCAGGGCACCAAGGATAACTCCCCTGCTTGTCTTCGAAATAGTGCCATGGGATCTTTTACATCCATCTTAGAGAGTAGTCCTTATCTCCTCTAAACACCTTCAGGAAAACCTACAAACTTGGATACTCATTCAATTCAATTTACTTGTAATGCACATTGTTAATGACTTTAAATTGCATAAGCTGAAGTCAAGCATTCACAAATACACTATCAGTCATCTTGCTAATATTTCTTCCATCTATCATCGGAGATGGGAGCACCGAGATCAAGAGACGACAGTTGAGGAATGTGACAATTCCACGCGCAACCTGGATTCAAGTTGCGGTCTGTGGGGGAAAAATTCAGTATTGCCCCATTTGGGGCGCCATTATCGGCCGTGCGCAAAGTTTAGCGCCTGGCGCTAATTATCGCCTCTGACGGCAAACTTGGCTTTTATCGCCCCTGGAGGTGATTGGAGCGCTAAATCAGGCGCTGCACACCTGTCTTAAGGCGCAAAGGCCGAGCATCGAGGCGCTACCTCAGAGCGCTGGTGAAGCAAGGAAGGGCAAATCAAAATGAACCTGCAAAGTCCAGCTTTGTACCCAAAACCCCTTCACACAGCGTTGAATCTCTCCAGAAGTCTCTCTCTCAGAATATCACCAACAAAATAAGGCAGGAAGCGGTCACCTTTAAATAGCGCACCCCCAGTCCCTTTCTGACTGCAAAATGCTCCCCTCAACCTGTCGTTGCTAGCGGCAGGCAGTAAAGCGGGGGCGCCACTCAATATCCGGTCCGGGGCGCTACTGGGGCGTTGCGCACTCGACTGACGTCACGATCTGCCGGCGCAGGAGATCGTGGCGGTAGTGTTTAGCGCCACCGCAAAATGTCTAGTTAATTTCGCGAGCGCCGCAAATATCGCTGTGCCCGGGCGCTAGTTGCTTTGCGCCCCATTAGCGCCCTCTTAAGGCGCTAACGGGAGGCACAAACAAACAACTGAATTTTTCCCCCTGTATCTTTACCTCAGCAGTGGCAATGGAATGCAACATAGCTGTCCTAAACTGCATAATGCATAAAAATTGTACTCATGGCAAAGCAAACTTAGGAGTAAATTTGGCAAAGGACACCATCTGTGAGTTTTCAGATAAATTCAGTGGAGTATTTTAGTGACTGGCTAAAGCCACATTCTACAATACCAATTCTAGTGCTTGTGCCAAAACCTCAATAAGCTTTAGAACTGCAATATGTTCAGACTTCAATTGCACAGAAATCATCCAATGCATGCCAAAGTTATTACCATAGTTTCTCACCAGTAGATCAAGTTTAAAGCACTGACATTCATTGCAACGCTTCTTCCATTCATTATCAGTGTCAGTACCAGTGACAGAATACTGCAAACTTTTAAATTGGTAAACTCGACCCCTTCAAGTGAAACCTCAATTTCCTTACACAATTTAGATGACAAACCTTAGAACCAGAGAGGAATTCCAATTTACACCCAATCTGCACAGTATCAGGGACAATTCTGAGTGTGCTGCGAACAGCCAGAACATGGTCACACTGCACACCTAGGCTACCTCAGAAATGGGGAAAACATAGTTCTGAAGATGTACTTAAAAGCACACGTGGAACATTGTGTAATGATATCAGCAAATAGTGATGGTATTTGCCTGTTTGATTATGATGCCTTACCAGCATATTTGCCTGTTTGATTATTTATGCCTTACCAGCAGAGGGCATGTGAGAGAGAGAGTTTAGTTTTAGTTTCGTTTTAGATGGATCTCTAACATGGTGTCTCCTGTAATGCTGTTAACTGAGTTGTAATACTTTAGATTAAAAGACATTCTCTTTCATGAATGTGTCGTCATTGAACCCACATAGAAGTCAATACATGGTGTCAGAAGTGGTTGAAAGAGATGAAGAGGAAAAATCTGAAGTTAGCAACTCGACGAGATAGTGGCAAGCAAGCTATCCAGCGAAATCAGCTCTCCACATATTAGCAAGCCAAAAGAGAACATCGTTACTTACCATTGGAGAATAGCTAACGAAGTGAAAAATGGAAGGTTTACACCCACCGGCGAAGCTTCAGTTGACAGGTAATGTGGCTGAAAGTTGGAGGAGGTTCAAACAACGTTTGGAGTTGTATTTAGCGGCAATCGGAGCTGACGAGAAAAGTGATAAAATAAAAGCGTCAGTGTTCTTACATGTCGTGGGTGATGAAGCGCTGGAGGTGTATAATAACTTCACATTCGCTGCTGAGGGAGACAAAATGAAGCTGGATAAAATAATGGAACAGTTTGAGGCCTACTGCATACCTAAACGCAACGTGACGTTTGAGAGGCACAGATTTTTCACATGTGTACAGAAAACGGGAGAGACTATTGATCAGTATGTGACTGAACTGAGAAACCGAAGCAAAACATGTGAATTTGGGGGACTGACAGACTCGCTGATAAAAGACAGACTGGTGTGTGGTATTCCAGATAATGGTCGAAGGGAAAGATTGCTAAGAGAGCAAGATCTAGACCTGGGAAAAGCCATAGCACTGTGTAGGGCTACAGAGACTGTGAAGTCGCAGGCAAAGGAGCTGTTCAGTGACAGTAGCTGCAACGTGGATGCAGTGAGTAAGAACGGACACAAACCGTTTAACAAAAAGAGCGCCAATGTGAAAAAAGAGGCGTGGCCAGCGAACAAAAATGAAAGGGGCAATCGAAAGTCATGTAGTCGATGTGGTACACAGCATCCACCAAATAAGTGTCCAGCATATGGTAAAACATGCAATAGTTGCAACAAAAACAACCATTATGCCCGTTGCTGCAAGAACCAAGCGCAACAAAGCAAGGTCCATGCAGCAGATGAAAGCGAGATAGAGGAGTTCTATGTAGATGTTGTGTCTGAAAACAAAAAAGAAAAAAGAGACTGGATGTTGTCACTAAAAGTGAATGACATACACATTCCATTTAAATTGGATACTGGAGCACAAGTTAATGTGATATCAGAGACTGATTTTAAGAAAATTAGACCCAGACCAAAGATACATGGAATAAAAGTGAAAGTGACAGGATACTCAGGTACTGATATACCAGTGAAAGGAAGATGCATTGTCAAAGTGACACACAAGGACAGAGAGCACACGCTAGCATTAATCGTGGTGCCAAAGGATGTGCAAGCCATACTAGGTTTAATAGCCTGTGAGAGACTGAACCTGGTAAAGAGAGTCCTCGTTGTGGAAAGCAAAGGAGAGACAGTCTATGATGAACTCATGAAAGAGTACAACGACCTATTTAAGGGTATAGGCTGCCTTCCAGGAGAACACACGATCAGAGTAGATAAAAGTATGCCAACGGTCATACATCCATGCAGAAAAGTTCCGTTTGCTCTTCAAAAGCAACTGAAGGCAGAGTTCGACAGGATGGAAAGCCTGAACATGATTCAGAAGATAGATGAGCCAACTGAGTGGGTGAGTTCCCTCGTCATTGTGGACAAAAAGAATGGAAAGCTCAGAATTTGCCTGGATCCAAGAGATCTAAACAGAGCAATAAAGAGAGAGCACTTCAAGCTTCCTACACATGAGGAAATCATGTCACAGTTTGCAAATGCAAAGTATTTCAGCAAGTTAGATGCATCATCAGGATTTTGGCAGATGAAACTGGACGAGGCAAGTTCAAGACTGTGCACGTTCAACAGTCCATTTGGCAGATACAGATTCCTAAGGTTACCATTTGGCATTGCCTCAGCTCCTGAAGTGTATCACAAAACTATCCATATGATCTATGAGCACCTGGAGGGAGTTGATACATCAATGGATGACATCATAGTATGGGGAACTACGAGAGCTGAGCATGACGAGAGACTGAAAAAAGTGCTGGAAGCAACAAGGAAAACAAGCCTGAAGTTGAATAGAGAGAAATGCCAGCTCGGGGTGACAGAACTGACATTCATGGGAGATATCCTTAGCGGTGAGGGCATCAGACCAGATCCCAGAAAGGTGTCCGCCATTGAGAATATGCCAAAGCCACAATGCAAAAAGGACGTGCAGAGGTTTAATGGAATGATCAACTACATGGGTAAATTCATATCCAACCTCTCAGAAAAGATGGCGCCACTGAGACGACTAACTGAAAAGAACATAGAATGGGAATGGAATCATGAGCATGAGAAGTCATGGAGCGATTTAAAGAAACTGCTCACAGAGGAACCTGTTCTGAGGTTTTATGACCCAGCGAGACCCATCAAGATATCATCAGATGCATCACAGAGTGGGCTCGGTGCCGTTCTTCTGCAAAAATATGACTACTGGCAACCTATTGCATATGCATTGCGCTCAATGACAGACGCGGAGACGCGATATGCTCAAATAGAAAAGGAGCTGCTCAGCATCACATACGCCTGTGAAAGATTTCACCAGTTTGTGGCAGGACAAGCAATCAGTGTAGAGACTGACCATAAGCCCTTGATTGCATTGTTCCAAAAGCCACTAAATAGCTGTCCGCTTAGAATACAAAGAATGATGATCAGGCTGCAACGCTATACACTGAATGTTGCGTACACACCGGGTAAGCTGATGTATACAGCAGACACGTTGTCCAGAGCTGTTGACCCAAGTGAGCCCGCAAACACCAAAATGGATGAAAAAGTGAACGCCTACATGGACATGATCACAAGTGCACTGCCCATAGCAGATGCAAAAATGGAGCTCATAAAGACTGAGACAAACAAAGATGAAACACTGAGACGACTGAGGAAAAGCATCTTGGATGGATGGCCCAACATGAAGCAAGACTGCTCACCTGACATGGCAGAGTACTGGAACTGCAGGGTGGAACTATCAGTGATTGAAGACATCATCTACAAAGGAAGTAAAATAGTTATCCCAAAGAGTCTGAGAAAAGAGATGCTAAAAAGGATCCATGGAGGACATCTGGGAATCGAAAAGTGTAAGAAAAGAGCACGAGAGGTGATGTACTGGCCACGAATCAACCAAGATGTGACAAATGAGGTGTCAAACTGCACAATATGCCTGAAATATCGAGCAAGCAATCCGGTAGAACCACTAAAGCCACACCCAGCGCCAGACAGACCTTACCAGAAGGTAGGCGCTGACCTATTCATATGTCAAGGGAAGGACTATCTTGTAGTCACAGACTATTACTCCCTGTATCCAGAGGTTTGTAGACTGTACACCACCACTGCAGATGCTGTGATAACATGTATGAAAGCCATATTCTCCAGACATGGCGTGGCAAGCGAGGTCTTCACAGACAACGGACCCCAGTTTTACAATGCAAGTTTACGACACTTTGCCAAAGAGTGGGACTTTGTCCACACAATGTCAAGTCCTCACTTTCCACAGTCCAATGGACTAGTGGAAAAATCGGTCCAGACAGTGAAAAGACTGATGTACAAGGCAAAAGACAGTGGAACTGACTTCTACCAGAGCATGCTTGTATACCGCACAATGCCGCTCGAGTGTGGTAAGTCACCAGCCCAACTCCTTATGGGACATCGGCTAAGGTCAAACCTACCCATCCCGGAGAACCTCCTGAAAACAAAAGAGGGGGAGAAAGTGAGGAAGTTCAAAGAACAACAGAAAGAAAAGCAAAAGTACTACTATGACAGAGGAACACAAAACCTACCTGAACTCCACACTGGTGACCAAGTAAGGTTCAAAGACAAAACAAACATATGGACTCAGAAGGGAACTGTCCTGAGTGAAGTTCAACCAAGATCATACACCATTCAGACAGATGAGGGTGCTGTTCTGTGAAGAAATTGTCGGGATCTTCTCATGGGACCAGCCACAGCAAGTCAAAAGACTGATACTGTTGAACAACCTGATCACACAGCTGAGAAACCATCATCTGAGGCAACAACTCAGATTCAAGGACAATCAATCAGAAAATCCTCAAGACGCGTGAAGCCTCCTGAGAGACTCATTGAGCAAATTTAAGGACTCTTGTTATAGAAGGAAGTAATGTTATCTTATTCTTTCTTCAAGTTCTAGTTTATTTACATATTTCATGTGAACACACAAAGCAAGGTTATAAAACCTTGATAATGATAATGATAATGTAAGTTCATTAAGTGTTACAGTTAAAATGCAGAGTAATACAAAGGAAACATGTTGTTAGATAAAAGTAAAATACTTTTGTTTTAAGAAAGGGAGAAGTAATGATATCAGCAAATAGTGATGGTATTTGCCTGTTTGATTATGATGCTTTACCAGCATATTTGCCTGTTTGATTATTTATGCCTTACCAGCAGAGGGCATGTGAGAGAGAGAGTTTAGTTTTAGTTTCGTTTTAGATGGATCTCTAACATGGTGTCTCCTGTAATGCTGTTAACTGAGTTGTAATACTTTAGATTAAAAGACATTGGCCTAGAAATTCAGTTGCGTTCGCCAGCCGTTAACGCCATAAGAGGGGTATATTTCCAGCGCTAGGCACTTAGCGCCCGGGCGCAGACCGATCTGCGCCTACGCCCAAATTCAGTTGACGTTTAGCGCCGGCGCAAAGTGTTTGCGCCCGCTCAGCTGCGCGCGCAGCTTATGATGTCATTTCGTCGTGCAACGCTGTTTGTGCACCCCAAACCGGAAATTCAGTGGCGCCCGCCCAATGTGGGCGTGGCGCTGTTAAGAACTGTGAAGTGGAACGCAACAGAGGCCCTGTGGGCCTCGGGGAGCGCTAATTAAAGGGCACTTACACTGACCTATAAAGCCCATCCATTTTGCTGCAATGACTTTACTGCTTTGGATTTCTGGACAGAGACCAAGGAACAGAGCTTACTGATTTGGGACAACATAGGAGAGGTATTTTTGGCTTCTGGCCAGTGCTTTGACATTTGATTCATTGTGATTTATCTGTTCTCAACTTTATTATGGGGGCTGTATGGGGGGCCAACCCTCAGTTGCAGCATTATGTGCAAAGGGCTCGGAGACGCTGTGAGAGAGGGCCAGCCATGCCTAGACGCAGAGGGGCCATCAGGCGTCGGCAACGTAGGCCTTACCCACTCAGGCAATACCGGCAGCAGGTGTCCTATCTCACCATGACTGCGGCGCATTGTGTGAAGAGGCTGCGCTTCAGAAGGGAGGTGGTTGCAGAGATCTGCCAGCTGCTTCACACAGATCTGCGTCCACAGCTGATGTGCAGGACGTCTCTCTCGGTGGAAGTGAAGGTCACGGTGGCTCTGAACTTTTATGCAAGCGGCTCCTTCCAAGCCGCTGCTGCGGACATAGCGAACATCTCCCAGTTCGCCGCGCATCGCTGCATCCGGCAGGTCACCGATGCACTTTACGCGAGGAGACACCAATTCATCTCCTTCCCCATGACCCGACAGAGGCAGGAGCAGCGTGCAGTCGGATTTGGCAGGATCGCGGGCTTCCCCATGGTGCAGGGCGCCATTGACTGCACGCATGTGGCTATGCGGGCACCTATCCACAATGCCGAGGATTACCGCAACCGGAAGGGCTACCATTCCCTAAATGTACAGCTGGTGTGTGACCACAGGCAGCGCATCCTAGCTGTCAATGCCCGCTTCCCAGGAAGCAGCCACGATGCATTTATCCTGCGCCAGACTACTGTGGCTGACATGTTCGAGGCACAGCCTCCACCAAGGGGATGGCTTATCGGGGACAAGGGCTACCCTTTGTGTACATGGCTCATGACCCCGCTCCGCGCGCCCAGGACCCCAGCGGAGGAGGCATTCAACGAAAGCCATCAAGCCACAAGGAACATCATCGAGCAAATGATAGGCGTCCTCAAGCAATGGTTCCGCTGCCTGGATCGTTCCGGAGGACCTCTTCAGTATTCGCCGGATAGAGTCTCCCAGTTCGTCGTCGTGTGCTGCATGCTGCACAACCTGGCTATCCGCAGGACTCAGGCACTGCCACCTGGCATTGCACCACCACCTCAGGAGGACGAGCAGGAGGAGGAGGAGGAGGAGGACCAGCCCAGGAGGGAGCGACAAGGGCCAAGGGCCGTCCGCCGGGGGCTTATTGATCGACACTTCTAGGCCCCCTGTCAGGGAATGGCCTGTGGCAATGAACGCACCTGAGGCAGCCGCTCCGCAAGCCCTCAGCCGGTTAACGCAACAACCACTTCAAACATGACACCTGGACATGCTGAATAAATCAAAAGCTTTATTTCACAAACTCAGGGCCCTTCCCACATGAAACAGAAAAACAGACAAGACCCCCAAAAAACAGTCAAAAACATCTGTCACTCCCAAAACCTGGGGAGGACTAACAAAACTTGCCCATCCAAAAGGCCTTCAACAGCGGCCTTATAAAAATAAGCCCCCCCCACAACAGAGACACCCCCATGAAAACAAAAAATGCCTTGATCCTCGGCCTTAACAAAATAATGCCCCCCACAACACAAGCCCCCCAATATAAAAGAAACCGCTCTCACAACACTCTAATGGGTGTGCCGAGAGGGCGAGTCCTTAGACAGGCTTCTCCGGCCCCTGGCCGACCTGCTGCTCCGCCTCAACCTGGGCCCTGCGGGTGTGGCGAGGCTGGGGGAAGGCTCATGAGGGCCACAAAGCGTGTCGGCAGATGCCCTTGGGGGTCGGCCTAGACGAGGCCTGGCCCGGGAGGGGCCGGCTGCTGACTGCTGTGGCTGGGCAGCATCAGTCTTAGCAGCAGCTCGTCGCACCTTGGCTGGGGGAGTGGCAGTGTCGGCAGCACCATTGGGGGCAAGCTGGCTGATGGCAGGTGCGCGCTGCTCGCCAGAGACACTGGCACTCGGCCGGGCTGGCAGTGTAGCAAGCGCAGCAATCTGGGGGAGGCCAGACCGCTGTGCTGCAGCAGGGCGGCGGGTGCCATGGCGATGCCTCCATGCCACAGCGAGTGTGGCAGAAGTGAGTGCCCGAACTGCCCTGGTATGTGCCCGCATCAGCTGTGCCAGTGTCTGGACGGCACCACTCATCTCGCGAGTCGCGTCCTGCGCTGCCGCCAGTTGCTGCACACCCGCGTCCTGCGCTGCCGCGAGTTGCTGCACACCCCTGTCGTGTGCTGCGGCCAGTTGCTCGACACCCCTGTCGTGCGCTGCCGTGAGTTGTTCGAACCCCCTGGCCTGTGATTCCCCGAAAGCCACAACACTCTGAGCCAGGGACTCAATGGCGTGAGGCATCTGTTCGACCACCCCCATGAACTCCTGGTGGCACCGCTCAGACGCCGCCGACATCTCATCGAGGACGCGCACCTCCTGGGCGAGGACCGTGTCCGGACTGGAGGGCGGACTCTCCCTCCGGGGAGAAGGCCGCCGAGCTGGCCGACCCTTCCCGCGTGCGTCGACCCCACTTGGGCCAGGTTCTGCCCTCCCCACCAACACCTCCCCCCTCTGGGCAGAAGGCCGGCGTGCTGCCGGAGCCTTCCCGCGTGCGTCCACCCTACTGGGACCAGCTTCGGCCCTCCCCTCCAGCACCTCCCCTTGGCTCTCCTGCAGGCCAGACGTCTCCCCTCCATTGCCATCCCCTGGCGCGGAGGAGGGTTCCCCCGATGTGCCGCTTTCCTCCTGTTTTTCGGTGTCCTCCTCCTCCAAGGGCCTGGCTCTCTGCGCTTCAGGGACCACCTCCTCCTCACCAGCTGAAAGCAGGAAGGCACAAGAGTAACTTTAGAGTGAGGACAGGCCGTCAGCGAGGGCGGCCTGAGTGGTGCATTATGCGCATTTGTCGGTCAGTGGGAAAGGATGTAGATCTGAAGCGCGAGGGCAACGAGAGAGGTGCAACCGGTCATGTCCTTACCAGTGGGTCCCAGTACAGGGTCCGCCTCGCCGATCGCGACAGGGCCAGTCACCCGGCCACGTATGAGTCGTGCCACGCTCTCCTCCAGATCAGTGAGCGCCTGGTACTCAGGACGGCCTCCACCAGTGACAGCCTGGCTCCTTACATTGCTCGCCAGCTTGGCCTGCAAGAGAAAGGACGGCCTCTAAGTACAGTGTGGTGCCCTGCCGCTGTGTGCACTGCCTCCCATGGTCGAATAGCTTGGCCAGTGTGGTGCCCTGTTGCTGGGTGCACTGCCTCCCATGGTCGAATAGCTTGGCCAGTGTGGTGCCCTGTTGCTGGGTGCACTGCCTCCCATGGTCGAATAGCTTGGCCAGTGTGGTGCCCTGTTGCTGGGTGCACTGCCTCCCATGGTCGAATAGCTTGGCCAGTGTGTTAAGTGCAGAAAGTGCTATTGATGAACATGCAAGTGCCATTGCTGCGGGAGGAGGGCTGCCCATTAGGCCTTTGAGGTCCCTTTGCCCATAATGTGAGGTGCACATGCAAGGATGAGGGGGACACTGGAAAGGGTACTCACCTTCACCATCCGAGTGAGGTCGTTGTACTTCTTGCGGCATTGGTCCGCACTCCTGGGGACATCACAGGTGGATGACACCCTGCAGGCGATTTTGCCCCAGGCTCTCCTGTACTGGCTCCTGGGAGCCTTCCTGCCACTGTCCGGGCACAGGATCTCTCTTCTCTTCTCCACACCATGAATGAGCACACTCAGAGCATGCTCTGAAAAGCGCTGCGCTCGCTCACGGGCCCTCTCCATTGCTCCAGGCGCTATTTTGACACACCAGTAGTGCTGAGGCCTAGCTGCAGGGCTCCAGTATGCAGGGCGTGGCAGCAGTCAAAGTTGACCCTTCCCCCTTTAAGAGCTGGCCGGCGTCAGGGTGTCTGCTGTCAATCAAAACATGACCGCACCTGCGCTGCGCCCGGCTTTGGCGTTATTAGGCCGATCGCCGGCTTAGCGCCGGAACACAGCATTTCAACGCCAGTTTCAGCGCTCGGCCAAACTTAGGGCCAACTCTACTGAATTTCGGCGATGTGGCCTACACTTTCCGGCGGGCGCTAACTTTAGCGAGCGCCCGACTTTAGCGCCCCAAAAGTGCCCAAACTGAATTTCTAGGCCATTCTGTTTCATGAATGTGTCGGCATTGAACCCACATAGAAGTCAATACACATTGCTCAACAACCTCTGATTATTGTTGAAATTTCTGACCTTTGAGAAGATGTTGATGGAATAACCGGATCACCTGTGCTCTTTTCCAACCCTGAAGTTTATAAAGTGAGCTCTGCAGGATGTGACACTTTTACTGTACGCTTGGCCTTGGGGCGATGTGCAACATTGGAGTAACTGAGGGAGTAGAGTTTAAGGGGCATATTTGTCTCTGTTCAACTAGGCGGGAAGGTGGAATTTTGCAGGTCTTTCGGAGAAAGCAGACAGTATTAAAATCTTTATTACGTACCTTATTTAGTAATTTAAAAGATGTCAGCTACAAGCAAATATTCTTCTTTAATTTTCTGTTGAAAGTGCCCTTTCACTGCAGTCAAATTTTAAAACTCGTCAAAATGTTTGAAGAAATAGAAATGAGCTGAGAATAAAGTACAGATAAACAACTCTGGAGCACCTTTAGTGATGACAGATTTCTTTTCTTATATTAGGAGCCACAATTGCAAAAAAAGTTAATTTCACACCCAAGGTTACATCTAGTTTCACTTTACACGCACCGGGATTGCTGCCTTCAATGAAAACCCATTATAGCAATCTGTGATTGTGGTGTACTGCAAAGGCTTATGCCTCTGAAAGTTTTATAAGTCATTTTCAAAGACTTGATGAGATAAATTGCAATGCAGCCGTGTGTAACCACTTATAAATTCAAGACAATGATAGAAATCTTTCTCCTCAATGTACTCATCAAGGCGAGGCGCAAGAGTGTTGGAAAGTGATACGTATTTACATTCTGTATGAGGGACAGGAGCAAGAACTTTCCCGACTGTAAGGCACAGGTCAAATTCAGGGCATGGCACTCCTTGCACTGTGCTGATAATCTGGCCTCCTTTCTTCTGTACTCCGAAGAGTTCCTCTCCCGCAGCATTGCTGAGGTACCTGCTCCGCTCGGCTTTTCAGCTGAGCCATGCCGAGCAGGACTGTCGTATGAGGAGAGATTGGGTCGACTAGGCCTGTATTCACTAGAGTTTAGAAGAATGAGGGGGGATCTCATTGAAACGTATAAAATTCTGACGGGCTAGACAGAATGGATGCTGGGAGGATGTTTCCCCTGGCTGGGGGGGGGGGGGTCGAGAACGAGGGGTCACAGTCTCAGAATACAGGGTAGGACATTTAGGACTGAGATGAGGAGAAATTTCTTCACTCAGAGGGTGGTGAACCTGTGGAATTCTCTCACAGAAGGCTGTGGAGGCCAAGTCACTGAATATATTTAAGAAGGAGATAGATAGATTTCTAGACACAAAAGGCATCAAGGGATATGGGGAGAGAGCAGGAATATGGTATTGAGATAGAGGATCAGCCATGATCATATTGAATGGCGGAGCAGGCTCGAAGGGCCAGATGGCCTACTCCTGCTCCTCTGTTGCTATGTTTCTATGTGCTGAGCAGAGGTATCATCATCTCTCCACAAGGGGATGGGAAACTCAAACAGGAAATGGAATCAGGTCAGAATGGTTTCTGGTACCTCTTGATAGCCAGCTTCATGGGGCACTAGTGCCAACCTAAGTAGGTTGTTTGACCAATCTCTTAGTTGCAGGCTTGACATCAGATGGATGAAAGGGATAAAAATATGAAAATAGTGGTTGGAATTTACCAAAGCACTCCCATCAAGTAAAGTTAACGGAGAAGCAGTTCCACTTTCTTAAACTAGTAGTTGCTTTAAATGCGACTACTTACCGATGAAGCATTCAGCTTTGATATTAGTTGGAAGTAATGACAATTCTTTTCCTGTATCCCAGCATAGTCATTTCCAATAATATGAACTTAATATCATACTTTCTGGCAGTGTTGTGCCAGAAGACAATTTATTTATAATATTATAGAGATAAAAATTAAAACTCTAAATGCTGAAATACATAATGTTATGTAATACAGGTATAGGCCTGGAATTTACGTGGCCTATGACTGCGTATGCCGTAGTAAGTGGTGTCAGTGGTCCCGCGAGTTCCTCATCTCCGCGTGCAACACGCATGTGCAAAAACCCAGAACATGAGATTTGTCAAGTTTCTCCTGTAAATCTGCTGTAAATTCACTTTCGTTGGCACACTACTGCCCAGCAAATACCCACAAAACCCTTACGCCTGGTAAAAGCAGGCATAAGGCCTTCTTTTACCAGCGTAAGGGTTAAATTAAATGTTAAAATAAAATGTTTTAAATGATTATAACATTCACTTACATTTAAAATTAGTTTAGATCAATTTTGTCTGGGTTAAAAATGTTTACATTTATTTTTTTTTAAATTACATTTTTATTTTAACTGTTTAATTAAATGGTATTTTAATTATTTATTTTTTCAGTGGTGTGAAATAACATTTATTAGGTGATTTCTTTTATGCTTATGGGGATTCCGTATGTAAATGTCATTGGTTGAGCTGGCCCATGTGATCCCAGGAACGCCTGCGCCCCTGGGATCCGTGGGACTTTATGCAGGCGTACGCCTGCAGGCCTAGGACTGTAAGAGTCCGAAGCTCCGGAGACACAAGGTAAGTACGGTGTTTTCTTGCGCTTTGGAAACGTACATGGCCGGCAAGCCTCCGACCGCAATTTCCAGACCAATATTATTTAATAATTTTATATTAACAGGGTGACACCTTCGACCAGCACACTGTCCTTTCAGTTGGGATTATATCCATTCCAGACTGATTAGGTGAAAGTCTTCTGTCCATTGGCTGTAATAGTTTAACGTGAAATGTGTTTGGGCAGTCTCAATTCCAATTGCTGGTTAACCTCAGCCCACAATACAAAACTGCCTACATTCCACAGATTGGTGGCCACAGTCAAAAAGGCCACAAACATGGATGATGCGGGAAATTGCAGAATTTGCAATGGTGATGCTTTACTGAGGCTGGGTTAAGATACATGATTAAAAGCTCCTCTGATAGGTCAGCAAGTGAGTAGCTAAGCCATACAAACTGGAAAGGATCCAGGTTCGATCCCTGGCCTTGCTGAGTTAGCTGAGCTCACTCATGGTACTGTTAGGAGGACTACAATGGGCCTTAGCCCGCCTGGATTGGGGTTGGATAACAGCCAGGATTCTCCAGGATTCTCCATCCTGATAGCTACCCAGGAACCATTGCTGGAAGTGCATGGACAATGGGTCAGGACAGCATGGGACTCAGTTGTAATACCTCCTGTGGAAATTGCTTGCCGATACTCACTTTCCAGGCTCATACATGAATACTGGTCATCTAGGCGCGATACTACAGGTGACCAAGGGATCACATCCAAGCAAGGAGTGAATGCCGTAGCTTAGAAGAGGGAGAAAAAGTAAAATAATTATTGTTCGGGCAATGTAATGAGCTTTACACTGCATCTGAGCATGGTATACCTGTCACCGGACTACTTGATGCTGGCACTAAAATGGATAATTGTTGAAGACAAAAAAAAATTATAAATTATAAATAAGATTGTCCCATGATGCCAGGTAAGTATGTCATGATTTTAATTATTATCCTTTTATATCAGTCATACGCCCTTCATCATCTCAGAGCAGCCACTGCGATATACCAAGAAAAGCCTAAAAATCAGGGGTGGGATAGTCCTGTAGGGCAGAATTCCACCGCAGGTTTAGTGGGACAGGACTCCCACCAGGCACATGGCTGTTCAATTGTCATTCCAAACTTGGCCCACTGAACCCACACTGAAGACACAAGCAGAATCCCAATAAAATACTTATGCAACACACTTAATTTGAATTTACGCAGGATGGAGCCACCAGTCTTCATTTTTCATCTAACAATATATCCTCGACAAGCCACAACAAGAATTTTCTGACTTGGAAAATTTTTCAGGTTTGTTCATAAAGGCATGAATAAGAAGAAAACATTACACAGAATTAGAAATGTGAAAATCTTACTTGCTATCCACAGGTTAGGTCAGTGATTCTTGGAAGCTTTGTGCTTAATTTTTTTGGTTTTGTGGTTATTCCCCAGACTTGAAATGATAGCTCTAGCTACAAATTCCCAAATTCTCCAATTTTGGCCTCTTGCACATCCCCGATTTTCATCGCACCATCACTGGCGGCCGTGCCTCCAGCTGCCTGGGCCCTAAGCTCTGGAATTCTCTCCATAAAACCTCTCTACCTCTCTCTCCTCCTTTAAGGTCTCCTTAAAACCTACCTCTTCGACCAAGCTTTTGGTCACCGGTCCTAATATCTCCTTATGTGGCTCGGTCTCAAATGTTGTTTGAATACGCTCCTGTGAAGCACCTTGGGACATTTTACTCTGTTAAAGGTGCTATATAAATGCTTCGGTGAGCAGGCTATTGTTGTTGAGTGCATTCTAACATTTCAGATACAAAAGCATTAGGTGTTAATCTTCCACTTTTTCTCGTAAAATGGTTTAATTAGTGTGACATATTTATTCCTGGTGTTTTAGAGCATCACTGTGCCGAAATGAGGACATTTAGTACAAACTTAGAATGACGGCAGTAAGCGTGTGTCGCCCACACAGTGGTGTTTAAAACAGCAGTTGGGGGTGGTAAGCTGGGAAAAGCACTAAATATTGAAAGTGCCTCAGTAATTGATACAAAAAGCAATATATCTGCTTTGATAAGAATAGTAGTGAAGGTGGGACCATTTGCAATGATCTTTCATATTTATGACTCCATTACTTTATTAGGCTGTCTTACTTGATTGACAGAAACAGCACTTCCCAATATTTTGCGAGAGACATTAGTTACTAAACTACCACTTAGTCAAGTCACATGGTGAGAGTTTAGGTCATTTAAATTCAGTTAAACTGAGTGTATTATACGTGTTTTCTTTGAATGTAAGGAAATGGAAGGTGTCGTCAACAGTGCTATCAAGCGGCACTTACTCACCAATAACGTGCTCACCAATGCTCAGTTTGGGCTCTGCCATACACCACTCTGCTCCAGACCTCATTACAACCTTGCTCCAAACAAGGACAAAAGAGCTGAATTCTAGAGGTGAGGTGAGAGTGACTGCCCTTGACATCAAGGCAGCATTTGACCAAGTGTGGCATCAAGGAACCCTAGTAAAATTGAAGTCAATGGGAATCAGGGGGGGAAACTCTCCACTGGCTGGAGTCATACCTAGCACAAAGGAAGATTGTTGTGGTTGTTGGAGGTCAATCATCTCAGCCCCAGGACATCACTGCAGGAGTTTTTCAGGGCAGTGTCCTAGGCCCAACCATCTTCATCTGCTTCACCAAAGACCTTCCCTCCATCATAAGATTAGAAGTGGGGATGTTCGCTGATGATTGCACAGTGTTCAGTTCCATTTGCAACTCCTCAGATAATGAAGCATTACGTGCCTGCATGCAGCAGGTCCTGGACAACATTCAGGCTTGGGCTGATAAGTGGCAAGTAACATTTGCACCACACAAGTCTCAGGTAATGACTATCGCCAGCAAGAGAGAGTCTAACTACCGTCCCTTGACATTCAACGGGATTAACATTGCCAAATCCCTTATCATCAATATACCGGCGGTCATCACTGACTGGAAACTTAACTGGACCAGCCACCTAAATACTGTGGCTACAGGAGCAGGTCAAAAGCTGGGCATTCTGCGGCGAGCGTCTCACCTCCTGACTCCCCAAAGCCTCTCCACTATCTACAAGGCACAAGTCAGGAGTGTGATGGAATACTCTCCACTTGCCTGGATGAGTGCAGCTCCAACAACACTCAAGCAGCTCAACGCCATCCAGGAAAAAGCAGCTCACTTGATTGGCACCACATCCGCCACCTTAAACATTCACTCCCTCCACCACTGGCGTACCGTGGCTGCAGTGTGTACCATCTACAAGATGCACTGCAGCAACTCGCCAAGGCTTCTTCAACAGCACCTCCCAAACACACGGCCTCGACCACCTAGAAGGACAAGGGTAGCAGGCACACGGGAACACCACCACCTCCAAGTTCTCCTCCAAGTCATATACTATCCTGACCTGGAAATATATCGCCGTTCTTTCATCGTCGCTGGGTCAAAATCCTGGAACTCCCTCCCTAACAGCACTGTGGGAGAACCTTCACTACAAGGACTGCAGCGGTTCAAGAAGGCGCTCACCACCACCTTCTCAAGGGCAAATAGGGAAGGGCAATAAATGCTGGCCTTGCCAGTGATGCCCACATTCCAGACTGATTAGATGAAAGTCTTCTGTCCATTGGCTGTAATAGTTTAACATGAAATGTGTTTGGGCAGTCTCAATTGCAATTCCTGGTTAATCTCAGACCACAACAGCGGCGGTGGCGGACCTGAGTGGAGCGAGGCAGCTGCGGCGATTTAAAGAGCGGGAGAGGCACAGGTAGGCTTACCAATCTCCGAGCTCAGCGGGAGGGAGAGAGAGAAGTAAAAAGTAATCGAAGTGTGATGTCACCAGAAAGCAGGTAAGTGATTGGTTGGTGAGTATTTCTCTCTTTCTCCTTTTTTCTAAACTTAAATTTTGTGGTTTATAGGGTGTCTGTGGTGTAGCGGGGACTGCTGGTAAACCAGGGCCCTTAAGTATATCATTTAATTGTAGTGTAATTGGTGGGATTGATTTGATTTAATTTAATTTGAATTAATTAAAGGGTAAGTCATGGCAGGAGAGCTCGGCCCTGTGGTATGCTCCTCCTGCGCTATGTGGGAAATCAGGGACACTTCCTGTATCCCTGACGACCATGTGTGCAGGAAGTGTATCCAGCTGCAGCTACTTACAGACCGCATTGCGGCGCTGGAGCTGTGAGTGGATACATACTGGAGCATTCGCGATGCTGAGGAGGTCGTGGATAACACGTTTAGGGAGTTGGTCACACTGCAGGTAAAGGCTGCACAGGCAGGAAGAGAATGGGTGACCACCAGGCAGAGTAGTAGGTGCAGGCAGGTAGTGCAGGGGTCCCCTGTGGCCATCCCCCTCTCAAACAGATATACTGCTTTGGATATTGGTGAGGGAGATGGCTTATCAGAGGAAGGCAGCAGCAGCCAACTTCCTGGCACCGTGTGTGGTTCTGCTGCACAGGACGGGAGGAAAAAGAGTGGGAGAGCTATAGTAATAGGGGATTCTATTGTAAGGGGAATAGATAGGCGTTTCTTCGGCCGCAAACGAGACTCCAGGATGGTATGTTGCCTCCCTGGTGCAAGGGTCAAGGATGTCTCAGAACGGCTGCAGAACATTTTGGAAGGGGAGGGTGAACAGCCAGTTGTCGTGGTGCATATAGGTACCAACGATATAGGTAAAAAATGGGATGAGGTCCAAAAAGCTGAATATAGGGAGTTAGGAGGTAAATTAAAAAATAGGACCTCAAGGGTAGTAATCTCAGGATTGCTACCAGTGCCACGTGCTAGTCAAAGTAGAAATAGAAGGAAATTTCAGATGAATATGTGGCTAGAGGAATGGTGCAAGGGGGAGGGATTCAAATTCCTGGGACATTGGAACCGGTTCTGCGGGAGGTGAGACCAGTACAGACCGGACGGTTTGCACCTGGGCAGGACCGGGACCGATGTCCTAGGGGGAGTGTTTGCTAGTGCTCTGGGGGAGGATTTAAACTAAATAATAATAATAATAATAATCAACTTTATTGTCATTGTTAGTGCACAAGTGCAGTACAACGAAATGTGGTCTTGCAGCTCCCGAGAGTGTACATTTGGATTAAGACAATTAACATTTGGCTTGTAATACATAAACATAAACATAATAAAGTGCATTGGCAGATGTGCAGGCTTTAGAGTTTATTTGTAGCGTTCAGTAGGATGACAGCCCTGGGAAAGAAGCTGTTCCTAAATCTGGTCGTTCGGGTGCGAATGCATCTGTAGCGTCTCCCAGATGGCAGGGGGGCGAACAAACTGTGGCTGGGGTGGGTAGGGTCTTTGATGATGGTCAGTGACCTCCGTAAACAGCGTTTCTGGTAGATGTTCTCTATGGTCGGTAGCCGGGTACCGGTAATGCGTTGGGCAGTTTTGACTACCCGGTCATAGGAGCTACAGCTGCCATACCACACTGTGATACAGTTCGTCAGGATGCTCTCTATTCTGCAGCGGTAAAAGTTAGAGAGGATCAGGGGTGACAGGTTACATCCCTTCAGCCTCCTTAGGAAATATAGGCGCTGCTGGGCCTTCTTTACCAAAGAGGAGGTATTGAGGGACCAGGAGAGGTCTTCCGTGATGTGGACTCCGAGGAACTTAAAGCTGTCCACCCTTTCCACCACAGCCCCATGGATGTGAATGGGGGTGTGGCGTTGGGAACCTGAGCAGGGAGACAGAGGAAAGGGAAACAAGGATAGAAGCAAAAGAAAGGAAGGAGAAAAACAAAGGTTGCAGTCAGAGAAATCAAGGGTTTAAATCAAACATGGCCACAGTAAATAATAATTCTAAAAGGTGTAAGAGTGTTAAAAAAACAAGCCTGAAGGCCTTGTGTCTTAATGCGAGGAGCATTCGTAATACGGTGGATGAATTAGCTGCACAAATAGAGGTAAACGGATATGATATGATTGGGATTACGGAAACATGGCTCCAGGGTGACCAAGGCTGGGAACTCAACATCCAGGGGTATTCAATATTCAGGAAAGATAGGCAAAAAGGAAAGCGAGGCGGAATAGCATTGCTGGTTAAAGAGGGGATTAAAACAATTGAAAGGAAGGATATTAGCTCTGATCATGTGGAATCTGTATGGGTAGAACTGAGAAATACCAAGGGGCAGAAAACGTTAGTGGAAGTGGTATACAGACCTCCAAACAGCAATGCGGAGGTTGGGGATGGCATTAAACGGGAAATTAGAGATGTGTGCAATAAGGACACAGCAGCTATCATGGGTGACTTTAATCTACATATTGATAGGGCTAACCAAATTAGTAACAATACTGTGGAGGAGGAATTCCTGGAGTGTATACGAGATGGTTTCCTGGACCAATATGTCGAGGAACCAACTAGACTTCAGGTCATCTTAGACTGGGTATTATGTAATGAGAAAGGATTAATTAGCAATCTTGTTGTGCGAGGCCCCTTGGGTCGGAGCGATCATAATATGATAGAATTCTTCATTAAGATGGAGAGTGAGGTACTTGACTCAGAGACTAGGGTCCTGAATTTAACTGAAGGAAACTACGATGGTATGAGGCGCGAGTTGGGTAGGATTGATTGGGGAATGTTACTCAAAGGGTTGATGGTGGATAGGCAATGGCAAACATTCAAAGATCGCATGGATGAACTATAGAATTTGTTCATCCCTGATTAGCATAAAAATAAATCAAAAAAGGTGACTCAACCGTGGCTAACAAGGGAAATTAGGGATAGCATAACATCCAAGGAGAAGACATATAAATTGGCCAGAAAAAGCAGTAAACTTGAGGATTGGGAGCAGTTTAGGATTCAGCAAAGGAGGACAAAGGGATTAATTAAGAGGGGGAAAATAGTGTATGAGAGTAAGCTTGCAGTGAACATAAAAACTGACTGTAAAAGCTTTTATAGATATGTGAAGAGAAAAAGATTGGTGAAGTCAAGCATAGGTCCCTTGCAGTCAGAATCAGGGGGAATTTATAATGGGGAACAAAGAAATGGCTGACCAATTAAATACATACTTTGGTTCTGTCTTCACAAAGGAGGACACAAATAACCTCCCAGAGATGTCGGGAACATAGGGTCTAATGAGAAGGAGGAACTGAAAGAAATCAGTATTTGTAGGGAAATGGTTTTAGGGAAATTGACGGGATTGAAGATCAATAAATCCCCTGATGTGCCAAATAACTGCCCGAATCTGTGAAGTTAAAGCTTAAGACTGAAGGCTTTTATTAAGTAAGAATCATGGCAGAGTTAACAGAGTTCATCATCGACCGAGCCCTTGGTAGAACATACCAGAAGAGGGGCGGGGCCAGGGAGGAGCATTAGTGGTTCCCCCCGGTGGAACATTCCAGACATTACAAGTACAACAACAACAACAACAATACAAATACCAGAACACAGAGTTATTTCATCACATTCACCCCCTGCTATAGATTCAGTCTGTCAGGAGGTCTGATAATCCTCTGGGAACGACGTAACTCTTGCTGAGGCTCCTCCCGGAGTACTAACTCCGGTTCATTCGAATTCCCAGAATCATCAGTATTTTCCACACTGAGGGTTTGTGTCTCTGAAGGTCCAATACCACGATTGAAAACTCTACTCTCAGAGTCGAACTCTTTTCGAGCTCCAGTAGGTGCATTAGAGACCGTATCCTCTCGCCCATCCGAATATTGAATATACGCATACTGGGGATTAGCATGGAGGAGTTGTACTTCCTCCACCAGTGGATCAGTCTTGTGGCCTCTCACAGGTCTGCGCAACAACACAGGGCCCATGGTCTTCAACCATGTGGGTAACGATACTCCATTAGTAGCTTTTCTTGGAAAACTAAACATCCTTTCATGAGGGGTGGCATTCATCGCTGTACACAAAAGAGACCTTATGGAATGCAGCACGTCTGGCAGGACATCCTGCCAGCGAGAGGTTGGCAGGCCTCGTGACTTCAGAGACAGTACGATAGCCTTCCACACTGTCGCATTTTCTTTCTCGACCTGCCCATTACCACGAGGGTTATAGCTGGTAGTTCTACTCGTTACAATCCCCTTCGATAGCAAAAACTGTCATAATTCTTCGCTCATAAAGGAAGAACCCCTATCACTATGTATATAGTTAGGCATGCCGAACAAGGAAAACAGTTGGCAGAGGCATTTAATTACAACAGCACTAGTCACATCCGGACAGGGGATAACAAAAGGGAACCGAGAGTACTCGTCTATAATATTAAGAAAATAGACATTACGGTCGCTCGAAGGAAGGGGACCTTTAAAATCGAGACTCAAACGCTCAAATGGTCGAGTTGCTTTAATAAGATGAGTTGGCTCGGACGGCTTATAGAAGCGGGGTTTGCATTCAGCACAAACATGACAGGTTCTGGTCATTGTCCGGACCTCCTCAATAGAGTAGGGTAGATTGTGGGACTTAATGAAGTGGTTCATTCTGGTAACCCCAGGGTGGCAGAGTGCGTCGTGGAGACTTTGAAGCTTATTTGTACCTAGACTAGCACATACTCCTCGTGACAAAGCATCCGATGGCTCATTAAATACTCCAGGCCTGTACTGAATATCATAGTCATATGTTGACAGTTCTATTCGCCATCTTAAAATCTTATCATTTTTGATCTTGCCTCTCTGCTTAGTGTTGAACATAAAGGCCACGGATCGCTGGTCAGTAATGAGCGTAAAACGTTGGCCAGCGAGATAATGTCTCCAATACCTGACTGCTTTGATAATCGCCTGTGCCTCCTTTTCCACTGAAGAATGTCGAACTTCTGGTCCTTGCAATGTACGAGAGAAGAAAGCTACTGGTCTACCAGCTTGGTTAAGAGTTGCTGCCAACGCAAAATCAGATGCATCACTTTCCACTTGAAAAGGGATCTTCTCATCCACGGCACATACCACTGCCTTCTCAATGTCCCGTTTGATATTAAGGAAAGCCTCCTGAGCTTCCGCCGATAGCGGAAAAGATGTCGACATAATAAGAGGTCGGACTTTATCTGAGTAGCTAGCCACCCACTGGGCATAGTACGAGAAGAATCCCAGACACCTTCTTAAAGCTTTTACAGTGTGAGGTAAAGGTAATTCCTTAAGTGGGCGTAATCTTTCAGGGTCTGGCCCGATTACCCCATTCTCCACAACGCAACCAAGAATACACAAACGTGTAGTATTGAAGGTACACTTGTTTTCGTTGTAGGTCAGGTTTAACCTCTTTGCAGTCTCTAGGAACTTCGCGAGATTTTGATCATGCTCCCGTTGGTCACACCCACAGATGGTAACATTGTCCAAGTATGGGAATGTTGCTTCCAACGCGTATTCATCCACCATACGATCCATCTCCCATTGGAAGACGGATACCCCATTCGTGACTCCAAAGGGCACCCGGAGGAATTGGTACAGGCACCCATTAGCTTCGAAGGCCGTATAAGGTCGGTCTTCTATTTTGATGGGGAGTTGATGGTAGGCAGACTTTAAATCAATGGTGGAGGACACGCGGTACTGAGCTATCTGGTTCACCATCTCAGAAATACGAGGCAAAGGATAGGCGTCTAATTGGGTATACAAGTTTATAGTCTGGCTATAATCGACCACAAGTCTTTTCTTCTCATTAGTTTTAACCACCACCACCTGGGCACGCCACGGGCTACCACTGTGTTCGATGATTCCCTCCCGTTGAAGCCTTTCCACTTCCTCTTTTATAAATGTTTTATCTTCTGAACTATACCGTCGACTCTTAGTCGCTATAGGTCTACAATTTGGAGCAAGGTTCGCAAACAAAGAAGGCGGACTTACATTTAAAGTAGAAAGGCCGCAGACTGTGAGTGGAGGCTGGGATCCACCATACTTAAGGGTAACGCTCTCATGCTGACACTGGAAGTCTAAGCCTAATATTAAGTTCACACACAACTGAGGTAATATGAGGAGTTTAAAGTCCTTATACTCCGTATCCTTAACGGTCAATGTGACTTTACAATATCCAGTTACCTCCGAAGTAAGGGATTTGGACGCCATCACAATTTCACTTCGAGTAGGATACACCTTCAATGAACAGGAGTTAACAAGGATCGGGTGTATAAAACTTTCAGTACTGCCACAGTCTATCAAACACCCAGTAGGATGACCATTAATCTTGATGTCCATCATAGATTTTGACAAGGAACACGGTATGGTCTGGTCAACCATAGCCGAGGCTAGAGTAAAATGATAGGCGGCAGCAGAGAAGACCTCGGGTATAGGATTACCCTTACACACTTTACTAAAATGTCCCTGTTTCTTACATTTAAAACAGGTAGCCTCTCTGGCTGGGCAACTTTGCCTGGGGTGTTTAGATTGGCCACAAAAATAACACTTAGACCCATGGGGCACAGCCGCAACAATAGGATTAAGTGGGGGCTCCATTGTGTTATGGATGCCTCCATACTCGGAACACACGAGGCTGAGAGAGATGCATGGGCTGATGCATACACTTCTGAATTCTTCTGGGCTACATCTAACGATCGAGCAGCAGCGACGACCGTTTTTAAAACTAACGAGTCGTTCTCGAGGAGTCTCTGTCTAATATAATTAGATCGGAGGCCAGATATGAAAGAATCGCGGATGGCTTCTTCCTGATACACTGTGGCAGAGACAGCCTTATAGTTGCAACCCTTAGCCAAAGCCTTAAGGTCCTGCAGGAAATCGTCCAGAGATTCCTCGGGTAATTGCCTGCGAGTAGACAGGAGATACGTGGCGTATACTTCGTTAACCGACTTAAGGTACTGGGCTTTAAGAGCTGCGAGGGCCTCTTCATATGTAGTAATACCTTCAATTATAGAGTAAGTTTGATGACTTACCAAGTTGGTTAGAAGACCCAACTTGTTAACCGTCGAATCGAACGATGCAATGAAGTGTTCAAAACATCGCAGCCAATGCGTAAATTTCTTCGACGCATCTGCTGAATGCGGATCGATATCCAGACGCTATCGACCGAGCCCTTGGTAGAACATACCAGAAGAGGGGCGGGGCCAGGGAGGAGCATTAGTGGTTCCCCCCGGTGGAACATTCCAGACATTACAAGTACAACAACAACAACAACAACAATACAAATACCAGAACACAGAGTTATTTCATCACATCCCCAGGGCCTGATAATCTGCATCCTAGTGTACTTAAGGAAGTGGCCCTAGAAATAGTAGACGCATTGCTGGTCATCTTCCAAAATTCGATAGACTCTGGAACAGTTCCTATGGATTGGTGGGTAGCTAATGTTACCCCACTATTCAAAAAAGGTGGTAGAGAGAAAACGGGGAATTATAGACTGGTAAGCCTGACATCGGTAGTGGGGAAAATGCTGGAAACCATTATAAAAGAGCAGAGCACTTGGAAAACAGTGACAGGATCGGACAAAGTCAACATGGATTTACAAAAGGTAAATCGTGCTTGACTAATCTACTGGAATTTTTTGAGGATGTAACTGGTAAAATAGATAAGGGAGAACCAGTGGATGTGGTGTATTTGGACTTTCAGAAGGCTTTCGATAAGGTCCCGCATAAGAGATTAGCGTGTAAAGTTAAGGCACATGGGATTGGGGGCAAGGTACTGACTTGGATAGAGAACTGGTTGGCAGACAGGAAGCAAAGAGTTGGAATAAACAGCTCTTTTTCCGAGTGGCAGGCAGTGACTAGTGGGGTAGCGCAGGGATCGGTCCTAGGCCCCCAGCTATTCACAATATATATAAATGATGATCTAGATGAGGGAACTAGGTGTAATATCTCCAAGTTTGCAGGCGACACAAAGCTGGGTGGGCGGTTGTGCTGTGAGGAGGATGCCGAGAAACTCCAGTATGATTTGGACAGATTGGGTGATTGGGCAGAAGCATGGCAGATGCAGTATAATGTGGATAAATGCAAGGTTATCCACTTTGGTGGCAAAAACAGGAAGGCAGATTATTATCTGAACGGCAATAGATTGGGAGAAGGGGAAGTGCAACGAGACCTGGGTGTCCTTGTGCACCAGTTGCTGAAGGTAAGCATGCAGGTGCAGCAGGCGGTTAAGAGGGCAAATGGCATTTTAGCCTGCGTAGCGAGAGGGTTCGAGTACAAGAATAAGGATGTCTTGCTGCAGTTGGACAGGGCCTTGGTGAGACCACACCTTGAGTATTGTGTGCAGTTTTGGTCGCCTTATCTGAGGAAGGATGTACTTGCCATGGAAGGAGTGCAGCGAAGATTCACCAGACTGATACCTGGGATGGCAGAAATGACGTATGAGGAGAGATTGGGTCGATTGGGCTTATACTTGCTGGAGTTTAGAAGAATGAGAGGTGATCTCATTGAAACTTATAAAATTCTAACAGGACTGGACAGACCGGATGCAGGAAGGTTGTTCCCGATGGCCAGGAAGTCCAGAACCAGGGGTCACAGTCTAAGGATAAGGGGTAAGCCATTTAGGACAGAGATGAGGAGGAATTTCTTCACCTAGAGTGTGGTGAACCTGTGGAATTCTCTACCACAGAAGGCAGTGGAGGCCAATTCATTAAATATATTCAAGAAGGAGTTGGATATATTTCTTAAGGCTAAAGGGATCAAGGGATATGGGGAGAAGGCAGGGACAGGGTACTGAATTTGGATGATCAGCCATGATCTCATTGAATGGCGGAGCTGGCTCAAGGGGCCGAATGCCCTACTCCTACTCCTACCTTCGATGTTTCTATACAATACAAAACTGACTACATTCCACAGATTGGTGGCCACCGTCAAAAAGGCCACAAACATGGATTATGCAGGAAATGAAAGAATTCGCAATGGTGATGCTTTACTAAAGCTGGGTTAAGATACATGATTAAAAGCTCCTCTGATAGGTCAGCAAGTGAGTAGCTAAGCCATACAAACTGGAAAGGATCCTGGTTCGATCCTTGGCCTTGCTGAGTTAGCTGAGCTCACCCATGGTAATGTTAGGAGGACTACACTGGGTCTTAGCCCCCCTGGATTGGGGTTGGATAACAGCCAGGATTCTTACTCCTGATAGCTGCCTAGGAAATATTGCTGGAAGTGTGCGGACAATGGGTCGGGACAGGATGGGGCTCATTTCTGATACCTCCCATGGAAATTGCATGCTGATACTCACTGTTACGGCTCATACATGAATACTGGTCATCTAGGCGCGATACTACAGGGGTCCAAGGAATCATATCCAAGCAAGGATTGAATGCCATAGTTTAGAAGAGGGAGGAAAAGTAAAATAATTATTGTTAGGGCAATGTAATGAGCTTTACACTGCATCTGAGCATGGTATACCTGATACAGGACTACTTGATGCTGGCACTAAAATTAATAATTGTTGAAGACAAAAAAAAATTATAAATTATAAATAAGGTTGCCTCATGATGCCAGGTAAGTATGTCATGATTTTATTTATTATACTTTTGCATCAGACATACCCCCTTCGACATCTCAGGGCCACCACTGCGAAAGACCAAGAGAGGCTAATAATCAGGGTTGGGATAGTTCTGTAGGGCAAAATTCCACCGCAGGCTTAGTGGGACAGGACTCTCACCAGGCACATGGCTGTCCAATTGTCATTCCGAACTTTGCCCACTGAACCCACACTGAAGAGACAAGCAGAATCCCAATAAAATACTTATGCAACACACTTAATTTAAAGGAACACAGGATGGAGCCATCTGCTTCATCTTTCATCTAACAGCGTATCCTCGACAAGCCACAACAAGAATTTTCTGACTTGGAAAATTTTTCAGGTTTGTTCATAAAGGCATGAATAAGAAGAAAACATTACACAGAATTAGAACCGTGAAAATCTTACTTGTTATCCACAGGTTAGGTCAGCGATTCTTGGAAGCCTTGTGCTTATTTTTTTTTGGTTTTGTGGTTATTTCCCAGGCTTGAAATAATAGCTCTAGCTACAAATTCCTAAATTCTCCAATTCTGGCCTCTTGCATATCCCCGATTTTCATCGCTCGGTCACTGGCGGCCGTGCCTCCAGCTGCCTGGGCCCTAAGCTCTGGAATTATCTCCATAAAACCTCTCTACCTCTCTCTCCTCCTTTAAGGTTTCCTTAAAACCTACCTCTTTGACCAAGCTTTTGGTCACTGGTCCTAATATCTCCTTATCTGGCTCGGTCTCAAATGTTGTTTGATAACGCTCCTGCGAAGCACCTTGGGACATTTTACACTGTTAAAGGTGCTATATAAATACAAGTTGTTGTTGTTGAATGCATTCTAACATTTCAGATACCAAAGCATTAGACGCTAATCTTCCACTTTTTCTAGTAAAATGGTTTAATTAGTGTTGTAAGGTTCGCAAAATTTCAAAAAATTTCAACAGCCCCCGAAGATTATTTGATTAAAGAAAACCTGGTTGGAATGTACCTTAAAAACCCAGGGCATCAAAGATGGCTGCCAGGCCTCGTGGCAAAAGAGAAAGACAGCCTATCTGAACATCTCCCATCACTGGCTGAAGTGCTTGAGGTACTTAAACTGTCAATCAACTGCAGTTTAGGAAGTTCAACATTGAACAAAGGATTGTTTGTTTACAAGCTCTCAACAGTGCTGACTCAAGGGCTTAAGTACTTGAAGCTGTCAATCAATTGTGGTGGGACTGCAACCGCAGGACAATGGATTGTTTACAAAGCACTTGAGTACTGTTTACCGAACACTTATGTTTGTTTACCCAGCACTTGAGAAATCAGTGGGACATTTCAAACTGAACAGCTCTATTCACAAACCAGTCAAATGAATGGGAAACGCATTCAAACCCATTACAGTCAATGGGGACAGATTGGCCTCTTTTGTGTGAGCCCAGATACATCCAGATTTGGGCGCGAAGATAAGGGCTCCCAAATGGAGTGTAAAGATAGCCCCTCAGGAAGCCATTCTCTCTCTCTCTGCCACCTCGCCTCCATGCCCTGCTTACCAGAAGAACAGCTCAGCAGCCCGCCCAAAGAAGTGGGATACCAGCAGTTACTTTTGAATTACTGGGGTATCTCTACTTCGGGGCGGTGAAGAATTCAAGGCAGGTCGCAGGGGCATGGAGCAGGCGTTTACTGGTGAGCATAAACTTTCTGGCCCATTACAAGGCAACCTAGATAGGTATAAGGGGTGGGAATTAAAGGGGAATTTTGTTAAAATTGTCATTTTTAGTCAATTTTCCCTCGATGTGTTCGTTTCTCCTCCCCGTTAAGTAAAAGTGTGCTGTATTAAGTAAAGGCATGCTGTGTTAAGTAAAAGTGAGCTGTATTCATAATTATTTTCACTGTACAGCAATTTATTCTTTATTTTTCATAAACGTTGGTCTTCTTTGCACCCAACCACGAGTCTCATTTTGTCTATATCGCTACTGAAATAAGTCCGGCGGTCAGAACCAGAAAGGGAAGCGATTCGAAACCACACTGGGCCTAGAGCAGCTCAGATACGCCTGACTGGCCAGGCAATAACCCCAAAACCAAATACCCCTCCCTTTCTACAAAATGGCGACCACGGCAGGACCGTCGGCGACAGTATGTGATGTAGCAGACAGTGGTCTGGGTCTGGAGAGAGCAGCAGTTATTGGTTTTCTTTTTATCACACTGATCTGTTTGTGGTTAAGTTCCTGCAGGCTTAGGGAAGTTAAAGCAGAGAGTTGGGATAAGGAAATGGAGATTGAAGAATACCAGGCCAAGATAGAGCACCTAGTGGACCAGTTTAGTGAGGGCAAAAGCCACACGAGGTACGAGTTAGAGTACCTGAAGTGCCTAGTTGCAGAGGCCAAGAGTAATGAGATGAGGGTGCGGGAGGAGAACGCCCGCCTCATACAAGAAGGAAGAGAGCAGGAGGAAAAGGTTAGGGAGGTAAAGGCAGCGTATAAGCTGGCCTGCGACCAAGGGTTTGAGGAAGCAGATCATGGCCCATGTAGGGAAGAGATAGAAAGCTTGAATATGGCTTTAAAGAGGGCAAAGGGGATGATATGTCTTATCAGCCCAAAGACAGGTCAGTCGGATTTTACCGGCAACCCAAATAGAACCGTCCCACAGGCAACACCCAGAACAAAGTTGGTCAGGGAATCAGGGGTCCCACGACCGCCACCCACAGCTCCGAGCTTTCAGGAGCTCTGGCAGCGAGGGGGGGTGGAGGATGAGGTTGTAGAGGAAGCACAGCAGGCCCCGCTAGATAGGCCGGGACCAGGACCATTGCACCCCCTCCGACAGCAGAGGTACGGTCTGCCCGTTGATGAAGATGACCCAGGGGCCATCCAGAATCAGTTTGTGGTGCCGTATGGCACCCACCAGCTCAGGGACATGCTTAGCCACATCCCCAAGCTCGCTAAAAAGGGAGACCCCTCACTGCACTTCAGGGAGATAGAACAAGCAGCTTGTGTTAATGACTGCGATGACGCAGAGCAAGCAAAAATGCTGCTGTTTTCCCTGGGAGGTGATCTCCTCCAGGCCCTATCTGGCGAGTGCAAAAGGGGACAGAAGGATTATGAGGATCTGAGGAATGAGATAATGGAGGCCATGGGACTCAATGATGGTAGTCCGTTCGCCCGGGTAGAAAGAACGGTGCAGCTCCCAGGGGAGTCCCCGCAGGCGTTCGCAGACAGGCTGTGGCCAGTCTACCGGAGCGCATGCCCGGGAATGCCAGGGCGGGCAGCACTGAACCCAGTCCAATTGACTCACTGGCTCCGTTGTCTTATGACAAACAGCCTACCCCAGATCCAAGCCCAGGTCGCGGCTTGGTTTGATGCCCGAAACCCCCAGACCACCGAAGAAGCGGTGATCCGCTGGCTCACAGTAGCATTTAGAAACTTGAGGTGTATCGAGATGCCCCAACCCAAGGGAAAAGTCCATGAGGTTAAACCTGGAGGCCCGAATAAGAAAGAGTGGCACCAGGAGGGGAACCGTCCCTCCCAGGCTAAGTTAAATTGTTATGGGTGCGAGAAAGACGGTCACTGGAGAAAAGACTGTAAGAATCCCTGGAAAGATAACAAGGGAAAGGATCCCACAGCCCCAGCCCAAAAGGCAGGGCCAGATATCCCTCCCGCTGCGAATTAGTAATTTTTACAGTCCCTACGATCTCTCCTCCTGGCCAGCCAGGGAAAAATAGCTGCCACCACCGGTGCTGTAGTTCCCTCGGCCCCCTCTGCCGCCACACAATGACTAGAGCCCGCACAACCTGTCTACCTGTGTGACCTCCGGTGTGACGGATGGAAGAGACTGCTTGTACAGATGGAGGTAGAAAGGGTTAAAGGGACCTATCTGCTCGATACGGGAGCATCATGCACCATGATCCATGCAGCTAGTCCCACAACCTCACCTCTGTCTAGCGGGGTTCCATACGCCCTATCGGGGTTCACCGGTAAGGAACAGGCGGGAGTATTCTCCAAGCCGCTCTCAATCCACCTGGGCACGATCCGGACCAAATGGACATGCATCCTGGCAAGGTGGGAGGCGGAGGGAGGGAAGGGGATCCTAGGAGCCGACTTCCTGGTGGGCCACGGGGTCCTCGTGGATCTCCGCAATCATTGCTTTTGGGGAGCCAACACGGGTGAAGAGGGAGGTGTAGTAATCATCCGAAGCAAGGAAGGGAAGGGGACCCTGTGTACTGTGAAGCCTAAAGAAGGTTACGACCTCGGGCTCATGGTCGATGGTGTCCTGGGGGAATTTCAGGCAGTCGTGCAGGCTAATCTAGCTGCGTTTGCCACGCATAAACATGACTGCGGGAGGGTCACAGGGTTTGAGGTTAAAGTGGATGGGGACCCCATGGCCCGGTCCCAGAAGCAGTATAATTTCCCCAAAGAAGCAGAACCCGACATGGAGGCAGCCATGTCCTCTCTAGCACAACAGGGAGTGTTGAGGCCCATAGCCACCCATGTTAACTTTCCGCTTTGGCCGGTCAGAAAACCGGACAATACATGGAGAGCCACGATGGACTATCGGGTGCTTAACAGCAATATCCCAGCCTGTGCACCCACAGTGGCAGCAGTTGCCGACCTGATAGGAAGTATTCCAGCATCCGCGACCACTTTCACGGTGCTGGATATTTCTAACGGGTTTTGGTCCATCTCTTTCAGGAGGGAGGATCAGTACAAGTTTGCTTTTACCTTTAAGGGGCAACAGTACACGTGGAACTGCTTGCCACAAGGTTTTCATAAGAGCCCCAGCATCTTCCACCAGTGTACGGCAGATAGTTAAAAAGATTTTAGCCAGCCCACACAGTTGGTTCAATACGTGGATGACCTGCTCCTGTTCACTGATTCAGGAGGGGAGCACGGCCCACTATTAGCCAAACTGTTGGCGCTGCTCGGGAAAAGGGGTTTCAAGGTAAACCCAAAGAAAGCGCAGTTCGGCCAGCAGGAGGTCAAATTCCTGGGTCTGACTGTCCGCACTGGAGAAAGGGCCATAGATAAAGCTAGGAGGGAAGCGGTACAAGAGTTACCGGTCCCTAACACAGTCAGGGGTGTGAGGTCGTTTCTAGGGCTAACGGGGTACTGCAGAGACTTCATTGAGGACTATGCAGCCACAGCAGCCCCTCTGCTCCGACTCCTACATAAGGGAGTGGAGTGGCTTTGGGATGAGGGTTGCCAGGCAGCGTTTGTTAAACTCAAGGGAGACTTGCAGACCACACCAGCTCTAGGGGCCATAGATGGGGGGAAATAGTTTTTCCTGGAGGTAGCGGCTAGTGGGGATAGCCTGAGTGCTGTGCTGCTCCAAGAGCGGCACGGTAGGCTAAGGCCCGTGGTTTACTCCTCCAGAGTACTCAGTGATGTGGAGAGGAGCTACTCAATATGCGAATGGCCCCTTTTGGCCACGTATTGGGCTGTGAAAAGATCCTTGATCTTCACAGGCACCTCTCCCATCACCCTCCTCATACACCATACACCCACCCAGATGTTTCTGGATGGGAGGATTAAAGATGGGACAGTTAGCAGTGCCCGCATTGCGTGCTGGACCCTCCTCCTCTTGCAGATGGATCTGAGGGTGAGGGGCCTTTGCGAGCCAAAGCTCGTGGCCAATATGGTATATCCTGGAACAGCCCATCAGTGTTCCATAGAAGGGGTATGGGAGGTGAACATAGGTTTACGGGCTGGGATACATCCCTCAGGCCGCGAGATCTATGTAGACGGTTCCAGCATGGTATCTGCTGGCAAACAACTCACAGGTTGTGGAGTCTATGACCCAACGGCAAACATTGCCTTGGCAATCAAGCTCCCCAGTACCACGAGCGCCCAACAGGCTGAACTGTCCGCGGTGATGTACGTGGTTACCCACCCAGAAATCTTCCCTACCCCATACACGATTTGCTCTGACAGCATGTTCACTTGCAACTCATGTATGGAATACCTGGCCATCTGGTCCCATCGTGGGTATACCTCCGCCGACGGGAGGCCCTTAACAGTAAAGCCCCTGCTGGAGAAAATCCTGGCAGCCATGGGGGAGGAAGGCGAGGTCTTCATCCACAAAGTGAAGGCCCATTCCTCCACAGAACCCCGTAGCCAGGGTAACCAGCAAGCCGACATGCTGGCCAAGGAGGGTGCTCACACAGGCACTTTTTGGGACCCGTATGAGTCCGGGCCCGTGGCGGCAGTTAGAGGCAGGGATGGAACCCAAGGGAGCTTAGGGGTAGTGTTAGCCCCGGACCTTAAAACGGTCCAAGCCCAGGACCCTGTCCTGAAAACTGTCATTAGCGCAGTAATGGAGGGCAGGAAGTTAGAAGGCCCTTACGGCGCAGCCCCCCTCTCCATAAGGGAAGGCATGCTGTTCAGAGAGGAACAGTGGGTAGTACCCCAGCAACACCGGAGGGAGTTCCTTCAACTGGCCCATGAGGGTCCGGGAGCGGGACACCCCGGGCCTGAGACCACCTGGCAACGGGTGGAACAGGCGGGATGGTGGCCAGGACTCTGGGAAGACGTCCGCAAGTTCTGTGCTAGCTGTCTTGTGTGCGCCACAAATAACCCCGACCCCCACAGAAGGAAAGTGCCCATGGGACACGTTAGGAGGGTAGAGGGACCATGGCAGTCGATCCAGATCGACTACATCGGGCCCCTGCCCACCGCCCAGGGAGGCTACAAATATTGCCTCGTCCTGGTAGACGTGTTTTCCAAGTGGGTGGAAGCCTTCCCCTGCAAAATGGCCACAGCATTAGGGACTGCAAGGATCTTGGTACGAGAAGTGTTCTCGCGGTGGGGACTACCCCAGTTTGTGGAGTCCGACCAGGGAACCCACTTTACCGGCCAAGTCATGCAGAACACCCTTATGCTGCTTGGCATCAAGGGGAAGTGGCATGTAGCTCACAATCCACAGTCCTCAGGGATTGTGGAGCGCATAAACTGCACCATTAAGGAAAAGTTGAGGAAGGAGACAGTGGAGTCACCCCAAAAATGGGCAGAGGCCCTGCCTCTAGTCCTCATGGGGATCCGGGCCAGCCAGTCCAAGAGTACAGGGTATTCCCCGCACGAACTCATGACCGGTAGGGTTATGAGGACCCCCACCCATGTCTTAGCCCCAGTCCTTACTGAAGGGCAACTTCGAGAAATAAATCAGGACAAATTCGCCCGAGCACTCCTCGAGCACCTAAAACAGATTTATGGGCAGGCAGCAGGTAGTATGGGGAAGCAGCATCGGAATAACCGGTTGCTGCTCGAGCCTAACAAGAGTCATCAGTGGGAGAGAGGGGACCAAGTGATGGTCAGGAACTACGCCCGGGTGGGGAGTTTAGAGCCACTGTACATGGGACCCTATAGTATAGTCGATAGAGCCAGCCCCATGGTTTATGCAATAAAACTGCCCCGGCTCACAAAATGGTTCCATGTGAATCAATGCAAATTGTTTAAGCCGGAGGCAGGGAAACAGGCAGCTGGGATTGAACCTGAGATTAGAAATCCTCAGCCTGCAGCGCGTACCCTCACACAGACTGCACGCGCAGGCGCAGTCATGTGCGTGAAAGGAGAAGTTCCGCAGCACTTGGCCCAAGTGATTCCCCCTCTCTTATGGGACTCCGGGGAGGAGCCTGAACCAGGTTTTAAACCTGTTTACAAGTGCAGTTATTATGAATAACATGACACAGACAACAGAGAGTAACTAAACAGGTCTTTAGTGATTGAGGGTCAGAGCGGGAACTGAGATACATATTACTCCACAGGGTTTATATACCGGTGTGGTCACTACCGGTACTACAATCTATAGGAGCTGTTAAAAAGTAGTCCTTCACCTTAAGGTATCCTCTTAAGGTAGTACAGGTTACATACACTAAAATTCCTCCCCTTTTAGCTTAACAGTGGACACCCCATTAATACAGTACATGAATATATATACATATATACAATTTACACACAATGAATATTCAAAGGTTCAGTCTCTGAGGAGGCTTCCGGATCCGTGCTGGATAACGCCTTTCAGGGATCTCTTGTTCCCGTTGCTGGGGTGACTCATTCAATTGATCTTCTATGGATTCAACATCACCTAATACAACCGAGTCCGAGGTAGATGCTACAGGCTCAATAAATTCTTCAACTGGTGTCTCTGCCAGAGACATGGGGTTGACCCTTGTTCTTGATCCCACAAGTTGGTCAGCATGACGTCGTATTACGTTCTCCCCAGTGTCTACCGTGTACATCAAAGGCCCCTGCCGTGCACAAATTGTTCCAGGTTGCCATTTATCATTTCTATAGTCCCTGGCCAACACTGGTTGTCCTATTTCAAAACTCCGAGTGGCCTTTTCATTTATGTGTTGGAATTGCTTGTGTTCAACTTCCCGTCTCACATTGGGTTTTAACAAATCAAACCAGGACCGCAACCTTCTGTTATAGAACATGATGGCAGGGCTTTGATTTGTCACTGCATGCGTCACGTTTCGATATGCCATTAGGAAATTGTCCACCTTGTGTTGTAGTGGAATATGATCTTCACACATGGCCTTTATTGCCTTTTTGAATATTTGTACAAATCTCTCAGCCAACCCATTTGTAGCCGGATGTTATGGGGCAGATATATAGTGTTTCACCCCATTCTTTTTCATGAATTTCTGGAATTCTTCTGACACGAACTGTGGTCCGTTGTCTGAACAAATTTGCTCGGGCAATCCATTCCTCGCAAATATAGTTCTCAAGACTGCAATCCTCTTCTCAGTGGTAGTGGTCGACATCTTGGTCACTTCTGGCCATTTAGAGTGTGCGTCTACTGCTATCAAAAACATGGAATCCATGAATGGACCTGCAAAGTCAATATGCACGCATTGCCATGGAGCTGAAGGCCATTCCCATGGATGCAGCAGTGCAATTGGAGGTGCATTCTGAACATTTTGACACCCTGAGCAGCTTTTTGTCAGGTCCTCTATTTATTTGTCTATACCTGGCCACCACACATAAGCCCTAGCAAGGCTTTTCATCTTGACTCCCCCCAGATGACCTTCATGCAATTCTTTTAAGACTCTCCCCCGTAATTTAGGAGGAATAACCACCCTTGTTCCATACATCAGTGTTCCTTGACATACGGACAGCTGTTCTCGTCTGGCTGAGAATGCTGGTAACAGTGGTTCGCCATGTGCTGGCCATCCCTTCACCGTCAAATCGTAGACCCGAGACAGTGTCGGGTCATTTCGGGTCTCTCTCTCAATACCCGCATTGGTGACTGGCAAGCATTCGATGATGGTCGCGTGGAATACCTCGACAGGATCAACTGCCGGTGCCTCTTCCGCTGTAGGTAGTGGCAGGCACGACAGCCCATCAGCATTACCATGTTGCTTTGTACCTTTGAACTCAATATCGTATTGATGTGCCCCTAGGAAAAGGGACCATCTCTGAAGCCTCTGCGCCGTCATTACCGGAACACCCTTCTTAGGATTGAATATGGAAACCAATGGTTGATGATCTGTCAGCAGTGTAAACTGTTGTCCGTGCAGGTAGTGGTTAAATTTCTTTACTCCCCACACGAGGCTGAGGGCCTCCCTATCTATCTGAGCATAGTTGTGTTCAGCGGAGGTCAATGATCTGGATGCAAAAGCGACTGGCCTTTCCGAGCCATCTGGAAGCCTATGTGAGAGCACCGCCCCGATACCATAGGGAGATGCATCACAAGCTAAGCGAATAGGCAGCGTTGGGTTAAAGTGAGCCAACACTTCCTTAGACGTGATCAACGCCTTGCTCTTCTGAAAAGCCCGCTTACATTCATCGCTCCACTTTCATGGTATTCCCGTTTGCAAGAGGGTGTTTAGTGGGTGTAACACCGTAGATAAATTTGGTAAAAACTTGTGGTAGTAGTTAACCAGCCCGAGGAACGACCTCAACTGTGACACATTTTCTGGTGCTGGAGCCTTGACTACTGCCTCAATCTTGTCAGGGGACTTATGTAACCCCTCCTTGTCAATAGCGTGGCCGCAGTACGAAATTTGCTTCTGAAAAAACTCGCATTTCTGGCGATTAGCTCTTAGCCCATATTCTTTCAATCTGATGAGCACCTGTTCCAAATTCGCGAGGTGATCACTATCATTATCTCCTGTAACCAGGATGTCATCCAAGTAACACTGTGTCCCTGGAATTCCCTGCAAGACCTGTTCCATGGCCCGTTGCCAAATAGCCGGAGCCGATGCCACTCCAAAAACCAGCCTATTATACTGATATAAGCCCTTATGCGTGTTGATCGTGAGATACTGTCTCGACACTTCATCAACTTCCATCTGCAGGTACGCCTGCGCCAGGTCTATCTTGGTGAAGTGCTTGCCGCCAGATAGCGAAGCGAAGATATCTTCAATCCGCGGAAGCGGATATTGCACTGTGTGAAGAACTGGATTAACAGTGACTTTGAAATCACCACAGATGCGAACCTTCCTAGGTTCACCAGGCGTGTTGTTCAACGATCGCTTCATGACAGGAACAATGGGTGTAGCCCACTCGCTCCAGTCCACTTTGGACAGTACTCCTGAACGTTCTAACCCTTCCAGCTCTGCTTCCACAGCAGGTCGTATCGCATAAGGCACCGGTCTGGCTTTGAAAAATTTTGGGCTTGCATTTTCTTCAACCTTGATGGCTGCAGTAATTCCTTTCAGTGTCCCAAGTCCCTGTTGGAACACCGCCTTAGCATCGTCTAAGATTTTGGACAGTCGTCCAGGTTTGACGTCATCCTCCTTACTGGCATCCACAGTCAGTGTTCGTATGGAATGCCAATCCAGTTGTATTTTCCGGATCCATTCACGTCCTAGTAGTGGCGGACCTCCATCAGGTAACACATATAAGTCAATTTCCTGACTTTCTTTACCATTGTAGACCACGTTTACTTTTATTTTTCCTTTGGGGTATACTTTTTGCCCCGTGTATGTTTTCAATACAATCTTCGTATCCCTCAGGGGAATGTGCGAGAATAACCTTTTGTAGTCTCGCTTATTTATGACCATTAAGGCCGATCCTGTGTCCAATTCCATCTTCACGTGGACTCCTGCTATCTTGAGCATGACCCAGATAGTTTGGTGGTCTGCTGTGTTGCCCACATTATGTATCTTCAGACAACCCAGTTCCTTGCTGCTGGAGTCTGAATCAGTCTTCTGTTCATCCGAACTGTTCTCTGTCACTTTATGTACTTTTTTGTACTTCTCCTGCGGTACTTTTTGCTGTTGGTCTTCTTTCCTGACCGGCAGACTCTCGCTATGTGACCAAGTTTGCCACATTGCCTGCATTCTTTGTCTTTGAACCAGCACTGGTTCTGGTCATGCGTTGTCCTACCACAACGATAGCACTTTACTGCACCCAATGCCATTTCATTGGTGCTGAATTCAGGTGGCTTTTGCTGTATTTCCGCAGCTCCCCGTGCTGCTGCTTCGTATGACACGGCCACGCTGAAAGCCTTGTCCAGTGTCAACTCTTTCTCTGAGAGTAGCCTTTTCTGGGTTCCTTCGCTCAGGAGACCGCAGACGAATTTGTCCCGTAGGGAATCTGCCAGTCCTGCTCCGAACTGACAGTGCTTTGATAGCTTGCGTAATTCCGTAAGGTAATCAGCGTTACTCTCATCTTTATGCTGGTTCCTCTTGTAGAATTTAAATCGTTCTGCTATCAGCAGCGGTGTAGGGTTTAGGTGCTCCTGCAGGATAGCAACAATAGCCGTGAAACATTTTTCTACCGGTTTATCTGGGGTTATCAGGTTCCTCAATAACCCATACGTCTTCACACCCATCAAGTTTCATAGGGTTAGTGCTTTCTTATCATCCGGCACTTCATTCGCTCTACAATAAACTTCGATGCGTTCCACATAAGTGGACCAATCTTCCACATCATTGTCGAATGCAGTAATGTTGCCTGTTTTCGGCATCCTAGCTGAGTTTCTTCTTTCCCTTCGGATATTATTATTATTTTTTTTTAATTTAAGATGGCGGCTCCCGTGCTCGTCTTCTTCTCCGCTGGCTCAAGATGGCGTCTTTTCCCGCGCTGCTGCTGCCCACGCCTCACAGCGGTCCTTCCTGCACTTGTTTTTCCCTGTATGTGCGCTTCCTTGAGCTGCTGTTGTTGTTGTTGTTGTTGCCACGCTGCTTCCTGCGGTCCTCGTGGCAATGGAGCGCCTTTCTGGCTGCTGCGCGTCTCTGCCCCGCGATTGCAGTCTGGCCCCTGACACCGGCTGTGGTCTTGTTCTCTGCCCTCTATGCTTTCCTCCCCTTCTCCCTCCGACAAGCTCGGCCGTCTTCCCCCGCACCGCTCGATCGGGCTTACCCACCGCTGCCTTAGAAGGGTTGCGCACTACCTGTAGCCAGCCCTTATGCTGGACTTCGTGGCCAGGAAACCAAGCCCGGTTCTCGATGGCCTCCCTTGCGATGCACCACTCTGCAGGATGCTGAGGGCAGATGCCCTTGGTCAGCGCCCGTGTTCCAGGACGCAGCCTCCTTCCAATGTACCCCAGATTCAGTACTGGGGGAGGTGATGCAAAACTGCTGCTAGGTTCGATCAGACTCGTCGCCACTGTTGAGTCTGTGTTTACAAGTGCAGTTATTATGAATAACATGACACAGACAACAGAGAGTAACTAAACAGGTCTTTAGTGATTGAGGGTCAGAGCGGGAACTGAGATACATATTACTCCACAGGGTTTATATACCGGTGTGGTCACTAGCGGTACTACAATGTACAGGAGCTGTTAAAAAGTAGTCCTTCACCTTAAGGTATCCTCTTAAGGTAGTACAGGTTACATACACTACAAAGGGGAAGACTCTCAGCCACCGGCAGCCGGTGGCAAGGGATTGCCCATCCCCAGCCTAGGTTTGGGAAGGGAGGGACCCAAGGGAGAAGGTCCCCAGCCAGCAAGGACTGTGACCCGAGCTAAGGGTCCGCCCGCCAGGGTACCCCCACCAGCGACACTCCCTAGGAGGTCTCTTCGGGTACCCCAGCCCAAGAAAGTATGGTCACCCACTTTCTAGTGGAATAGGGCGGACTCCTGAGTCAGGGGGAAGCCAAAAGACAGAAGTCCCCTATAAAGTATGTGCCTATACTTAATGCAATAATGACGAGACAGCTTGGAAGATTCAACGTAGGTCTTTACTTAATACCAACAGGCGGGAAAGTGAGGGGAGATCAGTACCCACAGTACTATTTATACCCCTATGGCCAGGAGTGGTACTATGGTATCACTACGCCCTACAAAGTAGTGCTGCCCTGGCCATAGGTTTAAAGTAACATACCTATTACATACACAACATTCCTCCCCTTTTAATTAAAACGTACCCGTGCAATTAAGTCAAATAGATGCCCCATAACTAGGGCTAATAACATTTGGTAACACAATATACATAACATATTTACATCAAGAGTTGTCTACTTATATATATATAAACAGAAACATGTTATAGATTCAGTCTCTGAGGAGGCCTCCTGTCTCGACTAGGATAACGTCTTTCTCTAGTCGGTCTCGGTGTAGGCGGTGGTACTTCCATCACCCCTTCATCGCTGGACTCGTCGGTGTCTGATGGCACACCCTGTGCCGTGGAGATCACTGGAGTGCTGAACTCCTCGCAATCCTGAGACCTCTGTAACGACGAGCTGGGCCATGATTCCGCTGTAACAATGTGCTGAGACGTTTGAGGTAGTGAATCAGTTGGGTTTCTGGACTCCACAAGTTGATCAGCATGTCGTCTGATTATGCCTTCCCCTGTCTCAACTGTGTACATCAAGGGTCCCTGACGGGCCTTTATCGTACCAGACCGCCACTTTTCATTTCTATAATCACGGGCCAACACTTGCTGCCCCACCTCGAAGCTCCGTGTCTGTCTGTCAGGAGCCCTACGAAATACTCGGTTTTCCACATCTCTCCGAATGTTTGGTCTGAGCAATTCAAGGCGAGACCTTAACCTGCTATTAAAGAACATGACGGCGGGGGCCTGGTTGGTCACCGTATGTGCAGCATTACGGTATGCGAATAGGAAGTTGTCCACCTTGTGTTGTAGTGGCAACCTTTCCTCCCCCATTGCCTTGATGGCCTTTTTAAAAGTCTGCACAAATCGCTCTGCCAGCCCATTTGTAGCCGGATGATATGGTGCGGACGTATAATGTCGCACTCCATTCCTTTTTAGGAATGCTTGAAATTCTTCTGCCACAAATTGTGGCCCATTGTCCGAACAGACTTGCTCGGGCACCCTGTTTCAGGCAAAAATGGTCCTTAAGACTGCGACCGTCTTTTCGGCTGTCGTTGATGACATCTTTATGACCTCCGGCCATTTTGAATGGGCGTCCACTACAATAAGGAACATCGCATCCAGGAAGGGGCCAGCGAAGTCCACGTGGATCCTTTGCTACGGCATTGAGGGCCACTCCCACGGATGTAGTGGGGCTTGTGGTGGTACGTTCTGTACCATCTGGCACCCTTGACACACTTTTGCTACTTCCTCAATGTCCCTGTCAATGCCGGGCCACCAGACGTAGGCTCTGGTGAGGCTTTTCATTTTGACACCCCCCAGATGACCTTCGTGTAAGTCCTGCAACACTTTATGTTGTAATTTTTGAGGGACCACCACCCTGGCTCCGCACATCAATGTGCCCCGGCAGACGGACAACTGGTCCTTCCTTGCCGAAAACGCCGGCAATGATGCGTCACCCTGCGCCGGCCAGCCTTTCACGGTTAATTCGTAAACCCTTGCCAATGTCGGGTCGTTCCGTGTTTCCCGCTCGATACATTGGCTGGTGATGGGCAAGTGTTCCATAACAGCCGTATGATATATTTCCACGGGGTCCTGTACTATCTCTTCGATCTCGGCAGGCAAGGGTAGCCGCGACAGGCCATCCGCATTGCCATGTTGTTTGGTACCCTTATATTCGATAAGGTACTGGTGTGCTCCTAAGAACAGTGACCATCTCTGTAACCTTTGGGCCGTCATCAGGGGCACCCCTTTTGTTGGATTAAATATCGACACCAACGGTTGATGATCCGTCAGTAGTGTGAAACGTTGCCCATGCAGGTAGTGGTGGAATTTTTTTACACCCCACACCAGACTGAGGGCCACCCTGTCGATTTGCGCATAGTTTCTTTCGGCTGTAGTTAACGACCTTGAGGCAAATGCTATTGGCCTCTCCGTCCTGTTGGGAAATTTGTGTGACAACACTGCCCCTATACCGTACGGGGAGGCGTCACATGCCAACCTCATTGGCATTTTTGGGTCAAAGTGTGCGAGCACTTCCTTGGATGTAATGAGTTGTTTACCCTTTTTAAAAGCAGCCTCACACGCTTCGTCCCAATTCCAGGAGACTCCCTTTTGCAGCAATGAATTTAGTGGATGTAAAATGGACGATAAGTTCGGGAGGAACTTACGGTAATAGTTTATAAGGCCTAAGAATGATCGTAACTGAGATACATTCTCAGGGGGCGGGGCTTTCACTACTGCCTCGATCTTTTCCGGGGACTTATGCAGGCCTTCCTTATCTATAATGTGACCACAGTATGAGATACGTTCCTGGAAAAACTCACATTTCTGCTTGTTCGCCCTGAGTCTGTATTGTTGTAACCGCAGAAGTACTCGCTCCAGGTTAGCGAGGTGGTCGTTATCCGTTTGTCCTGTCACCAGGATGTCATCCAGATAACATTGCGTTCCTGGAATGCCCTGTAGGACCTGTTCCATGGTCCTCTGCCATATTGCCGGGGCGGACGCCACACCAAATACCAGGCGATTGTACTGGTACAATCCCTTGTATGTGTTAATCGTTAGGAGCTTTTTTGAGTCCTGCTCCACCTCCATCTGTAAATAAGCTTGACAAAGGTCAATCTTTGTAAAGTGTCTACCCCCAGCTAATGATGCGAAGATGTCCTCTATCCGCGGCAGCGGATACTGTACCGTGTGCAGGACTGGGTTAATAGTTATCTTAAAATCCCTGCAAATGCGAACCTTCTTTGGTTCCCCCGGTGTGTTATTTGCAGATTTCTTTATAACTGGGATGATGGGCGTGGCCCACTCGCTCCACTCAATCTTTGTAAGGACACCTGCACTCTCTAAGGCATCCAGTTCTGCTTCCACCGCTGGCCGAATGGCATAAGGCACCGGTCTGGCCTTACAAAACTTGGGGTTTGCATCTTGAGCAATAGTTATTTTTGCACTAATGTCCTTTAAGGTCCCCAGCCCTTGTTGGAAGACCTCTGGCGTTTTTGCCAATAGTTTCGACAACCTGCTTGTAATGGTTGTATCATCCGTGGTGGTCTCTACTTTTAACTCGTGTATCGACTTCCAGTCGAAATGGATTTTTCTTATCCATTCCCTACCCAAAAATGGTGGTCCACCGTTTGGTAGGACGTATAAATAAAGTCCTGGCACTTTTCTGCCGTTGTATTTAATTGTTACTTGCATTTTTCCCTTCGGGTAAACTTTTTGTCCCGTATATGTTTTTAATTTAATTTCCGTATCCTTTAAGGGAATGCGTTTGAACAGCCTATTATAATCTTGTTCATTAATTACTGATAGGGCTGAACCCGTGTCCAGCTCCATATTAACTTCGACGCCTGCTACCTTCATTTTAACCCACATTGTGCTGTGGTCCTCCGTTTTGTCTACACCATATAACTTGAGACATCCCAGACCTTTAGGCTCTGCTTTTGTGCCTTCCTGTGACTCGTCTGAGCTACTGTCAGACATCTTATGTACTTTTGTCCTTGCCTTGGTACTGCTCGGATTGCCCCCACAATTGGGTTTCGTACCAGACCGACAAACTTTCGCTATATGCCCATTTTTCCCACACTGCCGGCATATTTTATCATGAAACCAACAATTACTTTGGTCGTGGGTGGTTTTGCCACAATGGTAGCATTTACCTTTGTGAAATGTCACCTCATGGGTGTCATAGCCGGTTGTGTTTTGTCGTATTTGAGCAGCACCCTGTGCTGCTGCTTCGTGGTCCGATACTATTTCAATCGCCTGATCTAGGCTGAGCTGTTTCTTGGCTAGCAACCATTTACGTGTATTCTCATTTAACATGCCACAGACAAATCTGTCTCTGATCGCGTCCGCCAATATGGCTCCAAACTGGCAATGTTTGGACAACCTTCTGAGCTCAGCTAAATAGGCTGCCTGTGACTCATCATTCCTTTGGTCACGTCTGTAGAAGTGGTACCTTTCCGCTATAAATGGTGGCTTAGGGTTTAAATGTTCCCTTAACGTATCAACAATTTGGGCGTACGTTTTGTCTGCTGGCTTTTCTGGAGTAAGAAGATTCCTCAGCAGACCGTATGTTTTTGCCCCCATAAAATTTAATAAGGTTGCTACCTTTTGGTCATCTTCCACCTTGTTTACTATGCAATAAAGTTCATGCCTTTCGATATAGGCATCCCACTCTTCGGTGTCCTCAACAAATGCTGACAACGAACCTTCTTTAGCCATTTTAAACTTTTGAAGAGAAAAATAAAACTTTTCCCACTTTCTCCACTAGATGACGTTTTTACCGCCTTTTCTCCCTCTGCTGTCAATGACCTCTCTCCAGCATCATTATTTTTGGCCCTTGCAGCTCCCGTTATTGCCACTGCCGCTATTAACAATGACCTTCCCCTCTCGTGGCCCGCTAGTCCTTGTGGCTCCATTTGTTCCCCAGATCGCCTGCCCGTTCTGGCCCTTGCAGCTCCCGTTCCCCGGGAAGGATTTCAGTTTACCTGGCCTTGGGTGGACTTTTGCCCCGTGGCTGGAGCACCCGTTCAGCCTCTTCTCTCAACTGCCGCAGCCTCCGCTGGAAACCTCTCTCTCTCGCTCCGTTGCTGGCGCTCCTCCCAAACCCGGAGTGCTGGGCGGCCTCCTTCGGTTGACGCTGGACCCTGCAATCTGGCTGGTAAGAAGCCTCTCTCCGTACTGCTACCATTCCTTTGTTGCACCGTGTACTGGTGAGTTCGAACCTTACTCGTCGCCAGTATAAAGTATGTGTCTATACTTAATGCAATAATGACGAGACAGCTTGGAAGATTCAACATAGGTCTTTACTTAATACCAACAGGCGGGAAACTGAGGGGAGATCAGTACCCACAGTACTATTTATACCCCTATGGCCAGGAGTGGTACTATGGTATCACTATGCCCTACAAAGTAGTGCTGCCCTGGCCATAGGTTTAAAGTAACATACCTATTACATACACAACATCCCCAACCAGCAGCCATAAGCTGCGAGGGACTTAAAGTTGGGATCTGTCCAGCTTCGCTGCAGGCAGTAGCCTGCAACAGTCCAAACAGGGATTAGGCTGGCCACCCGGAGATGGGCGGCGCTTGTATATAGCTTTGTTCAAGTAATGTGTATAGAGGATTAAGTTAGAATGTGTTAATTTTAATTTTATATTGCAATTCGGTAGTGTTAAGTATTAGAGTATAAGTTTTAAGTATGGTACCGTTCCAGAGTGTTGCCTATGTGAGCCGAGGTTGCGGGACCCGATCACATTCCCCCGAGCCAGGGAACCTGGCTAGAAGTTTTTTTTAAAGTCTTTTTCAGAGTTTCGGAAGGTGCAGAGAACCATCGTGTCTTTGGACGCTCGGGGAAGAGAGCACCCCTAGCCCACGAAGGGAGGGGTCTGCAGGAGGCAGATGCCCACGAGGGGAGCTGGCCAGGATGACTGGGATCCAAGGCAACCCAGTATTCTAGTGAGACCAGATTCACGTATGGGGAGGCCTCCCTCCAGTGCCCGAGGATACGAACCGTCACCCCAAGAAAGATGTTTCAGGAATTCTGTAAATTTGACTTTTCAGAGGTCAATAAGACCGAATTGTAACTAATCATGGGTGATGGCAGACGCTATCCATGAGGAGTAATTTAAATTTTCTATTCAGTTTCACACACTAGAACACATTGATTGACGTGTAGAATGTGTAACAATACTTGGCACATTATTGTTCACAGCAATTAAACTGTTATTGGAAATCCAGATTAAGATTAAGAGTTTACAAAGGGCTTGTTAATTATTTTATATTTGTATTATGTACTGGTCCCAACTCCAAAGGAAATAATGTGTGAATTTGGTTCCTAATTGTGAGATTGTACTATTTGTCTGGAGTCAATTGAACAAATTGCATATGCTTGTGGATTGTTGTGTTTGTACATTGTGGAAGTTTGAAATACATTTATGACTGAAGAATGGTGCCATTTATTAAAGTGTCAGGCAATTGCATTATAAAAAAAAGAGAAAAGGAAAAGGGGAAGCTCGCTTTCTTCGGTTTTGTATTTTTAACATATGTTTTGGCTTGGTGGTAATCTCATTAAGGATGTTGTATTGTGTTAAAACTATGTCACAAGTGGTGCAGGGGCATTGGTCCCCTCCATGCTTGAATTATTGTAAATACTCAGTGGTGCACGGGCATTGGACCCCTCCATGCTTGAATTATTGTAACTAATCATGTTTTTCTATCGATAGATGCCTACCGTGCACTGCGATGCTCTCTGAGGAAGAGGGATGGAGGTGTTAAGGGATCAGAGATAGATATAGATAAGTATAAGGGAAGGTTGTTTGTGGGGGGTCAGAAATTCTGGCTCACCTTTAAACAGGATACTACAAGCAAGTTTTAGTATCCTGGGGGGACTGTAAGGTTCGCAAAATTTCAAAAAATTTCGACAGCCCCCGAAGATTATTTGATTAAAGAAAACCTGGTTGGAATGTACCTTAAAAACCCAGGGCATCAAGGATGGCTGCCAGGCCTCATGGCAAAAGAGAAAGACAGCCTATCTGAACATCTCCCATCACTGGCTGAAGTGCTTGAGGTACTTAAACTGTCAATCAACTGCGGTTTAGGAAGTTCAACATCGAACAAAGGATTGTTTGTTTACAAGCTCTCAACAGTGTTGACTCAAGGGCTTAAGCACTTGAAGCTGTCAATCAATTGCGGTGGGACTGCAACCGCAGGACAATGGATTGTTTACAAAGCACTTGAGTACTGTTTACCGAACACTTAAGGTTTGTTTACCCAGCACTTGAGAAATCAGTGGGACATTTCAAACTGAACAGCTCTATTCACAAACCAGTCAAACGAATGGGAAACGCATTCAAACCCATTACAGTCACTGGGGACAGATTGGTCCCTTTTGTGTGAGCCCAGATACATCCAGATTTGGGTGCGAAGATAAGGGCTCCCAAATGGGGCATAAAGATAGCCCCTCAGGAAGCCATTCTCTCTCTCTCTGCCACCTCGTCTCCATGCCCTGCTTACCGGAGGAACAGCTCAGCAGCCCTCCCAAAGAAGTGGGATACCAGCAGTTACTTTTGAATTACTGGGGTATCTCTACTTCGGGATGGTGAAGAATTCAAGGCAGGTTGCAGGGGCATGGAGCAGGCATTTACTGGTGAGCATAAACTTTCTAGCCCATTACAAGGCAACCTAGATAGGTATAAGGGGTGGGAATTAAAGGGGAATTTCGTTAAAATTGTCATTTTAGTTAATTTTCCCTCGATGTGTCCGTTTCTCCTCCCTATTAAGTAAAGGTGTGCTGTATTAAATAAAGGCATGCTGTGTTAAGTAACAGTGAGCTGTATTCATAATTATTTTCACTGTACAGCAATTTATTCTTTATTTTTAATAAACATTGGTCTTCTTTGCACCCAACCACGAGTCTCGTTTTGTCTATATCGCTACTGAAATAAGTCCGGCGGTCAGAACCAGAAAGGGAAGCGATTCGAAACCGCACGGGGCCTGGAGCAGCTCAGATATGCCTGACTGGCCAGACAATAACCACAAAACCAAATACCCCTCCCTTTCTACAGTGTGACGTATTTATTCCTGGTGTTTTAGAGCATCACTGTGCCGAAATGAGGACATTTAGTACAAACTTAGAATGACGGCAGTAAGCGTGTGTCGCCCACACAGTGGTGTTTAAAACAGCAGTTGGGGGAGGTAAGCTGGGAAAAGCACTAAATATTGAAAGTGCCTCAGTAATTGATACAAAAGCGATGTATCTGCTTTGATAAGAATATTAGTGAAGGTGGGACCATTTGCAATGATCTTTCATATTTATGACTCCATTACTTTATTAGGCTGTCTTACTTGATTGACAGAAACAGCACTTCCCAATATTTTGCGAGAGACATTAGTTACTAAACTACCACTTAGTCAAGTCACATGATGAGAGCTTAGGTCATTTAAATTCAGTTGAACTGTGAGTATTATATGTGTTTTCTTTGAATGTAAGGAAATGGAAGGTGTCGTCGACAGTGCTATCAAGCAACACTTACTCACCAATAACCTGCTCACCGATGCTCAGTTTGGGTTCAGCGATACACCACTCGGCTCCAGACTTCATTACAACCTTGGTCGAAACATGGACAAATGAGCTGAATTCCAGAGGTGAGGTGAGAGTGACTGCCCTTGACATCATGGCAGCATTTGACCAAGTGTGGCATCAATGAGCCCTAGTAAAATTGAAGCCAATGGGGATTAGAGGGAAAGCTCTCCACTGGCTGTAGTCATAACTAACACATAGGAAGATGGTTCTGGTTGTTGGAGGTCAATCATCTCAGCTCCAGGACATCACTGCAGGAGTTCCTCAGGGCAGTGTCCTAGGCCCAACCACCTTCATCTGCTTCACCAATGACCTTCCCTCCATCATAAGATCAGAAGTGAGGATGTTCACTGATGATTGCACAGTGTTCAGTTCCATTTGCAACTCCTCAGATAATGAAGCATTACGTGGACGCATGCAGCAGGACCTGGACAACATTCAGGCTTGGGCTGATAAGTGGCAAGTAACATTTGCGCCACACAAGTCTCAGGTAATGACTATCGCCAGCAAGAGAGTCTAACTACCGCCCCTTGACATTCAACGGGATTACCATCGCCAACTCCCTTACCATCAATATACTGGCGGTCATCACTGACTGGAAACTTAACTGGACCAGCCGCTTAAATACTGTGGCTACAAGAGCAGGTCAAAAGCTAGGTATTCTGTGGCGAGTGTCTCAACTCCTGACTCTCCAAAGCCTCTCCGCCATCTACAAGGCACAAGTCAGGAGTGTGATGGAAATCTCTCCACTTGCCTGGATGAGTGCAGCTCCAACAACACTCAAGGAGCTCAACACCATCCAGGAAAAAGCAGCTCACTTGATTGGCACCCTATCCGCCACCTTAAACATTCACTCCATCCACCACTGGCATACCGTGGCTGCAGTGTGCACCATCTACAAAATGCACTGCAGCAACTCACCAAGCATTCTTCAACAGCACCTCGCTAACCCATGGCCTCGACCAGCTAGAAGGACAAGGGCAGCAGGCACATGGGAACACCACCACCTCCAAGTTCTCCTCCAAGTCACATACTATCCTGACCTGGAAATATATCGCCATTCCTTCATCGTTGCTGGGTCAAAATCCTGGAAATCCCTCCCTAACAGCACTGTGGGAGAACCTTCACTACACGGAATGCAGCAGTTCAAGAAGGCGCTCACCACCACCTTCTCAAGGGCAAATAGGGAAGAGCAATAAATGCTGGCCTTGCCAGCAATGCCCACATTCCAGACTGATTAGATGAAAGTCTTCTGTCTATTGGCTGTAATAGTTTAACATGAATTGTGTTTGGGCATTTTTAATTCCAATTCCTGGTTAACCTTGGCCCACAATACAAAACTGACTACATTCCACAGATTGGTGGCCACAGTCAAAAAGGCCACAAACATGGATGATGCGGGAAATTAAAGAATTCACAATGGTGATGCTTTACTGAGGCTGGGTTAAGATACATGATTAAAAGCTCCTATGATAGGTCAGCAAGTGAGTAGCTAAGCTATACAAACTGGAAATGGTCCAGGTTCGATCCCTGGCCTTGCTGAGTTAGCTGAGCTCACCCATGTTACTGTTAGGTGGACTACAATGGGCCTTAGCCCACCTGGATTGGAGTTGGATAACAGCCAGGATTCTTACTCCTGATAGCTGCCCAGGAACCATTGCTGGAAGTGTGCGGACAATGGGTCAGGACATGATGGGGCTCAGTTCTGATACCTCCCATGGAAATTGCTTGCTGATACTCACTTTCAAGGCTCATACATGAATACTGGTCATCTAGGCGTGATACTACAGGGGTCCAAGGAATCATATCCAAGCAATGAGTGAATGCCGTAGCTTAGAAGTGGTGGGAAAAGTAAAATAAATATTGTTAGGGCAATGTAATGAGCTTTACACTGCATCTGAGCATGGTATACCTGATACAGGACTATTTGATGCTGTCAATAAAATTAATAATTGTTGAAGACAAAAAAAAATTATAAATTACAAATAAGGTTGCCTCATGATACCAGTTAAGAATGTCATGATTTTATTTATTATACATTTACATCAGACATACCCCCTTCGTCATCTCAGAGCAGCCACTGCGAAAGACCAAGAGATGCGAAAAATCAGGGGTGGGATAGTCCTGTAGGGCAGAATTGCACCGCAGGTTTAGTGGGACAGGACTCCCACCAGGCACATGGCTGTTCAATTGTCATTCCAAACTTGGCCCACTGAACCCACACTGAAGACACAAGCAGAATCCCAATAAAATACTTATGCAACATACTTAATTTGAATTTACACAGGATGGAGCCACCAGTCTTCATCTTTCATCTAACAATGTATCCTCGACAAGCCACAACAAGAATTTTCTGACTTGGAAAATTTTTCAGGTTTGTTCATAAAGGCATGAATAAGAAGAAAACATTACACAGAATTAGAAACGTGAAAATCTTACTTGTTATCCACAGGTTAGGTCAGTGATTCTTGGAAGCCTTGTACTTATTTTTTTTTGGTTTTGTGGTTATTACCCAGACTTGAAATAATAGCTGTAACTACAAATTCCCAAATTCTCCAATTCTGGCCTCTTGCACATCCCCGATTTTCATCGCTCGGTCACTGGCGGCCATGCCTCCAGCTGCCTGGGCCCTAAGCTCTGGAATTCTCTCCATAAAACCTCTCTACCTCTCTCTCCTCCTTTAAGGTCTCCTTAAAACCTACCTCTTCGACCAAGCTTTTGGTCACCGGTCCTAATATCTCCTTATCTGGCTCGGTCTCAAATGTTGTTTGAATACGCTCCTGTGAAGAACCTTGGGACATTTTACTCTGTTAAAGGTGCTATATAAATACAAGTTGTTGTTATTGAATGCATTCTAACATTTCAGATACCAAAGTATTAGACGCTAATCTTCCACTTTTTCTAGTAAAATGGTTTAATTAGTGTGACGTATTTATTCCTGGTGTTTTAGAGCATCACTGTGCCGAAATGAGAACGTTTAGTACAAACTTAGAATGGCGGCAGTAAGCGTGTGTCGCCCACACAGTGGTGTTTAAAACAGCAGTTGGGGGAGGTAAGCTGGGAAAAGCACTAAATATTGAAAGTGCCTCAGTAATTGATACAAAAAGCGATGTATCTGCTTTGATAAGAATAGTAGTGAAGGTGGGACCATTTGCAATGATCTTTCATATTTATGACTCCATTACTTTATTAGGCTGTCTTACTTGATTGACAGAAACAGCACTTCCCAATATTTTGCGAGAGACATTAGTTATTAAACTACCACTTAGTCAAGTCACATGGTGAGAGTTTAGGTCATTTAAATTCAGTTAAACTGAGTGTATTATATGTGTTTTCTTTGAATGTAAGGAAATGGAAAGTGTCGTCGACAGTGCTATCAAGCGACACTCACTCACCAATAACCTGCTCACCGATGCTCAGTTTGGGTTCTGCCATATGTTAGATCCGTGGTTCAGTGGATAAAGAATTACACGGATGCTGTACATAAACAAACAACAGGTCTTTACTGGAGGAGGGTCATCTCTAGACTGGAGTACAGAGGCATGCGCACAGCTTATATACCGGTGTGGTTACTGCCGGTACTACAGTATACAGGAGCTGTAAAAAGTAGTTCTGACTTAAAGCACATACGCTACAATTCCTCCCTTTTTAGATTAATAATACCCCCTTAATATTCAAATAACAATTACATTTTTACATGTACATTCAATAACAAAAAGTCCATTTATAGATTCAGTCTTTGGGGTGGCTTCCTGACCCTTTCGGGATAGCGCCTTTCCAGAGGTTCTTGTTCTTGGTGCAGAGGCGATTCTGACCCCTTTTCATCGGGTAGTTCATCGGGTTCCACTGCTACTGTGTCTGAAGTAGATGCTACCGGTATGTCGGGTTCATCCCCAGGTACTCGAGACATGGGGTTGACGCCTTCCTGTGATGCTAAGATCTGATCGACGTGGCGTCTCACAATGTTCTCCCCGACATCCACTGTGTACATTAATGGCCCCTGCCTTGTACATATCGTTCCGGGTTGCCACTTCTCTGTTCGATAGTCACGGGCCAAGACTGGTTGCCCTACATTGAAGCTCCTTGTCGGCTTCTCGCTGATGTGCTGGAATTGTTTGTCCTCAACATTTCTTCGCACATTTGGTCTGAGCAAGTCCAGACGAGATCTCAACCTTCAGTTAAAGAACATCATGGCCGGGGTCTGGTTGGTAACTGCATGTGTCGCGTTTCGGTAGGCTAATAAGAAATTGTCCATCTTATGCTGTAGTGGAATTTCCTCGTCGCACATGGCATTTATCGCCTTCTTAAAGGTTTGTATGAACCTCTCAGCCAATCCATTGGTGGCTGGATGATACGGGGCAGATGTGTAATGCCTTGCCCCATTCCTTTTCATGAATTTTTGGAACTCGTCGGACACAAACTGTGGTCCATTATCAGAGCAGATCTGCTCTGGCAAACCGTTTCTGGCAAATATGGTCCGTAGGACTGCAATCATTTTCTCTGTAGTGGTCGAAGACATCTTTATCACCTCAGGCCACTTTGAATGAGCACTCACTGCTATTAAGAACATTGAGTCCATGAATGGACCAGCGACATCAATGTGCACCCGTTGCCATGGAGAGGAGGGCCAATCCCATGGGTGTAGAGGGGCATGTGGTGGTGCATTTTGGACCTTCTGGCATCCTAAGCAGCTCTTAGTTAGGTCTTCGATTTGTTGATCGATTCCCGGCCACCACACATAAGCCCTAGCAAGGCTTTTTATTTTCACTCCCCCCAGATGACCTTCATGTAGCTCCTTTAGCACTCTCTCCCTTAACTTGGGTGGAATCACCACTCTGGATCCACACATCACTGTCCCCTGGCATACTGACAGCTGTTCTCTTCTGGATGAGAATGCTGGCAACAGTGAGTCACCATGTGTTGGCCACACCTCACCGTCAATTCATATACCCGTGACAGCGTCGGATCATTGCGGGTCTCCTTCTCTATATCCGCATTTGTTACTGGCAATCATTCAATTATTGATGAATAAAATATCTCGATAGGGTCCACTGCTGGTGCTTCCTCCACCGTAGGCAGTGGCAGGCGCAATAGCCCATCAGCGTTCCCATGCTGTTTCGTGCCTTTATATTCTATTTCATATTGATTCGCCCCTAGAAATAGGGACCATCTTTGTAACCGCTGTGCAGTCATTACTGGCACGCCCTTCTTAGGATTAAAGATGGAGACAAGTGGTTGGTGGTCGGTCAGCAAGGTGAACTTCTGCCCATGCAGATAATGGTTGAATTTTTTTACTCCCCATACTAGGCTGAGGGCCTCCCTGTCAATCTGGGCTTGGTTGCGCTCGGCTGAGGTTAGTGACCGAGACGCAAAGGCCACTGGCCTCTCCAACCCGTCTGGGAATTTGTGCGACAGCACCGCTCCAATGCCGTAGGGTGATGCATCACATGCCAAACGAATTGGTAGTGCTGGGTTGAAATGGGCCAACACCTCTTTTGATGTGATCAACTCTTTACACTTCTGGAAAGCTCATCTACGTTCGTCATCCCACTCGCATGGTACCCCTGTTTGCAGTAGGGTGTTCAGTGGGTGTAGTACCGTAGACAAATTTGGTAAGAACTTGTGGTAATAGTTTACCAGCCCGAGGAACGACCTCAGTTGTGACACATTTTCCGGTGCTGGAGCCTTGACTACTGCCTCAATCTTGTCAGTGGACTTATGTAGCCCCTCTTCATCAATGACGTGGCCGCAATACGAGATCTGCTTCTGGAAAAACTCACAATTGTGGCGATTAGCTCGTAGCCCATATTCCTTTAATCTGGCGAGCACCTTCTCCAAGTTAGCGAGGTGATCACCGTCATTTTCGCCCGTGACCAAGGTGTCGTCCAAATAACACTGGGTCCCTGGAATCCCTTGCAGGACCTGATCCATCGCCCTTTGCCAGATAGCCGGAGCCGAGGCTACTCCAAACACCAGCCGGTTGTATTGATAGAGACCTTTATGAGTGTTGATCGTAAGGTAATGTTTCGAAGCTTCTTCTACCTCCATTTGCAAGTACGCCTGGGCTAGATCAATTTTGGTGAAGCGTTTACCACCAGATAGCGAGGCGAAAATATCCCCAATTCGTGGAAGCAGATATTGCACCGTGTGAAGGACTGGGTTCACTGACACCTTAAAATCCCCACAGATGCGGACCTTCTTTGGTTCCCCAGGCGTATTACTCAATGACCTCTTCATTACAGGGACGATGGGTGTAGCCCACTCGCTCCAGTCCACTTTGTACAGTACTCCTGAACATTCCAACCCTTCCAGCTCTGCTTCAACCGCTGGTCTGATCGCATAAGGCACTGGTCTGGCCTTCAGAAACTTTGGGCTTGCATTATCCTCTATTTTAATTGTTGCTGTTATTCCTTTTAGTGTTCCTAGTCCCTCCTGGAACACTTCTTTTGCGTCAGATATCATTTTTGACAGTCGTCCAGGTGTGACGTCGTCATCCTTTTTGGCCTCCACCTTCAGTGCCTGTATGGAATGTCAATCTAAATGTATCTTCCAGATCCACTCATGTCCTAGCAGTGGTGGTCCTCCATTTGGTAATACATATATATCCATTTTAGGTATTTTCTGACCTTTATATGTCACTTTCACCCTTATTTTTCCTTTGGGGTAGACTTTTTGCCCCGTATATGTCTTCAAGACAATCTCTGTAGCTTTCAAGGGTATGTGTGAAAATAGCCGCTTGTAGTCTCTTTGATTTATGACTGTTAGAGCTGACCCTGTGTCCAATTCCATTTCCACTTGGACTCCGTCTATCTTGAGTGTAACCCAGATATTCTGGTGATCCTCTATTTCGGTTACATTATGTAGTTTCAGACAACCCAGCTCCTTGCTTCCGGAGTCTGTGTCACTTTTCTGTTCGTCTGAACCACTGTCCATTACCTGGTGTACCTTTTTGTACTTCTCCTGTGGAGATTTCTTACTGTTGGTTTTCTTCCCAGACCTGCAGACTCTTGCTATGTGTCCTGCTTTCCCACACTGTCTGCACACTTGGTCCTTGAACCAACAATCTTTCTGGTCATGTGTTGTTCTGCCGCAGCGATAGCACTTCCCTGTTCCATAGGTCATTTTGTTGGTGCCATATTCTTGCGGTCTCCGTTGTATCTCTGCAGCGCCCCTTGCGGCTGCTTCATGTGATACTGCCATATTGAAAGCTTTGTCCAGCGTAAGGTCCTTTTCTGATAGAAGCCGTTTCTGGGTTCCTTCACTTTGTAGCCCACACACAAACCTGTCCCTTAACGTGTCTGCTAGTCCCGCTCCAAACTGGCAGTATTTCGATAGCTTGCGCAGTTCCGTTAGGTACTCAGCATTGCTTTCGTCTTTGTGTTGGTTCCTTTTATGGAACTTAAATCGTTCTGCTATCAGCAGCGGTGTGGGGCTTAAGTGGTCCTGTAGGATTTCTACTATGCTTACAAAATCCTTGTTTACCGGCTTCTCTGGGGTTATTAGATTTCGCAGTAACCCATAATATTTTGCACCCATGGAATTTAACAGAACCAGTGCTTTATTAGCATCTGGCACTTCATTCGCCCTGCAGTACACCTCAATACGTTCCACATATGTCGCCCAATCTTCGACTTCATTGTCGAACGTAGAGATACTGCCACTCTTCGGCATCCTTGGTTGTGCGTTAACTATCCCCAATGGCGCCTCCCGCGCTTCCCCTTCTTCTCCGCTGGCACAAAACGGTGTCTCCCGCGCTTTCCTTCCTTCCCGCGCTCGCCCGTCTTCTCCGCTGCGGCTTCGCAAAATGGCATCTCCCGCGCTCTTCCTTCTTCTCCGCGGCTCAATGGCGCCTCCCATGCTCTCCCTGCTTCTCCGCGGCTCAATGGCGTCTCCCCTTGCTTCGCCCCGCGGACCCTGATCAGCCCGTGATCCCTGGCTGTGTCTGTGCATTCTTCTCTTGATATTTGTCGACGCTGCTCAGTCTAGAACCCGGCTGTTTCTTACCCTCTCTCTCTCCGGTTTGCAGTATTTTTCCTCAACGCCGCTCGGTGATCAATCCCCGGCTGCGCCCTGCTCTCTTCACCCTCTTTCTTACCCCGTCGACGCTGCCCGGCTCTCTCTCTCTGCCGTCGGTCGGCTCCAGCCGCCGCTGCTCGGGAAGGGTCTGCTCTGGACCTGTCGTCGGTCTCTTACTGCTCGTTGTGGCTGGGGAACCAAGCCCGGCTCTCCACAGCCTCCCCAGTGAAGTTGGATCTCTGCCTGACTGCTGGGCGGTTGCTCGTCCCTGGACTCGACTATTTTTTTTTTATGCTGCAGGTAGATTCGCATCAACACTCGTCGCCGCTGTTAGATCCGTGGTTCAGTGGATAAAGAATTACATGGATGCTGTACATAAACAAACAACAGGTCTTTACTGGAGGAGGGTCATCTCTAGACTGGAGTACAGAGGCATGCGCACAGCTTATATACCGGTGTGGTTACTGCCGGTACTACAGTATACAGGAGCTGTAAAAAGTAGTTCTGACTTAAAGCACATACACTACACCATACACCACTCGGCTCCAGACCTCATTACAACCTTGGTCCAAACATGGACAAATGAGCTGAATTCCAGAGGTGAGGTGAGAGTGACTGCCCTTGACATCACGGCAGCATTTGACCAAGTGTGGCATCAATGAGCCCTAGTAAAATTGAAGCCAATGGGGATCAGAGGGAAAGCTCTCTACTGGCTGTAGTCATAACTAACACAAAGGAAAATTGTTGTGGTTGTTGGAGGCTAATCATCTCAGCCCCAGGACATCGCTGCAGGAGTTCCTCAGGGCAGTGTCCTAGGCCCAACCATCTTCATCTGCTTCACCAATGACCTTCCCTCCATCATAAGATCAGAAGTGAGGATGTTCGCTGATGATTGCAAAATGTTCAGTTCCATTTGCAACTCCTCAGATAATGAAGCATTACGTGCCCACATGCAGCAGGTACTGGACAACATTCAGGCTTGGGCAGAAAAGTGGCAAGTAACATTTGCACCACACAAGTCTCAGGTAATGACTATCGCCAGCAAGAGAGAGTCTAACTACCGCCCCTTGACATTCAACAGGATTACCATCACCAAACCCCTTACCATCAATACACAGGCAGCCATCTCTGACTGGAAACTTAACTGGACCAGCCACTTAAATACTGTGTCTACAAGAGCAGGTCAAAAGCTGGGTATTCTGCGGCGAGTGTCTCAACTCCTGACTCCCAAAGCCTCTCCACCATCTACAAGGCAGAAGTCAGGAGTGTGATGGAATACTACCCACTTGCCTGAATGAGTGCAGCTCCAACAACACTCAAGGAGCTCAACACCATCCAGGAAAAAGCAGCTCACTTGATTGGCACATCATCCGCCACCTTTAACATTCACTCTCTCCACCACTGGCGTACCGTGGCTGCAGTGTGCACCATCTACAAGATGCACTGCAGCAATTTGCCAAGGCTTCTTCAACAGCACCTCTCAAATCCGCAACCTCTTCCACTTAGAAGGACAAGGGAAGCAGGCGCATGGGAACACCACCACCTCTAAGTTCTCCTCCAAGTCACATACTATCCTGACCTGGAAATATATCGCCGTTCCTTCATCGTCGCTGGGTCAAAATCCTGGAACTCCCTCCCTAACAGCACTGTGGGAGAACCTTCACGACATGGGCAGCAGCGGTTCAAGAAGGTGCTCACCACCACCTTCTCAAGGGCAATAAATGCTGGCCTTGCCAGCGATGCCCACATTCCAGACTAATTAGATGAAAGTCTTCTGTCCATTGGCTGTAATAGTTTAACATGAAATGTGTTTGGGCAGTGTCAATTCCAATTCCTGGTTAACCTCGGCCCACAGTACAAAACTGACTACATTCCACAGATTGGTGGCCACAGTCAAAAAGGCCACAAACATGGATGATATGGGAAATTGCAATGGTGATGCTTTACTGAGGCTGGATTAAGATACATGATTAAAAGCTCCTATGATAGGTCAGCAAGTGAGTAGCTAAGCCATACAAACTGGAAAGGACCCAGGTTCGATCCCTGGCCTTGCTGAGTTAGCTGAGCTCACGCATGGTACTGTTAGGAGGACTACAGTGGGCCTTAGCCCACCTGGATTGGGGTTGGATAACAGCCAGGATTCTTACTCCTGATAGCTGCCCAGGAACCATTGCTGGAAGTGTGCGGACAATGTGTCGGGACAGGATGGGGCTCAGTTGTGATACCTCCTGTGGAATTTGCTTGTTGATACTCACTGTTACGGCTCATACATGAATACTGGTCATCTAGACGCGATACTACAGGGGTCCAAGGAATCATACCCAAGCAAGGAGTGAATGCCATAGTTTAGAAGAGGGAGAAAAAGTAAAATAATTATTGTTAGGGCACCTCAGCCCCAGGACATCGCTGCAGGAGTTCCTCAGGGCAGTGTCCTAGGCCCAACCATCTTCATCTGCTTCACCAATGACCTTCCATCCTTCATAAGATCAGAAGTGGCGATGTTCACTGATGATTGCAGTGTTCAGTGTTATTCGCAACTCCTCAGATAATGAAGCAGTCTAATTCCGAATGCAGCAAGACCTGGGCAACATTCAGGCTTGGGCTGATAAAAGGCAAGTAACATTTGCGCCACACAAGTCTCAGGCAATGACTGTTGCCAACAAGAGTGTCTAACCACCGTCCTTTGACATTCAATGGCATTACCATCGCCAAATCCCTTACCATCAATATACTGGCGGTCATGACTGACTGGAAACTTAACTGGACCAGCCACGTAAATACTGTGGCTACAAGAGCAGGTCAAAAGCTGGGTATTCAGCAGCGAGTGTCTCAGCTCCTGACTCCCCAAAGACTCTCCACCATCTACAAGGCACAAGGCAGGAGTGTGATGGAATACTCTCCACTTGCTTGGATGAGTGCAGCTCCAACAACACTCAAGGAGCTCAACACCATCCAGGAAAAAACAGCTCACTTGATTGGCACCCCATCTGCAGCCTTAAACATTCACTCCCTCCACCACTGGCGTACCGTGGCTGCAGTGTGCACCATCTACAAGATACACAGCAGCACTTCACCAAGACTTCTCCAACAGCACCTCCCAAACCCATGGCCTCAACCACCAAGAAAGTCAAGGGCAGCAGGCGCATGGGAACACCACCAGCTCCAATAACGCATCCAAGTCACACACCATCCTGAGCTGGAAATATATCGCCATTCCTTCATCGTTGCTGGGTCAAAATCCTGGAAATCCCTCCCTAACAGCATTGTGGGAGAACGTTCACTACATGGACTGCAGCGGTTCAAGAAGGCGCTCACCACCACCTTCTCAAGTGCAAATAGGGAAAGGCAATAAATGCTGGCCTTACCAGCGATGCCCACATCCCAGACTGATTAGATGAAAGTCTTTTGTCCATTGGCTGCAATAGTTTAACATTAATTGTGTTTGGGCAGTCTCAATTCCAATTCCTGGTTAACCTCGGCCCACAATACAAAACTGCCTACATTCCACAGATTGGTGGCCACAGTCAAAAAGGCCACAAACATGGATGATGCGAGAAATTGCAGAATTCGCAATGGTGATGCTTTAATGAGGCTGGGTTAAGAAACATGATTAAAAGCTCCTATGATAGGTCAGCAAGTGAATAGCTAAGCCATACATACTTGAAATGATTCAGGTTCGATCCCTGGCCTTGCTGAGCTAGCTGAGCTCACCCATGGTACTGTTAGGAGGACTACAGTGGGCCTTAGCCTGCCTGGATTGGGGTTTGATAACAGCCAGGATTCTTACTCCTGATAGCTACCCAGGAACCATTGCTGGAAGAGTCCGGACATTGTGTTGGGACAGGATGGGGCTCAGCTGTGATACCTCCTGGGTGCCCTTGTGCACCAGTCGCTGAAGGTAAGCATGCAGGTGCAGCAGGTGGTTAAGAAGGCAAATGGTATGTTGGCCTTCGTAGCGAGAGGGTTTGAGTACAGGAACAAGGATGTCTTGCTGCAGTTGTACAGGGCCTTGGTGAGACCACATCTTGAGTATTGTGTGCAGTTTTGGTCGCCTTATCTGAGGAAGGATGTTCTTGCCATGGAAGGAGTTCAGCGAAGATTCACCAGACTGATACCTGGGATGGCAGGAGTGACGTATGAGGAGAGATTGGGTCGATTGGGCTTGTACTCGCTGGAGTTTAGAAGAATGAGAGGTGATCTCATTGAAACTTATAAAATTCTGACAGGACTGAACAGACTAGATGCAGAAAGGATGTTCCCGATGGTCGGGGAGTCCAGAACCAGGGGACACAGTCTAAAGATAAAGGGTAGGCCATTTAGGACAGAAATGAGGAGGAATTTCTTCACCCAGAGAGTGGTGAACCTGTGGAACTCTCTACCACAGAAGGCGGTGGAGGCCAGTTCATTAAATATATTCAAGAAGGAGTTGGATATATTTCTTAAGGCTAAAGGGATCAAGGGGTATGGAGAGAAAGCAGGGACCGGGTACTGAATTTGGATGACCAGCCATGATCTCATTGAATGGCGGAGCAGGCTCGAGTGGACAGTACCTTATCCCCAAACCCGTGTGCTTTAATTTTGCACGCTAATCTCTTATGCGGGGCCTTATCGAAAGCCTTCTGAAATTCCAAATACACCACATCCACTGGTACTCCTTTATCTATTCTACCAGTTACATCCTCAAAAAATTCCAGTAGATTAGTCAAGCATGATTTACCTTCTGTAAATCCATGTTGACTTTTTCCGATCCTGTCACTGTTTTCCAAATGCTCTGCTGTTACATCTTTTATAATGGACTCTAGCATTTTCCCCACTACCGATGTCAGACTTACCGGTCTGTAATTCCCCATTTTCTCTCTACCACCTTTTTTAAATAGTGGGGTTGCATTAGCTATCCTCCAATCCACGGGAACTGTTCCAGAATCTATAGAATTTTGGAAGATGACCAGCATTGCATCTAATATTTCTAGGGCCACTTCCTTAAGTACCCTAGGATGTAGATGATCAGGCCCTTTAATCTCGTCAATTTCCCTAACACCATTTCCCTACAAATACTGATTTCATTCAATTCCTCCCTCTCATTAGACCCTATGTTCCCTGACATCTCTGGGAGGTTATTTGTGTCCTCCTTTGTGAAGACAGAACCAAAGCATGTATTTAATTGGTCTGCCATTTCTTTGTTCCCCATTATAAATCCCCCTGATTCTGCCTGCAAGGGACCTACACTTGACATCACCAATCTTTTTCTCTTCACATATCTATAGAAGCTTTTACAGTCAGTTTTTATGTTCCCTGCAAGCTCACTCTCATAATCTATTTTCCCCCTTTTAATTAATCCCTTTGTTCTCCTTTGCTGAATCTTAAATTGCTCCCAATACTCAGGTTTGCTGCTTTTTCTGGCCATATTATATGTCCTCTCCTTGGATTTTATGCTATCCCTAATTTCCCTTGTTAGCCACGGTTGAGTCATTTTTTTTTGTTTTATTTTTATGCCAAACAGAGATGAACAAATTCTGTAGTTCATCCATGCGCGCTTTAAATGTTTGCCATTGCCTATCCACCGTCAACCCTTTAAGTAACATTCCCCAATCCATCCTAGCCAACTCGTGCCTCATATCATCATAGTTTCCTTTATTTAAATTCAGGACCCTAGTCTCTGAGTCAACTACTTCATTCTCCATTTTAAAGAAGAATTCTATCATATTATGATCGCTGCTCCCCAAGGGGCCTCGCACAAGATTGCTAATTAATCCTTTCTCATTACATAATACCCAGTCTAAGATGGCCTGATCTCTAGTTGGTTCCTTGACATTTTGGTCCAGGAAACCATCCCGTATACACTCTAGGAATTCCTCTTCCATGGTATTGTTACTAATTTGGTTAGCCCAATCTGTATGGAGATTAAAGTCACCCATGATAACTGCTGTGCCCTTATTGCACACGTCTCTTATTTCCCATTTAATGCCATCCCCAACCTCAGCATTACTGTTTGGGGGTCTGTATACAACTCCCACTAACATTTTCTGCCCGTTGGTATTTCTCAGCTCTGCCCATACAGATTCCATATCATCAGAGCTAATATCCTTCCTTACTATTGTGTTAATCTCCTCTTTAACCAGCAATGCTACCCCACCTCCTTATTCTTTTTTCCTGTCCTTCCTGAATATTGAATACCCCTGGATGTTGAATTCCCAGACTTGGTCATCCTGGAGCCATGTCTCCATAATCCCAATTATATCATATCCGTTTACCTCTATTTGCACAGCTAATTCATCCACCTTATTACTAATGCTCCTCGCATTAAGACACAAAGCCTTCAGGTTTGATATTTTAACACTCTTAGTCCTTTTAGAATCATTATTTACTGTGGCCTGTTTGATTTACACCCTTGATTTCTCCGCCTTCCACTTTTGCTTTTCTCCTTCCTCTCTTTTGTTTCTATCCTTGCTTCCCTTTCCTCTGTCTCCCTGCACAGGTTCCCAACCCCCTGCAATGCAATGCACTCAGAACTAACACAAATTACAATGCAGTGAAAAAAATGCAGCTTTCAGCCCTTACTGCCTTTCAATAAAAAAATTGCCATTAGAAAGAAGTCTGAAATGGGATTGTTCAGCATCTAAAGCTGAATTCACTTCCGACCCAAAAAGAATGGGAAAATTGCTTCAGCACTAACACAAATGGCTCAGCAAACCAGGGAAGGGGCACCCCGTGTCTCGCACACAGCACTGCAGCTTTGTTGTGGGGGTCAACACTGCAAGAGAAGTCCTCTACCTACAGGGGCCAGGAGGCCCTCCAGAAAGAATGATGTGGGACAACATGACCGAGGCCGCCACTGCCAGCAGTGTCACCCCTCCACCACCTGGCTCCAGTGCCCAAAGAAGCTTCATGACCTCAGACCAATGGTCAAGGTCAGTGAATACATCTTTAAAAGCCATCGCCTACCAACTGCACCACTAGCCTCATGCACACTGCTCAATGCATGACTTCCCCCCAAATCACTCACCTACCAACCATCTGTGCCAATCGTGAGGCACATCTGCCATTCCTAGCCTCACCTCACCCCCTTGGAGGAGAGGGTGCAGGCCATTCTTGGCAGGGGCATAGCTGAGTCCTTGGCCAGTGAAATGCAGCCTGCTCAGCCAATAGGTGGACCAGCAAGGCCATTTGCACTGTCCCCCACTGAAAGTCAGCAGCGTTCCACCAATTATGCTGCAGCCACCGGGGTAGCACTGTTTGACATCAGCAGGATAGGCAAAGGCATACACAAGACAGTCACTAAGATAATGCGTAAGGGTGATGAGTTGATTTCTTGATGTCATATTGGATGGATAAATGTATAAAGTTAGATTGGAAAGTTTGCTCAGTGGTGGCTTTTATTTCAGCATCGTAGCCAGGAGAACACTGTGATGGTCAGTAACAGAGGGAAGGTAAGGTGTGGGACTAAGGTTGAAAAGGGAATTGGGGTTGTGATCACTGGGACCGCAAGCGGATGATTTCATCCCGGATATCCCGGCCACAATGGGGCTGTCTGGGATGCATCCTTCTGTCTGCTTTCTCCTCTTCCGCTTCCTCCCCTTCTGCTTCTTCCTCTTCTGCGTCTTCCTCTTCTCTCTTCGAGCGGATGTTGAAAATCTTAAATGACAGCATAAATGCTGGAAATACTCAGCAGCTCAGGCAGCATCTCGACCTGAGACTTGAACGCTCTTTCTCTCTCCATGGATGTTGCCTGACTTGTTGAGTATTTGCAGAATTTTCTGTTTTCTCAGAGGCCTTCCTTTGCCATCCGTGGCCTTGAAAGCATCCAGCAGCAGCCCCTACACACTTAGAAAACTTTTAACATCTATTGCAGCAAGTCATTACTTCAATAAAATAAAAAAAAACAGCCCAAAAGCTTAAAAGCAAACTTACCTGAAAGATGTGTGTGTCCCTGTAAGAGGTGCTGACAGCGCCTCTGTCAGTCTCTTTACATGCTGGGTTTCCCTGGCATGATTATGACCCAGCATAGAACTCAGCGCTAGGGTTGGCCGTGGTGACATTAAGTAGGCATTGCATGCCGACTGATCTCACCAATTGGCCATTCTTTTTTTAATGGGCGATACCTGTTACCGGCAGCGCTATGGGGGGGATCAAAATGGAGGACACCGTGTGACCTGGCACTAGCTGGTGGATGAGTAGCCGCCGCCGCTCTTTTGCCATTTTTTGACGGTATGGGTGGCGTAAAACCCCCAAATTTTTGCACTAGAAATCAGGGGTGGATAGTCCTGTCGGGCAGAATTCCACCACAGATTTAGTGGGACAGGACTCCCACCGGGCACATGGCTGTTCAATTGTCATTCCGAACTTGGCCCACTGAACCCACACTGAAGACACAAGCAGAATCCCAATAAAATACTTATGCAACACACTTAATTTGAATTTACACAGGATGGAGCCACCAGTCTTCATCTTTCATCTAACAGTGTATCCTCGACAAGCCACAACAAGAATTTTCTGACTTGGAAAATTTTTCAGGTTTGTTCATAAAGGCATGAATAAGAAGAAAACATTAAACAGAATTAGAAACGAGAAAATCTTACTTGTTATCCATAGGTTAGGTCAGTGATTCTTGGAAGCCTTGTGCTTATTTAAATTTTTTTTGGTTTTGTGGTTATTCCCCAGACTTGAAATATTGGCCAAAACTTCGGGTCCCCATGGGTGAGTACGCGCTGGGTACTCACGCGTAGGCCCAACAAAAGTGCCGGTTTCGTGCATACACTGCGCATGCACGGGAAACTGGAACTTCCATTCCCTTAAAGGAAGGGGTTCACAGGTCAAACGCGTGCGCTGGAGAGGCAGCGCGTTCGCCTGGAACTTCCATTTTTTTTGCAGGTTTCTCCGGGAGGGTAAGTCTCCAGCAGCTACGCTTGTAAAAAGCAGTCGCAGGGCCTGCTTTTAACAAGGTAAGTGGTGAATTAAGTTAAATTAAAACATTTTTTCCACAGGTTTATTATTTTTAAATACTTTAAAGAAAGTTAAGTTTATTTTTAGCCCCGTTAGAAACTGTAATTAATTTTTTCAAAAATTAAAATTTTTGTTTAAAATACTGTAGTTATTTTATGTAATTTATAGTTATTTTAAAAATGTGATATATTTTTTAATTTATTTGAAGTTTTAGTGATGTTTTGGGGCTGAATTTTATTCATAGATTTGACAGCTCTTCCTGTCAAAACTATGAATACAGATTCCCTGCTACCATTGGCTCTCCATGGCCCACGTGATCCCAGGGGACGCTTCGAACTAACTGCGCCCCTGGGATACGCAAACACAGCGTGCTGGCAGTTGGAGCAGGCCCAGGATTGGAATCCCACGCGGGCCCACAGCACAACGGCTGGGGCGCTAGGTAAGTGCAGGTCGGAGGCTTGCACCCGCGGGAAGCCTCCGACCCGAATTTTTGGCCCGGGGGGAAAAATTCGGTTGCTTCAGGGGGCGGTAACGGGCTGCGAAGGAACTAGTGCCCGGGCGCAGCACCGCTGATGCCCCCCACGAAATTCAGCGGGAGGTTAATGGCGGTGTTAGCTGGTAGCGCCCCGCGGCGCTGCACCTCCGGCGATGACGTCATCGCCGTGGGAAGCGCCACACTCACGCCCTGGCCACAAACTTGGCTCGCGCACCCTGACCTACCGCCGGATGCTATGTCCGACTGTTAACCCCTCGCTTCTGTGAGGAGGATTTACCCCTAAATTGGGGTATCAGGGTTCGCTGCTTTAGGAGACTCAACACGCTGGTCAGTCTATCACTTCCTCAGTAATACACAAAGTCAGAAACTGTAAAATAAGTAAAGTTTTATTAAGGTACCTGGACTTCACTCTGAGAAACCCAATTGTGTTTGCACACAAGTATGCCTCCCAAAGAGTGCGCCCCGAGACTCACGGGGCTACAATATTTATACATTTTCATAAATTGCAAGTCATATGAAAACAGAAAACTAGGCAATCACGCGCTCCACAAGTCACTTGTTTTTTACAGAGTTTTGTTTAAAATTCACTTTAGCTTTCAACAAAATTTGGCCCTGAGACTGTCTCTACTCTGTTCTATAAACATTCTGTTTCGTCCTTTATCTATGTGTATTGCATTCCCACAGTCCTGTATCAGCTTTTTACATTTAAACCATTCACTGCATGTCAAGTAGTCCATCATGCTTTGCGAATCATTGATAAGGCTGTATGGGATTAATCCAGCTTAACATTCCCTCCTTTTATCATTACATGATAACCTCGACCTTTTCTCTACATGCTGGGCAGGGTGTCAACTATTCCATACATACATTACATATTCAAAGATTATATTTTTATCCTTTATAGTTTCCTCCGAACATATACAACATATATGGTTATCCGAGTCAATAGCCCTACTTCAGTTGGGAATTAAATGCAATATACAATATGAAAGACAAATTTAGCATGCAATCAAGCAAAGGTAACCCGTTATCAATGTCCAGGGGTTGGGTCCATTCTTGTCCCATTTTATCTTAGTATTATGCCGAATCTTCGTAAATGCTATCACCTTCCTCTAATTCTTGCAGCTCTTCCATGTTAATCCTAGTCCAGTCCTGTGTGACATTGACACTTCCTTGAGGTTTATTGATTATAATCATCTGCTTTTCACCTCCTGATCCATACTTAATCAGTCTGTTAATTATCACCGAGACTAGTACGTATGAGACAACCAGACAAATGACCCATTCCAATATTGTTCTAAACAGTCCTCCAAATAGTCCATCTAATAAACACAACGGCCCCCATCCACAATTTCCCGTTGTGTGATCAATGTCTCCGGCCTCCTTTCCCTTTCTTTCAATTTCATCAGTTTCATTTTGGATCTGCTTTGAGAAATCACTAATGTCCGTACAACATTCTGCTCCGATAACTGCGCATGCTCCTCCTTGTGCATGTAAAACATAATCTAGTGCCATCCTGTTTTGTAGGGCAAACATTCTTATTTGGCACATTTCCTTATTGATCAGTTTCAACGCCATGGCTATGTCTCTGGCAATATCCTCCACATCCTGTGCCAAATTTCTTATTGCATCTAATGCCATCATTACTCCATAAGATGGTACTAAAGCTCCTAGGAGTCGGCTCCACCAGGTTTGGTGGTGTGTTTTGAAAGGATCTGAGCCCAAGAGTTTGCACATGGCGAAATTAGTCCCATAATTTATTTTTTTCCATTGACTGTAGGTTGGGTCTTCACTCGGAATTTCATCTTCAAGTCTGAAGGCTGGAACAATAAATGCTATAGCACATCTTCCTTTAAAACTATTTGGTAAATATGGGTATCCAGTATGATTGCACACTCACATAGTCCCTTCAAGTGCTGTTAAAGAACACTGGTATGATCGTCTGGCTAGGTTCTCTAGATCCCATTCTGAAGTTTGCAGACAATTAGTAGTTCCTTTTGATTTATCGTGGGGTTTGGTAGGCCACATAGTTTAATTGTGTTGTCCCTCTCTTTTTCCATTTATGGAGATGATGGTGGCACAAAATGTGGGGAAAAGCGCCCCTACCTCCACTTCACCAATTTTTGATTCTATACACCATTCGAAATGCGGTACGATTGTTATTGCTATACCTTCTACTTTGGTACATTTCTTGCAGTTATCGGTTCCGGTGCAATGTTCTTCAGACCAGGGTTGTATTCTGTGCCTTGTCAAGTTGCACTTTTTATAAGAAGCATATGTAAGTTTGGCTTGTTTATGCATTAAGTCGCATATCAGACAGTCGTCAGATGTGACTGCCATCAATGGAAAACCTCACGGCGTTCCTACTGGCCTTGGAGTACATAGTTTTGATTTATTCTTCCATGGGTGGTTTTCTATAGTTTGTGCCTTTTTGGAGATATTTTGTATCCACTCGAGCCACTTCTGGTATAGATTTTCTCCTTGAGATGCCAGGAGTTTCCTTCCTCCTCTTTTTATGAGGGCACCGTTTATATCTATTAGTGCCGATAACTGTACTCGATTCTGACCATGACAGCACTCATTTACGTGGGTTTGATCATAAACGTATACATCCTTATGGGACCAATTTCTTCCGGGATCATACATATTCTGCCACCCTGGGAAATTATAAGAATTTTTCCATCTTGGTTTATGTACAGTGATGTTACATCGGCTATCATACTGGCCTTCGTGGTTTCCAGTTTTATTTAAAGAGTGTTCGGTAAAATTACATAGACACCAGTGTGTTCCCGGTACATTTACACACGTCTGGCCTGTAAAATTTGAGTGATGTGATAACACCACCTGAAAGGGATCAAGTGGGCATATAGTTGTATTTTTACATCCGCAAGAAAATTCAGTGCACCCATGCTGTTTGGAGCGGCGATTGATGCATTGTCCCTCTGTCGCTGTTGAGGTTATGTCCATTATGACAAGAGCAGTGATGACAACTTGTAGTGTGAAGCGTGAATCCATTTTGTCTTTCCTTCCACCTTCACTGCGGTATGTGTGGTTAACAGTACTTGATAGGGTCCCTTCCACCTGGGTTCTAATCCTTTTCGATAGAAGTTCTTTACGAAGACATAATCACCCGGTTTGAGTCGATGACAGGCATCCTCTGGTGTTGGTTTAGTCACGGCTGTTACCTATTAATGAGACAACTTTAAAGCAGAGGTTAGTGACATACAATAAGACATCATCTGATTGTTCATTACATGAATATCTATTTGTCTGTCGTCTTGGATGGGAGCCGAGAACGGGGTTCTTAAAAGTTTTCCGAAGATAATTTCTGCTGGTGCTAATCCTGTCTTTCATTGGTAATACTTCTGGCCATTTTAATTTGGTTTCTACACAAAGTTTGGCCAATTTTAGTTTTAAGGCTCCATTAGCCCTTTCCACCAGTCCTACTGATTGTGGATAGAGCGAGCAATGTAAATGCTGTCTAATATTGAGAACATTGCAAAGTTCAGCATTAATTTCTGCAACAAAATGTGGTCCGTTGTCAGAACTCAATTGTATTGGCACTCCGAACCTTGGCACAATATCTTTCAGTATTATTTTGCACACAGTCTTTGCGGTATTGTTCCTTGTTGGGAAGGCTTCTATCCATTTACTAAATACATCAATGATAACTAGTACATATTTATATCCATAAGCTGATTCTAATTGTACAAAATCTAACTGTAGTATTTGAAAAGGGACCGTCTGGGATAGGAGTTGTTGCTGTTACTGTTGGTTTGGCTTTTCCTGGGTTGTGTTGCTGACATATCAGACAGTGATCAATTGTCTGCTGTGCCACTTTTTCCCAATTTGGGTTGTACCAAGAATTTTCCAATTTGGAGCAACTATCCTTCCCTTTGGGTCGGCATATAGTTGTGTCAAAGGATCCTTTTTACAATTTTCTTTTATCCACTTTTGTTTTTCAATTTCAGGAGCGTCCTCCTGGTGCTTTTTGAACATCTTCCAACGATGGCGCACAGGAGGGATACTTCCCTCCCTCCTTTTGTTCCAACTGGGGCATTTGTTTTTGGTCCATATACATAGCGGCATATTTTGCTGCTTCATCTGCCTCATCTGCCAATCTATTCCCCTCGGCAACCTGTGTATGTAACCGTGTGTGTGCCTGGCATTTTACTATGGCTAATTCCCTGGGTAGTAATACTGCCTGCGTCAATCTTTCTACCTGTACTTGGTTCGATATGGGAGTTCCAGATGTGGTCAGAAAACCCCTCCTTTTCCATATTATTCTGAAATCATGCGTTACTCCGAAGGCATAGCTCGAGTCCATATAAATATTTACTGTCATCCCTTCTGATAATTCGTATGCTCTTGCTAGTGCGTGTAATTTTGCTTTCTGTGCTGACCAATGATTTGGAAGTTTACCTGATTCTACCACATTTGGTGATTCTATAATTGCGTATCCTATCTGTCCTTCACCTGTATCTGATCTAGAGGCCGATCCGTCCACAAAGTACTCATGGTCTGGGGTATTCAAAGGCACGTCCTTTAAATCAGGTCTGATTATTGTTTGAGTCTCAATTTTCGTTACACAGTCATGTATTGGTTCTCCTACATGTTCTGTGGGTAGTTGTAAGAATTCAGCTGGGTTTATGTTTTTTGCAAAGTTGAAAGTCAACAAGGGATTCTGTATTAACTTGATCTCGTATCTACTTATCCTTGCCGACGTCATGTGTTGTGTGGATAATTTGTTCAGTAATGATTGTAAGGCGTGACTACTATAAATTTCCACTTTTGAGTGTAAGGTAATATTTTCTGCTGAGGTCACTGCATGATAGGCTGAGGCTATGTCCTGTAGACATCTAGGGAGGGCTCTCTCTACTGGGTCTAGGTTAGTGGCGAAGTATGCCACCGGTCTCTGCCTATCTCCATGTTCCTGAGTTAGGACCGAATGTGAACATCCATCGGTAGTAGTCACATACAACCTAAATGGCCTATCATACATTGGTCTTCCTAAGGGCGGGGCCTCTCTTAAGGCTTGTTTTAAAGAATTAAACGCATCTCTTTGTGCTTCTGATAGAACGAACGGTTCTCTAACCTGTGATCCTGTTAGTATAGTTAGGGGCCTCGTATGTTTAGTGATTTCTGGTATCCATCTGTCCTGCAGAAATTTATTAATCCTAAAAATGCTCGTATTCCTCTTTTAGTGGTAGGTTCCGGATGTTGGGATATTGTTTGGGTCCTTTCTGAGAGCAGGACTTTTTCATCTGGTGTCAGAATGTGCCCTAAGTATGTTACATGCTTTTTGCAAAATTGAATCTTTGCTTTTGATACTACATACCCTTCCCTTGACAAATGGTTCAAAATGAATTTTGCATCTATTTGACAATCCATCGCTGTTGCCGGGACTGAGCTGAAGCCAATAATCCCCCCAATCTCACCAACGTTTGAGTGATAGTTTCATCATTCTCTGATGCTTCATCGTATGGCAATTGTTCAAAAGCTTGTTTCGTAATTAACATATCCTGCTCTACTTTATCCACAGCTGCCTTCGCGTCTTTAGCCGATTTCTCAGCCATCGGGTACATTCTCATTTCGTAGTTCATTGCACATTGAACATTAGTTAACATACACACGCACCATGCAACTTCAATCACAACTTCTAGCCGCAGTCATGATCGCGAGAGAGAAAGAGAGAGAGAGAGAGAGAGAGAGAAAACGCGCAGCCTGTGACCTCGAAGAGGGAATCACAGGCTTTTAAAGGGACAGCACACTGAAGATGAATGAGCACACACTCGGCAGGTTTTTTTATTATTCTTAACTACATCTTACACTCTCAATCACTTTCCTTTAATTACCATACATATCTCATTCATGAGTCCTGGAGGAACCTTACTGTCCAGTACAATATTTAAGATCGAAAACATAGATCAAACGTTCTCACTTGATCCAAGTTATTAACACTTTTTTATTTATCATTATTTTAGAGGATATTTTATTTTCCCAAAAGTAACCCAATATATAGTGCCTGAGTCCATTTCGTCATTTCAAAATTATCCCAAAATCCAAACAGCAGTATTATTGTACCGGCAGGTTTTGTCAATGTTCAATTTCATTTCTATCAATTTATCCTCCATTTCCAATTTCAGAAACAAGTAATTCTCAGGCTAGGTAGCTTACACAGTGTTTTAACATTAGTGACAGAAGTGCTGCAATTAGTTTACAAGGTAACTTCCATATAACAAAAGAAAGAAGAGACTCCATTGTGACTCTGCTTAGAGCCCAAGGTTAAGTTATCAAATCATAAATTCCTTCTGTCACTGGGGAAATATTAACTTAAAATTAAGAAACTTAAATTATTTAACGTCCAATATTTTTAAACTTCATACTAAAGTTGGGTTAACTCCTTTGCAGGATTCTAAGAAGGTGGAGCAAAACATTATCAAATGCACGTCATTACGTTACTTCACGTAAACTTAAAAAAACTTTCCCGATTGAAAAAGACAGTTGTGTTTTTACACTTTAACCAAACATGAACACGGAGGTAATATGGACAAAGACGGGATTGAGCAAAATTCACAAGCTAAGTATTATTCAATGCGGTCTACACAAATTCACACCAACCAGAATGGCCCACGTGATCCCAGGGGACGCTTCGAACTAACTGCGCCCCTGGGATACGCAAACACTGCATGCCGGCAGTTGGAGCAGGCCCAGGATTGGAATCCCACGCGGGCCCACAGCACAACGGCCGGCGCGCTAGGTAAGTGCAGGTCGGAGGCTTGCACCCGCGGGAAGCCTCCGACCCGAATTTTTGGCCCGGGGGGAAAAATTCGGTTGCTTCAGGGGGCGGTAACGGGCTGCGAAGGAACTAGTGCCAGGGCGCAGCACCGCTGACGCCCCCCACGAAATTCAGCGGGAGGTTAATGGCGGTGGTAGCCGGTAGTGCCCCGCGGCGCTGCACCTCCGGCGATGATGTCATCGCCGTGGGAAGCGCCACACTCACGCCCTGGCCACAAACTTGGCTCGCGCACCCTGACCTACCGCCGGATGCTATGTCCGACAGGGTCAGGGGGGCGTTTTTGCAGCTGGGGCGACGATAATTAAAGGGCAGGTGCCGGGCGGCCATTTTCTTTTGGGCCGCCCTGCCAGCACCTAGCCCCTCTCTCCTCCTCCTGCGGGGTACCGGCCACGATCCATCAGCTCGGCACTCGTCTTGAGTGCCGGGCTCTTTTGCCAGCACCCCGCTCCCTGGTGGCCCAGTAGGGCCCCGGTGCGCGCAACGCTGGGCCACTCTGCTTTAACCAGGGGACAGTGGCCTGCAGTACCGTGGTGTTGCTGCACGTAGCGCCGCGATATTCAATGGAAGCACCCCAAGAAGGAGGGGGAGCATTTCCAGTAGCGCCCCGCCTCCTGCTTGGGGCACTACCATTGAATTTCTGGCGTGGGGGCGCTAACTTTATCGGGGCACTAAAAGTAGCACCCGGTTACGTTATCGCCCCAAAGGGGGCGCAAGCCAATCTCCCCTCTCCAGCTGGTGTTTTAGAGGAACACTGTCCCCGAAATGAGGAAATTTAGTACAAACTTAGAATGACGGCAGTAAGCGTGTGTCGCCCACACAGTGGTGTTTAAAACAGCAGTTGGGGGAGGTAAGCTGGGAAAAGCACTAAATATTGAAAGTGCCTCAGTAATTGATACAAAAAGCGATGTATCTGCTTTGATAAGAATAGTAGTGAAGGTGGGACCATTTGCAATGATCTTTCATATTTATGACTCCATTACTTTATTAGCCTGTCTTACTTGAATGACAGAAACAGCACTTCCCAATATTTTGTGAGGGCTATTAGTTACTAAACTACCACTTAGTCAAGTCACATGATGAGAGTTTAGGTCATTTAAATTCAGTTGATCGGAGTGTATTATATGTGTTTTCTTTGTATGTAAGGAGATGGAAGGTGTCGTCGACAATGCTATCAAGCAGCACTCACTCACCAATAATCTGCTCACCAATGCTCAGTTTGGGTTCCGCCAGGACCACTCGGCTCCAGACCTCATTACAACCTTGGTCCAAACATGGACAAATGCGCTGAACTCCAGAGGTGAGGTGAGAGTGGCTGCCAAGGCTGCAGGAGCCAATGGGAATCAGGGGGAAAACTCTCCACTGGCTGGAGTCATACCGAGCACAAAGGAAGATGGCTGTGGTGGTTGGAGGTCAATCATCACAGCCCCAGGCCATCACTGCAGTAGTTCCTCAGGGCAGTGTCCCAGGTCCAACCATCTTCAGCTGCTTCATTAATGACCATAATAAGGTCAGAAGTGGGGATGTTCGCTGATGATTGCACAGTGTTGAGTTCTATTCGCAACTCCTCAGATAATGAAGCAGTCTATTTCCGAATGTGTTAAATCCGTGAATTTTGATGTATGGTGTCCTTCAATAAATCGACAGAGACTGCAGAGGAACAATCAACAGGTGTTTAGTGGATGAAGGTTGCTCTAAAACTAAAGTACAGATCCCTACTCAGGGTTTATATACAGGTGTGGTCACTGCCGGTACTACAGTATACAGGAGCTGTAAAAAGTAGTTCTCCCCTTAAAGGTACATACACTATAATTCCTCCCCTTTTAGATTAAGAGTACCATAACATTCATTTAACAATTAACACTTTTAACATGCAACATTAACTGCAAATAGTCCATATATAAATTCAATCTTTGGGGCGGCTTCCTGATCCTTTCCGGATAGCGCCTTTCCTGAGTGTCTTGCTCTTGGTGCGGAGGCGATTCTGGCCCCTTGTTGTCGGTTGGTTCATCAGCTCCCGATGCTACTGTTTCTGGGGTAGATGCTACCTGTATGTCGGGTTCATCACCAGGTACGCGAGACCTGGGGTTGACTCGTTCCTCTGACTCTAGGATCTGGTCAACATGGCGTCTCACAATGTTCTCCCCAACATCCACTGTGTACATTAGTGGCCCCTGCCGTGTGCATATCGTTCCTGGTTGCCATTTCTCTGTTCGGTAGTCGTGGGCCAAGACTGGTTGCCCTACATTGAAGCTCCTTGTCGGCTTCTCATTGATGTGCTGGAATTGCTCATTCTCGACATCTCTTCATACATTTGGTCTGAGCAAATCCAGACGAGATCTCAACCTTCGGTTAAAGAACATCATGGCCGGGGTCTGGTTGGTGACTGCATGTGTCACATTTCTGTAGGCTAACAGGAAATTGTCCATCTTATGCTGCAGTGGAATGTCATCATCGCACATGGCCCTTACTGTTTTTTTAAAGGTTTGTACGAACCTCTCAGCCAATCCATTTGTGGCTGGATGATACGGGGCGGATGTGTAATGCCTTACCCCATTCCTTTTCATAAATCTTCGAAACTCGTCGGACACAAACTGTGGTCCGTTATCAGAGCAAATCTGCTCTGGCAAGCCATTCCTGGCAAATATGGTCCGTAGGACTGCAATAGTTTTCTCCGTGGTGGTGGAGGACATTTTGATCACCTCAGGCCATTTCGAGTGCGCATCCATGGCTATTAAAAATATTGAGTCCATGAATGGACCAGCAAAATCAATATGCACCCATTGCCATGGAGATGAGGGCCACTCTCATGGGTGTAGAGGGGCATGTGGTGGTGCATTTTGGACCTTCTGGCATCCTGAGCAGCTCTTTGTCAGGTCCTCGATTTGCTGATCGATCCCCGGCCACCACACATAAGCCCTAGCAAGGCTTTTCATTTTCACCCCTCCCAGATGGCCTTCGTGAAGCTCATTGAGCACTCTCTCCCTTAACTTGGGTGGAATTACCACTCGGGATCCACACATCAAGGTCCCCTGGCATACTGACAGCTGTTCTCTTCTGGATGAGAATGCTGGCAACAGTGAGTCGCCATGTACTGGCCATCCCTTCACCGTCAAGTCATATAACCGAGACAGTGTCGGGTCATTTCGGGTCTCCTTCTCTATACCAGCGTTAGTTACTGGCAAGCATTCAATTATAGTCAAATGAAATATTTCGACAGGATCCACTGCTGGTGCTTCCTCCGCAGTAGGCAGTGGCAGGCGTGATAGCCCATCAGAGTTTCCATGCTGTTTCGTGCCCTTATACTCGATATCATATTGGTGCCCCCTAGAAAAAGGGACCATCTTTGTAGCCGTTGCGCAGTCATCACCGGAACGCCCTTCTTTGGATTAAAGATGGAGACAAGTGGTTGGTGGTCAGTCAGCAAGGTGAACTTCTGCCCGTGCAGATAGTGATTGAACTTTTTCACTCCCCACACTAGGCTGAGGGCCTCCCTGTCAATCTGGGCGTAGTTACGCTCGGCTGAGGTTAGTGACCGAGACGCAAAGGCTACTGGCCTCTCCGAGCCATCCGGGAATTTGTGCGACAGCACCGCTCCAATGCCATAGGGTGATGCATCACACGCCAGCCGAATTGGCAGTGCTGGGTTGAAATGAGCCAACACCTCTTTTGATGTGATCAATTCTTTGCACTTCTGGAAAGCTCATTTACATTCGTCATTCCACTTCCATGGTACCCCTGTTTGCAGTAGGGTGTTCAGTGGGTGTAGTACAGTAGACAAATTCGGCAAGAACTTATGGTAGTAGTTCACCAACCCGAGGAACGACCTCAGTTGTGAAACATTTTTCGGTGCTGGAGCCTTGACTACTGCCTCAATCTTTTCAGGGGACTTATGTAACCCCTCTTCATCAATAACGTGGCCACAATACGAGATCTGCTTCTGCAAAAACTCGCATTTGTGGTGATTAGCTCGGAGCCCATAATCCTTCAATCTAGTGAGCAACTGCTCCAGGTTGGCGAGGTGATCACTGTCATTTTCGCCCGTGACCAGGATGTCATCCAAATAACACTGGGTCCCTGGAATCCCTTGCAGGACTTGATCCATTGCCCTTTGCCAAATAGCCGGAGTTGATGCTACCCCGAACACCAGCCGGTTGTATTGGTAGAGACCTTTATGAGTGTTGATCGTGAAGTACTTTTTCGAGGCTTCTTCTACCTCCATTTGCAGGTACGCCTGGGCCAGATCAATCTTAGTGAAGCGTTTCCCTCCAGATAGCGAGGCGAAAATATGTTCAATCCGCAGAAGCGGATATTGTACAGTGTGAAGGACTGGGTTCACTGTCACCTTAAAGTCCCCACAGATGCGAACCTTCTTTGATTCCCCAGGCGTATTACTCAATGACCTCTTCATTACAGGAATGATGGGTGTAGCCCACTCGCTCCAGTCCACTTGGGATAGTACTCCTGAACGTTCCAAACCTTCCAGCTCTGCTTCGACGGCTGGGCATTAAAAAACTTTGGGCTTGCATTTTCCTCTATTTTGATCATTGCTGTTATGCCTTTTAGTGTTCCGAGTGCCTCCTGGAACACTTCTTGTGCGTCAGTTAACATTTTTGACAGTCGTCCAGGTGTGACGTCGTCATTCTTTTTGGCATCTACAGTCAGTGCTTGTATGGAATGCCAATCTAGCTGTATCTTCTGGATCCATTCATGCCCTAGTAGTGGTGGTCCTCCATCTGGCAATACATATATTGTGGCGTACCGATCACAGAATGGACACAATCCGCTTTCCGGTCTGTAGACTATAAATCAGGCGTCATGCCTTTAAGAAGGATCACACCTTTAAGAAACTTGATCTGCAACATAGTTAAGCCCAGAGCGGGGGAGGGGCAGTCGAAGCTGTGCACTGATGAAAGAGAGTTGTACTTTGTGTAGTCTCTGACTCCATTTTGTGTTCAGCATGCAGCCTCAACAATTAAACCTTTTCTGTTGAACCTCTCCGAGTTCAGTATTTTTTGCTAGGAGTACAAAGACTCCTACATTGGTGACCCCGACGCTCAGGATGACTCCTAAGCATAACCATGGCTGACACAAACGCAGTTTCTGTGAAGCTACCGGAGTTCTGGGAGAACCTGGCCACCGCCTGGTTCCTTCAAGCCGAATCGCAATTCCGACTCCGCGGCATCACCGCCGACGCAATGATGTACGACTTCCTCCTCGCCTCCCTGGGCAGCTCCACAATCACAAAAGTCTGGACAACACTACAAAACCCTCCGGAGGAAGGCAAGTACGCACATCTCAAGGCCGCGCTAATTAAAAAATTCACAGCCTCCCAATTCGTGCGCAACTGCCACCTCCTCGACCTCCCGGGCCTCGGTGACTCCACGCCGTCAGACTTGCTCTCACACATGCTTGCTCTGACCGACGAGAAACCGCCCGGCTCCCTCTTCCGCACGCTCTTTATCCGCCAACTACCTCCCAGCATCCGCCCGGCGATCGTGGCATCCAGCCTCACGGACCTCGAGGCCCTGGCCGATGAAGCCGATAAGCTCCTGTCCGCCAGCTCCAACCACACCGTCACCCCCGACCTGGCCTCTGCAGCGTCAGCGCGCGCTCCACCCTCTATCGCGTGGCCACACAGCTCAGCCACGAGGCCCCCCAGGCCCCCACGTCCCCCATGCACTCCGACCCAGGGCTACTGCTACTTCCATACCTGGTTCGGCGCACGGGCACGCCGCTGCAGCCATCCCTGCACGTTTCCAACCGCCCCCACACCGGCCTAGACGATGGCCGTGGGGCAAGCAGGCACGCTGCTGTACGTTACAGACAGCGCCTCCAGACGCCGTTTCCTATGCGACACGGGCGCGCAGCGCAGCATCATCCCCGCATCCACCCTCGAGATCCAGCGAAGCGGCCACGGCACCGACATCCGGACGTATGGCACCCGCACCGTCACCATCAACCTCGCAGGCCACCGCTACCACTGGGAGTTTATCACCGCCAAGGCGCTCTCCCCGCTCCTCGGTGCAGATTTCCTGTGCGCCCACGGCCTGTTGGTCGAAATGCCTCAGCGCCGCCGCGTGGACATGAACGCCATGTCACCTGTCCTGGGTGCCATGGTCCCCCCACAACCCGCCAAAATGGCATGGCAGTGCCGCGCCCGCTCAACGGATGACTACTCAGCACTCCTGGCTGATTTCTCAGCACTCACCAACCCGACCTTCTCTGCGAAGGTTGCTAAGCACGGGGTAGAAAACTTCATCCCCACCACAGGCCCACCGGTGTATGCCCACGCTCGCAGGCTGGACCCGGCCAAGCTGCAGATCGCGCGGGCCGAGTTCGCCACAATGGAACAGCTCGGCATCATCCGCCGCTCCAACAGCCCCTGGGCCTCCCTACTCCACATCGTCACCAAACCCGACGGGGGATGGCGCCCCTGTGGGGACTACCGGCGCCTAAACAACGCCACCACGCCGGATCGGTACCCCATACCGCACATTCAAGACTTCTTGGCTAGACTGGCCGGCCGCTCAGTCTTCTCCAAAGTCGACCTGATGCGCGGTTACCATCAGGTGCCAGTCCACCCCACGGACGTTCCCAAGACGGCCATAATCACCCCTTTTGGGCTATTCGAGTTCCTCCGAATGCCCTTCGGCCTCAAAAACATGGCCCAGGCCTTCCAGCGGCTCATGGACTCGGTCCTCCGGGACCTGAAGTTCCTCTTTGCCTACCTGGATGACATCCTGGTAGCTAGTTCCTCCAAGCAGGAACGCATCGAGCACCTCCGCACCCTGTTCCAGCGGCTCAGTGAGCACAGGCTCATCCTCAGCCCAGCCAAGTGCCAATTCGGCCTCAGCAGGATCGAATTCCTCGGCCACCACATCACGCAGGACGGAGCCATTCCCCTGCCCGCCAAGGTGCAAGCCGTCCAGCAATTCCCCCGGCCTACCACCATCAAAGGCCTCCAGGAGTTCTTGGGGATGATCAACTTTTACAACCGCTTCATTCCCGGAGTGGCCTCCCTCATGCGGCCCCTATATGAAGCCCTCCGGGGTAAGAAAGACAGAATGGCGATCGAGTGGTCAGCGGACATGTTGACCGCTTTCGACTCGACCAAAAAGGCGTTCGCCGACGCCACCATGCTCGCTCACCCACAGCCCAACGCCAGGCTGGCCATCACCACGGACGCCTCCGACCTCGCGGTCGGTGCCGTGTACGAACAGTGGGTCGACGGGGCCTGGCAACCGCTGGCCTTTCTCAGCCACCAACTGCGCCCCCCGGAGGCCAAATACAGCGCCTTTGACCGCGAGCTCCTCGCACTGTACCTGGCAGTCCGCCATTTTAGATTTCTTCTGGAGGGCCGCCCCTTCGCCGCGTTTGTCGACCACAAACCCCTGACATTCGCGATGGCGAAATCTGTGGACCCATGGTCAGCCAGGCAACAACGCCAGCTCGCCGCGGTGTCCGAATTCACCACGGACATCCGGCACGTCTCCGGTCGAGACAACGTGGTGGCCGACTGCATATCACGCCCCGCCGTCCACGGCGCCCACCTGGCAGTGGACTATGCTCAACTGGCAGTGGAGCAACACAACGACCCCGATCTGCTCTCCGCGCCCACAACCCTCCCAGGGCTGCGACTGACCGACATCGCCTGCGGCCCGTCCGCCGTCACAGTCAAATGCGACAGCTCCTTGGCACAACCCCGCCCCGTAGTCCCGGCGTCCTGGCGAAAACGGGTGTTCGATATCGTCCACGGCCTCTCACACCCCGGCACCCACGCGTCCATTAGACTGGTGGCCAACCGATTTGTCTGGCGCGGCCTGTGCAAAGATGTGCGTGTCTGGGCCAGATCCTGCATAGCTTGCCAGCATGCCAAAATCCACCAACACGTCAAAGCCCCACTCGAGGAGTTCACCGTGCCAGAAAGAAGGTTCGACCACGTCCACATCGACCTCGTCGGCCCCCTGCCGCCATCACAAGATCACACGCACCTGCTGACAATCATGGACCGTACCACCCGCAGTCCCGAGGCCATTCCACTGACGTCCACCACCACTGCCGATATTGCGAGGGCGTTCATCGGTACCTGGGTCGCTCGCTTCGGCGTCCCCTCCAACATGACGTCGGATAGAGGCCCGCAGTTCACCTCTGATCTGTGGGCCGCCATCGCCCGAAACCTCGGGGTGGCCATTCACTGCACCACGGCTTACCACCCCCAAGCCAACGGACTGTGCGAGCGATTCCACAGGTCCATGAAGGCGTCCCTCCGCGTCAGCCTCGAGGACGAGGCTTGGATCAACCGTCTCCCGTGGGTGCTACTCGGCCTACGCTCCGCGGTCAAGGAAGACCTGTGAGCCTCGGCGGTGGAACTCATGTACGGCCAGCCACTGCGCGTACCCGGAGAGTTCCTGCCCACCACTACGACCCCCTGGTCGGCTGATCAGCAATGCCGCGCTTTCGCCAACCGAGCACAACAGTTCGCTCTGGTACCCACCGGCCGGCATGGTGAACCAGCAACCCGCGTACCACCTAGCCTGCAAATGACCAAATTTGTTTTCGTGCACCATGACGCCCACCGAGGACCTCTACGGCCCCCATACGATGGACCCTACAAGGTACTCCAGACGGGGAACAAGTTCTTCCTCCTCGAAGTGGGCGGCAGAACTGACAAGGTGTCGGTCGACCGGCTCAAGCTGGCGCACCTAGAGCCCGACGAACCCGTTCAAGTGGGCCAACCCCCACCGCGGGGCAGACCGCCTAAGAGCCTGACGCGTCCGACCACCCCGCTCCCGACACCAACCGCCAAGAGCCGTTCTGGCCGTGCCATCAAGCCGCCACGCCGGTTCATACACTCCCTACTAGCGGATTCTGGGGGGAGCTGTGTGGCGTACCGATCACAGAATGGACACAATCCGCTTTCCGGTCCGTAGCCTATAAATCAGGCGTCATGCCTTTAAGAAGGATCACACCTTTAAGAAACTCGATCTGCAACATAGTTAAGCCCAGAGCGGGGGAGGGGCAGTCGAAGCTGTGCACTGATGAAAGAGAGTTGTACTTTGTGTAGTCTCTGACTCCATTTTGTGTTCAGCATGCAGCCGCAACAAATAAACCTTTTCTGTTGAACCTCTCCGAGTTCAGTATTTTTTGCTAGGAGTACGTAGACTCCTACAATATGTCCATTTTTGGTGTTTCCTTGCCATTGTATATCACGTTCACCCTTATTTTTCCTTTAGGGTAGACTTTTTGCCCCGTGTACGTCTTCAAGACAATCTCTGTATCTCTCAAGGGTATATGTGAGAATAGCCGCTTGTAGTCCCTTCGGTTTATGACTGTTAGGGCTGATCCTGTGTCCAATTCCATTTTCACTTGGACTCCGTCTATCTTGAGCGTGACCCAGATAGTTTGGTGATCCTCCATTTTGATTACATGATGTAGTTTCAGACAACCCAGCTCCTTGCTTCTGGAGTCTGTATCACTTTTCTGTTCGTCTGAACTACTCTCCGTCACCTTATGTACCTTTTTGTACTTCTCCTGTGGAGATTTCTTGCTGCTGGTTTTCTTTCCCGACCTGCAGACACTTGCTATGTGTCCTACTTTTCCACACTGTCTGCACACTTGGTCCTTGAACCAACAATCCTTATGCTCGTGTGTTGTTCTGCCGCAACGATAACACTTCACTGCTCCATATGACATTTCATTTGTGCCATATTCTTGCGATCTCCGTTGTATCTCTGCAGCGCCCTGTGCGGCTGCTTCGTGTGATACTGCCATGCTGAAAGCCTTGTCCAGTGCAAGATCCTTTTCTGATAGAAGCCGTTTCTGGGTTCCTTCACTTTGAAGCCCACACACAAACTTGTCCCTTAAGTATCTGCTAGTCCCGTTCCAAACTGGCAGTGTTTCGATAGTTTGCGCAGTTCCGTTAAATACTCAGCATTACTTTCGTCTTTATGCTGGTTCCTTTTGTGAAACTTAAATCTTTCTGCTATCAGCAGCGGTGTGGGGTTTAAGTGGTCCTGTAGGATTGCCACTATGCTTTCAAAATCCTTTTCCACTGGCTTCTCAGGGGTTACTAGGTTTTGCAGTAAGCCGTACGTTTTTGCACCCATGGAATTCAACAATACCAGTGCTTTCCTGGCATTTGGCTCTTCATTCGCCTTGCAGTACACTTCTACGCGTTCTATATATGTTGCCCAATCTTTGACTTCATTGTCGAATGCTGTGACACTGCCACTCTTCTGCATCCCTGAGTGTGGTTAGACTGGCTAAAAATGGCGTCTCCCGCGCTCTCCCTTCTTCTCCGCTGGCTCAAAATGGCATCTCCCACACTTCCTTTCTTCCCCCGTGGACGCTGCTCAGCCCTTGAAACCCCGGCCGCGCTCTGCGCGTTTTCCCTTCTCTCGTTGACGCCGCTCAGTCTTCAACCCCGGCTGCGCCCTGTGCGCTTTACCCTCTCTCTTACCCCATCGACGCTGCTCGGCCTTTTTCTGTGCTGTCGGTCGGCTCCAGCCGCCGCTGTCCGGGAAGGATCTGCGCCGTACCTGCTGCCAGTCCGCTGCGCTGGATCGTCGCGACTGGGGAACCAAGCCCAGCTCTCCACAGCCTCCTCTGCGATGTTCAAGTCCTCTCCAGATGGTCGATGCCCGCACTGGTGGAATCGGCCTTCATCTACAGAGTTGCAGGTAGGTTCGAAACGACTCGTCGCCACTGTTAAATCCGTGAATTTTGATGTATGGTGTCCTTCAATAAATCGACAGAGACTGCAGAGGAACAATCAACAGGTGTTTACTGGATGAAGGTTACTCTAAAACTAAAGTACAGATCCCTACTCAGGGTTTATATATAGGTGTGGTCACTGCCGGTACTACAGTATACAGGAGCTGTAAAAAGTAGTTCTCCCCTTAAAGGTACATACACTACAGAATGAAGCAAGACGTAGATGACATTTAGGCTTGGGCTGATAAGTTGCAAGTAACATTTGCACCACACAAGTGCCAGGTAATGACTATCTCATATAAGAGAGAGTCTGACCACTGCCCCTTGACATTCAACGGCGTTACCATCGCCGAATCCCTCACCATCAACATCCTGAGGGTTATCTTAGGCCGGAAACTTAACTGAACCTGCCACATAAATACTGTGGCAACAACTGCGGGTCAGAGGCTGGGTATGTTGCGACGAGTGTCTCACCTCCTGACTCCACAAAGCCTTACCACCACCTACAAGGCACAAGTAAGGAGTGTGATGGAATACTCTCCACTTGCCTGGATAAGTGCAGCTCCAGCAACATAGAAGAAGCTCGATGCCATCTAGGTAAAGCAGCCCGCTTGATTGGCACCCCATCCACCACCTTAAAGATTCACTCCATCCACCACCGGCCACCATGGCTGCAGTGTGTACCATCTACAAGTTGTACTGCAGCAACTCGCCAAGGCTTCTTCAGCAGCACCTCCCAAACCCGTGACCTCTTCCACCTAGAAGGACAAGGGCAGCAGGTGCATGGGAGCACCATCACCTCCAAGTTCCCCTCCAAGTCACACATCATCCTGACTTGGAAATATATCGCCGTTCCTTCATCGTCGCTGGGTCAAAATCCTGGAACTCCCTCCCTAGCAGCACTGTGAGAGTAACTTCACCACACGGACTGCAGCGGTTCAAGAAGGTGGCTCACCACGACCTTCTCAAGGGCAATTCAGAATGGGCAATAAATGCTGGCCTTGCCAGCGATGCCCACATCCCAGGAACATTTAAAAAAAAGGTGACATCATGGACTAGCACACTGTCATATCACTTGTGTTTATATCCATTCCAGACTGATTAGATGAAAGTCTTCTGTCCATTGGCTGTAATAGTTTAACATGAATTGGGTTTGGGCAGTCTCAATTCCAATTCCTGGTTAACCTCGGCCCACAATACAAAACTGCCTACATTCCACAGATTGGTGGCTACAGTCAAAAAGGCCACAAACATGGATGATGTGGGAAATTGCAGAATTCGCAATGGTGATGCTTTACTGAGGCTGGATTAAGAAACATGATTAAAAGCTCCTCTGACAGGTCAGCAAGTGAGTAGCTAAGCCATACAAACTGGAAATGATCCAGGTTCGACCCCTGGCCTTGCTGAGTTAGCTGAACTCACCCATGGTACTGTTAGGAGGACTACAGTGGGCCTTAGCCTGCCTGGATTGGGGTTGGATAACAGCCAGGATTCTCACTCCTGATAGCTACCCAGGAACCATTGCTGGAAGACTGTGGACATTGGGTCAGGACAGGATGGGGCTCAGTTGTAATACCTCCTGTGGAAATTGCTTGCTGATACTCACCGTCAAGGCTCATACATAAATACTGGTCATCTAGACGCGATACTACAGGGGTTCAAGGAATCATACCTGTAATGTATGTACCTTTAAGGGGAGAACTAATTTTTATAGCTCCTGTATACTGTAGTACCGGCAGTGACCACACCTGTACATAAACCCTGAGTAGTGATCTGTACAGTCAGTTGCAGTTTGAACCCTCATTCAGTAAACACCTGTTGATCGTTCCCTGCAGTCTTTTGTCTGATTATTGAAGGACACAACATTAAGATACACGGATCTAACATTGGCGACGAGGTAGATTCGAACCTACCTAAAACTCTGCATCACCTCCCAGGGATTCGCTCCTGGAGAACAGTGGAAGGAGGTCGAGTCCAGAAGCACGGGCGTCGACCACGGGCAACCGCCCAGTCATCCAGCGGAGATTTGAGCATCGCAGGGGAGGCTGTCAAGAGCCAGGCTTGGCTTTCCAGTCACGGAGGTCCAGCGAAACGGGCTGGCAACAGGTGCTGCGCAGACCCTTCCCGGACAGCGGCGCCGAGAGCCGACCGAACGGCACAGAAAAAGGCCGAGCAGCATCGACGGGGGAGAGAGAGAGGGCAGAGCGCATAGGGCACAGCCGGTGTTCAGGACCGAGTGGCGTCAACGGGAGAGAGAGACAAGAGAGAGCAGAGCGCAGCCGGTGTTCAAGGGCCGAGCGGCATCAGCGGGGGAGAGAGACGAGAGAGAGCGGAGTGCGGCCCGTGTTCAAGGGCTGAGCAGCGTCAACGGGGGAGAGAGGCGCGCAGGAAAATGCGAGGCGCTTCCATTGCCACGAGAACCGCAGAGAGCGGCGTTGGCAGCAGCGCAGGAGCAGCGCATGAAACCCACAGGGCATTGCCATTTGCCACGAGGACCACCAAGAGCGGCGTTGGCAGCAGCGCGGGAGACGCCATTTTAAGCCACAGCGGGGAAGAAAGGAAAGCGCGGGAGATGCCATTTTAAGCCGCAGCGGGGAAGAAAGGAAAGCGCGGGAGACGCCATTTTAAGCCAGTCTAACAACACCCAAAAATGCCGAAGAGTGGCAGTATCACAGCATTCGACAATGAAGTTGAAGGTTGGACGACATATGTTGAACGCATAGAAGTATACTGCAAGGTGAATGAAGTGCCAGATGACAAGAAAGCGCTGGTATTGTTGAATTCAATGGGTGCAAAAACGTATGGCTTACTACGAAACCTAGTAACCCCAGAGAAGCCAGTAGAAAAGGATTTTGAAAACATAGTGTCAATCCTACAGGACCACTTGAACACCACACCGCTGCTGATAGCAGAAAGATTTAAGTTTCACAAAAGGAACCAGCATAAAGATGAAAGTAATGCTGAGTATTTAACGGAACTGCGCAAGCTATCGAAACACTGCCAGTTTGGAACGGGACTAGCAGATACTTTAAGGGACAAGTTTGTGTGTGGGCTTCAAAGTGAAGGAACCCAGAAACGGCTTCTAGCAGAAAAGGATCTTACGCTGGACAAGGCTTTCAGCATTGCAGTATCACACGAAGCAGCAGCACGGGGAGCTGCAGAGATACAGCGGAGACCGCAAGAATATGGCACAAATGAAATGTCATACGGAACAGTGAAGTGCTATCGCTGCGGCAGAACAACACACAACCATAATGATTGCTGGTTCAAGGACAAAGTGTGCAGACAGTGTGGAAAAGTAGGACACATAGCAAGAGTCTGCCGGTCGGGAAAGAAAACCAGCAGCAAGAAATCTCCACAGGAGAAGTACATAAGGTGACGGAGAGTAGTTCAGACGAACAGAAGAGTGATACAGACTCCGGAAGCAAGAAGCTGGGTTGTCTGAAACTACATAATGTGATCAAAATGGAGGATCACCAAACTATCTGGGTCACGCTCAAGATAGCAGGAGTCCAAGTGAAAATGGAATTGGACACAGGATCAGCCCTAACAGTCATAAACCGAAGGGACTACAAGCGGCTATTCTCACATATACCCTTGCGAGATACAGAGATTGTCTTGACGACGTACACGGGGCAAAAAGTCTACCCCAAAGGAAAAATAAGGGTGAACGTTATATATAACGGCAAGGACACACCAAAAATGGACCTATATGTATTGCCAGATGGAGGACCACCACTACTAGGACGTGAATGGATCCGGAAGATACAGCTAGATTGACATTCCATACAGGCACTGACTGTGGCTGACAAAAAGAATGACGACGTCACACCTGGACGACTGTCAAAGATCCTAACTGACGCGAAAGAAGTGTTCCAGCAAGGACTCGGAACACTAAAAGGCATGACAGCGATGATTAAAATTGAAGAAAACGCAAGCCCAACATTTTTTAAGGCCAGACCGGTACCTTATGCGATCCGCCCAGCCGTTGAAGCAGAGCTGGAGAGTCTGGAATGTTCAGGTGTACTGTCCAAGGTAGACTGGAGCGAGTGGGCTACACCCATCGTCCCTGTGATGAAAAAGTCATTGAGCAGCACGCCTGGGGAACCAAGGAAGGTTCGCATCTGTGGGGACTTTAAGGTAACAGTGAACCCGGTCCTTCACACCGTACAATATCCACTTCCGCGGATTGAAGATATTTTCGCCTCACTATCTGGAGGGAAACGCTTCACTAAGATTGATCTGGCCCAGGCGTATCTGCAAATGGAGGTAAAAGAAGCATCAAATAAATACCTCACAATCAACACCCATAAAGGTCTCTACCAATACAACCGGCTGGTATTCGGGGTAGCATCAGCTCCGGCTATTTGGCAGAGGGCAATGGAACAAGTCCTGCAAGGGATCCCAGGGACCCAGTGTTATTTGGACGACATCCTGGTCACGGGCAAAAGTGACAGTGATCACCTTGCCAACCTGGAGCTGGTGCTCAGTAGATTGCAGGAATATGGGCTCCGAGCTAACAGCCCCAAATGCGAGTTTTTTAGAAAACAGATCTCGTATTGTGGCCACGTTATCGATAAAGAGGGGTTACATAAGTCTCCAGAGAAGATTGAGGCAGTAGTCAAGGCTCCAGCACCGGAAAATGTGTCACAACTGAGGTCGTTCCTCGGGCTGGTAAACTACTACCATAAGTTCTTGCCAAATTTGTCTACAATACTACACCCACTGAACACTCTACTGCAAACTGGGGTGCCATGGAAGTGGAGTGACGAATGTAGATGAGCTTTCCAGAAGAGCAAAACACTAATCACATCGAAAGAGGTATTGGCCCATTACAACCCGGCATTACCAATTCGGTTGGCATGTGATGCGTCACCCTACGGCTTTGGAGTGGTGCTGTCGCACAAATTCTCGGACGGCTCAGAAAGGCCAATAGCCTTTGCGTCACTATCACTAACCTCAGCCCAGATTGACAGGGAGGCCCTCAGCCTAGTGTGGGTTGTGAAAAAGTTCAATCACTATCTGCACGGACAGAAGTTCACCTTGCTGACTGACCACCAACCACTTGTCTCCATCTTTAATCCAAAGAAGGGCGTTCCGGTGATGACTGCGCAACGGCTACAAAGATGGTCCCTTTTTCTAGGGGCGCACCAATATGAAATCGAGTATAAGGGCACGAAACAGCATGGAAACGCTGATGGGCTATCACGCCTGCCACTGCCTACTGCGGAGGAAGCACCAGCAGTGGATCCTGTCGAAATATTTCATTTGACTATAATTGAATGCTTGCCAGTAACTAACGCTGGTATAGAGAAGGAGACCCGAAATGACCCGACACTGTCTCGGGTATATGATTTGACGGTGAAGGGATGGTCAGCACATGGCGACTCACTGTTGCCAGCATTCTCATCCAGAAGAGAACAGCTGTCAGTATGCCAGGGGACCTTGATGTGTGGATCCCGAGTGGTAATTCCACCCAAGTTAAGGGAGAGAGTGCTCAATGAGCTTCACGAAGGTCATCTGGGAGGGGTGAAAATGAAAAGCCTTGCTAGGGCTTATGTGTGGTGGCCGGGGATCGATCAGCAAATCGAGGACCTGACAAAGAGCTGCTCAGGATGCCAGAAAGTCCAAAATGCACCACCACATGCCCCTCTACACCCATGGGAGTGGCCCTCATCTCCATGGCAACAGGTGCATATTGATTTTGCTGGTCCATTCATGGACTCAATGTTTTTAATAGCCGTGGATGCGCACTCGAAATGGCTTGAGGTGATCAAAATGTCCACCACCACCACGGAGAAAACTGTTGCAATCCTACGGACCATTTTTGCCAGGAACAGCTTGCCAGTGTAGATTTGCTCTGATAACGGACCACAGTTTGTGTCCGAAGAGTTTCGAAGATTTATGAAAAGGAATGGGGTAAGGCATTACACATCTGCCCCGTATCATCCAGCCACAAATGGATTGGCTGAGAGGTTCGTACAAACCTTTAAGAAGGCAATAAAGGCTATGTACAATGACAACATTCCGCTGCAGCACAAGGTGGACAATTTCCTGTTCGCCTACCGGAATGCGACACATGCAGTCACCAACCAGGCCCCAGCCATGATGTTCTTTAACCAAAGGTTAAGATCTCGCCTGGATTTGCTCAGACCAAACATACGAAGAGATGTTGAGAGTAAGCAATTCCAGCACATCCATGAGAAGCCAACAAGGAGCTTCAATGTAGGGCAACAATCTTGGCCCGCGACTACCGAACAGAAAAATGGCAGCCAGGAACGATATGCACACGGCAGGGCCCACTAATGTACACAGTGGACGTTGGGGAGAGCATCATGAGACGCCATGCTGACCAGATCCTAGAGTCACAGGAACAAGTCAACCCCATGCCTCGCCCATACGTACCTGGTGATGAACCCGACGTACAGGTAGCATCTACCCCAGAAACAGTAGCATCGGAAGCTGATGAACCAACCGACGACAGGGGGCCAGAATCGCCTCCGCACCAAGAGCAAGACACTCGGGAAAGGCGCTATCCAGAAAGGATCAGGAAGCCTCCCCAAAGACTGAATTTATAAATAGACTATTTTCAGCTAATGTTGCATGTTAAATGAGTGTTATGGTACTGTTAATCTAAAAGGGGAGGAATTGTAATGTATGTACCTTTAAGGGGAGAACTACTTTTTACAGCTTCTGTGTACTGTAGTACCGGCAGTGACCACACCTGTATATAAACCCTGAGTAGTGATCTGTACAGTCAGTTGCAGTTTGAACCCTCATTCAGTAAACACCTGTTGATCGTTCCCTGCAGTCTTTTGTCTGATTATTGAAGGACACAACATTAAGATACCCGGATCTAACAATACCCAAGCAAGGAGTGTATGCCGTCTGGTGAGGAGAATGTAGAGGAGGGAGAAAAATTAAAACAATTATTGTTCGGGCAGTGTAATGAGCTTTACTCTGCATCTGAGCATGGTATACCTGAACTGAGTGTATTGCATGTGTTCTCTTTGAATGTAAGGAGATAAGCCGTACATTTCTGCACTGTCAGGAATGACTTGCTCTACAGGCAAAAGCTGTCTTGACACCCACAATGACAATTTTTAAAAATAAGTTGGTTGTTTTGTACTCTGAAGTTACTTTCCTTTAACACATGAGAACTTAAACTAGAAAAGCCAGATAAATAAGCAAAGTTTTAATGATTTTTAAAAAAATCACAATTGCTGGAAATTTGAAATACAGTATAAAATAATGCACAGAAGGCCTGTCAGCACCTGAACAAAAAAGAAAAGGCGGGGCAATATTTTGGTTGTGATCCTTTTTCAGAGTTCTGAAGTTTTAAAGTGCAATACAGATACGTACTTGCTTTCGCTGTGCTGTGCAAACCAGATTAGGTCACAATCCATGTGAATAGTTTGGGTTGGGATTGACCATTCACTGGCCTCGGGAGCACTGAAATCTAATCTGATAGCAGAGACAAAGTAGTATCAGAAATAATGGCCATCCTTCTGGGGAGTGTTTGTGCCCCCAGACACAACTTAGGAGCAATCAGCCCAAACAAAATTGATGTCTTTCGTTCCAAGAGTATTCAGTACAACAAAATATAAGAGTATTTTACCTTATCTTGTAAATTATGTAATTCCCTAACTGTTTATAGGGTAAAGCTGAGTTACTGTGGGGTTCAGGATGTTTGGGGGTTAAATTGTGTATCGTCCCGTCTGGGGCGCTAACTTTTGAAAATTTAGCGCCAGGCGATAAGGATTCCGAACTTCTACTAAATTAAGTGTTAGCGCCCCAGGAAGGAAGTGGGGTGCTAAATCAAGCACTAATGACCTCAGTGGGGCGCTACAGGGCCGCTACCAGCAGAGGACTAATGAATTTCAGATGCAATGCATTCAGCAATGATCCTTCACACTGGTTCCTTCCAGCTCTTAAAGGGGAGGTTGCATCATTGTGCAGATCCTCATTATCAGCATTGCTGGCTTTGAGGCGACCTGCAAGCAACTGAATTCCCTGATGGCTATGGCTATTCCCACTCCCAGGGAGAGAGCTCGTCGGTTCACAGACATGGCATTGGAGGCTGGAGTGGAACGAAGGAGGGCAGTGCTGTTCCCATCGCCTCAGGTGTTCAGGGCAATGTGGAGGGAAGTGGCCCAGGAGGTCTCAGCCAGTAGTGTGGTGAAACGCAGCCTGACACAGTGCCGCAAGAAATTCAATGACCTCAGTCAGGTGGTCAAGGTGAGTACATGCTTCAACAGCTCTTACATACCAGCATCTGAACCTCAGTCTGTGCACACTGTGCAACCAACCACACCGCCACCACTCACCCACCAAACATCTTCACCTACTCAAACTCACATCCACATCTCACGCCTTGCCTACAATCACAGCTATTCAACGACGGCAGGCATATCTCCCAAACACATAGCTGCACTCTGACTCAAACACATTTGTTTCTCCTGCCAAGATGGCCCACAATAGGAGGGAGCAGCAGAGAACAGGCGGGGGTGATGCGCAGCTCCAGCAGCTCTCAGGCCTGGAGGAGTGAGTGCTGTGACTCATTGGGCAGCAGGTGATGGGCGTCATGGCCATCGGCGACGTCGGCCCCACTGGGGGCAAAAACGGTATCTTTTGCCCCCTCCTTCTCTTATCCCACTTCCCCCTCACACCACAAACCTTTCCCACTTTCCACCTCCTGATACTGTCTGCATTCCTTGCTCCATTCCTGAACCCCTGCCCTCTCCTTAACGCGAGTCTTGTGCCTTTATGCTTTCAGATAATCAGCAACTGGATGACCAGCCTGTCCCTGAGCCCCCCACTGAGAGTGAGGAAGGAGAAGAGGAGGATGAGCAAAGCACCACGTCACTGCATCTCTCACCCGCAGGCACCACCTCAGATACTGGCACTATGCGATCTTTAGAGGCAACTTTAGTAGAAGGGTCTGCACTGGGTGATGCACTGGGGATGGGGGTGAGGGGGGGCTGCAGCAAGGCCAGAGGGAAAGGGTGGCTTGGGAGCCAGCTCCCCGGAGGGCGAGTTCACGCGCGAGTTCTGCGGCACAGGACTCAGGTGAGGACTCAATGGGGAGGCATTCACAAGAAGGGTGATGGGCATGCACACGGAGATGATAGGTGCAATGGCAAGGGTGCCCGAGCGTGGAGGAGTCCATCTCCAACATTGCACAGAGTTCTGCGCACACCATGGAGCCCATCATTTCCACTGTGCAGAGGATAGTGGACTCCCAGAGAGACCGTGCAGATCCAAACCTCAAGACGCATGTCATGGCTGATGTAGCAGCTTCCAGTGCAGCACAAGCAGAAGCGATGCAATGTCTTAGTGCTGTAATGCAGTCCATGGTTGCTGCCATCAAGTCTCAGACTGCTCACATGCAGTCTCAGCTTGATGCCACAAAAGCTCTGACTGTTGCTATCGTCATTGGGTCCACCACAGTCCACCAGGGATCTCACGGTGTCGCAGCAGGCCAGCAATCTGTGCTCCAGCAGGTTGGTAGGGATGCTGAGATGCTGCCCTGGGGGAGTGGCAGTGGGTCAGTGGAGCAAGAGCCTGCTGTCCTCTCTCAGGATGACAGCATTCCTGATCCCGCCACTGCCACTCCACCATTGCTCTTGTCGCTGCCTGTCATCCAGCCAGCCCAGACTGCCGCCGCCCAGCCTGAGGTGGTGCAATCTACAACCGGGCCTTCCAGGCCCAGAGCTGGTCGAGGGCATCCTGCAAGGCCCTCTGTAGTCCCTGGCACCGACACTCAGTAGCCTTCCACCAGCCCTGCTGCAGCCACTGAGGAGACACTACGTAGGAGCACTAGATTAGGAAAGGGGATTGTAAAGAGGGGAGGCAAGGGTTTGCCCAAGGGGGATTAGTCAATATTGTTGTTGTATATATGTGGTTAATGGCTTTTGATAAATTTATTACTGGAATGTTGCAGATTTGGTGCTGTGTCTCATTTCAGTTCTGGGGTGTGGTACGGAATCACAAAGTGATGGAATGATGGCGACGAGCTCAGCAACCGGAACGAGGACTCGAAGTCACTGGAAACGAAGTCTGATGAGGCGATCACGGACCGACCTTGCAGAACACCGACTGAGTGGCGGCCTCCTCCGTCGCTGCTGTTCGTGCTCCTGTTCATCCTCCTCCTCCTCCACCTCGTCTCCCTCTTCCTCCTCCTGAGGTGGTGCGGCGATGCCTGGTGGCAATGGCTGCGCCCTCATGATGGCCAAGTTGTGCAGCATTAAAGAGATGAGGATAAAAAGTGACACCCGCTCAGCAGAGTACTGGAGGGCTCCTCCCTAGTGGTCAAGGCAGTGGAACCGTTGCTTGAGCACTCCGATGGTCTGCTCAATGACGTTCCTGGTGGCAGCATGGCTCTCATTGTATGAGTGCTGGGCACGAGTGTTGGGGTTGTGGTGGGGAGTCATGAGCCAGGTGGAGAGCGGATAGCCCTCGTCTCCCAGCAGCCAGCCACGAGCTTGATGTGGTGGCTGGAAGAGTGCTGGCACACTGGTCTGGCGCAGGTTATGGCATCATGGCTGCTGCCAGGATAGTGGGCATTGATGGTCAGGATTCACCGTGTGTGGTCGCACACCAACTGCACATTAAGTGAGTGGTAGCCTTTGTGGTTATGGAATACCTCAGGATTGTTATGAGGTGCCTGCAAAGTGACGTGAGTGTGTAGGATTCGCAAAATTGAACTTTATATTATAAAAGGGTCAAATGGCAGAAGAGGCCATGATTTTAAAGACTGTTTTAAAAGAAGCCCAGAAAAAGTGGCATACAAAATGGCCACCATACCACGTGACCGGCTTATTGGGACATTTTAAAATGGTTCCTGCGAATCCTCAGACAGCTTTGTGGATTCAACCCACAGTAAGTTCTGGAAGCCGTTTCTGAGAAAGCGAAACCAGACCCCCACATATACATATGGATTAGATGCAGATCCAGTCAAGATCGGCCTGGAGACAGAGGCCATCTAAATGTTGACCCAGACAAAAGGGGACAATTTCATATTCATGAGAACAGCACCAAGGACTAGATAATGAGATCAGCAGGACATTAAAAACAATGAAGGTCATTCCAGACCAGAGATGGGCCTTTACCGGCCATCTAAAATATTTTAAAATATAATAACTACCCCGCTGTGCTCCCAGCCCGCCAAAAGTTAAACAAAGACTAACCTGATTTTGGGCGGGAAGTGGAAGCTTCTGAAGGAAAAGTATAATTGGAGGAGTTGAAGTTGTTAGAGAGTGGAATTCGACAGTTGCTGAGTTGAGTTGGAGTGGAGTTGAAGCTTCTTCGGAGTGGTGGGGTGAGCCTCAGCTTTTTGAGCTCAGCCCTGGAGCGTTGGCAGCCGGTCCAGCTTTTGAGCTGGGTAAAGAGGAGCTGGTTTGGGAGAAGATCAGCGAACTCCTCTCCACCATCGGAGGAAGAAGAAGACTAAGCCGCCATCAAGAAGACCGTTCGAGCCGGCATCCCGCCCCGGGGTCAAACATCGGGAGATCATCGACCAACCCCGGGCCGTTGACGAAAAACGAGTGGCCCTCTCCCGACTCGGGAGAAGAGACAAAAACAAATGGCAGAACCAGCCGGTGTCCAGCCGCCCCCGACCCCCACCTCAGGAGAGGTGTGGCGCAGCTCGCTGGGGCTCCACGATCCACGTGGAGACTGTTAAGTCTGTGTGTGTTAAGTCTGTGTGTTATAGTGAGAATTACTACACAGACCACAAGAGTAAATTTTAACAGGTCTTTACTAGTCGAAGGTCAGGGCGGAACTGCCCAATAAATCATTACACAGCACTTATATACCGGTGTGGTCACCACCGGTATTACAGTATACAGCAGCCAAGATAAAGTAGTGCAACTCTTAAAATAGTTCTCCTAAAGGTGGAACGGTTACATACACCACAATCCTCCCTTTTTAGCTTAACAGTATATATTCCCCATTAAACATAACATACTAACATATATACACAACTTCATGTAAAAACAGTTCACAGATTCAGTCTCTGAGGAGGCCTCCTGACTCGGTCCGGATAACGCCTCGGTGGTGTAGTAGTTTTCGGTGGTGTAGTAGGTTCTCGTTGCTGGGGTGACTCATCTAATAGTCCTTCACTGGACTTAACAGCTTGAACTTTCGTAACTTCAGAACCAGCATTGCTGACTTCTAAAGGCTCGAGTACCTTGGGAAGTTTTTCTACTTCCAGACTGATTTGGCTCAGTTCGGAGGGACCACGTGCGTGACCTGGTAGGGGTGATAATGGTTCAGATGAGTCATCATCTTCTGCTTCTTCTCTATTGTCTTCTATTTCCTCCATCACTTCAGCTTTTGCCTCTGCCACCAATTCCCTGAGTGGCTTATTACTGCTGACACTGCTCACAAAAGGGTGCTCTTTCTTCTTAGCTTTCAACTGATCGATGAATTTGACATATTCCCTTTCTTGCTCAGCTTTGATTCATTTGGCCTCATCGCGCAGACGGTTTGTGTGTTCCTGATCCATTTTCTCAATCAGCTGCTTCTGCTGTCTTCCCAGATTCTCCAACTCTGTGTCAAAGAACTTTTTCTTTGCATTCATCTCTTGCTCAAAACGGCGAATCATTTGTTCTAATTGCTGTTGTAGTTTGAAATTGAGTTGAGTTCGAGCCTCAGAAATGTGCATGTCTGTAGACTGGACAGACTCAGAATTCTCTGTCAAACTATGTTGTTGTTGTTCAGTGGAATTCTGTTCTGATACTTTGTTCTCTTCTGAAGCATTTATGCACTCCTTCGCTTTTCCATCATTAGTCTGCAAGTCCATTTTAGACTTGTCTTTTGCACATGGGCTGGTCTTACCATCATCAGTTCCAGAGTCTGAGCTGATTGTCTTCACCGAGTTCTCACTCTCTGCTTTGTCACTGTCACTGCTGCATATGCCCTCATCCAATATTCTGGACAATCGTTCAGGTTTGACATCTTTTTTTCCGGTCGAGTTCTCCGCCCTTATATCCTCCGTTTTTCCCTCCCCTACTTCACAGCCAACGTGGCCGACTTGCTGCTCGTCGCTGATCGGCTTACCCACCACCGTGATAGAAGGGATGATCACTGCCTGTTGCTGATGGAAGGCTTCGTGTCAGAATTCTTCCTTTGCTCTGCAGACCCGAGTCTTTTCTCAGCAGAATGATGAGGGCGGATGCCTCTTCTCGACGCCCGTTAAACTGCCTTGGATGTATCTCTGCCGCAGGGTAAGATCGTACTCGTCGCCACTGTTAAGTCTGTGTGTTATAGTGAGAATTACTACACAGACCACAAGAGTAAATTTTAACAGGTCTTTACTAGTCGAAGGTCAGGGCGGAACTGCCCAATAAATCATTACACAGCACTTATATACCGGTGTGGTCACCACCGGTATTACAGTATACAGCAGCCAAGATAAAGTAGTGCAACTCTTAAAATAGTTCTCTTAAAGGTGGAACGGTTACATACACCACAGAGACGGGACGCCTGAAAGGATCAAACGCAGACTGGTTCAAAACCTTGCACTTCCTAGTTGGATTGGTGAGCATGTTTCTGGCCCTTCACAATCAGATCTAGATAGTTTTAAGGGGGTGGATTTAAGGGTACAATTAACATGAGTTGTTGTCCCTCGATGTTCCGTGTGTTTCCTTATTTCATGATGATTTTTGTAGAGTATAAGATGCCTGTATTTGTCTTAGTTAGTATTGTGTCGTTATGATTTGTTTGTGTTTTTCCCTCCCATGTACTCTCTTATCTGCTTGCATTTGATTTATTTTTCCTTATGCAATAACATTTCATTTCGTTTCATCAAACTTGGTCTACAAGAGTTTTCTCTACATTGTAGTTCCTGCCCCAAGGACCAGAGTATAGAATCTAAGGGGTGAGTGGGTCGAACCACTCAAGGTTTTACTATGCAAGAGAGAGAGGCCTCTAGAGAGAGAAACCTCTGCGATCTAAAACCCCTTACAGGTGCAGTCAAATGGCGCCCTGCACCATGGGGAAGCCCGCTATCCTGGTAAAGCCACATGCACACTCACGCTGCTTCTATCTGGTCATGGGGAAGGAAATGTAATCCCTTCTCCTTCTGTACAGAGCATCTGTGACCTGGCGAATGCAGCAATGGACGGCAAACTTGGAGATGACGCCTGTTGCACACTGGAATGATCCGCTGGCATAGAAATTGAGGGCGACGGTGACCTTGACTGCCACTGAGAGAGCTGTGGTGGTCCTGATCTCAGGCTGGAGGTCTGGCTGCAGGAGGTGGCAGAGCTCTGTGACCACGTCCTTGCTGAAGCAGAGCCTTCTAACACACTGGTCCTCAATGAAATTCATGTAGGAGAACTGCTGCTGGAATACCCTGGGTGGGTAAGGCCTCCTGTTGAGAGCCCTGTTGGCCCTCCTACCTCTGGCCACATTTTGCACTCTTTCTCTGTGCCTCAGTTGCCTCCGATGTTGATGCTGGAGGGCGAGGTCCAGTGCCATTACAGCCCCCATGATAGGATCCAAATATTGTACTTTCAAATCTCCCCTCAATGAAACTGAAGAATCTTTATGTCCTAGAACACTCGCTAAAATGCAAAACATGCAAATTGGTCAAAAGGCCTCTTTGCCGATGTGAAACTAACAATGCAGCATTGTTGGCTGACGAAAACTAAACTGGATGTGGACGCCTTTAAACAGCGCTCCCCCCGGGAACATCCGACTAAAAGCCGCCTCCTCTAACCCCCCCCCGCCACCCCCGGAGGCGCTAACAGGAGGCGCAAAGCAGCCCAATTTCTAGCCCTTTATGTCTGCATGAGTGATGTTGCCTGGATTAAAAACTACTGGACTCAAAACACAGATGAATTTTGAACTTATTATTGGAGAAAATAACATTGAGAGCAGACGCAAACTGAATTTATAAAGTGCTGAAGGGCATGGACAGTTTATATAAGCAGGCTTTTCAACTTAAACTAAGATTTGCAGGACTTGGAGAACATGAGTACAAAATTTTCAAGTGTTAAGCAAGACCAGATAATTGTGAGGCATGGGGAGGAGGGCGAGAGGTGGATCACCCTGTGAGGGGACAGTAAGGGATGTTTGGGCATTAATATATCAATACAGCACATACCTACCACTGAGCCACAACTAGCATGTCACCATCTCCTTATAGAAGCTCACTACCAGTGGTAACTCAACTCTTCCAATGGCATAGTATAATCTTTACATAATATAATCTTGGAATTAACCTTTACATTCCAAGCTGTCAGCAGCCCCAGCTTCAGAGGCAGTGCTGTAGTGTCGGTGTAGTGAAGTTTCTGCTGCCGGACGAATCGATGTTCCACTGCTTCTGCCAAGTTGAGAGATTGAAAGTTGCGACTGTAGCCATCAAACAGCTGCAGGAGAAATAGTTCTGGTTGCTTTGCATAGCGCCACTGTAAATGCCCTGAAAGTGAACGTGCTCACGATCGGCGCAATTCTTCCCCCTCTGCAGGTGCCGATTTAGGAATGGGCAGGTGTTTTTGTTAATCTATTGGCTCTTCCGCAGTGTGAATGGAGTAGAACGCACAGCATTGGCAGCCCCAACATATCATAAAACTACTTCCGCTTGAAGAAACACTAATAAGGAGCATTAGACGAACTGATGTTAATTTGCAACCTTAACAGCTTCTGAGGAGCCACAGAATTGTTTTGACATGGAGAATAATGTGTATCAGATAGCACCTAAACACTGGGTTTCAGGGATGTGTAATTCTCATCACACAAGTGGCCATTATTTCTAATGCTACTTTGCCATTGCTATTGGATTTGATTTCATTGCTCCTGAGTCCTGTATCTTGTTAGTCCTTACCCAATCTAGTTAATACAGGATAGTGAAGGCAAATATTTCTATTTGTTGGGAACCCAAATATCAACAACATTTTGGCCCTCAAAATGGCTGCGTTAGCATAGCCCAAAAGATAAACAAGTTATCCAAAATTACCACAGATTTTAGACACCAGACAGAGGAAGCCCATGCTCTGAGTGAGTGTCATCAGTTAGTCATTTTATGCGTTGGTTTCAGCACCATGATGGTTTATTTTGTGTCCCCCTTGTTAGGTACCCATCTGCATTGTTGCCCATGTTATAGCACAGAGCCAGCTTTAAAAGTTTTCCTCTCTGCCTTAGCTTTGTTAGTGAGCAATAAATGATAAATGTGCAAATATTTTCTGGATTTACTTCACTTGAGCAGCGCACTAATGTGTGAGGAGAGGCACATGGGGCAGGGGCATGCAGGGAGCATGGGTGATGATGTGATAATTATGTTGTGCCAGTGCGATGGGCCTCTGCAATCAAATGAGCTGATGGTGCTGAATAAAGCCTGGTTGACCATTGACATAGTTTTCTGCCATGCTTGGTGTGTCACTCACGATGCGCTGGGAGTGTCAAAGCAGGATATTTTCACAAGCAATGCAACATCCTCTTCAGCGCACAGGCACTGCAGTCGCCTCATTTAAATGAAAATCAGCTTGTCCATAGCTCCTAAACCCCTTTGTCCACATTTTGGGGCACCGGGTGCCTCAGGCGTACTATAGGCCTCTGGGTCCCATTTTCTGGGGACCCAATGCACTGAAGTACATTGGGTGCCTGCCATTGTATTTTTTTTTATTCGTTCATGGGGTGTGGGCATCGCTGGCAAGGCCAGCATTTATTGCCCATCCCTAGTTGCCCTTGAGAAGGTGGTGGTGAGCCGCCTTCTTGAACCGCTGCAGTCCGTGTGAAGGAGCTCCCACAGTGCTGTGAGGGAGGGAGTTCCAGGATTTTGACCCAGCGACGATGAAGGATCGGCGATGTATTTCCAAGTCAGGATGGTGTGTGACTTGGAGGGGAACTTGCAGGTGGTGGTGTTCCCATGTGCCTGCTGCCCTTGTCCTTCAAGGTGGTAGAGGGTCGTGGGTTTGGGAAGTGCTGCCGAAGAAGCCTTTGTATTATCAGCCCCAGTGCGTCATAAGAATGGATCTCACCAGCATGCAATCAAACATTAGTGTCATCTCCTGGAACTAGATCCATAGCCAAGGAGAAGAACCTGAACGGCATTAGACTCATCAGTCACCTGAGAACTCATTTTTAATGTGGAAACAAGTCATCCTCGGTTCCGAGGGACTGCCTAAGAGGAAGAAGAAGAAGATTGCCTTGTAGGCATAAATCCTCACACCTAGAAACATAGAAACATAGAAGATACGAGCAGGAGTAGGCCATTCGGCCCCTCGAGCCTGCTACACCATTCAGTGAGATCATGGCTGATCATCCAAACTCAGTACCCTGTCCCTGCCTTCTCCCCATATCCCTTGATCCCTTTAGCATTAAGAAATATATCTACCTCCTTCTTGAATATGTTAATGGCCCAGAAATTCGGGTCTCCACGGGTGAGTACGCATGGGGTACTCACCTGTAAGCCCAATGGAAGTGACGGTTTCGTGCATGCACTGCGCATGCATCGGAAACCGGCATTTCCGTTCCCCCGAACGAAGGGGTTGAGAGGTGGAATGCGTGCGCCGGAGAGGCAGCGCATGCGCATTGAACTTACGTTTTTTTTCCAGGTTTTTCCGGGAGGGTAAGTCTCCAGGAGTTACATTTTTAAAAAGCAGGTAAGTGGTGAATTAATTAAAATTAAATTAAAACATTTTTTCCAGAGGTTTATTATTTTTAAATACATTAAAGAAAGGTAAGTTTATTTTTAGCCCCGTTAGAAAATGTAATTAATTTTTTCAAAAATTTAAATTATTGTTTAAAATAGTTATTTCATGTAATTTATAGTTATTTTAAAAATGTGATTAAAAAAAAATTGATTTGAAGATTTAGTGATGTTTTGGGGCTTATAGTATTTATAGGTTTGACAGGTCATCCTGTCAAAATTATGAATGAAGCATTCCCTGCTACCATTGGCTCTCCATGGCCCACATGATCCCAGGGGACGCATCGAACTAACTGCGCCCCTGGGATACGCAAGCACTGCGCGCCAGCAGTTGGAGAAGGCCCAGGATCGGAATCCCACGTGGGCCCACAGCTCAACGGCCGGCGCGGTAGGTAAGTGCAGGTCGGAGGCATGCACCTGCGGGAAGCCCCCGACCCGAATTTCTGGGCCATTGAATTGGCCTCAACTGCCTTCTGTGGTAGAGAATTCCACAGGTTCACCACTCTCTGGGTGAAGAAATTTCTCCTCATTTCTGTCCTAAATGGCTTACCCCTTATCCTTAGACTGTGACCCCTGGTTCTGGACTCCCCAGCCATCAGGAACATCTTTCCTGCATCTAGTCTGTCTAGTCCTGTTAGAATTTTATAAGTTTCAATGAGATACCCTCTCATTCTTCTAAACTTCAGCGAGTATAAGCCCAATCGACCAATCTCTTCTCATACGTCATTCCTGCCATCCCAGGTATCAGTCTGGTGAATGTTCGCTGAACTCCTTCCATGGCAAGAACATCCTTCCTCAGATAAGGCGACCAAAACTGCACACAATATTAAAGGTGTGACCTCACCAAGGCCCTGTACAACTGCAGCAAGACACCCTTGTTCCTGTACTTGAACCCTCTCGCTACGAAGGCCAACATACCATTTGCCTTCTTAACCGCCTGCTGCACCTGCATGCTTACCTTCAGCGACTGGTGCACAAGGACACCCAGGTCTCATTGCACTTCCCCTTCTCCCAATCTATTACCCTTCAGATAATAATCTGCCTTCCTGTTTTTGCCGCCAAAGTGGATAACCTCGCATTTATCCACATTATACTGCATCTGCCATGCATCTGCCCAATCACCCAAACTGTCCAAATCATACTGGAGTTTCTCGGCATCCTCCTCACAGCACACACGCCCACCCAGCTTTGTGTCATCTGCAAACTTGGAGATATTACATCTAGTTCCCTCGTCTAGATCATTAATATATATTGTGAATAGCTGGGGTCCAAGGACCGACCCCTGCGATTCCCCACTAGTCACTGCCTGCCACTCGGAAAAAGCCCCGTTTATTCTAATTCTTTGCTTCCTGTCTGCCAACTAGTTCTCTATCCAAGTCAGTACCATACCCCCAATCCCATGTGCCTTAACTTTACACGCTAATCTCTTATGCGGGACCTTATCGAAAGTCTTCTGAAAGTCCAAATACACCACATCCACTGGTTCTCCCTTATCTATTCTACCAGTTACATCCTCAAAAAATTCCAGTAGATTAGTCAAGCATGATTTTCCTCTCACAAAAGGAAATTTTACACGCAATTGCAAGGCAGAAATCTAATACAGAGGGAAGTTTTGGCTTTTAAAGCATTTTTTGATATTTAAATTTGTCAGAAAGTGCCTTAGAAGGCAGAATAATTGTAGTGTGTTGCAAGATGGATGCTTGCGGAAAAGGAGCAGCAACAAGCTAGGCACCAGGCGGAGCAGCTAGTCACCAATGGATGGATCAGCCTTTCATCAAGGAATTTTAAGACCTGCACAGGTCCCTCAAGGAAATGCAAAAAACAGAATTCAGAGCATCGTAAATAAATGTAACCTTAAGTTGATCCTTGGTCTCCATTATTTGAATGTTTTATTTTTCCCACAATTCTAAATATTTTTGAAGTTAATTAAAAATAAAGCAATGGGGGTAACTTTCCGCTTTGGGCGCAGACACGAAATTGGGTGCAAATTGCACTTGAAATGGCACTGGTTTGATTACAGTTCAAGTTTCCACTAAATTATCCATTTGCACAATCACGAACATGATATCTTCCCCGAACCAGAGCAATCGGTCAGCGTAATAGAACATAATCTTCTTTTTCTTTGCATCAAAAAATATTAATTGATGTGTTTAAGAGTGGCAACCTGGTGCAGTCTTATTAATACAGCTGAAAAATGGGTTTATCACAAAAAATAAGCAATAAAAAGAAGAGAGTCTCGTCCTCCACCTGTGAGGAGACTGATTTCAAATCACTGAAAACGACTCAAAAACTACACTGAACCACTTATTAGTTTCATTGGTGTGCACTAGTCAGTTTCTTAGTAAATGAAATATTTTAAAATTTGTAACAACTTTTAAAACCTGCCGACTAGTGCCTGTGCGCCTAAGAAAATGAGCTCAATGTGACGGCCCTCCTCGAACAGCCGCAAACGGGTGTAATCGGCGGAAACTCGCCGTGCTCGTTATTTCATTCTGGGGGCGTAGCCAGTTTTGTGGACTGGGCCGGCTTCGGGCTAAACGATTTTTAAACCAGCGTCAAAGATCGCGGAAACTCGATTTACGCTTCACGTAACTTATATTTAAAATTCCCCGATACTTTCGCTGGTTGTGCTGATTTCACTTGATTGTGCTGGTAAAACTACCGCAAAATTAACGGAAACTCTAACCCCGTAGGTTCAAACTTTAGTGCTAAGTGTTAAGTCCGTGAATGATTGAGACACGGACCAGCAGGAGTGAAAATAAACAGATCTTTACTGGTGGAAGTCAATAACGAAACTAAACAACAGAGGCTCTCTAGCGCCTTTTATACAGGGGTGGTCACTGCCGGTACTGCAGTCTGAGACCAGTTATTCTCTTAAAGGTACATACACAACAATTCCTCCCCTTTTAGATAAACAGTACATAACATGCATTTAACAACGAATGATAACGAATTACAATCACAATTACTGTTGCTAGATACATTGGTTAAGTTTAAGCAATTATAAGTTCAGTCTTTGAGGAGGCTTCCTGATTCTGTCTGGATAACGCCTCTTTGGGGTATCAGGTTCTTCTGGCAATGTTGAGTCGGAATCAATGTCGTTGTTTGGTTCATCTGCTTCCAATATTACCGGTTCTGTGGTAGCTGCAATTGGAACGTCGATTTCATTACCAGGTGTATCAGATCGTGGTGTGGAGTTGACGTTTTCCAGTGACTCTAGAATCTGGTCAGCATGGCGTCTTACAATGCTCTCCCCAACGTCCACGGTATACATGAGAGGTCCTTGTCATGTACAAATCGTTCCTGGCTGCCATTTCTCAGTGCGGTAGTCCCGGGCCAAAACTGGTTGACCTATCTTAAAACTCCTGGTCGGCCTTTCATTCATATTCTGAAACTGCCTGTTCTCCACATCTCTTCGGACGTTTGGCTTAACCAAATCCAAGCGGCATCGTAGTCTTCGATTGAAGAACATCATGGCTGGCGTTTGGTTGGTAACCGCATGTGTCGCATTCCGGTAGGCAAACAAGAAGTTGTCCACCTTGTGTTGTAGGGGTATATCTTCATTACACATTGCCTTGATAGCCTTCTTGAATGTTTGGACAAACCTCTCGGCCAATCCATTAGTGGCTGGATGATATGGGGCAGATGTGTAATGCTTAACACCATTGTTCTTTAAGAACCTCCGGAACTCTTCAGACACAAACTGTGGTCCATTGTCAGAGCAAATCTGTTCAGGCAGCCCATTCCTGGCGAATATGGTTCGTAAAACTGTGATAGTTTTTTCCGTGGTGGTTGAGGACATTTTTATTACCTCTGGCCACTTTGAATGTGCATCCACCGCAATTAAAAACATCGAGTCCATGAAGGGACCAGCAAAATCAATGTGCACCCTTTGCCATGGAGATGAGGGCCACTCCCATGGATGCAGAGGAGCTTGTGGTGGGGCGTTTTGGACCTTCTGGCATCCTGCACAGCTCTTGGTCATCTCTTCAATTTCTCTATCGATTCCCAGCCACCACACAAACGCTCTGGCTAAGCTTTTCATTTTTACCCCACCCAGATGACACTCATGAAGCTCATTGAGCACTCCATCCGTCAACTTAGGTGGAATTACTACTCTGGATCCACACATCAAGGTTCCTCTGCACACTGACAGCTGTTCTCTTCTCGGTGAGAATGCTGGCAGCAGTGGTTCGCCATGTGCTGGCCATCCCTTCACCATTAAATCATAGACCCATGATAGTGTCGGGTCATTCCGTGTTTCCTTTTCTATGTTTGCATTCGTCACAGGGAGACATTCGACTATGGTCGAGTGGAATAACTCCATTGGATCCACTGCAAGGTCTTCTTCTTCCACCGTCGGCAACGGTAGACGTGACAATGCATCAGCATTTCCATGCTGTTTAGTTCCTTTGTACTTGATGTCATATTGGTGTGCCCCTTGGAAAAGGGACCATCTCTGCAGCCGTTGTGCTGTCATTATCGGTACGCCCTTCTGAGGGTTGAAAATGGAGACAAGAGGTTGATGATCGGTTAGTAGAGTAAATTTTTGACCGTGCAGATAGTGATTGAACTTCTTCACCCCCCACACTAGGCTAAGGGCCTCTCTGTCAATCTGGGCGTAGTTACGCTCGGCAGAAGTTAACGAGCGTGACGCAAAAGCTATCGACCTCTCCAAACCATCAAGGAATTTATGTGACAGTACCGCCTCAATGCCGTAGGGAGACGCATCACACGCCAACCTGATTGGCAGTGCTGGGTTGTAGTGAGCCAATACTTCCTTTGAAGTGATTAAGTCCTTACTATTCTGAAAAGCACGCTTACAATCATCGCTCCATTTCCATGCTACCCCCGTTCGTAGCAGGGCGTTCAGTGGGTGCAGAATTGTCGACAAATTCGGCAAAAACTTATGATAGTAATTCACCAATCCGAGGAATGACCTCAGTTGCGACACATTTTCAGGCGCTGGGGCCTTAACAACCGCTTCAATTTTGTCAGGGGACTTATGTAACACCTTTTCATCAATCACGTGGCCACAATACGATATCTGTTTCTTAAAAAATTCGCACTTGGGGCGGTTGGCTCGCAGCCCATGTTCCCGTAGTCTAGTGAGCACCTGTTCTAGGTTGTTAAGGTGTTCACTGTCATCTTCACCTGTTACAAGGATGTCGTCCAAGTAACACTGAGTCCCCGGAATCCCTTGCAGGACTTGTTCCATCGCTCTTTGCCATATCGCCGGAGCCGATGCTACTCCGAATACCAATCGATGATACTGGTAAAGACCTTTGTGAGTGTTTATCGTGAGATACTTCCTAGAGGACTCTTCAACCTCCATCTGCAAATATGCTTGTGCTAGGTCAATTTTTGTAAAACGCTTCCCTCCAGTGAGGCGAAGATGTCTTCTATCCTTGGAAGAGGATATTGTACTGTGTGAAGGACTGGGTTCACCGTCACCTTGAAATCCCCACAGATGCGATTCTTCCTTGGCTCCCCGGACTTATTGCTTAACGTTTTCTTCATGACAGGAACGATGGGTGTCGCCCACTCGCTCCAGTCGACCTTAGACAACACGCCCGCCTTCTCCAGATTCTCCAGCTCTGCCTCGACGGCTGGGCGAATTGCATATGGTACCGGTCTTGCTTTGAAAAACTTGGGAACTGCATTCTCTTCTATTTTTATCGAGGCGGTTACGCCTTTAAGCGTGCCCAGTTCTTGTTGAAATACTTCTTTGGCATTAGCTAAGATTGTTGACAATCGTCCAGGAGTGACGTCTTCATCTTTTTTACCGTCCACCATCATTGCATGAGTGGAATGCCAATCTAAGTTTATCTTCCTGATCCATTCCCGTCCCAATAACGGTGGTCCACCATTTGGCAGTATGTAGAGATACAATTTCCGTATTTTCTTGCCGTTGTATTCGACAGGCACCCTTATTTTTCCTCTGGGGTATACTTTTTGCCCCGTATACGTCGTCAAGACGATGGATGTCTCTCTCAAGGGTATGTGTGAAAATAGCTGCTTGTAGTCTCGTCGATTCATGACGGGTGGCGCTGATCCTGTATCCAATTCCATTTTAACTTGGGACCCTGCTATCGTGAGAGTGACCCAAATGGTTCGGTGATCCTCTTTTGCGATTACATTGTGAAGTTTGAGACAGCTTAGTCTCCTGTTTCCGGATTCACTATCGCTCATCTGGTCTTTGGAACTACTGTCCGTCATCTTTTGTACTTTCTTGTACGGTTCCTTAGTAGCCTTTTTGTTGTCACTGGTCTTCTTCCCAGACCTACAAACTCGTGCAATGTGTCCAATCTTCCCGCATTGTCTGCATATTTTGTCTTTGGACCAGCAGTCCTTCTGGTCATGGTTAGTTCTGCCGCAGCGATAACATTTTGGAAATCCCCGTGTCATTTCGTGGGTGCCGTATTCCTGTGGTTTTTGTTGAATTTCTGCAGCTCCCCTGGCTGCTGCTTCATACGATACTGCCACGCTGAAAGCCTTATCTAGCGTCAGCTCTTTTTCTGAGAGTAATATCTTCTGTGTTCCTTCACTCAGGAGTCCACAGACAAATTTGTCCCGTAGGGTATCTGCCAGTCCTGCTCCGAACTGGCAGTGCTTTGATAGCTTGCGTAGTTCCGTAAGATACTCAGCATTGCTCTCATCTTTGTGCTGAGTTCTCCTGTGGAATTTAAATCTTTCTGCTATCAACAGCGGTGCAGGGTTTAAGTGTTCCTGTAGGACAGCAACAATTTCGTTAAAACTCTTCGCCTTCGGTTTGGCTGGAGTAATCAGGTCCCGCAATAGGCCGTACGTTCTAGCGCCCATTAAGTTTAGCAATATCGATGCCTTTTTCCTCTCCGCTATATCGTTTGCCTCGAAATAAACCTCGACTCTTTCCACATACGTGGTCCAGTCCTCTAATGTATTATCAAAAGCAGTGATACAGCCAGTCTTCGGCATCTTGCAAATCTAAAATGGCACCTCCCGCGCTTTGCCTTCTTCCCCGATTTAACAAAATGGCGCCTCCCGCGCTTTGCCTTCTTCCCCGCTGTTGTTAGCGCTGCTTTCCATGGTTTCTTGCGCGTATTTTTTTTCTTTTATTATTTTCCCGTCATGGAGCGGACCCTCTGGGACACTTCCCTCCCTCTTCTGAGGTCCGAACGCTGCCCGGCTTCGAAACACCGGCCGCGCCCTGTGTGCTCCACCCTCTCTCTCTCTCTTTGCTTCCCGACTCGCTGCCCGGCCCCGTTGAAAAGCCACCCGATCGAGCTTCAGCCCGCTGCAGCCCAGGAAGGATCAGAGCACTACCTGCCACCAGCCCGATTAGCTGGGAAACCACGGACCGAGGAACCCAGCCTGGCTCTGGAAAGTCGCTCCTGCAAGTTTTTAACCCGATGATTGACGGTCGACGCCCGTTTCTCGAGTTTCAATGGACTCTTTTTTTTTCTTTCTTATGGCTCCGACCTTCAACAATAGCGTCGGAGCTGCTGCCGAGTTGCAGGTAAGTACGTTTCTTACTCGTCGCCAGTGTTAAGTCCGTGAATGATTGCGACACGGACCAGCAGGAGTGAAAACAAACAGATCTTTACTGGTGGAAGTCAATAATGAAACTAAACAACAGAGGCTCTCTAGCGCCTTTTATACAGGGGTGGTCACTGCCGGTACTGCAGTCTGAGACCAGTTATTCTCTTAAAGGTACATACACAACACTAAGCAGTGACTTTTATTGATGTAAGAGTATATCCCCTGGCACTCTACTTTCTCCCAACCTATGGCATCCATTATAGAAACATAGAAGATAGTAGCAGGAGTAGGCCATTCGGTCCCTCGAGCCTGCTCTGCCATTCAATGAGATCATGGCTGATCATCCAAACTCAGTACCCTGTCCCTGCCTCCTCCCCATATCCCTTGATTATGGCTTTATTGCAGTAGGTAAGAGGCTTCACACTAAGTTAGGAGGCATAGATGGGGGCAGGAAGTTACAAAGGGATGCAAAGCATTACACCAAAACTGATGTGCAAGAGGGCCACGCAAAATTGGTCTTCTTGCATCATCAGGACGAGATCGGCGTGCTAAGGTTGCCAGTTGCACCCCAAAGGGCACTGCTCCTGAAGAAGATAAAGATCGGTTGACCAGGATGCTGGCACCAGACCTACGGTGAGTTCAGGAGAGGGGGAGAGGAGATTTGTGGCTGGGGAAGGGGACGCGAGCAGTTACAGCCTCCAATGGTCCCTTTAAAGACCTCTAATTTGGTTGCTATTCGCCTGAGAAAACTGACCGCAGTATGCAGGGCATGTGCTGCGGTCAATCGCCAACCAGATTCACAGAGGGTTTTAAACAGGTGTTAGCCCCACGAGCGGGCGTCCTGGGATACTGCAGGGCGCCCTAAACAATATGGCATGTAGAGCATACCTGGCATGGAATGAGCAGACCATATTGGAGCCTTCAACACCAATCTTTTTGCCTGAAAAAACAGTGCTGCCTAGTCCAATATCTAGGCTTTATTTTTCTGCAAAGAAACAATTGTATATATTACAGGTGTGGAGGTTTTACAGAAGCCACGGGAGGCCGCAGTGCAGTGTGTATGTTGTGAGGCATAATTGTATAAAATTCTAAGGCCTAGAAATTGGCCTCCTTAGCGCCTCCCGTTATCACCTTCAGGGGGCGACAATGGGGTGCCAAGCATTTACCGACCGGGCGTGGCGAAAAGATTGACTCCTGCTATATTCGGCGGGAGGTTTGTGGCTGCGGTATGGCGTTGTGCCCTGATCTCCTTCGCCCGGAGATCGTGACGTCATCGCCGTGCGCATTGCCCCGGTAGCGCCCCGGACCCAAACTTCGATTCCGCCCCCTACAGCATCGCGGGGCAAAAATACCGGCAGCTGCAGGAAACGTTCATCGGGCAGCCAGGCGCTTCGGGGGTGACACTTAAAGGTGAGGTGGCCGAGGTAAGTAACAAAAATTCTGAAATTCTCTTTCTCTCTTTTTTTCATGTTTCTACTCCAGTGACCGATCAGCCCGGCACTCTGCTGCAGTGCATCGGGCTGATCGGGCCGGATCATGGCTGCTGTCAGGAACAGGTAACTTTTCCCCTTGCAGAGCCTGCAGCGATGGTGTAGTGTATGCACCCGTCTACCTTTAAGAGAACTATTGTATGTAACTGTCCACCTTTAAGAGAAATACTTTAGGTGTTGCACTACTTTGTTGGCTTCTGTATACTGTAATACCGACGGTGACCACACCGGTATATAAGTGCTGTGTCAGGATTTATTGGGCAGATTCGCCCTGACCTTCGAATAGTAAAGTCCTGTTTTAAGTTACTCTGGTAGTCTGTGTATTAATTAACTAAACAACCCACAGACTTTACAGTGGCGACGAGTCCGATCGTACCCTGCGGCAACAATACTTCCGAAGCAGTTAACGAGCGTCGAGAAGAGGCAACCGCCCTCGTCATTCTGCTGGGAGAAAACTCGAGTCTGCAGAGCTGGAAAGGAGGAAGAATTCAGAGACAAAGACTTCCATCAGCAACAGGCACTGACTGTCCCTTCTGCCACAGTGAGGAGTGAACCGATCAGCACGAGAAGCAAGCCGGCCACGGTGACTGTGAGTAAGGGAAAAGTAAAAAGAATAACCGGAGGATAAGGGCGGTGCACTCGACCACGGTCGAGGGGGAAAGGAGCCGGACAGAAGTCGGGCCCAGAGGCGCTGAGACTGGGGCAGCGTGGAGCAAGGAAGCTGCGGTACAGACAGGCTGGGGACGCAACGGCGTCGTGAGACAGCTAGACTGCGACCGGCGAAAAAGGCCGGGCAGCGACCGAAGCCACGAAGCGCTGCGACCGGGAGCGTAGGCGCGGGAAGATATAAAAACTCAGCCGCAGCCGGGGAGGGAAGCACCGGACTGCGAGAGGGCTGGGAGGCGTGATTGGGAGCCGAGCGAGCGGGAGAGAGACAGAGCCCGAGCAAGGGGAACTGAGCGAGAGCCAGCCCAGCGGCTGAAACTGTTCACCGTCAACGGGGTGTACCCAGCACCGGTTGCCCTGCCGAGAAAAGGGAAAGCACTGAAGCCGACGCGCAGGCTGTGAACCTGAAAGCCAGCGGCCGTCGCCCGTGGGGAAAGTGTACCCCTCCCGCCAGGGGAAGAAACGCGGGAAGCCGCCATTAGGTGGAGAAGAAGACAGAAGCGGGGAACCGCCATTGAAGTGGGCGGGGAGAGAAGATAAGCGCGGGAAACCGCCATTTTTGCGGGAACCGCCATCCTGAAAAAAAAAAAGAAGAAAATTTAAAGAAATAATCCGTTGTGTTATCAGGAAGAGAGGAAGATGCCTAAGCGTGGTAACATCAACGATTTTAATTCCGAGGTAGAAGACTGGGCCACGTATGTGGAACGCATTGAGATCTATGGTGAGGCCAATAAAATAGAAGAAGATGACAAAGCTATAACTTTGCTAAACTCGATGGGCGCGAAGACATACGGGCTCTTGAAGCATCTACTAGCACCAGCTAAACCGGCGGATCAGACTTTCGATGATATTGTTGCTGTCCTGAAGGATCATTTTAACCCCGCACCACTGATGTTAGTGGAACGATCCAAATTTTACGCGAGAACGCAACGGAAAGAGGAAAGCAACGCGGAGTACCTGATTGAACTGCGTAGGCTAGCGAAACACTGTCAGTTTAGGGAAAATCTGGCAGAGGCACTCAGAGACAAATTCGTGTGCGGAATGTCGAAGGAAGAAACACAAAAACGACTGCTCGAAGAGAACGATCTTACACTTGATAAGGCTGTCCTTATTGCTGCATCGAACGAAGCCGCAGCGAAAGGAACGGCGGAAATGCAGCTAAAGGCAGCGGCACTCAGTGTGCAGCAAATTACTTCGGGTACAACGAAATGCTATCGTTGTGGGAAGACAACACACGACCAGAACCAATGCTGGTTTAAATACCAGGAATGTAGGAAATGTGGCAAGCTCGGTCACATAGCTAAGGTATGCCGGTCAGGAAAGAAGACCAACAATAATGAGTCACCACAAAAGAGGTACAGAAAGGTACATGAGGTGACTAGGAAGAGTCCGGAAGAACAGAATTCGGACTCACACTCCAACTGCAAGGAACTGGATAGTCTGAGAATTCACAATGTGAGTAATGAAGCTGACCGACAAGCTATCTGGATCACACTACAGATTGCAAAAGTCGAAGTGAAAATGGAAGTGGACACCGGATCGGCGTTGATGGTCATGAATAAGCATGATTGTAAAAAGTTATTCAAGCATATTCCCCTACGGGATACGGAACTAGTATTGCAGACATACACAGGGCACAAAGTATACCCCATCGGAAAGATAGAAGTTAAGGTGAGATACAAGGACAAAGATCACCAAAGGATGGACCTGTATGTGTTGCCTGAGGGAGGTCCACCACTTCTGGGACGGGAGTGGATCAGGAAAATAAAGATAGACTGGCATTCACTAAACACCATGACGGTAGATTCCGGAAAGGAAGATGTCAAACCTGAACGGTTGTCCAGAATATTGGACGAAGCTAAAGAGGTATTCCAGCAAGGACTGGGAACACTGCGAGGAATTAAAGCAAAGGTTAAGATTGCAGAACATGCAAGCCCAAAATTTTTCAAAGCCAGATCGGTACCTTACGCGATACGACCTGCTGTGGAGGCAGAACTGGAAGAACTTGAACGATCAGGGGTACTGTCAAAAGTGGACTGGAGTGAGTGGGCCACGCCCATTGTTCCCGTCATGAAGTCTTCACCAAGTAACAAGCCAGGGGGACCGGGGAAGGTCCGCATCTGCGGAGACTTCAAGATCACAGTGAATCCGGTGCTTCACACGGTACAATACCCGCTTCCGCGGATTGAAGATATCTTTGCTTCGTTGGCTGGAGGGAAACACTTCACCAAGATAGACCTGGCACAGCCATACTTACAAATGGAAGCCGAGGAAGAGTCGCGTCAGTACCTCACCATCAACACACACAGAGGCTTGTATCGTTATAATAGACTGGTTTTTGGGGTAGCTTCGGCTCCAGCAATTTGGCAGAGGGCCATGGAGCAGGTATTACAAGGAATTCCAAGCACGCAGTGTTACTTAGACGATATCCTGATTACGGGAGAAGACGAGGAAGAACACCTCACAAATTTGAAACTGGTGCTCACTAGGTTGAAGGAATATGGCCTTCGAGTTAATCGCAAGAAATGTGAGTTCTTCCAAAAACGGATCTCGTACTGCGGTCATGTCATTGACTGAGAGGGGCTGCACAAGTCACCTGACAAGATAGAAGCTGTCGTGAAGGCCCCCGCTCCGGAAAACGTATCACAGTTAAGATCATTCTTGGGGTTGATTAATTATTATCACAAGTTTCTGCCGAATCTATCCACGGTGCTGCATCCGCTGAATGCTCTGTTGCGGAAAGAAGTACCATGGAAGTGGAGTGAGGAATGTAAAAAGGCCTTTCGCAGAAGCAAGGCGTTGATTACCTCTGAAGAAGTGTTGGCTCATTTCAACCCAACGTTACCTCTTCGTCTAGCTTGTGATGCTTCCCCCTATGGAATTGGAGCAGTACTTTCACACAAGTTACCAAATGGCTCGGAAAGGCCAGTGGCATTCGTGTCCCGATCATTGACCTCCGCGGAGCGAAATTATACTCAAATAGATAGGGAGGCCCTCAGCCTTGTGTGGGGCGTAAAGAAATTCAATCATTACCTGCAGGGCAAGAAGTTCACATTACTGACAGACCATCAGCCGTTGGTGTCCATATTCAACCCTAACAAGGCCGTTTCCACCATGACAGCGCAAAGGTTACAGAGGTGGTCCGTGTTACTTGGGGCACACCAATATGACATCGAATACAAAAGGTCCAAACTGCATGGGAATGCTGATGGGTTATCGCGCTTGCCATTGCCGATAGTAGAAGAAGCGACTACAGTGGACCCGGTAGAGATGTTCCACTCATCCATAGTGGAATGTCTACCAGTAACAAATTCGATGATAGAAAACGAAACAAGAAATGACCCGACTCTCTCACGAGTCTATGATTTAACGGTGGAGGGATGGCCAGCACAGAGCGAACCAACGCTGCCAGCATTTTCGCAGAGAAAAGAACAGCTGTCAGTGTGTCGAGGAACCCTGATGTGTGGATCTAGAGTGGTGATTCCACCCAAACTTCAACAGAAGGTGTTAAAGGAGCTGCACGAGGGACATCTGGGTGGAGTGAAAATGAAGAACCTAGCAAGAGCGTTTGTGTGGTGGCCAGGCATTGATGGGGACATCGAAGAAACCACTAAGAGCTGTCTAGGATGCCAGAAGGTCCAAAACGCGCCACCACAGGCTCCTCTGCATCCATGGGAGTGGCCCTCATCTCCTTGGCAAAGGGTACACATCGACTTTGCTGGTCCATTTATGGACTCAATGTTTCTAATAGCGGTGGATGCACACTCCAAGTGGCCGGAGGTAATAAAGATGTCCACCACCACCACGGAAAAAACCATCACAGTGTTAAGGACCATGTTTGCTAGGAATGGGCTGCCGGAACAGATCTGTTCTGATAATGGACCGCAATTTGTGTCCGAAGAATTCAAGAAATTCTTAAAGAGCAATGGGGTTAAGCACTACACGTCAGCCCCATACCATCCCGCCTCCAATGGATTGGCTGAAAGGTTTGTCCAGACCTTCAAGAAGGCCATAAAGGCCATGGGTAATGAAGCCATTAACTTACAACATAAGGTGGATAGCTTCTTGTTGGCGTACAGGAATGCAACACATGCGGTCACAAATCAAACTCCCGCCATGATGTTTTTTAATAGACGACTAAGATGCCGGCTGGATTTGCTTAAGCCAAACGTCAGAAGGGACGTAGAGAACCGGCAATTCCAGGGCATGAATGAAAGGCCAACTAGATCTTTTCAGATAGGTCAACAAGTGTTGGCCCGGGACTACCGTACCGAGAAATGGCAGCCTGGAACTATTGGAAAAAGGCTAGGGCCGTTGATGTATACGGTGGACATTGGGGACAGTATAATAAGGCGCCATGTTGACCAGATCATAGGGTCAGCCACAAATGGCCAACCTACTCCACCACCTTACACGGTTAATGTTGAGACAGAGATACCCAGAACACCTACCTCCGATCTGGTAATACTGGAATCAGATGAACCTGACACTGTCCTTCAAGCCGAATCGACCTTGCCAGAAGCACCTACTACCCCGCCGGGAGTTACGACACCACCGAGGCGTTATCCGGACAGAGTCCGGAACCCTCCAGAGAGACTGAATCTGTGAACTGTCTTGCATAAAGTTGTATATATGTTATAATGTATGTTTAATGGGGAATCAGTATGTTGTAAGCTAAAAAGGGAGGATTGTAGTGTATGTACCCGTCTACCTTTAAGAGAACTATTGTATGTAACCGTCCACCTTTAAGAGAACTACTTTAGGTGTTGCACTACTTTGTTGGCTTCTGTATACTGTAATACCGACGGTGGCCACACCGGTATATAAGTGCTGTGTCAGGATTTATTGGGCAGATTCGCCCTGACCTTCGAATAGTAAAGTCCTGTTTTAAGTTACTCTGGTAGCCTGTGTATTAATTAACTAAACAACCCACAGACTTTACAGATGGCCCTTCCCTTTAAGGGAGGGAAGGAGCCTTTGAACGCGGCAGCGCTGCACGGCCCAGTGTGCAGCACTGCTGAAGTCTCCGCCTGGCCTGCTGCCAAATGCGCCCCAGGAATGAAGTGGAGCTTGATTTAATGTTCCACTTCCTTCCTGGAGCGCAAACCCCAAATTTTTTAAAAGTTGTAAAACATTCGTGCCTGGCGCTAATTTTTTCAACTTTTAAAAGTTTGCGTCCCAAACTGGACGGTACCGAATTTCTCCCCTAAGTACAATAGCAAACTATTGCGGATGCTGGAAATCTGAAATAGCAACAGAAAATGCTGGAAAGACTCAGCAAGTCAGGCAGCATCTGTGGAGAGAGAAACAGAGTTAACGTTTCAGGTCTGTGACCCTTCGTCAGAACTGGAAAAAGTTAGAGATGTAACAGGTTTTAAGCAGGTGCAGAGGCAGGGAAAGGGGGAGGGGAAGAAAGAACAAAAGGGACGGTCTGTGATAGGGTGGAAGGCAGGAGAGATTAAATGTTGCAAATGGGGATGGCAGAATCATCAACAGCTGCCGCCTGAAAAAATAGGGGCAGAGGTGATGGTCTGAAATGGTTCAACCCGATGTTGAGTCCAGAAGGCTGTAAAGTGCCCAATAGAAAGATGAGGTGCTGTTCCTCGAGCTTACGTTGAGCTTCATTAGTGAAAGAGGCGGAGGACAGAGAGGTCAGAGTGGGAGTGGAGTGGAGAATTAAAGTGACAAACGACCGGAAGCTCGGGGTCACACTTATGGACCGAACGGAGGTGTTCCACAAAGCGGTCACATAATCTACGTTTGGTCTCCCAAATGTAGAGGAAGACCACCTTCCATCCTATCACAGACCTTCCTTTATGTTCTTTCCTCCCCTCCCCTTTCCCTGCCCCTGCACTTGCTTAAAATCTGTTACATCTCTAACTTTTTCCAGTTCTCTGATGAAGGGTCACAGACCTGAAATGTTGGCTGCGAATTTAATTGCGCTGAGGGGGTGGGTTTGGAGGTGGGACCACTGTCAAAGTCGCAAAGATTGACAGCCAATAGGAAACCCGCTGTCTCCCAGGTGTCGGGTCTATCAGCGGAGAACTGACCCGACACCAAGCGGTGGGGGAAACAATTCAGCTACTTAAATGGCTTGTTGGGAAGCGACAATTTCAGAGTATTTTGAGGCTTACTTGTAATTTTACCTTCTCTCACATGGGTTACCCGCTGCTCGGGGAACTCGCCAGCTCAACCTGCCGTGTTTTGAGTCTGCTCTGATGTTTGTGAAAAGCTGACAGTTGCAGAAGATGTGTCAAGGATGCTATGCTACAGATGGTGAGTTTCAGAGCAAAGCAAATGTTGGTTACTGCATTTTTAATACATTTACAGATTTCTTTAGCTTACAAGTTTTTAGATCCAACTGTATGTCCAGTGCCACCTCATTGGGAGTACCTCTCTCACCAGTGACAGATCGCTTCTGTCATCTCACCTGCAGCTGCCATCTATTCCAGCAACATTGGAGCCAATGAAACAATCAGACCTTGGTCCTCCGAATCCTTCCACGATCAGCCCCAACACCAACATCACCAGGCACACCAACATCACCAACAACATCACCAACCTCATCACCAACCTTCGCCACCATCACCTGATGCTGCACTGGACACAGGGCACCAGCCCCTGACAACATTGCTGCCCAGGAGTGTAATGATCAGTAACCTGTCATTCTGGAATGGTACACTAGGTGGTGCTGTATGTATATAAGAGTGGGCTACCCACGATGCACTCGGCTACCCTGCTCGCAGCGCCAGGCCTCTACAGATACTGTACCTAGTCCACATGTGCTCAATAAAGTGTCTAGCAAAAGCTAGCTGTTCTTAATAAAAACGACTAGTTATTAATGAACATAACATGGTACCAGGATTGGTAAGATCTGCTGAATATTGTGCAACGCGACATGGAGAATTTGAAGCCACCAGAGCGTTTGAAACTCACAGGAAATGTCGGCTACAATTGGCAGACTTTTAAACAACAATTCGAACTCTACATTGCTGCCATCGGGTACGGTACGAAGCCAGACGCAAGGAAAATAGCGTTGCTGCTCATGGTTGCAGGCCCACAGGCGATAGAGGTATTTAATACATTTGTATTTAATCCAGAGGAGAACAGAGAAAAATTAGACAATGTGCTAAAGAAGTTTGATACACATTGTTCTCCCAAAAAGAATGAAACCTATGAGAGGTACATCTTTCGTTCTCAGACACAGCAGCAAAATGAGACTTTTGATAGCTTTTTGACTGATCTGAAACTGAAAGCACAGACATGTAATTTCTCTGAGCTGAAAGCATCCATGATTCGTGACCAGATTGTGTTTGGTATTCATATTAAAAAAAGTCAGGGAACGTCTGTTGAGAGAAACCAAATTAACATTGGAAATTGCTGTGAAAATATGCCAAGCTAGCGAGCTAGCTCAAAAGCATGCCAAGACTTTCAGTGAAATCAATGATGATGCGATTGCAGTAAGTGCTGCTGTCAGTGCTGTGTCCTACAAGGGGAAGAAACATGGGCAGAACAGAAGTCAAAAGCAATCAGAGGAAGGAATTTTTAATTGTAAATGCTGTGGTTACAAACACCAGTTAAAACAATGTCCAGCATTTGGAAAAATGTGCACAAAATGTCATGGAAAGAATCACTTTGCCAAACAATGCTTTTCAAAAGTAAAAACTAGGAAAGGGCAACGAGTTAATGTAATTGAGGACACTGATTTAAGTGAGACATGTTTTGTAGGGATGGTGTCATGTGACAATATCAAAAAGGATACAGAAAATGTGCAGCCCTCAGGAATTAACAATGCTGAACATAAAGTTAATGCAGTAAAAGAGGACAAATGGATGATCCCACTGCATGTAAATGGAGCATTAGTTACATTGAAACTAGACACTGGGGCAAAAGCAAACTTAATCAGTATGAGTGACATTAACAATAAGAAAGAAAAGCCCAAAATACAGAAAAAATCAGTACTACTGAAGGACTATAATGGACAGAAAATAGATAGCTTAGGTGTATGCAGCACATTGTGACTTTCAACACATCACATCCAGTCCTTTGTATGCTCAGTTGAATGGTAAGGCAGAGAAAGGTATTGAAGTTCTCAAGCAGCTACTGAAGAAAGCGACAGAAAGCAAGTCTGATCCTTATCTCGCCCTGCTGAGCTACCGAGCCTCACCTTTAGACTCTGGTTCTTCACCTGCTGAACTCCTAATGGGTCGCAAGTTGCGTACCACGCTACCCTGCTGTGAAAAAGAAAAGCAGAGTAAGGAACTGAGACAGAGACTTCAACTGTTAAAGCTGAAACAGAAATCATACTATGACAAGTCACCCAAAACTCTGAAACCATTGACAAGGGATGATGTTGTCAGGATTGAGGATCCAGATGCATGGAACAGGAAAGCTACAGTTCTTGAGGAAGTAGGACCAAGGTCATACACTGTTAGAACTGAGGAAGGACAGATCCTCAGGAGGAACCGCCGTTCCCTCCTAAAAACACAAGAGACTATCAAAGAGCAAATCGATGACAATGCCGCAACTGAATCTTGTCACTCACCACCAGAACAATCTAACACAAATACACATACAGGCTTTCATGAAAACACATCAGACTTACCTGTGCTGAGAAGATCCACACGTGAAGCAAAAAAGCCTGATAGATTTAATCTTTGAGTACAAAGAAAACTACATTGAAAATGTATTGACTGTTGAAGATGTTTATGTTGTTATTGATTGATATTGATTGATACTGATTTTGTTTAACTTCAAAGAAAGGGAGATGTACTGATCAGTAACCTGTCATTCTGGAATGGTACACTAGGTGGTGCTGTATGTATATAAGAGTGGGCTACCCATGATGCACTAGGCTACCCACAAGGCAGCAGTCAAGATAGAGGCCTCTACAGATACTGTACCTAGTCCACATGTGCTCAATAAAGTGTCTAGCAAAAGCTAGCTGTTCTTAATAAATATGACTAGTTATTAATGAACATAACAAGGAGGCCAGCGATGGCATCACCATGGCCAGATTTTCTTCACTTGATGCTGTAAACCCTGGCTGCCACATGATGCACCAGGTTGACACCATCCCACACCAGCACTGTGAAGCATCCCTTTAATGTCCAAGCCATTCCATGCACACACATCACTATAGCAGGGGGAAGTTATGACTGAACAATCGCCGGAACTCAGTAAGACATTTCTCAAGGTGCGCTCAGATCTGTCCAATAAGGGCCACTTTTTGAAAAAGAGATTTCACTGTCTGACAACACTTTACCAGAAACTTCACATGGAATTGGCTAAAGCTCTCACGTGCCTACCCTTGTGTGTTGTTAGTTGGTATGCTTGCAGTAGGATGAGGGTGAGTGTGAGGGGTGGCTAGTGAGATGGGGAAGTGATAAAGTAGATAGAGAGGGTTGGGTGGAGGTGCAAGGTAAGTTTGGTGTCCTGGGGAGGTCTCTTCTGCCCTTGGAAGGGAAGAGAACCTCCCTGCGTGCTGTGACTCCCACCATAAGCATATGGAGGGAGTCATTGTAGAGCCTGGGTGAAAGCGTTCACCTTTGTGCAGTGATTGTCAGTGTTTGCAGCACCTCAATGCTGTCAAACACTGAAAGAACAACTGTCAAACTCCATGTGGACGTGGTCCCTTTAAGGAAACCGGCTGATGACGTGTCATCAAATGACGTCATCAGACCCGCTTTCTGTCAATTGGCCGGGAAGCCTGCAGGGCGGGCTTAACAAGGCCAATCAAGGAAAAAATCACATCTGCAGAGTGGAGGCAGCTGGGAGAGGGACCGGAACCTGGAAACCAGCTGACCCACCCCCATCCCGCCTCCTCCATTAAATTCATAGCCGTTAACTCTGTTTCTCTCTCCACGGATGCTGCCTGACCTGCTGAGTGTTTCCAGCATTTTATGTTGTTCTCCCCCTAAGTACCTTGTTAGCAGTTCGTAGAGCCAAGTGACTGTTTCTGTATTTTTAGTTCTATCTGTGCTTAACAATAGTTAATCATTAATCTTTCTCACATGAAGCTGCATGTTTCCCTATTGTGACATGTTTTAATTTGTGACCATTTCTAATGCTTCTGAAATACCTTTCTTTTGTGTTCCTCTTCCAACACATTACTAGATAAATTCATGTTAACAATGCTCTTTTATGAAACTAATTCGGAAAACCTTTTTGGATATTCTTACATGATAAGATGGCGGAATTGTCCCCTTGTTAAATATAGATACGGGAGCCAATTTCCCCCCACTTTGCACCCAGGAATGCTTGTTTCCCAGGTAAAAAGCAGAGGATAGAAACCCTACATACTTCCAGGGGTTTCCCTGAAGCGGGTCACAATGCTTGGCTTAAAATGGGCACTAGCATTGCAGTTAGATGCTAATCAGTTGGGAGTGACAGCACCACGACTCCCACTTTATTTTCCTGAGTCTCCACTCAGCGGAGGCCCAAGTCTAGGGCACCCACAAGCAGTGATCCTTGCTGCTTTTGCCCAGCCCCCTCGGATCAGAGGATCAGAGAGGGAGCTAAGCCCTGGAAGCCGACAAAAAGGCAGCTACTTTATTTTTTCATCGGGTCAGCGGTACATCCAACAGGGCTGGAGACCTTCGAACTGCAGCAGCCATTGCTTCCTGCCCAGGTCTGTCCCTGTGCCGGGGTACACTGGACCTCTACAGGTGGTCTGAACCAGGAGAAACAGGCGGGTTCTGATCAGGGTAGAATAGATGTATTTTGGGTGCCCCTGGGAGGGGGGAGGGGAGGGGAATCAGCTCCATTATGTTTACAATCCTGCAGAAACTCTTCAGTACCCAATAAATCTTTCAGTATCCCACAAGTTTCCTTCCAAGTCTCCTTCAGGACCTAAAACATCAACCATCTGATGACCGGGGGATTTGGTATTTTTAACTTATGGATAGCTTTTTATATTGGCCCAGAAATTCGGGTCTCCATGGGTGAGTACGCACGGGGTACTCACCCGTAGGCCCAATGGAAGTGCCGGTTTCCTGCATGCACTGCACATGCGCGGGAAACTGGCACTTCCGTTCCCTTGAAAGCAGGGGTTCAGAGGTCAAACGCGTGCGCGGGGGAGGCTGCGCGTGCGCATCGAACTTCGTTTTTTTTTACAGGTTTTCCCGGGAAGGTAAGCCTGCAGAATTTAGAAATGTAAAAAGCAGGCGTAAGGCCTGCTTTTTACAAGGTAAGTGGTGAATTAATTAAAATTAAAACATTTTTTCCACAGGTTTATTATTTTTAAATACATTAAAGAAAGGTAAGTTTATTTTTAGCCCCGTTAGAAAATAAAATTATTTTTTTCAAAATTTAAATTATTGTTTAAAATAGTTATTTCATTTAATTTATAGTTTATTTAAAAAATGTGATTTAAAAAAAAAATTATTTGAAGATTTAGTGATGTTTTGGGGCCGTAGTATTTCTAAGTTTGACAGCACTTCCTGTCAGACTTATGAATGGAGCATTCCCTGCTCCGATTGGCTCCCCATGGCCCACGTGATCCCAGGGGACGCATCGAACTAACTGTGCCCCTGGGATACGCAAGCACTGTGCGTCGGCAGTTGGACCAGGTCCAGGAACGGAATTCCACGGGGGCCCACAGCTCAACGGCCGGCGCGCAAGGTAAGTGCAGGTCGGGGGCTTGCACCCGCGGGAAGCCCCCGACCCGAATTTCTGGGCCATTAGCCTCCCACTTCTATACTGTGCCCTCTCCAATATCACCGTAAGTATTCCATTTTTGTTGGGGGCTTTCTCCTTTGGATATTTTTCCCCAACCGATTCCTCTCTGTTTCAATGGGCACACCTTTATAAATCAACTAATCTGACATTTTAATATTCCTTGTTCCGACTCATGTCACGACATCAAATGTAATGACCTTCTGATTCCTGGAACACAGTTTTTGCCCAAACTCTAAACTTTCCACAATCTTGGCGTTGCTGTTTCCTTGTCCCTGCTTTAACATGTGTCAAGCAGTGGCCCTGAGTTAGCTCCATGAGTTGCCCATCCCTTTGCTGAGAATTCCGCTGTAATTCCATTTTTAATTTCGAGTCATTGAAATCCCTCATAATTCTTCTGATGCCCGCTGTACGTGGATCAATAATTTGACATTGACTTCTTCCTTCTGCACCCACTCCGATCCCTCATTATTAGAAGCTAAGGGGGAGAAATTGACTGTAGCCCCGTTTGGGGCGCCAGCCTCGCCAGGGCACTAAAAGTAGCGCCCCGGAAGCATTCGCAGCCGCCCGCCGGAAATTCAGTGGCAGCGCCCCAAAGGGAAGCGCCGCGCTACTGGAGGCACCCTGCATCCCTCTTGGGGCGCTGTGACTGAATATCGTTGCGCAACGTGCTGCAGCGCCACACGCTGCGGCATGTCGCGCTGCGGTATTGCAGGCCTTCCTCCCCTTCTTAAAGGGGAGGGACCTTGTGCAGTGTGATCTGGAGCCCAGCTGGGCCCCCGAGGATCGCGAGTGCTGGCAAAAGAGCCCGGCACTGAGGAGAAGTGCCGGGCTCTTGCAACACAGCCAGCACTCTGCGGCGGCGGGGGGGGGCGGTTCAGGAGGCCGGGGACGGGAGCGCAGGCAGGTGCTGGCAGGCGGCCAACAACAAAAATAGCCGCCCCACACCTATACTTTAATTTGCTCCTCCCCGGCCGCAGGTAGGCCCCCCTGAACCGGTCGGACATAGCGTCCGGCGGTAAATCAGGGGGCGCTTCCAAATATCGCGGCCGGGGCGTCAGCGGGGCACTGCACACACCGATGACGTCATCGGTAGCGGCGCAGCGCTAACGGCTAGTGCCACCACTAGCGTCCCGCGGAATTTAGCGGGAGGCGCGGGCAGTGGCTTGCGACCCACTTAGCGCCCTCTTAAGGCGCTAACGGGTGGTGCCGCCAACTGAATTTCTCCCCCTAAATCTCATCTTCCAATAACTTTCAAATACTCCGTTTTTTGTGATGCTGGTCATTTCCCAAATTCTTATAACCTTTGTAAGTATTTTAACTCCCGTTATAAGAAACTTAGCTGTAAGGAGAATGGATTGAAGAATAAAATGATACACAATGGAGTCTCAACATATTGAAGTTGAAGGGACCAAGGGAAAATATCACTATCAAATCTTTAAAATGTGATAAATCTCAGTGCATCAAAAGGTTGAACTATCACAGCTTTGTTCGGGTATTTTCCCCATATTGTACATTTGTACTGTCATGTTATCAATAAACTACTAAAAGGTGTATTTTTTTAAAAACTCGTTTCAGTCTAACAAAATAAACAGCTTTATTTTAATAGTTTTACAGCAAATTATACCTGGTTTATCTAAAGTGATTTAAACAGTGAATAACTGTATAATAAAATAGCAACAGAATAAAGTAACAGATTAAACAGGTTTCAACAGTTACAATGTGTTACAGTAAGTAAGGCGCTAATCAAAATAGTCAATTATCTTTGCTTGCCTTCTGGCAGTCACTTTTCTTGTTCAATTATTCTTTGCACAGACTGCAGTGAACTGAGGCATGTTCCGTAATTTAACGTTAAGAGAAAATCTGAACGGTTTGGTCACTATTGCCAACCTCTCACTTGAGTTGATGATCAGCTCGTCTCCATTTGTTATTGTCCTCTCCTTCAGTTTTAAACCTTGGAACGGTGACAGCAGATACGAGTTTTGTGTTTTGTCAGCGCAGCACAGGCCTTGACATCACCGGCCAATGTATGTAGATGACAAAATCAATGTTTTCTGCAACTCTCATGTCCTCATAGCACATAGTATTTTGTCCTTGTACGAGATTGGTCAGGCCTCAGTTGGATTAATGTGTCCAGTTTTGTTCTTCTTACATGGTGGGTGATATTGAGGCTTTGGAAAAGGTGCAGAGGAGGGCCACTAGTCTAATTCCAAGTTTAAAGCATCTTGGTCATCAAGATCAGCTAAAAGAGCTGGGACGCTACACTTTAGGAAAGCGTAGACTTAGGGGTGATCTGTTCCTTTGTAAGGGAATAGATTGTGTTCGAGTTGACAGTTTGCTCCAATTAGGTTAGGGAGGACCAGGGGTCATAATTTCAAGTTATATAAAGTCGGATCTAGGTTAGATGTCAGGAACAATGTTCCCTGGAATTTCTTTTTGGGTCGTGCAGCCCCTTTGACGGGATGCGTGGCCCATTGAAAATTCCGTGTATGCGTGGTTTTTACAATTTAAAAGCCGGCTCACTGACTGCTCGGGATCCCTGGAGCTCTGTGCGGCCATGCGGCCATGCAGCTTAAAAGGAGCATTGGTCAGGAGGTGGCGCTTTTCCCAGAGAATAGTGGACCTCTGGAACAGGCTGCCAGCTCGTGTGATGAACGCCGATTCGCTGAATTCCTTTAAACGAGAGCTGGACCTGTTTCTGACTGGGGTAGATATCACCCATTACAGAAGGTAGGTATTTCAGGGAATTATAAGGATCGGAGAGATCTCCTGGACTAGTTCCGGTCACCTAGGAGGGTTGGAGAGGAATTTATCAAATTATTCCCCCAAAATTGGCCTGGATTTTTATCTTTTTTTTGCCTCTCCCAGGAGATCACATGATTTTGGGTGGGGTGGAAAGTGTAGATATTGTGATACACAAAGATTTACAATTGTGTCCGACAGGTTGGATGGACCAGAGGGTCTTTTCCTCTCCATCACTGTTCATAGTTACATCACCTGCAGGAGCAGGCTCTTCCATAGTCGTTTCATTCATGAAGTGATGGCCTACTCAATCCATCTTTCAGAAGAGACGTTAAAATGAGAAACTCTCTGCCCTCTCAGGTGGACGTAAAAGATCCCTCCTATTTCTCATCTACATGCTGCCCCTCGGCGACATTATCCAAAAACAGGTCAGGTTCCGCATGTACACTGATGACACCCAGCACTACCTCACCACCTCCCTCAACCCCTCCACTGTCTCTAATTTGTCAGTCTGCTTGCTTAACGTCCAGCACTGGATGAGCAGAAATTTCCACCTAATATAGGGAAGACAGAAGCCATTGTCTTCGGTCTCTGCCAGAACCTCTATTCCCTAGCCACCGACTCCATCCCTATCCCTGGCAACTGGCACCAAATCCGCTCCATCACCAAGACCGCCTACTTCCACCTTCGTAACATCGTCCGATGCCGCCCCCGCCTCAGCTCATCTACTGCTGAAACCCTCATCCATGCCTTTGTTACCTCGAGACTTGACTATTCCAATGTACTCCTGGCTGGCTTCCCATCTTCCACACTCCATAAACTTGAGCTAATCCAAAACTCTGCTGCCCGTATCCTAACTCATACCAAGTCCCATTCACCCATCACCCCTGTGCTTGCTGACCTACATTGACTCCCAGTCTGCCAATGCCTCAATTTTAAAATTCTCATCCTTACTTTCAAATCCCTCCATGGCCTCGCCCGTCCCTATCTCTGTAACTTCATCCAGCCCTACAACCCTCTGAGATCTCTGTGCTCCTCCAGTTCTGGCCTCTTGTGCATCCCCGATAATCACTCTACCATCGGTGGCCGTACCTTCAGCTGCCTAGGTCCTAAACTCTGGAATTCCCTCCCTAAGCCTCTCCGCATCTCTACCTCTCTCTCCTCCTTTAAGATGCTCCTTAAAACCTACCTCTTTGACCAAGTTTCTGTCCTAATATCTCCTTATGTGGCTCGGTGTCCAATTTTGTTTGATCACACTCCTGTGAAGCACCTTTGGACATTTTACTACGTTAACAGCGCTATATAAATACAAGTTGTTGTTGGCAATATTTCAAAGAAGAGCTAGAGATTTCTCCCCAGTGTTTTGGCCCATATTCATCCCTCAACCAACATCACAACCTCGGGCCTTCGCAAAGTGCTTTACAGCCAATGAAGTACATTTAAAGTGTAGTCACTCTTGTAATGTAGGAAATGTGACACGCAATTTGTGGACAGCAAGGTCCCGCAAACAGCAATGTGATAATGACCAGATCATCTGTTTTAGTGATGTTGGTTGAGGGATAAATATTGACCAGGACAACGAGGAGAACTCCCAAGCTCTTCTTCAAAATAGTGCTGTGGGATCTTTAACGCCTACCTGAGATGAAATATCGTCCTCGGTTTAACATCTCACCTGAAAGACGGAAGGCAGGGAAATCAGCCAGTTTCCCTAGGCCCGTCCCCTGCCATCATATCAATGCAGTGGGGCTATCAAGGGTTTGGTGGCCACGATCCTTGCTGTGGGATGGGGGAATAAGTGTGCAGGAGGAAATTTCCGCATACCAATTTCAAGTGGCCCGGTGGCATAGTGGTTAGCACTGTTGCCTCACAGCGCCAGTGACCCGGGTTCGAATCCGGCCTCGGGCGACTGTCTGTGTGGAGTTTGCACATTCTCCCCGTGTTTGCGTGGGTTTCCTCCGGGTGCTCCGGTTTCCTCCCACAGTCCAAAGATGTGCGGGTTAGGTTGATTGGCTATGATAAAAATTGACCCTTAGTGTTAGGGGGATTAAATACGTGGGGTTACGGGGATAGGGTGGGATATGTGTTGGTGTAGGGGTTACGGGGATCGGGTGGGATATGTGTCAGTGCAGGCTCGATGGGCCGAAATGGCCTCTATCTGCACTGTGGGGTTTCTGTGATCTGTGATCTGTGATCTGTGAAGTGGGATAGGTCTCCTGGACCCATTTTCCCTCCTCTGCCATCACTAGCAGGGGAAAATCCAGCCCTAAAAGTGAAGCAGGGCAATAATTGATGGTTACATTTCTCTTTTGTATGGCCTCGCCTTGGTCAAATTCCTGGAGACAATTTGCAAAAAGCTGTGCCTCCATTCAAACCCTCTTGTTGCTTTTTGTATATCATTTGTGATGTGTAGAGTCTTGAAATGTCGAGGATTTTCAAATTTGCCAAAGTTCATTGACAACCCATTTCTCATCACTCATGCTGCCACAGGCCATGATCTCAGGGCATTACTTTATGTTTATCCCACCTGAGCATTTGTCCCCTGAGAAGAAGACAAGCTCCTCCTTAAAGACATCCTTTGGGAAACACAAAAATATGTGGAGAGTTTGGTATGATGCAATCTTCAGTTATTTTCAGTGTGGTTGGTTGGACTAACCCTAATCATTCTAAACAGCCAGTGTGTTACCTGGGGCTTGCAACAGTGCCAAGGCTTTGATGTATCACAATTTTCAGTGTTTAATATATGGGGTCGCCACTACAGAAAGCATTTTGGTTGAGCGTTACCTGTAAGGGAGTGCAAGAAGTAGAACATAAGAACATAAGAAATAGGAGCAGGAGTCGGCCATTCGGCCTTTCGAGCCTGTTCCGCCATTCAATAAGATCATGGCTGACCTTCTACCTCAACTCCACTTTCCTGCACTATCCCCATATATCTTGATTCCCTTAATATTCAAAAATCTATCGATCTCTGTCTTGCATATACTCAACGACTGAGCTTCCACAGCCCTCTGGGGTAGAGAATTCCAAAGATTCACCGCCCTCTGAGTGAAGAAATTTCTCCTCATCTCAGTCCTAAATGGCCGGCACCTTATTCTGAGACTGTGACCCCTGGTTCTAGACTCCCCAGCCAGGGGAGACATCCTCCCTGCATCTACCTTATGAGAATTTTGTATGTTTCAATGAGATCACCTCTCATTTTTCTAAACTCTAGAGAATATAGGCCTAGTCTACTCAATCTCTCCTCATACGACAATCCCCCCATCCCAGGAATCAGTCTGGTGAACCTTTGTTGCACTCCCTCTATGGCAAGTATATCCTTCCTTAGGTAAGGAGACCAAAACTGTACACAATACTCCAGGTGTGGTCTCACCAGGGCCCTGATAGGTTCAGCTTGATGCATAGAGAAGGTAGCAGAGCTCTCTCTCTCTCTCTCTATATATATATATATCTATATATATATAAATTACAGTTAGTACTGGGAAAAATATAAAATATAACTATACAGTACTGTTAACTCTTTTTCCAGATGAAGGTGCTCTCACATACCTTGGATTTAGACAATATTGTTGAGGCAAGTAGTTTCCACAGTTGGAGATTCTTTAACAATCCCAGGAATTTCTACACTTAACAACAACAACAACATGCATTTATATAGCGCCTTTAGCACAATAAAACATCCCAAGGTGCTTCACAGGAGTGTAATCAGACAAAAATTGATACCAGGCCAAAGAAGGTGACATAGGATGGGTGACTACGAGCTTGGTCAAAGAGGTAGGTCTTAAGGAACGTCTTAAAGAAGGAGAGAGAGGTGAAGGGGCAGAGAGGTTTAGGGAACGAATTCTAGAGCTTCGGGATTTGATGGCTGAAGGCACGGCCGTCAATGGTGGAACGAAGGAGGTGGGAATGCACATGAGGCCAGAATTGGAGGAACGGGTATTCTCACAAGGTTATAGGTCTGGAGGAGGTTACAGATTTAGGGAGAGGCGAGGCCATGGAGGGATTTGAACGCAAAGATGTGAATTTTATAATCGAGGCGTTGGTGGACCGGGAGCCAATATAGGTCAGCAAGGACAGGGGTGATGGGTGAATGGGACTTAGCCCTGCAGGCAGCAGAGTTTTGGATGTGCTCAAGTTTATGGAGGGTAGACAAAGAGAGGCTGGCCAGGAGAGCATTGGAATAGTCGAGTCTGGAGGTAATAAAGGCATGGATGAGGGTTATGGCAACAGATGGGCTGAGGCAGGGGCAGAGACAGGGCAATGTTATGGAGGTGGAAGCAAGGTTTTTGGTAATCACGTGTTTGCAATGTGCTGTCCAATAATTGCAACTTTGTAAAAACAAGGACAAAGAAAATGGTAGTTTGTGACTGGATCTGAGTGATAAAAAATTATTTCTTCTAAGTATTTTGTATTCCTCTCTGAAGTTTGTGAACTCAGTTCAACCTTGGGCATTTGGCACGTTTTTGAAATATAGGTATGTAGACTTTGACCTTGTGCGATGGTGTAAGACGGATGATAACGAATCGACAGCCCGTTTTACTTCTCTCCCCATTTTTATTTCTATTGACTTCAATGGAAATAAAATCATGAGAGATGTAAAACAGGCTGCCAATTCGTTATCACCCATGTTACACTATAGCACAGTGTCAAAATCTACCCCATACAGTCAACTGGGAGAAATACAACGAACTAGTCACTTGGGAAAAATTCTACTTACCTTCACAATGTCACCATTCCTCTTTCTAGTTATGATTGTATAGAATTAAGGATTTATGTACACTGATCAATAATAATCTTAATTATTAACTTGTTCTTAATATTTCATAAAGTAGAATTTAATTTTATTTGTTCGTCTAATCTCACATCATCCCTTTTGGGGATGGTTGAAATAATTAATACGTCAATTACCTCAGAGAAGATGTTCTTGTAGGAATTAGCGAATTCCTACGAATAACTGAGATCGACACCAGAGAACGATTAAACAGGTCTTTACTCAACGGAGATGCCACGAGGACTGACTGGGCAGTCCCATGGTTTGCGACGTGACGTCATCGCGTTTGCCCGCATTTTCCCACGCTCTTAAAGGGGCCACGCCCCGTACATGCAAACTCTATATACAAAACACAGTAATGCCTAACACAATGGTACAGGTTTAGGCTGGTGTTAGAACCTCGTTAAAGAGAATTATATACAGTTAGCCAGAGTCATTCAGTGGCTCTGCCACATGCACCCCCCCAGAATTCGCTTTAATGGACAAAGTCAAACGGTGAGGGGGTCTGACAAGCCTGTCAGAACGACTCCTGTACTCTCGAGGCGGAGGCTGCTGGGCGGCTGGCGGTCTGGCGGGCGGTCGCACTTGGTCTGCCGTAACGACGACGGGTGGCCGACCCCGTCTCGGCGGTTGTGTTATCTCGACGGGGCGGTCGAGGTCCAAATGGCGGATGGCCAGAAAAAGGGCGAGCAACTCCCGGTCGAACGTGCTGTATGCTCTCTCGTTCTGCTGTAGTTGACAGCTGAAGAATGCCAACGGCTGCCACGTCCCGTTCAGCCACTGCTGTTGCACGGCACTGACTGCATTGTCCGACGCGTCGGTGGTGAGGGCGATGGTGGCTCCTGGCAGCGGGTGCGCCAGCATAGTCGTGTTGGCTAAGGCGCTTTTGGTGTCGGCGAACGCTCGGGCCATGTCATCCGTCCAGTCTACCGGGTTCTTGCCAGTCCTGCCCTTGAGGGCCTCGTACAGGGGCTGCATGAGTAGTGCCGCCTTAGGCACGAAACGGTGGTAAAAATTTACCATGCCTAGGAATTCCTGCATGGCCTTTATGTTCTGCGGGCATGGAAAGGATGTCACCGCCTCTACCTTCGAAGGTAAAGGAACCGCTCCCTCTGAGGTGATGCGATGCCCCAGGAAGTCAATTTGGTGCAGGCCAAACTGACACTTGGCCGGGTTGATAATCAGGCCGTGTTGGCTGAGGCGTCGAAAAAGGGTGCGTAGGTGACAGGTATGTTCTTCCTTAGTAGGACTGGCAATTAGAATATCGTCCAGGTAGACGAAGAGGAACTTGAGGTCCCGCAGCACGGAGTCCATCAGGCGTTGGAAAGCCTGGGCGGCGTTCTTCAACCCAAATGGCATCCGTATAAACTCGAAGAGGCCGAATGGGGTGATGACTGCGGTCTTCTGGACGTCTTGTGGATGAACTGGGACCTAGTGGTAGCCCCGGACGAGATCGACTTTTGAGAACACGGTGTTCCCTGCCAAATGGGCAAAGAAATCCTGGATATGGGGGATCGGGTACCGATCAGGAGTGGTGGCGTTATTTAGTCATCGATAGTCGCCGCATGGCCGCCATCCGCCACCAGGCTTCGGGACGATATGGAGGGGTGAAGACCAGGGACTATTCGACCGGCGAATAATCCCTAACCGTTCCATGGTTGCGAACTCCGCCTTTGCGACCGCCAGCTTGCCAGGTTCTAGGTGCCGGGCCCGCGCGTAGACCGGGGGGCCTTTGGTGGTGATGTGGTGTTCCACACCATGTTTTGTGGCTGTGGAGGAGAACGTGGGTCTTGTCAGGTCGGGGAATTCGCTGAGCAGGCGAGCGAACTCATCAGGAGTCGGGAACGCACAGGAGACGGTGCGTGACGTAGTGTTACTACGGTAACACAGAAGATAATTAAAAGTTGCTGCGTTGATCAGCCGCCGGTTTCTAACGTCCACCAGGAGGCTGTTGGCGCACAGGAAAACCGCGCCGAGGAGGGGCTGGGAAACTTTGGCCGTAAAAAACTCCCAGTGAAAACGCTGCCCCCCGAGGCACAACTCCACTCGCTGTCTGCCGAAGGTCCGAATTGTGCCGCCATTGGCCACTTCAAGGGCGGGGCCATGATTCCCCGTCTGCACATCGAGGGCGGACGCGGGTAAAATGCTGCACTGCGCTCCGGTGTTACACAGAAAACGACGACCGGAGAGAGTATCGGTGATGAAAAGCAATTTTTTCGCATTGTCGATCGCCATCGCAGCCGCGGGGTGCCCGTTAGACCCATTCCTCGGTGGCCACAGTGTCAGATGATGCTGGGTTTTTTGGGGGGGAAAACTGCAGGGAGGGCGGCAACGCTTCGCTTTCACGCCGAACTGCGCGTGGTAGAAACACAGCCCAGCAGGCGGACGAGCTGGGGCGGTGTCTGCGGGGGATGGGTGCCTCGTGGCGGCACAGTACTGCCGAGTTACAGCAAAAATGTTGTCAGCCTCTGCAGCGAGTGTTGCGCAGTCTTCAACTTCAGATCTGGCTAGGGCAGTGTTGTGTATGTACCTTTAAGAGAATAACTGGTCTCAGACTGCAGTACCAGCAGTGACCACCCCGTATAAAAGGCGCTAGTAAGCCTCTGTAGTTTCAGTTTTTCCCGATTGACTCCTTTCAGTAAAGACTTGTTTTGTTCAACTCCTGCTGTCCGTGTCTCAATCATACACGGACATAATACTGGCGACGAGCAGATACGAACTTACCTACAGTCTGCACCACCTCCTGGGATCCATTCCTGCAGCAATGTGAGCAAGGTCGAGGCCAGAAGGAAGAAAGAAGCAGTAGAAACAGGCGTCGACCGTGGGCATCCACCCCTGTGTTAGCGGAGTTGAAGATTGCAGGAGAAGCTGTCGAAAGCGGGGCCTGGTTCCTGTCGACGGTGCTTCAGCTAATCGGGCTGGTGGCAGGTAGTACACTGATCATTCCTGGGCTGCGGCGGTCGGGAACTCGAGCGGGTTGCTTGCAACGGGGCCGAGCAGCGTTGTCGGGAAGAGGAGAGAGAGAGGGTGGAGCACACAGGGCGCGGCCGATGCTACGAAGCCGGGCTGCGTATAGACCCGAGAAGAGGGAGGCAAGAGTCCCACAGGGTTGTTCCACGACGGGAAAATAACAAAAAAAAGAAATATTAAGTGCGCAGGAAACCGCGAGGAGCTGCAGGTTGCAACGGAAACCATGGAAAGCAGCGCTAGCAACAGCGGGGAAGAAGGCAAAAGCGCGGGAGACGCCATCTTAATCAGCGGGGAAGAAGGCAAAGCACGGGAGGCGCCATTTTGTTAAATCGGGGAAGAAGGCAAAGTGCGGGAGGTGCCATTTTAGATTTTCAAGATGCCGAAGACTGGCTGTATCACTGCCTTTGAAAGTACAATAGAGGACTGGACCATGTATGTGGAAAGAGTCGAGGTATATTGCGAGGCAAACGAAATAGCCGATGAGAAAAAGGCATCGGTATTGCTAAACTTAATGGGCGCTAGAATGTACGGCCTATTGCGGGACCTGATTACTCCAGCCAAACCGAAGGTGAAGAGCTTTAATGAAATTGTTGCTGTCCTACAGGAACACCTAAACCCTGCACCGCTGTTGATAGCCGAAAGATTTAAATTCCACAGGAGAACTCAGCATAAAGATGAGAGCAATGCTGAGTATCTTACGGAACTACGCAAGCTATCAAAGCACTGCCAGTTCGGAGCACGACTGGCAGATACACTACGGGACAAATTTGTCTGTGGACTCCTGAGTGAAGGAACACAGAAGAAGTTACTCTCAGAGAAAGAGCTGACGTTAGATAAGGCTTTCAGCGTGGCAGTATCGTACGAAGCAGCAGCCAGGGGAGCTGCGGAAATTCAACAAAAGCCACAGGAATACGGCACCCACGAAATGACACGGGGATTTGCAAAATGTTATCGCTGCGGCAGAACTAACCATGACCAGAAGGACTGCTGGTCCAAGGACAAAATATGTAGGCAATGCGGAAAGATGGGACACATTGCACGAGTTTGCAGGTCTGGGAAGAAGACCAGCAACAACAAAAAGGCTACTAAGGAACTGTACAAGAAAGTACAAAAGATGACGGACAGTAGTTCCGAAGACCATATGAGCGATAGTGAATCCGGGAACAGGAGACTAAGCTGTCTCAAACTTCACAATGTAATCGCAAAACAGGATCACTGAACCATTTGGGTCACCCTCACGATAGCAGGGTCCCAACTTAAAATAGAATTGGATACAGGATCAGCGCTAACCGTCATGAATCGACAAGACTACGAGCGGCTATTCTCACACATACCCTTGAGAGAGACATCCATTGTCTTGACGGCGTATACGGGGCAAAAAGTATACCCCAGAGGAAAAATAAGGGTGCCTGTCAAATACAACGGCAAGAAAATACGGAAATTGTATCTCTACATACTGCAAAATGGTGGACCACCGTTATTGGGACGTGAATGGATCAGGAAGATAAGCTTAGATTGGCACTCCATTCATGCAATGACGGTGGACAGTAAAAAAGATGAAGACGTCACTCCTGGACGATTGTCAACAATCTTAGCTAACGCCAAAGACGTATTTCAACAAGAACTGGGCACTCTTAAAGGCGTAACCGCCTCGATAAAAATAGAAGAGAATGCAATTCCCAAGTTTTTCAAAGCAAGTCCGGTCCCATATGCAATTCGCCCAGCTGTCAAGGCAGAGCTGGAGAATCTGGAGAAGGCAGGCGTGTTGTCTAAGGTCGACTGGAGCGAGTGGGCGACACCCATCGTTCCTGTCATGAAGAAAACGTTAAGCAATAAGTCTGAGGAGCCAAGGAAGGTTCGCATCTGTGGGGATTTCAAGGTGACGGTGAACCCAGTCCTTCACACAGTACAATATCCTCTTCCAAGGATAGAAGACATCTTCGCCTCACTGTCTGGAGGGAAGCGTTTTACAAAAATTGACCTAGCACAAGCATATTTGCAGATGGAGTTTGAAGAATCCTCCAGGAAGTATCTCACGATAAACACTCACAAAGGTCTTTACCAGTATCATCGATTGGTATTCGGAGTAGCATCAGCTCCGGCGATATGGCAAAGAGCGATGGAACAAGTCCTGCAAGGGATTCCGGGGACTCAGTGTTACTTGGACGACATCCTTGTGACAGGTGAAGATGACAGTGAACACCTTAACAACCTAGAACATGTGCTCACTAGACTACGGGAACATGGGCTACGAGCCAACCGCCCCAAGTGCAAGTTTTTTAAGAAACAGATATCGTATTGTGGCCACGTGATTGATGAAGAGGGGTTACATAAGTCCCCTGACAAAATTGAAGTGGTTGTTAAGGCCCCAGCGCCTGAAAATGTGTCGCAACTGAGGTCATTCCTCGGATTGGTGAATTACTACAATAAGTTTTTGCCGAACTTGTCGACAATCCTGCACCCACTGAACGCCCTGCTACGAACGGGAGTAGCATGGAAATGGAGCAATGACTGTAAGCGGGCCTTTCAGAAGAGTAAGGACTTAATCACTTCAAGAGAAGTATTGGCTCACTACAACCCAGCACTGCCGATCAGACTGGCGTGTGATGTGTCTCCCTACGGCATTGGGGCGGTACTGTCACATAAATTCCTTGATGGTTTAGAGAGGCCGATAGCTTTTGCGTCACGCTCGTTAACTTCTGCCGAGCGTAACTATGCCCAGATTGACAGAGAGGCCCTCAGCCTAGTGTGGGGGGTGAAGAGGTTCAATCACTACCTGCACGGTCAAAAATTTACTCTACTAACCGATCATCAACCTCTTGTCTCCATTTTCAACCCTCAGAAGGGCGTACCGATAATGACAGCGCAACAGCTGCAGAGGTGGTCCCTTTTCCTAGGGGCACACCAATATGACATCGAGTACAAAGGAACTAAACAGCATGGGAATGCTGATGGATTGTCACGCCTACCGTTGTCGATGGTGGAAGAAGAAGACCTTGCAGTGGATCCAATGGAGTTATTCCACTCGACCATAGTCGAATGTCTCCCTGTGACGAATGCAAACATAGAAAAGGAAACACGGAATGACCCGACACTATCACGGGTCTATGATTTAATGGTGAAGGGATGGCCAGCACATGGCGAACCACTGCTGCCAGCATTCTCGCCGAGAAGAGAACAGCTGTCAGTGTGCAGAGGAACCTTGATGTGTGGATCCAGAGTTGTAATTCCACCTAAGTTGACGGATAGAGTGCTCCATGAGCTTCATGAGGGTCATCTGGGTGGGGTAAAAATGAAGAACTTAGCCAGAGCGTTTGTGTGGTGGCCGGGAATCGATAGAGAAATCGAAGAGATGACCAAGACCTGTGCAGGATGACAGAAGGTCCAAAACGCCCCACCACAAGCTCCTCTACATCCATGGGAGTGGCCCTCGTCTCCATGGCAAAGGGTGCACATTGATTTTGCTGGTCCCTTCATGGACTCGATGTTTTTAATTGCGGTGGATGCACATTCAAAGTGGCCAGAGGTAATAAAAATGTCCTCAACCACCACGGAAAAAACTATCACAGTTTTACGAACCATATTCGCCAGGAATGGGCTGCCTGAACAGATTTGCTCTGACAATGGACCACAGTTTGTGTCTGAAGAGTTCCGGAGGTTCTTAAAGAACAATGGTGTTAAGCATTACACATCTGCCCCATGTCATCCAGCCACTAATGGATTGGCCGAGAGGTTTGTTCAAACATTCAAGAAGGCTATCAAGGCAATGTGTAATGAATATATACCCCTACAACACAAGGTGGACAACTTCTTGTTTGCCTACCGGAATGCGACACATGCGGTTACCAACCAAACTCCAGCCATGATGTTCTTCAATCGAAGACTACGATGCCGCTTGGATTTGGTTAAGCCAAACGTCCGAAGAGATGTGGAGAACAGGCAGTTTCAGAATATGAATGAAAGGCCGACCAGGAGTTTTAAGATAGGTCAACCAGTTTTGGCCCGGGACTACCGCACTGAGAAATGGCAGCCAGGAACGATTTGTACACGGCAAGGACCTCTCATGTATACCGTGGACGTTGGAGAGAGCATTGTAAGACGCCATGCTGACCAGATTCTAGAGTCACTGGAAAACGTCAACTCCACACCACGATCTGATACACCTGGTAATGAAATCGACGTACCAATTGCAGCTACCGCAGAATCGATGATATTGGAAGCAGATGAACCAAACAACGACATTGATCCCGACTCAACCTTGCCAGAGGAACCTGATACCCCAAAGAGGCGTTATCCAGACAGAATCAGGGAGCCTCCTCAAAGACTGAACTTATAATTGCTTAAACTTAACCAATGTATCTAGCAACCGTAATTGTGATTGTAATTAGTTATCATTTAGTTGTTAAATGAATGTTATGTATTGTTTATCTAAAAGGGGAGGAATTGTTGTGTATGTACCTTTAAGAGAATAACTGGTCTCAGACTGCAGTACCGGCAGTGACCACCCCTGTATAAAAGGCACTAGTAAGCCTCTGTAGTTTCAGTTTTTCCCGATTGACTCCTTTCAGTAAAGACTTGTTTTGTTCAACTCCTGCTGTCCGTGTCTCAATCATACACGGACATAATAGGCAGTTTGGACCTATTCAGGCAGTTGGCTGAGGAAAATCTCGCGGAATAGGAAACATTCCCGTTCTGAGCCCAGGAGTGTGAGCATTTGGCTCATCAACTCTGAAGGCTTGGAGTCCCCGAGCTCGGGCTTAGCGAGTAATCGACGGGCGCGCTCCGATTTTGTGAGCCCGAAAACCTGCAGTAACCGTGCCTTGAGGGTTTCATACTTGCGCTCCGTTGGGGGGTTTTCGAGGATGCTGACGATCCGAGAGGCGGTAGAGCTGTTGAGTGCGGAGACCATGTAAAGATACTTGGTCTGATCCACATCGATGTTCCTCAGGGCGAACTGGGCCTCGACCTGAATAAACCACGAGGGCGCTTGCTGCTCCCAGAACTGCGGTAGCTTTAGGGAAACGGCGTTCACTTCCATGCTGTGCTCTTCTTTTGTGAAAACAAAAACGGGGTCACCAATGTAGGAATTAGTGAATTCCTACAAATAACTGAGATTAACACCAGAGAACGATTAAACAGGTCTTTACTCAACGGAGATGCCACGAGGACTGACTGGGCAGTCCCGTGGTTTGTGACGTGACGTCATCGCGTTTGCCCGTGTTTTCCCACGCTCTTAAAGGGGCCATGCCCCGTACATGCAAACTCTATATACAAAACACAGTAATGCCTAACACAATGGTACAGGTTTAGGCTGGTGTTAGAACCTCGTTAAAGAGAATTATATACAGTTAGCCAGAGTCATTCAGTGGCTCTGCCACATTCTCACATTGCTTTCTTCATGATCTCCTCCAGTAATATTTAAAATAATGTAATCATTTGAATCATTTTGATCGAGAACAAATAGTTACATAAGAACATAAGAAGTAGGAGCAGGAGTAGGCCATACGGCCCCTCGGGCCTGCTCCGCCTTTCAATAGGATCATGGCTGATCCGAACCTAGACTCACGTCCACTTCCCTGTCCGCTCCCCGTAACCCCTAATTCCCTTATCAGCTAGGAAACTGTCTATCTCCGTTTTAAATTTATTTAATGTCGCAGCTTCCACAGCTCTCTGAGGTAGCAAATTCCATAGATTTACTACCCTCTGAGTGAAGAAGTTTCTCCTCATCTCAGTTTTGAAACGGCAGCCCCTTATTCTAAGATTATGCCCCCTAGTTCTAGTCTCACCCATCAGTGGAAACATCCTCCCCGCATCCACCCGATCAAGCCCCCTCACAATCTTATATGTTTCGATAAGATCGCCTCTCATTCTTCTGAATTCCAATGAGTAGAGGCCCAACCTACTCAACCTTTCTTCATAAGTCAACCCCCTCATCTCTGGAATCAACGGAGTGAACCTTCTCTGAACTGCCTCGAGAGCAAGTATATCTTTTCTTAAATATGGAAACCAAAACTCTACGCAATATTCCAGGTGTGGCCTCACCAGTACCCTGTATAACTGAAGCAAGACTTCCCTGCTTTTATACTCCATCCCCTTTGCAATAAAAGCCAAGATTCCATTGGCCTTCCTGATCACCTGCTGTACCTGCATACTAACCTTCTGTGTTTCATGCACCAGGACCCCCAGATCCCTTTGTACTGTAGCACTTTGCAGTTTCTCTCCATTTAGATAATAACTTGCTCTTTGAATTTTTTTGCCAAAGTGCATAACCTCACACTTTCCAACATTATATTCCATCTGCCAAACTTCTGCCCACTCACCTAGCCTGTCTATGTCCTTTTGCAGGTTTTTTATGTCCTCCTCACTCACTGCTTTCCCTCCCATCTTTGTATCATCGGCAAACTTGGATATGTTGCACTTGGTCCCCTCCTCCAAATCGTTAATATAGATTGTAAAGAGCCGGGGTCCCAGCACTGACCCCTGCGGAACACCACTAGTCACTGATTGCCAACCCGAGAATGAACCATTTACCCCAACTCTCTGTTTTCTGTTAGATAGCCAATCTTCCACCCATGCCAGTATATTACCCCCAATCCCGTGATTTTTTATCTTGTGCAGTAATCTTTTGTGTGGCACCTTGTCAAATGCCTTTTGGAAGTCCAAATACACCACATCCACTGGTTCCCCTTTATCCACCCTGTTTGTTACATCCTCAAAGAATTCGAGCAAATTTGTCAAACATGACTTCCCCTTCATAAAACCATGCTGACTCTGTCCGATTAAATTATGCTTATCCAAATGTCCTGTTACTGCTTCCTTAATAATGGACTCCAACATTTTACCAACCACAGATGTTAGGCTAACTGGTCTATAGTTTCCAGCCTTTTGTCTACCTCCCTTTTTAAATAAGGGTGTTACATTAGCAGTTTTCCAATCTGCTGGGACCTTTCCTGAATCCAGGGAGTTTTGGAAAATTACCACCAATGCATCCGCAATCCCTACCGCTACTTCTCTCAAGACCCTTGGATGTAAATTTGTCATTTAAATATGTTAAAATTGCAAGGAAATATAAAACGTCAGCTGATACATCCTGGATTCAGGTACATTTTAAATCATTTATGCTGAAATACCTCTTTACCTCTGTTCAAAGTGTAGTACGGGAAACTCTCTTTTTACCGGCACCTAAAAAAACCGGAAATCTCTCTTAACCGGCAAAGTTCAGGAGTAGTTTCAGGTAAGTTTTACTTCATATTAGTAGCCGTGTAACCGGGGTTCCTGGATTTGTGGCCGTGTAACTGGGGTTCCTGCACCTGTTGCCATGCAACAGGGACGCCTGGATCTGTGGCCGTGTACGCGGCTCTCGTACCTTAGTAAGTATACCTCTCTGTAATCTCTGTAATCTGGACTTTTTGATCAACCGGCACCACGCCGGTCCCGTTGGTGCCGGATAAAAAAGAGTTTCCTGTAACAACCAAATGTGACCGACTTGTATGGAGTATATTATATGTATTACTTTACAGGACAGTCATTTCAGTCAAGCAAGACAATCCTGTATTCGCTACTAATAAGATGAAACACACTTCCCCCAGCTCTCCCAGATTTTTTTTTTGTGGGTAATCTCAGAGGATGAAGTTCATCAATAGCCTTATATCTAAAGAGACAACAGCATTATGAAAGTATGCAGCTTCTGTAATAACCAATTAGGCTATCTTAACCAGTATCTATCGAAACAATTTGTCAGACTCACAGCCTATGCATTTCCAACTGCGTTATAGGTTGAGATATGTCCACATCGGCCTTCATCACCAGACTGGAATGTTTTCTTGAGAAGATTAAAACGGGAGACTCCATGATTCGAAAAAACTGATAGCCGGACTAGACCGACAAGAATTCTCACTGGCCTATGATCCAAAGACTTTGACATGACAGGTCTTTTCACAGAAATCACAGAAACCCCACAGTGCAGATAGAGGCCATTTCAGCCCATCGAGCCTGCACCGACACATATCCCACCCAATTCCCCACAACCCCTACACGAACACATATCCCACCCTATCCCCGTAACCCCACGTATTTAATCCCCCTAACACTAAGGGTCAATTTATCATAGCCAATCAACCTAACCCGCACATCTTTGGACTGTGGGAGGAAACCGGAGCACCCGGAGAAAACCCACGCAAACACGGGGAGAATGTGCAAACTCCACACAGACAGTCACCTGAGGCCGGATTCGAACCCGGGTCCCTGGCGCTGTGAGGCAACAGTGCTAACCACTATTGGCTGATGAATAATAACCTGTCAAGTTTTAGGTTTAGAGGAGAGGCAATCGCAGAGGTTATGGGATCATAATGTATGAGATGGGAAAAGGCCATTCAACCCAATCATGATAACAAGCCACATACTGTTTGCACAGCCATAAACTTATTTAATATCTGAGGGAGGTGAATAACCAGAGGTAAAATTTCCAAGTAGATAAGACTGTGTGCAGCTTCTTCCTGATCCCTGAAGGTAATTGAATGAAAAATCCCAGAGTGCAATCTAAAATTGCAATCTACGTTATTCAGTTTTGATTGGTTACCTTTTGCAGATTATACTCTCATTGTTCTGCTGAAAGCAACACACCAAATGCCTTTTCGCGTCACACACTTTCTTACATTTTTAAGTATTTGGGTCTAGGGTTGACTATCGCCCAAGTCCAGGATCTGATTCATAGTTGTCTATCTACCAAAACAGTTGCCATGTCAACAAAACTAGAACCATAGTTTTCTACAGAATGTTTGATTACATACAGCTGTACTTCAATTCCTTCTGTAGCTAGCTATTCATCTACCTCCTTTATAATGGAGTTAATCACAGCATTGCTTTTGATGCGTCTATTATATGAATCTATCACTCAATGGAAAAAAACATTTCTTCCGATCTTTAGTCCTAGTGCGACCTGTCAATTCTGTATTCATGTTCTTTTAGTTCTGCAATAATACTGTAGCTTAAGTTAAAAAAATACTACTTATATTTCGGTTACCTATATACGTCAGCATTTTGAAGTCATGAATTATGTCTCCTCGCAATCGTTTTACCAATGAAAACAAATTAAATTTGGAGAACTTTTCCTCATAACTTAAGAGTTTTAAATCATGGACTTATTCCAGTTACTCCTTTCTGAATCTTGCCAAATGCAGGGGACCCGACACTGTACAGAATATTCCAATCGTGGTCTTACCGCTGAGTTTCCCCTGTTCTGACATACAATCGAATTCCATTGAAATGTATCTGAGTACTTAGAACCATAGAGGTTTACAGCTCATAAGGAGGCCAATTAGCCCATAGTGTCTGCTGTTTCTTTTCTGGAGCAATCCAAAACTAATCTTGCTGTCTTCACATAGCCCTGTACCTTCCTCAAATATTAAATCAATTTTCCCTTACAAGATGTAGTGGTCCTTTTCTCAACTATTCCTGTGTCAAAACATTCCAGGGTCCAACAAGCTGTCTGCTCACTATCTTAATAACAATTTTAAATTGATGACCCCTCGTTACTGACTCTCGAACCAGAGGAGAATTTGTTAATGACAGGATATTTTCAGTGAAAGCCCAATAATCAGATCCAAATAATTTTGGCTTGTCATCCTTGGCAATGGACACACATCAATTAAGTACATGTTCCAAGTTTCCTGCAACAACCCAATTGCCATTGGCCTACCTGACAATTTAATATGACCAAATCCATTGAAGTGCTATCAATCTGTCATTCACTTGTTACCTGACTCAGGCTCATTGAGTTACAACTGTTGAACTGATCTTATCTCTTCACAAGCTATAATATATGGACTGGATAGGTCTTCAAAGAGTCACTATAAGGTTACTGTTATAGGTTTCGGGTTTCAGGAGTTACACCTTAGGTACTGACTCAGGTACAGAGGTGTGGACAACTCCCATAAGCACTCTGAGTGTCATATGCCCAGGAATGTTCCCGTACTGCCCAGTATCTAATTACAAAACCCTTGTGCTCCAACCTGGACATTGTACCTTTTGCATATCCGCTTATGTGCAATTCTCCAATCTTTTCCAGTCAAAGCAAATTCCACTCCTTGAACTGAATTTCATTTATCTCAATGAGAAATAGGAGACAATAATAAACGGGAATGGTAGTATAGTGGTAATGTTACTGGTCAAGTAATCCAGAGGCCTGGACTAATGATCCAAAGATATGAGTTCAAATCCCACCATGACAGCTGGGGAATTTAAATTCAGTTAATTAAATAAGTTTGGAAATGTAAAAAAAAGCTAGTATCAGTAATGGTAACCATGAAACTATCGGATTGTTGTAAAAACCCATCGGGTTCACGAATATCCTTTAGGGAAGGAAATCTGTCCTATATGTGACTCCAGACGCACAGCAATGTGGTTGACTCTTAACTGCCCTCTGAAATGGCCCAGCAAGCCACTCAGTTGTAACAAACCGCTACGAAACAAAATAATAAGAATGAAACCAGATGGAGCACTTGGCTCTGGCTACTGACAACAGCACACCCAGCCCAGTCAACCCTGCAAAGACCTCCTGACTTAAGCCAAAATTGGGAGAGCTGTCCCACAGACTAGTCAAGCTCACAGTCGTACTCACAGAATCATACCTTTCAACCAATGGCCCAAACTCCTCCATCACCATCCCTGGGTATGTCCTGTGCCAGGGGTGGTGACTGTTATGTATTATGTGTTCTATTGTGTGTTCTCCTCCCACCTGTGGTGGTGCTGTCACAGGAGATAAATGGTTGGGTGTTCTCTGTTAAGTTTAGCTCTTTTTGTTCGGAACTTTCCAGAACTTCCTTTCCTTCCAATAAAGCACTTCATGTTTGAATCTCTGAGTTCTGAGTCCTAAATTGTGTCTAGGTAGAAAGGTACCGACACAACAAGTAGCAACGAGGAGCGGATGAATCTGCATACGTTACGGGTGCAGTAAGTAAACAGAAAATTTAATTTGAAACGTGAGATGGCTACTATATTAGGAAACATCGGTGATTTTGATGAAAATGTGGAGCAATGGAGCACTTATACAGAACGTTTTGACTATTTTGTATTGGCGAATGCGGTGGCAAATGAAAAGGTCATGCCTACCTTTTTGAGTGTAATCGGGCCGAAGACATTCAATTTACTTCGCAGCCTCGTGCAACCAGATAAGCCAGGAACTAAAACATATAAGCAACTAGTGGAAATTCTTGGAGCACATTTTTCACCAAAATCTCTGGTTATTGCTGAGAGATTTAGATTTCACAAACGGAATCAAGAGGAGGGGGAATCAGTGACGATGTTTATTGCTGCTTTAAAAAGGTTGTCAAAACACTGCGAGTTCAAGGAGGTGCTGAATGACACCATTAGAGACAGACTTGTGTGGTCTGCAAAATGCAGCCACACAGAAGCGCCTTCTTACTGAGGACAACCTTACTCTTGAAAAAGCCATTGAAGTTAGTGTCTCCATGGAGATGGCGGAAAAGGAGGCTCACCAGTTGAGTTCAACAGGGAGAGTTCACAAGGTGTCGTCTGAGCCTAAAGGTGCGTGGAACGGCACATGTTACTGTTGTGGGAAAACGGGCCATCACGCTTAATGACTGCTGGTGTACGGAGCTGGAATGCCGAAATTGTGGCAAAAAGGGTCACATTGAATGCGCCTGTAGAGGTAAAAAAAGAACAGACAGAGCTGGGAAGCATGGAAGCAAAATGTCTGTATTTGGACAAGAGAGGGAAAAGAGTGTTCATTCAGTGCAGTATGATGGAACAAGCAAAACAGAGGGGAGCGACACCTCTGAGGAGGAAGAGCTGCACATACTGATGGTTGCAGGTGATTTAAATGGCTACTGGGTGTCACCACTGGTGGAGGGACAATCAGTGCGGATGGAGGTGGACACAGGCGCGGCTGTGTCCCTTGTTTCAGACACTGTCTACAACAAAATGCTAAAGCATCTTACCCTTCAGCCAACAAACATTGTGCTAAAGACGTATACCGGCGAACCTGTGGCCATGAGAGGCGTAATTGAGGTGACAGTTAAATTGAACGGACAGACTGCAAAACTGCCACTATATGTGGTAAAGGGAAATTACCCATCGCTACTGGGATGTGCGTGGCTAGAGAAAATCACGCTGGACTGGCCTGCAGTCTGCATGATGTCAAAAGGGGAGTCAGGTCAGACTGCAGTGTTAAACAAACATGCAGAATTCTTCAATGGGGAACTTGGGAGCATGAAAAAGATCAGCGTGAGACTGGACATTAAACCTGACAGCAAGCCGAAGTTTCACAAAGCCCGACCTGTACCCTATGCAATTAGGCCAAAGGTTGAGGCTAACTTGGAGGCCTTAGTCGAGAATGGAGTCCTGGAGCCTGTGAGCGTGAGCAAATGGGCCACACCCATTGTTCCTGTCCTGAAAAAGGATGGATCTGTTCGAATCTGCGGGGATTTTAAAGTGACTATTAACCCGGTGCTGTCTGCGGAACAGTACCCTCTTCCCCTCATTGATGATCTTTTTACGGGCCTGGCCGGAGGGCAAAAGTTCAGCAAAATAGACTTATGCCAGGCTTATCTACAAATGCATGTTGATGACAAATCAAAGGAGCTGCTGACAATTGTGACACACAAGGGGCTATACAGGTACTGCCGCCTTCCGTTTGGAATTACGTCGGCCCCTGCTCTAGTCCAAAGGGCAATGGATCAGATTTTGAGTGGACTGCCAGGAGTCCAGTGCTACCTGGACGACATCCTTGTCACTGGGACAAATGAGGAGGATCACCTTCTGAACTTGGATGCGACACTACAACGACTGAAAGAGTACGGACTCAGAGTTCGTAAAGACAAATGTGAATTCTTTCAGTCTTCAGTTGAGTACCTGGGGCATGTGATTGACGCTACTGGCCTGCATAAGGCGCCGTCAAAGGTCAAGGCGATCGTGGAGGCCCCAGCACCCCAGAATATGAGCCAGTTACGTTCATTTCTGGGGCTACTTAACTACTATGGGAAGTTTATTCCAGACTTAGCAACATTGCTGAAGCCGTTACATCAGTTGCTATGTCAAGGGAAAACATGGAAATGGACTGAACTGTGCAACGAAGCTTTCGCCCAAGCAAAGAAAGCATTGCTGAAATCGGAGGTCCTGACACACTTCGACCCAAAGCTACCCGTGCAGCTAGCATGTGATGCATCACCATATGGTGTGGGAGCAGTCATATCCCACATCATGCCTTCAGGTGAAGAGAAACCTATCGCCTTCGCATCATGCACCTTGAACAAGGCCGAGAGTAACTATGCGCAGATCGAGCGCGAGGCCTTGGGAATCGTTTTTGGAATTCGAAAATTTCATCAGTACCTCTTTGGGAGAAGGTTCACACTCCTGACGGACCACCGTCCATTGACTTCAATCTTCGGGCCCCACACCGGAATTCCATCTCTCGCTGCAAGCAGGATGCAAAGGTGGGCTTTACTGTTGTCAGGACACACATACGACATCAAATATCGCAAATCAGACTTGCACGGCAACGCAGACGGTCTCTCAAGGCTACCCTTGCCTGTTACTCCCCCAGAGCCTCGTCAGATAGACATCTTCTACTTTAGACAAGTGGAGGGAGCACCTGTCACTGCAGTTCAGGTGCGAAGGTACACCCGCAATGATCCAGTCCTGTCTGAGGTAATGGACGATGTCATTCAAGGGAGAGCTATAGGATATTCTCCTAGTTTGAAACCTTATGTTTCAAAAAGAAATGAGCTCTCCGTCCAGGCAAGTTGTCTTCTTTGGGGGTGCCGGGTCATCATTCCGCCACCTCTGAGGGAACCTATACTGCAACAATTTCATACAGGCCACAGTGGGATGGTTCGGATGAAGGAAATGGCAAGAAGCTACTTCTGGTGGCCAGGTCTCAATGGGAATATTGAGGAGAAAGCCAAAACATGTTCCCCATGTCAAAGGGTCCGGAATGTTCCACAGCTGGCAACCCTATACCCCTGGGATTGGCCTGCAGAAGTGTGGCAGCGAGTACATGTGGACTTCGCCGGTCCTTTCGAAGAGAAGATGTTTATGGTGGTTGTGGACGCTCGTAGCAAGTGGCCGGAGGTCGCTGTGATGAGGTCTACCACGGCAGAGAAAACAATTGAGAAACTTGGTAAGATGTTCAGCCGTTATGGCTCACCGGAACAACTCGTAAGTGACAACGGTCCACAATTTGTATCACAGGAGTTTGCAACCTTCCTGCATGTGAATGGTGTCCAACACATCAGGTCTGCGCCCTATCATCCCTCTACTAACGGCCAGGCAGAAAGGTTTGTGCAAACTTTGAAGCACGCCTTGAAGGCATCGCCAGGTCAGGGCTCAATCCACCAACGTCTGAACAGCTTCCTGCTTTCCTACAGGAACGAGCCGCATGCCACAACCAAAACTTCCCCCGCTTCGCTCATGATGAAGAGGCAGTTGCGGACAAGTTTTGACTTACTCAAACCTCCAAGGGCAGAACAGGTTGTCCATCATCAACAACAAGCTCAAGTTGAAAAGAGAGAGAACAGAGCCAAGGAGAGACGGTTTCACCCTGGAGAGCACGTCCTAGCTCGAAACTACAACACTGGACCGAAATGGGTTCCTGCTACGGTGATCGCGCAGACGGGCCCTGTGTCTTACACGGTTGAGACTGCTGAGGACGTCATCTGGAGAAGACACACATATCAACTGTTGCTAGGAGCAGAGACAGCCACAGAGGCTCCAACGGCTGGTTGGCCTGAACTGTTTCCGGATGATACCGCAAACCAGCATCCTTTGCCACAGTGCTCTTCTCCAACACAGGAAGTCAAAGAGACTGTTCCACCTGTGCAAACTCCTGACTTTCGACTGACACAGGCACCTTCTCCATCCAGGCCTGTGTCAATGCCTACTGCTGTAGAATCCAGCGATGACCGCCGGTATCGTGTCAGAGAGCGGCGGCCTCCAAGACGCTTGGATCTGTAGGCTTAGTGACTTACCCACAAGACTGGGGCAGAATAAACCCCAGGGTAAATTCAGGGTTTGAGGCAGTCTACCTCTACCCTAGGTTCATTGAGTGCATTGAAAGTAACTTACCTGTTGAGGAATAATGTGGACCTTCCATTTAAGAGGGGAGGAAATGTTATGTATTGTGTGTTCTATTGTATGTTCACCTCCCACCTGTGGTGGCGCTGTCACAGGAGATAAATGGTTGGGTTTTCTCTGTTAAGTTTAGCTCTCTTTGTTCGGAACTTTCCAGAACTTCCTTTCCTTCCAATAAAGCACTTCATGTTTGAATCTCTGAGGTCTGAGTCCTAACAAAGAGAGCTAAACTTAACAGTGACACAGTGGTATACAGTCGGGTAGGGGTGGCCCTGGGAGTCCTCAACATTGACTCCAGACCCCATGAAGTCTCATGGCTTCAGGTCAAGCATGGGTAAGGAAACCTCCTGCTGATTACCACCTACTGCCCTCCCTCAGCTAATGAATCAGTACTCCTCCATGTTGAACACCACTTGGAAGAGCACTGAGAGTAGCAAGGGCACAGAATGTACTCTGGGTGGGGGACTTCAATGTCCATCACCAAGAGTGGCTCGGTAGCGCCACTACTGACTGAGCTAGCTGAATCCTGAAGGACATAACTGCCAGTCTGGGCCTGCGACAGGGGGTAAGAGAACCAACTCAAGGGAAAAACCTACTTGACCTCGTCCTCACCAATCTACCTGTTGCAGATGCATCTGTCCATGACAGTATTGGTAGCAGTGACCACCACACAGTCATTGTAGAGACGAAGTCCCGTCTTCACACTGAGGACACCATCTACTGTGTTGTGTGGCACTACCACCGTACTAAATGGGATAGATTCAGAACAGATCTAGCAGCTCAAAACTGGGCATCCATGAGACGCTGTGGGCCATCAGCAGCAGTATTGTATTCCACCACAATCTGTAACCTCATGGCCCGGCATATCCCTCACTCTACCATGACTGTTAGATCCGTGTATCTTGATGTTGTGTGCCCTTCAATAATTAGACAAGAGACTGCAGGGAACAATCAACAGGTGTTTACTGGATGAGGGTTACTTTAAAACTAACTGTACAGATCCCTACTCAGGGTTATATACAGGTGTGGTCACTGCCGGTACTACAGTATACAGGAGCTGTAAAAAGTAGTTCTCCCCTTAAAGGTACATACACTACAATTCCTCCCCTTTTAGATTAACAGTACCATAACATTTTGATCACCTCAGGCCATTTCAAGTGCGCATCCACGGCTATTAAAAACATTGAGTCCATGAATGGACCAGCAAAATCAATATGCACCCATTGCCATGGAGATGAGGGCCACTCCCATGGGTGTAGAGGGGCATGTGGTGGTGCATTTTGGACCTTCTGGCATCCTGAGCAGCTCTTTGTCAGGTCCTCGATTTGCTGATCGATCCCCGGCCACCACACATAAGCCCTAGCAAGGCTTTTCATTTTCACCCCTCCCAGATGGCCTTCGTGAAGCTCATTGAGCACTCTCTCCCTTAACTTGGGTGGAATTACCACTCGGGATCCACACATCAAGGTCCCCTGGCATACTGACAGCTGTTCTCTTCTGGATGAGGATGCTGGCAACAGTGAGTCGCCATGTGTTGGCCATCCCTTCACCGTCAAGTCATATACCCGAGACAGTGTCGGGTCATTTCGGGTCTCCTTCTCTATATCAGCGTTAGTTACTGGCAAGCGTTCAATTATAGTCGAATAAAATATTTCGACAGGGTCCACTGCTGGTGCTTCCTCCGCAGTAGGCAGTGGCAGGCGTGATAGCCCATCAGCATTTCCATGCTGTTTCGTGCCCTTATACTCGATTTCATATTGGTTCGCCCCTAGAAAGAGGGACCATCTTTGTAGCCGTTGCGCAGTCATCACCGGAACGTCCTTCTTTGGATTAAAGATGGAGACAAGTGGTTGGTGGTCAGTCAGCAAGGTGAACTTCTGCCCGTGCAGATAGTGGTTGAACTTTTTCACTCCCCACACTAGGCTGAGGGCCTCCCTGTCAATCTGGGCGTAGTTCCGCTCGGCTGAGGTTAGTGACCGAGACGCAAAGGCTACTGGCCTCTCCGAGCTGTCCGGGAATTTGTGCAACAGCACCGCTCCAATGCCATAGGGTGATGCATCACACGCCAACCGAATTGGTAGTGCTGGGTTGAAATGAGCCAACACCTCTTTTGATGTGATCAAATCTTTGCACTTCTGGAAAGCTCATTTACATTCGTCATTCCACTTCCATGGTACCCCCATTTGCAGTAAGGTGTTCAGTGGGTGTAGTACTGTAGACAAATTCGGCAAGAACTTATGGTAGTAGTTCACCAGCCCGAGGAACGACCTCAGTTGTGACACATTTTCCGGTGTTGGAGCCTTGACTACTGCCTCAATCTTTTCAGGGGACTTATGTAACCCCTCTTCATCAATAACGTGGCCACAATACGAGATCTGCTTCTGGAAAAACTCGCATTTGTGGCGATTAGCTCGGAGCCCATATTCCTTCAATCTAGTGAGCACCTGTTCCAGGTTGGCGAGGTGATCACTGTCATTTTCGCCCGTGACCAGGATGTCGTCCAAATAACACTGGGTCCCTGGAATCCCTTGCAGGACTTGATCCATTGCACTTTGCCAAATAGCCGGAGCTGATGCTACCCCGAACACCAGCCGGTTGTATTGGTAGAGACTTTTATGAGTGTTGATCGTGAGGTACTGTTTCAAGGCTTCTTCTACCTTCATTTGCAGGTATGCCTGGGCCAGATCAATCTTAGTGAAGCATTTCCCTCCAGATAGCGAGGCGAAAATATCTTCAGTCCGTGGAAGCGGATATTGTACAGTGTGAAGGGCTGGGTTCACTGTCACCTTAAAGTCCCCACAGATGCAAACCTTCTTTGGTTCCCCAGGCGTATTACTCAATGACCTCTTCATTACAGGAACGATTGGTGTAGCCCACTCGCTCCAGTCCACTTTGGACAGTACTCCTGAATGTTCCAAACCTTCCAGCTCTGCTTCGACAGCTGGGCGGATCACATAAGGTACCGGTCTGGCCTTAAAAAGCTTTGGGCTTCCATTTACCTCTATTTTGATCGTCGCTGTTATGCCTTTTAGTGATCCGAGTCCCTCCTGGAACACTTCTTGTGCGTCAGATAGCATTTTTGACAGTCGTCCAGGTGTGACGTCATCATCCTTTTTGGCATCTACAGTCAGTGCTTGTATGGAATGCCAATCTAGCTGTATCTTCCAGATCCATTCACATCCTAGTAGTGGTGGTCCTCCATCTGGCAATACATATAGGTCCATTTTTGATGTTTCCTTGCCGTTATATATAACGTTCACCCTTATTGTTCCTTTGGGGTAGACTTTTTGCCCCGTGTACGTCTTCAAGACAATCTCTGTATCTCTCAAGTATATATGTGAGAATAGCCGCTTGTAGTCCCTTCGGTTTATGACTGTTAGGGCTGATCCGTGTCCAATTCCATTTTCACTTGGACTCTGGCTATCTTGAGCGTGACCCAGATAGTTTGGTGATCCTCCGTTTTGATCACATTATGTAGTTTCAGACAACCCAGCTCCTTGCTTCCAGAGTCTGTATCACTTTGCTGTTCGTCTGCACTACTCTCCGTCACCTTATGTACCTTCTTGTATTTCTCCTGTGGGGATTTCTTGCTGCTGGTTTTCTTTTCTGACCTGCAGACTCTTGCTATGTGTCCTACTTTTCCACACTGTCTGCACACTTGGTCCTTGAACCAGCAATCCTTATGGTCGTGTGTTGTTCTGCCGCAGCGATAGCACTTCACTCTTCCGTATGACATTTCATTTGTGCCATATTCTTGCGGTCTCCGTTGTATCTCTGCCACACCCCATGCTGCTGCTTCATGTGATACTGCCATGCTGAAAGCCTTGTCCAGCGTAAGATCCTTTTCTGATAGAAGCCGTTTCTGGGTTCCTTCACTTTGAAGCCCACACACAAACTTGTCCCTTAACGTATCTGCTAGTCCCGTTCCAAACTGGCAGTGTTTCGATAGCTTGCGCAGTTCCGTTAAAAACTCAGCATTACTTTCATCTTTATGCTGGTTCCTTTTGTGAAACTTAAATCTTTCCGCTATCAGCAACGGTGTGGGGTCTAAGTGGTCCTGTAGGATTGACACTATGTTTTCAAAATCCTTTTCCACTGGCTTCTCTGGGGTTACTAGGCTTCGCAGTAAGCCATACGTTTTTGCACCTGTAGTGTATGTACCTTTAAGGGGAGAACTACTTTTCACAGCTCCTGTATACTGTAGTACCAGCAGTGACCACACGTGTATATAACCCTGAGTAGGGATCTGTACACTTAGTTTTAGAGTAACCCTCATCCAGTAAACACCTGTTGATTGTTCCCTGCAGTCTCTTGTCAAATTATTGAAGGACACACAACATCAAGATACACGGATTTAACATTGGCGACGAGAAGATTCGAACCTACCTGCAACTCTGCAGAAGGAAATTCCATCATTGCTCTGAATTCTGTTGTAAACGGCTCTTTGCCAAGGTGATAGTGAAGAAAATACTGCTATTTCTTCAGAGAGTCCAGAAGCACGGGCGTCGACCATCCAATGGAGACTCCAGCGAAACGGGCTGGCAACAGGTATGGCGCAGACCCTTCCCGCACAGCAGCGGCTAGAGCCGACCGACGGCACAGAAAATGGCCGAGCAGCATCGACAGGAGAAGAGAGAGGGTAGAGCGCACAGGGCGCAGCCGGTGTTCAGGACCGAGCAGCGTCGACGGGAAAAGAGAAAGGGTAGAGCGCACAGGGCGCAGCCGCTGTTCAGGACCGAGCGGCATCAACGAGAGAGAGAGGCGAGCAGGAAAGCACGGGAGACGCCATTTTGAGCCACAGCGGAGAAGAAGGGAGAGCGTGGGAGACGCCATTTTGAGCCGCAGCGGAGAAAAAGGGAGAGCGCGGTAGACGCCATTTTGAGCCAGTCTAACCACACCCAGGGATGCCGAAGAGTGGCAGTGTCACAGCGTTCGACAATGAAGTCGAAGCTTGGACGACATATGTCGAACGCATAGAAGTATACTGCAAGGCGAATGAAGTGCCAGATGACAAGAAAGTGCTGGTATTGTTGAATTCAATGGGTGCAAAAAACATATGGCTTACTGCGAAACCTAGTAACCCCAGAGAAGCCAGTGGAAAAGGATTTTGAAAACATAGTGTCAATCCTACAGGACCACTTAGACCCCACACCGTTGCTGATAGCGGAAAGATTTAAGTTTCACAAAAGGAACCAGCATAAAGATGAAAGTAATGCTGAGTTTTTAACGGAACTGCGCAAGCTATCGAAACACTGACAGTTTGGAACGGGACTAGCAGATACTTTAAGGGACAAGTTTGTGTGTGGGCTTCAAAGTGAAGGAACCCAGAAACGGCTTCTATCAGAAAAGGATCTTACGCTGGACAAGGCTTTCAGCATGGCAGTATCACACGAAGCAGCAGCATGGGGCGCGGCAGAGATACAACGGAGACCGCAAGAATATGGCACAAATGAAATGTCACATGGAGCAGTGAAGTGCTATCGCTGCGGCAGAACAACACACGACCATAAGGATTGCTGGTTCAAGGGCCAAGTGTGCAGACAGTGTGGAAAAGTAGGACACACAGCAAGAGTCTGCAGGTTGGAAAAGAAAACCAGCAGCAAGAAATCCCCACAGGAGAAGTACAAGAAGGTACATAAGGTAACGGAGAGTAGTGCAGACGAACAGCAAAGTGATACAGACTCTGGAAGCAAGGAGCTGGGTTGTCTGAAACTACATAATGTGATCAAAACGGAGGATCACCAAACTATCTGGGTCACGCTCAAGATAGCTGGAGTCCCAGTGAAAATGGAATTGGACACAGGATCAGCCCTAACAGTCATAAACCGAAGGGACTACAAGTGGCTATTCTCACATATACCCTTGAGAGATACAGAGATTGTCTTGAATACATACACGGGGCAAAAAGTCTACCCCAAAGGAACAATAAGGGTGAACGTTATATATAATGGCAAGGAAACACCAAAAATGGACCTATATGTATTGCCAGATGGAGGACCACAACTACTAGGACGTGAATGAATCCGGAAGATACAGCTAGATTGGCATTCCATACAAGCATTGACTGTAGATGCCAAAAAGGATGACGACGTCACACCTGGACTACTGTCAAAAATGCTAACTGACGCACAAGAAGTGTTCCAGGAGGGACTTGGAACACGAAAAGGCATAACAGCGACGATCAAAATAGAGGAAAATGCAAGCCCAAAGCTTTTTAAGGCCAGACCTTATGCGATCCGCCCAGCTGTCGAAGCAGAGCTGGAAGGCTTGGAATGTTCAGGACTACTGTCCAAAGTGGACTGGAGCAAGTGGGCTACACCAGTCGTTCCTGTAATGAAGAGGTCGTTGAGTAATACGCCTGGGGAACCAAAGAAGGTTCGCATCTGTGGGGACTTTAAGGTGACAGTGAACCCAGTCCTTCACACTGTACAATATCCGCTTCTGCGGATTGAAGGTATTTTCGCCTGGCTTTCTGGAGGGAAATGCTTCACTAAAATTGATCTGGCCCAGGTGTACCTGCAAATGGAGGTAGAAGAAGCCTTGAAACAGTACCTCACGATCAACACACATGAAAGTCTTTACCAATACAACCGGCTGGTGTTCGGGGTAGCATCAGCTCCGGCTATTTGGCAAAGGGCAATGGATCAAGTCCTGCAAGGGATTCCAGGGACCCAGTGTTATTTGGACGACATCCTGGTCACGGGCAAAAATGACAGTGATCACCTCGCCAACCTGGAGCAGGTGCTCACTAGATTGAAGGAATATGGGCTCCGAGCTAATCGCCACAAATGCAAGTTTTTCCAGAAGCAGATCTCGTATTGTGGCCACGTTATTGATGAAGAGGGGTTACATAAGTCCCCTGAAAAGATTGAGGCAGTAGTCAAGGCTCCAGCACCGGAAAATGTGTCACAACTGAGGTCGTTCCTCGGGCTGGTGAACTACTACCATAAGTTCTTGCCGAATTTGTCTACAGTACTACACCCACTGAACACCCTACTGCAAATGGGGGTACCATGGAAGTGGAATGATGAATGTAAATGAGCTTTCCAGAAGTGCAAAGAATTGATCACATCAAAAGAGGTATTGGTTCATTTCAACCCAGCACTACCAATTCGGTTGACGTGTGATGCATCACCCTATGGCATTGGAGCGGTGCTGTAACACAAATTCCCGGACGGCTCGGAGAGGCCAGTAGCCTTTGCGTCTCGGTCACTAACCTCAGCCGAGCGTAACTACGCCCAGATTGACAGGGAGGCCCTCAGCCTAGTGTGGGGAGTGAAAAAGTTCAACCACTACCTGCACGGGCAGAAGTTCACCTTGCTGACTGACCACCAACCACTTGTCTCCATCTTTAATCCAAAGAAGGGCGTTCCGGTGATGACTGCGCAACGGCTACAAAGATGGTCCCTTTTTCTAGGGGCAAACCAATATGAAATCGAGTATAAGGGCACGAAACAGCATGGAAACGCTGATGGGCTATCACGCCTGCCACTGCCTATTGCGGAGGAAGCACCAGCAGTGGACCCTGTCGAAATATTTTATTCGACTATAATTGAACGCTTGCCAGTAACTAACGCTGATATAGAGAAGGAGACCCGAAATGACCCAACACTGTCTCGGGTATATGATTTGACGGTGAAGGGATGGCCAACACATGGCGACTCACTGTTGCCAGCATTCTCATCCAGAAGAGAACAGCTGTCAGTATGCCAGGGGACCTTGATGTGTGGATCCCGAGTGGTAATTCCACCCAAGTTAAGGGAGAGAGTGCTCAATGAGCTTCACGAAGGCCATCTGGGAGGGGTGAAAATGAAAAGCCTTGCTAGGGCTTATGTGTGGTGGCCGGGGATCGATCAGCAAATCGAGGACCTGAAAAGAGCTGCTCAGGATGCCAGAAGGTCCAAAATGCACCACCACATGCCCCTCTACACCCATGGGAGTGGCCCTCATCTCCATGGCAACGGGTGCATATTGATTTTGCTGGTCCATTCATGGACTCAATGTTTTTAATAGCCGTGGATGCGCACTCGAAATGGCCTGAGGTGATCAAAATGTCCTCCACCACCATGGAGAAAACTATTGCAGTCCTACGGACCATCTTTGCCAGGAACGGCTTGCCAGAGCAGATTTGCTCTGATAACGGACCACAGTTTTTGTCCGAAGAGTTTCAAAGATTTATGAAAAGGAATGGGGTAAGGCATTACACATCCGCCCCGTATCATCCAGCCACAAATGGATTGGCGGAGAGGTTCGTACAAACCTTTAATAAAGCAGTAAGGGCCATGTGCGATGACGATATTCCACTGCAGCATAAGTAGGACAATTTCCTGTTAGCCTACAGAAATGCGACGCATGCAGTCACCAACCAGACCCCGGCCATGATGTTCTTTAACCGAAGGTTGAGATCTCGTCTGGATTTGCTCAGACCAAATGTACGAAGAGATGTTGAGAATAAGCAATTCCAGCGCATCAGTGAGAAGCCGACAAGGAGCTTCAATGTAGGGCAACCAGTCTTGGCCGGCGACTACCTAACAGAGAAATGGCAACCAGGAACGATATGCACACGGCAGGGGCCACTAATGTCCACAGTGGATGTTGGAGAGAACATTGTGAGACGCCATGTTGACCAGATCCTAGAGTCACAGGAACGAGTCAACCCCATGTCTCGCGTACCTGGTGATGAACCCGACATACAGGTAGCATCTACCCCAGAAACAATAGCATCGGAAGCTGATGAACCAACCGACGACAGGGGGCCAGAATCGCCTCCGCACCAAGAGCAAGACACTCAGGAAAGGCGCTATCCAGAAAGGATCAGGAAGCCTCCCCAAAGACTGAATTTATAAATAGACTATTTTCAGTTAATGTTGCATGTTAAAAGTGTTAATTGTAATTAGTTGATATTTAATTGTTAAATGAATGTTATGGTACTGTTAATCTAAAAGGGGAGGAATTGTAGTGTATGTACCTTTAAGGGGAGAACTACTTTTTACAGCTCCTGTATACTGTAGTACCGGCAGTGACCACATCTGTATATAACCCTGAGTAGGGATCTGTACAGTTAGTTTTAGAGTAACCCTCATCCAGTAAACACCTGTTGATTGTTCCCTGCAGTCTCTTGTCAAATTATTGAAGGACACACAACATCAAGATACACGGATTTAGCAACACCCATTGAATTCAACAATACCAGCGCTTTCCTGTCATCTGGCACTTCATTCGCCTTGCAGTACACTTCTATGCGTTTGACATATGTCGTCCAATCTTCAACTTCATTGTCGAACGCTGTGACACTGCCACTCTTCGGCATCCTTGGGTGTGGTTAGACTGGCTCAAAATGGCGTCTCCTGCGCTTTCCTTTCTTCCCCGCTGACGCTGCTCGGCCCTTGAACACCGGCTGCGCTCTGCGCGTTTTCCTGCACGCCTCTCTCTCTTCTCGCGTCGACGCTGCTCGGTCCTGAACATCGGCTGCGCCCTGTGCGCTCTACCCTCTCTCTCTTCTCCCGTCGATGCCGCTCGGTCCCGAACACCGGCTGCGCCCTGTGCGCTCTACCCTCTCTCTTCTCCCGTCGACGCTGCTCGGCCTTTTTCTGTGCCGTCAGTCGGCTCCAGCCGCCGCTGTCCGGGAAGGGTCTGCGCCGTACCTGTTGCCAGCCTGTTTCGCTGGAGTCTCTGCTGGATGGTCGACGCCCGTGCTTCTGGACTCGGCCTTCTTCTTTCACTGTTCTCCAGGAGCGAATCCCTGGGAGGCGATGCAGAGTTGCAGGTTGGTTTGAATCTTCTCGTCGCCAATGTTAGGTCCGTGTATCTTGATGTTGTGTGTTCTTCAGTAATTAGACAAGAAACTGCAGGGAACAATCACCAGGTGTTTACTGGATGAGGGTTACTCTAAAACTAACAGTGCAGATCCCTACTCAGGGTTATATACAGGTGTGATCACTGCCGGTACTACAGTATACAGGAGCTGTAAAAAGTCGTTCTCCCCTTAAAGGTACATACACTACAATTACCATCAAGCCAGGGGACCAACCCTGGTTCAATAAGGAGTGTAGAATAGCATGCCAGGTGCAGCAACAGGCGTACCTATAAATGAGGTGCCAAATTGGGGAAGCTGTAACACAGGACTACATGCATGCTAAAAAGCAAAAGTAGCATGCTATAGACAGGGCTAAGCGGTCCCACAATCAATGGATCAGATCAAAGCCCTGCAGTCCTGCCACATCCAGTCGTGAATGGTGGTGGACCATTAAACAGCTAAAGGGAGGAGGAGGCTCCATAAATATCCCCATCCTCAATGATGGTGGAGCCCAGCACGTGAGTGCAAAAGACAAGGCTGAAGCGTTTGCAACCATCTTCAGCCAGAAGTGCTGAGTGGATGATCCATATCGGCCTGCTCCTGAGGTCCCCACCATTACAGAAGCTAGTCTTCAGACAATTCGATTCACTCCACATGATATCAAGAAACGGCTGAGCGCACTGGATACAGTAAAGGCAATGGGACCTGACAACATCCCGGCTGTCATGCTGATAAATCATGCACATGTAAGGAGTGTGATGGAATACTCTCCACTTCCCTGGATGAGTGCAGCTCCAACAACATGCAAGAAGCTTGACACCATCCAGGACAAAGCAGCCCGCTTGATTGGCACCCCATCCACTACCTTAAACAATCACTCCCTCCACCACCGGCGTACCGTGGCTGCTGTATGTACCATCTACAAGATGCACTGCAGCAACTCACCAATGCTTCTACGGCAGCACCTCTCAAATCCGCAACCTCTTCCACCTAGAAGGACAAGGACAGCAGGTGCATGGGAACACCACCACCTCCAAGTTCCCCTCCAACTAACCCACCACCCTGACTTAGAAATATATTGCTGTTCCTTCATCGTGGCTGGGTCAAAATCCTGGAACTCCCTCCCCAACAGCACTGTGGGATTACCTTCACCACATGGACTGCAGCGGTTCAAGAAGATGGCTCACCACCACCTTCTCAAGGGCAATTAGGGCTGGGCAATAAATGCTGGCCTTGCCAGTGATGCCCACATCCCATAAACGAATAAAAAATAAATAAAAGTAAACCACGTGCCTTGTCCATTTCATGTTTTTTTAGCATACCTTTCTCTCATTAAATTCTAAGTTGTGGCGTACCGATCACAGAACGGACGCAATCCGCTTTCCGGTCCGTAGACTATAAATCAGGCGTCATGCCTTTAAGAAGGATCACACCTTTAACAAACTCGATCTGCAACATAGTTAAGCCCAGAGCGGGGGAGGGGCAGTCGAAGCTGTGCACTGATGAAAGGCAGTCGTACTTTCTGTAGTCTCTGACTCCATTTTGAGTTCAGCATGCAGCCTCAACAATTAAACCTTTTCTGTTGAACCTCTCCGAGTTCAGTATTTTTTGCTAGGAGTACGTAGACTCCTACATTGGTGACCCCGATGCTCAGGACGACTCCTAAGCGTAACCATGGCTGACACAAACACAGTTTCTGTGAAGCTGCCGGAGTTCTGGGAGAACCTGGCCACCGCCTGGTTCCTTCAAGCCGAATCGCAAATCCGACTCCGCGGCATCACCGCCGAGGCAACGATGTACGACTACCTCCTCGCCTCCCTGGGCAGCTCCACAATCACGAAAGTCTGGACAACACTACAAAACCCTCCGGAGGAAGGCAAGTACGCACATCTCAAGGCCGCGCTCATTAAAAAATTCACAGCCTCCCAATTCTTGCGCAACTGCCACCTCCTCGACCTCCCGGGCCTCGGTGACTCCACGCCGTCAGACTTGCTCTCACACATGCTTGCTCTGACCGACGAGAAACCGCCCGGCTCCCTCTTCCGCATGCTCTTTATCCGCCAACTACCTCCTAGCATCCGCCCGGCGATCGTGGCTTCCAGCCTCACGGACCTCGAGGTTCTGGCCGACGAAGCCGATAAGCTCCTGTCCGCCAGCTCCAACCACGCCGTCACCCCCGACCTGGCCTCCGCAGCGTCGGCGCGCGTTCCACCCTCTATCGCGCGGCCACACAGCTCGGCCACGAGGCCCCCCAGGCCCCCACGTCCCCCAAGCCCTCCGACCCAGGGCTACTGCTACTTCCATACCCGGTTCGGCGCACGGGCACGCCGCTGCAGCCATCCCTGCACGTTTCCAACCGCCCCCACACCGGCCTACACGATGGCCGTGGGGCAAGCAGGCGCGCTGCTGTACGTTACGGACAGCGCCTCCGGACGCCGTTTCCTATGCGACACGGGCGCGCAGCGCAGCATCATCCCCGCGTCCGCCCTCGAGATCCAGCGAGGCGGCCGCGGCCCTGCGCTGGCTGCCGCCAACGGCACCGACATCCGGACGTATGGCACCCGCACCGTCACCATCGACCTCGCAGGCCGCCGCTACTACTGGGAGTTTATCACCACCAAGGTGCTCTCCCCGCTCCTCGGTGCGGATTTCCTGTGCGCCCACGGCCTGTTGGTCGACATGCCTCGGCGGCGCCTCGTGGACATGAACACCATGTCACCTATCCTGGGCGCCATGGCCTCCCCCCAACCCGCCAAAATGGCGTGGCAGTGCCGCGCCCGCTCAACGGACGACTACTCAGCACTCCTGGCTGAGTTCCCAGCCCTCACCAACCCGAAATTCTCCGCGAAGGTTGCTAAGCATGGGGTAGAACACTTCATCCCCACCACAGGCCCACCGGTGTATGCCCATGCCCGCAGGCTGGACCCGGCCAAGCTGCAGATCGCGCGGGCCGAGTTCGCCACAATGGAACAGCTCGGCATCATCCGCCACTCCAACAGCCCCTGGGCCTCCCCACGCCACATCATCACCAAACCCGACGGGGGATGGCGCCCCTGCGGGGACTACCGGCGCCTAAACGACGCCACCACACCGGATCGGTACCCCATACCGCACATTCAAGACTTCTCGGCTAGACTGGCCGGCCGCTCAGTCTTCTCCAAAGTTGACCTGGTGCGCAGTTACCATCAGGTGCCAGTCCACCCCACGGACGTTCCCAAGACGGCCATAATCACCCCTTTTGGGCTATTCGAGTTCCTCCGAATGCCTTTCGGCCTCAAAAACGTGGCCCAGGCCTTCCATCGGCTCATGGACTCGGTCCTCCGGGACCTGAAGTTCCTCTTTGTCTACCTGGATGACATCCTGGTAGCTAGTTCCTCCAAGCAGGAACACATTGAGCACCTCCGCACCCTGTTCCAGCGGCTCAGTGAGCACGGGCTCATCATCAGCCCAGCCAAGTGCCAATTCGGCCTCAGCTGGATCGAATTCCTCAGCCACCACATCACGCAGGACGGAGCCATTCCCCTGCCCGCCAAGGTGCAAGCCGTCCAGCAGTTCCCCCGGCCTACCACCATCAAAGGCCTCCAGGAGTTCTTGGGGATGATCAACTTTTACAACCGCTTCATTCCCGGAGCGGCCTCCCTCATGCGGCCCCTATACGAAGCCCTCCGGGGTAAGAACGACAGAATGGCGATCGAGTGGTCGGCGTTCATCTTGACCGCTTTCGACTCAACGAAAAAGATGCTCGCCGACGCCACCATGCTCACTCACCCACAGCCCAATGCTAGGGTGGCCCTCACCATGGATGCCTCCGACCACGCGGTCGGCGCCGTGTACGAACAGTGGGTCGCCGGGGCCTGGCAACCGCTGGCCTTTTTCAGCTGCCAACTGCGCCCCCCGGAGGCCAAATACATCGCCTTTGACCGCGAGCTCCTCGCACTGTACCTGGCAGTCCGCCATTTCAGATTTCTTCTGGAGGGCCGCCCCTTCACCGTGTTTGTCGACCACAAACACCTGACATTCGCGATGGCGAAATCTGCAGACCCATGGTCAGCCAGGCAACAACGTCAGCTCGCCGCGGTGTCCGAATTCACCATGGACATTCGGCACATCTCCGGTTGAGACAACGTGGTGGCCGACTGCCTATCCCGCCCCGCCGTCCACGGTGCCCACCTGGCAGTGGACTATGCTCAACTGGCAGCGGAGCAAAGCAGCGACCCCGATCTGCTCTCCGCGCCCACAACCCTCCCAGGGCTGCGACTGACCAACATCGCCTACGGCCCGTCCGCCGTCACAGTCAAATGTGACACCTCCTTGGCGCAACCCCGCCCCGTAGTCCCGGCGTCCTGGCGAAAACGGGTGTTCGACATCGTCCACGGCCTCTCACACCCCGGCACCCGCGCGTCCATTAGACTGGTGGCCAACCGATTTGTCTGGCGCGGCCTGTGCAAAGATGTGCACGTCTGGTCCAGATCCTGCATAGCCTGCCAGCGTGCCAAAATCCACCAGCACGTCAAAGCCCCACTCGAGGAGTTCACCGTGCCAGAAAGAAGGTTCGACCACGTCCACATCGACCTCGTCGGCCCCCTGCCGCCATCACAAGGTCACACGCACCTGCTGACAATCGTGGACCGTACCACCCGCTGGCCCGATGCCATTCCACTGACGTCCACCACCACCACCGACATCGTGAGGGCGTTCATCGGTACCTGGGTCGCTCGGTTTGGCGTCCCCTCCGACATGATGTCGGATAGAGGCCCGCAGTTCACCTCTGATCTGTGGGCCGCCATCGCCCGAAACCTCGGGGTGGCCAGTCACCGCACCACGGCTTACCACCCCCAAGCCAACGGACTGTGCGAGCGATTCCACAGGTCCATGAAGGCGTCCCTCCGCGCCAGCCTCGAGGACGAGGCTTGGATCGACCGCCTCCCGTGGGTGCTACTCGGCCTACGCTCCGCAGTCAAGAAAGACCTGCAAGCCTCGGCGGCGGAACTCGTGTACGGCCAGCCGCTGCGCGTACCCGGAGAGTTCCTGCCCACCGCCACGACCCCCTGGTCGGCTGACCAGCAACGCCGCGCTTTCGCCAACCGAGCACAACAGTTCGCTCTGGTACCCACCGGCCAGCACGGCGAACCAGCAACCCGCATACCACCTAGTCTGCACATGTCCAAATTTGTTTTTGTGCGCCATGACGCCCACCGAGGACCTCTACGGCCCCCATACGACGGACCCTACAAGGTACTCCAGGCGGGGAACAAGTTCTTCCTCCTCGAAGTGGGCGGCAGAACTGACAAGGTGTCGGTCGACCGGCTCAAGCTAGCGCACCTAGAGCCCGATGAACCCGTTCAAGTGGGCCAACCCCCACCGTGGGGCAGACCGCCTAAGAGCCCGACGCGTCCGACCGCCCCGCTCCCGACACCAACCGCCAAGAGCCGTTCCGGCCATGCCATCAAGCCGCCATGCCGGTTCGTACACTCCCTACTAGCGGATTCTGGGGGGAGCTGTGTGGCGTACCGATCACAGGACGGACGCAATCCGCTTTCCGGTCCGTAGACTATAAATCAGGCGTCATGCCTTTAAGAAGGATCACACCTTTAAGAAACTCGATCTGCAACATAGTTAAGCCCAGAGCGGGGGAGGGGCAGTCGAAGCTGTGCACTGATGAAAGGCAGTCGTACTTTGTGTAGTCTCTGACTCCATTTTGAGTTCAGCATGCAGCCTCAACAATTAAACCTTTTCTGTTGAACATCTCCGAGTTCAGTAATTTTTGCTAGGAGTACGTAGACTCCTACAAAGTTCGAGACCTGACCTGCATTTTCAGCTTCCAGCTCCAGGCCAGGAGTTGTGTCTTGCAGTCCTTTGTTCAAAAACTGACTGGTCTTGAGTCCTTTTAGTGGGCAGTGATAATGACTTCCTCTCTACTAGTAATTTGTCTGTGGGCATAACAATAAAACCGAGTTGAACTGCTCCTCCTTGGGTGTGAGTTTAGAAAGAAAGAAAGATTTGCATTTATATTGTGCCTTTCATGACCACAGAATGTCCCAAGCACTTTACACCAACACTTTTGAAGTATAGTCACTGTTGTAATGTGGGAAATGCGGCAGCCAATTTGCGCACAGTGCAAGATTCGCAAAATTTCTACATTTCCCCAAAGGTTATTAATAAGAAAAGGGACCCTGCATGGACATTTTAATGAAAAAGGGTACCCAAGATGGCGTCCGCGCCACGTGGCAGAAAGCCTGTGAGATTTTTAAAACTTGGACTCTGTGGCACAGGCAGCTCATGGAGAAATCGAAACCAAAGCTGCAGGTTCTGTGAGGAGAGACTTTGCATTTTGAAAACCAGACAGGACTTTGAATTATGTAGTAGACCAAATTGGAGACAGATCAAAACCCAGTTAGCCCTAAAGTTAAGACCATCAAGCAGTTTGCAAAGATAATCGGGAACAGCTTAAGGAAGCCATCAAGGCTGGACAGGCCTTTTAAGATGTATTAATAACAAAACAAGTCAATTATCAGGCCAGTAGATGCAATTACCGGCCATCTAAAAACAGTTAGAGTAGATTGCTACCATTATTTAAAATAGCCCGCCAAGATTGGGACAAAGAACTAATCTGATTTGGCGCGCAGATAAGGGCCATCTGAAGGAGTATAATTGTAGGCCCACTGGCAACCTTCTCTCTCTGCTCTCAGCCTTTGCTCCGGCTCTGGCCCCTCACCCTCGTGGCTACTGCTCTTCCCCCTCCCGCGCTTACCGCCCGGCCACTGCCCGTGCCTTCCCCATTCCATCAGGGACGCCCGGCATCGCGCCAGGCGGACACGGACAAACCAGGCCAGGCGAGGCGGGATGCAACGAGGCGAGGTGGTGAAGAAGACGAATGGAAAGACGATTGAAGAAAAGCTTCGAATAATCAGGCCTTCAATCCAGCTCACCTCCGACTATCTTCATGCAAACTCCAACTGCCGGCCGAGGAAGAGGAACCATCATCCCTGCGAGGTAAAGTACCCAAGCAGAGACTTTAACTTTGGGGTACTTGTACCTGGACAACGCCCTTGCGGCACCCTGAGGCCACGTGATGACGGCAGGCTCCAGAGGGCACAAAGAGCGAACCCCAAACCCCACCGCTGTTTTGAATTCAGCAGGTCTTTTGGATTGGTGAGCATGAATTCTGACCCCTCATAGCTTAACCTAGTTAGGTATAGGGAGTGGGATAAGGATAAGGGGATTGTTAAGATAATTGTTTGCCCTCGATGTGCCGTGTGTTCCCCATTCCCTGTATAAGTATAGTTATTTTGTATTTTGCCAGTAACAGTTTATACTAGTAATTTTTTTCCATAAGATTGTGTTAATTTCTTTTTCAATAAAAATCTTGGTTTTGCTTACATCCAACCACCTGTCTACTCAAGTCTTTTCTGCACTGCCGCCTTGTACCTAAGTCCGGTGTCTAGAACCCAGGGGCGTGGGAACGATTCGAACCGCTCATAAACAGTCAGAGGCATAACTGACTGGGCGTACGCGCCACCCCCTACAACAGCAAGCTCCCACAAACAGCAATTTGATAATGACCAGATAATCTGTTTTATCTATGTTGGTTGAGGGATAAATATTGACCGGGGACACCCTGATCTTCTTCAAAGTAGTGCTATGGGATCTTTTATATCCACTGGAGAGGGAAGACGGGGCCTCGGTTTAACATCTCATTCGAAAGACAGCGCTGGAGTGTCAGCCTAAATTTTACGCTCAAGCCTCTGGAGTGGGACTTGAACCCACAACTTTCAGAGGTGAGAGTGTTACCACTGAGCCATGGTTGGCTCATTTAAAGAGAACGTCTTCTGCTGCTTTTATTATGAACGGAGGACACCCTAGCAAATAGATGTGGGATGAGGCAATTGATCCTCACTGCTGTGAATTTCACAAAATGGCCCATCTGGCTTCAATGACTGGAGCCTGTGACTTTCTTTTTAACCCGCATGAACACCTGCACAAAATTCAGTCCTAAAATCCTTTCTGTGAAGAATAAAATTATCAGAAATTCTGAAACATGACAGTTACCAATGCAAATAATGAGCATGAACTCAAGCACTGGTGCCATTGGATCCACGTCAATAACTGCTGCTGCTCTCACAACATCATTATCTTCAATAGAATTCAAACCCACTTCCTCAATTAAGCCATTAGAAATGACAAAAGATCAGGTTTATTCGACATCATCTGTAGTGGTTCTCAAACAAATTATTTTATTAAAATGAAAGCTATTGATCCTTATTATAGAGATAGTGATGCACACACAGATGGATGTGGGCCCAGTAAGTGCACACTAAGAACAGAAACTATCAAATTATATCAAATGATATTGTTCTGATTTTTTGTTAGGCTGAGGCATGTAGGACTTATTTCATTTGGGAACCTTTGAGCCCATCTCGGGGAGATTACATTTGTAATCCACCCTCAAGCTGGCTCCACATCCTGATAAGCGGACAGTGCTTTCTCATCATGTTTCACGAAACGGAGCAGATTTTAGTGAGTTTTCTAATTATGGCTTGTAAATGAAAAATCAATGAAAATGGCTTAACTTCAGACTTAGCATTGGATAGTAATTAAGAATGCGTTAGTACTAATTATGAGCTGTCAGACAGTGGGATGCATTCTAATACTATCAACGTGTTGCTGATCCTAGCTGCAGGAGCCTGACAAATAAAGTGAAAAGTGTCTCAACTGCGCCGCAGGATATCTGTTCCGACATACCCAAGCATGTCAAATCTCAAGGACAGTCTTTTATTTCCGAGATAATAAATGGCATATAGATGTACAGCTGAGATGCAGCATCACGGACTTGATTTACTGCTCATGCATTTCCTTATAATGGCAAACTGATGCCACTCAAGGGATAATGCTTTGCAAAGATATGAAACTGCACGCTTCATGTGAACAGAATATTATGAAGGGGTAACGTGTAAGGTATACCCAGGTAGCACTCACAATACAAGTATGATGAGGAAACAACCTCTTTGGTACTGTGTTTTGTCTTATCATCAGGCATAATAGGAAGATAAAGGGGTGTTATGTGACAGGGAGAAGAATGGCTTATCAGTTGCAATGTGTTATAAGTATGCTCCAATGTATTTTAAGAACATGGTTACACATGATTTTTCATTTTAGAGTTGGATTTTTTGCTGCTTTATTCAAGTTGCATAATTTCTGATTACGAAGTTTGTCAGCCCAATTATCTAGCTCATAAATAATATATTTGAAAAGCAATTCCATTATGGAAATGCTAATTTATCTGTAACTTCATGCTTAGGTTATAAGGTAAAATGCATTAAGCATCTAAATAGGTCACCTATATGTATTAGAAGTGGAAGTGTGACTGCAAAATCTGCAGCCCAGGTTTGCAGAGGTCAGGATCTGATTGAATCACTCCTAGATTTGACAGAACCTACGTTAAAGAATTACTGTCACCATCATTAAGTGATGACTAACGGCATGCATTGTGTATGTGTCATGATAGTGACTGTCGTTCTATGTGCCTACATATGCTTAGCCCATTGATAGTGCCACTAACTAGGGGAATCAGGGGATCAAGAGTATGAAGCAAGTCTAATTCAGTAATCATAGAATCATAGAAAGTTACAGCACAGAAGGAGTCCATTTTGGCCCATTGTGTCCGCGCTGGCTGGCCAACAAAGAGCTATCCAGCTTGATCCCACTTCCCAGCTCTTGGTCCGTAGCCCTGCAGGTTACAGCATCCCAAGTGCACATCCAAGTACTTTTTAAATGTGGTTAGGGTTCCTGCCTCTACCACCCTTTCAGGCAGTGAGTTCCAGACCCCCACAACCCTCTGGGTGAAGAAATTTCCCCTCAAATCCCCTTCCACCAATTACTTTAAATCTGTGCCCCCTGGTTTTTGCACCCTCTGCTAAGGGAAATAGGTTGTTTCTATCCACTTTATCTAGGCCCCTCATAATTTTATACACCTCAATAAGGTCTCCCCTCAACCTCCTCTTTTCCAAGGAAAACAAACCCAGCCTATCCAGTCTTTCCTCATAGCTAAGATTCTCTACTCCCGGCAACATCCTTGTAAATCTCCTCTGTACCCTCTCTAGTGCAATCACATCTTTCCCGTAATGTGGTGACCAGAACTGCATGCAGTACTCTAGCTGAGGCCTAACTAGTGTTTTATACAGTTGAAGCATAACCCCCCCTGCTCTTGTATTCTATACCATGGCTAATAAAGGCAAGCATTCCATATGCCTTCTTAACCACCTTATCTACCTGGCCTGCTACCTTCAGGGATCTGTGGACATGTACTCCAAGGTCCCTTTGTTCCTCTACACTACTCAGTGTCCTACCATTTAATGTGTATTCCCTTTCCTTGTTAGCCTTCCCCAAATGCATTACCTCACACTTCTCCGGATTGAATTCCATTTGCCACTGTTCTGCCCACCTGACTAATTTATTGATATCTTCCTGCAGTCTACAGCTTCCTTCTTCAGTATCAACCACACAGCCGATTTTAGTATCATCTGCAAACTTCTTAATCATACCCCCTATATTCAAGTCTAGATCATTGATATATACCACAAAAAGCAAGGGACCTAGTACTGAGCCCTGCGGAACCCCACTGGAAACAGCCTTCCAGTTACAAAAACACCCATCAACCAATGCCCTCTGCTTTCTGCCTCCGAGCCAGTTTTGAATCCAACTTGACACTTTGCCCTGGATCCCATGGGCTTTTAACTTCGTGACCAGTCTGCCATGTGGAACCTTATCAAAAGCCTTGCTAAAGTCCATATACACTACATCAAATGCACTACCCTCATCTACCCTCCGTATTACCTCCTCAAAAAATTCAATCAAATTTGTCAGACACGACCTTCCTTTAACAAATCCGTGCTGACTATCCTTGATTAATCCGTGTCTTTCTAAATGAAGATTTATCCTGTCCTTCAGAATTCTTTCCAATAATTTTCCCACCACCAAGGTTAGGCTGACTGGCCTATAATTACTTGGTCTATCCTTTTCTCCCTTTTTAAACAAGGGTACCACATTAGCAGTCCTCCAGTCCTCCGGCACCACACCTGAATCCAGAGAGGATTGGAAAATGATGGTTAGGGCCTCTGCTATTTCCTCTTTTGCTTCGCTTAACAGCCTGGGATACATTTCATCCGGGCCTGGGGAATTATCCACTTTTAAAGCTGCTAAACCCCTTAGTACTTCCTCTCTCACTATGTTTATTTCATCTAATATTTCACACTCCTCCTCCCTAATTGCAATGTCTGCTTCACCCCTCTCCTTTGTGAAAACAGACGCAAAGTATTCATTGAGAACCCTACCGATGTCTCCCGCCTGCACATACAGATTACTCTCATGATCTCTAATAGGCCCTACCCTTTCTTTAGTTATCCTCTTACTCTTAATATATTTATAAAACATCTTTGGGTTTTCCTTGATTTTACTTGCCAAGAATTTTTCATGCTCTCTCTTTGCTTTCCTACTATCCTTTTTAACTGTACCCCTGCACTTTCTATACTGCTCTAAAGATTCTGGAGTATTTAGTCCTCGGTATCTGTCATATGCCTCCCTTTTTTCTTTATCCTACCCTGTATGTCCCTAGACATCCAGGGGGCTCTAGATTTGTTAGTCCCACCTTTTTTCTTTAAGGGCACATATTTGGTCTGAATCCTTCAGATCTCCTCCTTGAATGCCTCCCACTGCTCTGACACTGATTTACCTTCAAGTAACTGTTTCCAGTCCACTATGGCTAAATCCCCTCTGAGCTTAGCAAAATTTGCTTTTCCCCATTTTGGAATTTTTATTCCTGGTCTATCCTTGTCCTTTTCCATAACTACCTTAAATCTAACTGAATTATGGTCACTAGCACCAAAATGCTCCCCTACTGATATGCCTTCTACCTGCCCAGCTTCATTCCCTAAAACTAAGTCCAGAACCACCCCCTCCCTTGTTGGGTTTGCTACATACTGGCTAAAAAAGTTCTCCTGGATGCATTTTAGGAATTCCGCACCCTTTATACCCTTCACACTAATTTTATCCCAGTTAATATTGGGTTAGTTGAAATTCTCTACTATTACTGCCCTATAGTTTTTGCACTTCTCAGAGATTTGTCTACATATTTGCTCTTCTATCTCCCTCTCATTGTTTGGGGGTCTATAGTACACTCCCAGCAGTGTTATCGCCCCTTTTTTGTTTTTCAATTCGACCCATATGGCCTCGTTTGATGATCCCTCCAACATATCATCCCTCCTCACAGCTGTTATAGTTTCTTTAATCAATACCGTGACCCCCCCTCCCTCTTTACCTCCCTCTCTATCCCATCAGAAAATCCTGTAACCAGGAATGTTGAGCTGCCATACCTGCCCCTCTTTCAGCCACGTCTCTGTAATGGCTATAATATCATAGTCCCAAGTACCTACCTGTGTCCTCAGCTCATCTGCCTTGTTCGCTATACTCCTTGCATTGAAGTATATACCATTTAGTACAGGCAAACCTCCTTGATTCCTCTGTCCTTCCAATTTACTTTCTACATTTTTGTTTCACATGCCTGAAACCGGCACCTGCGAGGTCCCTATGGGTGTGTACACACCTCGTACACACCCGTAGGAATCGTAAAATTTGGGCCATTATCACTACTCCTCATGTAAAATTGGACCAGATATGATATTAATCCACTGCAAACCCATCACCTTGTGGTGGTCTTGCTCCTGCCAGCCCAGTGAAGAGCAAATAGGTTGATTGTTGTTTTTGAGTGCCATATTTGCAATAATATGAACATTAATATGAACATAGGAACAGAAGTAGGCCAATCAGCTCCTTAAACTTGTTCCGTTATTCTATTAGATCATATCTGATCTGTACCTCAATTCAATTTACCCACCTTTGATCCATATCCCTTGATACCCTTACCTAACATAACTCTATTGAGCTCAGTTTTGAAAATTTCAATTGACCCAGCATCCACAGGATTTTAGGGGCGAGGGTGCCAGATTTCCACTACCCTTTGCCTGTTTCCTGATTTCACTCCTAAATGGCCTAGGCCCAATTTTACATTACGTTCCCTTGTTCTGAATGCCCCCACCAGATGAAATAGTCTCTCTGCATCTAATCTACTGTAATCCTTTATCATTTTAAAGAACTCGATCAGATCTTCACTCTAACCATGAGAAAGCTTGGCATCTCCCCAATAAGAAACAGTTGCCAATCTAGAGAAACTTCCAACAACAATATTTAGTCTCCAATTGACCTCAGCACCTTTATTTACCACTTCCCCAGAGCGAGGGCTTAAGCTGTGGCCTTTAAAAGATGGATCTGGTTAGCAGCTAGATTTCATAACTGTGCTCCAGAACTCAGACTATCTGCCAGCAAAACTACAGATCAGCTCGTTTCTTTTGAGATATACCATCCTTGGCAATTCTCATCAGTATATGTATTGAAAGATGACTCGCACAGAATTCAACCTCAAACATGCATTTTAAACAATAGCAAACCCAAACCTCTGTGCCCCATACCTTTCAAAATTCCCCCAGGCCACACACCAGGGTGGTAGAACATGGACTGTTCATGGATTCCCAATGCACTGAGTTCCACCAGTCACAATGGGGGTGATTATATCCTAACTCACCGGCGGTTGACCCACAGGATCAGGACGACCGCCGGTTTTACACGCCGCCCAATATTACTTTCCAGTGTATTCAATGGAGAGTAAAATCAGGCGGGGTGTAAAATTAATGGTGCTCCCGGTCCCGTCATTTCCCGATGTGCGGGTTAGACTAAAATTGTCCCCAATGTCTTTCAATGTGAACAATAACAAAAATAAAATTAAACTTGGAGTTCAATTTTGGTGTCAATTAAATAAAGCATTAAAAATGTATGAAAATGGCACAGCTGTTGCATATCAAACCAATTGAATAATTTTCACCGTGAATAGAATGGGAGACCACTGGAAACGTAAGAAAAGTGGTAACACTGAAAAAAGTCTAATCTGGAGTATTCATTATTACATGCAGGGATAATCACCTCCAGGAAAGAACTAAACTTCTGTGAAGAGTCAAGATGACAAAGGATCTGTTTAATCAGGCACCACGTTCTTGTGAATGCAACAGATGGGTTGCGTATATTTGCAAAACTACTTTAAGTTTTCCAAATTATCTCTCCTCCTCTTTAAAGGTGACTGGGGCAGTTTCTCAAATGAGCTGAATAAATGTTGCGCAAGTGTTGACATGCATTTTTAAAAGCAGCTCACCGCCCAAAGTCTTTTGAACTGTTTCTGTGAGAATATATTTATTCAAAGAGGAAATGCTAATGATATCATCCGGGAGTTTGCGTGGGGGAGTTTGCATGGGGAGTGTTATCCCACCTCAACAGGGAGAGAGAAGCAAAAGTGGGGGAGAGTGAGAGAGAAAAAAACAGCAACATTGAAATGATAAGACAGGTAAGACAGCCTCTGTGTGCTCGGACTCACTGTGAATAATCTTGTAAGGGGTGGTGTGTGCGGTCAGCTTTACCTCTGACTCCCTGAGCGGTTCGAATCACTCCCACTCCCTTGGTTCTAGACTTTGGACTTATTTGGGGGTTGTAATGAAATTGCAACAGACACCTGAGTTGGTCAAAAGAATTGAGATTTTTATTTTGAGACAGGAAAATATACAACACAATAAATCTTATACTCTAAAAGGGGGAACACTTTGGAATATGCGAGGGAGAATTACAATGGACAAAAATACCTTACCCTCCCAATCCCACTATCCTAAATAGGTTGAATTCCAGAGGACCAGGAAATGCTCACCAAACGACTTTCTTGACAGATTGTAGAGGTTCGCGATTTCGGGGTTCTCTTTAGTTGTGGCGGTTGGGGACTGCCATAACCCAGACGTGGTGGAAGACTGCATCTGCATTGGGTTTTCAGTCTTCGCCTGTCCACTGATGCTGTTAGATGCATAGTTGGATTTATCGGGTGAGTACCCAATTTCCTTTGGTTAGGTATCGTTTTTAGGGTCTTTTGTGTCAAATCTTACCCAGGGGTAAGTCAGGCTAGCCTAGAGTGGAAACAAGTTTGTGGATTTTCGACTTCTTGGTGGTTGGTTTCTTGTTGGTTGCGGTGGCCCACTATTACCTGGTTGGTGGTAATATTGTTCGTTGTTGGTTTCTTAAGGCCTTTGGTTGCTGCGATTTCCTTTTCCTTCTGTTTCGTTCTTCTTTCCTCAAGTCTCTGATCCTCCGACTAAGTACGGTGATGATGATATCTTTTCTGAACCGTACTTTCTCTCTCCTGTACTGAACTTGAACCTTCTGGAGCTGTGTCCTCAACTATGACTGTGCTGTGCTAGCAGGCCTTAATTATACTGTTTTGAGACCTGGCTTATCTGACCACCAAATCTCTGGTCCTTTGTTAATTTTGGCGGGCTCATTATTTTTAATATGTTTAAATTCTCATCGAGTTTCGGGGATGGTCCCATCTATTTTGAATTGGCTTTTAACTGGTTTCGGGATTGCCTTAAAATCAGTTAAAAAGGTGCAAAGTGTTTTGGAAATCTTTCTGAGTGGTTTCAAACTGTTGTTTGATTGTTTTCTTCCTGCTGGGGCCATGGTCTCTTTTTCCAACTAGTGGCATGTATTGTATTATTCATGTTCTTTGTGGCCCTGTGAGTTTCGGCAGGAACAGTCTTTTCCGGGGGCTTATTGTCTTTATGTAGAATGGCTGGGATGGCCCAGAACATTCCCAGATGATCTGGCCTTTCCAATACTCAAACTGTCTGTCCCACCCATTCCTTTCGTGGCAGCTTTTTCCACAGGCCTGAACATGCCTTTTAAACTAGCCAAATCTTCCTGGGGTTTTGACTTTAGGTCCCCTTTGGCCCAATATTATTTCGAACAGTCCAATACCTCTTCTTTTCTTACTCTGGGGGAATTTGTGTAATTTTGTGAGCCTTACAATCTACAGGAGGTTCACATGTAATAAAAGTCTTGCAACTAGCACATAGGTTACCATGAGCGACGCCATGGGATATCCGCTGGTCAAACAAAGTTATTCAAACAGAATCAACATAAATAGACCAAAAGGATGTTGCAATTCATCAAAATTATTGGGAACTGATTGGGAAGTTCTTTTGTTACGCTACAATAATAGTTTTAAACCTTTCCCTTGGATCCTGAAAGAAATATTGCATTTTTATTTGTTTTAAACAGATGTTTGTGATAATTAGGGAGGATGATTGGTAGTAAATTCTGATATTTAAATAAATAAAAGTTATGACCATTTTTTTCCCCTGGCTTTTGAAATCGCATGTTATGATACGTAAAGGTCGCAGAATGGAGAAAAGTGGAATATCTGATGAGTGAGTCAGACCTGAGAAGCAGTTATGAAGATCTCCCAATGTATAAATCGGTTTTCTTTTTTGTAATTCATGATCCAACCTCAAGCCTTATCATACACCATCGCACATCTGTTATTTTCTATCCTATAATAACAGCAGTAATCTTTGGGTATTCTTATGAAAGCATCACAGAATCTTTGATTTTATTCAGCACAATAGAAGACAATTCAGCCCATTGTGCCTGTGCTGGTTCTCTGAAAGACCCATCGACCTAGTCCCATTCCCCTGTCCTTTCTCCGTATCCTCTTCCATTTCTTTTTCAAATATTTATCTACTTCCCTTTTAAAAGCTAATATGGATTCTGCAGGACATTCTATGTGCTAACAATCTCCTATGCAATAAAGGTTCTCCTAGCCTCTCATTTTACTTTTTTTTTCATTTGTTTTCAGGATGTGGGCAAGGCTGCATTTATTGGCCAACTCTAGTTGCCCATAGGCATTGAGATTCAACCAAGCAATGCGGAACTGGAGTCACACATAGACCAGACCAGGTTCCCTTCCCTGAAGCGCATTAGTAAACCAGTTGGGTTGTTAAGACAATCTGACCTCTGAGTTGCTAGAACAGTTCCATAATCACTAGGCTACTGTTAAGTCTGTGTGTTCCAGTTGTATTAAGATCAATTACTGACACAGACTACAAGAATAAAGTTTCAACAGGTCTTTACTAGTTGGAGGTCAGGACTATACTAAATACAATATCACTACACAGTACTTATATACCGGTGGTCACCACCAGTATTACGTATACAGCAGCCAAAGAAAGTAGTACATCTCTTAAGGTGGAACAGGCTTAAGTTCTCTTAAGGTGGAACAGGTTACATACACCACAATCCTCCCTTTTTAGCTTAACAGTCATATCCCCATTTAACATAACATAATAACATATATATATATATAACTTCAGGTATAAACAGTTCAAAGGTTCAGTCTCTCAGGAGGCCTTCTGATTCGGTTTGGATAACGCCTTTCAGTGGTCTCTGATTCTTGTTGCTGAGGTGACTCTTCTTGTTGGTTTCTTATGTATTGGATGTCATCATCAGGTACAGTCCCTGCCGAGGTAGATGCTTCAGGTTCATTAACGTCTTCCACAGTTGTCTCTGTCGCAACCATGGGTTCGACCCTTGCTCTTGATTCTACCAGTTGATCCGCATGACGCCTTATCACATTGTTACCAATATCTACTGTGTACATCAGAGGTCCTTGTCTGGCCCGAACTGTTCCGGACTGCCATTTTTCGTTTCCATAGCCCCTTGCCAACACTAGTTGTCCTACGTCGAAACTTCGAGTGGACTTGTTATTAATATGCCGGAACTGTTTGTTTTCCACTTCCCTCCGCACATTTGGTTTTAACAAGTCCAACCTGGACCGCAACCTCCTGTTATAAAACATCATGGCAGGACTTTGGTTAGTCACTGCATGAGCGGCGTTCCGATATGCCATTAGGAAATTGTCCACCTTGTGTTGTAACGGAATCTGATCATCGTTCATGGCCTTTATTGCCTTTTTGAATGTTTGGACAAATCTCTCGGTCAACCCGTTTGTCGCCGGATGATATGGGGCAGAGGTATAATGTTTCACCCCATTCTTCTTTAAGAATTTTTGGAATTCTTCCGACACGAACTGTGGTCCGTTGTCCGAACGTATCTGTTCTGGCAATCCGTTCCTTGTGAATATTGTTCTTAACACTGCAATTGTCTTCTCTGAAGTAGTGGTATTCATCTTGATCACTTCTGGCCATTTGGAATGTGCGTCCACCGCAATTAGGAACATGGAGTCCATGAATGGACCAGCAAAGTCAATATGTACGCGTTGCCATGGGGCTGAAGGCCATTCCCATGGGTGTAGTGGTGCGATCGGAGGTGCATTTTGCACTTTTTGGCACCCAGCGCAGCTTTTTGTCAACTCCTCTATCTGTTGGTCAATGCCCGGCCACCATACATAAGCCCTAGCAAGACTTTTCATCTTAACTCCCCCCAGATGACCTTCATGCAGTTCCTTTAGAACTCTTTCCCGTAACTTGGGAGGAATAATCACTCTTGTCCCGTACATCAAAGTACCATGGCAGACGGACAGCTGGTCTCGCCTTGCCGAGAATGCCGGTAACAAAGGATCACCATGTGTTGGCCATCCCTTCACTGTCACCTCGTAAACTCGGGACAGTGTCGGGTCGTTCCTGGTTTCTCTTTCAATACTTGCATTGGTGACTGGTAAACACTCGATGATGGTCGAATGAAATAACTCAACAGGGTCAACTTTCATCGTCTCTTCCGCTTCAGGTAGTGGCAGGCGCGACAGCCCATCAGCATTGCCATGCTGCTTTGTACCTTTGAATTCTATTTGATATTGATGTGCCCCTAGGAAAAGGGACCATCTCTGGAGTCGTTGTGCTGTCATCACCGAAACACCCTTCTTAGGGTTAAAAATGGATAGCAACGGCTGATGGTCTGTCAGAAGTGTGAATTTTTGGCCCTGCAGGTAATGATTAAACTTCTTCACTCCCCATACAAGGCTGAGAGCCTCCCTATCGATCTGCGCATAGTTGCGCTCAGCGGAGGTCAATGATCTGGATGCAAACGCGACTGGCCTTTCCGTGCCATTTGGCAACTTGTGTGAGAGTACTGCCCCAATACCATATGGAGAAGCATCACAAGCCAACCGAATAGGCAGTGTTGGGTTGAAGTGAGCCAACACTTCCTCTGAGGTGATCAATTCTTTGCTTTTGCGAAATGCCTTCTTACAGTTTTCGCTCCATTCCCATGGTACCCCCTTCTGTAAAAGAGCGTTCAGCGGGTGCAGTACCGTGGATAGATTCGATAGAAACTTATGGTAATAGTTAATCAATCCCAGAAACGACCTCAACTGAGAGACATTATCCAGAGCGGGAGCCTTTACAACTGCCTCTATCTTGTCAGGAGACTTATGAAGCCCCTCCCGGTCAATGACATGACCACAGTACGAGATCCACTTCTGAAAGAACTCACATTTCTGCCGATTGACTCTAAGTCCATACTCTTTCAGTCTGTTGAGCACCAGTTCCAAGTTTGCGAGGTGTTCTTCATCACCATCACCTGTAATCAGAATATCGTCCAGGTAACATTGTGTGCCTGGAATTCCCTGTAATACCTGCTCCATGGCCCTCTGCCAAATTGCCGGAGCCGATGCAACTCCAAAAACCAGCCTATTATACCGGTACAAACCTCTATGCGTGTTGATCGTGAGGTACTGGCGTGACTCTTCTTCAACCTCCATCTGCAAGTACGCCTGCGCCAGGTCTATCTTGGTGAAGTGTTTCCCGCCAGACAACGAAGCAAAAATATCCTCAATCCGCGGAAGCGGATACTGCACCGTGTGAAGCACCGGATTAACGGTGATCTTGAAATCTCCACAGATGCGAACCTTCCCTGGTTCTCCTGGCTTGTTGCTCGAAGGACGTTTCATAACGGGAACAATGGGCGTAGCCCACTCACTCCAATCTACCTTAGACAGTACACCTGAACGGTCTAGCGCTTCCAGTTCCGCTTCTACAGTAGGTCGTATTGCATAGGGTACCGGTCTGGCTTTGAAAAATTTTGGTTGTGCATGTTCATCAATCTTGATGTTTGCCGTAATTCCTTTCAGTGTTCCCAGACCTTGCTGGAACACCTCTTTAGCATCATCCAATATTTTGGACAATCGTTTAGGTTTGACATCTGTTTCCCCGGAATCTACCGTTAGTGCTTTTAAGGAGTGCCAGTCCATATTCATTTTCCTAATCCACTCCCATCCCAGTAGTGGTGGACCTCCTTCAGGTAGCACATATAAGTCCATTACTTGGCTTTCTTCGCCCTTGTGGACCACTTTTACCTCTATCTTTCCGATGGGGTACACTCTTTGCCCCGTGTATGTTTTCAATATAATCTCCGTATCCCGTAGGGGAATAGGTTGGAATAACCTTTTGTAATCTTTCTTATTCATGACCGTCAATGCCGATCCAGTGTCCAATTCCATCTTTACTTGGACTCCTGCTATCTGAAGAGTGACCCAAATTGTCTGGAGATCTGCATCCTTACCAACGTTGTGTACTCTTAAGCTACCCAGTTCATTACTGCTAGCGTCTGAATCTGACTTCTGTTCGTTCGAACTGGTCTTTGTCACCTTGTGCACCTTTATGTATTTTCCTTGCGGTGACTTTTTGTTGCTGGTCTTCTTTCCTGACCGGCATACTTTAGCTATGTGGCCAAGCCTGCTACACGTTCTGCATTCTTGGTTTTTAAACCAACACTGGTTCTGATCGTGTGTTGTCTTTCCACAACGATAACATTTTACAGTACTCAAACCCAATTTATTTGTACTGAGTTCCGGTGACCGTAGCTGCATTACTGCCGTGCCTCTCGCTGCGGCTTCGTGTGCTGCTGCCATAGTGACCGCTTTCTCAAGTGTCAGCTCATTCTCCTCGAGCAGTCACTTTTGTGTATCTTCTTTTAATAATCCACACACAAATTTATCTCTTAGCGTGTCTGTTAGTCCCGTTCCAAACTGACAGTACTTTGCTAGCTTACGCAATTCCATTAAATATTCAGCATTGCTTTCATCCTTCAGCTGCCTTCTGCTGTAAAATTTAAATCGTTCCGCTAGCATCAGCGGCGTGGGGTTTAGATGATTTTTCAGGACAGTAACAATCTCCTCGAACGTCTTATCCGCCGATTCATCTGGTGATAAAAGGTGTTTCAATTGCCCGTATGTCTTCGCACCCATTAAGTTCAATAAAGTTAGTGCTTTCTCTGCATCTGGGATTTTATTTGCTTTACAATAATTTTGTATGCGTTCTACATACATGACCCAATCTTCGATGTCGCTATTAAAGGTATTAATGTTCCCATGTTTAGGCATCGTTGCAATTTATTTTATTATTTAAAATTTTTTTTTTTATCCCAAGATGGCGGCTTCCCGCTCTTGTCTTCGTCCTCCGCCTACAAAATGGCGGTTTTCCCGCGCTTGGCGGTCTTCACCCACTGGCTGCAATGGCGTTTGGCGTGCCGCTGCTGCTCCCCTTTCCCAGCGGTTAGTAACTCCCCCGACGCTGTCTCCGTTTCACCGCGGCTCCCTCGGGCATTCGCGCTTCCCCGATGTCGCGCCTCGCAGCCCTTCTTGCAGCCCGGTTATTAGCACCGGCTGCGTTCACCTTCACCGCGGCTCTCGCGCCTTCAGTCACCCCAGACGCTGCGCCTTTTTGGCCCGAAAGCGGCCCGGCCCTTATCACCAGCCGCGATCGATGTCCCCACGCTGCGCCCTTCGGCCCGAATGCGGCCCGGCCCTTATCTCCGGTCGCGATCGATCTCACCGCCCTTATTCCTCCGTCTTCCTCCCCCCGTCTGTACAGCCAACGCGGCCGACTTTCTGCTCGCGTCGCTGACCGGCTTACCCACCACCGAGGTAGAAAGAAGATAGCTGACTGCCGCTGATGGAGGCTTCGAGTTCAGGATGTCTTCTGCACTCCGCGTTCCTCGATGCCTGCCGCGCGACGTGTCTTCCAGCAGGGTGATGAGGGTGGATGCCTCTCTTCGACGCCCGTTCTGTGGACGAAGCCGCCGTGGATATAAACTGCCGCAGGGTAAGAATCGGACTCGTCGCCACTGTTAAGTCTGTGTGTTCCAGTTGTATTAAGATCAATTACTGACACAGACTACAAGAATAAAGCTTCAACAGGTCTTTACTAGTTGGAGGTCAGGACTATACTAAATATAATATCACTACACAGTACTTATATACCGGTGGTCACCACCGGTATTACGTATACAGCAGCCAGAGAAAGTAGTACATCTCTTAAGGTGGAACAGGCTTAAGTTCTCTTAAGGTGGAACAGGTTACATACACCAGAGCTACCATTATCCTTATGATCTTAAATTTATTACCAATTCACCGAGTAGTAAAAAACATTTTTTTTCTGATTTATCTTATTAATAACCTTGATCATTTTGACCACCTATAGTAGGTCGCCTCTTAAACTTCTTTGGTCCAATTCTCCAGCCTCTTATCGTACTAAATTCTCTCATCAGCCTAGAATTTCTGCTAGTTTGCACTCATTTTATCAACAGAATCTGGGTGAAATTGTCCGAACCAGTGCAAAAGATAACGGAAACTCAAGCGTAAGCTATGTCAAGCGTAAATCGAGTTTCCGCAATCTTTAACGCTGGCCACACCTCCAGATCGAAATAACCAGGTTGGTGAGTTTCCACTGATTGAGCCCATTTGTAGCTGTTCAACGAGGGTTGTCACATTGAGCTCATTTCCTTAGGCGCACAGGCACTAGTCGGCAGGTTTTCAAAGTTTTTACATGTCAAAAAATATTTAATTTACTAACATGCATGCTAAAAAGCAGAAGCAGCATACTATAGACAGTGCTAAGCGATCCCACAATCAACGGATCAGATCAAAGCTCAGCAGTCCTGCCACATTCAGTCATGAATGGTGGTGGACCATTAAACAACTAACAGGGGGAAGAGGCTCCATGAATATCCCCATCCTCAATGATGGTGGAGCCCAGCACATGAGTGCAAAAGACAAGGCTGAAGCGTTTGCAACCATCTTCAGCCAGAAGTGCTGAGTGGATGATTCATATCGGCCTACTCCTGAGGTCGCCACCATCACAGAAGTCAGTCTTCAGCCAATTCGATTCACTACACGTGATATCAAGAAACGACTGAGCGCACTGGATACAGCAAAGGCTATGGGCCCCGACAACATCCCGGCTGTCGTGGCTGAAGACAAGTGCTCCAGAACTAGCCGCACCTCTAGCCAAGCTGTTCCAGTACAGCTAAAACACCGGCATCTATTCGGCATTGTGGAAAACTGCCCAGGTATGTCCTGTCCACAAAAAGCAGGACAAATCCAACCCAGCCAATTACCGCCCCATCAGTCTACTCTCAATCAATAGCAAAGTGATGGAAGGTGGCATCGACAGTGCTATCATGCGGCACTTACTCACCAATAACCTGCTCACTGATGCCCAGTTTGAGTTCCACCAAGACCACTCAGCTCCAGACCTCATTACAGCCTTGGTCCAAACATGGACAAAGGAGCTGAATTCCAGAGGTGAGGTGAGAGTGAATGCCCTTGACATCAAGGTAGCATTTGACCGAGTGTGGCATCAAGGAGCCCTAGTAAAACTGAAGTCAATGGGAATCAGGAGGAAAACTCTCCACTGGCTGGAGTCATACCTAGCACAAAGGAAGATGGTTATGGTGGTTGAAGGTCAATCATCACAGCCCCAGGACATCGCTGCAGGAGTTTCTCAGGGCAGTGTCCTAGGCCCAAACATCTTCGGCCGCATCATCAATGACCTTCCCTCTAACATAAAGTCAGAAATGGGGATGTTCGCTGATGACTGCACAGTGTTCAGTGCCATTCACAACTCCTCAGATAATGAAGCAGTCCATGCCCACATGCAACAAGACCTGGACGATGTTCAGGCTTGGGCTGATAAGTGGCAGGTAACATTCGCGCCACACAAGTGCCAGGCAAACACTATCTCCAACAAGCGAGAGTCTAACCACCACCCCTTGACATTCAACGACATTACCATCGCCGAATCCCCCACCATCACATCCTGGGGGTCACCATTGACCAGAAACTTAAGTGGACCAGCCACATAAATACTGTGGCAACAAGAACAGGTCAGAGGCTGGGTATTCTGCGGTGAGTGTCTGACCTCCTGACTCCCCAAAGCCTTTCCACTATCTACAAGGCACAAGTCAGGAGTGTGATGGAATAATCTCCACTTGCCTGGATGAGTGCAGCTCCAACAACACTCAAGAAGCTCAACACCATCCAGGACAAAGCAGCCCGCTTGATTGACACCCCATCCACCACCTTAAACATTCACTCCCTCCACCACCGGTGCACCGTGGCTATAGTGTGTACCATCTACAAGATGCACTGCAGCAACTCGCCAAGGCTTCTTCGACAGCACCTCCCAAACCCGTGACCTCTTCCACCTAGAAGGAGAAGGGCAGCAGGCGCCTGGGAACACCACCACCTCCAAGTTCCCCTCCAAGTCACACACCATCCTGACTTAAAAGTATATCGCTGTTCCTTCATCGTCGCTGGGTCAAAATCCTGGAACTCCCTGCCTAACAGCGCTGTGGGAGTCCCTTCACCACACGGACTGCAGCGGTTCAAGAAGGCAGCTCACCACCACCTTCTCAAGGGCAATTAGGGATGGGCAATAAATGCTGGCCTTGCCAGCAATGCCCACATCCCATAAACTTATATAAAAAAAGAAACTGACTAGCGCACACCAATGAAACTATTAAATGCTTTAGTATAGTTTTTTAAGTAATTTTCAGTGATTTTAAAATCGGGTTACTCACAGGTGGTGGACTAGACACTCTTACTAAAAATGCTTTTTTTTTCCTGATGAACCCATTTTCAGCCGTATTAATAAAACTTCACCATATTACCACTCTTAGATAAATATATCAATAAATATTTTTTAACGCAAAGGAAAAGTAAATGATTACGTTCTATTACGCTGACCGATTGCGCTGGTTCATGGAAGATTTTACGTTAGTGATTATGCAAATTCATTTTAGCAGAAACTTGAACTGTAACCTAACCAGTGCAATTTCAAGCGCAATTTCAAGCGCAATTTCCCGCTTGCGCCCAAAGCGGAAACTCTACCCAGCATGTGTAAAATCTTAGTGAATCTCGTCTGCACCCACGCCATGATGTTGACATCCTTCCTAAAGTACAGCACCCAAGAGCAGTGCTATTTTTTTTAATAAAGTATACAAACAATTTTCCAATGCTTTTTTCATATCACGGTAATTGTAATTTATTTCCCCCCGATGACTGCCTTTTATGCCCAGCCATCCCATGTTTACTCCTTTCTGGCAACATAAGAAGTGTACGCAGCAGAAAATATTCTTTGACCCATCAGCTTGTTTCTTTAAACGTCAGATTTTGAATGGTGGCTTCATCTGTTTTGAAGTCTTGCCCATTATTTTAAGGACTTGGTTATACGGAGTGCAGTTGTAAAGAAAAAAAGACTTACATTTCTATCGCGCTTTTCACAGCCACCAGATGTCTCAAAGCACTTTACAGCCAATGAAGTACTTTTTTGAAGTGGAGTCACTGTTGTAATGTGGTAAAAGGCAACCTTCTGTTCTTTATGACCATGACAGTAAGCATAACACAGCACTTAAGCCATTTTTAAGGCCTCTTAGTGTTTGTGAATATCTCCTCCAATAACATGGGGCATATTTTCTACTGGGTGCAGATTGGAACAAAAAGGTAGCTGTGAGTTACAGATGAGTCAGAGCAGTAACAAGCAGAAATGGGCTATCAAATCCATTTCGAGCACTACTCATTATGTTGCTCCCATTGTCTAAGGTTGAAAGACAGTTAAGAAAAGAAAGCTTTTTCAGGACTTTAAATAACCGTGAAGACCTTGTTAAAGAGCAATCACTATTAAATCATGCAACCTTCTGAAACAGGGAATAGAAGTGAACAGTCAGCCACAAGTTCATTCACTGCAGTGTGTATTACTTCATTCAGCTGCTTAAAACGCTAACACTTGTGATGTCACCTCTTGTGTTTGTCCTTGCTCTCTATTTAAGATGACTGACAACATCTGTAAACTCATTCCTTTGAGTGTTTGAGGGTATAGACTGGGGTTTCCAGCTGCGGTCAGATCGGGTTAGGAATGCCAGCTGGAGTAGGCTGGGTCAGGTTAGGTTGGGGCTCCCAGCTGCAGCCAGATCGGGTGGCGGGAGTGTTGCCAGTGAGAATGGAGCAGGATTAGCCAGGCAGGTCAGGGCAGATTGCATTTTGGTCATTATTAGGGATAACATAATGGCAGTAGAAAAAAGTGACACAGCTATCAGCAAAACAAAAATAGAATCCGTATGGATAGAGATAAAATATAATAAAGGAACAATCACACTAATATGGGGTAGTCTACAGACCACCAAATAGTGGAAGGGAGGTGGAGGAAGAAATATGCAAACAAATAAGGGAAATGAGTAAAAGACATAGGGGGAGAAATTCCCCTTGAGCCCCATTTGGGGCGCTATATCAGAAAAGCTGGAAACGTCACCTCTTCCAGCCTCCAAATTTTAATTTGATTTGTTAAGTTTTAGTTGAACTTTTGTTTACAGTCCAATTTGGGTTTTTTGGGTACAAACAAAAGAGTTACCTCTTCCAGCCTCTCTGAAATTCCCATTTTTTGCTCCAAGAGGGAAGTGGAGCACTAAATCAAGTGCTCCACTTCCTTCTTGGAGCGCAAGAGGAGGGGAAGTTTGCGACCCGGGGCGCACCCAGGGCAATGTGCTCATCAGCTCCACAAGTGGCCAAGCGTTGCACTGCCACGTTGCATGGGCTCATCCCTGAATTAAAGGGAAGGGCCCCACGCTGCGAACTCTGCAGTTTTTGTAAACTTACCTGGACCACCGGGGAGCAGATGTGTGGCGCGATCAGCCCGGCGCTCAAGCAGAGTGCTGGGCTGACTGATCACGGCACAGACCCTGCGTCCAGAGGCGCAAAAAAATTTTTTTTAATCGGACTTTTTTTCATGGCGGCCGGCCACCTCACCTTTAACATCCGCCCCCGCTAGCGGCCAGCAGCCCTGCTCGCATGCCCTGCAGCAGTCGTTGCCATCACCCGGCACTGCTGCAGGGGGCGAAGGGGAATTTTTGTGCTGTGGCGCTAGCAGGGTGATATGTCTGGAGATGACATCACGATGTCTGGGCGGATGAGATCGGGGCGCAACCCTGTAGCGCCGCTGCTAACCTCCCGTGGAATTTGGTGGGAGGCACGGTCCGTGCCACGACCCGGTGAAAAGGTCTTTGCGCCCCATTAGCGCCCCCCACGGGAGGCACAAAGGAGGGGAATTTCTCCCGCATAGAATAATAAGCATGGGGGATTTCAACTCCCCTGATATTAATTGGACAGAAGAGGTAGGTAAAGGGGATAAGGGAATGGAGTTCTAGCAATGTGTACAGGACTCCTTTCTAACCCAATATGTAAAAAAGCCCAACAAGGGAGGATTCATTATTGGATCTAATAATGGGGAATGAACCAGAGCAGATATGAGAAGTAAAAGTAGGGGAACATCTAAGCAACAGTGACCATACCATAATATGCTTTAAGATAATAATTGAGAAAGACATAGTATGACAAAGACCAGGGTAATAGATTGGAGAAAAGCTGATTTTGAGGGACTGAGAATAGAATTTGGGAAAATAAAATGGGCAACAATATTGGCAAACAGTGACATAGAACAACAATGGGAAACATTTAAAACGGTGTTCAACAGAGTCTTGGAAAAATATAATCCACTAAAAAACAAAAACAAGCTAAACACTAATGAGACACCGTGGATGAATAAAGCCATAAGGGAAAACTTGAGCGTAAGGACAGAAGCATACTCTAAGTACATGGGCAGCAAGGGAGAGCATGACAAGAGAGAATATGAAGAGATTAGGAGGGAAATCAAAAAAACAATCAGGAAGGCAAAGAGGAACTATGAAATTAAATTATCAAGGAACATAAAACAAAATAGTAAAATATTTTATAGGCACATGAATAAAACAATGAAGGTCGGGATGAGAACAGGGCCACTAAGGGATGGACAGGACAATACCACAGGCAACGATAGAGAGATGGCAGAGATATTTAATAATTACTTTGCTTCAGTATTTACCAGGGAGATAGAACAGGTGGCGATGACATTGGATGATGAGACCAGTAACAAGATAACTGTTTTTAAAATAAAACGAGGAGATATATTAAATAAACTAATGAAACTCAAAGAGGATAAAATCCGTGGTCTGGACGATTACATCCACGCATTTTAAAAGAATCTAGGGAAGAGATAGCAGAGGCATTACGACACATATTTAGTAATTCGTTAGAAAAAGGTGTAATGCCAGAGGACTGGCGGATAGTTAACATAATACCGATATTTAAGAAGGGAGATAGAACATGTCCAGGGAACTATAGACCAGACAGCTAAACATTGGTGGTAGGAAAAATAATGGAATCCCTACTAAAGGAGAAAATGGAAGAAAATCTAGAAACCAAAAATATAATAATAAATAGTCAGCATGGATTTCAAAAGGGAAAGTCTTGCTTGACCAACCTAATTGAATTTTTTGAAGAGGTAACAGAGAGAGTAGACAATGGTAATGCAATAGATCTAATTTATCTAGGTTTTCAAAAGGCCTTCGATAAGGTACCCCATAATAGACTAACAAATAAGGTCCGAGAATGCGGAGTCAGGGGACAAGTAGCAGAATGGATAGCTGGCTGGCTTCAGGACAGAAAGCAGAGAGTAGGGGTAAAGAGTGGCTATTCAGAATGGCAGAAGGTGGGAAGTGGTGTTCCACAAGGATCAGTGCTGGGACCACTGTTGTTCACAATTTATATTAATGATTTAGACTTTGGAATCAAAAACACAATTTCTAAATTTTGCGGACGACACCAAATTGTGGGGGGATAGTCAATACTGAGAAGGACTGCAACAAATTACAACAAGACATTGGCCCAGAAATTCATGTCGGGGGCTTCCTGCGGGTACAAGCCCCCGACCTACACTTACATTGCGCGCCGACAGTTGAGGCCTGGCCCTGCGTGGATTTCCTGTCTGTGGCTCGGTCCAGCTCCCGGGGCGCTGTGCTTGCGTGATCCAGCGGCGTAGTTAGTGCGATGCGTCGGCTGGGATCACGTGAGCACTGGGCAACCAATCGGAGGAGGGAAAAGTCCATTCATGAGTTTGACATAAGACCTGTCAAATTCATGAAAACTCTGGGCGCCCAAAACAGTACATAACCTTCAAATAATTTTTTTTTTAAATCACACTATTTAAATCAACTATAAATAACATTAAATAACCATTTTAAACAATAATTTAAATTTTTGAAAAAAATAATTTTATAAAAAATCGGAGCTAAAAATACACTTACCTTACTGTAAAGTATTTAAAAATAATAAACCTGTGGAAAAAATGTTCTAATTTTAATTAATTGACCACTTACCTTTTAAAACGAAGTCCTTACGTCTGCTTTTTTAATGTGTAAAAAGTGGTGGTCTTCACGCACGGGCAAACCTGACAAAAAAAAGAAAGTTCAACGCGCACGCTGCCTCATACGTCGCACGCGTTTCACCTCTTAACCCCTGCTTTCAGGGGACCGGAAGTGCCATTTTCCCGCGCATGCGCTGTGCATGCAAGAAACCGGCACTTCCATTGGGTCCACGCGTGAGTACCCCGTGCGTACTCACGCGTTGGGACCCGAATTACTGGGCCATTAATAAACTTGCAGAATGGGCATATAATTGGCAAATGAAATTCAACACAGATAAATGTGAGGTATTACATTTTGGTAAGAAAAATAGGGAGGTCACATATTATTTGGAATATAAGAATCTCAGTGGGGTAGAGGAGCTGAAGGGATAATTACAAGTCCTAGCCCTTTCAGGCTACCCCAGATCAGATGTATTCCCCAGACGTTCACCTTCAACTTAAGTTAGAGATAGCCGAATTCCATAAGACACTTAAATGTGTCTAAAGGTTCAGGCTATCTCTCCCTAAAGGAAAGGAATGACTGAAGATGTTACCGTCCTCCAGATAGCACTTTTAATAAGTTTAACTAGACTATAACCTTCCGGATATTATGAAGGTCCGGAATAACCCCCAGAATTCTGCAACTCTTTACAAAAGAGTGTACAGAAATTGGGTTCGCGAGTTTATACAGAATTACTCTTTGAGACAATTCTAAAAATATAGTTTTATTTAAGAGCCGACATTCATTTAACAGCTGTTGAATCAGTCGCAACATTAACAATTCAAACTACAGATAGCTTACATTTCTTATTTCTCAGAGATCCTTATTTTCAAATCTTTACTTCGTTACATTTCTACATTCCTTACTTATTTCTAAATCCAGAACATCCACCAAAATGAATTACTTTGATTTCCCGAGACGCATAGTTAAAAACTTACAGAGCATGCCTGTGAAGTTGAGAAATGCTTGGCCTGTTCAGCAAGTTCTGACTTTCTGTTTGAAAAGCTCTTATTCTTATACCCCTCTTGCAGTGGTTTATTCTTTGAAGTTCTCTGCTGATGTCAGCTAATTGTCTTTATTGAGACCTCTGTTGAATGCTTTCTATTCTTACTGTCAATTGCATGCATAATTATGTCTCTACCTTTAGGTGTTTCAAAAACCATCATAAAAACAATATGACAGCTATGGTTTCTGTTTGATGTCATTCTTACAAAATTCTTTCATTCAATTCTTAATATTGGCTTTATTGTTATTTTGCAGACATTGTGACTCTGTTGTGTTCCAAGTTCAATATAAACACAATATAATTGCTTGGTGCATCTATTGAAGTCATATCTTCAAAGTGTTCTTGTTGGTATCATATTTACTATGTATATATTAAAGACACTTCAACTAGGGTGTTTCATGCATTTCTAGCTATCTCAATTGGTTGCATATTTAATCATGTTTCTAGTCTTCCAAGTTTAACATAAAAACTATTTGACCAGCAGGTGTTTCTTTTACTTGATGTCATCTTTTCAAAGGCACTTGCCTCTTTTAATGTTTGTGTTTCTGTTCAATGTGTTGGCTGGTAACAGCTTAAACGGGGCATTTTCATTGTGTTCCCTCCAAACTCTAGACCTTTCGGAAGCGCCAAACTGCCACTTCAATGGGGTAATTGTTTTAGTATATTTAACTAATTCCCATTTCAAAGCTTGTTTGGTTTTTACAACTTTGTTAAACAACTGATTTTTATCTCCGAAGCCTGTATTTCTGTTTACAGCTTATGTCTCTGTGGTTTTTTAGATTTTTAAACCCAGTTTCTCATGTATTAATATCTTAATATTGGCTTATTCCTTCACAGAGCAAAGGGATCTCGGAGTACAAATACACAGATCACTAAAAGTATCGACACAGATTAACAAAGCCATTAAAAAAGCAAACCAAGCACTAGGGTTTATTTCTAGTGGGACAGAATTAAAAAGTAGTGATGTTATGCTAAACTTGTATCGAACCATACTTGGAGTACTGCATCATATAGTTGAAAAGGATATAGAGGCACTGGAGAAGGTGCAGAGAAGATTTACAAGGATGATACCAGAAATGCGAGGCTATACCTATCAGGAAAGGATGAACAGGCTGGGTCTTTCTTCTCTTGAAAAAAGGCTGAGGGGTGACCTAATAAACGTCTTTAAAATCATGAAAGGTTTGATAGAGTAGATACAGAGAGAATGTTTCCACTTGTGGGGAAGAGCATAGCTAGATGCCATCAATATAAGATAGTCACCAAGAAATCAAATAGGGAGTTCAGAAGAAACTTCTTTACCCAGTGAGTGGTGAGAACGTGGAACTCGCTACCACAGGGAGTGGTTGAAGCGAATAGTATAGATGCATTTAAGGGGTGGTTAGATAAGCATATGAGGGAGAAGGGAATAGAGGGTTATGCTGATAGAGTTAGATGTGGAAAGTCGAGAGGAGGTTCGAGTGGAGCATAAACATGCGGCGTGGACTAGTTGGGCCGAATGGCCTGCTTCTGTGCTGTATCCTATGTAATCCTATGTAATGACATCTTACAGGACCTCTATGTTGTGTTCTTAAAAAACAAATGAGAATTGCAAAATTAATTCAGCAAACATTTTGAATACTTCACAGCTGGAAAAATAAAATATTCAGCATTGGGGTCAGTCACATCCTAATTGCGAAGAGTCTCAGATGCCTCAGGATTGGCCAGTTTCCTGCTTCTTCCATTTTAAAATTTGTGTTGGGCAAAAGCAACCAAAGTAAAGTCGAGACACTGGCCACCAATAAACACAGCCAAAACATTAACTTGGAATAAAAGGGGAGCATACATCCAATAATCTTTCTGTTGTGAAGTCATGCTTGAGAGTCACTTTTCATTTACAAATACATATTTTATATTTTTAATGTGTACTTTTCATAGAATCCCACATCATTGTAAAATCAACTGTCTGTACATAGAGCAAGACAAAGATTGAGACAGATGTAGGATTTTGGCATAGTGGAGACATTCTTTTAAAAATTTGAACAAATGGAAGGTTTAATTATTGGGATAAGTCCTCACAATGCAGAAGCTAATCCATTTTTACAGGTTGGTACCATATTAAATTCCTGCAGTGTATTTAGACAGAATTAAATAAATCTGCTTTGTAGATAGAGTTCAATTAAAATATAAAATAGGTCCAATTAAATACTTTTAAGCATGCCAGCACTATTTTGTGATACACTGTTGTGGAGCTTGAAAATGCAACTTAATCTATCTGTGATGCAGAGCAGTGCACCTTGAATACATATTGGGCCATATTTTCCGATCAGAGGCTTCCCGCATGCGGAGGCCTCCGATCTGGAAAAAATCTACACATTTACCTGAGGGCTCCCGAGGTGCATATAGTTCCGATCTTGGGCCTCTCCAACTCCAAGTGCACAGGGCCCACGTATCCCAGAGGCGCAGGCGGTTCGCAAGCGTCCCTGGGATCACGTGGGCCATGGGGAGCCAATCAAAGACGGCAATCTCCCTTCATACACCTGACAGATAGAACTGTCAAATATATGAATGGAGATCAATGAAAAAACATAGTAAAACTTTAAAAACATTTTTTTTAAATCACCTTTTTAAAATTAGTTGAAATTACAATAAATTAAATATTTTAAACAAAAATTTAAATTTTTTGAAAAAAATAATTGAAGTTTTATAAGGGGCTAAAAATAAACTTAACTTTCTTTAAAGTATTTTTAAATGATAAATCAGTGAAACATTTTTTTTAACTTTTTCAACTCTTTCTTTCTGGTAAAAGCAGGCCTTACGCCTGCTTTTACCAGGCATAAGATTTCTAAGGGTTTCCTGCGGGCGGAGGTTCTCCAGAAAGCGGAACTCTCCACCCGCAGAGGCCCTTCTCCAGGGCAGGCGTCCAATCTGTCAAGAGCATTCTTGACAGATCGGAAAGGCCGGTTTTCACTGCATGCGCTGTACATGCCTGAAACCAGCATTTCTGATGTCCCTATGGGTGGGTAAACAGCGCGTACACACCCGTAGGGATCGGAATATACGGCCCATTATGTTATAGTCTATGTTTGAGCTAAATTTTCTGTTTGGAGTTAAAGAGGAAAAAACCCCACAAATGCCGGAAATCTGAAATAAAATCAGTAGGAGCAGCAGTATGGTCTACATCTGAAACAGGAAGATAGATCAACCCTTCAGGTGGCTTCTTCAGCACTGACATGACTACATAGGCAAGGCCTATCATGGGATAGACCATAATAAAGGCGGGAGGAGGAAAGGGGAAGAATACCACAAGGAGGTCCAAAATTCAGAACTGTTAACTACTTTCACAAAGAAGCTGCAAATGGGTTTAATGCTCTGTAAATAGACTTTAAAAAGCAGGACTGGTTGGCTGAAACTTGAGAGGTGTGAGGCAGTCCATCCGATTCGGGCATCCTTCATACACACCCAAACCACCTCTTATGGTTAGAAAGAGACCACAAAATAATGGTCCCCTCCCAGCATCGTACTCATGGCAGTGACCGTACTCTGTAGGTGGACAGGGCCCCTGATATCCCCTTGATTCAGCTAAACCCCCAAGGACTCATCATATCATTCTGATCACCAATCAATGCATAGTTCCCAAAACTCCAACAATCTTCAATGTACTAAATGTATTCTACAGGATATGCTGCGTGACAAAATTATACAGTGATTTTGTCAAATATATGCAATAGGACAGATTTTCTGCTGCTTGTGCTTGGGCGTGAAGAATTACCTGGGTGTAGTACATTGAGGGAAGTCAGGCAAGGAGGATCACACACTTATAAACACCCGATTATCAGTCTATTTAAGAAACAAAGTATTTGCATTTATATAGTGCTTTTCACGACCTCAGGATGTCTCAAAGCGCTTTACAGCCAATGGTGTACTTGTGAAGTATGGTCACTGTTAGAATGTAGGAAACGCAGCAGCTAATTTGCACACAGCAAGCTCCCACAAACAGCAATGCGGTAATGACCAGATAATCTGTTTTTTTTAGTGCGGTTGGTTGAGGGATAAATATTGGCCAGGACACAGGAGAAAACCCTTGTGCTCTTCTTCAAAATAATACCTTGGGATCTTTTACATCCCCCTGAGAGAGCAGACGGGGCCTCGGCTTAACATCTCATCCGAAGGGTGGCACCTCTGACAGTGCAGCACTCCCTCAGTACTGCACAGGGAGTGTCAGCCTAGGTTATGTGCTAGGTATTTTGTATTACAAGTCAGCCTTTATGAATTTGATTGCAGAAAAATAAAACAGAAACTGCAAACTTTCATGTTACTCATAAGTAGTTAGAAACAATAAATTTTTTAAAAAGGAACTTAATAACCAATTTCTTGCCTTTCCTTGGCTTATTTCTTTTGCCAAACACTCTTTATTTTACAAAAGAGAACATTTGTAAAATGCCTTGTCATATCTCACAGTGTTTCACATACAATGAACTACCTTAAATAGGGGGTTGTTATGTAAGCAGAAGTGGCAGCCATTTTGTGCACAAAAAGCTGCAACAAGATGAATGGCCAATTGATTTGTTTTCTGGTGTTGAGTGACACATGAATACCGGTCAGTGCAGTTATCTGAATGAGCAGACAGGTCCTTAGTTTAACATCTCATTCAAAGGACATGTCTCCTGATGATTCAGCACTCTCTGGACCACACTGATGTATCAGCAAAGATAGTGCTCAAATCCTGAAGTCGGGTTTGAACCCACGACCTTTTGATTTAGAGATGAGCAAATGTGGCATCAAGGGCAGTCTAGAAGAGTGCAAAAATCCTGGAGAAAATGGTACATTTTCAATCATCTCAAAACAAACTCTTGTGTTAGGGGGAAATCTATGGGTGCAGAGCAATGTAGGCATTTTCCTAAATATGGAATACCAAAGTTTAGGGCTATTGTGTTATGCCAATTATAATAAAATAATAATTTATACAGAGCCATTCCTCTATGGATGCCAATATACTAATAGTGCAACATTACCAAGTGGTAGTGGCATCTGTTATCATACAGAATTATTTATGTGTTGGCATAGAGCAAACAGTATTTTACACTGGCAAAAAAATCAGCTTAAATTGGGCCGAATAAATCTAAAAAAAAAATTTTTGTTTCTACATCTGAAAAAGCACAGACACGTAGGGAGCGAGTTTCTCAGCCCTGAGGAGGTGGGTATGGAGGCGGGACTGCCGGGAAAATGGCAGAAAGTGGCAAACCCGCCCCCAACCCGCCTCCATGCCATCTTCCCAGGAGGCGGGTTGCCGTCCCGCGCTGGGTCCCATCTCCTTGGAGGTGGGAAGGGATTAAAGCCTATTAACTGCCTGTTAACAGGTAGTTAACAGGCAGAAAATAGGATTATCCTGTTTTTGCCCTCACAAGTGCGGGCTTCTCGATGGCACCAAAACCCGCCAGGGTCACTGAGGTGCGTAGTGGGTCTGCGGGGGTCAGTGGGGTGCAAAGGTGTGGTGTGAAGGTAACTGATGGATGCAAGTGTGGAGAGGTGAGTATCTGAGGTAAGTCCTAAGTGTTTTTAAAAGTGTACTTCCTGCAGGCTTCAGTCGGTTTCTATGCCGATATTCTTGCACCTCCGTGTTGGAGATGAGAGATGTCCGTTGCATTCTCAGATGCAACATGCACCTCAATTCTGTAAAAGAAAGAAGGTTGATGAGTTCTTGTATGCAAGACCTCATCAAACTGCAGAGATTGTCACTGTGTGACAGCTTCACAGAGCTGTCAAACGATGACAATTCATCTGTCAAAATTTTTGACAGATGACATGTCATACGTTGATGTCCTCTGCAACCGGCTTTCCCTTAATTGGCCTGCTAAACCCACTGGACAAGATCAATCAGGGGAAAATAGCGTGGGTTGGCCACAACTCAATGGAGGTGACTGAAACCCGACAAGCAGCAGTCCCGCCTCCAAGCCGCCTCCATTCACAAAATGGCCCCCTTAGACTGCAATTTTGCCATCGGAGGCAGGATCGCGATGGGAGAGGTTGTTGGCAGGTCCCAGTCCCGCTCCTGGCTCCAGCCGCTCTGTGAAAAGGATTTTCTCCTGATTGGGCTTGTTAAGCCCGCCCTGCGAGGTTCCCGACCAATTAAAAGGAAGCGGGTCTGATGACGTCATTTGCTGACGCGTCATCAGCCAGTTTCTTTAAAGGGTCCATGGCCGCATTCATTTTGACAGTTGTGCTGTCAGTGTTCTACAGCATTGAGGTGCTGCAAACACTGACAATAACTGCACAAAGGTACAGGGCTGCACCCAGGCTCCCACATGACTCCCTCCATATGCTTATGGAGGGAGTCACAGCACGCAGGGAGGTTCTCTTGCCTTCCAAGGGCAGAAGAGACCTCCCCAGGACACCAACGCAGCCTGATTGCACATTGCACAGGAGGACACAAGCAGGGATCAACCCTTCAGGTGGCTTCTTCAGCACTGACATGACTACATAGGCAAGGCCTATCATGGGATAGACCATAATAAAGGCGGGAGGAGGAAAGGGGAAGAATACCACAAGGAGGTCCAAAATTCAGAACTGTTAACTACTTTCACAAAGAAGCTGCAAATGGGTTTAATGCTCTGTAAATAGACTTTAAAAAGCAGGACTGGTTGGCTGAAACTTGAGAGGTGTGAGGCAGTCCATCCGATTCGGGCATCCTTCATACACACCCAAACCACCTCTTATGGTTAGAAAGAGACCACAAAATAATGGTCCCCTCCCAGCATCGTACTCATGGCAGTGACCGTACTCTGTAGGTGGACAGGGCCCCTGATATCCCTTTGATTCAGCTAAACCCCCAAGGACTCATCATATCATTCTGATCACCAATCAATGCATAGTTCCCAAAACTCCAACAATCTTCAATGTACTAAATGTATTCTACAGGATATGCTGCGTGACAAAATTATACAGTGATTTTGTCAAATATATGCAATAGGACAGATTTTCTGCTGCTTGTGCTTGGGCGTGAAGAATTACCTGGGTGTAGTACATTGAGGGAAGTCAGGCAAGGAGGATCACACACTTATAAACACCCGATTATCAGTCTATTTAAGAAACAAAGTATTTGCATTTATATAGTGCTTTTCACGACCTCAGGATGTCTCAAAGCGCTTTACAGCCAATGGTGTACTTGTGAAGTATGGTCACTGTTAGAATGTAGGAAACGCAGCAGCTAATTTGCACACAGCAAGCTCCCACAAACAGCAATGCGGTAATGACCAGATAATCTGTTTTTTTTAGTGCGGTTGGTTGAGGGATAAATATTGGCCAGGACACAGGAGAAAACTCTTGTGCTCTTCTTCAAAATAATACCTTGGGATCTTTTACATCCCCCTGAGAGAGCAGACGGGGCCTCGGCTTAACATCTCATCCGAAGGGTGGCACCTCTGACAGTGCAGCACTCCCTCAGTACTGCACAGGGAGTGTCAGCCTAGGTTATGTGCTAGGTATTTTGTATTACAAGTCAGCCTTTATGAATTTGATTGCAGAAAAATAAAACAGAAACTGCAAACTTTCATGTTACTCATAAGTAGTTAGAAACAATAAATTTTTTAAAAAGGAACTTAATAACCAATTTCTTGCCTTTCCTTGGCTTATTTCTTTTGCCAAACACTCTTTATTTTACAAAAGAGAACATTTGTAAAATGCCTTGTCATATCTCACAGTGTTTCACATACAATGAACTACCTTAAATAGGGGGTTGTTATGTAAGCAGAAGTGGCAGCCATTTTGTGCACAAAAAGCTGCAACAAGATGAATGGCCAATTGATTTGTTTTCTGGTGTTGAGTGACACATGAATACCGGTCAGTGCAGTTATCTGAATGAGCAGACAGGTCCTTAGTTTAACATCTCATTCAAAGGACATGTCTCCTGATGATTCAGCACTCTCTGGACCACACTGATGTATCAGCAAAGATAGTGCTCAAATCCTGAAGTCGGGTTTGAACCCACGACCTTTTGATTTAGAGATGAGCAAATGTGGCATCAAGGGCAGTCTAGAAGAGTGCAAAAATCCTGGAGAAAATGGTACATTTTCAATCATCTCAAAACAAACTCTTGTGTTAGGGGGAAATCTATGGGTGCAGAGCAATGTAGGCATTTTCCTAAATATGGAATACCAAAGTTTAGGGCTATTGTGTTATGCCAATTATAATAAAATAATAATTTATACAGAGCCATTCCTCTATGGATGCCAATATACTAATAGTGCAACATTACCAAGTGGTAGTGGCATCTGTTATCATACAGAATTATTTATGTGTTGGCATAGAGCAAACAGTATTTTACACTGGCAAAAAAATCAGCTTAAATTGGGCCGAATAAATCTAAAAAAAAAATTTTTGTTTCTACATCTGAAAAAGCACAGACACGTAGGGAGCGAGTTTCTCAGCCCTGAGGAGGCGGGTATGGAGGCGGGACTGCCGGGAAAATGGCAGAAAGTGGCAAACCCGCCCCCAACCTGCCTCCATGCCATCTTCCCAGGAGGCGGGTTGCCGTCCCGCGCTGGGTCCCATCTCCTTGGAGGTGGGAAGGGATTAAAGCCTATTAACTGCCTGTTAACAGGTAGTTAACAGGCAGAAAATAGGATTATCCTGTTTTTGCCCTCACAAGTGCGGGCTTCTCGATGGCACCAAAACCCGCCAGGGTCACTGAGGTGCGTAGTGGGTCTGCGGGGGTCAGTGGGGTGCAAAGGTGTGGTGTGAAGGTAACTGATGGATGCAAGTGTGGAGAGGTGAGTATCTGAGGTAAGTCCTAAGTGTTTTTAAAAGTGTACTTCCTGCAGGCTTCAGTCGGTTTCTATGCCGATATTCTTGCACCTCCGTGTTGGAGATGAGAGATGTCCGTTGCATTCTCAGATGCAACATGCACCTCAATTCTGTAAAAGAAAGAAGGTTGATGAGTTCTTGTATGCAAGACCTCATCAAACTGCAGAGATTGTCACTGTGTGACAGCTTCACAGAGCTGTCAAACGATGACAATTCATCTGTCAAAATTTTTGACAGATGACATGTCATACGTTGATGTCCTCTGCAACCGGCTTTCCCTTAATTGGCCTGCTAAACCCACTGGACAAGATCAATCAGGGGAAAATAGCGTGGGTTGGCCACAACTCAATGGAGGTGACTGAAACCCGACAAGCAGCAGTCCCGCCTCCAAGCCGCCTCCATTCACAAAATGGCCCCCTTAGACTGCAATTTTGCCATCGGAGGCAGGATCGCGATGGGAGAGGTTGTTGGCAGGTCCCAGTCCCGCTCCTGGCTCCAGCCGCTCTGTGAAAAGGATTTTCTCCTGATTGGGCTTGTTAAGCCCGCCCTGCGAGGTTCCCGACCAATTAAAAGGAAGCGGGTCTGATGACGTCATTTGCTGACGCGTCATCAGCCAGTTTCTTTAAAGGGTCCATGGCCGCATTCATTTTGACAGTTGTGCTGTCAGTGTTCTACAGCATTGAGGTGCTGCAAACACTGACAATAACTGCACAAAGGTACAGGGCTGCACCCAGGCTCCCACATGACTCCCTCCATATGCTTATGGAGGGAGTCACAGCACGCAGGGAGGTTCTCTTGCCTTCCAAGGGCAGAAGAGACCTCCCCAAGACACCAACGCAGCCTGATTGCACATTGCACAGGAGGACACAAGCAGGGATGTCGTCAGAAGGACCAGGCTGCAGTGGCGCAAACCTTTCATTGATCTCAGTAGATCATGAAACGTTACTGCAAATCCATACCTAACCTCATCCTGCTGAGCCATTCATCATATCCCCATCACTCTGCCTCCCCTACAGTACTCCTGCACATCCTTACTCACACCAACTTATCTTGCACCTCCACCCATCCCTCTCTATCTACATTATCACATCCCCATCTCAGTAGTGTAAGCCATTCTCTTACTATTGCTCGGACCGCGAGAATTACAAAAAGTGTAACAATGACAGATAAGTATGTGATCAATAAAATTGGTCTTTATTCACACTACAGTTCAAAATTCAAGTGTACATAGAAGCATTATCTCGCAATCAATATGCTCCCAGTTTACCGTACATAAACGGTATTCCCAGCAACTTATATGCAAATTCCTAGCGATTTATATCCCAAGCCAACTATATATAAAAGTACTCTTTAACAATATCTAAGCTCTATGTCTGACTTTCATATATACTCCTTTATCGCTGGGTGATCGGTCCAGAAAAGTCATGGGTTGCAAACATAATCTGGCAGCTTTCTTTGTTCTTCTTTTCTTCCTCTGCTTCCTTCTTTCTGAATTTCCCGCCTCTGGGTCACCAATGTAGGTGTCTTCACACTACTACGAAAATACTGCGGTTGAAACTGACAGTTAAACAAACGTGGTTTAATGTACTGAAACAGTTATAAACAAAAGAACACAGGAGAAACTCCAAACAGGTCTATACACAAGCTGGATCCACGAGGACTGATTAGAAACGCCCTACCCCCCTGACGTCATGACATCATCACGTTTCCCGCCGTTGGGAACGTCACGTGACCCGCGTGATGACGTCATCGCGTCAGATCGCGATTTTATCGATCCTGCGCTGTTTAAACAGCGCACACACTTAAAGGTAACAACTATGATTAAAGACAATTATAAACATTACTGCAAGAGTCTCTTGATGGCTTTGCCACATACGCCCCCCCAGAATTGTCTTTAACAAGGAACGTCAATCGCAGAGGAGGTCGGACAAGCCTGTTTGACCGACTCCTAAATTCCCGGAGAGGAAAACGCTGAGCAGGTGGCGAACTGGCAGGTAGCACGGTGTGGGTAGGTGCGGCGGTAGCTGGCAGCCGGCCCCGGCACGGGGGCTGAGCAGGTTCGACTGGCTGTTCGAGGTCCAGGTGCGCAGGCTTGAGGCGATCGACGGAGATGTGCTCCGGCTTGTCACCGAAGTCGATCACGAAACTCTTGTCCCTGGCCTGTAGAACCTGGAACGGACCCGCATATGGAGGTGCGAGCGGGGTGCGATGGGCGTCTTGGCGTACAAAGACGAATTTGGCCTTTGACAGCTCCACGGGGACATTGGAGGAAGGCAAACTGTGCTGTGAGGTCAGAACAGGTCTGAAGCACCGAGCCGCATCCCGGTGGGCCTCCCGCTGACCGGCTGCAGACCACGGCCGCGTAGGTGACGGCAGGAATTCACCCGGAACCCGAAGTGGCTGGCCGTAAACCATTTCCTCGGCAGAAGACTGTAAATCCTCCTTCGGCGCTTTGCGCAGTCCCAGCATAACCCACGGCAGTTTATCAACCCATGCCGCATCCAGAAGGCTGGCCCTGAGCGACGCCTTCAATGAACGGTGGAACTGCTCGCACAACCCGTTTGCCTGCGGGTGGTAGGCCGTTGTGCGATGGAGTTTAGTGCCGAATGCGGAGGCCACCGCATTCCATAGTTCTGACGAGAATTGCGGCCCGCGGTTGGACGAAATATCCGCCGGAACACCGAAACGGGCTACCCATGATGAAATGAAGGCTCGAGCGACATCCGCAGAGGTGGTAGACGTCAGGGGAACTGCCTCTGGCCACCTCGTGGTGCGGTCCACCATCGTCAGAAGGTGTGTAAAACCACGGGACGGTGGAAGTGGACCCACTAGGTCGACGTGAATGTGGTCGAACCGCCGCTCTGGCACCGCGAAGGTGGCCAGAGGGGCCCTGACATGCAGTTGCACTTTGGCCCGCTGACAAACCACACAAGTGTTCGCCCAGTCACGGACATCTTTGCGTATGCCTCTCCATACGAATTTGGAGACCAGCAGCTTCTGCGGCGCACGCACCCCGGGATGCGACAGCCCGTGAATGGTGTCGAAAACGTCTCGGCGCCAGGTCGACGGAACAATCGGACGTGGATCCCCCAAGGAGACGTCGCAGAGGACAGTGGTACCTGCCGAATGGAATGGTACATCTCTCGGCTGAAGGCTGGTGGGGTCAGAACGAAAAGCTTGAGTCTCCGGGTCGGCAGCCTGGTCAGCTGCCATTCTCGCATAATCAATGCCTAATTGAATGGCCTGGACGGTGGCACGGGAGAGGCAATCCGCTACGACGTTGTCCTTGCCAGCCACGTGCCGGACATCGGTGGTGAATTCGGATATGTAGGTCAACTGTCTTTGCTGACGAGCCGACCACGGTTCGGCAGTCTTGGCCATCGCGAACGTCAGTGGTTTGTAGTCGACAAACACAGTGAAGCGGCGCCCTTCGAGGAGGAATCGGAAGTGGCAGATGGCCAAAAACAAAGCTAATAGCTCTCTGTTAAAGGTACTGTACCGGCGTTCGTGCCGCCGCAGCTGGCGGCTAAAAAATGTCAGTGGCTGCCACGCACCGTCGACCCATTGCTCCTGGACAGCCCCAACGGCATAGTCCGACGCGCCCGTTGTGAGGGCGATAGTAACTCCCGGCAGGGGATGTGCCAACATTGTCGCGTTCGCGAGCGCGGCCTTCGTATCCCCGAAGGCGCAATCCATTTCTTGCGACCAACCCACGGGCTCCCTTCCCGTCTTGCCCCTGAGGGCCTCGTAAAGCGGCCGCATGAGTTGTGCGGCCCTGGGGACGAACCGATGGTAGAAGTTAACCATCCCCAGGAACTCCTGTAAGGCTTTCACGGATTGCGGCTTCGGGAATGCCGTGATCGCCTCCACCTTAGCTCGAAGCGGCGTCGCTTCCTCGGAAGTTATGCGGTGTCCTAAAATGTTGAGTTGCGACAGGCCGAAACGGCATTTGGCCGGGTTTACAATGGGGCCGTGCTGCTGAAGACGACAAAAAAGAACACGGCGATGCTCGAGGTGTTCCTCCATTGTGGTGCTGGCAATCAGAATGTCATCCAAGTAGATGAACAAAAAATCGAAATCCCGCAGAACCGAATCCATAAGGCGCTGGAACGCCTGCGCCGCGTTTTTAAGCCCAAAGGGCATGCGGAGGAACTCAAACAGTCCAAAAAGGGTGATGACGGCCGTCTTTTGGACATCCTGGGAATGCACCGGTACCTGATGGTACCCATGGACGAGGTCGACCTTAGAGAAGATCGACTTCCCCGCCAAATGCGCGGAGAAGTCTTGTATGTGCGGGATGGGGTAACGGTCGGGCGTCGTTATATCATTGAGGCGACGATAGTCGCCATAGGGCCGCCATCCCTCGCCCGGCTTGGGGACGATGTGGAGCGGTGAAGACCAGGGACTACTGGACCGGCGAATAATCCCCATCCTCTCCATCACGGTGAACTCCACCTTCGCCGCCGTGAGCTTGCTGGACTCTAAACGTCATGCCCTGGCGTAGACGGGAGAGCCAGTCATCGAAATATGGTGCTCCACCTGATGCTTGGCGGTCGAAGCTGAAAAGGTGGGCTTGGTCAGTTCGGGGAAATCCCCGAGAAGGCGGGAGAAGTCGTCGGGAGGTGGCTGAGCGCAGGAGACCGAGTGCGGCGCGGCCGTGCTGCGCGCACATGAAATTCCGTCGAGCGTGGTGGCGCTAACGAGGCGATGATTCTTCACATCCACCAACAGGCCGTTGGCGCCGAAAAAGTCGGCACCCAAGAGAGCCTGCGAAATTTGAGCGGTGACGAAATCCCAGCTAAAACGTTGGCCACCAAAACAGACTTGTACCTGTCGGTTCCCGAAAGTGCTAATCGCATCCCCGTCTGCCGGACTGAAGGTCGAGGACCGAGGCGGGAAGTATGCTGCACTGTGCCCCCGTGTCGCACAAAAAACGACGGCCCGAGGTGGAGTCGGTTAAATACAGAAGATTCCCGGAATCGCCGATCGCCATCGTGGCCGCGGGTCACGCCCCGGTTCCGGTGTTCTTGACTCGCGGCGGTCTGTTTGACGGTTTGGGCGCGAAACTGCAAGGCGGGCGGCAGCAGCGGGCTTTCAGGCCAAAACGAGCGTGGTAATAACAGTAACCGGTCGTTGGAGGTGTCGAGGCGGGGCACTTCGGGGCTGGGCGTTGCGCAATGGCGCGGTATGGCTGTCGGACCACATATATTTTATCCGCCTCTTCGGCGAGCGCGATGCAATCACCGGCGTCCAACCTGGCGAGGGCTGCTTGGACCTGTTCGGGAAGCTGACTAAGAAACAGCTTGCGAAACAGGAAACATTGGGGTTTGGACCCCAGGAGCGTTAGCATGTGGCCCATTAGTTCCGAGGGTTTGGAGTCACCTAACCCGGGTAGTGTAAGTAGACAGCGAGCGCGCTCCGCCTTTGTAAGGCCAAATACCTGCAGCAGCTGTGTCTTGATGGCGACATACTTGTCAGCGGTTGGGAGGTTCTCCAGAAGGCTGATGATCCTCGATGCCGTCGAGCTATCGAGGGCGGAGACCACGCACAAATATCGGAGCTGGTCCTGCACGATGTTGCGGAGCTCAAATTGTGCCTCAGCCTGCACAAACCAGGAGGCCGCCTGTTGTTCCCAGAATTGGGGGAGCTTCAAAGCCATTGCATTGGCTTCCATCATTGGCCTGCGTTCCGTGTCCACCACGAAAAACGTTCGCGAGGTTTTGGGGTCACCAATGTAGGTGTCTTCACACTACTACGAAAATACTGCGGTTGAAACTGACAGTTAAACAAACGTGGTTTAACGTACTGAAACAGTTATAAACAAAAGAACGCAGGAGAAACTCCAAACAGGTCTATACACAAGCTGGATCCACGAGGACTGACTAGAAACGCCCTACCCCCCTGACGTCATGACGTCATCACGTTTCCCGCCGTTGGGAACGTCATGTGACCCGCGTGATGACGTCATCGCGTTAGATCGCGATTTTATCGATCCTACTGTAGGAGTCTACGTACTCCTAGCAAAAAATACTGAACTCGGAGAGGTTCAACAGAAAAGGTTTAATTGTTGAGACTGCATGTTGAACACAAAATTGGCGTCAGAGACTACACCAAGTCCGACTGCCTTTCATCAGTCCACAGCTTCGACTGCTCCTCCCCCGCTCTGGGCTTAACTATGTTGCAGATCGAGTTTCTTAAAGGTGTGATCCTTCTTAAAGGCATGACGCCTGATTTATAGTCTACGGACCGAAAAGCGGATTGTGTCCTTTCTGTGATCGGTACGCCACACAGCTCCCCCCAGAATCCGCTAGTAGGGAGCGTACAAACCGGCATGGCGGCTTGATGGCACAGCCGGAACGGCTCTTGGCAGTTGGTGTCGGGAGCGGGGCGGTCGGACGCGTCGGGCTCTTAGGCAGTCTGCCCCGCGGTGGGGGTTGGCCCACTTGAGCGGGTTCATCGGGCTCTAGGTGCGCCAGCTTGAGCCGGTCGACCGACACCTTGTCAGTTCTGCCGCCCACTTCGAGGAGGAAGAACTTGTTCCCCGCCTGGAGTACCTTGTAGGGTCCGTCGTATGGGGGCCGTAGAGGTCCTCGGTGGGCGTCATGGCGCACGAAAACAAATTTGGCCATGTGCAGGCCAGGTGGTACGCGGGTTGCTGGTTCGCCGTGCCAGCCGGTGGGTACCGGAGCGAACTGTTGTGTTCGGTTGGCGAAAGCGCGGCGTTGCTGGTCAGCCGACCAGGGGGTCGTGGCGGTGGGCAGGAACTCTCCGGGTACGCGCAGCGGCTGGCCGTACACGAGTTCCGCCGCCGAGGCTTGCAGGTCTTCCTTGACCGCGGAGCGTAGGCCAAGTAGCACCCATGGGAGGCAGTCGATCCAAGCCTCGTCCTCGAGGCTGGCGCGGAGGGACGCCTTCATGGACCTGTGGAATCGCTCGCACAGTCCGTTGGCTTGGGGGTGGTAAGCCGTGGTGTGGTGAACGGCCACCCCGAGGTTTTGGGCGATGGCGGCCCACAGATCAGAGGTGAACTGTGGGCCTCCATCCGACGTCATGTCGGAGGGGACGCCGAACCGAGCGACCCAGGTACCGATGAACGCCCTCGCGATGTCGGCGGTGGTGGTGGACGTCAGTGGAATGGCCTCGGGCCAGCGGGTGGTACGGTCCACGATTGTCAGCAGGCGCGTGTGACCTTGTGATGGCGGCAGGGGGCCGACGAGGTCGATGTGGACGTGGTCAAATCTTCTTTCTGGCACGGTGAACTCCTCGAGTGGGGCTTTGACGTGCTGGTGGATTTTGGCATGCTGGCAAGCTATGCAGGATCTGGACCAGACGCGCACATCTTTGCGCAGGCCGCGCCAGACAAATCGGTTGGCCACTAATCTAATGGATGCGCGGGTGCCGGGGTGTGAGAGGCCGTGGACGATGTCGAACACCCGTTTTCGCCAGGACGCCGGGACTACAGGGCGGGGTTGCGCCAAGGAGGTGTCGCATTTGATTGTGATGGCGGACGGGCCGCAGGCGACGTCGGTCAGTCGCAACCCTGGGAGGGTTGTGGGCGCGGAGAGCAGATCGGGGTCGGTGCGTTGCTCCGCTGCCAGTTGAGCATAGTCCACTGCTAGGTGGGTGCCGTGGACGGCGGGGCGGTATAGGCAGTCGGCCACCACGTTGTCTCGACCGGAGACGTGCCGGATGTCCGTGGTGAATTCGGACACCGCGGTGAGCTGGCGTTGTTGCCTGGCTGACCACGGGTCCACAGATTTTGCCATCGCGAATATCAGGGGTTTGTGGTCGACAAACGCGGTGAAGGGGCGGCCCTCCAGAAGAAATCTGAAATGGCGGACTGCCAGGTACAGTGCGAGGAGCTCGCGGTCAAAGGCACTGTATTTGGTCTCCGGGGGGCGCAGTTGGCGGCTGAAAAAGGCCAGCGGTTGCCTGGCCCCGTCGACCCACTGTTCGTACACGGAGCCGACCGCGTGGTCGGAGGCGTCCATGGTGAGGGCCACCCTGGCATTGGGCTGTGGGTGAGCGAGCATGGTGGTGTCGGCGAGCACCTTTTTGGTCGAGTCGAAACCGGTCAACATGTCCGCCGACCACTCGATCGCCATTCTGTCTTTCTTACCCCAGAGGGCTTTGTATAGGGGCCGCATGAGGGAGGCCGCTCCGGGAATGAAGCGGTTGTAAAAGTTGATCATCCCCAAGAACTCCTGGAGGCCTTTGATGGTGGTAGGCCGGGGGAACTGCTGGACGGCTTGCACATTGGCGGGCAGGGGAATGTCTCCGTCCTGCGTGATGTGGTGGCCAAGGAATTCGATCCTGCTGAGGCCGAATTGGCACTTGGCTGGGCTGATGATGAGCCCGTGCTCACTGAGCCGCTGGAACAGGGTGCGGAGGTGCTCAATGTGTTCCTGCTTGGAGGAACTAGCTACCAGGATGTCATCCAGGTAGACAAAGAGGAACTTCAGGTCCCGGAGGACCAAGTCCATGAGCCACTGGAAGGCCTGGGCCGCGTTTTTGAGGCCGAAGGGCATTCGGAGGAACTCGAATAGCCCAAAAGGGGTGATTATGGCCGTCTTGGGAACGTCCGTGGGGTGGACTGGCACCTGATGGTAACCGCGCACCAGGTCGACTTTGGAGAAGACTGAGCGGCCGGCCAGTCTAGCCGAGAACTCTTGAATGTGCGGTATGGGGTACCGATCCGGCGTGGTGACGTCCTTTAGGCACCGGTAGTCCCCGCAGGGGCGCCATCCCCTGTCGGGTTTGGTGACGATGTGGAGTGGATAGGCCCAGGGGCTGTTGGAGCGGCGGATGATGCTGAGCTGTTCCATTGTGGCGAACTCGGCCCGCGCGATCTCCAGCTTGGCCGGGTCCAGCCTGCGGGCGTGGGCATACACCGGTGGGCCTGTGGTGGGGATGAAGTGTTCTACCCCGTGCTTAGCAACTTTCGCGGAGAAGGTCGGGTTGGTGAGGGCTGGGAACTCAGCCAGGAGTGCTGAGTAGTCGTCCGTCGAGCGGGCGCGGCACTGCCATGCCATTTTGGCGGGTTGGGGGGGGCCATGGCTCCCGGGATAGGTGATATGGTGTTCATGTCCACGAGGTGGCGCTGAGGCATGTCGACCAACAGGCCGTGGGCGCACAGGAAATCCGCACCGAGGAGCGGGGAGAACACCTTGGCGGTGATAAACTCCCAGTGGTAGCGGCGGCCTGCGAGGTCGATGGTGACAGTGCGGGTGCCGTACGTCCGGATGTCGGTGCCGTTGGCGGCAGCCAGCGCAGGGCCGCGGCCGCCTCGCTGGATCTCGAGGGCGGACGCGGGGATGATGCTGCGCTGCGCGCCTGTGTCGCATAGGAAATGGCGTCCAGAGGCGCTGTCCATAACGTACAGCAGCGCGCCTGCTTGCCCCACGGCCATCGTGTAGGCCGATGTGGGGGTGGTTGGAAACGTGCAGGGATGGCTGCAGCGGCGTGCCCGTGCGCCGAACTGGGTATGGAAGTAGCAGTAGCCCTGGGTCGAATGGCTTGGGGGGTGTGGGGGCCTGGGGGGCCTCTTGGCCAAGCTGTGTGGCCGCGCGATAGAGGGTGGAGTGCACGCCGACGCTGCAGAGGCCAGGTCGGGGGTGACGGCGTGGTTGGAGCTGGCGGACAGGAGCTTATCGGCTTCGTCGGCCAGGGCCTCGAGGTCCGTAAGGCTGGACGCCACGATCGCCAGGCGGATGCTGGGAGGTAGTTGGCGGATAAAGAGCGTGCGGAAGAGGGAGCCGGGCGGTTTCTTGTCGGTCAGAGCAAACATGTGTGAGAGCAAGTCTGACGGCGTGGAGTCACCGAGGCCCGGGAGGTCGAGGAGGTGGCAGTTGCGCAAAAATTGGGAGGCTGTGAATTTTTTAAGGAGCGCGGCCCTGAGATGTGCGTACTTGCCTTCCTCCGAAGGGTTTTGTAGTGTTGTCCAGACTTTCGTGATTGTGGAGCTGCCCAGGGAGGCGAGGAGGTAGTCGTACATCATTGCGTCGGCGGTGATGCCGCGGAGCCGGAATTGTGATTCGGCTTGAAGGAACTAGGCGGTGGCTAGATTCTCCCAGAACTCCGGCAGCTTCACAGAAACTGCATTTGTGTCAGCCATGGTTACGCTTAGGAGTCGTCCTGAGCGTCGGGGTCACCAATGTAGGAGTCTTCGTACTCCTAGCAAAAAATACTGAACTCGGAGAGGTTCAACAGAAAAGGTTTAATTGTTGAGACTGCATGTTGAACACAAAAATGGCGTCAGAGACTACACCAAGTCCGACTGTCTTTCATCAGTCCACAGCTTCGACTGCTCCTCCCCCGCTCTGGGCTTAACTATGTTGCAGATCGAGTTTCTTAAAGGTGTGATCCTTCTTAAAGGCATGACGCCTGATTTATAGTCTACGGACCGAAAAGCGGATTGTGTCCTTTCTGTGATCGGTACGCCACACTACGCTGTTTAAACAGCGCACACACTTAAAGGTAACAACTATGATTAAAGACAATTATAAACGTTACTGCAAGAGTCTCTTGATGGCTTTGCCACAATTTCTTTATAGTGCCTTTCTGCCGGCCTCCCTCGTATATCACCATCTGTCTGCCTCTGATAGGTCAGATTCACTCCAAACCTTCCTTGATAGGAGCTCCTTCTGCATGACACGTTCATGTTCCTGTGATGTGTGTGCGGGCGGGACTTCCTCTTCACCCGGTGTTTCTCTTTCCTGTCCATGTAGTCTCACAAACAAAGGACCATATGCTGACCATCAGGCGGACCAATTTGTTCACAATTTCCAATCGGCACACGGTAGCAGCGGTTTTATTACGGTTTTTAGAATCTTACAGTAGCCACCCCTCGCACTCACCCTCATCCTCATCCTAGTGCAATCATATCAACTAACAACATACAAGGGTAGGCACGTGGCTGTTTTAGCCAATGTTCATGTAAATTTTCTGTTACTGTGTTGTCAAACATTCAAATCTATATTTTCAACACTTTACCTTATTGGACAGATCTGTGCTCACCTTTGGAAGTGTCTTAGTGAGTTCCAGTGAATGTTGAGACATAACTTTCCCATCTCCTCAATTTTGTGAGTGTGAAAGGAATGGCTTTGACATTTTAGGGGTGCTTTATGTTGCTGGTGTGGGGTGGTGTCAACCTGGCGCATCATGTGGCAGCCAGGGTGTACAGCATCAAGTGAACTAAATTTGGCCATGGTGATGCCATCGCTGGCCTCCCGGGCAGCAATGTTGTCGGGTGCTGATGCCTTGTGTCCTGTGCAGCATCAGGTGATTGCGGAGAAGGTTGGTGTTGTTGTTGGCGTGCCTGGTGCTGTTGGTGTTGGGGCTGATCGTGGAGGGATTCAGAGGACCAAGGTGAGATTTTTTCAAGGGCACTGATGTTGTTGGAATAGATGGCAGCTGAAGTTGAGATGACAGAAGCGGTCTATCAATGGTGAGAGAGCTTGCTCCAAGGAGGTGACAGTGGATAGAGCATTTACTCCAAACACTTCCAAACTGCATACAGCTCAAAAGTGTCTTCCAAGTCCTGAAGGCTCAAGTTTCTGACATTGGAAAGTGATCAGCTGTGAAATGGTAGCTTTCATTCCACTTTTGCAGCTGTCGCCTATTCACAGCAATGGGGAGACATAGAGAACCCGACCTACTTACCTGACGTGATCTCCAAACAACGTGGACCTCGTTAAAAAAGTGGTAAAATAGAAATAGGCTGGCAAAATAATAGTAAACAAGCACTTAACAAGCATTTAACTATCTTAAATGCCTCCCCCACCACTTGGTGTCGGGTCTGTTCTGAAATCGCAGACCCGACACTTTGGAAACTTAAAATGGAGGCGGGTTCGGAGCGGGCTCCCAACCCGCTGTCAATCATTTCGATTTTGACTGTGGACCCGCCTCCAAACCTGCACTCTGAGTGCCGGCAAAATTCAGCCTTTAGCTCTGTTTCTTGAATTACAATGGGAAACAGATGGTTGCTTGCTGAAACATGACATGGCTTCCCAGTGCACAGCTCCCACTGTTCCAGTGCTGCAGTTTCAAAATCACGACCAGGATCCCTGCTACCAGTGACATGAGAACAGGAGCAATGGAAAGCTGCATTTGTGAAAGGTGGTCGTCTCCAGTTAATGCCAAGCCGGCGCGATTGCACTGCTAAGCAACCCCATATCTTCAATAACCCACAGCCCCAGGTGAAAATCAGATATAGTAAAATGAAGTAAAATCAGTCCTCCGTTAATTAATCTCCATTAAGATGTGTTTTGGTTAATCACCAAATTTACACAGGTCAGTGTGACAGCAGTAAAAAACACAATTCAAAGCTTTTGTTTTTAACTCCAGAAAATGTCTTTCTTTCTCCCCCCTCCTCCTAAAGACTCTGAGATGGTAATGGCGTCACAAAGGTTGTCCTTTGCTACCTTGGCCAAATGGCCACTCTTCAATTGCAGTGGGTGCCGGCAGGGTGCTTGATCATGAGAGGGTATTATGGCAGAATCTGATCCTGTCCTCACACAATGACCTCACGTGCACAGTTTCCAGCAAGATTCAGTAGATTTAAGTCAAGAGGGGCAACCCTAGCTGACTTCACCACTCCCTAGACAGGGGACATGGGCAACCAATAGTAGCACTTCAGCTGGAGTTAGCTACCTCAGCACAGACTGGGGATCAAGCCTGGGGCCTCCCTGGTCTGTATGGCTCAGTCCTGCACTGGGCAGTCGTTTTATCTGTTGAACCACTGGGGCATTTGTCAAGTTTTTTTCTTAAGGGACTTATTTTTGTGATTGTACACTGCACCATTTAAAGATTTAGTAAGATTGGGAAAGTTTTTAAGTGTATTACATGTCAAGTAAACAATAGGCAAAAAAATTGGTATATCCAAGTACTCTCACAGACATTCCTACCTATTGGGAATTTGCATTTACTTGCTACACTTATAAATGCTGTATTCGTGAACTAAAAAATATCATGGTGGATGGGGAGTAAGTCCATGAACAGTTCAGAATTTGACTGATTTTTAAAAGACTTAGCCAAATGGAACTGTCAACCTGATCTTTAATGGAGATCAACCGATATGGAGTTTCTTAATTATAAATGTCAGGCTGAATTGAGAACCTATTTATATTCAAGCTGCTAATTTACTTTGGTGGTGAACTAGCAGCTGTGAATTTGTAGTGGTCGTCAAAAGGCAATATGTTCATGAGCTGCAAGTCAAAACCTAGGGTGCAAATCTACTCTTGGTTCCTCAGTTGTCATTTGATCAATTTTCCAATTTCCATCCCTAGCTGAAGACATTGACTCATGCTACTGTATGGTTCTGTGGACCTGCACCCCTCGCGTACCTCTTCAGGGGACCATTCTCTATGTGGGAGCCCAAACAGCAAGTGTTGGGAGTGTAACATTTAAAAAGGAGGGAGGGGGAAGACACACATCACAGTTGAGCCCAATTCAGGAATGAGAGTATGAGAATTTATAGTCATTTGCTTGACACCATTTAGTTTTCAAGTGTAGATTAAGCATGATATGTCAGTCTGATAGTAATAAAAGATACAATTAAAGGGGTATTCTCTTTACAAACTACAGAACACCCATGTTTTATGCTCTCTTCCCCTAAAGGCTCTGACGTATGGTTGCACAGGTGCCTGCTGCTCTTGGTCAAACGGTGATTTGTCAAACGCAGAGAGTGCTGGTGGACTGTTTGATCACAGGAGGGTTTTACAACGGAGCCTGCTCCTGTCCTCAACCAATGCCCACCTATGCAGTTTCCGCCAGGAGTCAATGGATAGCAGTCAAGAGGAGTACTTGAGCAGACATTTCCATTCTCTACACCAGGTAACACCATGACTAAGGCTTCATTACCTTCAGGTTTTAACGCAAGAGCGTGACAATTAGTGGAATGAGAACAGCCCATCCTAACTAGTTACAGTGAGTTGGTAGGTTCAGCCACAATGATTGTTAGTCCATAGTGATCCTCAAAATGAAACTAACCTCTCAGCCCCTCACCTAATTTGCATTATTTCTAATTCCGTATATTTGCCTGTATTATGTCCGCGTATAATTGAGACACGGACTGCAGGAGTTGATTATAACAAGTCTTTACTGAATGGAGACAACCTGGAAACTGAAACTACAGAAGCCTGCTAGGGCCTTTTATACAGGGGTGGTGACTGCCGGTACTGCAGTCTGAGACCAGTTATTCCCTTAAAGGTACATACACAACAATTCCTCCCCTTTTAGATAAACAGTACATAACATTCATTTAACAACTAAATAATAACTAATTACAATTACGGTTGCTAGATACATTGGTTGAAGTTAAGCAATTATAAGTTCAGTCTTTGAGGAGGCTTCCTGATTCTGTCTGGATAATGCCTCTTTGGGATATCAGGTTCTTCTGGCAAGGTTGAGTCGGGATCAATGTCGTTGTTTGGTTCGGCTGCTTCCAATATCACCGATTCTGCGGTAGATGCAATTGGTACTTTGGTTTCATCGCCAGGTGTATCAGATCGTGGTGTGGAGTTGACGTTTTCCAGTGACTCTAGAATCTGGTCAGCATGGCGCCTTACAATGCTCTCTCCAACGTCCACGGTGTACATTAGAGGTCCTTGCCGTGTACAGATCGTTCCTGGCTGCCATTTCTCTGTGCGGTAGTCCCGGGCCAAAACTGGTTGACCTATCTTAAAACTCCTGGTCGGCCTTTCATTCATATTCTGAAACTGCCTGTTCTCCACATCTCTTCTGACGTTTGGTTTAACCAAATCCAAGCGGCATCGTAGTCTTCGATTGAAGAACATCATGGCTGGAGTTTGGTTGGTAACCGCATGTGTCGCATTCCGGTAGGCAAACAAGAAGTTATCCACCTTGTGTTGTAGGGGTATATCTTCATTACACATTGCCTTGATAGCCTTCTTGAATGTTTGAACAAACCTCTCGGCCAATCCATTAGTGGCTGGATGATATGGGGCGGATGTGTAATGCTTAACACCATTGTTCTTTAAGAACCTCCGGAACTCTTCAGACACAAACTGTGGTCCATTGTCAGAGCAAATCTGTTCAGGCAGCCCATTCCTGGCGAATATGGTTCATAAGACTGTGATAGTTTTTTCTGTGGTGGTTGAGGACATTTTAATTACCTCTGGCCACTTTGAATGTGCATCCACCGCAATTAAAAACATCAAGTCCATAAAGGGACCAGCAAAATCAATGTGCACCCTTTGCCATGGAGATGAGGGCCACTCCCATGGATGTAGAGGGGCTTGTGGTGGGGCGTTTTGGACCTTCTGGCATCCTGTACAGCTCTTGGTCATCTCTTCGATTTCTGTATCGATTCCTGGCCACCACACAAACGCTCTGGCTAAGTTCTTCATTTTTACCCCTCCCAGATGACCCTCATGAAGCTCATTGAGCACTCTATCCTTCAATTTGGGTGGAATTACTACTCTGGATCCACACATCAAGGTTCCTCTGCACACTGACAGCTGTTCTCTTCTCGGCGAGAATGCTGGCAGCAGTGGTTCGCCATGTGCTGGCCATCCATTCACCGTTAAATCATAGACCCAGGAGAGTGTCGGGTCATTTTGTGTTTCCTTTTCTATGTTTGCATTCGTCACAGGGAGACATTCGACTATAGTCGAGTGGAATAAGTCCACTGGATTCACTGCCAGTTCTTCTTCCACCGTCGGCAACGGTAGGCGCGACAATCCATCAGCATTCCCATGCTGTTTAGTTCCTTTGTACTCGATGTCATATTGGCGTGCCCCTAGGAAAAGGGACCACCTCTGTAGCCGTTGTGCCGTCATTATCGGTACACCCTTCTGAGGGTTGAAAATGGAGACGAGAGGTTGATGATCAGTTAGTAGAGTAAATTTCTGACCATGCAGGTAGTGATTGAACTTCTTCACCCCCCACACCAGGCTGAGGGCCTCTCTGTCAATCTGGGCGTAGTTACGCTCGGCTGAAGTTAACGAGCGTGACGCAAAAGCTATCAGCCTCTCTGAACCATCAAGGAATTTATGTGACAGTACCGCCCCAACAGCGTAGGGAGACGCATCACACGCCAGTCTTATCGGTAGTGATGGGTTGTAGTGAGCCAATACTTCTCTTGAAGTGATTAGGTCCTTACTCTTCTGAAAGGCCCACTTACATTCATCGCTCCATTTCCATGCTACTCCCGTTCGTAGTAGGGCATTCAGTGGATGCAGGATTGTGGACAAATTCGGCAAAAACTTATGGTAGTAATTCACCAATCCGAGGAATGACCTCAGTTGCGACACATTTTCAGGCGCTGGAGCCTTACCTGCCACTTCAATTTTGTCAGGGGACTTATGCAACCCCTCTTCATCAATCATGTGGCCACAATACGATATCTGTTTCTTAAAAAACTCGCACTTAGGGCGATTGGCTCGTAGCCCATGTTCATGTAGTCTAGTGAGCACCTGCTCTAGGTTGGCAAGGTGTTCACTGTCATCTTCACCTGTCACTAGGATGTCGTCCAAGTAACACTGAGTCCCCGGAATCCCTTGCAGGACTTGTTCCATCGCTCTTTGCCATATCACCAGAGCTGATGCTACTCCGAAAACCAGTCGATTATACTGGTAAAGACCTTTGTGAGTGTTTATCGTGAGATACTTCCTAGAGGATTCTTCAACCTCCATCTGCAAATATGCTTGTGCTAGGTCAATTTTTGTAAAACGCTTCCCTCCAGATAGTGAGGCGAAGATATCTTCTATCCTTGGAAGAGGATATTGTACTGTGTGAAGGACTGGGTTCACCGTCACCTTGAAGTCCCCACAGATGCGAACCTTCCTTGGCTCCTCAGACTTATTGTTTAATGTTTTCTTCATGACAGGAACGATGGGTGTCGCCCACTCGCTCCAGTCTACCTTAGATAGCACGCCTGCCTTCTCCAGATTCTTCAGCTCTGCCTCGACGGCTGGGCGAATTGCATATGGTACCGGTCTTGCTTTGAAAAACTTGGGAATTGCATTCTCCTCTATTTTTATCGAGGCGGTTACGCCTTTAAGAGTGCCCAGTTCTTGCTGAAATACCTCTTTGGCGTCAGCTAAGATTGTTGACAATCGGCCAGGAGTGACATCGTCATCCTTTTTACCAGCCACCGTCAGTGCCTGAATGGAGTGCCAGTCTAAACTTATCTTTCTGATCCATTCACGTCCCAATAACGGTGGTCCACCATCTTGCAGAATGTAGAGATACAATTTCCGTATTTTCTTGCCGTTGTATTCGACAGGCACCCTTATTTTTCCTCTGGGGTATACTTTTTGCCCCGTATACATCCTCAAGACAATGGATGTCTCTCTCAAGGGTATGTGTGAGAATAGCCGCTCGTAGTCTCGTCGATTCATGATGGTTAGAGCTGATCCTGTATCCAATTCCATTTTGACTTGGGACCCTGCTATCGTGAGGGTGACCCAAATGGTTCGGTGATCCTCTTTTGCGATTACGTTGTGAAGTTTGAGACAGCTTAGTCTCTTGTTCCCAGATTCACTATCGCTCATCTGGTCTTCGGAACTACTGTCCGTCATCTTTTGTACTTTCCTGTATGGTTCCTTAGTAGCCTTTTTGTTGTCGTTGGTCTTCTTCCCAGACCTGCAAACTCGTGCAATGTGTCCCATCTTTCCGCATTGCCTGCATATTTTTTCCTTGGACCAGCAGTCCTTCTGGTCATGGTTTGTTCTGCCGCAGCGATAACATTTTGCAAATCCCCGTGTCATTTCGTGGGTGCCGTATTCCTGTGGCTTTTGTTGTATTTCCGCAGCTCCCCTTGCTGCTGCTTCGTACGATACTGCCACGCTGAAAGCCTTATCTAGCGTCAGCTCTTTCTCTGAGAGTAACCTCTTCTGGGTTCCTTCACTCAGGAGTCCACAGACAAATTTGTCCTGTAAGGTATCTGCCAGTCCTGCTCCGAACTGGCAGTGCTTTGATAGCTTGCATAGTTCCGTAAGGTAATCAGCATTGCTCTCATTTTTATGCTGATTTCTCCTGTGGAATTTAAATCTTTCTGCTATCAGCAGCGGTGTAGGATTTAGGTGTTCCTGTAGGTTAGCAACAATTTCATTAAAACTCTTCGCCTTCGGTTTGGCTGGAGTAATCAGGTCCCGCAATAGGCCGTACATTCTTGCGCCCATTAAATTTAGCAATACCGATGCCTTTTTCTCATCGGCTATTTCGTTTGCCTCGCAATATACCTCGACTCTTTCCACATACGTGGTCCAGTCTTCTATTGCATTATCGAAGGCAGTGATATCGCCAGTCTTTGGCATCTTGAAAATCTAAGATGGCACCTCCCGTGCTTTGCCTTCGTCCCCGATGGATCAAAATGGCGCCTCCCGCGCTTTTCCTTCTTCCCCGCCAAGTTAAGATGGTGCCTCCCGCGCTTTCCCGCAGCTGCCGTTGCTGCCAACGCCGTTGCTGGCGATTATATTTATTTTACTATCCTGTAATGGCGACGCCCTATGGTCTTCGCGCCTCCCCGATCGCTGTTGCCAACACTGCTCTCCGCGGTATTTTTATTTTTCTATCGCGCTTCAATATTTGCTCCATTAATTGAAGAACCGTTCCCGTCGTGGAGCGGACCCTTTGGGACACTTCCCTCCCTCTTCTTAGGTCCGAACGCTGCCCGGCTGCGAAGCACCGGCCGTGCCCTGTGTGCTCCACCCTCTCTCTCTCTCTTTGCCTCCCGACTCGCTGCCCGGCCCCCGTTGCAGAGCCACCCGATCGAGCTCGAGCCCGCCGCAGCCCAGGAAGGATCAGTGCACTACCTGCCACCAGCCCGATTAGCTGGGAAACCACAGACTGGAGACCAAGCCTGGCTCTCAACAGTCTCTCCTGCACTTTTCAATTCGATGATTTGGTGGGCGGTTGCCCACGGTCGACGCCCGTTTCTCGAGTTTCTTTGGATTTTTTTTTTTTTCTTTCTTCTGGCTTCGACCTTCAATAATGTCGTCTGTTCGTTTCTTACTCGTCGCCAGTATTATGTCCGTGTATAATTGAGACACGGACAGCAGGAGTTGATTATAACAAGTCTTTACTGAATGGAGACAACTTGGAAACTGAAACTACAGAAGCTAGCCTTTTATACAGGGGTGGTGACTGCCGGTACTGCAGTCTGAGACCAGTTATTCCCTTAAAGGTACATACACAACAGCCTGTACCAGAAACCTGCAAAGCTCCCTTTTAAGGGAAACTACCAGCACAACACTAACCATATTAGACTGGACTCTGTTCCACATACTGATCAGTCCATGCAGAAACCTACTTTTCCACAACTTATCTTAAAATTTCCCAGACCTCCAGAACTCCAGTCCTGTTTCTAAGGCTTAATTGAAAGAATTTTGGAATCAAATCAATGGGCACCTTTATTATTATATTACTTTAAGAATGGGAGTCTTTCGATCCCACAGTTTCTTTCCCCTAATGTTTATGATTTGAGCTCCCTGAGTCTGGTAATCACTTTGTTAATCCATTTTGCACACTGTCAATCACATTGAAAACTACACTCCTCGTACAAGCTAACTGTTTACGCATATCTGGTAACTTACAGGTTATATATAATTTTTTTTAGTCAGCCTCCTGTATATGTGTGATATGCCTGTATATATTGAATGTGTATCATAGCAGCTGAACTCTTTATAATAGGACAGTAAGAGCCTAGAGATAGAATCATAGAATCATACTGCACAGAAGGAGGCCATTCAGCCCATTGTGCCTGTGCCGGCTCTTTGAAAGAGCGATCCAATTAGTCCCACTGCCCTGCTCTTTCCCCATAGCCCTGACAGTATCTCCTTTTCAAGTGTTCATCCAATTCCCTTTTAAAAGTTACCATTGAATCTGCTTTCACCACCATTCCAGAACTTAACAACTTGTTGCGTAAAAGAAAATCCTCCTCATCTCCCCCCTGATTCTTTTGCCAATTATCTTAAATATATCAGATGTAGGAGCTGATAGTTACTTGTGCAGAATTCCGGAGACAGCAGCCATGTAAATAGTGTGCATCTCCTGCAAAATGATCTCCAGCTCCAGTTCACACCAGAGTCAGCATTAACGTGCAACACTTCAACCGGAAAACTAATAAGTATACCTTAGCTGCTTGATTTACATTAGATTTATTTCATTTTAATCTGCTGATGGCTGACAGGATTCAATCTGACCCTGAATTTAAAGTATAAGAATGGAGGCTGAGGTATTTCCTTATGTTTAACTCTGGAAACCTAGATTTCAATTCAGCCTCCAAATAAAATCACTTCTACCCAATGGCTACTGAAGATCAAAAGCGAACTCACAACCGGGCATCATGGGGGCGTAAATAACTGGCAGACAAAAGTGTCCAGAACTAGGGGGCATAGTCTCAGGATAAGGGGTAGGCCATTTAAGACTGAGATGAGGAGGAATTTCTTCACTCAGAGGGTGGTCAATCTTTGGAATTCTCTGCCCCAGAGGGCTGTGAATGCTGAGCCTTTGAGTATATTCAAGGCTGAGATAGATAGATTTTTGGACTCTAGGGGAATCAAGGGATATGGAGATTGGGCGGGAAAGTGGAGTTGAGGTTGAAGATCAGCCGTGATCTTATTGAATGGCGGAGCAGACTCGAGGAGCCATATGGCCGACTCCTGCTCTTATTTCTTATGTTCTTACCTGAATTCATAAAAAAAGTGTGCTGAGCCAGGTGTTAGCTGCCAGCTGGAATAGCGATGGAATGGGATGCTTCTGAGGCCGTCATTCACTTGCTCATTAAATTCCAGTGCAACAGGAAAATTAATGGCTGCAAACGATCTGCAAACAGGCAAGGTGCACATATAAAGGGACACATGCATTTGTAGATTTTGAAAACACGTTTTTTTTTAAAAGGTACAGAACACATCATATTTTAAATGGGCAATAAATGGCGGGTATACAGCTTTATCTAGTTTGCCGTATGTCCAACAGGAGTTGACACGAATATTGTGTTACTAGCCTGGTTAACGTGAACAAGGTACATTAAATGATGTTCGCTTTAACTGGCCAGGTTTTATTTCCTGTGCACTTTCAAGTGTCCTCTGCAACTTGGAGAACCACCGGTATGTGCAGACACATGCATGGACTGCATTCTGCATGTACCTAGCGATGCAAAGTGGCGCTCTAAGTTTCGGATGAGGTCCACATGCTCGGTGTACCCAGCCTGTATAATCTGTGCAATTGTATCTACCTAATATTGCATCATCTACCAGCTGAAGGGGTCGGACTTGCATTGTAGGTATCGGATGGCTCACAATGCATTCCATGACATTGTGATGACGTGATACATGTTGCAGTCAGGGTAATGTATCAGCATTAAATGTTATGGTGGAGGTGACATAATGGTCGAAATGTTGCTGGAGTGGGGCATGCCCTGTTAGACTTTTTCCCTTCAGATCGAAAATTCTTTGCACCATAACTTGCTGGAAAGGCAACGGGGCTTCTGGGATGTCAGTGAATGGTGGGAACAACAGATTTAAGGATTGAGAATGAAACAGAGGAATGAGGCAGAAGGAAAATGGGTGAATTAGAATCAAATCAGGTATAGAAAGAGAAATAAAGAGAAGGAAAGAAAGATTGAATTAAGAGAGAGAAAAAAGAGACAGAAAGGAAAAATAAGAAAAAAAAATTAAAAAATTAAAATTTCTAAGAAAAATTTACTACATGCAGGAATGAGACTGAACAGTTTAAAATGTTCCCTTTCTGGACCAGGGAGGTTGATTGGCATTGCATTAACAATTGTCATGTTGTTAAAAAGGTACTTACGCACTTAAATACCAGCCCTAACTTTCTGCAGTGAGTTTAATGAGCAATTAATGTGCAAGTCCAGCAAATTCTTAAAAATAATGGGGAGGCTAAGGATGAGATGCTGTTTGTGCGAAGCGAAAAGTGGAGCGGCGTAAATCGACCAGCAAATTCGGGGGATTCACACCTCACGGTGCATCTCTTAATCCCCTGAATTTGCTGGCCAATTTGTGCCTTAAAGAAAGAAAGAAAGACTTGCATTTATATAGTACCTTTGATGACTACTGGACATCCCAAAGTGCTTTACAGCCAATGCAGTACTTTTTGAAGTGTAGTCACTGTTGTAATGTAACGTCCTGAGCCTCCCCATTATTTTTAAGAGCTTGCACGTCGTTAAAGCGCCGTTATTTTTCCAGCAAGGTGTCGCCTAATGTTACTCCATTATTCAGACTATGACTGGGACTAAATCTCAATGAGAGTTGCGCAGCAGCAGAACAGATACAACACAGTAGATTTTAGCTATCCAGCAGCTGACCAGCAGAGCACACTGGTTGGCCGTCCGATTGTGCCGATGGCCAGCCTGGTCCATTTTGAGGGCCGGGCCTCATTACCATATGGCTGATGGGCTGCGGCCCCAAATGAGCGCCCCAGCCCCCAGTACCAGGCTGGCGCAATATTGAGCAGCCCAGCAAAAGTGACCCAGGAAACTATAGACCCATCAGTTTGATGTCCATTGTGGGTAAAGTTATGGACACCCTTACTACAGATAAGATGTTTGGCTAAATTTGCTGTTGATACAAAGCTAATGAAGGCGGTAGACTCCAAAGCTGAACAGGGTAAGCTACAGGAGCATTTGAATATACTTGGGAATTGGGCACACAGGCGGCAAATGAAAGTCAACATAGAGAAATGCAAAGTGCTTCACATGGGGACAAAAAAATCCAGGAAGGGATGATTCATTAAATGGAAAGAAAATAATATGCATGGAAAATGAAAGCAATCTAGGGGATCCTGAATGACAATAAATTGAAATGATCGCAACAATGCTCGGTGGCAGTGAGTAAAGCAAATCAGATGTTGGGATGTATTAAAAGGTGAATTTTGAGCCGAAATAGTGAGGTAATCCTGCCTCTTTATAAATCATTAGCTGCAATATCCTTCTTGAACTGTGGCGACCACACTTAGAGTACAGGTAGACTATCCTTTATCCGAAAACCTCGGGACCAGCCGAGTTTCGGATAAAGGAGAATTTCGGATTTCGGAAGGTGGGTCGGCGGGGGTCCGCGGGGGGGGGTCGGCGGGGGGTCGTGCGCACGACTTACGCTGACGCTCAGCGTAAGTCGGTCGGGGCCGGCGGGGTACGCGGGGGGGGGGGGGGGGTCGGCGGTTGTCGGGGCTGGCGGGGTCGGCGGTTGTCGGGGCCGGCGGGGTCCGCGGTTGTCGGGGCCGGCGGGGTCCGCGGGGGGGGTCGGCGGCTGGCGGGGTCCGCGGGGGGGTCGGCGGTTGTCGGGGCTGGCGGGGTCCGCGGGGGGGTCGGCGGTTGTCGGGGCTGGCGGGGTCGGCGGTTGTCGGGGCTGGCGGGGTCGGCGGGGGGGTCGGCGGTTGTCGGGGCTGGCGGGGTCGGCGGTTGTCGGGGCCGGCGGGTCCGCGGGGGGGTCGGCGGTTGTCGGGGCCGGCGGTTGTCGGGGGGGTCGGCGGGGGGTCGTGCGCACGACTTACCCTTTATCCTAACTTCCGCAACCGGAACCCTCTAAAAACCGAAGGTTTTTTCGTTCAGCGTAAGTCGTACGCACGACTTACGCTGAACGAAAAAACCGAAGGTTTTTAGAGGGTTTCGGTTTTCGGAAGTCCGGATAAAGGGTAGTCTACCTGTACTATGTACCGTTCTGGTCGCCACAGTTCAAGAAGGATATTGCAGCTATTGACAGGACACAGAAGAAAGCAATTGGAATGACTGAGGGGATGGAGGGATTGGATTATCAGGAGCAATTATGTAACTTGGCCATTTTCTTACTGGAAAAGTAAAGGTTGGGAGGTGATACGATTGCTGCTTTTAGGATTCTAAAGGGACAAGATCATGTAGACCATGAGAAATTATTTCACCTTGTCCAGAACAATAGAACCAGAGAACAGGGTCTGCGCTTGAAGGGGGGTAAATTCAATACCAATCTGCAGAAACATTATCTCAGTAAGCAAGTGGTAAATCTATGAAACAGGCTCCCTGGAGATGGTGGAAGCAGTTAGTATTGATTCATTCAAATGAAAATTAGATAGATTTCTTTTCAAAAATAGTATTTTGGAATATAGTGTATGAGTAATTTGCGACATGACGGCCTAGAAATTCAGTGCCCTTAGCACCGATTTTGCGGCGCTAGAGGGCCTAGTGCTGCAATTGGCGCCGGTTCCTAAATTGCCTGGCGCCCTTCCGCGGCGGTAGACCGGTAGCGCTGCGCCGGCACCGATGACGTCATCGGTGTGCGCAGCGTCCCGGTTGCCGTGGTAACCCGGCCCCAAGCCGAAATTCAGTTGCGGCCGCCTCGCCAGTGGCAGCCGCAACTAAGACTCCGGCAAACGAGTGTTGCCGGAGTCTGCGCCGGCGCTTTAAGGAGGCGCGGCGGCCGGCTGCTTTCCCGCCGGCCGCCTGCCCGCAGCTCCCTCCCCGGACTTCTCCCCCCCCCCGGAACAGATGCAAGCCCGGCACTTGTCCGAGGTGCCGGGCTCATTTTTGAAGAGATTTGCGCGGGCCGCGGCCGGGTGCAGGCAGCTCCTCCTTAACGGAAGGAGGAGGCCTGCACTTCCCGAGCCTGCCGCACCGCAGCGGGCGCCGCAGCACCGGAATAGCGCCACAATGCGGCGCGTTGCGCCAGTTTTCAGGCGCTAAAACCCTTCAGTAGCGCCGGCAGCCGTTTGGGTGCGGCGCTACTGAATTTTTGGCGCGCGCAAAGGGACTTAGCGCCGGCGCTAACTTCCGGCGCTAAAGCCCTGGCGCAGCGCAAACTCAATTTCTAGGCCGACATTTGGTAAGTGTAGCATGCTTGGGAGGAACAGATAACTTTGGACCTATGGTTCCCAAAGCTCTCCACCACCGGAGGTTTCCTCACCTCATGTCTGGGTCTGTTGTAGACTAATTCATAGAGATTGATTGCTATGGTTAGTCAACAACTCCATTATCATTGTATCTTGCAACTACCAGGATGGTAGAAGCCGAATTAGATGGGCCTTGGTCATTATTCGTCTAACATTTTTGATGTTTCTATGTTCCAACCCAGCCAGCATCAAGGTAGGACCAAGTGGGAGGGGAGTCGTTAATGGAAGGAGGGAGAACTGGGTGCAGCAGTGGTCCATATTATTTTAATGGAGCCCAGAGGAGCACCCGGAGGAGATCATTAAACATTTACCGTTTTGGTTCCCCTTCGGCTGGACCATCAGGTAAGCACTGCACACGTTCTGCCCAGTTGTGTCTCAACGTGGCAACCAGAGTTCTATGTCTGTCACAGGTCCCCGATTTGCATAGTAAAAGGGCCCACCACCTGCATCAGGTGGGCGCTCCGGCCACCCAGTGATAGGCTCTTCTGAAGTTGGTGTCGGGAGCGGGAACAGGGCGCCAAGCTTCTCCCCACCATTTTGGGACTGCTGCCACCCTGTTTTCGCTCAGCAGTGCCCGTGAAAATCTACCCCAATGTCATCATACATTACGTGTGGTGCATTTCTGCTGCACTTGGCATCAATTTGACATGCAATTCAGGGTACAAGAAAGACCTTAATCTGTACAGAAACTATTGAGTACCAAATGGAAATGAACGGTCAGCTTGCATTGTGGGCTGTAAAATGGTGAAGTGTGGTCTTTGACCAAGCCAACAGCACCGGTCCAATATTTCAAGAATTAACGTGAGAAAGATGCACTGATAACAATTATCTGGCATTCTTTATCCACTATCGCAATTCCTCTCACTGAGCTGTCTGAATCCTCAGACTGAGACCCTCAAGAGTTATGGGGTTTATGACTGCTCAAATGCCCCGTGAGTCCTGCTACAAATTGCTTTCTGCCACGCACTAAAGATCTGTGTTCCGCAGGATATTTGCATATAATTCTATGTTGGCTTGACACAAAACAAGGTGGAAAAAGAACCCCAGGATTGCTCAGAGACTGACAGGAACAGCATTGGTCTCTGTTGTAGCATGAGGTACTTTATAATGGTACATCTGCAGGAAGTAAATTAGCTCCCAAGTGACTTCTGTTTTCTATCTTGCTATGGCCTGCAGCCATATTTCATACAGATAGTGACTTTTTAACTCCATAGATTGCTTTGGGAACGAGTGCTGCTTCACCTATGTAGGCAAAGAACAGCATTCTTCTGAAAAGCTGAGATGATTTTGTCTACCATATTAAAATAACAAATCAGCGAGAGGTGTGATGCTTTTATGCCGAGTATGATGCCTTAGTGTTGAAAACATTCACTATTAAAACTGCCACTAAGATACCATTTCTTCCACAATCGACCTGATCCAGCCTGACTGATTCATTTGCCAGATGGTATCTAGGGACCAGCAACCACAGTCGCCATGATGCCAAATGGTATTATTAGCAGTGACTGGCCGAGAAGTTCGATTGCGCCCAAGGGTACAGGAGAATTACGCACATTCCATGCCAGAAGTGCACCATCTGCAATAATGGATCAGGTTACCCAGTGGGTGCCCAGGGCGCGTGCTTGAAGCTGGTGTTCGGCTCATAGAAAAGTCAAGGCTGTAGAGCAGAGGAGCGATTTGGGTAAAATCAAGCAGATTGTGTCAGGAAGGGACAGAGGGGGAGAAATTGGGTGAGTAGCGCCACCTGTTAGTGCCTAAAGAGGCAGTCAATGACTGCATCGCCACTGGCTGCGCCTCCCGCGATATTCAGCAGGAGCACTAATGGTGGCATTAGCCTTTAGCGCTGCGCCGCCACCGATGATGTCATTGGTGTGTGCAGCGCCCCATTCACGCCCCGATCGTGATATTTGGTAGCGAACGCCGCTGTAGCGCCGTTCGCTACCTGTGCCCAGTTCACGGGGCCTTGCTGCGCCGGCAGAGGCGCAAGTTAAGGTGGAGGTGCGGGGCGGCCGCTTTTTTGGCGGCCGCCTGCCAGCACCTCCGTCCCCGGCCTCCTGGTCACCCCCCCGCGGCATTGCTGGCTGTTTCCCGAGAGCCCGGCACTTCTCCTTGGTGCCGGGCTCTTTTGCCGGCACTCGCGATCGGGGCTCGCGCTGCTGCAGGCCCCTCCCCTTAACAGTGGGAGGAAGGCCTGCAGTACCGCAGCGTGCCGTGCCGCAGCGTGTGGCGCTGCGGCACGTAGTGCTGCGAAATTCACTTGGCCTCGAGCCACGCCCCGTCTCCCTCTAGGGGCACTTCAACTGAATTTGCGGCGATCGTTAATGCAGCAATCGCGGCGCAAATTCCAGTGCCCAGGCGAACTTTGTGCTACTTGGGCGCCTCAGGCCAATTTCTAGGCCAGAGAGTTTAATAATGGCAATAGGGCATTAGGGACTAAGGCCACATCAGGGGAAAATAGTAAAAATTTAAAATTAAAGGCACTGTATCTGAAAGTACAAACAAGAGAGATGAATTAATGGCACATTTAGAGATAAATGGGTTTGATCTAGTAGCCATTACTTAGACGTGGTTGCAGGGTGACCAAGGTTGGGAACCAAATATTCCAGGGTACTTGACTTTCAGAAAAGATAGGCAAAATGGAAAAGGAGGTGGGGTAGCCCTGATAATAAAGGATGAGATAAAGGCAGTAGGGAGAAAGGATCTTAGCCCAGAAAATCAGGATGTAGAATCAGTATGGGTGGAACTAACAAATAACAAAACAAAGTACTGTGTACAGCTTTGGTCTCCTTACCTAAGGAAGAATATACTTGCCTCAGAGGGGGGTGCAACAATGGTTTACTAGATTGATTCCTGGGATGAGAAGGCTGTCCTATGAGAAGAGATTGAGTAGAATGGGCCTATATTAATTGGAGTTTAGAAGAATGAGAGGCGATCTCATTGAAACATACATTCTAGAGGGCTTGACAGGGTAGATGCTGCAAGGCTGTTTACACTGAATGAATAGTTTAGAACTACGAGTTATAGTCTCAGGATAAGGGGTCGGCCATTTAGGGCTGAGATGAGGCGAAATATCTTTATTCAGAGGGTTGTGAATCTTTGGCATTCTCTACCCCAGAGGGCTGTAGCTGCTAAGTCAATGAGTATATTCAAGACTGAGATCAATAGATTTTTGGGCACTAAGAGAATCAAGGGATATGGGAATAGGGTGGGAAAATTGAGTTGATGTAGAAGATCAGCCATGATCTTACTGAATGGCGGAGCAGGCTCGATGGGCCATGTGACCTATTCCTGCTCCTGTTTCTTACGTCCTTATGTTCTTATGTTTCAGGCTCCTTTGAGAAATGGCTTGCGGAAGGGCCCAGCTGAGGATGACCACCAGAGTCAATCCATGCATGGGATCATGATCCTTAGTTGGGAGGCCAAATGCAGGAGAATTACTGAGCCCAAAGGTTTTTGTTGAATCCGTGATTCTTTAAGTATGATTTTCCCAATAACTAGACGGAGGCTGTAACTTAACAATCAACAGGTGTTTACTGGAGGAGGGTAGTCTAAAGACTAACAGTACAGAGGCATGCTCAAGGCTTATATACAGGTGTGGTCACTGCCGGTACTACAGTATACAGGAGCTGTAAAAGTAGTTCTCTCTTAAAGGTACATACACTACAATTCCTCCCATTTTAGATTAACAGTACCCATAACATTCAAATAACAGTTAACACTTTAACATGCACATTAAACTGAAATAGTCCATTTATAGATTCAGTCTTTGGGGCGGCTTCCTGATCCTTTCTGGATAGCGCCTTTCCTGAGGTTCTTGTTCTTGGTGCAGAGGCGATTCTGGCCCCCTTTCGTCGGTTAGTTCATCAGTTTCCGCTGCTACTGTTTCTGAGGTAGATGCTACCGGTATGTTAGGTTCATCCCCAGGTACGCGAGACATGGGGTTGACTCGTTCCTGTGACGCTAGGATCTGGTCGACGTGGCGTCTCACAAGATTCTCCCCGACATCCACTGTGTACATTAATGGCCCCTGCCGTGTGCATATTGTTCCGGGTTGCCATTTCTCTGTTCGGTAGTCGCGGGCCAAGACTGGTTGTCCTACATTGAAGCTCCTTGTCGGCTTCTGATTGATGTGCTGGAATTGCTTATCCTCAACATTTCTTCGCACATTTGGTCTGAGCAAATCCAGACGAGATCTCAACCTTCGGTTAACGAACATCATGGCTGGGGTCTGGTTGGTAACTGCATGTGTCGCATTTCTGTAGGCTAACAGGAAATTGTCCACTTTATGCTGTAGTGGAATTTCATCATCGCACATGGCCCTTATCGCCTTTTTAAAGGTTTGTGTTGTGTATGTAATATGTGTACTACTTTGAACCTATGGACAGGACTGCACTACTTGTAGGGCGTAGTGATACGCAGTACCACTCCTGGCCATAGGGGTATAAATAGTACTGTGGGTACTGATCTCCCCTCAGTTCCCGCCTGTGGGCATGAAGTAAAGACCTACGTATAGTCCCTACCTCCAACCAGTAAAGACCTGTTTGAGTTATACGTTTAAGTCTTTGTGTTAATTGTTCAATACAATACACATACTTAACACTGGCGACGAGTCAGGTTCTTACCCTGCGGCAGTTGAAGAGAGGTTTCAAACATCACCACCCCACTAGAAGCGACAGGCTTTAGGACTCTGAAGCCTCCATCAGCGACTGAGCACTGGAGTGCAGCAGCCATCCTGACAGCTTCCAGCGACTGACAGAAGTCTTTCTGCAGTTTCCTTGTTCAACCTAGGTGGTGGGGTAAGCCGTGCAGCGTAGGCTGCAAAGACAGGGCTGGGGAAGTTGGAGAAGATAAGGGCGATCGCAATCCCTGATAAGAGCCGCGGTGAAACGCGCGAGCGGGTAAGCCAGAGCCCGGGAGGGAGCGAGCAAGAGCCACGCGAGCGGGTGAGCCAGAGGCCGGGAGCCGCTTCAAGTGCGAGGCGCAGCGCGGGCCAGCGATCGGGACCAAAGATAAGGGCCGCACTCGGACTGAAAGGCGCGGCGGCTGCAGAAGCTCAAGGTGCGAGAGCCGCGGTGCACAGCGCGGGCTATCGATCGCGGCGAAGATAAGGGCCGAGAGCCGCTTCGGTCGGGAGCCACTTCGCGATCCAGCGATCGCATCCGCTGATAAGGGCCGCACTCGGGCGATCGCGGCGGAGATAAGGGCCGCACTCGGGGGCTGAAGGGAGACGGCGTCGGGGGACGGGTGAAGACCGCCAAGCGCGGGAAAACCGCCATTTTGTGGGCGGAGGACGATGGCAAGAGCGGGAAGCCGCCATCTTTGATAACAAGTAAAGAAAATAAAATCTGAGAAATTGCAAATCTACAATGCCTAAACACAGGAATATTAGCACCTTTGATAGTGACCTCGAAGATTGGGCCATATATGTTGAAAGAGTAAAAAATTATTGTAAGGCCAATAAAATTCGTGACCAAGATAAAGCTCTAACATTATTAAATTTAATGGGTGCGAAGACATACGGGCAATTGAAACACCTGTTATCACCAGATGAACCGGCGGATAAGACGTTCGATGAGATTGTTACTGTCCTGAAAGATCATCTAAACCCCACGCCGCTGATGCTAGCGGAACGATTTAAATTTTACGACAGAAGGCAGCTACAGCATGAAAGCAATGCTGAATATTTGCTGGAATTGCGTAAATTAGCGAAATATTGCCAGTTTGGAACGGGACTGACAGATGCACTACGAGACAAATTTGTGTGTGGTTTATTTAAACAGGATACACAAAAGCGACTGCTCGAGGAGAATGAGCTGACGCTTGAGAAGGCGGTCACTATGGCAGCAGCACACGAAGCCGCAGCGAGAGGCACGGCAGTAATGCAGCTACGGTCACCGGAGCTCAGTGCACACAAATTGGGTGTGAGTTCTGGCAAATGTTATCGTTGTGGAAAGACAACGCATGATCAGAACCAGCGTTGGTTTAAAAACCAAGAATGTAGAACTTGTGGTAGGCTTGGACATATAGCTAGAGTATGCAGGTCAGGGAAGAAGACCAGCAACAAGAAGTCACCGCAAGGAAAATACGCAAAGGTACACAAGGTGACCGAACAGGAGTCCGATTCAGACGCTAGCAGTAATGAACTGGCTAGCTTAAGCTGTAATGAACTGGCTAGCTTAAGAGTACTCAACGCTGGTAAGGGTGCAGACCTCCAGACAATTTGGGTCACTCTTCAGATAGAAGGAGTCCAAGTAAAACTGGAATTGGACACTGGATCGGCATTGACGGTCATAAATAAGAAAGATTACGGAAAGTTATTCCAACATATTCCCCTACAGGATACGGGGATTATATTGAAAACATACACGGGGCAAAGAGTGTACCCCATCGGGAAAATAGAGGTTGCAGTGGTCCACAAGGGCGAAGACAGTCAAATAATGGACTTATATGTGATATCTGAAGGAGGTTCTCCACTACTAGGACGGGAGTGGATTAGAAAAATGAATATGGACTGGCATTTCCTACAAACAATAACGAGTGAGAACTCGGTGAAGATAGTCGGCCCAGACTCTGGAACGGATGATGGTAAGCCCAACTCAGGTGCAAAAGACAAAGTTTCAGCACAGAATTCCACTGAGCAACAACAACATAGTTTAACTGTGGATTCTGAGTCTGGCAAGTCTACTGATGTGCCCATTTCTGAGGGACACCGGGCTCGAACTCAACTCCATTTCAAACTACAACAGCAATTAGAACAAATGCTTCGCCGTTTTGAGCAAGAGTTGAATGCAACGAAAGAGTTCTTTGATATAGAGTTGGAGAATCTGGAAAGACAACAGAAGCAGCTGATGGAGAAAATGGAGCAGGAGCACACAAAACGTCTGATGTCAGAGGAGTTAACGGTCAGCCAACTCCTGCATATGCTGAAGGACAGGACTCTGAAATGGGAAAAACTTGAACACGAACTTCAATATTCAAACAAAAGGGGTTCGGAGCTCTCAAAGGTTATTGGAAGAGCTGAGGTGGCAACACAGACTGAGATGACTGCAACAGAGCAGCCCTTGGATGCCAAAAGTACGCTGACTCACGTCAACGTAGAACAACAGACCGCTGAAACAGCTGCTCCGGTAGAGGGATTGAATAGTCCGATCAATCAATCTCCAAAAGAAGTTGAAGTAGTAAAATCTCAAATGAGGTCATTAGTAAACGACTTGCTGAAAGCCCAGAAAAAGCTGGATGAAGAGGTACGCATGAAGAAGTCTCTTCAGGAAAGATGTCTGGACTTGGAACAAAAGCTGGGTATGGAGGAAATAGAAGACCCTCTCGCTGGCCTAGATCAGGACGACACCGAATATTACTATGTCCTGTCCTGCCCAACTTGTAACTTCGACTCCCACCATACAGAAATCATGGAGGAGCACCGAAAGTCTACGGAACATCGGGAGAAGGTGGCTCTACTACGGAAAAAGGAGGAAGAGAAGGAGGAACTGCGCATGCAGCTGGCAGCTGACAGTGGAGCCCAGAGAGTCTCCAAGAAGCAGAAAAGGAAAAGTCGAAACAGAAGATGACCCATCTGAACCATTATTACCTCTACCAGATCACACACGTGGTCCCTCCGAACGGAGCCAATTCAGTTCGGAAGTTCAAACTGTTAAATCCATGGAAGGACTATTGAATGAGTCACTCCAGCAACGTGAACCGACTACACCACAGAGATTGAATCTGTGAACTGTTTTCCGCAGAGACTGAATCTGTGATCTGTTTTGACATGAAGTTATCTATGTATCGATGTTATTCTGTTATGTAAACCTGAAGTTATATATGTATATATGTTATTACGTTATGTTAAATGGGGAGATGACTGTAAAGCTAGGAAGGGAGGAATGTTGTGTATGTAATATGTGTGCTACTTTGAACCTATGGACAGGACTGCACTACTTGTAGGGCGTAGTGATACGCAGTACCACTCCTGGCCATAGGGGTATAAATAGTACTGTGGGTACTGATCTCCCCTCAGTTCCCGCCTGTGGGCATGAAGTAAAGACCTACGTATAGTCCCTACCTCCAACCAGTAAAGACCTGTTTGAGTTATACGTTTAAGTCTTTGTGTTAATTGTTCAATACAATACACATACTTAACAGTTTGTACGAACCTCTCAGCCAATCCATTTGTGGCTGGATGATACGGGGCGGATGTGTAATGCCTTACTCCATTCCTTCTCATAATTTTCCGAAACTCTCCGGACACAAACTGAGGTCCGTTATCAGAGCAAATCTGCTCTGGCAAGCCATTCCTGGCAAATATGGTCCGTAGGACTGCAATCGTGGTTGAGGACATTTTGATCACCTCAGGGCAATTCGAGTGCACATCCACTGCTATTAAGAACATTGAGTCCATGAATGGACCAGCAAAATCAATATGCACCCGTTGCCATGGAGAGGAGGGCCACTCCCATGGGTGTAGAGGGGCATGTGGTGGTGCATTTTGGAACTTCTGGCATTATGAGCAGCTCTTTGTTAGGTCCTCGATTTGTTGATCGATCCCCGGCCACCACACATAAGCCCTAGCAAGGCTTTTCATTTTCACCCCTCCAAGATGACCTTCATGAAGCTCATTGAGCACTCTCTCCCTTAACTTGGGTGGAATTACCACTCGGGATCCACACATCACTGTCCCCTGGCATACTGACAGCTGTTCTCTTCTGGATGAGAATGCTGGCAACAGTGAGTCACCATGTGTTGGCCATCCCTTCACCGTCAAATCATATACCCGAGACAGTGTCGGATCATTGCGGGTCTCCTTCTCTATATCCGCGTTAGTTACTGGCAATCGTTCAATTATCGACAAATAAAATATTTCGATAGGGTCCACTGCTGGTGCTTCCTCCACTGCAGGCAGCGGCAGGCGTGATAGCCCATCAGCGTTTCCATGCTGTTTCATGCCCTTATACTCTATTTCATATTGGTTCACCCCTAGAAAAAGTGACCATCTTTGTAGCCGTTGTGCAGTCATCACTGGAACACCCTTCTTTGGATTAAAGATGGAGACAAGTGGTTGGTGGTCAGTCAGCAAGGTGAACTTCTGCCCATGCAGATAGTGGTTGAATTTTTTTACTCCCCATACTAGGCTGAGGGCCTCCCTGTCGATCTGGGCGTAGTTGCGCTCGGCTGAGGTTAGTGACCGAGATGCAAAGGCTACTGGCCTCTCCAACCCGTCTGGGAATTTGTGCGACAACACCGCTCCAATACCATAGGGTGATGCATCACATGCCAACCGAATTGGTAGTGCTGGGTTGAAATGGGCCAACACCTCTTTTGATGTGATCAATTCTTTGCACTTCTGGAAAGCTCGTTTACATTCGTCATTCCACTTCCATGGTATCCCCGTTTGCAGTAGGGTGTTCAGTGGGTGTAATACTGTAGACAAATTTGGTAAGAACTTATGGTAGTAGTTCACCAGCCCGAGGAACGACCTCAGTTGTGACACATTTTCCGGTGCTGGAGCCTTGACTACTGCCTCAATCTTTTCAGGGGACTTATGTAACCCCTCTTCATCAATAATGTGGCCACAATACGAGATCTGCTCCTGGAAAAACTCGCACTTGTGGCGATTAGCTCGTAGCCCATATTCCTTTAATCTAGTGAGCACCTTCTCCAGGTTGGCGAGGTGATCACTGTCATTTTCGCCCGTGACCAGGATGTCATCCAAATAACACTGGGTCCCTGGAATCCCTTGCAGGACTTGATCCATCGCCCTTTGCCAAATAGCCGGAGCCGATGCTACCCCGAACACCAGCCGGTTGTATTGGTAGAGACCTTTATGAGTGTTGATCGTGAGGTATTGTTTCGAGGCTTCTTCTACCTGCATTTGCAAGTACGCCTGGGCTAGATCAATTTTGGTGAAGCGTTTACCTCCAGATAGCGAGGCGAAAATATCCTCAATCCGTGGAAGCGGATATTGTACCATGTGAAGGATTGGGTGCACTGTCACCTTAAAATCCCCACAAATGCGGACCTTCTTTGGTTCCCCAGGCGTATTACTCAATGACCTCTTCATTACAGGAACGATGGGTGTAGCCCACTCGCTCCAGTCTACTTTGGACAGTACTCCTGAACGTTCCAACCCTTCCAGCTCTGCTTCGACGGCTGGTCGGATCGCATAAGGCACCGGTCTGGCCTTAAAAAACTTTAGGCTTGCATTTTCCTCTATTTTAATCATCGCTGTTATGCCTTTTAGTGTTCCGAGTCCCTCCTGGAACACTTCTTGTGCGTCAGTTTGCATTTTTTGACAGCCATCCAGGTGTGACGTCGTCATCCTTTTTGGTCTCAACCTTCAGTGCCTGTATGGAATGCCAATCTAATTGTATCTTTCGGATCCATTCACGTCCTAGTAGTGGTGGTCCTCCATCTGGCAATACATATAGGTCCATTTTAGCTATTTCCTGGCCTTTGTATATCACGTTCACCCTTATTTTTCCTTTGGGGTAGACTTTTTGCCCCGTGTACGTCTTCAAGACAATCTCTGTAGCTTTCAAGGGTATATGTGAAAATAGCCGCATGTAGTCCCTTTGGTTTATGACTGTTAGGGCTGATCCTGTGTCCAATTCCATTTTCACTTGGACTCCGTCTATCTTGAGCGTGACCCAGATAGTCTGGTGATCCTCCATTTTGATTACCTTATGTATTTTCAGACACCCCAGCTCCTTGCTTCCGGAGTCTGTATCACTTTTCTGTTCGTCTGAACTACTGTCCATCACCTTGTGTACCTTTTTGTACTTCTCCTGTGGAGATTTCTTGCTGCTGGTTTTCTTCCCTGACCTGCAGACTCTTGCTATGTGTCCTGCTTTTCCACACTGCACACTTGGTCCTTGAACCAACAATCCTTCTGGTCGTGTGTTGTTCTGCCACAGCAATAACACTTCCCTGCTCCATATGACATTTCATTGGTGCCATATTCTTGTGGTCTCTGTTGTATCTCTGCAGCGCCCCGTGCGGCTGCTTCATGTGAAAGTGCCATGCTGAAAGCCTTGTCCAGCGTAAGATCCTTTTCTGATAGAAGCCATTTCTGGGTTCCTTCACTTTGAAGCCCACACACAAACTTGTCCCTTAACATATCTGCTAGTCCCAATCCAAACTGGCAGTGTTTCGATAGCTTGCGCAGTTCCGTTAAGTACTCAGCATTACTTTCGTCTTTATGCTGGTTCCTTTTGTGGAACTTAAATCTTTCTGCTATCAGCAGCGGTGTGGGGTTTAAGTGGTCCTGTAGGATTTCCACTATGCTTTCGAAATTCTTATCCACTGGCTTCTCTGTGGTTATTAGGTTTCGCAGTAAGCCATAAGTTTTTGCACCCATGGAATTTAACAAAACCAGTGCTTTCCTAGCATCTGGCACTTCATTCGCCCTGCAGTACACCTCAATGCGTTCCACATATGTCGCCCAATCTTCGACTTCCTTGTCGAATGCAGTGATACTGCCGCTCTTCGGCATCCCTGGGTGTGATTAAACTGTCTAAAATGGCGTCTCCTGCGCTCTCCCTTCTTCTCCGCTGGCCCAAAATGGTGTCTCCCACACTTTCCTTTCTTCCCGCGCTCGCCCTTCTTCTCCGCTGCGGCTTCTAAAATGGCATCTCTCGCGCTCTCCCTTCTTCTCCGCGGCTCAATGGCATCTCCCGCGCTTCCTTTCTTTCCCCCGCGGACGCTGTTCAGCCCTTGAGCCCTGGCTGTGCTCTGCGCGTTCTCCTGTGCGCCTCTCCCGTTGCCGCCGCTCGGTCCTGAACCCGGCTGCTGCTTTACCCTCTCTCTTTTTTTGTTTTTCCTCGACGCCGCTCGGTTTTCAACCCTCGGCTGCACCCTGTGCGCTTCACCCTCTCTCTTACCCCGTCGACGCTGCTCGGCCTTTTCTGTGCCGTCGGTTGGCTCCAGCCGCCGCTGTCCGGGAAGTGTCTGCGCTGTACCTGTTGCCAGTCTGTTGCTGGATCATCGTGGCTGGGGAACCAAGCCCGGCTCTCAACAGCCTCCCCTGCGATGTTCACTCTCTGCCGGATGACTGGGCGGTTGCTCGTGGTCGACGCCCGTGCTTCTGGCCTCGGCTTTCTTCCACCGCCCTCCCGGAGCGAATCCTTGAAAGGAAATGCAGAGTTACAGGTAGATTCGGATCGACCTCGTCGCCACTGTTGAATCCGTGATTCTTTAAGTATGATGTTTTCCAATAACTAGACGGAGGCTGTAACTTAACAATCAACAGGTGTTTACTGGAGGAGGGTAGTCTAAAGACTAACAGTACAGAGGCATGCTCAAGGCTTATATACAGGTGTGGTCACTGCCGGTACTACAGTATACAGGAGCTGTAAAAGTAGTTCTCTCTTAAAGGTACATACACTACAGTTTTCACCACTTTTCTTGAGAGTGTAATTTTGGGACAGGGAAGAAATGACTCCTCAGGAAGTCTTCTTGGTTATGCTTATTGAGCAATCATGTGAAAAGATGAAGATACACACTCTAGGGAATTCTGAGTAAGCTCTCTAAAAAGAAAACAAGATCATTAGTTGACCAGGTTGTCACCTCGATTCTCATAGACCATCAAATTAAATTCATTTATTCTATTTATGCTTTTCATTGTTTTATTTAAAATAATAATGGAACGTGAAGGTGTCATTCTTATAGCTTAGTTGTTGTGCAATTTACTATGAATCTATATCTTCATGGTCCAGAATCCAGGGGTACGCTATGATATACCTATCAATTCATCCAATGAAAAGCGACGAGTTAAGAAAGTAACTATAGGTTTTTATTGGCTAAATAACAGAGCCCACCCTCGTGGGTGATCGGATACAACAAGGAGGAATGCCAGCCAGTCGACTACCTTTATACCTGGGCAGGTAGGTGGAGTCATGGGCGGAGTCAGCAGTGGTCAGCCCAGGTATAGCAGCGTGACAAGAGGCGACCTCGTATAGTGATACAACAGTGTGAACAGTGATAACCATAGAGTAACGATATAACAGTGATAACTATAGTGTAACGATAGTGAACGATAAAAGTGGTTTACCACATTCACCCCTTGTTTAGATTTGAGTCCGGCGGGGTGAAGTGTACTACCAGTTCTGGTATGTCAGTCTGTCCGGAGGCCTCGTAAGCCTTTCTGATCGTCGCAGCGGCGGTGTTGCATTATCCGGTGTTAATGCTGGTGTCTGCGTGGTCGGCGAAGGCTCGTGGGGTTCCGGCATGCCGTCTACCTGGTCTGGAATTGGGGGGGTGGTGTGGGGGGGTGAAGGTGGTGTCTCCGGAGTGCCCGAGGGTGCGAGGTCTCGTAAGGAGACTGTGTCCTCCCGCCCGTCTGGGTATGCCACATAGGCGTACTGGGGGTTGGCGTGCAGGAGGTCCACCCTCTCGACCAGGGGGTCCATTTTATGGGCCCTCACGTGCTTTCGCAGCAAGATGGGCCCCGGAGAGGTCAGCCAGGTTGGTAGCGTGGTTCCCGTAGTCGACTTCCTGGGGAAAGCAAACATTCGTTCATGGGGGGTGGCGTTGATGGCAGTGCAAAGTAGTGACCGGGTGGAATGCAGCGCTGCCGGGAGGACTTCCTGCCAGCGGGAGGTTGGGAGGCCCTTAGACTTTAAGGCTAAGAGGACGGCCTTCCATACCGTCGCGTTCTCTCTTTCTACCTGGCCGTTCCCTCGGGGGTTGTAGCTGGTGGTCCTGCTTGCAGCAATACCTCTCGCTAGTAGGAACTGACGGAGTTCCTCGCTCATGAAGGAGGAGCCCCGGTCACTATGTATATAGTTTGGGAACCCAAACAAGGCGAAGAGGTCGTTCAGGCATTTAATGACCGTGGTACTGGTCATGTCTGGGCAGGGGAAGGCAAAGGGGAAACGGGAGTACTCATCAACAATGTTGAGGAAGTACACATTACGGTCAGAGGACGGGAGGGGCCCCTTAAAGTCGATGCTCAGGCGCTCGAAGGGGCGGGTGGCCTTGATCAGGCTTGCTCTGTCCGGCCTAAAGAAGTGCGGTTTGCACTCGGCACAGGTCTGGCAGTTCCTGGTCATGGTCCTGACCTCCTCGATGGAGTAGGGCAGGTTGCGGGCCTTAATGAAGTGGTAAAGTCTGGTGACCCCGGGGTGGCAGAGGTCGTTGTGGAGGGTCTGAAGTCTATCACTTTGCGCGCTGGCGCATGTAATTCGTGACAGAGCATTGGGGGGTTCGTTCAGCTTACCTGGCCGGTACAAGATATCATAATCGTAGGTGGAGAGCTCGATTCTCCACCTCAAGATCTTGTCATTCTTGATTTTGCCCCTCAGCTTGTTATTAAACATAAAAGCGACCGAACGTTGGTCGGTAAGGAGGGTAAATCGTTTGCCTGCCAGGTAGTGCCTCCAGCGTCGTACCGCCTCCACAATCGCCTGGGCCTCCTTCTCGACCGACGAGTGTCGGATCTCAGGGCCCTGTAGGGTCCTTGAGAAGAAGGCCACCGGTCTCCCCTCCTGGTTAAGGGTGGCGGCTAGGGCGAAGTCGGATGCATCGCTCTCGACTTGGAAGGGGATGGACTCATCCACTGCGTGCATAGTGGCCTTGGCAATGTCTCCCTTAATGAGGGAGAAGGCTGCGCACGCTTCCTCCGTAAGGGGGAAGGATGTGGACTTCATGAGGGGTCTGGCTTTGTCCGCATAATTGGGCACCCATTGGGCATAGTAGGCGAATAGCCCCAGGGTTCTCTTCAGTGCCTTTGGACAGTGGGGGAGGGGTAGCTCCATGAGGGGGCGCATTCTTTCGGGGTCGGGGCCGATGACTCCGTTCTCTACTACACAGCCGAGGATGGCAATGCGCGAGGTGTTAAACACACATTTATCCTTATTGTAGGTGAGGTTCAGCCGTTGGGCCGTACGGAGGAATCTCTCCAGATTAACATCGTGGTCCTGCCAGTCGCGGCCGCAGATGGTGACGTTACCTAGATAGGGGAACGTGGCGTGCAGCCCGTTCTGGTCAACCATCCGGTCCATCTCCCTTTGGAAGACCGAAACCCCATTGGTGACGCCGAAGGGAACCCTAAGGAAGTGGTAGAGGCGGCCGTTCGCCTCGAAGGCTGTATACTGGCGGTCCTCAGGGCGGATAGGGAGTTGGTGATAGGCCGACTTAAGGTCGATGGTGGAGAATACCCGGTACTGCGCAATCTGATTGACCATATCAGATATGCGGGGAAGGGGGTATGCGTCCAGCTGGGTGTACCTGTTTATGGTCTGGCTGTAGTCGATGACCAGGCGGTTTTTATTGCCGGTCTTAACGACCACGACCTGGGCACGCCAGGGGCTGGTGCTCCCCTCGATGATGCCCTCCTTCAGGAGACGCTGCACCTCAGAGCTAATGAAAGCTCTGTCCCCGGCGCTGTACCGCCTGCTCTTGGTAGCGACGGGTTTGCAGTCGGGGGTGAGGTTAGCGAACAGGGAAGGTGGCAGGACCTTGAGGGTGGATAGGCCGCAGGTGTTACGCGGTGGGCGGTTTAAAATCTGCTGGTTGTCAACTGTGAGTGGGGGGAGGGGTCCGCCGTATGCTAGCGTGACGCTTTGGAGGTGGGATTGGAAGTCTAGGCCTAGTAGGACGGCAGCGCATAGCTGGGGCAGGACGAGGAGTTTAAAATTTTTATACTCCGTACCCTTAACCGACAGGGTCACAACACAGTAGCCGCTGATGTCTGTGGCGTGTGACCTCGATGCCATCGAGATCCGGTTGCGCGTTGGCAGGACAGGGAGGGAGTAGTGGCTCACCGTGTCTGGGTGGATGAAGCTCTCCGTGCTTCCACTGTCGAACAGGCAGGTCGTGGCGTGGCCGTTTACTTTGATGTCCATCATCGACTTGGACAGGTGATGTGGGCGGGCCTGGTCCAGTGTGACGGAGGCTAGTGTATAGCTGAGCGAGTTGTTGTAGTCTGCGGTTGAGGCGGTAGTCGGGTCTAGAGGCACGGTGGCGGTCGGGCGTGGTGGGTAAAATGGCGTCTCCCACGAGGTTGGACAAAATGGCGGAGAAGATGGCTGCCCCCATAACTCACATGAGGCACTGCTGGTGTCGGTTGCCTGTATCAAAGATGGCCACCCCATGACTCACATGTGGGGATGCTGGCCTCTGTTGCCTTGAAGGAAGATGGCCGCCCCCACAGCTCGCATGAGGCACTGCTGGCCTCTGATGATCCACCTCTGCAGGCCTTAGCGAAGTGGCCTTTCTTCATGCAGTTTGAGCAGGTAGAGTTCCTGGCTGGGCAGCGCGACCTCGGGTGTTTCGCCTGGCCGCAGAAGAAGCAGCCGGCGGCCCGATCGCGGGGGTCCGATGTCGGATCCGGTACCGGGGGTGGCGGTCTCGATCGGGTCCGGGACGCCGACACTGAGGTAGGTCCCAGGTGGGTTGGTGCGGGGGGTATCGCGGTCGGGGTCGGTCCCAAGTCCCAGGGTCGCGAGTTACAGTACCTTGAGTATGCCTCGAGGTCCCGATGGGCCACCTCTAGAGAGAGAGCGAGGGCTGCAGCTTTGTCCAGGTTGAGGTCCCTTGCTTCCAGTAGTCTTTGCCGTGAGTAGTCGGACCGCAGGCCTTTCACGAAGGCATCGCGGACATTGTCTTCAGTATTTTCTGCCGCCGTTACCGCTTTAAAGTTACAGTCTCTGCCGAGTGCTTGTAGCACCCGTAAAAATTCCTCCACGGGCTCTCCTGGCTGTTGCGGGCGGGATCTTAGGAGGTGTCTGGCATACATGGAATTTACCGGGGTTTGGTACTGTCTTTTCAGCCGGTTGATGGCGTCCTCGTATGTTTTAAGGTCCCGGATGAGTGCGAATACTTTAGGGCTCACTTGGGCGTTCAGAACTCTTAGCATGGATTTCTGAGGCACGCCGGATTCTCCCAGGTAGGCTTCGAAGCAGCTCAGCCAGTGTTTGAAGTCGAGGGCTGAGTTTGCTGCCTGTGGGTTTAGATCCAGGTACGGTGGTCTGAGGGCTCGCAGCCAGGCCGGCTGCTGTGGCTGTTGTAGCTGGGCGTCTGGCTGGTCGCTTGGCTGGTCGTTTGACTGCTCAGGTGTCGACATTTTAAAATTTAGCCAATAAAATTGATATACCTATCAATTCATCCAATGAAAAGCGACGAGTTAAGAAAGTAACTATAGGTTTTTATTGGCTAAATAACAGAGCCCACCCTCGTGGGTGATCGGATACAACAAGGAGGAATGCCAGCCAGTCGACTACCTTTATACCTGGGCAGGTAGGTGGAGTCATGGGCGGAGTCAGCAGTGGTCAGCCCAGGTATAGCAGCGTGACAAGAGGCGACCTCGTATAGTGATACAACAGTGTGAACAGTGATAACCATAGAGTAACGATATAACAGTGATAACTATAGTGTAACGATAGTGAACGATAAAAGTGGTTTACCACACGCTAATATTGTGGTTAAGTACGGGACTAGTAATCCAGAGAATGTGATTTCAAATCATGGCAGTTTGAGAATTTAAATTCCAATTCTGGAAATAAAATGTTGGTATCAGTAAAAGTGAGCACGAAGCTGTCAGATTGTCGTAAAAACCCAACTGTTTCATTAAAGTCCTTCCTTTAGGGAAGGAAACCTGCTGTGAAGTACTTTTGAAGTGTAGTCACTGTTGTAACAAAAGGCAGCAGCCAATTTGTGCACAGCAAGGTCCCACAAACAGCAATGTGATAATGACCAGATAATCTGTTTAAGTGATGTTGGTTGAGAAACAAATATTGGCCAGGATACTGGGCAATCCTCCCCAATAGTGCCTGAGATTTTTTTTCTCCACTTGAGAGTGCAGACAGGGCTTTGGTTTAACATCCGAGCTGAAAGACCACACCTCCGACAGTGCAGCACTCCCTCAGCTTCAATTTTGTGCTCAAGTCTCTGGAGCGGGACTATGAACCCATGATTATCTGACTCACAGGCGAGATTGCTACCACTGAGCCACAGCAGACAACTACAGGGCATTGTTTCTAAGAATCCATGTAGTTATGGAACAAAATACCCAGAAAAGGTACAAGAAACAATATTTCAATAGTATGTCAGCTTTTGTTTGCTAGTAGCTTCATGTTATGAGGAGATGCTGTCTGCTTAGATCAGTACCTTCTCTCTCCCCTTCTATAGAAGGCCCATGCCATGGACATTTCTAAGGCAAGGGGTAGGATTTTCATTGGGCTGTGGAGGCGGGATTGGAGGCGTGTGGTGGGTTAAAATTGCAAAAACTAGCGGGCCTCCATTCCGCCTCCAAGCAATTTTCAATAATTCGTGTCTAATGGTCCCACCTCCGTCCTGCCTCCAAGAGGCGGGATAGGCCGTTAAGGCCCTTAACAAGCACTAAATTGCCTCTATAATGCCATTTTGAAAGGCCTTTGCTATTTTAACCCTTTTCCCATGTGAAACATGCCTGTTCTGAAACACGATGGTGAAACCTGGCGGGAGCACAATTGGATTGCTGACTCTCAGCTGCAGGTCAACCATTAAATAGAAGATTTGATCAGCCATCATTTGCAGGTGGCAGGACTTTGTTGTCTCAGGTCTGGGGGAAATTTTAGAAGGCATAACCACAGCTGTGGAAGTTTGGAGCCTGACACCCATCTCCAGTGTGACCTCCTGGGAAACCCCTCTCACCACCTTGACTGAGCGCTTCCTCAACTGAGGCATATACCAGAAGCATGGGAGCCATTTATTTCCTTCCCTTCTGGACATTAGATGAGGATGAACACCAGCCGCGGTACCGGCAGAACCAGGAACAACAGCAGCACCAACAGCAGCAGCACCAACAGCAGCAACAACAGGAGCGCCAAGCTGCTGCTCACCCACCTGCAGCTGCACAGGCCAGAAGGGGCCAGTGCATGTGTAGTGTATGTACCCGTCTACCTTTAAGGGAACTATTGAATGTAACCGTTCACCTTTAAGGGAACTACTTTAGGTGTGGCACTATTTGTTTGGCTTCTGTATACTGTAATACCGATAGTGACCACACCAGTATATAAGTGTTGTAGCAGGATTTCTGGGGCAGATTCGCCCGGACCTTCGAATAGTAAAGACCTGTTTTGTTTGTTACTTCTGAAGTCTGTGTATTTATTAACTGCACAAACCACAGACTTTACAGTGGCGACGAGTCCGATCGTACCCTGCGGCAAGATTACCAAAGCAAGAAGAGCGTCGAAGAGAGGCAACCGCCCTCGTCGTGCTGCTGGAAGAAAACACGAGGCTGCAGCAGGAGAAAGGTGGAAGACTTTAGCAACAAAAGCTTCCGTCTGCAACAGGCACTGACTACCCTTCTACCACGGTGCGGAGTGGGCCGATCAGCAGGGAACAAGGCGGCCGAAGAGACTGTGAGTAGGGGAAGGTGTAGAAGTATCCGGAGGATAAGGGCAGAGCACTCGACCTCGGTCGAGGGGGAGCTGTGCCGGCCAAAAGTCGGGTCCAACGGCGTCGGGTGACAGCCGGACCGCGATCGGCGGGAAAAATCCGGGCAGCGGCCGCAGCCACGAAGCGCTGAGCCTGCGAGTAGGCGCGGGAAGAGAAACCCAGCTGCAGCCGGGGAGGGAAACACCGGTCTGCAAGAGGGCTGGGGGAGGCGAACGGGAACCGTGCGGGTGAGAGCCGGGTGCGGAGAGAGAGACTGCGAGGAGCCAGTCCAGCGGCTGAGCTGTTCTCCACCAACGGGGTACTCAAAGCCGGCAAAACCGAACGTGCGGGAGTGGGTGAGAGACACAGCCGAAAACGGGGTGAGAGACTGCGCGAGAGCCAGTCCAGCGGCTGAACTGTTCTCCACCAACGGGGTACCCAGGGCCGGTAGCACCGAACGTGCGGGTGAGAGAGCGACAGAGCCGGGTACGGAGAGAGAGACTGCGCGAGAGCCAGTCCAGCGGCTGAACTGTCCTCCGTTAACGGGGTGTACCCAGCGCCGGTAGAGCCGTGCGGGCGGGAGGAAAAGACATAGCCGAGTAAGGGGAGCTGTGCGGAAGCCAGCCAGCGGCTGAACCTGTCCGCTGTGGGGGAAGCGTACCCCTTCCACCGGGAAGAAACGCGGGAAGCCGCCATTAGGCGGAGAAGATGCCAGAAGCGGGAAACCGCCATTGAAGTGGGCGGGGCGAGAAAGGAAGCGCGGGACACCGCCATTTTCGCGGGAAAACCGCCATCTTAGAAACAAACAAATAAATAAGAATACTTAAAGAAATACTGGTGCTGCTCCCAAGGGAAGAAAAATGCCTAAGCGAGGGAATATTAACGACTTTAATTCTGAAATAGAAGACTGGGCCACGTACGTGGAACGCATCGAGATCTATTGTGAAGCCAACAAAATAGAGGAAGACGACAAGGCGATAACATTGTTAAACTCGATGGGCGCAAAGACATACGGGCTCTTGAAGGATTTACTAGCACCAGCTAAACCGGCGGATCAGTCTTTCGAAGAGATTGTGGTTGTTCTGAAGGACCACTTGAACCCCAAACCGTTGATGTTGGCTGAACGATTCAAATTCTATGCAAGAACACAACGGAAAGACGAAAACAACGCAGAATACTTGGTCGAACTGCGTAGGCTAGCGAAATACTGCCAGTTCGGAGGGAATCTGACAGAGGCACTGCGAGACAAGTTCGTAGGCGGATTGTCCAAGGAAGGGACGCAAAAGCGCCTACTAGAAGAGAACGACCTTACACTTGACAGGGCTGTCCTTATAGCCGCATCACACGAAGCCGCAGCGAAAGGAACGGCGGAAATGCAACTAAAGGCGGCGGCGCTCGGGGTGGACCAAATTACCTCGAGTACAACAAAATGCTATCGTTGTGGGAAGACAACACACGACCAGAATCAATGCTGGTTTAAGAACCAAGAATGTAGGAAATGTGGCAAACTGGGTCACATCGCTAAGGTATGCCGGTCAGGGAAGAAGACCAACAACCAAAGGAAGCCATCACAAGAAAAGTACAACAAGGTATACAAGGGGGCTGAGAAGAGTTCAGACGAACAGAATCCAGACTCAGATCCAAACGGCCAGGAGCTGGGTAGTCTGAGTATCCACCATGTGAGTAAGGAAGCTGACCTACAAACTATCTGGGTCATGCTAAAAATAGCTGGAGTCCAAGTGAAAATGGAGTTGGACACTGGATCAGCTGTATCAGTCATAAATCGAGGGGATTACCACCGGCTATTCTCACACATACCCTTAAGAGATACCAAGTTCGTATTGCAGACATACATGGGGCATAAAGTATACCCCATGGGAAAAATAAGAGTCAAGGTGAGAGATAGGAGTAAAGAACACCCAAGAATGAACTTGTATGTACTACATGAGGGAGGACCACCACTTCTAGGACGGGAGTGGATCAAGAAAATAGACATGGAATGGCACTACCAACAAGCAATGACGAGTGAGGACTCGGTGCAGACAAGCAGCTCAGACTCTGAGCCGGAAGACGATAAGTCCAGCCCACGTATGAAAAACAAGGTTAACATGAACTCACTGACTAAGGTTGGAAAAACGATGGCGTGCATAAAGACAGAGAATTCTGAGTCTGTTCAAGTCACAGACATATGCATTACGGAGGAACACCGAGCTCGAACTCAACGTTATTTCAAAGTACGACAACAATTCGAACAATTAAGTTACCGTCTCGCACAGGAGATGAAAACAATGAAAAAGTTCTATGACACCGAATGGGAGAGTCTGGAAAGACAACAGAACCTGCTGGCTCAAGCAGAGAGCGACCATAGAGCCATCGTGACCAATTACCGATCACACCTCCCTTATGATGTTCAGGAGTTAGAATATTTGCATGATCTAGAGATACAGCATAAAGGCAAACCACGCTACACTGAGGATTTTGTTCTGCAATTGGAGACGGAGCTAGTGCAGGCAAGGTTGAGAGAAGCTGAATCGCAGTGTGCACTTAGAGATGCAGAAAAAAATCTTGGACATGGAAAAGAGAAATGCTTCTTTACCTGATGTGAATAATGTGGCCATGTTGCAAGAGGAGCTTATCACTCAGTTAAATGAAAATAAAGGGAAAATGACTGAGATAGACTGCAAGAATAAAGAAGATTTGATGGCAGTGAGACTTCAAGAGGCAGATAGCATAGCAGCCTTGGCTGAACTCCAACAGGAAATTGCGAAAGAAGCAAATGAAGAGGAATCTTCAGGAAGCCGGGATCTTATTCCAGTTCTTCTCTACGACTCCTTACAAGCAGAGTGTGAGAAGTGGAAAGAACAGTATGAACAGGCCCAGGCTACAATTCTGGAGGGGATTAACTCGGCAACCTCCGAAAAGCTAGTTTCAGTAGAAGTATATGAACAACTAAAGGTTGAACATGAGCAAGAAGTCCAAAGGCTGCAGGAAATTCTTGATGAGCTCAAGGCCAAGACAGACTCATCGGTAGAAGTTCCATCCATAGATGAGAATTTAGCGGTGAAAGACATGGCAGAACATGAAAGACAAGATGCCCAAGAACTCATAAAAATATTGGAGGAAACCCAAGACAAATATGAGGCGGCAATGACCGAGGTTCAACGACTTGAAGAGCAGAGTCAACTGGGAATCCTTTCAGTGGAAGGGAAGGAAACTGTAAGAAACACAGAGACTGTAAGAATGGGCTCTGAACATGAGCTTGGGAGCATCAAGGCGCAACTTCTTCGAGCGCTTGAAACCAAAGTACAAGAGGAAAGGAAGGTGAAAGCATTGGAGGGAAAGGTGGATGAAATGGTGAAGACTCTGATCCACAGAGTCCCCGTGGAAGAGTTAACGGTCAGCCAACTCCTTCACATGCTGAGAGACAAGACTCCACAATGGGAACACGAGCTTCAATCTGCAAAGGGAAGGAATTCGGAGCTCCCAAAAGTTACAGAAATAACTGAGGTGGCAACACAGATTTTGTGTTACAGTTTACTCTATGAAGAGTTCGTTGAATCACGTCAATGTGAACAGAAGAATGTTGAAACAGCTGCTTCAGTAGAAGGATTAAATAGCCTGATACCGCAATCCCCGGTGGAAGGGAAGGTATTGAACTCACAAATGAGGTCAATAGTGAAGGAATGGCAGACAACCCAGGAAGAGCGGGATGAATATGAATGCATGAAGAAGTCTTTTCAAGAAAGATGTCTAGGGAAGGAACCACCGTCAGCTAACGTCCAGACGGGTGAGGAGGAAGAAGAAGGCTCTCTCGCTGGCTTAACTCAGGACGAACCCGAATATTACCATGACCTGTTGAGTGACACTGAATATTACGAGGATGTGGTCTGCCCAGCTTGTGATGAAAACTCCCAAAGTGCTGAAATCCGGAGGAAGCACTTAAGGTCTAAGGAACATAGAGAGTTGGTGGCGCTACAGCTGGCAGCCGAGAAAGGAGCCCCGAGAGTTTCAAAAAGGCAGAAAAGAAAAAGAAGAAGCAGAAGATAATAACTGTCTAAAATATTAGCACTTCTACCATCTCAGGCGGAACACTACGAAAGGAGCTAAATTCGTTGAAAAACTGGAAAATGTCAAGACAGCCAGTTGGTTGTAAAAGTCCGCACTGCTGGTTCAACAGGACGAAAGTTCAAGCTGCTACGTCAAGAAAAAGGCTATGGAGGAGTCACGCTAGCCAGGTGAACCGGCTACCCCATAGAAATGTTGTTCGGAACGAGTCAAGATCAGAGACTGAATCTATGAACTGTTTCCGCAGAGACTGAACCTGTGAACTGTTTCCACCGAGCTTATATTTGTAAATTGTTTTATATGACATTGACTCCACCAAGATTATAGCTGTAATTTGTTTTATAGGAAGTTGAAGATATGTATGTTTAATGGGGACTCTGTAAGTAATAAGCTAAAAAGGGAGGATTGTAGTGTATGTACCCGTCTACCTTTAAGGGAACTATTGAATGTAACCGTTCACCTTTAAGGGAACTACTTTAGGTGTGGCACTATTTGTTTGGCTTCTGTATACTGTAATACCGATAGTGACCACACCAGTATATAAGTGTTGTAGCAGGATTTCTGGGGCAGATTCGCCCGGACCTTCGAATAGTAAAGACCTGTTTTGTTTGTTACTTCTGAAGTCTGTGTATTTATTAACTGCACAAACCACAGACTTTACAGCATGGAAGCCCGTCGGCACAGGAGATACCTCCAAACAGGGTCTACAGACACAGGGTCAACTACCTCAACATATCTGAGCAGCAGTGCCAAAGGCGGCTCTGACTTTCACGAGAGGTAGTGGGTGACACCTGCGCAATGCTACAACAAGACCTGCAGGCCAGAGGACCAGGTGGACAACCCTTACCAGTGGCCGTCAAAGTCACCACCGCACTCAACATTTTTGCCTCAGGCTCATTCCAGGGATCAGCAGCAGACATCAGCGGCATCTCCCAGGCGGCCGCACACACTTGCATCATGCAGGTAACCGATGCCCTCTGCCATCGCGCACAATCACATCCATTTTACCAAGGATCGAGCAAGTGTCACGGCGCGTGCGGTTGGATTAGCTAATCTGGCAGGCTTTCCAAGGGTGCAGGATGTCGTTCACTGCACACATGTGGCCCTTAAGGCACCCCATCGCAATCCAGGTATTTTTGTCAACCACAAGGGCTTCCACTCCCTTAATGTTCAGCTGGTGTGAGACCATAAGAAGGAATTTTTGCATATTTGTGCCAAGTAACCTGGCAGTTGCCATGACTCCTTCATACTGCACCAGTCTAGTGTGCCTCCACTATTCAGTCTGCCAGACCAACTTAACGGATGGCTACTTGGAGACAGGGGCTATCCCCTGAGGACATGGCTAATGACGCCGTTGAGGAGCCCACCCAATGAAGCTGAGGAGAGCTACAACTCCAGCCACATGTCCACCAGAGCCATAATCAAGCAAACCATCGGTTTGCTGAAGATGTGCTTCAGATGCCTGGATAGATCAATTTTAATTTTAATTCAATTTTATTTAATTTAAATTTAATTTTAATTCAATTTTTTATTTGTCATATATGCAGCAGATGTGTGTACTGCACAATGAAATGTTGATTTTTACAAGTCCTCCCAACATTGGAATAAATATGGCATAACAATGATAAAAATACTAATAGATCAGGTGGAGCCCTGCAGTAATCAGCAGTCAGGGTCTCCAGAACCATCGTGGTTTGCTGCGCACTTCACAACATGGCACAGCGTCGTGGCTTGCAGATTCCTGAGGACCAAGTGGCTCCTCACATATCCTCCTCAGATGAGGAGGAGGAGGAGGAGAGCGAAAACGAACATCTTGCAGAGGCCCATCAACCAGCGGCAGCAGTACATGAGAACATTGCTGCCCAGGATGCAAGGAACGCACTCATCTTGGCCAGATTTGCTTAGCCTAGCCAATCAAGCACTTTTGCCTCGCAGCTTCTTACCTGAGCATCGACAATGGCCAAGGACCAGCGGATTCCTTGCAATTTGGCCCCCATACTGACAATTGCAAGTAATCCTAAGCCCTCAATGTGAAAATCCGATTCGCGAAATGACACATGCCACAACTACAGCAGTAGCCATCAGATTTTTTATTTACATTATTCATCTGATGGCTTTTTCACAGAAAACTTCAAATTTCACCCAAGTGACTATTTGTGCAGTATCTTTCTCTTACGCGTGCTCCTACGTGGTGCTTCCCCTGTGGCTTCAGCAGATGTGGAGGCCCCTTGCTCGCTTTCCTGCTGCTCCTGTCTCGACACCTTTGGTGGGCGTCCTCTGAGGTTGTGAACCTGTGAGGGTTCATCAACAGTCTGCTGCTCCTGCGGCTGTGCAGGGGTTGAGATGCCGATCTCAGTTGGGTGAGGACTCTGGTGGGGCTCTGACAGAGGTCTCTACAGTGGCATGGAGGTGTGAGTGCTTGGAGAAGACCCCCCACTTCCTTGATGTCTGCCACTAACTTCCCTCTCATGGGTCAGGTCCCCCTCAGCGCTTGAAAGTGGCTTGAGAGCACCTTGCTGCACATCAGGGGGGCCGTGGGGACCCATATCTGCACTGGCAGTCCTACTCAGAAGGACTTCCATGAAGGTCTGGTTTCTATGTTCAATAGGTGCCCATCGCTGCTCCAGCGATGTCATTCTATTCTGATCACTCACCATGTTTTCTACACTCTGGCGACTTATCACCTCCATGGAGGTTGCCATCCTTTCCATGGTGATGCGTTCATGCGCCAATGACTCCACAAAGGCTATGCTCATGTTCGCCATGGACTCCTCTATTCGCTCCACACTCACAGCGACCCTGGAGACAAAACCTGCCAGAGACTCCTGCATCCGTTCCTGGAGTTCCAGCACTGCTGATCTTATGGATGGACCCAGAGGCAGAGGTTCGACATGCAGCTGAGCCAAGCTGGCAGAGTCCTGCACCCTCCGACTAGGACTCTCCACTGCTGTCCCTGTCTCCACAATCTGCTGATGCTCACTTGTGAGCTGTGATACACCAGGTGACCACTACTCTATGTCCCGAAGGTCCCACCGAGCTGTGAGTGTCTGCGCTGGTGCTGGGTGCGCTGAATTCTGCTGATGCTGCGCCCTCAGAGGTTGCAGCTTCCTCTGAGGAGTCTAGAGGCTCAGGCTGTTCCTCCTGGCTAGTGGGGATGGGTGCTTGCGATGGTCCTGTGAGGGAGTAAAGGAAAGAGTCAGAGATGTGATGCCAAGGTTACATGCACATTGCATATTGAAGATGTTCATAAGTCCATCTGTTAGAGCTTCAGAATCATTATGAGTGACTCATGTAATGTCAGTGAGAGAGATGGAAAACTATTCTGTCACCAGCTTGCTGTGATGCACCCGTCTGTCCGTCCCCCACGTGCGCATCTTCCTCCACTCCTACGATCTAAGGACTGCCTCCTCCCAGGGGGTGAGGTGGGCTATTGAGGGTGGCCCTCCTCCTGTCTTCACTCTTTCTCACTTATTGTGAGCTCTCTTTTCCTGCAATGAGGGAGACAAGTGGAGGTTGAAAGAGAATGAAGGAGTAAGTGTAGAGATTCCATAGCCTAGATACTTAGGAGACAAAGATGGAGTGAGGTGGCAAGACCAAGGGCCCTCCCTGTGTGTTGTCAGTTGTTTTCATAGCATCACAGTGATAGGGAGTGTGAGGGCTGCATAGTCGAATAGTTAGGTGAATGTGACCATAGAGAGGGAGGGAATGGGTAAGGGTGCATGGATGTCAGTGTCAAGTGGGATGTGGAGGAAGAGATTGCAAAAGCTGAATGCTGGTGAGGAAAGGCAATGGGGGTCAGATTGAGGGTGATGGGAAATTCATACTCACATTTCCAGTGTGCAGAAGGTCATGAAATCTCTTCCTGCACTGAATCCAGGTTCTGCGGGATACTGATAAGGAGTTGACCTCCTCTGCCACCTGAACCTACACAGCCTTGGTCTCCTGGGGAGGCTTCTTCCTCCCTGAAGAAGGGAAGAGCACCTCTTTATGAGCTCTTGCTCCCTCAACTAAAGCCTGCAGGGCAACGTCGTCAAATCTTGGAGCAGACCTTGGTCTTTCACAGGCCATTCTGCTTCCAGGTCCCTGTAGCATGAAAGGACAAAAGGTTGGCAGTGTGCAGAAGAAGCAAGGCTTCTTGCAGACCTTAAATGCAGCAGCAATGATGACATCATCGGAGGCGACTTTCAGACTGGAAAAACTCATTTGCCATGGGTTCCCACACGCTGGAACTCAATTGGCCAATTTAAGTTAAATTCGCATCAATCTCCCACATCGATTTAGATTCGGGTGGATAACACGAAATGTGGATTACACGACCCCAACCCGCCCCTGAATTAAAATCCAGCCCGAGGAGTCAGTGCTACCCTTTGATTTCCAGGAGAGCGTTAGATGTATCAGATCCTCAAGATGGTAACTATTCATTTCCATGTAGTGCTCCACCTAACATCATGAGAGGGAACTGAACAAAACTCATCCGGCTGCCAGGCAGCGCTGGAACTCATCGAGATCATTTGTGGTTGGTGGTCAGGCACTCAATGCTTCTTTCACAATGTGTTTTTTTGAGAAGCAACGTGATTGGTGTAACACGATAGCAAAATACTGCAGATGCTGGAAATCCGAAAAAACAGCAGAAAATGCTGGAAAAACTCAGCAGGCCAGGCAACATCCGTGGAGAGAAATTAGAGTTGACGTTTCGGATCAAAATCCTTTATCAAGCCTAAAGAGGCACAGGGAATGAAATAGATTAAGAGGCCGGGCTGGGAGAGAACAAAAGAGAAGAGACATTAAGAGGTATTCAAAACGAGACGAGAGGGTGATAGGACTAGTGGAGACAAAAGACAGCTCTAGATTAGATAGTCGTCGTTGTTGAAGGATTTCTGGCCGCGATTAACGCTCCTTCCGTGACCGTAACCATCTTTGTACCAGCCATTAGGGTGGTTAGTCCTATGGCAGGAGGGTTTTACGGGCTCCCACAACCCATACGAGGGGGGGGCCACCCACACCCATGGACGCAAGTATCCCGCTGGATGTTAACCCAGAATTTAGAGCTGGAGCTCCGACTCCACTTGCCGGGACTGTCTGGAGTGGGGTTCGAAACCCTACACCTTCTGGCCCAGGGGTGGGGATGCTACCGCTACGCCAAAGGCCCACTCCCGATTAGATAGTGATGGTGTAACACAATGGCACTTCAACGCACTGTGCTGTGCAACACTGGGGGACGGATTCACATCTATAATTTCCTTCATGGAAACTTCTGCATGACACTTAAATGTATGCACGTTGAAGCCAAGTGTTCTTCACTGTGAAATAGGAAATTCAGAGTTAGAGTCATCCCATATTACTCTCAAACACTTCTTAGATATTGGTAATAGAGAAACAAAGGCAGGAGTTTGGTAAAAAAAATCAATCTTTCAGTTGAGGAGAAACCCAATGGGGAGAAATAAAGCATTATTGTGAATCTTAACTTTTTGAAACCTTTGATTATTCTGCGGGAAACAAGAATTGTAGCTACTAAAGCTTCAATGAAGGCAATAAAATTTAAAATACTGTGCCATAAAAATGTATGCAAATGACATAGTATTGCTTCTGCAACATTTATGCAGGGTGGTTCAGCATCCAAGCACAAAGATCAGTTGCGGCCATGCACAATTCACACCTCAAGGTTTGTGTCTCAGAAACATGCATCAAGCTGTGACTTATGTATCTGTTGTCAAGATACTTATTTTGAAAATAAATGTAGTCATTTTCCCTCCTTTCTGCAGCAATTTACTCCCCTCCCCTCTCCGCCCCCTCAGCTCTTCCTATATTGAAGATATTAATTCCATGGTTTCACAGACATGTGTTGCCCTCTGGTGTTTCTCCCCAATGGCCGTCCTTCATGTGTGAGCCTAGACGGTGACTGTCAGCAAGCTGTTGCACTGAGCAAGGCATCGCAGCTGAGCCTGATCCTGGCCTCACAGATGTCCGTAAACATGGACCTCCAGCAGGGGGTCACAAGGTAGCAATTAGCAACTTTCTTCCCTTAGGCCAGAGGGGCCGAGAGCAATTGTAGTGCTCCAGCACCACCCGCAGCCAACATGCATAAACTCAACACATAGAGTCATAACATACTAAACCTAAGATCGTCCTGATCTGTAGGACTCAGCTATTGTCTTCCCCAGCTGAACCATTGGGGGAGAATTAATTTTTACCCCTAATATATACTTGCAGTTATTATATCACAGTCATTAATTCTACAGTGCACATCAACAACAGGGAGTGAAACAGCTGTTTTACTGTTGGAACAAAGCTGGAACCAAAATATATTAAAATCACCCTTAAAAGTTCAGAGTATACGGAGTATTAAATACAGTAGTGCTATTTCAAGGATGTAATCTCATCACAGGATTCTGATGACACTTACAGACCTCTTGAGCCTTGCTGTCGTGGCTTATAGTGTCACCCAACATCCCTAATGAGATTACTGCCTTATAATGCCTCCAAGGTATCAACTATTCTCTATTAAAATGATAGCCCTTCGAATCAGTGAAGATTGAGTTACGAAATGACATTCACTATATTACTTCACCTGTGCGGAGACAATGACAGAGATGGCCAGGTTCTACAAAAATCAAAAGGAAACCTAAGTATATCTCCCAATGCAACCATCTCTCACTGCGTTCTCTATTAAAACAAGTATTGGAGGACAAATGCAAGTTATTTTTCGGTTGACTTCTGGGGATTGTCTTTTTTCAAAGGACTTTTATTTCAGAAAATGCTTGTCTCTGGTGCAACTAAATATACCAGCAATTTCTGAGCAATCAGTCTCAGAAAGAATTCCTGCTTCCCGACAACTGCTGAGAGTTTTCTATTCAAACAAGACTTGGGCACAACCAGGAGGTTGGAATAGAATGAATAATCATTGACATTTGTCATCATGAAAACACCCAATGGTTAATAGACATAGCAGAAATTCATTAAAAGCATTGCATTGGTCTGTGGGCCAATGATATCACTGTTCGAGGTTTGTGACTTTGAACAATCTGGATGAATTAATCTGGTACTCTTAATGCCTTCACATATCAAGCATAGCGAAAAAGGTACAATCTTAATGTGAAACTTCTCACAGCAAAAGAATTACTCCCAAAATTATGGGACTGTGTAGATTTATTGTGTGGTTGACTATGCTGATCTCAGCTCCTGGTTAATTAAATGATCAATTAAAGGGGGGTGAGAGAGAGAGAGAAACAGAGAGGGAGAGAGAGAGGGAGGTTTGTGATAATAGTTCGACATGTGTAAGGGGTCTTTTTAACGAGCTTGTGGTGTGCGAGATCGATTCTTGATTTCACACTGCTCATGAGCGGTTTCGAAGCGCTCCCCCCTCACTGATTCTAGACACTGGACTTATTGCCAGACTACCTTGATGTGTTGGCCCAACTTGTGACTCGGAAGACAAATGGCTCAGGTGAGACAAGGTAAGTTTTAAAATTAATGGTTTCTTTATTTATAAGGAGAATAAAAACACAGGGAACAAAGAAACAACACAGACAAAATCATTAACACGCCTCCCAATGGGAACTAAAATTTAACACACAAGAATTACTTTGACTATCTTAAAATACATCAATTCATTAGCTGCGGTATAATAAAACAGGGGTGGGGAAAGCGCGCGGTACAACGAAGGATAAATAACACTCCCGATTACAAAGCCCTTAATATTAAAACCCTCCCGTCTCTAAAGTATCCCTCTACTAGGTCAGCTAGGTGGAGTTGGGCCTCTATGCTCACCAGGGTTTTAAAACTGTCCTCGACCTTGGTGCTCCTGTAGCTTCCGGGATCCCAATTGATCTTCCTTCTGGGACGGGCTCCTGAACCTGCTCTCCTGCTCAAACTTGTAGAACCTCCGTGCTCCTCGAACCGTAATCGAACCTCCTAATCGGACCTCTCCACTCGAACCGTTCAACTTAACCTTAACCTCTCGTTGTTCTCTGCCTCCGATCGTACCTTCTGCCCGTCGATTTTCCCCCAACAGTTATACCGTTTCCTTGCCCTTATCTTTGGCACCAAATCAGGGGTTTTCTTTTGTCAAAGTTTTGGGCCGGCTACTTTGACAAAAGCTGGTACTTTAGTTTAACGACTTTAATCGTGGCCGAAACCAAACTGATGGGTTATGTCCCGTGTCCCGCTGAGTTTGATGCAGATAATGGGTCTTGTCTGTGCTCTGTGATTTCAGTGATGGGTTTACGTTTATCTGGCGATTAACATGACCTTTTCAAGTGCAAGTCCTTTGTTTTTGACTTCGGTACTGCTGCTACCTTTATTACCATATCAATTGCAGTCAGTCTGGAATTTTCCAATCGGTGGTGACTCAGGTTTCTTTAAGGTATTGCAGTGGTATGTCCTTCTGAAATGAGTCATATGATCTGCCGACTCCATCTTGTGCTCTTAAAAATGTGGCCATTTCAGGGGTTTTAAAATGTAGGCTGTATTTTCCTGGATTTTGCGAATCCTACAGTCCCCCCATGATACAATGGACATCTCGAATCGTCTTTTTGTATCATGAATGTTTTAGGGTGAGCATAAATCCATTCCCTCCCCAGCTGACCTTCCCCGTAGTTTGCCTGACTATGGAGTGTACCTTGCACACGCACTTTCCTCATCCCGAAAACGGAGTTGAGTAGATATCCCCCACCGGAGAAACATTTATATTACATGCAGACTCGCATTAGAGTCATAACCCGACGCAACACAATCTTTATTATAATACACAAAAAAAACAGATGGGAAAATAAGGTAGTTACACGGGCGAGTCCCCGTTTATGCTGACATAGTGGTCCCGCTAAGTCTGCTGACTAGGGAACTCCCTGTTGTGTCCCTTCCTCCTGCACTGGACACAGACCAGGTACAGAACGATCCCTATCTGGCCCACCACTAAAACGTGTGAAGCCAGTCTGACCCATGATGGGATCTCTATATTAACAAAGAGGTCCCACCACGGTGGAACCACTATGTCTAGGATTTTTGCCCCTATGTCGATGGTCTTCTGCTCTAAAGTATAGAAGTGCTTTTGGGAGACAGTAACTGCTTTCAGCAGTTCGGTTAGATGTTCTGGGAGAGGGGGAATTATGAAACCAAAGTGGGCCACGTACTTCTGGAGATCGATGAAGTTCTCCTTGACAGTGAGGTGAACAGTGGATGGCTCAGGGATCGGGATAATCCGCAGCTGTGCCACTTGAACTACTGCCTTGGGTTTGAAACAGAAGCTGCTTTCACTGACCGCGCACCAGCCGTGCTGTCCGTGCCGGTAGTGGGATGCTGCAGTGGCGACACAGTATGTCCCACCTCCTATGTATGCCACCTGTGGGGGAACATGGCCCTGTGCCATGGCTTCCATGGTGCAATTGATAGGGTTAGCGTCAGCAGAACTGAACCCGCACTGTGGTGTTGAATAGGCATTCAAGTGCTGGGGACACAGGATTATGTGTGCTCCCCGGCTACGGCACCCCGAGAGGTCAGTACCCGTCGTAGCATGCTCCCACTTAATGACGTAGGGTGGGACCGCTGCGAAACGGACGTGTGCTCCCCCCCGAATGACTCCAATGTTCACCACCCTATACACCGGCGCAGGTCGGGCCGCCCTACTCATTACTGGGATCCGCACGACGGCCCCCATGATGGTGTGGTTGGAGCGACCACAGTCCACGGGGACTGGGTAGGCCCCAGAAGCGAGCCGGAGCTGGCACGGACTCAACGCATTCTCAAAGGGGCGGAGGGCTGCGAGGTGCTTGTTGCTGATCCAGGAGGGGACCAAACCCTGTTTTAAGTCCTCCAGATTGCTGCGGCCCTCGCCCAGCAACCATGCCCCATACAGTACGCACACCTCATTCTGGGCAGCCTGATCTGAGGCGTTCCTGTCCTCCCTAATGAGAGCGTTGACCGTCCGAGCCTGCTTCTCCAGCTCTGCTATGGTCTCCTTTAAATGGAGAGTCATAGCCTGATCCTCATGGAGCTCCGAACCCACCACCCGGTTTTCGTCCGTGATGATCCCCTTCAACTGGGTCTTTAACCCGTTAACCTGCCATTGTAATTCGATGTCGTCCATACTATTTATGATGGATGACCCAGTGTTGAACCCTGTGAACCAGTCGTTCACGGCGCCCCTTCTTTGTCTCCCCACTTGCTCCCATTCCTTGTGGCCCTCGGTGTACAGTTCGGTTCTATTGACCCCCGCGAAGTCAAACTCATAAAACTTCTGCAGGGTCTCTTTCAGCAGGGCCTGATACAGCCTTGCCGTTTCTACAGGGCACCATTCCGGCAGGTGCACCTCGGTCAGGTTGAGGATGACCGAGGCCACCGCGTAATGGACCCCCTGATAGGCCATTTGGTCAGTGGGAACTAATACTAACCTGTTCCCTGGTCCCTTGGTGGTGGTGGGGCATCCCTCTGCTACCGTCCGTGGTGTCTGGGTCGTGGGCAGGGGCTGTCGGGGGCGGGTCACTAGCTCAGTGGCATTAACCGCGATTGGGGAGTAGGGGACCACGCATGCGTCCAAGCGCGATTCCCAGTCTATCCCCCTCCCGTTATCTTGCCACTGGCTGTGGAAAATGATGGAAACACCTGTGGGGCAGACTTTCTCTGAACCCCACATACACACGTAAATCCCCTGATCGGGTTCCCACCATTTATCCCAGCACACTGTCAACCCTCCCTGGGTCCCTGTGATAGTCCGGTGAGTGTCGTTCCCTAACCTTTCCCACTTTACTCTGGGGTTCCCCATGTCCCTGCTCAGCTTCCTGAGCCACCACCACCTATCCAGGGGGACGTTCCCCCTGCAGGTTAGGCAAATACGCTTCCCCGCGGTCACACTAATCCGCGTGGCCTGGATCTTGATCCGAGGACACGACAGAGAGACCTCTCCGTAGGCGAAGCCGGTCTCGCTCGAATATTTCGTGGAGTTCGACCCCAGCCATCCGGGCCAGTTGCCCTCGTGGGTGTACCCAGCGACTTCCTCTGCTTCGCGCAGGCCCTGCCCGTCGTGGGCCAGAGGCGCAGTTTCCCCGGAGCAGCCAAAGATACGGTGATCCTCCGTCTCTCCCCTCCAGGCGACGTTGAGGCCCACCAGGGCCGCGAGGATGATGCCTCCTACTGGCATCACCTTGTTACTGTCTGGCGGAGAGATAAAAAAAGGTTTCGAGCCGGTCTCCCTGGGCTCCTCGGCTTGGGTGCGGGGTGAGTGGGTCCCGCAACCCTAGCTCACCTAAAACTTGCCACATTCTATCGCTCCAAAGTGCTACCATACTTCCAGAAGACCACTTACTTATTTACCAATATTACAATTAAACTAACCTTATTACCCCAAAACTATATATATATATATACATCTGCCGCCCGTCTCCGGACGGCCAGCTTATAACTTGTGGGGACCATCGCAGGCCTCCCCCTGCTGCGTTCCCACATCGGTCTCAGCTGCTGGTCCCTGGCCGCCCGTGGCTGCTGGCTGTGGACCGTTTAAACTTCCCGCAGCTTTCTTCCGGGGGGTCCCTTTTGTGGAAGCCGGCGACCAAACCTTCCTCGGTTGCGGTTTCCTATTTGACCGTCTGAGGGTCACCACATGTGAAGCTTCCTTGTGGGTCGGACCCTTGGCTGGAGCTTTGGCCCTGGCTGCAGTTCGTGGCTTCCCCACGACTGCCGGCTGTGGGCTTCCTCCCGTAGGCTCCGCCTCCCTAGGCTCTGGGTCAGCGGCAGGCACCTCTCCGCTACCTGGGACTCCAGGTCGAGAGTCTCCGCCCCCAGACGCCACCTCTCTGATGCTGTACTCAGGGGCAAGACCTAAGACCTCCGGCTCCTCCCGTTCACGGCAGTCGGGGGCGGGACCTTCGTCCTCCGACTCGGCTTCCTTCCTAAAAACCGGGGCGGGACCTAACCTTGCTGGCTCCCCCCCTCTCCCGTGACCAGGGACAGGACCTAGGACCTCTGGCTCCTCCCCTCTCCTGTGACCAGGGACAGGACCTAGGACCTCCGGCTCCTCCCCTCTCCTGTGACCAGGGACAGGACCTACGACCTCCAGCTCCTCCCCTTCTGGGTCCCAGAACAATGGGGGAGTCTCCCGTGTGGACAGGACAACTCCTCCCCTCACGCAGGCTGCTCGTCCTGCCTGTGTGACCTGCGGCTGCAGCCCCCCTGCAGTTTTAAACTCTCTGCTGCCTTTTCCAGCCCCCGCTGCCTGCTTCCCTGCCTCTGGCTTAAACAGTTTGCACTGATTGATGTGAAACCATTTTGTGCGCTGGGGCAGTTTCACAGCATACACCATGGGGCTGGCTTGATCTATGATGCTGTAGGGACCCATGTAAAGTGGCTCAAGACTCCCCACACGGGCGTAGTTCCTTACCATCACTAGATCCCCTACCTCCCAGCGATGGGTTTTACTGGGCTCCAGCAGCATCCTATTTCCCCTGGTGCTGCCTCCCCATGTTACCTGCGGCCCCCTCATAGACCCTTTGGAGGCGTTCAAGGAGCGTGCGGGCGAATTTATCCCGATTCACCTCCCTTAGCTGCCCTTCCGTTAGAACTGGGGCCAGGACATGGGTGGGGGTTCTCATGACCCTTCCGGTCATGAGCTCATGCGGAGAGTACCCCGTACTCTTCAATTGGCTGGCGCGGATCCCCATGAGGACAAGAGGCAGGACTTCTGCTCACCCTTGGGGCGAACCCATTATCTCTTTCCTCAATTTTTCTTTTAAGGTGCGGTTCATCCGCTCCACAATCCCAGATGACTGTGGATTGTGGGCCACGTGCCATTTCCCCTGAATGCCCAGCAGCATCAGGGTGTTCTGCATTACTTGGCCGGTAAACTGGCTTCCCTGATCGGTCTCCACGATCTCGAGAACACCTCCCGCACCAAGATTCTCGCAGTCCCTAACGCTGTGGCTGTTCGGCAGGGGAAGGCTTCAACCCATTTGGAGAACACGTCCACCAGAACGAGGCAGTACTTATAGCCTCCCTGGGTGGCGGGTAAGGGTCCGATATAGTCGATTTGGATTGACTGCCATGGTCCCTCTACCCTCCTAACGTGTCCCATCGGCACCTTCCTCCTGTGGGGGTCGGGGTTATTTGCCGCGCACACTAGACAGTTCGCGCAAAACTCCCGGACGTCCTCCCGGAGTCCTGGCCACCATCCTGCTTGTTCCACCCGCTGCCAGGTGACCTCAGGCCCGGGGTGCCCTGCTCCCGGTCCCTCATGGGCCAGTTGAAGGAATTCCCTCCGGTGCTGCTGAGGCACCACCCACTGCTCTTCCTTAAACAGCATCCCCTCTCTTATGGACAGGGATGCTGCACTATACGGGCCTTCCACTTTCTTCCCCTCGCTAACTGCGTTAAATACCCCTCTCAGAGCAGGGTCCTGAGAGTGGACCGATTTGAGGTCCGGGGCTAGCGCTACCCCTACACTCTCCTGGATCCCACCCCTGCCTCTTACAGCTGTCACTGGTCCGGACCCGTAGGGGTCCCAGAAAATGCCGGTCTGGGCACCCTCTCTCGCCAGTACATCAGCTCGCTGGTTCCCCTGACCGCGAGGTTCTGTGGAGGAGTGAGCCTTCACCTTGTGGATGAAGACCTCACCCTTCTCCCCCACGGCTGCCAGAATCTTCTCCAGCAGGGGCTTTACCACCAAGGGTCTCCCATCCGCGGAAGTGAATCCGCGACGGGACCAGATGGCCAGGTATTCGGTACACGAATTGCATGTGAACATGCTGTCTGAGCAAATCGTGTACGGGGTAGGGAAAACTTCGGGATGGGTAACCACATACACCACAGCAGACAGTTCTGCCTGCTGGGCGCTCATGGTACTGGGGAGTTTAATCGCCAACGCATTGTCTGCCGTTGGGTCATAAACCCCGAACCCCGTGAGCCGCTTTCCAGCGGATACTGTGCTGGAACCATCTACGTAAATCTCTCGGCCGGTGGGATGTATCCCAGCCCGGAGACCAACGTTGACCTCCCATACCCCTTCAATGGAACATTGATGGGCTGTTCCAGGGTAAGCCAGGTTGGCGGCTAATTTGGGCTCGCACAGGCCTCTTACCCGCAGATCCATTTGTGCGAGGAGTAGGGTCCAGTGCGCAATGCGGGCACTGCTTACTGTCCCATCCTTAATCCTCCCATCCAAAAGCATCTGGGTGGGTGTGTGGTGTGTGAGGAGGGTGATGGGGGAGGTGCCTGTGAAGATGGCGGATCTCTTCACAGCCCAGTGTGTGGCCAAGAGGTGCCGCTCACAGACCGAGTAGCTCCTCTCCACGTCGGTGAGCACCCTGCAGGAGTAAACCACGGGTCTCAGCCTGCCATGTCGCTCCTGGAGCAACACAGCACTCAGACTGTCCCCGCTGGCCGCCGCCTCCAGGAAGAACTCCCTTCCCCCATCTATCACTCCCAGGGCCGGTGCGGTCTGCAGCTTCCTTTTCAGGAGCTCGAACGCGGCCTGGCATCCTTCATCCCACGACCACTCCACTCCCTTGTGCAGGAGTCGGAGTAGTGGGGCTGCCGTGGCCGCATAGTCCTCCATGAAGTCTCTGCAGTACCCGGTTAGCCCTAGAAATGACCTCACACCCCTTATGGTGACGGGGACCGGTAACTCCTGTACCGCCTCCCTCCTAGCCCTATCGATGGCCGTTTCTCCGGCGCGGACGGTCAGACCCAGGAATTTGACTTCCTGTTGACCGATCGGCGCTTTCTTTGGGTTCACTTTGAACCCTCTTCTGGTCAGTAGTTCCAACAGTTCAGCCAGCAGTGGGCCGTGCTCCCCGACCATGACGGTAAACAGGAGCAGGTCGTCCACGTACTGTACTAGCTGAAGGGGCTGACTGAACTCCTTCAGGCTGTCCGCCATGCATTGGTGGAAAATGCTGGGACTATTATGGAAGCCTTGTGGCAAGCAATTCCATGTATACTGTTGCCCTTTGAAAGTAAAGGCAAATTTATACTGGTCCTCCCTCCGCACAGGGATCGACCAGAACCCATTGGAAATATCCAGCACCGTGAACGTGGTCGCGGATGCAGGGATACTCCCAATGAGGTCGGCCACTGCTGCCACTGTGGGGGCACATGCGGGGATGTTGCTGTTCAATACCCGATAGTCGACCGTGGCTCTCCAGGAATTATCCGGTTTCTTAACCGGCCAGAGCGGAGAGTTCACATGGGTGGCGATAGGCCTCAGCACCCCCTGCTGTACCAGCGCTGATATGGCCACCTCCATATCAGCCTCTGCTTCCTTTGGGAAGTTGTACTGCTTTTGAGGCCAGGCCATGGGATCCCCATCTACCCTAACCTCAAAGCTCGCAACCCTCCCACAGTCGTGTTTGTGCGTGGCGAACGCACCTAACTGAGCCTGCACCGCGGCTCTAAATTCTTCTGGGATACCCTCCATCATTTCACCGAGATCGTAACTCCCTTTCGGCTTCATGGTACACAGGGTTCCCTTCCCATCCTTTCCCGGGATTACCACCATTCCACTTTCCCTTCCGGTGTTGGCCCCCCAAAGGCAATGGTTCCTGAGGTCCACGAGGATCCCATGGCCCACGATGAAGTCGGCCCCTAGGATCCCCTTCCCTCCCTCCGCTTCCCATCTCGCCAGGACACATGTCCACTTTGTCTGGAGTGTGCCCAGGCGGATCGAGAGTGGCCTGGAGAACGCACCCGTCTGCTACGCCCCGGTGAACCCCGATAGGACGTATGGAACCCCGTTAGACAGAGGTGAAGTGGTGGGATTCTCCGTATGGATCACGGTGCATGAAGCTCCCGTGTCCAACAGATAAGTCCCCGTTTCCTTCTCTACCTCCATCTGCACGAGCGGTCTCTTCCATCCGTTGTACCGAAGCGCACATAGGTAGACGGGCTGTGCAGGCTCCAGTCATTGCTGGCCACTTTGGGAAGGGGCTGGGGGAAACGCCGGACCGGTGGTAGCTGCTACTTTTCCCTTGGTGAGGACAAACGATCTCACCGAAGCCAGCAGCGCCTCCAGCAGCTCTGGAGGAACAGTTGACTCCGTCTCTCTCTCTGGGGCAGGGGTCGGGGGTGTGGCCTGGGCTTGGGCTGGGGCTGTGGGGACCTTTCCCCTTGTGTCCTTCCAGGGATTCTTACAGTCCCTGCGCCAATGCCCCTCCTTCCCGCAACCGTAGCACGTTTGTCTGCCTTGGTTGGGACGGCTCCCTTCCTGGCGCCACTCTTTACGGGGCTGGTCACCAGGCCTGACCTCACAAACCTTCCCTTTTTGCTGGGGTGTCTCACTATCCCTCCCGTTTCTAAAGGTGACGGTGAGTTGGCGGATCACCGTCCCCTCTGTGGTCTGAGGGTTTCGGGGGTCGAACCAGGCCATTGCCTGCGTTCGAACGCGGGGCAGTGAGTTATTCATCAGGCACCTGAGCCAGTGGACTAACTGGTCCCTGTTCAGGTGCTCTCGCGCCGGCATTCCAAGGCACGCACCCCGGTAGACTGGCCACAGCCTGTCCGCGAACGCCTGCGGGGATTCCCCGGGGAGCTGGACTGTTTTCTCCACCCGGGTGAACGGACTCCCTTCGTTCATCCCCATGGCATCCAGGATCTCGTCTCTCAGCCCCTTATAATTTTCCTGACCCCTCTTACACCCATCGGGTAGCGTCTGGAGGAGATTGCTACCCAGGGAGAACAACAGCATCTTGGCCTGCTCTGCCTCGTCGCAGTCGTTAACACAGGCCGCCTGTTCTATCTCCCTAAAGTGAAGATGTTAAGTCTGTGTGCTATAGTGATAATTACTACACAGACTACAAGAGTAAATTCAACAGGTCTTTACTGGTTGGAGGTCGGGACTATACTGAATACAATATTACTACACAGTGCTTATATACCGGTGTGGTCACCACCGGTATTACGTATACAGCAGCCAGAGAAAGTAGTACATCTCTTAAGGTGGAACAGGCTTAAGTTCTCTTAAGGTGGAACAGGTTACATACACCACAATCCTCCCTTTTTAGCTTAACAGTCATATCCCCATTTAACATAACATAATAACATATATACATATATAACTTCAGGTATAACAGTTCAAAGGTTCAGTCTCTCAGGAGGCTTTCTGATGCGGCTTGGATAACGCCTCTCAGTAGTCTCTGATTCTTGTTGTTGAGGTGCCTCCTCTATTTGGTTTCCAATGTATTGGGTGTCATCATCATCAAGTACATTCCCTGCCGAGGTAGATGCCTCAGGTTCATTAACGTCTTCCACAGTTGTCTCTGTCACAACCATGGGTTCGACCCTTGCTCTCGACTCTACCAGTTGATCCGCATGACGCCTTATCACATTATGACCAATATCTACTGTGTACATCAGAGGTCCTTGTCTGGCCCGAATTGTTCCGGACTGCCATTTTTCGTTTCCATAGCCCCTTGCCAACATTGGTTGTCCTACGTCGAAAGTTCGAGTGGTCTTGTTGTTAATATGCCGAAACTGTTTGTTTTCCACTTCCCTCCGCACATTTGGTTTTAACAAGTCCAACTTCGACCGCAACCTCCTGTTATAAAACATCATGGCAGGACTTTGGTTAGTCACTGCATGATCGGCGTTTCGATATGACATCAGGAACTTGTCGACCTTGTGTTGCAGCGGAATCTGATCATCGTTCATGGCCTTAATTGCCTTTTTGAATGTCTGGACAAATCTTTCAGCCAACCCGTTTGTCGCCGGATGATATGGGGCAGAGGTATAATGTTTTACTCCATTCTTCTTTAAGAATTGTCGGAATTCTTCCGATACAAACTGTGGTCCGTTGTCCGAACAGATCTGTTCTGGCAATCCGTTCCTTGCGAATATTGTTCTTAACACCGCAATTGTCTTTTCTGAAGTAGTGGTATTCATCTTGATGACTTCTGGCCATTTGGAATGTGCGTCCACCGTGATTAGGAACATGGAGTCCATGAATGGACCAGCAAAGTCAATGTGTACGCGTTGCCATGGGGCTGAAGGCCATTCCCATGGGTGTAGCGGTGCTATCGGAGGTGCATTTTGCACTTTTTGGCACCCAGCGCAGCTTTTCGTTAACTCCTCAATCTGTTGGTCAATACCCGGCCACCATACATAAGCCCTAGCAAGACTTTTCATTTTAACTCCCCCCAGATGACCTTCATGCAGTTCGTTTAAAACTCTTTCCCTTAACTTGGGAGGAATAATCACTCTTGTCCCGTACATCAAGGTACCATGGCAGACGGACAGCTGGTCTCGCCTTGCCGAAAATGCCAGTAACAGAGGATCACCCCGTGTTGGCCATCCTTTCACTGTCACCTCGTAGACTCTGGACAGTGTCGGGTCGTTCCTGGTTTCTCTTTCAATACTTGCATTGGTGACTGGTAAACACTCGATGATGGTCGAATGAAATAACTCAACAGGGTCAACTTTCGTCGTGTCTTCTTCTTCAGGTAGTGGCAGGCGCGACAGCCCATCAGCATTGCCATGCTGTTTCGTACCTTTGAATTCTATTTGATATTGATGTGCCCCTAGGAAAAGAGACCATCTCTGGAGACGCTGCGCTGTCATCACCGAAACACCCTTCTTAGGGTTAAAAATGGATACCAACGGTTGATGGTCTGTCAGAAGTGTGAATTTTTGGCCCTGCAGGTAATGATTAAACTTCTTCACTCCCCATACAAGGCTAAGAGCCTCCCTATCGATCTGCGCATAGTTGCGCTCAGCGGAGGTCAATGATCTGGATGCAAAAGCGACTGGCCTTTCCATGCCATTTGGCAACTTGTGTGAGAGTACTGCCCCAATACCATATGGAGAAGCATCACAAGCCAACCGAATAGGCAGTGTCGGGTTGAAGTGAGCCAACACTTCCTCTGAGGTGATCAATTCTTTGCTTTTGCGAAATGCCTTCTTACAGTTTTCACCCCATTCCCATGGTACCCCTTTCTGTAAAAGAGCGTTTAACGGGTGCAGTACCGTGGATAGACTTGGCAGAAATTTATGGTAATAGTTAATTAATCCTAGAAACGACCTCAACTGAGAGACATTCTCCAGAGCGGGAGCCTTTACAACTGCCTCAATCTTGTCAGGAGACTTATGAAGCCCCTCCCGGTCAATGACATGACCACAGTACGAGATCCGCTTCTGGAAGAACTCACATTTCTGCCGATTTACTCTAAGTCCATACTCTTTCAGTCTGTTGAGCACCAGTTCCAAGTTTGCGAGATGTTGTTCATCACCATCACCTGTGATCAGAATATCGTCCAGGTAACATTGTGTGCCTGGAATTCCCTGTAATACCTGCTCCATGGCCCTTTGCCAAATTGCTGGAGCCGATGCCACTCCAAAAACCAGCCTATTGCACCGGTACAACCCTCGATGCGTGTTGATCGTGAGGTATTGGCGTGACTCTTCCTCAACCTCCATCTGCAAGTACGCCTGCGCCAGGTCTATCTTGGTGAAGTGTTTCCCGCCAGACAATGAAGCGAAAATATCCTCAATCCGTGGAAGCGGATACTGCACCGTGTGAAGCACCGGATTAACGGTGATTTTGAAGTCTCCACAGATACGAACCTTCCCTGGATCTCCTGGCTTGTTGCTCGCAGGACGTTTCATAACGGGAACAATGGGCGTAGCCCACTCACTCCAATCTACCTTAGACAGTACACCTGAACGTTCTAGTGCTTCCAGTTCCGCTTCAACAGTAGGTCGTATTGCATAGGGTACCAGTCTGGCTTTAAAAAATTTTGGTTGTGCATGTTCATCAATCTTGATGTTTGCCGTAATTCCTCTCAGTGTTCCCAGTCCCTGCTGGAACACCTCTTTAGCATCATCCAATATTCTGGACAATCGTTCAGGTTTGACATCTGTTTCCCCAGAATCTACCGTTAGTGCCTTCAAGGAGTGCCAGTCCATATTCATTTTCCTAATCCACTCCCGTCCTAGTAGTGGTGGACCTCCTTCAGGTAGCACATATAAGTCCATTACTTGGCTTTCTTCGCCCTTGTGGACCACTTCTACCTCTATTTTTCCGATGGGGTACACTCTTTGCCCCGTGTATGTTTTCAATATAATCTCCATATCCTGTAGGGGAATATGTTGGAATAACCTTCTGTAATCTTTCTTATTCATGACCGTCAATGCCGATCCAGTGTCCAATTCCATTTTTACTTGGACTCCTGCTTTCTGAAGAGTGACCCAAATTGTCTGGAGATCTGCATCCTTACCAACATTGTGTACTCTTAAGCTATCCAGTTCATTACTGCTAGCGTCTGAATCTGACTTCTGTTCGGTCAAACTGTTCTTTGTCACCTTGTGTACCTTTGCGTATTTTCCTGGCGGTGACTTTTTGTTGCTGGTCTTCTTTCCTGACCGGCATACTTTAGCTATGTGGCCAAGCCTGCCACACGTTCTGCATTCTTGGTTTTTAAACCAACACTGGTTCTGATCGTGCGTTGTCTTTCCACAACGATAACATTTGACAGAACTCAAACCCAATTTGTTTGTACCGAGTTCCGGTGACCGTAGCTGCATTACTGCCGTGCCTCTCGCTGCGGCTTCGTGTGCTGCTGCCATAGTGACCGCCTTCTCAAGCGTCAGCTCATTCTCCTCGAGCAGTCGCTTTTGTGTATCCTGTTTAAATAAACCACACGCAAATTTATCTCGGAGTGCCTCTGTCAGTCCCGTTCCAAACTGCCAATATTTTGCTAGCTTACGTAATTCCATCAAATATTCAGCATTGCTTTCATTCTGCAGCTGCCTTCTGTCGTAAAATTTAAATCGTTCCGCTAGCATCAGCGGCGTGGGGTTTAGATGATTTTTCAGGACAGTGACAATCTCATCGAACGTCTTATCCGCCGGTTCATCTGGTGATAACAGATGTTTCAATTGCCCGTATGTCTTCGCACCCATTAAATTTAATAATGTTAGTGCTTTATCTGCATCAGGAATTTTATTTGCCTTACAATAATTTTGTATGCGTTCTACATACATGGCCCAATCTTCGATGTCACTATCAAAGGTATTAATGTTCCCATGTTTAGGCATCGTTGCAATTTATTGTATTTTTATGTTATCCAAGGTGGCGGCTTCCCGCTCTTGTCGTCGTCCTCCGCCCACAAAATGGTGGTTTTCCCGCGCTTGGCGGTCTTCAACCGTCCCCCGACGCTGTCTCCGCTTCACCGCGGCTCTCGCGCCTTCAGTTTCCCCAGACGCTGCGCCTTTTAGCCCGAACGCGGCCCTTATCTCCGGTCGCGATCGATGTCCCCGCGCTGCGCCTCTCGCTCGAAAGCGGCCCGGCCCTTATCTCCGGTCGCGATTTATCTCACCGCACTTATTCCTCCGTCTTCCCAGCCCCGTCTGTACAGCCAACGCGGTTGACTTTCTGTCGCGTCGCTGCCCGGCTTACCCACCACCGAGGTAGAAAAGAAGAAAGTTGACAGTCGCTGATGGAGGCTTCGAGGTCAGGATGTCTTCTGCACGCCGGTTTCTCGATGCCTGCCGCTCGACGTGTCTTCCAGTAGGGTGATGAGGGTGGAAACCTCTCTTCGACGTCCTGTCTGTGGACGAAGCCGCCGTGGAAATAACTGCCGCAGGGTAAGAATCGGACTCGTCGCCACTGTTAAGTCTGGGTGTTATAGTGATAATTACTACACAGACTACAAGAGTAAATTCAACAGGTCTTTACTGGTTGGAGGTCGGGACTATACTGAATACAATATTAATACACAGTGCTTATATACCGATGTGGTCACCACCGGTATTACGTATACAGCAGCCAGAGAAAGTAGTACATCTTTTAAGGTGGAACAGGCTTAAGTTCTCTTAAGGTGGAACAGGTTACATACACCACAGAAGAGAAGGGTCCCCCTTCATGGTGAGCTTGGGGATGTAGCTCACCATGGAGCGCAACTGTTGCGCACTGTGTGGCACCAGGAATTGGTTCTGGAGGTCCCCAGGTTCCCCGTCCTCACCGGGTGGTCCGTACCTTCGTTGTGTCACGGGGTACACCGGTCCCGGTCCCTGATTCTCTCTCGGGCTATCCTGGTCTACCTTGAAGTCTTCATCCTCCACCCCCTCCTTATCCCAGACCTCTGGAAAACTAGGGGCGATGGGTGGTAGCTGTGAAACCTCTGGTTCCCTAACCCGTGTTGCTCTGGGGGCTGCCTGCAGGACTTCCCTGCTTGGGTTGCCGTTGAACTCAGCCTGGCCGACCTTGGGGCTAATGAGGCATATCACCCCCTTTGCCCTGGCCAACGCCATATTCAGGCTTTCTATTTCCTGCCTACAGGGGCCGTGGTCTGCCTCCTCAAACCCCCGAGCGCAGGCCAGCTTATAGGCTGCTTTTACTTCGCCTACCTTTTCCTTCTGTGCCTTTAGTTCCCCCGTGAGGTGGCTAATCTCCGTCTTTAATCACCTCTCTTTCCCCCTGGATTCTCTTGCCTGATATGCTACGTGTTCTGCCCTGAACCTAGCGCTCCCCTCCAGCTCAGCTATCTTGCCCTCCAGCCTTTCTACCCTGGCCTGGTGCTCACGCTGCACTTCAGCGGCCTGGCTTTCCATGTGCTCTACCTTCCCCCGATGGTCCCGGACCATCGCTGCCCTCTCCTGGCTTACAGCCTCCCGGGCCACTAGCACCTTCCCTTCCACTGCAACTTTTTCCTGAAGCTCCCGGGACAAATGCCTTATTTTAGTTTCCTTACTGGCCACTGCTTGGTCCAGTATCAGAACCTGCTTTTTATATAACACATAAGCCATACCGCTTTTTCAATGCCTTTGCGGCGCTCTTTACTAGCCGTCCACTGGGCGGCTGCCTCTAGGGGACGCTCGGCCCCTAACAGGTCGCATACCCATTTTTTTGCAACGTTTACTTTACCACACACGTAGGAGGATAACCTGTCCTCCATCACATCTGTCTCACCCGAGTCTTTGCCCACCACACAAGGGGTCTGTAGCCAGTGTCCTGCCGTGGTCGCCAGTCTGTAAGGGGTCTTTTTAACGAGCTTGTGGTGTGCGAGATCGATTCTTGATTTCACAATGCTCGTGAGCGGTTTCGAAGCGCTCCCCCCTCACTGATTCTAGACACTGGACTTATTGCCAGACTACCTTGATGTGTTGGCCCAACTTGTGACTCGGAAGACAAATGGCTCAGGTGAGACAAGGTAAGTTTTAAAATTAATGGTTTCTTTATTTATAAGGAGAATAAAAACACAGGGAACAAAGAAACAACACAGACAAAATCATTAACACGCCTCCCAATGGGAACTAAAATTTAACACACAAGAATTACTTTGACTATCTTAAAATACATCAATTCATTAGCTGCGGTATAATAAAACGGGGGTGGGGAAAGCGCGCGGTACAACGAAGGATAAATAACACTCCCGATTACAAAGCCCTTAATATTAAAACCCTCCCGCCTCTAAAGTATCCCTCTACTAGGTCAGCTAGGTGGAGTTGGGCCTCTATGCTCACCAGGGTTTTAAAACTGTCCTCAACCTTGGTGCTCCTGTAGCTTCCGGGATTCCCGATTGATCTTCCTTCTGGGACGGGCTCCTGAACCTGCTCTCCTGCTCGAACTTGTAGAACCTCCGTGCTCCTCGAACCGTAATCGAACCTCCTAATCGGACCTCTCCACTCGAACCGTTCAACTTAACCTTAACCTCTCGTTGTTCTCTGCCTCCGATCGTACCTTCTGCCCGTCGATTTTCCCCCAACGGTTATACCGTTTCCTTGCCCTTATCTTTGGCGCCAAATCAGGGATTTTCTATTGTCAAAGTTTTGGGCCAGCTACTTTGACAAAAGCTGGTACTTTAGTTTAACGACTTTAATCGTGGCCGAAACCAAACTGATGGGTTATGTCCCGTGTCCCACTGAGTTTGATGCAGATAATGGGTCTTGTCTGTGCTCTGTGATTTCAGTGATGGGTTTACGTTTATCTGGCGATTAACATGACCTTTTCAAGTGCAAGTCCTTTGTTTTTGACTTCGGTACTGCTGCTACCTTTATTACCATATCAATTGCAGTCAGTCTGGAATTTTCCAATCGGTGGTGACTCAGGTTTCTTTAAGGTATTGCAGTGGTATGTCCTTCTGAAATGAGTCATGTGATCTGCCGACTCCATCTTGTGCTCTTAAAAATGTGGCCATTTCAGGGGTTTTAAAATGTAGGTTTTTTTTCCTGGATTTTGCGAATCCTACACATGGACAGACTACATTATTATGTCCGTGTATAATTGAGACACGGACTGCAGGAGTTGATTATAACAAGTCTTTACTGAATGGAGACAACCTGGAAACTGAAACTACAGAAGCCTGCTAGGGCCTTTTATACAGGGGTGGTCACTGCCAGTACTGCAGTCTGAGACCAGTTATTCCCTTAAAGGTACATACACAACAATTCCTCCCCTTTTAGATAAACAGTACATAACATTCATTTAACAACTAAATAATAACTAATTACAATTACGGTTGCTAGATACATTGGTTGAAGTTTTCCAGTGACTCTAGAATCTGGTCAGCATGGCGTCTTACAATGCTCTCTCCAACGTCCACGGTATACATTAGAGGTCCTTGCCGTGTACAGATCGTTCCTGGCTGCCATTTCTCTGTGCGGTAGTCCCGGGCCAAAACTGGTTGACCTATCTTAAAACTCCTGGTCGGCCTTTCATTCATATTCTGAAACTGCCTGTTCTCCACATCTCTTCTGACGTTTGGCTTAACCAAATCCAAGCGGCATCGTAGTCTTCGATTGAAGAACATCATGGCTGGAGTTTGGTTGGTAACCGCATGTGTCGCATTCCGGTAGGCAAACAAGAAGTTATCCACCTTGTGTTGTAGGGGTATATCTTCATTACACATTGCCTTGATAGCCTTCTTGAATGTTTGAACAAACCTCTCGGCCAATCCATTAGTGGCTGGATGATATGGGGCGGATGTGTAATGCTTAACACCATTGTTCTTTAAGAACCTCCGGAACTCTTCAGACACAAACTGTGGTCCATTGTCAGAGCAAATCTGTTCAGGCAGCCCATTCCTGGCGAATATGGTTCGTAAGACTGTGATAGTTTTTTATGTTGTGGTTGAGGACATTTTTATTACCTCTGGCCACTTTGAATGTGCATCCACCGCAATTAAAAACATCGAGTCCATAAAGGGACCAGCAAAATCAATGTGCACCCTTTGCCATGGAGATGAGGGCCACTCCCATGGATGTAGAGGGGCTTGTGGTGGGGCGTTTTGGACCTTCCGTCTTCCTGTACAGCTCTTGGTCATCTCTTCGATTTCTCTATCGATTCCCAGCCACCACACAAACGCTCTGGCTAAGTTCTTCATTTTTACCCCTCCCAGATGACCCTCATGAAGCTCATTGAGCACTCTATCCTTCAATTTGGGTGGAATTACTACTCTGGATCCACACATCAAGGTTCCTCTGCACACTGACAGCTGTTCTCTTCTCGGCAAGAATGCTGGCAGCAGTGGTTCGCCATGTGCTGGCCATCCCTTCACCGGTAAATCATAGACCCAGGAGAGTGTCGGGTCATTTCGTGTTTCCTTTTCTATGTTTGCATTTGTCACAGGGAGACATTTGACTATAGTCGAGTGGAATAACTCCACTGGATCCACTGCCAGTTCTTCTTCCACTGTCGGCAATGGTGGGCGCGACAATCCATCAGCATTCCCATGCTGTTTAGTTCCTTTGTACTCGATGTCATATTGGTGTGCCCCTAGGAAAAGGGACCACCTCTGTAGCCGTTGTGCCATCATTATCGGTGTAGTGTATGTGCCTTTAAGAGCCCCATGTGTACTGTAACGCCGGTAATGGCCACTCGGGCTATATAAGCCTGTATATTGTGTTGTATCAGTTAGTTCCCCTCCAGACTTTGTTTAGTAAACACCTATGAAACCAACTCCTGTCTTCAGAGTCTCTATCAACACACAGACACAACAGTGGCGACGAATTGGAAACGGACTTACCTGCAATTCGGCAGCACCTCAAGGACATCGATTCCTCTGGCGTCCAAAGCTGAAGGAAAATCAAGAAAAAGAAAAAGCTGTGGTTTCCCTAGCTAGCCAAGCTGGTGGCAGGTACTGCAATAATCCTTCCTGGGCGTCGGGCTGGGGCTCCAGCGGCTGGCTCTACAGCTAGGCCAAGCAGCAGCGGAAGCAAGCAGTAACAGATGGGGAGGGAGCACTCGGGAGACGGCCGGCGCTGCAAGCAGGTCGGCGTTCAGGCCTAGAGAGAGAGTCCGGCGGGAACGAGTCGCCAAATGTAAATAAATAAATGAAAAGAATGGAAACCGCGGGAAACAGCGTTGTCATCGGCAGCATCGGCGGGGAAGCGCGGGAAGCACCATATTGGCACCATATCTTTTCTGCAGAAAAGAAGCAAAAGCGCGGGAAGCGCCATTTTATTTCTAGGATGCCTAAGTCTGGCAATATTGATGCTTTTGATAACGAGATAGAGGATTGGACCACATATGTGGAAAGAGTGGAGATATATTGCACCGCAAATGGAATAGAAGATGAAAAAAAAGCTTCAGTACTGCTAAATCTAATGGGCGCAAAGACATACGTGCTGTTACGAAATGTAATCACTCCAGCCAAACCAAAGGACAAGAATTTTAAAGAAATTGTTGATACCCTACAGGAGCACTTAAACCCAACACCGCTGCTGCTAGCGGAACGATTCAAATTCTTCAAGAGAAATCAACACAAGAATGAAAGTAACGCTGATTACCTCACCGAATTAAGAAAGCTATCAAAACACTGCCAATTCGGGGCAGGACTAGCAGATTATATTCGAGACAAATTCGTCTGCAGTCTCTTAAGTGAAGGAACACAGAAAAGGCTGCTTTCTGAAAAAGATTTAACACTGGACAAGGCTTTCAGTATGGCCGTATCATACGAAGCAGCCGCAAGAGGAGCTGCAGAGATACAACAAAAGACACAGGACTTTGGCACCCATGAAATGACACAGGGTTTTGAGAGATGTTATCGCTGCGGCAGATCCACCCATGACCAGAGGGACTGCTGGTTCAAGGACAAAGCATGCAGGCAATGCGGAAAGATTGGACACATTGCACAGGTATGCCGATCTGGACAAAAAAAATCTACAGACAGGAAAAAAAAATCAAAAAAGAAAAGTACAGAAAGGTACAAATGATGACGGACAGTAGCTCCGAAGACCAGAAGAGCGATAGCGACTCCGAAAACAAGAGACTAAGCTGTCTCAAATTACATAATGTAATTGCCAAAGAGAATTACCAGACCATTTGGGTTACCCTCACGATAGCAGGGTCCCCAGTTAAAATGGAGCTAGATACAGGATCAGCTCTGACCATCATAAATTGATGGGATTATGAGCGGCTATTTCCGCATATACCTTTAAAAGACACATCCATTATCTTGAAAACATATACGGGGCAGAAAGTATACCCCAAAGGAAAAATAAGGGTGCCTGCTGTATACAACGGCAAGGAAATACAAAAGTTGTATGTATACATTCTACAAGATGGTGGTCCACCGCTGTTGGGACGTGAATGGATCAGGAAAATACGTTTAGACTGGCACTCCATTCAGGCACTGACGGTGACCAGTAAGAAAAGAAACGATGATGACGTCATACCTGAACGATTAAAAGACATCTTGGCCAACGCCAAAGAAGTGTTTCAAGAGAAACTAGGAACCTTGAAAGGCATCACCGCCTCAATAAAAGTGGAAGATGCAGCAATTCCCAAGATTTTTAAGGCAAGACCGGTGCCATACGCAATTCGTCCAGCAGTCGAGGCAGAGCTGGAGAATTTGGAAAAGGCAGGCGTATTATCCAAAATAGATTGGAGCGAATGGGCAACACCCATCGTTCCAGTCATGAAGAAAGCATTGAATAATGATAAATCTGAAGAACAGAGAAAAATTCGCATCTGTGGAGACTTCAAGGTGACTGTAAACCCGGTCCTTCACACGGTACAGTATCCTCTTCTGAGGATAGAAGATATTTTCGCCTCACTATCCGGAGGGAAACGTTTCACCAAAATTGACTTGGCACAGGCATATCTACAGATGGAGGTTGAAGAAGCCTCTAAAAAATATCTCACGATAAATACACACAAAGGTCTGTACCAGTACAATCGACTGGTTTTTGGAGTAGCATCCGCTCCAGCTATCTGGCAAAGAGCTATGGAGCAAGTCCTCCAAGGGATTCCGGGGACTCAATGCCACCTAGACGACATCCTTGTAACAAGAGAAAACGACAACGAGCACCTTGCCAACTTGGAGCAGGAGCTCACTAGGCTAAGAGAACGGGGCCTACGAGCAAATCGCCCCAAGTGCGAATTTTTCCAAAATCAAATATCATATTGTGGCCACATAATTAATAAGGAAGGGTTGCATAAGTCACCTGAAAAAATTGAAGCGGTCATAAAAGCCCCAGCACCTGAAAATGTTTCACAATTAAGGTCGTTCCTGGGATTAATAAATTACTATCATAAATTTTTACCGAACTTATCAACTCTTCTACGCCCTCTTAATGAACTGCTACAAACAGGAGTAATTTGGAAATGGAGCGAAGACTGTAAACGTGCCTTCCATAAATGCAAAGACTTAATCACGTCCAAAGAAGTTTTGGCTCATTACAACCCATCACTGCCAATCAGAATGGCGTGCGATGCATCCCCTTACGGCATAGGAGCAGTGTTATCGCATAAATTCCCTGATGGGTCGGAACGGCTGATAGCTTTTGCGTCATGCTCATTGAACTCAGCTGAGCGTAACTATGCCCAAATCGACAGGGAAGCACTCAGCCTGGTATGGGGAGTGAAGAAATTCAACCATTACCTACACGGACAAAAATTTACCTTGTTGACTGACCATCAACCCCACATCTCCATATTCAACCCTAAAAAGGGTGTTCCCATTATGACAGCGCAAAGGCTACAGAGGTGGTCCCTTTTTCTAGGGGCACACCAATACAACATAGAATACAAAGGATCAAAACAGCATGGGAATGCTGACGGGTTATCGCGCCTACCGTTGCCAACGGTAGAAGAAGCACCTACCGTAGACCCAGTGGAGATTTTCCACTCTACCATAGTCGAATGTCTACCAGTAACAAATTCTGCCATTGAAAGGGAAACTAGAAATGACCCGACTCTCTCACGGGTCTACGATTTAACAGTGAAGGGATGGCCTGCACATGGCGAACCACTGTTGCCAGCATTCTCGCAAAGAAGAGAACAGCTGTCAGTGTGCCAAGGAACCTTGATGTGTGGATCCAGAGTGGTGATTCCACCCAAACTCCAGGATAAAGTTCTAAAGGAGCTTCACGAGGGGCATCTGGGTGGAGTGAAAATGAAGAACCTAGCCAGGGCGTTTGTATGGTGGCCAGGTATCGATGGAGACATCGAAGAAATGACCAAGAGCTGCCTAGGATGCCAGAAGGTCCAAAACGCTCCACCCCAAGCCCCTCTGCATCCCTCATCTCCCTGGTAAAGGGTACACATCGACTTTGCTGGTCCAATTATGGACTCAATGTTCTTAATCGCGGTTGATGCACACTCCAAGTGGCCGGAGGTAATAAAGATGTCCTCCACCACCACGGAAAAAACCATCACAGTATTAAGGACCATATTTGCCAGGAATGGGCTGCCGGAACAGATCTGTTCTGATAATGGACCGAGTCAGGAAGCCTCCAGAGAGACTGACTTATAATTAATTAACTGCAGCAATGTGTAGATTATTTTTCTTGTAACATGTAATTAATAATTACTTAAAATATTATGTACTGGTTGGCTAAAGGGGAGGAATTGTAGTGTATGTGCCTTTAAGAGCCCCATGTGTACTGTAATGCCGGTAATGGCCACTCGGGCTATATAAGCCTGTATATTGTGTTGTATCAGTTAGTTCCCCTCCAGACTTTGTTTAGTAAACACCTATGAAACCAACTCCTGTCTTCAGTGTCTCTATTGACACACAGACACAACAATCGGTACGCCCTTCTGAGGGTTGAAAATGGAGACGAGAGGTTGATGATCAGTTAGTAGAGTAAATTTCTGACTGTGCAGGTAGTGATTGAACTTCTTCACCCCCCACACCAGGCTGAGGGCCTCTTTGTCAATCTGGGCGTAGTTACGCTCGGCTGAAGTTAATGAGCGTGATGCAAAAGCTATCGGCCTCTCTGAACCATCAAGGAATTTATGTGACAGTACCGCCCCAACACCGTAGGGAGATGCATCACACGCCAGTCTTATCGGTAGTGATGGGTTGTAGTGAGCCAATACTTCTCTTGAAGTGATTAGGTCCTTACTCTTCTGAAAGGCCCGCTTACATTCATCGCTCCATTTCCATGCTACTCCCGTTCGTAGTAGGGTGTTCAGTGGATGCAGAATTATGGACAAATTCGGCAAAAACTTACGGTAGTAATTCACCAATCCGAGGAATGACCTCAGTTGCGACACATTTTCAGGCGCTGGAGCCTTAACTACCGCTTCAATTTTGTCAGGGGACTTATGCAACCCCTCTTCATCAATCACGTGGCCACAATACGATATCTGTTTCTTAAAAAACTCGCACTTAGGGCGATTGGCTCGTAGCCCATGTTCACGTAGTCTAGTGAGCACCTGCTCTAGGTTGGCAAGGTGTTCACTGTCATCTTCACCTGTCACTAGGATGTCGTCCAAGTAACACTGAGTCCCCGGAATCCCTTGCAGGACTTGTTCCATCGCTCTTTGCCATATCGCCGGAGCTGATGCTACTCCGAATACCAGTCGATTATACTGGTAAAGACCTTTGTGAGTGTTTATCGTGAGATACTTCCTGGAGGATTCTTCAACCTCCATCTGCAAATATGCTTGTGCTAGGTCAATTTTTGTAAAACGCTTCCCTCCAGATAGCGAGGCGAAGATATCTTCTATCCTTGGAAGAGGATATTGTACTGTGTGAAGGACTGGGTTCACCGTCACCTTGAAGTCCCCACAGATGCGAAGCTTCCTTGGCTCCTCAGACTTATTGTTTAATGTTTTCTTCATGACAGGAACGATGGGTGTCGCCCACTCGCTCCAGTCTACCTTAGATAACACGCCTGCCTTCTCCAGGTTCTCCAGCTCTGCCTCGACGGCTGGGCGAATTGCATGTGGTACCGGGCTTGCTTTGAAAAACTTGGGAATTTCATTCTCCTCTATTTTTATCGAGGCGGTTAAGCCTTTAAGAGTGCCCAGTTCTTGTTGAAATACCTCTTTGGCGTCAGCTAAGATTGTTGACAATCGTCCAGGAGCGACGTCGTCATCCTTTTTACCAGCCACCGTCAGTGCCTGAATGGAGTGCCAGTCTAAACTTATCTTTCTGATCCATTCACGTCCCAATAACGGTGGTCCACCATCTTGCAGAATGTAGAGATACAATTTCTGTATTTTCTTGCCGTTGTATTCGACAGGCACCCTTATTTTTCCTCTGGGGTATACTTTTTGCCCCGTATACGTCCTCAAGACAATGGATGTCTCTCTCAAGGGTATGTGTGAGAATAGCCGCTCGTAGTCTTGTCGATACATGACGGTTAGAGCTGATCCTGTATCCAATTCCATTTTGACTTGGGACCCTGCTATCGTGAGGGTGACCCAAATGGTTCGGTGATCCTCTTTTGCGATTACGTTGTCAAGTTTGAGACAGCTTAGTCTCTTGTTCCCGGATTCACTATCGCTCATCTGGTCTTCGGAACTACTGTCCGTCATCTTTTGTGCTTTCCTGTATGGTTCCTTAGTAGCCTTTTTGTTGTCGTTGGTCTTCTTCCCAGACCTGCAAACTCGTGCAATGTGTCCCATCTTTCTGCATTGCCTGCATATTTTGTCCTTCGACCAGCAGTCCTTCTGGTCATGGTTTGTTCTGCCGCAGCGATAACATTTTGCAAATCCCCGTGTCATTTCGTGGGTGCCGTATTCCTGTGGCTTTTGTTGTATTTCCGCAGCTCCCCTTGCTGCTGCTTCGCACAATACTGCCACGCTGAAAGCCTTATCTAGCGTCAGCTCTTTCTCTGAGAGTAACCTCTTCTGGGTTCCTTCATTCAGGAGTCCACAGACAAATTTGTCCCGTAAGGTATCTGCCAGTCCTGCTCCGAACTGGCAGTGCTTTGATAGCTTGCGTAGTTCCATAAGGTAATCAGCATTGCTCTCATTTTTATGCTGATTTCTCCTGTGGAATTTAAATCTTTCTGCTATCAGCAGCGGTGTAGGATTTAGGTGTTCCTGTAGGATAGCAACAATTTCGTTAAAACTCTTCGCCTTTGGTTTGGCTGGAGTAATCAGGTCCCGCAATAGGCCATACGTTCTTGCGCCCATTAAATTTAGCAATACCGATGCCTTTTTCTCATCGGCTATTTCGTTTGCCTCGCAATATACCTCGACTCTTTCCACATACGTGGTCCAGTCTTCTATTGCATTATCGAAGGCAGTGATATCGCCAGTCTTTGGCATCTTGAAAATCTAAGATGGCGCCTCCCGTGCTTTGCCTTCGTCCCCGATGGATCAAAATGGCGCCTCCCGCGCTTTTCCTTCTTCCCCACCGAGTTAAGATGGCACCTCCCACGCTTTCCCACCGCTGCCGCTGCTGCCAACGCTGTTGCTGGCGATTATATTTATTTTACTATCCTGTAATGGTGACGCCCTATGGTCTTCGCGCCTCCCCGATCGCTGCTGCCAACGCCGCTCTCAGCGGTATTTTTATTTTTCTATCGCGCTTCAATATTTGCTCCGTTAATTGAAGAACCGTTCCCGTCATGGAGCGGACCCTCTGGGACACTTCCCTCCCTCTTCTTAGGTCTGAACGCTGCCCGGCTGCGAAGCACCGGCCGTGCCCTGTGTGCTCCACCCTCTCTCTCTCTCTTGCTTCCCGACTCGCTGCCCGGCCCCGTTGCAGAGCCACCCGATCGAGCTCTAGCCCGCCGCAGCCCAGGAAGGATCAGTGCACTACCTGCCACCAGCCCGATTAGCTGGGAAACCACAGTCTGGAGACCAAGCCTGGCTCTCGACAGTCTCTCCTGCACTTTTCAATTCGATGATTTGGAGGGCGGTTGCCCCCGGTCGACGCCCGTTTCTCGAGTTTCTTTGGATTATTATTTTTTTCTTTCTTCTGGCTTCGACCTTCAATAACGTTGTCTGAGGTGCTGCCGAGTTGCAGGTAAGTTCGTTTCTTACTCGTCGCCAGTATTATGTCCGTGTATAATTGAGACACGGACTGCAGGAGTTGATTATAACAAGTCTTTTCTGAATGGAGACAACCTGGAAACTGAAATTACAGAAGCCTGCTAGGGCATTTTATGCAGGGGTGGTCACTGCCGGTACTGCAGTCTGAGACCAGTTATTCCCTTAAAGGTACATACACAACACACAAAAGGCCTTCGATAAGGTCCCACATAAAAGATTAGCATGGAAAATTGAGGCTCATGGGATAAAGGGGAAAGTTTTGGCGTGGATAGGGAACTGGCTGTCAGATAGAAAACAGAGAGTTGGAATAAACGGCTCATTTTCTGAATGGCAGGCAGTAACAAGTGGGGTACCACAGGGATCTGTCCTGGGCCCCCAGCTGTTCACAATTTACATTAATGACCTGGATCAGGGAGTCGGATGCAGCATTTCCAAATTTGCAGACGACACTAAACTAGGAGGTGGGGTGGGCTCAGAGGAAGAGACCAGGAAGCTCCAGAGCGATTTGGACAGACTGGGCGATTGGGCGGATAAATGGCAGATGCACTATAATGTGGACAAGTGCGAAGTTATCCACCTTGGGTGCAGGAACGGGAGGGCAAATTATTATTTAAATGGCAATAGATTGGGAGAGGGGGAAGTACAGAGAGACCTGGGTGTTCTTGTACACCAGTCACTGAAGGCGAGCATGCAGGTGCAACAGGCGGTCAAGAAGGCAAACGGTATGCTGGCCTTCATAGCAAAAGGGTTAGAATACAGGAACAGGGATACCTTGCTGCAGCTGTACAGGGCACTGGTGAGACCACACCTCGAGTACTGTGTACAGTTTTGGTCGCCTCATCTGAGGAAGGATGTTCTTGCCATGGAGGGGGTGCAGCGGCGATTCACCAGGCTGATACCAGGAATGGCGGGAATGACCTATGAGGAGAGACTATGTAGTTTAGGGATGTACACACTGGAGTTTAGAAGATTGAGAGGGGACATCATAGAAGTGTATAAAATTCTGACAGGTCTAGACAGACTGGATGCAGAAGGAATGTTTCCCTTGGCGGGTGAGAACAGAACTAGAGGACATAATTTAAGGATAAGGGCTAAACCATTTAGGACAGAGATGAGGGGGAATTTCTTCACTCAGAGAGTGGTGAACCTGTGGAACTCATTGCCACAGAGGGCAGTGTACGCCAGCTCATTAAATATATTTAAGAGGGAATTAGATATATTTCTACGGGCAAAAGGGGTTAAGGGTTACGGAGAGAAGGCGGGGACGGGATACTGAATTAAAGGATCAGCCATGATCTCATTAAATGGCGGAGCAGGCACGAAGGGCCGAATGGCCTACTCCTGCTCCTATCTTCTATGTATCTATGTATCTATGTATACATCATAATAAGCGTGATCAGGATTTTAAACTGATCATTTAAATCTTCCACATAGTTCTGGTCTCCATATTATAAAAATGATATCGAGGCACTGGAGAAGGTGCACAAACAGATACTAGAACTGAGTGGTGGGCATGTGGTTCCCACTCGGGTGGCTAGCTTTACCCTGGGGCACTCTCATGCTCCTCGTAGAAGCTGCATATAGAGTTGGAAACTGACCCCTTCCCGTTTCCCATCCTCTCGGGCAGTGATGGTGTGTGGTACAAGGAGATGAAAAGGGCGAAACAGAAAATAAACACCTAATACAAAGAAAAACTATTTGCTATAAAACAGTGAATCATTCTAATGTAATCAATTCTACTTTTCTAACAGACCTCCTTAACAATAGACACAGTGGTAGACTTGTCAGTTAAATAATACTTGTAAACAAATCACATCCACTAAGGAGAAACTCATTTGGACAAATTACAATCCTGCAGCTATTGCTGGATCAAAGTCTGCTGTGAGGAAATCTTTAGTGAATCTTGCTGAAATTTCCGGCCTCTTCTCGCAATCTAACCCTCAGAGCACGAATCATTCAATGTGATTATTTCATTCGAGTATATACAAACCCTGCAACGCACTGGCACTTGTCATCTGATGTTATCTTTCCCATTACAAATCTGTGATTCTCACGAAAGGCAAATTTGTTTGACAGTAGAAATGACCGTCAAAGTTCACACGAAAAAAAATGAGCGTAACATTTGTACCATCGCAAAAAGATCACGCTTGTCTGTTATGTCGCATTATTAGTAGTGTTGTGTATGTGCCTTTAAGAGAAGAACTGATTCTATACTGTAGTACCGGCAGTGACCACCCCTGTATATAAAGCCATAGCAGGCTTCTGTATTTCAGTCTTGAATTACTCTCTGTTCAGTAAATAACTGTTTTATTGTTCTCCTGCAGTCTGAGTATTATTTATACTCGGACATTACACTGGTGACGGGCAGGTTCGAACTCACCTGCAGTACTGCATCACCTCACGGGGATCTTTACCCTGAAGAGAAGCTTCTTGGAGGTCGAAGTCAGAACGGCGGGCGTCGACCGCGGGCAACTACCCAGGGATCCATCGGAGAGTTGCAGGGGAGGCTGTGGAGAGCTGGGCCTGGCTCCCCAGTCGAGGTGTTCCAGCAAGTCGTGCTGGTAGCAGGTAGTGCGCTGACCCTTCCGGACTGCGGCGGGCTCGGGCTCGATCGAGCGGCTCTGCAAAGGGGCCGTGCAGCGTTGTCGGGAGGAAGAGAGAGAGAGAGGGTGGAGCGCACAGGGCGCGGTCGGTGCTCAAGAACAGGGCAGCGTGGAGAGGATAGAACGCGGGGAAGGAAAAGTGATACGCGCCGAAGCCGCGGGTCACTGCCATTACCCTGTAGAATGCCAGGAGCAGCGTGGCAGCAAGGGGAAGAAGGAAAAGCATGGGAGGTGCCATTTTATTCCATTGGGGAAGAAGGAAAAGCACGGGAGGCGCCATTTTATTCCATTGGGGAAGAAGAAAAAGCGCGGGAGGTGCCATTTTAAATCACTCAATGTAGTGTATGTACCTTTAAGAGCCCCTGTGTACTGTAATACCAGTAGTGACCACTCGGGTATATAAGCCTGTATAGCGTCTTGTATCTTTTAGTTCACCTCCAGACTTTGTTCAGTAAACACCTGTTAAATCAACTCCTGCATTCCATGTCTCCATTAACACATGGATACAACAGTGGCGACGAATTGGAAACGGACTTACCTGCAATTCGGCAGCACCTCAAGGAGATCGATTCCTCAGACGAAGGTGAAAGAGAAAAAAAAAATAAAAAACTGTGATTTCACCAGCTAGCTGGGCTGGTGGCAGGTACTGCACTAATCCTTCCTGGGTGGCGGGCTGGGGCTCGATCGGCTGTCTCTGCAGCAGTGCCGAGCAGCGAGTCGGAAGGCGCAGGCAAACAGAGACGGAGGGTGGAGCACTCGGGATACAGCCGGCGCTGCAAAGCAGGTTGGCGTTCGGACCAAGCAGAGGGAGGGAAAAGTCCCAGAGAGTCCGGCGGGAATGAATCTCCAACTATTAAAAATATCTGTGTAAATAAAAACCACGGAGAACAGCGTTGTCAGCAGCGGCAGCTGCGGGAAAGCGCGGGAGGCGCCATTTTTTTCTCGGCAGGGAAGAAAAGAAAGCGCGGGAGGCGCCATTTTTGATTTTCAGGATGCCTAAGACTGGCAATATTACTGCTTTTGATAGTAATATAGAGGATTGGACCACATATGTGGAAAGAGTGGAGGTATATTGCACAGCGAATGAAGTAGAGGATGATAAAAAGGCATCGGTACTGCTAAATCTGATGGGCGCAAGGACATACGGGCTGTTACGAAACTTAATCACTCCAGCCAAACCGATAGACAAGAATTTTAAGGAGATTGTTGATAACCTACAGGAGCACTTAAACCCAACACCGCTGCTGATAGCGGAACGATTCAAATTATTCAGGAGGAATCAGCACAAGAATGAAAGTAACGCTGATTACCTCACCGAATTAAGAAAGCTGTCAAAGCACTGCCAATTCGGGGCAGGACTGGCAGATTCTCTACGAGACAAATTCGTCTGCGGCCTCCTAAGTGAAGGAACACAGAAAAGGCTACTTTCTGAGAAAGATTTGACACTGGACAAGGCTTTCAGTGTGGCTGTATCATACGAAGCAGCAGCAAGAGGAGCTGCAGAGATACAGCAAAAGCCACAGGACTTCGGCACCCATGAAATGACACAGGGTTTCGAGAGATGTTATTGCTGCGGCAGATCCACCCATGACCAGAGGGACTTCTGGTTCAAGGACAAAGCATGCAGGCAATGCGGAAAGATGGGACACATTGCACGTGTATGCCGATCTGGAAACAAAAAATCCACTGACAGAAAAAAAAATCAATAAGGAAAAGTACAGAAAGGTACAAATGATGATGGACAGTAGCTCCGAAGACCAGAAGAGCGATAGCGACTCCGGAAACAAGAGACTAAGCTGTCTCAAATTACATAATGTAATTGCCAAAGAAGATTACCAGACCATTTGGGTTACCCTCATGATGGCGGGGTCCCCAGTTAAAATTGAGCTAGATACAGGACCAGCTCTGACCGTCATAAGTCGACGGGATTACGAGCGGCTATTTCCGCATATACCTTTGAAAGACACATCCATTATCTTGAAGACAGAAAGTATACCCCAGAGGGAAAATAAGGGTGCCTGTTGTATACAATGGCAAGGAAATACAGAAGTTGTATTTATGCCTTCTGCAAGATGGTGGTCCACCGCTGTTGGGACGTGAATGGATCAGGAAGATACGTTTAGACTGGCACTCCATTCAGGCACTGACGGTGACCAGTAAGAAAAAAAATGATGATGACGTCATACCTGAATGATTAAAAGACATCTTGGCCAACGCCAAAGAAGTGTTTCAACAGGAACTAGGAACCTTGAAAGGCGTCACCGCCTCAATAAAAGTGGAAGATGCGGCAATTCCCAAGTTTTTTAAGGCAAGGCCAGTGCCATACGCAATTCGTCCAGCAGTCGAGGCAGAGCTGGAGAATTTGGAAAAGGCAGGCGTGTTATCCAAGGTAGATTGGAGCGAGTGGGCAACACCCATCGTCCCGGTCATGAAGAAAACGTTGAATAATGATAAATCTGAAGAACAGAGAAAAATTCGCACCTGTGGGGACTTCAAGGTGACTGTAAACCCGGTCCTTCACATGGTACAGTATCCTCTTCCGAGGATAGAAGATATTTTCGCCTCACTATCCGGAGGGAAACGTTTCACCAAAATTGACTTGGCACAGGCATATCTACAGATGGAGGTTGAGGAGGCCTCTAAAAAGTATCTCACGATAAACACACACAAAGGCCTGTACCAGTACAATCGACTGGTTTTCGGAGTAGCATCAGCTCCAGCTATCTGGCAAAGAGCTATGGAGCAAGTCCTGCAAGGGATTCCGGGGACTCAATGCTACCTAGACGACATCCTTGTAACAGGAGAAAACGACAACGAGCACCTTGCCAATTTGGAGCAGGTGCTAACTAGGCTGAAAGAACGGGGCCTACGAGCAAATCGCCCCAAGTGCGAATTTTTCCAGAAACAAATATCATATTGTGGCCACATAATTAACGAGGAAGGGTTGCATAAGTCACCTGAAAAAATTGAAGCGGTCATAAAAGCCCCAGCACCTGAAAATGTCTCACAATTAAGGTCGTTCCTGGGATTGATAAATTACTATCATAAATTTTTACCGAACGTATCAACTCTTCTGCACCCTCTTAATGAATTGCTACAAACAGGAGTAATTTGGAAATGGAGCGAAGACTGTAAACGTGCCTTCCATAAATGCAAAGACTTAATCACGTCCAAGGAAGTTTTGGCTCATTACAGCCCATCACTGCCAATCAGACTGGCGTTCGATGCATCCCCTTACGGCGTAGGAGCGGTATTATCGCATAGATTCCCTGATGGCTCGGAGCGGCCAATAGCTTTTGCGTCACGCTCATTGAACTCAGCTGAGCGTAACTATGCCCAGATCGACAGGGAAGCACTCAACCTGGTGTGGGGAGTGAAGAAATTTAACCATTACCTACACGGACAGAAATTTACCTTGTTGACTGACCATCAACCCCTCGTCTCCATATTCAACCCTAAAAAGGGCGTTCCCATGATGACAGCGCTAAGGCTACAGAGGTGGTCCCTTTCCCTAGGGGCACGCCAATATGACATAGAATACAAAGGATCAAAACAGCATGGGAATGTTGACGGTTTATCACGCCTACCGTTGCCAACGGCAGAAGAGACACCTACAGTGGACCCAGTGGAGATGTTCCACTCAACCATAGTGGAATGTCTACCAGTAACAAATTCTACCATTGAAAAGGAAACGAGAAATGACCCGAATCTCTCACGAGTCTACGATTTAACAGTGAAGGGATGGCCAGCACATGGCGAACCACTGTTGCCAGCATTCTCGCAAAGAAGAGAACAGTTGTCAGTGTGCCGAGTAACCTTGATGTGTGGATCCAGAGTGGTGATTCCACCCAATCTCCAGGATAAAGTGCTAAAGGAGCTTCACGAGGGGCATCTGGGTGGAGTGAAAATGAAGAACCTAGCCAGAGCGTTTGCGTGGTGGCCAGGTATCGATGGAGACATCGAAGAAATGACCAAGAGCTGTCTAGGATGCCAGAAGGTCGAAAATGCCCCACCACAAGCCCCTCTACATCCATGGGAGTGGCCCTCATCTCCATGGCAAAGGGTACATATCGACTTTGCTGGTCCATTTATGGACTCAATGTTCTTAATCGCGGTTGATGCACACTCCAAGTGGCCGGAGGTAATAAAGATGTCCTCCACCACCATGGAAAAAACCATCACAGTATTAAGGACCATATTTGCCAGGAATGGGCTGCCTGAACAGATCTGTTCTGATAATGGACCGCAATTTGTGTCCGAAGAAATCAGGAAGTTCTTAAAAAACAATGGGGTTAAGCACTACACGTCCGCCCCATACCATCCCGCCACCAATGGATTAGCTGAAAGGTTTGTCCAGACCTTCAAGAAGGCCATAAAGGCCATGGGTAATGAAGACATAAATCTACAATATAAGGTAGATAACTTCTTGTTTGCGTACAGGAATGCAACACATGTGGTTACAAACCAAACTCCCGCCATGATGTTTTTCAATAGAAGACTAAGATGCCGGCTGGATTTGATCAAGCCAAACATCAGAAGGGACGTAGAGAACCGGCAATTTCAACGCATGAATGAAAGGCCAACTAGAACCTTCCAGATAGGTCAACAAATTTTGGCCCGGGACTACCGTACCGAGAAATGGCAACCTGGAACTATTTGCACACGACTAGGACCGCTGATGTATACCGTGGACATTGGAGAAAGCATAATAAGGCACAATGCTGACCAGATCATAGAGTCATCCAAAAAGGGACAACCTACACCACAACTCTATACGCCTAATGATGAAGCAGAGATACCCATAGTATCTACCTCCGATCCGGTGATACTGGAACCAGATGAACCCGACACTGGCGTTCAAGCCGAATCGACCTTGCCAAAGAGCCTACTACACCACCGAAAACTACTACACCACCGAGGCGTTATCTGGACCGAGTCAGGAAGCCTCCAGAGAGACTGACTTATAATTGATTAACTGCAGCAAATGTGTAGATTATTGTTCTTGTAAACATGTTAATTAATGATTACTTAAAATGTTATGTACTAATTATCTAAAAGGGGAGGAATTGTAGTGTATGTACCTTTAAGAGCCCCTGTGTACTGTAATACCGGTAGTGACCACTCGGGTATATAAGCCTGTATAGCGTCTTGTATCTTTTAGTTCACCTCCAGACTTTGTTCAGTAAACACCTGTTAAACCAACTCCTGCATTCCGTGTCTCCATTAACACACGGATACAACACTCAAGATGCCGAAGAGTGGCAGTATCACTGCTTTTGACAACGAGGTAGAAGACTGGACCACATATGTGGAAAGAATTGAAGTGTACTGCAAGGCAAATGAGCTGGCCGATGGAAAGAAGGCGTCGGTATTATTAAATTTGATGGGCGCGAGAACGTACGGCCTATTGCGGAATTTAATTACCCCAGCTAAACCAATGGAGAAAAGTTTTGAAGAGATTGTTAATAGCTTACAGGAACACCTAAACCCTACACCGCTGCTGATAGCAGAAAGATTCAAGTTCCATAAAAGAAACCAGCATAAAGATGAGAGCAATGCTGACTTTCTTACGGAACTACGCAAGTTATCGAAGCACTGCCAGTTCGGAGCAGGACTGGCAGACACCTTGCGGGATAAGTTTGTCTGCGGGCTCCAGAATGAAGGAACCCAGAAACGACTACTTTCGGAAAAGGACCTGACGCTAGAACAGGCTTTCAGCGTGGCAGTATCCTACGAAGCAGCAGCACGGGGAGCTGCGGAAATACAACAGAAACCACAGGAATACAGCGCTAACGAAATGGCGTATGGAGCAGAAAAGTGCTATCGCTGCAGCAGAATAACCCATGATCAGAAGGACTGCTGGGTTAAGGACAAAGTATGCAGGCAATGTGGGAAAATGGGATACATAGCAAGAGTCTGCAGGTCGGGAAAGAAAACCAACACCACAAGAACTACTAAGGAAAAGTACAAGAAAGTAAAGAAATTGACAGACAGTAGTTCGGAAGATCAGGAGAGTGATAAGGACTCCGGGAGCAGGAGACTAAGTTGTCTAAAGTTACACAACGTGATCGCAAAGGAGGATCACCGAACCATTTGGGTCACCCTCATGATAGCAGGGTCCCCAGTAAAGATGGAATTGGACACAGGATCAGTCCTAACTGTCATGAATCGACGAGACTATGAGCGGCTGTTCTCACACATACCCTTGAAGGACACGTCCATTGTATTGAAGACATACACGGGGCAAAAAGTCTACCCCAGAGGAAAAATAAGGGTGCCAGTTGAATACAACGGCAAGGAGACACAGAAACTGTATTTATATATACTAACAGATGGAGGACCACCATTATTGGGACGTGAATGGATCCGAAAAATACAATTGGATAGGCATTCCATTCAGGCGCTAACTGTGACTGATAAAAAGGATGATGACGTCACACCTGGATGACTGTCAAAAATTCTAACTGACGTGAAAGAGGTGTTCCAGCAAGGGCTTGGGACTCTAAAAGGAGTAACGGCAACGATAAAAATCAAAGATAACACAAACCCAAAATTTTTTACGGCCAGACCGGTATCTTACGCGATCCGCCCAGCCGTTGAAGCAGAGCTGGAGAGTCTGGAGCGTTCGGGTGTGCTGTCCAAGGTGGACTGGAGTGAGTGAGCCACACCCATCGTTCCTGTAATGAAGAAATCATTGAGCAGCACGCCTGGGGAACCGAAGAAGGTTCGCATCTGTGGGGACTTCAAGGTAACTGTGAACCCAGTCCTGCACACAGTACAATATCCACTTCCACAGGTAGAAGATATTTTCGCCTCACTATCTAGAGGGAAACGCTTTACAAAGATTGATCTGGCCCAAGCATATCTACAAATGGAGGTGGAAGAAGCGTCTAGGAAATACCTCACGATAAACACTCACAAAGGCCTTCACCAGTACAATCGACTGGTATTCGGGGTAGCATCAGCCCCGGCTATTTGGCAGAGGGTGATGGAACAAGTCCTGCAAGGGATCCCGGGGACCCAGTGTTATTTGGACGACATCCTGGTTATGGGCAAAAATGACAGTGAACACCTTGCCAACCTGGAGCAGGTGCTCACGAGATTACAGGAATATGGGCTACAAGCCAACCGCCCCAAATGCGAGTTCTTCAGGAGACAAATCTCGTATTGTGGCCACATGATTGATGAGGAAGGGTTGCATAAGTCGCCGGACAAGATTGAGGCTGTAGTCAAGGCTCCAGCACCGGAAAATGTGTCGCAACTGAGGTCGTTCCTCGGGTTGGTGAACTACTACCATAAGTTCTTGCCGAATTTATCCACAATTCTGCACCCACTGAACGCCCTACTGCAAACTGGAGTAACATGGAAATGGAGTGATGAGTGTAAGCGTGCCTATCAGAAATGTAAATGCCTAATCACTTCAAAAGAAGTATTGGCCCACTACAATCCAACACTAACGATTCGGTTAGCATGTGATGCGTCTCCCTATGGCATCGGAGCAGTGCTGTCACACAAATTCCCTGACGGTTCAGAGAGGCCAATAGCCTTTGCGTCGCGCTCGTTAACCTCAGCCGAGCGTAACTATGCCCAGATTGACAGGGAGGCCCTCAGCCTGGTGTGGGGGGTGGTGAAGAAGTTCAATCACTATCTGCACGAGCAGAAATTCACCCTACTGACTGATCATCAGCCCCTGGTCTCCATTTTTAACCCAAAGAAGGGCGTTCCGGTGATGACAGCGCAACGGCTGCAAAGATGGTCACTTTTTCTAGGGGCACATCAGTATGACATAGAGTACAAGGGTACGAAACAGCATGGAAATGCTGATGGGCTGTCGCGCCTACCGTTGCCTACGGTAGAGGAAGCACCTGCAGTGGACCCTGTTGAGATATTCCATGTGACCATAGTCGAATGTCTACCTGTTACAAACTCAAGTATAGAGAAGGAAACCCGAAATGACCCAACACTCTCTCGGGTCTATGATTTGACGGTGAAGGGATGGCCAGCACATGGCGACTCACTGTTGCCAGCATTCTCGTCAAGGAGAGAACAGCTGTCAGTGTGCCGGGGGACCTTGATGTGTGGATCCCGAGTGGTAATTCCACCCAAGTTGAGAGATAGAGTGCTCAATGAGCTTCATGAGGGTCATCTGGGAGGGGTAAAAATGAAGAGCCTAGCCAGGGCGTTTGTGTGGTGGCCGGGAATCGATAAAGAAATTGAGAATATGACCAAGAGATGCACAGGATGCCAGAAGGTCCAAAACACTCCACCACAGGCCCCGCTACATCCATGGGAGTGGCCCTCATCTCCATGGCAACGGGTACACATTGATTTTGCTGGTCCATTTATGGACTCAATGTTCCTAATCGCTGTGGACACCCATTCAAAATGGCCAGAGGTCATCAAAATGTCCTCCACCACCACGGAGAAAACTATTGCAGTCCTACGGACCATCTTCGCCAGGAATGGCTTGCCAGAACAGATTTGCTCCGACAATGGGCCACAGTTTGTGTCAGAGGATTTCCGGAGGTTTCTGAGGAATAATGGGGTGAAGCATTACACATCTGCCCCATATCATCCAGCCACAAATGGATTGGCTGAGAGGTTTGTTCAGACCTTTAAAAAGGCCATAAAGGCAATGCATAATGATGACATACCACTACAACACAAGGTGGATAATTTCTTGTTTGCTTACCGGAATGCGACACATGCAGTCACCAACCAAGCTCCAGCCATAATGTTCTTCAACCGAAGGCTAAGATGTCACCTGGATTTGCTCAAACCAAACATAAGACGAGATGTTGAGGATAAGCAATTCCAGCACATAAATGAGAAGCCAACCAGGAGCTTCAAGATAGGGCAACCAGTCTTGGCCCGCGACTACCGAACAGAAAAATGGCAGCCAGGAACGATATGCACACAGCAGGGACCACTAATGTACACAGTTGGAGAGAGCATCATGAGATGCCATGCTGACCAGATTCTAGTCACAGGAACAAGCCAAACCCATACCACGAGCAGGTGCACCTGGTAATCAACCCGAAGTACAGATTGCATCTACCTCAGAAGCAGTGGTATTGGAAGCTGACGAACCAACCAATGACAATGAGCCAGAATCAACTCCGCCGCAAGAACAGGATACTCGAGAAAGGCGCTATCCAGTCAGGATCAGGAAGCCTCCTCAAAGACTGAACTTATAAATGATTATTTCAGTTGATGTATATAGTACAGAGAAAATTGTAATTGTAATTAGTTATTATTTAGTTGTTAAATGATTGTTATGTACTGTTTATCTAAAAGGGGAGGAATTGTTGTGTATGTGCCTTTAAGAGGAGAACTGATTCTATACTGCAGTACCGGCAGTGACCACCCCTGTATATAAAGCCATAGCAGGCTTCTGTATTTCAGTCTTGAATTACTCTCTGTTCAGTAAATACCTGTTTTATTGTTCTCCTGCAGTCTGAGTATTATTTATACTGGGACATTACAAGTAGTGTTGTACTTTTACTACTTCCACTGACAGCCTGCTACTTCTACAATTGCCCCGCTTGTGACACTCCTGGTAACGCAAGATTTCACCCATGCCATTTACAGTCCTTACATGCCTCACCGAAGGAACTGCTGAGAGACTCAAAGAATTACCAGCATTCCATGACTTGAACATGCCATCTTCCGCCAAATGATACTCAACAGTGAACTGCTTTGTAGCACTTCAGGAGAAATGTCTTTATCGAGAGAGTGGTTAGAATAGGGAACTCGCTACCACAAGAGGTAGTTGAGGTGAATAGCATAGATACATTTAAGGGGCAGCTAGATAAACACACGAGGGAGAAAGAAATAAAGGGTTAAGCTGATAGGGTTAGATGAAATGGGGTGGGATGTGGCTTGTGTGGAGTATAAACACTGGCATGGACCACTTGGGCCGAATGGCCTGTCTCTATGCTATAAATTCTATGTAACTTCCTACAACTGTCTTCATTAGGAACAGCCAGGAGCAGCATTGACTAAGGTCTTCATATGAGGACTATGTGGCATAAAGCTGTTAAATAAGTTGCTTAATACATGAATAAAGGTAACAAGCATATACTTGGCAAACAATAATGCACCAATCTCCCCCATTGGGGTAGAATCAGAGGCCATCCATTTAAATTGAGAAAGCGGGGCATAAAGTTGGATGTGTGGAAGTTTTATTTTCTTCAGTATGAATTTTTGTAATTATCTGAAATTTGTGCCCTTTCATTACCTTCTCACCAACCATTATGAATTTCACACTTCATATAAAACACCAACAAATCATAATTGAGCAATTTTAAAAAAAGTATACATGAGAAGAAATGAAATGAGTCCCTGCTGTTTTGTTCGCCCCGAGATAACTGGGAAAGTTGTTAAGAAAACAAGTAGCTGCTTATAAAGCAGCTTCCAACAATAACAATAATTAGCATCTAATCAGGACAGATTTATTCACTTCTGCACAGGCAGTAGCTCAATAACCTGCCTAAAGAAACATCACAACTGACTCCAGACTACCTGCAATGAATTCCTTAGGAGACCTACTATCCTTATGAAAGACCATGCTGAGAGATAATGCTGCATCAGAGCTTCTGTAAAAGCATCTAAAAATTATGGCCCAGATTCTGCAGTCAGCAATGAAGGAACAGTGCACACTGCACACTGCGCTGACAGCTACCCACAGAGATTTTGCGGGCTTTTGAGCAGAGACTTGCTGTCATTGGGCATCTGATTCAGCGCGGTGCCCTCTACAGGGGATCTGTGGCATCTGTGAGCAGGTCAAGCAACAGCGAGGCTCTTCAACCAATCAGATTGAAGAATCCTCACTGAGACACGCATGGCAGAATTTTGCGGGGGGCCAGCGGGCGTGATCGGTGTTGGGCGGGTGGGAAAATGTTTTTTTTTTGACAGCAGGTTGGGACCCCGCTGTCAACTCGCCACCACGCACCTTTCCCAAATGTCGGGACTGCCAGCACTGAGCAGACCCGACATGCAGCGGCGGGGGAGGCAATTGAAATCATTAGTGGCTTGTTTACAGCCACTTAACAATGCTTTCCCCCCCGCCAGCTTTTTGATTTTGACAGGTCGCCCACTGGTTTCCCGTTGAGCCTAGACTTCGGCAGTGAAGCTGGGGCAGGAGGTCAGTGGCCATTGAATCAGCTGATGAGTTGACAGCTTCAAATGTCAAGTCAAAGCTCCCAGCTGAATCAGATATCTCCTCTTAGCCACTAGCTTCTCTAAACTTCAATTTCCACTACAGATTCAGAATGCTGCAAGTCATTACACAAGTCTCCATCCAGTCTGACCTCATTGCCTCTCCCACCATTGACAGATCGCTTAATCTCTACTTCACCTGCCATCTATTCCATCAGAATCGGTGCCCTTGAAACTATCTCACCTTGGTCCTCAGAATCCCACCACAATCAGCCCCAACACCAGCAGCACCAAGCACACCAGCAGCACCAACAAAAACACCAACCTTCTCCGCAATCACCTGATGCTGCACAGGACAGAAGGCATCAGCACCCGACCACATTGCTGCCTGGGAGGCCAGGGATGGCCTCGCCATGGGCAGATTTACTTCACTTGACGTTGTACAACCTGGCTGCCACATGATGTGCCAGGTTGGCACCACCCCACACCAATACCATAAGGCATTCCGACAAAGCCCAAGCCATTCCTTTCACCCTCATGACCATTACGGGGATGGAGTGGGGGGGGGGGGTTGGGGTACCGTTATGTCTCACCATTCACTGCAACTCACTAAGCCACTTCCAAAGGTGTACAAAATCTGTCCAAGAACGCAAAGGCCTAGAAATTCAGTATCGCCATGTTTGGGGCGCTGCAGCTGGGCGTTCGCTAAATTTAGCGCCCGGCGCAACTTAGCGCCACCTTCGCTGAAATTGAGTTGCATCGCCCCAAGAGGTTGCTGCTGCGCTAAAGTAGGCGGTGCACGACTATCATAAGGCGCTAAGCCGGCGAGCCGAGATGCTACCAGCGAGGGCGGGCGCAGCGCAGGTGCGGTGAGTTATCGATTGAAGGCAAACACGCTGGCGCCGGTCAGCTCTTAAAGGGGGAGGGTCGATTTGGTTTGCAGCCACGCCCTGCACACTGCAGCCCTGAATCTAGGCCTGGACAGACCTGCTTCGACAACGCCACGCCCACGACCATGGAGAAGGCCAGGGAGTGAGCACAGCGCTTTAGTGAGGGTGCCCTGAAGGTTCTGGTTGGCGCAGTGGAGCGCAGGCGACCTGTCCTCTTCCCTGACAGTGGCAGGAGGCCGCTGCCCAGCGAGTACAGGAAAGCTTGGAGGGAGGTGGCAAACAGAGTGACCTCCAGCAGCATGGTCCCTAGGACACCCACGCAATGCAGAAAGAAGTTCAACGACCTCACTCGGGTTGTATGGGTGAGTACCCTTTCCAGTATCCTCTTCATCCCTGCATGTGCACATCACTTTATGGCCAAAGGGTCCTGAAAGCCCCAATGCCCAGCCCTCATCCAACACCTATGGCACTCTCATGAAAATCACATGCACATTCACCACTTTACACACTGTCAGGGCTATTCCACCATGGGAGGCAGTGCAGGCAAGATCAGGGCTTGAAACTGTCAGGGCTATTCCATCATGGGAGGCAGTGCAGGCAAGATCAGGGCTTGACACTGTACTCAGAGCCCGTCCTTTCTCTTGCAGGGCAAGCTGGCGCACAACAGGAGGCAGCAGCTACGGACCGGGGGAGGCCGTCCTGAACTTAAAGACTTCAGCGACCTGGAGCAGCGAGTGGAGCGGATTATGGGAGGCCGGCTGATTGGCCCCGTCGCCACTGGAGATGCTGACCCCGTTCTGGACAGCAATGGTAAGGTCACCACCTTTTTGACCTCTCTCTTTCCACTTGCGCCTCACACCAGCATCCTTTGCCACTCTCGAACCAATGCAGTGCATTGCAGCACTCATGCCTCCATCACTGCCGCCCTGTCCTCACTCTAAAGCAACTCTTGTGCCTCCCTGCTTTCAGATGCTGATTCGCCAGGTGAGGAGGCGGGCCCTCAAGCTGGCACTGTGAGTGAATCGGAAGGCGAGGAGGAGGAAGAGGAAGCCGGACCATCAGTGCCACTCTCAGCTGAGGCAGCCCATGGCCATGATGGGGACACGTCTTCCCTGGAGGGGAGCAGGGGGGAAGGGTCTGATGAGGGTGAAGCTCCGGGGCCCAGCGGGCTGCAGCAACGCGGGAGGGGTAGGGAAGCTCGGTGGCCTTCTCCCCAGAGGGTGAGTTTGGTCTCCAGTTCTGCTACAGTGAGCACAGAGGAGGAGCGGCCCCTTGGTGAAATGGTGCCAAGGCTGAGCGCAGGCACATTGAGCTCATGGCTGCAGTGGCAAGGATGCCTGACTGCATAGAGTCACTGGCAAGGAGTGTGCAGGAATTCAGGGCAGCACAGGCCAGAAGTCTGCAGGAATTCGGGGCATCACAGGCCAGGAGTCTGCAGGACGTCACTGCATCACAGGCCAGGAGTCAGCAGGACGTCGCTGCATAACCTGCGGCTTTCAGCCAAGTGCTCAGTCATGCCATGCATTCACTGGCTGGTCTGATGCAGACACAGATCAGGGCCACATGGGCACTAACTGCTGCCACCCTCGCTGGATCGGCCAGGAATCACCGGGGCCCTCGCCATGCCGCAGCAGCCCAGCAGTCTGTGCTTCAGCAGATTGCTGCGCATGCTTCAGTGCTGGCCCGTGCGAGTGCCAGTGTCTCGGCCGACCAGGGAGTGCCTGTGCTCTGTCAGGTTGGCAGCATTCCTGCAGCCAACACTGTCACTCCTCCACTGCAGCTGCCACCACCCGTAGGACAGACTGCTGCCGCCCAAGCAGAGTTGGAGCAGTCAGCAGCCGGGCCCTCCAGGCCCAGAGCTGGTCCAGGCCGTCCCCCAAGGGCATCTGCCGACTCACTAACTGACCCTCAGCAGCCTTCCCCCAGCCTTGCTGCAGCCACTGGGGTTCCATTGAGGAGGAGCTGCAGGGCGGGAAGGGGCCAATCATGCAAGCGAGGCGGATCACCCTCGCAGGCCTAAAAGTAGGAGGTGTGGCAAAATGTTGAGTTTTTTATGAAGGCCGAGAATGTTGTGTTTGTTTGTTATGAAGGCCGAGAATGTTGTGTTTGTTTTTTATGAAGGCCGAGAATGTTGTGTTTGTTTTTGTGAAGGCCGAGGATCATGGTCATTTTTGTTTAACTGTTCTGTTTATTTTCTCCAGGTTGTGAGAGCCAGTTATGTGTCTGACTGTTTTTTGGGGGGTTTCTCTGTATTTGGTTGTCATGCGGGAAGGGCACAGAGTTTGTTAAATAAAAAATTGTCTTTATTCAGATTGTCCATGTTTGCACTTTGAACTATTTGTTGCCTTGACCGCCTCAGGGTTTGCGGAGCAGCTCCATTCATGTTCTTTCAATGGCACAAGCCATTCCCTGAGAGGGGGCCTAGAACCGACTTGCAATAAGCCGCTGACGGATGGCCCTTGCACTTTGTGCCTCCCTCCCGTCTTGGTGCTCCTCCTCCTCCTCCTCCTCCTCCTCTGGTGGTCCTCCAATGTCTGCTGGCAGTTGCTGAGTCCTGAGGAGAGCCAGGTTGTGCAGCATGCAGCACACTACAACGAAATGGGAGACTCGCTCAGGTGAGTACTGTAGGGCTTCCCCGGAATGGTCCAGACAGCGGAACCATTGCTTCAGCACGCCGATTGTGTGCTCAATGATGTTCCTGGTCGCTTGATGGCTGTCATTGTATCGCTCTTCAGCAGGGGTGGTGGGCGCATGGAGAGGGGTCATCAGCCAGGTGCACAAAGGATAGCCCTTGTCCTCGATAAGCCAGCCTCCTGGGTGAGCCGGGGCTTCGAAAATGTCTCCCACAGAAGTCTGGTGCAGGATGAAGGCGTCGTGGCTGCTGCCTGGAAAGCGGGCATTGACAGCTAGTATGAGCTGCCTGTGGTCACACACCAACTGCACGTTCAGCGAATGGTAGCCCTTCCGGTTGCGGTAATCCTCGGCATTCTCTAGAGGCGCGCGCAAAGCCACATGCATGCAGTCAATGGCGCCCTGGACCATGGGGAAGCCCGCTCTTCTTGCAAATCCCATTGCACGCTCTTGCTGCTTGTCCAGGGTCATGGGGAAGGAAATGTACTGACGTCTCCTTCTGAAGAGGGCATTCGTGACCTGGCGGATGCAGCAATGCACCGCAAACTGGGATATATTGGCAATGTCCCCAGTAGCGGATTGGAAGGAGCCGGTGGCATAGAAGTTGAAAGCCACTGTCACCTTCACCGCCACCGACAGAGACATCCTGTGTAATGTATATACCTTTAAGGGGGGAACTACTTTTTACAGCTCATGTATACTGTGGTACCAGCAGTGATCACACCTGTATATAGCACTGAGTAGTAATCTGTACAGTTCAGTTCCAGAGTGAGCCACGTTGAGTAAACACCTGTTGTACCGTTCTCCTGCAGTCTTGTGTCTTACTACTGACGGACGCAACATCCTGCTCCTCAGCTGAGGCTGCAGATCTCTATGAAGCAGGCTGCAGATCTCAGTGACCACCTCCCTTCTGAATCGAAGCCTTCGAATGCACTGCTCCTCAGACATGTTGAGGTAGGAGAAGTGCTGGTGGTATACTCTTGGAGGGTAAGGCCTCCTGTGCCGACACCTGTTGGCCCTTCTCCATCTGGCCATGATTGGCACTCTCTCTCGGCCTCTCTGAGCCCTTTCAATGCAATGCAGAAACCCAACGTTTCCACCCATTGCAGCCCCCATTATATGTGACCACTCAAGGCTATGGCACTGAAAATAAATCCAACTGCAAAGCTCTGGCCTGAAGCCAGAAGTACCTGTGTGAGCGCTGAGTCAAAGCAGAAAGCTCTCTCCCTTTGTCTCTCTCCAAATCTCTCTCTCTCACACAGAAGGAGTGAAACAAAATGGCTGCCACCAAGAATGCAGGAAGAGTCCCCTTTAAATAGCGTCCCCCCCCAGCCCCACAGCGACTGGGAGCCGTTCCACTCAACCAGTCGCTGGGCGCGCCAGACGCAAAGAAGGGGTCGCCACTGAAGTTCCGGTTCGGGGTGCACCAAGGGCGTTGCACCATGAAATGACGTCAGGATCTGCGCGCGCAGCTGAGCGGATGCTGCGGTTTTGCGCCGCCGCTAATTCTTGACTCAAGTTCACAAGAGGCGCAGATCGTGCCGCGCCCAGGCGCTAGCCACTTCGCGCCCCACTTCTCGCCCTCTTAAGGCGCTAGCGGCTGGCGCTAACAACTGAATTTCTAGGCCAAAGTGTTCAAAATATAGATTTCAATGTGTGACACCACATTAACAGAAACTTTACCTGAACATTGGCTAAAACACCCAAGTGTCTACCCTTGTATGTTGTTAGTTGGTAAGATTGGACTAGGATGAGGGTGAGTGTGAGGGGTGATTAGTGAGATGGGGAAGTGACAATATAGGTAGAGAGGGATGGGTGGAGGTGCAAGGCAAGTTGGTGTGAGGAAGGATGTGCAGGAGTAGGGTAGGGAAGGCAGAGTGATGGGGATGTGATGAGTGGCACAGCAGGATGAGGTTGAGTGTGGCTTTGCAGTAACATTTCGTGATCTACTGAGATCATTGAAAGGTTTGTGCCACTGCAGCCTGGTCCTCCTGACGACATCCCTGCTTGTGTCCTCCTGTGCAATGTGCAACCAGGCTGCGTTGGTGTCCTCGGGAGGTGTCCTCCGCCTATTAGAAGGGAAGATGGCCTCCCTGCATGCTATGACTCCCTCCATAAGCATATGGAGGGAGTCATGGGAGAGCCTGGGTGCAGCCGTGCATCTTTGTGCAGTGCTTGTCAGTGTCTGCAGCACCCCAGTGCTGTAGAACACTGACAGCACAACTGTCAAAATCAATTTGCATACGGTCCCTTTAAGGAAATCGGCTGATGACGCGTCGTCAAGTGATGTAATCAGACCTGCTTTGTTCAATTGGCCGGCAAACGCGCTGGGTGGGCTTAACAAGCCGAATCCAGAAAAAATTATTTTGGACAGCGGGCTGGAGCGGGCAGTGAGGCTGGGAGCCACCACCGACATCACCCACCACGGACCCACCGAGTTTGGTAAAATCCAGCCTGCAGAGTCTAAACCTGGAAGTATAAACCAGGAATAAGAAATTAGATTTAAATCATGTACACAAAGCAAAATAAAGATTGAGAAAGAAAGATGGGATTAAGGGAGAGAGACAAAAGAGACAGACAGAAAAAAATTTTTAAAAATTGTTCATATCTCCAACATTAATTCTGAAGGAATGAGACTCCACACTTGTAAAATTAAAGTTTCAAGTGCAGAGAGGTTGGTTGGCAGTAATTAGGACTGATCACACCTTTAAAAATTTACTTACACCTGAATGCACCAGCCCTAACCTCTTCTGGCATGTTTAAAAGAAAGAAAGACTTGCATTTATATAGCGCCTTTCACGACCACTGGATGTCCCAAACCTTTTTACAGCCAATGAGGTGCTTTATCAAGTGTAGTCATTGTTGTAATGTAGGAAACGCCGCAGCCAATTTGCGCATAGCAAACTCCCACAAACAGCAATGTGAAAATGACTAGATAATCTGTTTTAGTGTTATTGATTGAGGGCTAAATATTGTCCAGGACACCGGGGATAACTCCCCTGTGTTGTGTCTGTGTATAATAAGACACAGACTGCAGGAGAACAGTACAACAGGTGTTTACTCAACGTGCTCACACTGGAACTGATCTGAACAGATTACTACTCAGTACTATATACAGGTGTGGTCACTGCCGGTACTGCAGTATACAGGAGCTGTAAAAGATAGTTCGCCCCTTAAAGGTATATACATTACAATTCCTCCCCTTTTAGATTAACAGTACCATAACACTCATTTAACAATTAAATATCAAACTAATTACAATTAACACTTTTAACATGCAACATTAGCTGAAAATAGTCTATTTATATATTCAGTCTTTGGGGAGGCTTCCTGATCCTTTCTGGATAGCGCCTTTCCCGAGTGTCTTGCTCTTGGTGTGGAGGCGATTCTAACACCCTGTCGTCGGTTGGGTCATCAGCTTCCGATGCGACTGTTTCTGGGGTAGATGCGACCTGTACGTTGGGTTCATCACCAGGTATGTATGCGTGAGGCATGGGGTTGACTTGTTCCTGTGACTCTAGGAACTGGTCAGCATGGCGTCTCACGATGCTCTCCCCAACGTCCACTGTGTACATTAGTGGGCCCTGCCGTGTGCATATCGTTCCTGGCTGCCATTTTTCTGTTCGGTAGTCGCGGGCCAAGACTGGTTGCCCTACATTGAAGCTCCTTGTTGGCTTCTCATGGATGTGCTGGAATTGCTTACTCTCAACATCTCTTCGTACTTTTGGTCTGAGCAAATCCAGGCGAGATCTTAACCTTCGGCTAAAGAACAACATGGCTGGGGCCTGGTTGGTGACTGCATGTGTCGCATTCCGGTGGGCGAACAGGAAATTGTCCACCTTGTGCTGCAGCGGAATGTTGTCATTGTACATAGTCTTTATTGCCTTCTTAAAGGTTTGTACGAACCTCTCAGCCAATCCATTTGTGGCTGGATGATACGGGGCGGATGTGTAATGCCTTACCCCATTCTTTTTCAAGAACCTCCGGAACTCTTCGGACACAAACTGTGGTCCGTTGTCGGAGCAAATCTGTTCTGGCAAGCCATTCCTGGCAAAAATGGTCCGTAGGACTGCAATAGTTTTCCCCGTGGTGGTGGAGGACATTTTGATGACCTCAGGCCATTTCGAGTGCGCATCCACGGCTATTAAAAACATTGAGTCCATGAATGGACCAGCAAAATCAATATGCACCCGTTGCCATGGAGATGAGGGCCACTCCCATGGGTGTAGAGGGGCCTGTGGTGGTGCATTTTGGACTATCTGGCATCCTGAGCAGCTCTTGGTCAGGTCCTCGATTTGTTTATCGATTCCCGGCCACCACACATAAGCCCTGGCTAGGCTTTTCATTTTTACCCCTCCCAGATGACCCTCATGAAGCTCATTGAGCACTCTATCCCTTAACTTGGGTGGAATTACCACTCGGGATCCACACATCAAGGTCCCCCGGCACACTGACAGCTGTTCTCTCCTTGTCGAGAATGCTGGCAACAGTGAGTCGCCATGTGCTGGCCATCCCTTCATCGTCAACTCATATACAGGAATTCGGGCAGGAATTTGGACATGAGTTTAGGTGCGGATCGGTCATGGCCCTGTGGGTAGCGGGGCGGGCCCAGGGGCCGTGTAGCCTGATCCTGCTCCTGTTTCGTGTGTCTAATTCTGTTAGATTCAGGAGATAGTCCTGTCATAGTGGATTGGCGGTTAGGATCAGATCAGCCATGATCTTATTGAATGGCGGAGCAGGCTCGAGGGGCCAATTGGCCTACTCCTGCTCCTATTTCTTATGTTCTTATGTTCTTATACCCGAGACAGTGTTGGGTCATTTTGGGTTTCCTTTTCGATACAAGCGTTAGTTACCGGTAGGTATTCAACTATAGTCGAATGGAATATTTCGACAGGATCCACTGCTGGTGCTTCCTCCGCAGTAGGCAGTGGCAGGCGTGATAGCCCATCAGCATTTCCATGCTGTTTCGTGCCCTTATATTCAATCTCATAGTGGTCCGCCCCTAGAAAAAGTGATCATCTTTTTAGTCGTTGCGCAGTCATCACTGGAACGCCCTTCTGCAGATTAAAAATGGAGACAAGAGGCTGGTGATCAGTCAGCAAGGTGAATTTCTGCCCATGCAGATAGTGATTGAACTTTTTTACTCCCCACACTAGGCTGAGGGCCTCCCTGTCAATCTGGGCATAGTTACGCTCGGCTGAGGTTAGTGATCGTGACGCAAAGGCTATTGGCCTCTCTGAGCCGTCTGAGAATTTGTGCGACAGCACTGCTCCAATGCCGTAGGGTGAGGCATCACATGCCAACCGAATTGGTAATGCCGGGTTGTAATGGGCCAATACCTCTTTCGATGTGATTAGTGCTTTGCTCTTCTGGAAAGCTCATCTACATTCGTCACTCCACTTCCATGGCACCCCAGTTTGCAGTAGGGTGTTCAGTGGGTGTAGTATTGTAGACAAATTTGGCAAGAACTTATGGTAGTAGTTTACCAGCCCGAGGAACGACCTCAGTTGTGACACATTTTCCGGTGCTGGAGCCTTGACTACTGCCTCAATCTTCTCTGGGGACTTATGTAACCCCTCTTTATCGATAACGTGGCCACAATACTGTTGTGTATGTACCTTTAAGAGAATAACTGGTCTCAGACTGCAGATTATTATCTAAATGGCAATAGATTGGGAGATGGGGAAGTGCAGAGGGACCTGGGTGTTCTTGTGCACCAGTCACTGAAGGAGAGCATGCAGGTGCAACAGGCGATTAAGAGGGCAAATGGTATGTTGGCCTTCATATCAAGGGGGTTCGAGTATAGGAATAGGGATACCTTACTACAGCTGTACAAGGTGCTGGTGAGACCGCATCTGGAGTATTGTGTACAGTTTTGGTCGCCCCATCTGCGGAAGGATGTTCTTGCCATGGAAAGAGTGCAACGGCGATTCACCAGGCTGATACCTGGAATGGCGGGAATGACCTACGAGGAGAGATTAAATAGTTTGGGCTTGTACTCACTGGAGTTTAGAAGATTGAGAGGGGATCTCATCGAAACATATAAAATTATGGCAGGCCTGGACAGGCTGAATTCAGAGAGAATGTTTCCAATGGCCGGGGAGCACAGAACCAGGGGCCACAGTCTAAAAATAGCAGGCAAATCATTTAAAACAGAGATGAGGAAGAATTTCTTCACTCAAAGAGTGGTGAGCCTGTGGAATTCCCTGCCACAGAGGGCTGTGAAGGCTAATTCAATAAATATTTTCAAGAGAGAATTGGATATATTTCTGAAGGCTAAGCGGATTAAGGGTTACGGAGAAAAGGCGGGGACGGGGTACTGAACTGGTAAGATCAGCTATGATCTCAGACGAAGATCAGCCATGATCTCATTGAATGGCGGAGCAGGCTCGAAGGGCCGAATGGCCTACTCCTGTTCCTATCTCTATGTTTCTATGTTTCTATGTACCGGCAGTGACCACCCCTGTATAAAAGGTGCTAGAGAGCCTCTGTTTGTTAGTTTCACTATTGACTTCCACCAGTAAAGACTTGTTTGTTTTCACTCCTGCTGGTCCGTGTCTCAATCATTCACGGACTTAACACTGGCGATGAGTAAGAAACGAACTTACCTGCAACTCGGCAGCACCTCAGACGACATTGTTGAAGGTCGGAGCCAGAAGAAAAAAAAAAGAGTCCAAAGAAACTCGAGAAACGGGCGTCGACCGTCAATCATCGGTTTGAAAACTTGCAGGAGAGACTGTCCAGAGCCAGGCTGGGTTCCTCGGTCTGTGGTTTCCCAGCTAATCGGGCTGGTGGCAGGTAGTGCTCTGATCCTTCCTGGGCTGCGGCGGGCTGAAGCTCGATCGGGTGGCTTTTCAACGGGGCCGGTGCTTCAAAGCCGGGCAGCGTTCGGACCTAAGAAGAGGGAGGGAAGTGCCCCAGAGGGTCCGCTCCACGACGGGAAAATAATAAAAGAAAAAGAATCAATATTTAACGTGCAAGAAACCATGGAAAGCAGCGCTAACAACAGCGGGGAAGAAGGCAAAGCGCGGGAGGCGCCATTTTGTTAAATCGGGGAAGAAGGCAAAGCGCGGGAGGTGCCATTTTGTTAAATCGGGGAAGAAGGCAAAGCGCGGGAGGTGCCATTTTAGATTTGCAAGATGCCGAAGACTGGCTGTATCATTGCTTTTGATAATACATTAGAGGACTGGACCACGTATGTGGAAAGAGTCGAGGTATATTTCGAGGCAAACGAAATAGCGGAGGGGAAAAAGGCATCGATATTGCTAAACTTAATGGGCGCTAGAACGTACGGCCTATTGCGGGACCTGATTACTCCAGCCAAACCGAAGGTGAAGAGCTTTAAGGAAATTGTTGCTGTCCTACAGGAACACTTAAACCCTGCACCGCTGTTGATAGCAGAAAGATTTAAATTCCACAGGAGAACTCAGCACAAAGATGAGAGCAATGCTGAGTATCTTACGGAACTACGCAAACTACCAAAGCACTGCCAGTTCGGAGCAGGACTGGCAGATACCCTACGGGACAAATTTGTCTGTGGACTCCTGAGTGAAGGAACACAGAAGAAGTTACTCTCAGAAAAAGAGCTGACGCTAGATAAGGCTTTCAGCGTGGCAGTATCGTATGAAGCAGCAGCCAGGGGAGCTGCAGAAATTCAACAAAAACCACAGGAATACGGCACCCAAGAAATGACTTGGGGATTTGCAAAATGTTATCGCTGCGGCAGAACTAACCATGACCAGAAGGACTGCTGGTCCAAAGACAAAATATGCAGACAATGCGGGAAGATTGGACACATTGCACGAGTTTGCAGGCCTGGGAAGAAGACCAGCGGCAACAAAAAGGCTACTAAGGAACCGTACAACAAAGTACAAAAGATGACGGACAGTAGTTCCGAAGACCAGATGAGCGATAGTGAATCCGGAAACAGGAGACTAAGCTGTCTCAAACTTCACAATGTAATCGCAAAAGAGGATCACTGAACCATTTGGGTCACCCTCACGATAGCAGGGTCCCAAGTTAAAATGGAATTGGATACAGGATCAGCGCTAACCGTCATGAATCGACGAGACTACGAGCGGCTATTTTCACACATACACTTGAGCGAGACATCCATCGTCTTGACGATGTATACGCGGCAAAAAGTATACCCCAGAGGAAAAATAAGGGTGCCTGTCGAATACAATGGCAAGAAAATACGGAAATTGTATCTCTACATGCTACCATTATTGGGACGGGAATGGATCAGGAAGATAAACTTAGATTGGCATTCCATTCATGCAATGACGGTGGACGGTAAAAAAGATGAAGACGTCACTCCTGGACGATTGTCAACAATCTTAGCTAACGCCAAAGTGGTATTTCAACAAGAACTGGGCACGCTTAAAGGCGTAACCGCCTCGATAAAAATAGAAGAGAATGCAGTTCCCAAGTTTTTCAAAGCAAGAATTCACCCAGCCGTCGAGGCAGAGCTGGAGAATCTGGAGAAGGCGGGCGTGTTGTCTAAGGTCGACTGGAGCGAGTGGGCAACACCCATCGTTCCTGTCATGAAGAAAACGTTAAGTAATAAGTCCGGAGGGCCAAGGAAGATTCGCATCTGTGGGGATTTCAAGGTGATGGTGAACCCTGTCCTTCACACAGTACAATATCCTCTTCCAAGGATAGAAGACATCTTCGCCTCACTGTCTGGAGGGAAGCGTTTTACAAAAATTGACCTAGCACAAGCATATTTGCAGATGGAGGTTGAAGAGTCCTCTAGGAAGTATCTCACGATAAACACTCACAAAGGTCTTTACCAGTATCATCGATTGGTATTCGGAGTAGCATCGGCTCCGACGATATGGCAAAGAGCGATGGAACAAGTCCTGCAAGGGATTCCGGGGATTCAGTGTTACTTGGACGACATCCTTGTAACAGGTGAAGATGACAGTGAACACCTTAACAACCTAGAACAGGTGCTCACTAGACTACGGGAACATGGGCTGCGAGCCAACCGCCCCAAGTGCAAATTTTTTAAGAAACAGATATCGTATTGTGGTCACGTGATTGATAAAGAGGGGTTACATAAGTCCCCTGACAAAATTGAAGTGGTTGTTAAGGCCCCAGCGCCTGAAAATGTGTCGCAACTGAGGTCATTCCTCGGGTTGGTGAATTACTATCATAAGTTTTTGCCGAATTTGTCGACAATTCTGCACCCACTGAACGCCCTGCTACGAATGTGGGTAGCATGGAAATGGAACGATGATTGTAAGCGTGCTTTTCAGAAGAGTAAGGACTTAATCACTTCAAGGGAAGTATTGGCTCACTACAACCCAGCACTGCCAATCAGGCGGGCGTGTGATTCGTCTCCCTACGGCATTGGGGCGGTACTGTCACATAAATTCCTTGATGGTTTAGAGAGGCCGATAGCTTTTGCGTCACGCTCGTTAACTTCTGCCGAGCGTAACTACGCCCAGATTGACAGAGAGGCCCTCAGCCTAGTGTGGGGGGTGAAGTAGTTCAATCACTATCTGCACGGTGAAAAATTTACTCTACTAACCGATCATCAACCACTTGTCTCCATTTTCAACCCTCAGAAGGGTGCACCGATAATGACGGCACAACGGCTGCAGAGATGGTCCCTTTTCCTAGGGGCACATCAATATGACATCGAGTACAAAGGAACTAAACAGCATGGAAATGCTGATGGATTGTCACGCCTACCGTTGCCGACGGTGGAAGAAGAAGACCTTGCAGTGGATCCAATGGAGTTATTCCACTCGACCATAGTCGAATGTCTCCCTGTGACGAATGCAAACATAGAAAAGGAAACACGGAATGACCCGACACTATCACGGGTCTATGATTTAACGGTGAAGGGATGGCCAGCACATGGCAAACCACTGCTGCCAGCATTCTCGCCGAGAAGAGAACAGCTATCAGTGTGCAGAGGAACCTTGATGTGTGGATCCAGAGTAGTAATTGCACCTAAGTTGACGGATAGAGTACTCAATGAGCTTCATGAGGGTCATCTGGGTGGGGTAAAAATGAAGAACTTAGCCAGAACGTTTGTGTGGTGGCCGGGAATCGATAGAGAAATCGAAGAGATGACCAAGAGCTGTGCAGGATGCCAGAAGGTCCAAAACGCCCCTCCACAAGCTCCTCTGCATCCATGGGAGTGGCCCTCATCTCCATGGCAACGGGTGCACATTGATTTTGCTGGTCCCTTCATGGACTCGATATTTTTAATTGCGGTGGATGCACATTCAAAGTGGCCAGAGGTAATAAAAATGTCCTCAACCACCACGGAAAAACTATCACAGTTTTGCGAACCATATTCGCCAGGAATGGGCTGCCTGAACAGATTTGCTCTGACAATGGACCACAGTTTGTGTCTGAAGAGTTCCGGAGGTTCTTAAAGAACAATGGCGTTAAGCATTACACATCTGCCCCATATCACCCAGCCACTAATGGATTGGCCGAGAGGTTTGTCCAAACATTCAAGAAGGCTATCAAGGCAATGTGTAATGAAGATATACCCCTACAACACAAGGTGGACAACTTCTTGTTTGCCTACCGGAATGCGACACATGCGGTTACCAACCAAACTCCAGCCATGATGTTCTTCAGTTGAAGACTACGATGCCGCTTGGATTTGGTTAAGCCAAACGTCCGAAGAGATGTGGAGAACAGGCAGTTTCAGAATAGGAATGAAAGGTTGACCAGGAGTTTTAAGATAGGTCAACCAATTTTGGCCCGGGACTACCGCACTGAGAAATGGCAGCCAGGAACGATTTGTACACGACAAGGACCTCTCATGTATACCGTGGATGTTGGGGAGAGCATTGTAAGATGCCATGCTGACCAGATTCTAGAGTCACTGGAAAACGTCAACTCCACACCACGATCTGATACACCTGGTAATGAAATTGACGTTCCAATTGCAGCTACCGCAGAACCGGTAATATTGGAAGCAGATGAACCAAACAAAGACATTGATCCCAACGCAACATTGCCAGAAGAACCTGATACCCCAAAGAGGCATTATCCAAACAGAATCAGGAAGCCTCCTCAAAGACTGAACTTATAATTGCTTAAACTTAACCAATGTATCTAGCAACAGTAATTGTGATTGTAATTCGTTATCATTTAGTTGTTAAATGAATGTTATGTACTGTTTATCTAAAAGGGGAGGAATTGTTGTGTATGTACCTTTAAGAGAATAACTGGTCTCAGACTGCAGTACCGGCAGTGACCACCCATGTATAAAAGGCGCTAGAGAGCCTCTGTTTGTTAGTTTCACTATTGACTTCCACCAGTAAAGACTTGTTTGTTTTCACTCCTGCTGGTCCGTGTCTCAATCATTCACGGACTTAACAAATACGAGGTCTGTTTTCTAAAAAACTCGCATTTGGGGCGGTTAGCTCGGAGCCCATATTCCTGCAATCTAGTGAGCACCTGCTCCAGGTTGGCAAGGTGATCACTGTCATTTTCGTCCGTGACCAGGATGTCGCCCAAATAACACTGGGTCCCTGGGATCCCTTGCAGGACTTGTTCCATTGCCCTCTGCCAAATAGGGGGAGCTGATGCTACCCCGAATACCAGCCGGTTGTATTGGTAGAGACCTTTATGAGTGTTGATTGTGAGGCATTTTTTTGATGCTTCTTCTACCTCCATTTGCAGATACGCCTGGGCCAGATCAATCTTAGTGAAGCGTTTCCCTCCAGATAGCGAGGTGAAAATATCTTCAATCCGCGGAAGTGGATATTGTACAGTGTGAAGGACCGGGTTCACTGTTACCTTAAAGTCCCCACAGATGCGAACCTTCCTTGGTTCCCCAGGCGTGCTGCTCAACGACTTTTTCATCACAGGGACGATGGGTGTAGCCCACTCGCTCCAGTCTACCTTGGACAGTACACCGGAACGTTCCAGAGTCTCCAGCTCTGCTTCGACGGCTGGGCGGATCACATAAGGTACCGGTCTGGCCTTAAAAAATGTTGGGCTTGCGTTTTCTTCCATTTTAATCGTCGCTGTCATGCCTTTTTGTGTTCCGAGTCCTTGCTGGAACACTTCTTTCGCGTCAGTTAGGATCTTTGACAGTCGCCCAGGTGTGACGTCGTCATCCTTTTTGTCAGCCACAGTCAGTGCCTGTATGGAATGCCAATCCAGTTGTATTTTCCGGATCAATTCACGTCCCAGTAATGGTGGTCCTCCATCTTACAATACATACAGGTCTAGTTTTGGTGTTTCCTTACCGTTATATATAACGGTCACCCTTATTTTTCCTTTGGGGTAGACTTTTTGCCCCGTGTACATCTTCAAAATAATTTTTGTGTCTCTCAAGGGTATGTGTGAGAATAGCCACTCGTAGTCCCGTCGGCTTATGACTGTTAGGGCTGATCCTGTGTCCAATTCCATCTTTACCTGGACTCCTGCTATCTTGAGAGTGACCCAAATGGTTCGGTGATCCTCCGTTGTGATCACATTATGTAGTTTCAGACAACTCAGTTCCCTGCTTTCGGAGTCGTTATCACTCTTTTGTTCGTCTGAACTATTCTCCGTCATCTTATGTACCTTCTTGTACTTTTCTTTGGTAGGTTTCTAATTGCTGGCTTTCTTTCCAGACCTGCAGACTCGTGCTATGTGTCCTACTTTTCCACACTGTCTGCACACTTTGTCTTTGAACCAGCTATCATTCTGGTCGTGTGTTGTTCTGCCGCAGTGATAGCACTTCTCTGTTCTATATGACATTTCCTTTGTGCCATATTATTGCGGTCTCTGTTGTATCTCTGCAGCGCCCCGTGCTGCTTCTTCATATGATACCGCAATGCTGAAAGCCTTTTCCAGCGTAAGGTCCTTTTCAGATAAAAGCCGTTTCTGGGTTCCTTCACTTTGAAGCCCACACACAAACTTGTCCCTTAAGGTATCTGCCAGTCCCGCTCCAAACTGGCAGTGTTTCGATAGTTTGCGCAGTTCTGTTAAATAATCAGCATTGCTTTCATCCCTATGCTGGTTCCGTTTGTGAAACTTGAATCTTTCTGCTATCATCAGCGGTGTGGGTTTAAATGTTCCTGTAGTATCGTTACTATGTCTTCAAAACTCTTTTCCATTGGCTTCGTTGGGGTTACTAGATTTCGTAATAAACCATACGTCTTTGCACCCATTAAATTTAACAATACCGACGCTTTCTTGTCATCTGACACCTCATTTGCCTTGCAGTATACCTCTATTCGTTCGACATATGTAGTCCAATCTTCGACTTCATTGTCAAATGCGGTGATACTGCCACTCTTCGGCATTTTGGGTGTGGTTTAAAATGGCGTCTCCCAATGGCTTAAAATGGCATCTCCCGCGCTTTCCTTCCTCCCCCGCTGCTGCCAATGCCGCTCCCGGCGGTTCTCGTGGCAATGGCGGTGCCCTGTAGGTTTCACGCGCTTCTCCTGCTCTGCTGCCAACGCCGCTCTCGGCGGTCCTCGTGGCAATGGCGGCGCCTCGCGGGTTTCTGCGCGTCTCTCTCTCCCTCTCTTCGACGCTGCTCGGCCCCTGAACACCGGCTGCGCCCTGTGCGCTCTGCCCTCTCTCTCTCTCCCCTGTCGACGCTGCTCGGCCCTTTGCTGTGCCGCTCGGTCGGGCTCTAGCCCGCCGCTGTCCGGGAAGGGTCTGCGCACTACCTGTTGCCAGCCCGTTTCGCTGGACCACCTCGACTTGAAAGCCAAGCCTAGCTCTCGACAGCCTCCCCCGCAATTCTCGAGTCTCTGCTGGATGACTGGGCGGTTGCCCGTGGTCGACGCCCGAGTCTCTGGCCTTGACCTCCAATCCACTGATCTCCAGGAACGAATCCCCGGGACGTGATGCAGAGTTGCAGGTAGGTTCGAACTTGCCTTGTCGCCAATCTTGTGTCTGTGTATAATAAGACACAGAGTGCAGGAGAACGGTACAAGAGGTGTTTACTCAACGTGCTCACACTGGAACTGATCTGTACAGATTACTACTCAGTACTATATACAGATGTGGTCACTGCCGGTACTGCAGTATACATGAGCTGTAAACGATAGTTCCCCCCTTAAAGGTATATACATTACACCCTGCTCTTGTTCGAAATAGTGCCATGGGATCTTTTACGTCCACCTGAGAGGGTAGACGGGGCCTCAGTTGAACGTCTCATCCGAAAGACGGCACCCGCAGCACTGCACTGGAGTGTCAGCCTAGCTTTGTGTGCTCAAGTCCCTGGAGTGGGACTTGAACCCACAACCTTCTGACTCAGGGGCTAGAGTGCTACCCAAATGCTATAAGAAAGCATGTACGGAAAGCAGGAAGCAGCTACATAGACGGAAAGAAAATAACTTGCGTTATTTATGGCCTTTTACGTCCATCTGTGAGAGCAGACGGGGCCTCAGTTTAACGTCTCATCCAAAAGACGGCACCTCCGACAGTGCAGCACTCCCTCAGTACTGCACTGGAGTGTCAGCCTAGATTTTTGTGCTCAAGTCCCTGATGTAGGTAACTAGGAGGTAGCTAGTGGGTAAGTAACTCAACTTTACACCCTTACATTGATTTCAATGCCAAGTCAATCAGCGAGGTACTGTTATAGTGCAGCTTGTGGAGGAACAGGGTAACTCAACCCGCAACCTCCGGATTTCTGTGTTTAATTGCGCATAAGCATACTCTGGAGGTTGCTGTCCGATTTATTCCTTAATAATGGTGAGCGCTGTTCACCTCACCGTTATTCTCAATGCAAAATCCGGGCCGAACTATTAAATTTGGTGTATGGCCACAGGTTTCATTGAAAACTCATTGGAAGTACCTGCTACTTCTGTAAATGGTGCTGTGATAAATGTTTTCAATGTTAAAGGTATTACACACATTGTATGCTATTTTATAATGAGAGTATCTCACCTGTGATTGCACAAACTGGCAACCAGCTTCCCACAAATCACTCAAATGCTTTCTAAAACATTTTTCATTCTCCATTTTTTCTCAATAACTGTAATTTTTAATATACAAAATAATGATTTAAACAAAATCAACAATTCAGAAAATTGCACTTTTCCATTGAATTGTCTTTTGTGTTTTTTTTAATGCATTTATTAAGGTGTGCACTTTTAGGCCTCAAACTCTCCCAAGAGTCTGTGTTTGGCTGTGGTATTTTTAACTTTCATTTGATCACTCCTTCTCTCCCGCAACCTCTGCATCAAGCTACTTCTCATCCTTGGTAACTTCAACCTCCATCTAAACTCACCTTGCTCTCTCTGCTCTAAGTTCACAGCCTTCCTGCCCTCCTTTAACCTATCCTTCCATATAAATTCCTCTACCAATATTCATGGCCTACCCTTGCCATATCAGGTGGCCCCTTATTGTCTCAATCACAGGCAAGACTATCTTTGATCTCTTCTTTACTGGTCACATACCCCTTTCAACCCCACATCCTTCTGCATCTGCTGCTGGAAATAACTCTCCCAATCACTTACAATGGCCTTTCCAAACTCCCAACTGTCAAGCCTGTGGCCCTCAATTCACCACAAAAGCTCTGTAGCGATCGAACTGCTCAATCACACCCAGACTTCCACCTTTGTGCTCTTGTCCCCAGTAAAACCCTTAGGGGGGAAATTCAGTATCGCCCTGTTTGAGGCACAATTATCAACTGGACGCAAAGTTTAGCGCCTGGCGGTAATTATCGCCTCCGACTGCAAACTTGGCTTCTATCGCCGTTGGAGGTGATTGGAGCACTAAATCAGGCGCTACACACCTCTCTTAACGTGCTAACGCCGAGGAGTGAGGCACTACCTCAGAGCGCTGGCGAAGCTCATGTCAGTTAGAAATGGAACACAGACACACTGGCGCCGGCCAGTTCTTAAAGGGGAGGGTCGATCTTGCTCTCCATCCACACCCTGCTCATTGCAGCCTTGAATCTCGGCCTGGAGAGACCTGTACATCAAATCTGTTGGAAAGAACAAAGGAGAGGCCCAGGGAAAGAGCTCAGAGTGCAGCCCCCAGAGTTTCTTCTAAATCGATGCAAGGAAGATCAAATCAAAATGAACCTGCAAAGTGCTGCTCAGTACCCAAAACTCCTTCAAACAGCGTTGAATCTCTCCAGAATCTCTCTCTCTCTCTCAGAATGTGTGGTGCAAAAATGTCACCGACAAAAAAAGGCAGGAAGCGGTCACCTTTAAATAACGCTCCCCCAGTTCCTTCCCGACTACAAAATGTTCCCCTCAACCTGTCGTTGCTAGCGGCAGGCAGTAAGACCAATATCCGGTCCGGGGCACTACCGGGGCTCGACTGATGTCACGATCTGCGGGCGCAGGAGATCATGGCGGTAGTGTTTAGCGCCGTCGCAAAATGTCTGGTCAATTTCGCGAGCCGTGCCCAGGCGCTAGTTGCTTTGCACCCCATTAGCGCCCGCTTAGGCTCATGGACTTCTTTGTCACTAAGATTAAAACCACCCAGTCAGCTGTCTCTGTTGCATCCCTCCCTTCCCCTTGCCCACTAACCAAAGCATTCCCCTAGGTTCCCCCCGTCCTAGCCCTGAACCCATACCTTTCTCTAGTTTTTCTCCTATCTCTCCTCATGCTCTCGCCGAGCTCACCTTGTCTATGGGCCCCACCTCCTGCTCGCTTGACATTATTCCGATCCTTGTGTTCAAATCCCTCCAAGGCCCCGCCCCTCCCAATCTCTGTAACCTCCTCCAGCCCTACAATGCTCCAAGAACTCTGTGCTCCTCCAACTGAGCTTCTCAAGCACGCGACGCAGCATTTAAATCTGGCGACGCGGCGGCTTACAGTGCAGCTAGGACCAACCTAAAAAAGGGGAGCATGACTGCCAAAAGGAAACAGACACTGCGGATAGAGGATCATTTCCACAACAACTCGGACCCCCGGCGCATGTGGCAAGGCATCCAGTCCATCACTGACTACAAGGGCAAAAACACCAGCCCCCCGGTTAGCGATGCCTCCCTTCCGGAGGAGCTTAACAACTTCTACGCTCGCTTCGACAGGGAAAACAGGGAGCCGGCTACCAAAACCTTGCCACCCCCGGAAGACCAGGTGCTCACTCTGTCGACCTCCGACGTAAGGGGTGTTCTACGTGGAGTGAACACACGAAAGGCTGCTGGACCGGATAGCATCCCTGGATGGGTACTCAAGGAATGTGCTGATCAGCTGGCTGATGTCTTCACCGCCATCTTCAATCTGTCATTGGCCCAGGCAGTAGTCCCTACATGCTTCAAGACCGCTACCATTATTCCTGTGCCAAAACAAACGGCTGTGACGTGCCTGAACGACTATCGACCTGTCGCACTCACACCCATCATAATGAAGTGTTTCGAGAGACTGGTCCTGGCTCACATCAAAGCCAGTGTTCCCGCCTCTCTTGACCAACACCAGTTTGCCTATCGTGCAAACAGATCAACGGAGGATGCAATCACAACTGCTCTACACTCGGCACTGAATCATTTAGATGGTAAGGAGACCTACATCAGAATGCTGTTCATAGACTACAGCTCAGCATTCAACACTATCGTCCCCAACAAGCTGGCCACCAAACTCCAAACTCTTGGCCTGAACACTTCCCTCTGCAACTGGACCCTGGACTTCCTAACAAACAGACCCCAGTCTGTCAAATTAGGTAACCACACCTCCCCCCCCCCGACCCTGAACACGGGGGCCCCACAAGGATGTGTGCTGAGCCCCCTCCTCTACTTCCTCTTCACCCACGACTGTGTTGCTGTTCATGGTTCCAACACCATCATCAAGTTTGCGGATGATACCACGGTAGTAGGCCAGATCACCAACAACGATGAGTCAGCCTACAGGGAGGAGGTCCAGCATCTCGTGAAGTGGTGCGCCGATAACAACCTGGCCCTTAACATCAAGAAAACCAAAGAAATCATTGTGGACTTCAGGAAGTCTAAAGGCGGAAGTCACACCCCCATCCACATCAATGGGGCTGTGGTGGAAAGGGTGGACAGCTTTAAGTTCCTCGGAGTCCACATCACGGAAGACCTCTCCTGGTCCCTCAATACCTCCTCTCTGGTGAAGAAGGCCCAGCAGCGCCTATATTTCCTAAGGAGGCTGAAGGGATGTAACCTGTCACCCCTGATCCTCTCTAACTTTTACCACTACACAATAGAGAGCATCCTGACAAACTGTATCACAGTATGGTATGGCAGCTGTAGCTACTATGACCGGAAAGCCCTGCAGCGGGTAGTCAAAACTGCCCAACGCATTACCGGCACCCGGCTACCGACCATAGAGCACATATACCAGAAACGCTGTTTACGGAGGTCACGGTCCATCATCAAAGACCCTACCCACCCCAGCCACAGTCTGTTCACCCTCCTGCCATCTGGGAGACGCTACAGATGCATTCGCACCCGTACGACCAGATTTAGGAACAGCTTCTTTCCCAGGGCTGTCATCCTACTGAACATCCTACTGAACTCCACAAATAAACTCTAAAGCCTGCACATCTGCCAATGCACTTTATTATGGTTATATTTATGTTAATGTATTACAAGCCAAATGTATGTTGAATGTTTAAATGTCTTAACCTAAATGTACACTCTCGGGAGCCGCAAGCCTACATTTCGTTGTACTGCACTTGTGCACTAACAATGACAATAAAAGTTGATTTGATTTGATTTTGATTTGAACTCTGGCCTCTGGTGCATCCCCATTCCCTTCACCCCAAAATTGGTGGACTTGTCTTTAGCCATTTAGGCCCTAACATTGGGAATTCCCTTCCTAAACCTCTCCACCTCTCTACCTCGCTCTTCTTCTTTAAGACGCTCCTTAGAACCTACCTCTTTGACCAAGCTTTTATTCACCTGCCCTAAAATCTCCTTCTTTGGCTTGGTGTCAATTTTTGTCTGATTTCTTTCCTATCAAGTGCCTTGGGATGTTTTCCCATCAAAGATGCTATATAAATGCAAATTGTTCTTGCAAAATTTTCAGTATGTTACAGCTACTGTTCCACTTCTTCTTGAGTGTTGAATACATTGTGTGGCTGTTAAAACCTAAGTTACAGTCGAGCGAAGTGAATATTCTACCACATTATAAAGTCAAGGAAAATCACTGAGGGTGTGTGAAAAAACAGAGAGCTAAAATAAAATGAGGAGGATGACCGTTTCGATCCCTGGGCATGGTGCACATTTACTGAGATATATCAGTGTGTAACATATTTAGAAAAAATAGAGCAGGAAGGGTTGGTGGAATAGCTGTTTTAATCAGAAGTAACATAATGGCAGTAGCAAGAAAGGAGATAACTAACAAAGAGATAGAACAGAATCTATATAGATTGAGATAAAAGATAGGAAAGGATTGGTCACACTATTAAGGGTCTGCTACAAACCACCAAATTGTAGAAATGAAGTGGAGGGAGAAATATGTAGACAAATATATAAAATAAGTAAAAAATGTAAAATCATAATCCATGGGGATTTCAATTGCTCTCAAGGAGAAGGGGTAGAGTTTTTACATTGTGTAAGACCCCTTTCTGACCCAATATGTAAGAAGCACAACAAGGGAGGAAGACCTAATAATGGGAAATTAAACAGAGCAGATAAGAGAAGGAAGCATAGGTGTTAATGATTAATGTTAATCTAGGGATTAATGATCACAATACACTACGGTTTAAGATAATGTTTGAGAGAGATGTAGTACAAAGATCAAAGTAATAGATTGGAAAGAATGCCAAAATGAGGGAAACTAAACAGGAAAAAAATATTAACAGGCAAAGAGGTAGAACAACAGTGGGCAATATTTAAAGGAGAGATTGATAGAGTTCAGGAGAAATAAATTCCACTAAGAAATTAGAACAAACTAGCAAAGAATGAGATGCCATAAATGGGTGAGGGTAAAATTGAATCTAAAGAATAAGGCATGTGCAAAGTACATAAACAATAACAAACAATAACAACTTGCATTTATATAGTGGCTTTAACGTAGTGAAACATCCCAAGGCGTTTCACAGGAGCGTTATCAAACAAAGTTTGACACCAAGCCACACAAGGAGATAATAGGGCAGGTGACCAAAAGTTTGGTCAAAGAGGCAGGTTTTAAGGAGCGTCTTAAAGGAGAAAAGAGAGGTTGAGAGATGGAAATGTTTAGGCAGGGAATTCCAGAGCTTGGGCGCAGATATCTCAACAACAACAACAACTTGTATTCATATAGCGCCTTTAACATAGTAAAACGTCCCAAGGCGCTGCACAGGGGTATTTTAAGACAAGAAATTTGACACCGAGCCACATAAGGATAAATTAGGGCAGGTGACCAAAAGCTTGGTCAAAGAGGTAGGTTTTAAGGAGCGTCTTAAAGAAGGAAAGAGAGGTAGCGAGGCGGAGAGGTTTAGGCAGGGAATTCCAGAGCTTAGGATCTAGGCAACAGAAGGCACGGTCACCAATGATTGAGCGATTATAATCAGGGATGCTCAAGAGGGCAGAATTAGAGGAGCGCATATATCTTGGGGGGTTGTGGGGCTGAAGGAGATTACAGAGATAGGGAGGGGTAAGGCCATGGAGGGATTTGAAAACAAGGATGAGAATTTTGAAATCGAGACATTGCAAAATCGGGGGCCAATGTAGGTCAGCGAGCACAGGGGTGATGGGTGAACGGGACTTGATGCGAGGTAGGACACAGGCAGCCGAGTTTTGGGGTTTATCTTTGCATTCCAGAATGATTCTGGAATAGTGAGCAATTTTGGCAGACGAGAGCAGGACCCGATAATGCTTTATGTGGTCCAGCCAGATCTGGCAGTGAATGGCTAAACCAGTTGTCTGCCATATCTGTTCAAGTCTGCACCCCATGCAGAGGAGAGGATAATGAAAGGGAATATGAAATGCTTACAAAAGAGATTAAAAAAAGACAATTCAGAAGGCAAAGAGGAAAGATGAAATGAAAATATTAAAGAATATAAAAAGAAATCGTGAAGTATTTTATAGGTACATAAGTAACAAAAGGAGAATTAAAATACAGAAAGTATTAGGAGACATCGGTAGAATAGGGTTAATATATATTTTAAAAGAACAGCAAAGAATCCCATGCATTTGTCTTCTCTACTGAAGTACTCAGTGGGCCTCTGCTTATCATGCTTGAGACTCTGATAGAGAAATCACTAATTGTATCATTGGCGACTCGCCCATTGAAGGCTGGTCAGGCGACCTTGGGAAGAACAAGCTAAGAGGACTGAGAAACTGAAGAAAAACAGAATAGTGGAATGTGAGATCATCCTGTAGTTAGAAGTCTGTGTAATTGGCCATATATGGAACTGGTAGCTAAGAAAGGTATAAAAAGGTGGCAAATTGTAACAAGAATTTGGATTTGACCTGGGAAGTTTGAGTTCAAGAGTTGTATACTCAATAAACATTGTTTCCCCAACTAAGGTACCTTGATATCTTAGTTGTAGATACTTTACCTTATTCGAAGGATTAAACCTTGAGAAAGTGAAACTTGGCTTGAATGCATATTGTCTTACTGTCATCAATTGAACTCACATAAATATAGCTAGCTAACAATAGATAACAATTAATCATGCTCTCTCTCCTCTGAGTTCACGAGCCTCCTATCCTCCCTTAATCTCTCCCTCCATGTAAACTCTGTAATTCATATTCACGGCCAGCCCCCGACCTTGCCATCTCTCATGGCCTCGCTACTCCCATCGTGTCAATCGCAGATAAGGCCATCTCTGACCACTTCTTCGTATCACTCTCCACCCACATCCCCCTTCCACACTGCCCACCAACCCTACTTCCTTCTGTGTCTGCCCCTGAAAAAACTCTCTCCCAACTCTCTTACAACTGCACTTACGAAACCCCAACTGTCCAGCCTCTGGCCCTCCATTCACCATGACATTTCTGCAGCTACTGATCTGCTCAACCACACCCTCACCACCACCTTTGATGCCCTAGTCCCTATTAAAACAATTACTCTCTCTCACCCTGGCCGTTCCCCCTGGTTCAGCCCTCATCTTCGTTCCCTTAAGTCCAAGGGGCGCAGACTTGAACAGATATGATGGACAACTGGTGTAGCCATTCACCGCCAGATCTCTCTGGACCACATAAAGCATTATCGGGTCCTGCTCTCGTCTGCCAAAATTGCTCAATATTCCAGAATCATTATGGAATGTAAAGATAAACCCGGCTCCTATTCTCTACTGCTAACCATCTTCTTAAACCCCTCTCCCCTGTCTCCTCCACCCACACCTCCGACAACAAGTGTGAGGAGCTGATGGACTTCTTTGTCTCTAAGATTGATACCATCTATTCAGCTGCCTCTGCCACTTCCCTTCCTTCCCCTAACCCATCAGGCCACACTTCCTCTAAGGTTCCCCCCTGCCCTAGCCCTGAACTCACATCTTTCTCCAGTTTCTCTCCGATCTCCCCTTATGACCTCTTCGCGCTCATTTTGTCCATGAGACTCACTTCCTGCTCTCTCGACCCTATTGCCACCATACTGCTGACAACCCAACTTCTTTTTCTGGCTCCCATGTTTGTTAACAGTTCTGTCTCCTCTGGTACTGTCCCCCTCTCCCTCAAATCTGCCGTCATCACCCCTCGCCTCAAAAAATAACCCTTGACCCCTCCGTCCTTGCAAACTACTGCCCCATCTCTAAAATCCCTTTCCTCGTCAAAGCCCTTGAACGTATTTTCACCTCTCAAATCTGTGCCCATCATTCCCGCAATTCCATGTTTGAATCCCGCCAGTCAGGTCTCCACCCTTGCCACTGTACCAAAATGGCTCTCATCAAAGTAAAAAATGACATCCTTTGTGACTGTGACAAAGGTAAACTGTCCCTCCTCATCCTTCTTGACTTGTCTTCAGCCTTTGACATGGTTGACCACTCCATCATTTTCCAACGCCTCTCCACCGTCGGCCAGCTGGGTGGGACTGCACTCGCCTGGTTCCATTCTTATTTATCTAATCGTAGCCAGAGAATCACCTGCAACAGCTTCTCTTCCCACTTCTGCATCGTTACCTCTGGTGTCCCCCAAGGATCTATCCTTGGCCCCTTCTTATTTCTCATCTACATGTTGCCCCTTGGCAACTTCATCCAAAAATACAGCATCAATTTCCACATGTACGCTGACAACACCCAGCTCTACCTCACGACCACTTCTCTCTACCTCTCCACGGTCACTAAGTTGTCAGACTGCTTGTCCGACATCCAGTTCTGGGTCAGCAGAAATTTTCTCCAATTAAATCATGGGAAGACCAAAGCCATTGTTTTCGGTCCCCGCCACAAACTCCGTTCCCCAGCCACTGACTCCATCCCTCTCCCTAACATCTGTCTGAGGCTGAACCAGACTGTTCATAACCTTGGTGTCATATTTGATCCTGAAATGAGCTTCTGACCACATATCCGCAGTATAACTAAGATCGCCTTTTTCCACCTCCATAACATCGCCCGTCTCCACCCTGCCTCAGCTCATCCGCTGCTGAAACCCTCATCCATGCCTTTGTTACCTCTAGACTTGACTAGTCCAATGCACTCCTGGCTGGCCTCCCACATCCTACCCTGTGCAAACTTGAGGTCATCCAAAACTCGGCTGCCCGTGTCCTAACTCGCACCAAGTCCCATTCACCCATCAATCCCTGTGCTCGCTGACCTACATTGGCTCCCGGTTAAGCAACTCCCTGATTTTAAAATTCTCACCCTTGTTTTCAAATCCCTCCATAGCCTCGCCCCTCCCTATCTCTGTCTCTTCTTCTCCTTCTTAGGCAGTCCCTCGGAACTGAGGATGACTTGCTTCCACATTAAAAATGAGTTTGCAGGTGACTAATGAGTCCATTGCGGGACCTACAGGCTCTGTCACAGGTGGGGCAGACGGTGGTTGAAGGGGCGGGTGGGTGGGGTGCTTGGGTTGACGTGCGCTCCTTGCGCTGCCTGCGCTTGGCTTCCGCTTGCTCCCGGCGAAGAGACTCGAGGTGTTTGGCGCCTTCCCGGATGCTTCTCCTTCACTTTGTGCGGTCTTGGGCCAGGGATTCCCAGGTGTCGATGGGGATGTTACACTTTTTCAAGGAGGCTTTGAGGGTGTCTTTGAAGTATTTCCTCTGCCCACCTGGGGCTCTCTTGCCGTGCCGGTGCTCCGAGTAGAGAGCTTGTTTTGGGAGTCTCATATTGGACATACGGACAATGTGACCCGTCCATCGGAGCTGATTGAGTCATAGAGTCATAGGGCTAGATTTTCAGTATAGACAGCTTTGGGGCGCTAACCTTAGCGCCCGCCCGAAGTTAGCGCCCGCCCCAAAGTAGCGCCCCGTTGCCGGAAATTCAGTGGCTTCGCCCTAAGAGATTGGTGGAGCGCTAAAAGAGGCGTTCCACTCCTATCTTTAGGCGCTAAGCCGGCGGTCCAGAGGGATAGCGCCCAGGCGGGGCGCAGCGCGAGTGCGGTCATTTTTGGACTGACAGCAGACCCCGTGGCGCCGACCAGCTCTTAAAGGGGGAAGGGACGAATTGGTCTGCTGCCACGCCCTGCACACTGCAGCCTTGCAAAGAGGCCTCAACACTGCTGCTCAGCCCCAGGGAGTCATGGCAATGCCAGAGAAGGCCCGTCAACGTGCCCTGCGCTTCTCAGAGGGTGATCTGGACATAATGGTCACAGCTCTGGAGGTGAGGCGCAAGATCTTGTTCCCAGAGAGTGGGAGGAGTCCAACCCACCACGACTACACCAAAGCCTGGAAGCAGATCGCCCAGAGGGTGACGTTCACCGGCGATGCCCCCAGGACCCACAAACAATGTCGTAAAAAATACAACGATCTGACCAGGATTGTGAAGGTGAGTAGCCTTTCCAGTCTCCTCCTCATTCTTGCATGTACACCTGACATGATGGGCAAAGGGAGCTGAAAGTCCTATTGGCCAGCCCTCAGCCAGCAGCATTGGGACAGTCATGAGCATCACATGGCCATTCGGCACTCTACACTTTGTCCACGCTATTCCACCATGGGAGGCAGTGCACACTACATCAGGGCTTCACTCTGTCCACGCTATTCCACCATGGGAGGCAGTGCACACTACATCAGGGCTTCACTGCGCACTTACAGCCCGTCCTTTCTCTTGCAGGCTAAAGTAGCGTTTAATCGCCAGGCGCGTGCCAGGGGTGGCCGTGCCAAGCTGCAGAAGCTCACTCGGCTGGAGGAGCGCGTGTGTGTGCTCATGGGAGCCCGTGTGATTGTCCCCACAGCGTGCGGAGTATCCGACCCTCCACTGCCCGGCAATGGTAAGGACCTCGCCTTTTGGCCCTCTCGCGTCGCACTGGCCCATCCGAGCTACCTCCTTTGCCACTGTCCCACCAAGGCGCTGAATGCCACCAGTCCTAACTCCCTCGCTGACGCCGTCTCCTCACTCTGAAGCTACTCTTGTGCATTCCTGCTTTCAGCTGGTGACGACCAGGACCCTGAAGCTGCCAGTGACAGCACCTCCGACCAGGAGGAGGAGGAGGAGCAAGCCGGACCTTCGGGGGAACAGTCACGTCCCGCAGGAGAGGAGGAAATGCTTGACACCTCCTCACTGGACGAGTGCCTGGAGGAACTGCCGCAGGGCAATGCAGCTTCTGGGACCAGTGGCGTCCAGCCACCCAGGAGCCGTGCGCGTGGCCCGCGGCCTTCCCCCCAAAGGGGGGAAGGATCAGAGGGTAGTGCTGCTGTTCGGCACACTCGCCGCCACCAACGCGGCAAGGGTCCCCTAGTTCGGCCCCCTCTTCCCCAGCGGGAGAGTCGCGACTCCAGTCCGGACACCTTCACCTCGGAGGAGGTGCGGAAGCTGGATAAGATGGCCGAGGATTCGGACCGGCGCCACACGGAGCTCATGAGCGTGGTGGGGCGCATGCCTGAGGCCATCGAGTCGCTGGCGACCACTGTGCGCGAGTTCGGGGCAGCAACTGCCGCGAGTGGCCGCATGCTGACTGATGCCGTCAAGACCCTGACGGCTGTGATGCGCGCGCACACCAGGACCACAGGGGCACTCACTGCTGCCACACGCGCTGTCTCAGGCAGGCATCGCCAGGGCAGCCGCCGCGCTGGACCATCCCAGCATGCCGCCCCTCGGCTGATTGTTGCGGATCCTGCAGTGCGGGCCCGGCCGAGTGCCACCGCGCCACAGCACCAGCCAGCGCATCCCACACGCCAGCTGGCCCACATTGCGCCATCCGTCGCCGCCATTCCCCCACTGGGGCATCAAGGGCAAGCGGCTGCAGCTGATGGTGGCCAGGCTCAGGTGCGCCACTCAGCAGGCGGCCCCTCGAGGCCCAAACGCCGTGTAGGCCGCCCCCCAGCAGCATCTGGCGGAAGGGCATCTGAGCCTCAGGCACCTTCCCCCAGCCTCGCAGCAGCCACTGGGCAGAGCTTGCGAAGGAGCAGCAGGCCGAGCAGGGGAGGCAAAAGGCTGGGCAAGGTCTCGCCCTCGCGGGCCACTCAGTAGAGGGTGTGCGCAGCTTTCCTTTTATATGGCGGTGGCCATCTTTATTTTGCCCATGGTTGTGTTGTTGGAGGGCTTATTTTTTGCGTTAGGCCGACGTTGAGGCCCGGTTTGAAGAAAGGTGGAGTGACTCCTCCCCAGTTTGTGGGAGTGAGTCGTTTGTTGGGCTTTTTGTGGGGCCCGTTTATTGTTTTTGGGGATTCATGTGGGAAGGGCTTTTCATTTTTGTGTAATAAAAAATTATCTTTATTCATGCAGTCTCCATGGTTGTTCTTCTTCGTGTTTGTTGGCTTCGCCGGCTGAGGGGTTGCGGAGCAGCTGCATTCATCTTCCCTCATGGCCCCTGGCCATTCCCTGACAGGGGGCTTAGAAGTACCGTGTAATAAGGTGGCGTCATGCGGCCCTTGGCCCTGGTCGCTCCCTCCTGGGAACGTACTCCTGCTCCTCCTCCTCCTCCTCCTCATGCTCCTCCTGCTCCTCCTCCTGAGGTGCTGGTCCAACGTCAGGTGGCAGTGCCTGAGTCCTGTGGATAGCCAGGTTGTGTAGCATGCTGCAAACCACCACAAATTGGGAGACCCGGTCCGGCGAATACCGGAGAGCTCCTCCGGAGTGATCAAGGCAGCGGAACCGCTGCTTGAGGACCCCAATAGTTAGCTCGATGATGTTGCGGGTAGTTTGATGGCTCTCGTTGTAGGCCTCTTCAGCAGCGGTCCTGGGCGCGCGGAGCGGGGTCATGAGCCAGGTACACAAAGGATAGCCTTTGTCCCCGAGTAGCCATCCTCTTGGGGGAGGCTGTGCCTGGAACATGTCATGCACAGTACTCTGCCGCAGGATAAAGGCATCGTGGCTGCTGCCTGGGAAGCTGGCATTGACTGCCATGATGCGCTGCTTGTGGTCACAGACCAGCTGCACATTCAGAGAATGGTAGCCCTTCCTGTTGCGATACTGCTCGCCATGCTCCAGAGGGGCCCGCAAAGCCACATGCGTACAGTCAATGGCGCCCTGCACCAAGGGGAATTCCCCGAGTCTGGAAAATCCCAATGCGCGCTGATGCTGGCTCTCCAGGGCCATGGGGAAGGAGATGAATTGGCTTCTCCTTCTGAACAGTGCTTCGGTCACCTGGCGGATGCAGCGATGCGCGCCGTACTGGGAGATGTTTGCTATGTCCCCAGCAGCGTATTGGAAGGAGCCGGTGGCATAGAAGTTCAATGCCACCGTCACCTTCACTTCCACCGACAGAGACGTCCTGCACCTGAGCTTTGGCCGCAGATCTCGGCGAAGCAGGTGGCAGATCTCTGCAATCACCTCCTTTCGGAATCGGAGCTTTTTAACACATCGCGCGGCACTCATGTTTAGGTAGGAGCGCTGCTGGCGGTATAGCCTGACTGGGTAAGGCCTACGTGGCCGACGCCTGTAGCCCCCTCTGCCTCTAGCCAGGGCTGCCCCTCTCACAATGCGTCTGCGAGCCCTACGGACATGGAGCTGCAGCTCCGCGTTGGCACCCCATGCAACCCCCATCAAATCCTGGCAAACACTCTAATTTCCAAAAGGCCACTTGCAGCGCTCTGGCCTGAGTCCAAAAATACCTGAGCTCTTGCTGCTTGAAACCAGTTAGCTATCCTCCTTGTTGTGTCTCCAGAAATGCGTTGCACAAGAGTGTTTTCTGAAAAAAGGCTGGCCTTTATACTGGAGAGTACGTCCCCTTTAATTTGCGCCCCCCGGGGCCCGCGCTGGTTGTGTTACGTTCCTTTTTCCAAACGCTCTGGCCGCCAGCCGCACAATGGGGCGGTCCGACTGAAGTTTGGAATCGGGGCGCACAAAGGGCGTTGCACGAGGATGTGACGTCATTTTCTGCGCGCGCATCCGGGCGGGCGCTAAACTTTGCGCCGGCGCTAACGGGCAACTTAATTTGGGGCGGGGCGCAAACTGCGCTGCGCCCGGGCGCTACACGCCTAGCGCCTGAAAAACACTTCTCTTAAGGCGCTAACTGCTGGCGCAAGCGACTGAAAATCTAGCCCAAAGAGTTATACAGCACAGAAAGAGGCCCTTCGGCCCATCGCGTCCGCGCCGGCCATCAAGCCCTGTCTAATCTAATCCCATTTTCCAGCATTTGGTCTGTAGCCTTGTATGCTATGGCATTTCAAGTGCTCATCCAAATGCTTCTTGAATGTTGTGAGGGTTCCTGCCTCTACCACCCTTTCAGGCAGTGGGTTCCAGATTCCAACCACCTTCTGGGTGAAAAAGTTCTTCCTCAAATCCCCTCTAAACCTCCTGCCCCTTACCTTGAATCTATGCCCCCTTGTTATTGACCCCTCTACTAAGGGAAAAAGTTCCTTTCTATCTACCCTATCTATGCCCCTCATAATTTTGTATACCTCAATCAGGTCCCCTCTCAGCCTTCTCTGCTCCAAGGAAAACAACCCCAGCCTGTCCAGTCTTTCTTCATAGCTGAAGCGCTCCAGCCGAGGTAACATCCTGGTGAATCTCCTCTGCACCCTCTCCAAAGCAATCACATCCTTCCTATAGTGTGGCGACCAGAACTGCACACAGTATTCCAGCTGTGGCCTAACCAGCGTTTTGTACAGCTCCATCATAACCTCCCTGCTCTTATATTCTATGCCTCGGCTAATGAAGGCAAGTATCCCATATGCCTTTTCAACCACCTTATCCACCTGTTCTGCTGCCTTCAGGGATCTATGTACATGCACACCAAGGTCCCTCTGATCCTCTGTCTTTCCTAGGGTCTTACCATTCATTGTGTATTCCCTTGTCTTGTTAGTCCCTCCAAAATGCATCACCTCACACTTTTCAGGGTTAAATTCTATTTGCCACTGTTCCGCCCATCTGACCAACCCATCTATATCGTCCTGCAGGCTGAGGCTACCCTCCTCGCTATTTACCACCCCACCAATTTTCGTGTCATCTGCGAACTTACTGATCATACCTTTTACATTCACATCCAAATCATTAATGTAGACCACAAACAGCAAGGGACCCAGCACCGATCCCTGCGGTATCCCACTGGACACAGGCTTCCAGTCACAAAAACAACCTTCGACCATCACCCTCTGCCTTCTGCCACTAAGCCAGTTTTGAATCCAATGTGCCAAGGCACCCTGGATCCCATGGGCTCTTACCATCTTGACCAGTCTCCTGTGCGGGACTTTATCGAAAGCCTTACTGAAATCCATGTAAACCACATCCACTGCACTACCCTCATCCACACACCTAATCACCCCCTCGAAAAATTCAATCAAATTGGTCAGACATGATCTTCCCTTGACAAAGCCATGCTGACTATCCCTGATTAATCCTTGCCTCTCCAAGTGGAGACTAATTCTGTCCCTCAGAATTTTTTCCAATAATTTCCCTACCACTGATGTTAGGCTCATTGACCTGTAATTCCCTGGTTTATCCCTACTACCCTTCTTGAATAATGGTACTACATTAGCTGTTCTCCAGTCCCCTGGCACATCCCCTGTGACCAGAGAGGTTTTGAAAATTTGTGTCAGAGCCCCTGCAATCTCCTCCTTTGCCTCACACAGCAGCCTGGGATACATTTCGTCCGGGCCTGGGGATTTATCCACTTTTAAGCCTGCTAAAACCGCTAGTACCTCCTCCCTCTCGATGCTAATATGTTCAAGTATATCACAGTCCCCCTGCCCGATTTCTATGTCTACATCGTCCTTCTCCATAGTGAACACAGATGCAAAAAATTCATTTAAAACCCCACCTACATCTTCTGGCTCCACAAACAGATTGCCACTTTGGTCCCTAATGGGCCCTACTCTTTCCCTGGTTATCCTCTTGCCCTTAATATACTTATAAAACACCTTAGGATTTTCCTTTATTTTGCTCACCATTGTTATTTCATGGCCCCTCCTTGCTCTCCTAATTTCTTTTTTAAGTACCCCCCTGCACTTTTTATACTCCTCTAGGGCTTCCTCTGTCTTTAGTCCTTTGTATCTGCCAAAAGCCCCCCTTTTTTTCCTAATCCATTCTCGTATATCCCTTGACATCCAAGGTTCCCTGGGCTTCTTGGTCCCACCCTTGACCTTTACGGGAACATGTTGCCATTGTACTCTCTCAATTTCCTTTCTGAAAGACTCCCATTGCTCCGATGTGGATTTTCCTACATGTAGCTGATCCCAGTCCACTTTGGCCAGATCCTGCCTTATCATATTAAAATCGGCCTTCCCCCAATTTAGAACCTTTATTTCCGGTCCATCTCTGTCCTTTTCCATGACTACCTTAAATCTCACCGAATTATGGTCACTGTCACCAAAGTGCTCACCTACTAACCCTTCTACCACTTGCCCGGCCACATTCCCTAGAATTAGGTCCAGTACCACCCCCTCTCTTGTAGGACTTTCTACATGCTGGCTCAAAAAGCTCTCCTGGATGCACTTTAAGAATTCTGCACCCTCTAAGCCTTTCACACTCTGACTATCCCAGTTAATATTGGGGAAGTTGAAATCCCCCACTATTATTACCCTATTATTTGCACATTCCTCTGAGATTTGCCTACATATCTGTTCCTCTATCTCCCCCTGACTGTTTGGGGGCCTATAGTACACTCCCTGCAAAGTGCTTGCCCCCTTTTTGTTTTTAAGTTCTACCCATATGGCCTCATTAGAGGAACCTGTTAATATATCATCCCTCCTTACAGCAGTAATTGACTCCTTAATTAATATTGCGACACCCCCTCCTCTTTTACCCCCCCCCCTGTCTCGCCTGAAGATTCTATACCCCGGAATATTGAGCTGCCAGTCTTGCCCCTCCCTCAACCATGTCTCCGTGATAGCAACAATATCATACTCCCATGTGTTCATCAACACCTTCAGTTCATCCACCTTATTCGCAAGACTCCTTGCATTAAAATAAATGCCATCCAGCCTTGCCCTACTCCCTTGTGCTGTTACATATTTGCTCTGCCTTCCAAGCTGACTTGTTTTTTCCTCTATATTTGGCCGTACATCACCCCCTATTATAGCTCCACTCTGTATCCCATCCCCCTGCCAAGTTAGTTTAAACCCCCCCCCCCCCCAACAGTGCTAGCAAACCTCCCCGCAAGGATATTTGTCCCGTTCTGGTTCAGGTGCAACCCGTCTGTGGTCAAAGCTTCAATGCTGGGGATGTTGGCCTGAGCAAGAACACTGACTTTGGTGTGCTTATCCTGCCAATGAACACTCTCTTCCTCAGACGACCAAAGGCTGCACTGGCACACTGAAGGCGGTGTTGGACTTCATCATCGACGTCTGCCCTTGTAGGCTCCCGAGGTATGGAAAGTGGTCCACGTTGCCCAAGGCCTTGTCATGGATTTTGATAATTGGGGGGCAGTACTGTGTGGCGGGGGCAGGTTGGTAGAGGACCTTTGTCTTACGGATGTTTAGTGTAAGGCCCATGCTCTCGTACGCTTCGGTGAAGATGTTGATGATGGTTTGGAGTTCGATCTCCGAGTGAGCGCAGACGCAAGTATTGTCTGCATACTGTAATTCGATGACAGAGGATGGGACGACCTTGGATCTGGACTGGAGGCGATGGAGGTTGAACAGTTTCCCGTTTGTTCTGTAAATTAGCTCCACTCCAGTGGGGAGCTTACTAAGGGTGAGATGGAGCATTGCAGCAAGGAAGATCGAGAAGAGCGTTGGTGCAATGATACAGCCTTGTTTGACACCGGTTCATACGTGAATTGGGTCTGTGGTGGAACCGTTGGTCAGGATCACGGCTTGCATGTCATCGTGAAGCAGGCGGAGGATGGTGACAAACTTTTGAGGGCAGCCGAATTTGAGGGGGACACTCCATAATCCCTCATGGTTGATGGTGTCGAAGGCTCTTGTGAGGCCAAAGAAGGCCATGTCCAGCAGTTGGCACTGTTCCCTGCATTTCTCTTGTAATTGACGTGCGGTGAAGATCATGTCCATTGTGCCCCTCAGTGGGCGGAATCTGCATTGTGACTCTGGGAGGAGCTCTTCGGCCACTGGGAGAAGGTGATTGAGGAGGATTCTTGTGATTACTTTCCCGGTGGCAGACAGCAGGGAAACTCCTCTGTAATTACCGCAATCAGACTTGTCACCTTTCTTGAAGATGGTCACAATTATGACATCTCTGAGATCCCCTGGCATGCTCTCCTCCTTCCAGATAAGAGAAATGAATTCATGAATTCGCACCAGTAGTGCTTCTCTGCCATGCTTTAGTGCCTCGGTGGGAATTCCATCTGCTCCTGAGGCCATGTTTTTCTTCAGTTGTCAGATGGCCTTTTCAACCTCATGCCGGGCTGGGGTTGTGCTGAGATGGTGGCGGGTAGCATGCTGTGGGATGGAGTTGAGGACACTCGCATCGAAGACAGAATTGCAGTTAAGGAGATCTTCGAAGTGCTCCTTCTAGCGGGCACTGACTGCCTCTCTATCCTTGATGAGTACCTCTCCATTCTTGGCTCGCAGTGGGGTAGGGCCCTGGGTGCTTGGGCCATAGATGGTCTTGACTGCGCTAAAGAATCCACGCACGTCGTGGTTGTCGGCTAGCTGCTGGATCTCCTGCGCTTTCTCCACCCACCATCTGTTCTTTAGGTCGCGAGTTTTTTGTTGGACCTCGGCCTTCAGGCTTTTGTAGAGCTGCTTTCTTGCTCTCGAATTCTGTTGCTGTTTCCAGATCAGGAATGCCTTGCGCTTGCGGCTTATGAGCGCCTGGATCTCCTGGTCGTTCTCGTCGAACCAGTCTTGGTGTTTCCTGGTCGAGTGACCGAGCGTCTCTTCACAGGTGCTGATTATGGAGGCCTTGAGTGCAGACCAGGCTCTGTGGGCACTCTGTGACTCTGCATCACTGGGAGTCATCATGACTCTTCGGCTCACCCTAGCCCGGAACCAGTGCGCAGTGGTCATCAGTGCGTACGCCCCAACACTGAAAGCCACAGACGAGACCAAAGAGGAATTCTACTCCAGCCTCGAACAATCCCTGTCCCGAGTGCCAACGGGCAACAAGCTGATCCTCCTTGGCGACTTTAACGCCAGAGTTGGAAAGGACACAGACCTCTGGGGAGGTGTGATCGGCAGAGAGGGGGTAGGGAAAGCCAACTCCAATGGTACCCTCCTCCTGGCGAAATGCTTAGAACATGGCCTTGTCATAACCAACACCTTGTTCCATCAGAGAGACAAGTACAAGGCTTCATGGCAGCACCCTCGCTCCAAGCACTGGCATCTGCTGGACTACGTCATCGTCCGAGCGAGGGACCGCAAGGGCGTCCGCATCACCCACGCCATGACAGGAGCTGACGACTGCTGGACAGACCACCGCCTAATCCACTCTGTCATCTTCATCAATGTAGCCCCAAAACAGCAGTGGCAACAGAAACAATGCCACAGGAAAATTAATGCTGGAGCACTCAATGACCCAGCTAAGAAAGCCCTATCTCTGTAATCTCCTTCAGACTCACAACCCCCTGAGATATCTGCGCTCCTCTAATTCTGCCCTCTTGAGCATCCCTGATTATAATCGCTCCACCGAAGGCTGTGCCTTCTGTTGCCTAGACCCTAAACTCTGGAATTCCCTGCCTAAACTCTCTGCCTCGCTACCTCTCTTTCCTCCTTTCAGACACTCCTTAAAACCTACATCTTTGACCTAGTTTTTGGTCACCTGCCCTAATTTCTCCTTATGTGGCTCGGTGTCAAATTTTTGTCTTTTAATACTCCTGTGAAGCGCCTTGGGACATTTTGCTACTCTAAAGGTGCTATATAAATACAAGTTGTTGTTGTAGGGCCATGAAAGGATGAGCAAGATAAGCTAATATTGAATTACCAGGGACAATGAATAGATACTTTGTAGTAAGCAGTGTTGAAGCTGCAGAGCCGGAGTCTGGGGACTCTGGTCCCCAAGCCAAGACTCCCACCCCCGAGGCCGCGGCCTACTGCTCAGGCCTGCACCTGTGAGCCTTCCCTACAACTTTTCCTGCTGCTGAGTCCTGAGCCCTCCAGCCTGCCTCCCAGATCACTAGCGATGGGAGGACAAGGGCCCTCTGGTGCGCATGCGCAGAAGGACGCAGGAGTCCGTGCAAATAATCACACTGATCATCTGTAACTTACAGCATTTTAAACACAAATTGGGCTTCATTTAACTACTGCTTCTTGATTTATCCAATCTCTGCTACACTTTTCAATCTTAGTGGTGTGCTGCATTGTAGCATTTAGCCCATTGCCTAGGTTTGTCAATAATGAAGAAAATCAATGCTAGTGACAGTAGCATCTTGGCTTTCAAGTTCCACGCTATGAATCATTAGTGAGCATCACAGGCCAATCTAATTATGCATTCAGAAGCACACAACACAGAAGACAAAAATGGGTGGTGTATTTTAAGTACTTTTAACAATTTTCCTGTGGTCAAGGAGAGGTCCTCAGCTTATTAGATGAATCATCATTCCTAATTGAGCCAGCATATCTTACAATTCTGTATCCCAAATATGTGCAATATGAAGTATCAAGGTGAAGTATGTGCTGTTCAAGATCTTCATTTGTGTCAGTTCAAGCCTTGAATTTTACAAGACAAGTTTAATTCCTTTGCAAATGGCTTTCCACTTTCTTTGAGAGCTGTTCAATTTAAAATCAGTGATCCAAAGTGAGATCAAGCGATTAACTATAGATGAGTTCAATTTCACCCAGAATGTGTCTACTTTGGAAACTTGATGAAACTCCTCAGAGACAACTTCAAGGAATCACTCTCTTGTCCATTTCCACAGCTCTCGGCCAGATGTGTGAGAAGGATATTCTTTAAATGCAAGAATTGTGTCCAAAATATTTCCTGATATTAATGCACGTCAATTTTTATTAAAAGAGACAAAGACCGAGCCCCCAAACCTCCCTGACACGTCTCCCATTCATCCAGACCGACTTAAATCTAAACTTCCTTTTTTTTAAAGAAATGATGCAAAATAGGTACTTCCATTGCACCTTATTGAACATTTATTTTGTAGCCGCTTGGTTTCCTGCCTTTTTCGATCCCCCTATGCTTTTCTGTGAATTTGGATAAAAGATTAGTCTTGTAGTGATGATTTATTTGCCTTTATTCGTGTTTCAGAATCATGTTGCATTTTAACATTGAAAAGCGAGTGATTTACTTCAGTTCAGATTTGGCATTGGTGAGGTTGATGAAAAGGATAGATTTCAAAGCATCATTAAAGGAGTGACAGAAGTGAACTGTACAGAGGAGCTTTCTCCCCTAGGGTATGGATGCAGTGTCTTAGTAGGTATATTTCAGTGGAACAGGAGAAGGAGGGCAAAGCTGGGAGCGTAGATGACATAAGAGCACCTGACTCAGAGCAGGTACTACCCCAGGTGGCAGGTGCAGCGTAACAGACCGAGCTACCTGGGAATAGTGGAGAGGAAGAGGAGGCTCAGATGATTAGTAAATCTGCTATTAAGAACTGCAGGGGTGAGTCAGCTATCTGCCATCTGTCTACAACTACCTACAACTGTACAGGGTGCTGGTGAGACCACACCTGGAGTACTGCGTGCAGTTTTGGTCTCCTTATTTAAGGAGGGATATAGTTGCATTGGAGGCAGTTCAGAGAAGGTTCGCTAGGTTAATTCCTGAGATGAAGGGGTTGTCTTATGAAGAAAGGTTGAGCAGGTTGGGCCTATACTCTTTGGAGTTTGGAAGAATGAGAGGTGATCTTATTGAAACATATAAGATTCTGAGGGGGCTTGACAGGGTAGATGCAGAGAGGATGTTTTCCCTCGTGGGGGAATCATAGTTTCAGAATAAAGGGTCGCCCATTTAAAACGGAGATGAGGAGGAATTTTTTCTCTCTGAGGGTCGTAAATCTGTGGAATTCTCTACCCCAAAGAGCTGTGGAGGTGGAGTAATTGAATATATTCAAGGCAGAGATGGACAGATATTTGAGCTACAGGGAAGTCAAGGGTTATGGGGAGCGGGCAGGAAAGTGGACTTGAGGCCAAGATCAGGTCAGCCATGATCTTATTGAATGGCGGAGCAGGCTCGAGGGGCCAAATGGCCTACTCCTGCTCCTATTTCTTACGTTCTTATTGTTAAATCCATGTATCTTGATGTATGGTGTCCTTCAATAAATAGACAGAGACTGCAGATAACAAACAACAGGTGTTTACTGGATGAGGGTTACTCTAAAACTACAGAACAGATCCCTACTCAGGGTTTATATACAGGTGTGGTCACTGCCGGTACTACAGTATACAGGAGCTGTAAAAAGTAGTTCTCCCCTTAAAGGTACATACACTACAATTCCTCCCCTTTTAGATTAACAGTACTATAACATTCATTTAACAATTAACACTTTTAACATGCAACATTAACTGCAAATAGTCCATTTATAAATTCAGCCTTTGGGGCGGCTTCCTGATCCGTTCTGGATAGCGCCTTTCCTGAGTGTCTTGCTCTTGATGCGGAGGCGATTCTGGCCCCCTGTCGTCGGTTGGTTCATCAGCTTCCGATGTTACTGTTTCTGGGGTAGATGCTACCTGTATGTCGGGTTCCTCATCAGGTACATGAGACCTGGGGTTGACTCGTTCCTGTGACTCTAGGATCTGGTCAACATGGCGTCTCACAATGTTCTCCCCAACATCCACTGTGTACATTAGTGGCCCCTGCCGTGTGCATATCATTCCTGGTTGCCATTTCTCTGTTCGGTAGTCGTGGGCCAAGACTGGTTGCCCTACATTGAAGCTCCTTGTCGGCTTCTCATTGATGTGCTGGAATTGCTTATTCTCAGCATCTCTTCGTACATTTGGTCTGAGCAAATCCAGATGAAATCTCAACCTTCAGTTAAAGAACATCATGGCCGGGGTCTGGTTGGTGACTGCATGTGTCGCATTTCTGTAGGCTAACAGGACATTGTCCACCCTATGCTGCAGTGGAATGTCGTCATCGCACATGGCCCTTACTGCTTTTTTAAAGGTTTGTACGAATCTCTCAGCCAATCCATTTGTGGCTGGATGATACGGGACGGATGTGTAATGCCTTACCCCATTCCTTTTCATAAATCTTCAAAACTCTTCGGACACAAACTGTGTTCCGTTATCAGAGCAAATCTGCTCTGGCAAGCCGTTCCTGGCAAATATGGTCCGTAGGACTGCAATAGTTTTCTCCGTGGTGGTGGAGGACATTTTGATGACCTCAGGCCATTTCGAGTGCGCATCCACGGCTATTAAAAACATTGAGTCCATGAATGGACCAGCAAAATCAATATGCACCCGTTGCCATGGAGATAAAGGCCACTCCCATGGGTGTAGAGGGGCATGTGATGGTGCATTTTGGACCTTCTGGCATCCTGAGCAGCTCTTTGTCAGGTCCTTGATTTGCTGATCGATCCCCGGCCACCACACATAAGCCCTAGCAAGGCTTTTCATTTTCACCCCTCCCAGATGGCCTTCGTGAAGCTCATTGAGCACTCTCTCCCTTAACTTGGGTGGAATTACCACTCGGGATCCACACATCAAGATCCCCTGGCATACTGACAGCTATTCTCTTCTGGATGAGAATGCTGGCAACAATGAGTCGCCATGTGTTGGCCATCCCTTCACCGTCAAGTCATATACCCGAGACAGTGTCGGGTCATTTCGGGTCTCCTTCTCTATATCAGCATTAGTTACTGGCAAGCGTTCAATCATAGTTAAATAAAATATTTCGACAGGGTCCACTGCTGGTGCTTCCTCTGCAGTAGGCAGTGGCAGGCGTGATAGCCCATCAGCGTTTCCATGCTGCTTCGTGCCCTTATAATCTATTTCATATTGGTTCGCCCCTAGAAAAAGGGACCATCTTTGTAGCCGTTGCGCAGTCATCACCGGAATCCCCTTCTTTGGATTAAAGATGGAGACAAGTGGTTGGTGGTCAGTCAGCAAGGTAAACTTTTGCCCGTGCAGATAGTGGTTGAAATTTTTTACTCCCCACACTAGGCTGAGGGCCTCCCTGTCAATCTGAGCATAGTTACGCTCGGCTGAGATTAGTGACCGAGATGCAAAGGCTACTGGCCTCTCCGAGCCGTCCGGGAATTTGTGCGACAGCACCGCTCCAATGCCATAGGGTGCTGCATCACACGCCAACCGAATTGGTAGTGCTGGGTTGAAATGAGCCAACACCTCTTTTGATGTGATCAATTCTTTGCACTTCTGGAAAGCTCGTTTACATTCGTCATTCCACTTCCATGGTACCCCCGTTTGCAGTCGGGTGTTCAGTGGGTGTAGTACTGTAGACAAATTCGGCAAGAACTTATGGTAGTAGTTCACCAACCCGAGGAACGACCTCAGTTGTGAAACATTTTCTGGTGCTGGAGCCTTGACTTCTGCCTCAATCTTTTCAGGGGACTTATGTAACCCCTCTTCATCAATAACGTGGCCACAATACGAGATCTGCTTCTGGAAAAACTCGCATTTGTGGCGATTAGCTCGGAGCCCATAATCCTTCCATCCAGTGAGCAGCTGCTCCAAGTTGGCGAGGTGATCACTGTCATTTTCGCCCGTGACCAGGATGTCGTCCAAATAACACTGGGTCCCTGGAATCCCTTGCAGGGCTTGTTCCATTGCCCTTTGCCAAATAGCCGGAGCTGATGCTACCCCGAACACCAGCCAGTTGTATTGGTAGAGACCTTTATGAGTGTTGATTGTGAGGTACTGTTTCGAGGCTTTTTCTACCTCCATTTACAGGTATGCCTGGGCCAGATCAATCTTAGTGAAGCATTTCCCTCCAGATAGCGAGGCGAAAATATTTTCAATCCGCGGAAGCGGATATTGTACAGTGTGAAGGACTGGGTTCACTGTCACCTTAAAGTCCCCACAGATGCGAACCTTCTTTGGTTCCCCAGGCGTATTACTCAATGACCTCTTCATTACAGGAACGATGGGTGTAGCACACTCGCTCCAGTCCACTTTGGACAGTACTCCTGAACGTTCCAAACCTTCCAGCTCTGCTTCGACGGCTGGGCGGATCGCATAAGGTACCGGTCTGGCCTTAAAAAACTTTGGGCTTGCCTTTTCCTCTATTTTGATCGTCGCTGCTATGCTTTTTAGTGTTCCGAGTCCCTCCTGGAACACTTCTTGTGCGTCAGTTAGCATTTTTGACAGTCGTCCAGGTGTGACGTCGTCATCCTTTTTGGCTTCTACAGTCAGTGCTTGTATGGAATGCCAATCTAGCTGTATCTTCCGGATCCATTCACGCCCTAGTAGTGGTGGTCCTCCATCTGGCAATACATATAGGTCCATTTTTGGTGTTTCCTTGCCGTTATGTATAACGTTCACCCTTATTTTTCCTTTGGGTAGACTTTTTGCCCCGTGTACGTCTTCAAGACAATCTCCGTATCTCTCAAGGGTATATGTGAGAATAGCCGCTTGTAGTCCCTTCGGTTTATGACTGTTAGGGCTGATCCTGTGTCCAATTCCATTTTCACTTGGACTCCGGCTATCTTGAGCGTGACCCAGATAGTTTGGTGATCCTCTGGTTTGATCACATTATGTAGTTTCAGACAACCCAGCTCCTTGCTTCCGGAGTCTGTGTCACTCTGCAGTTCGTCTGAACTACTCACCGTCACCTTATGTACCTTCTTGTACTTCTCCTGTGGGGATTTCTTGCTGCTGGTTTTCTTTTCCGACCTGCAGACTCTTGCTATGTGTCCTACTTTTCCACACTGCCTGCACACTTGGTCCTTGAACCAGCAATCCTTATGTTCATGTGTTGTTCTGCCGCAGCGATAGCACTTTACTGTTCCGTATGACATTTCATTTGTGCCATATTCTTGCGGTCTCCGTTGTATCTCTGCTGCGCCCCGTGCTGCTGCTTCGTGTGATACTGCCATGCTGAAAGCCTTGTCCAGCGTCAGATCCTTTTCTGATAGAAGCCGTTTCTGGGTTCCTTCACTTTGAAGCCCACACACAAACTTGTCCCTTAACGTATCTGCTAGTCCCGTTCCAAACTGGCAGTGTTTTGATAGCTTGCGCTGTTCCGTTAAAAACTCAGCATTACTTTCATCTTTATGCTGGTTCCTTTTGTGAAACTTAAATCTTTCCGCTTTCAGCAGCGGCGTGGGGTCTAAGTGGTCCTGTAGGATTGACACTATGTTTTCAAAATCCTTTTCCACTGGCTTCTCTGGGGTTACTATGTTTCGCAGCAAGCCATACATTTTTGCACCCATTGAATTCAACAATACCAGCGCTTTCCTGTCATCTGGCACTTCATTCGCCTTGCAGTACACTTCTATGCGTTCGACATATGTCGTCCAATCTTCGACTTCACTGACGAACGCTGTGACACTGTCACTCTTCGGCATCCCTGGGTGTGGTTAGACTGGCTCAAAATGGCGTCTCCTGCACTCTCCCTTCTGCTCCGCTGCGGCTCAAACAAAATGGCATCTCCCACGCTCTCCCTTCTTCTCCGCTGCGGCTCAAACAAAATGGCGTCTCCCGCGCTCTCCCTTCTTCTCCGCTGCGGCTCAGATGGCGTCTCCCGCTCTTACCTTTCTTCTCCGCGGACGCTGCTCGGCCCTTGATCACTGACTGCGCTCTGCGCGTTTTCCTGCGCGCCTCTCTCATTGACGCCTCTCGGTCCCGAACCCCGGCTGCGCCCTGTGCGCTTTACCCTCTCTCTCTCTTTTTTTGTTTTGTTTTCGTCGACGCCGCTCGGTCTTCAACCCCGGCTGCGCCCTGTGTGCTTTACCCTCTCTCTTACCCCGTCGACGCTGCTCGGCCTTTATCTGTGCCGTCGCTGTCCGGGAAGGGTCTGCGCCGTACCTGTTGCCAGCCCGTTGCGCTGGATCGTCGTGACTGGAGAACAAAGCCCAGCTCTTAACAGCCTCCTCTGCGATGCTCAAGTCTTCTCTGGATGGTCGACGCCCGTATTTCTGGACTCGGCCTTCTTTTTTTTTCTTCTTTACTGTTCTCCAGGAGCGAGTCCCTGGGAGGTGATGCAGAGTTGCAGGTAGGTTTGAATCCACTTCTCATCGCCACTGTTAAATCCGTGTATCTTGATGTATGGTGTCCTTCAATAAATAGACAGAGACTGCAGATAACAAACAACAGGTGTTTACTGGATGAGGGTTACTCTAAAACTAACAGTACAGAGCCCTACTCAGGGTTTATATACAGGTGTGGTCACTGCCGGTACTGCAGTATACAGGAGCTGTAAAAAGTAATTCTCCCCTTAAAGGTACATACACTACACTTATGTTCTTATGCCATGTATTACAATACCTACTGCACTACTTCATTCAGTTACACGGTGCTAGAGGTGTAAATGTAAGTTTTGCTGTAAGTCATGAACCTATCTGTGATGGATATGAGTGTGTTGTAATTCTAAGCACTTCCTCAGCTGAAGCAATAAGACAGAACCTGCATTTATGTAGCATCTGTCACATCCTCAGGGCATTCCAAAGTGCTTCAGAGCCAAGGAAGTATTTTTGAAGCGTAGTCACTGTTGTAATGTAGGAAAATCCAGCAGCCAAATTGCATGCAGCAAGGTCCCACAAACAGCAATGAGACAAATGATCAGATCATCTGTTTCAATGCTGTTGGTTGAGGGATAAATGTTGGCCAAGACAACTTCAAATCTTCAAATAAAGCCAGGGGGCCTTTTACATCCACATGAGTTTTACATCACATGTGGAAAAACAGCACCTCTGACAGTGCAGCACTCTTTCAGTATTGCACTGAAGTATGAGTCTAAATTCTGTGCTCAAGTCTGGAGGGTGGGGCTTGAACTCACAACCTTCTGACTGAGAGGCAAGTGTGTTACCAACTGATGCAAGGATGACAGTAGTAGTGGTGAAGGATGGCTGCATAGTTAACTGGTGAGCTGCAGGAGATGGAAGAAGGTAACTTGGACAACAAAGGAGCTTTGGTTTGTGTTTGGGGCATTTAATTTGCCTTCATTGGTATCTTGACTGTAGCTCTTTTCCCTGTTCCTCACTGAGTTTTTGAGTTCTGGTAAAGGGTCTACACCTGTAAATTAATCTTCTGTTTGAAGGATGCTAACAAACCTACTGTGTATTTTCAGCAATTTCTTTTCTTAAAGCAGTACTTCATTAAACTGCCAATAAATCTTTACAGTTTGCTTAAAATAAAAAGATAATCCCAATTCTTTTGCTGATAGTTCATAAAATATGTGTTTTTTTTATATGAGTGAGGATTGAAATGATTCCTATGACATATGGTAGCTTTAGCACATTTTTATGCAGGGTCCAGGCTGCTAGTGCAGCACACCTCCAACATTAAGTTGAGTAGGAGAGAAGATGTAGTATATCAATAATTATTCTTGGGTGATGCCAAGTCTGTGTTTTAAAATCTGTATATTGTAAGCGGAATAAAAGATTGAGAAGTTCCACATTTTCAAACTTCTGGGGAAAAAAATGACCTCAAGTAGGAGACTATGCAGTGAGTTTTGATTTAAGTAGAGAGGCTACAGCAAGGAGGAGTGTAGGTCGGTCAATTTATTCAAGAAAGACAAATTGGAGCATTGTCTCAGTGGTGAGAAACGAAGCTGTTGAGGAGCAAAGGGAATTAGGTGACCATGTACACAAAGTAGTGAAAGCTAGGGGACTAGTACAATCAAATAGACGGATAGCATATTGGCTTTTATCGCAAGGGGGTTGGAATTCTAAGGGGAGGAAGTTATGCTTCAGTTGCATCAAGCCTTGGTCACACCTCATCTGGAGTACTGCCTTCAATTCTGAGCACCGCACCTCAGGAAGAATATACTGGCCTTGGAGTGGGTACAGCACAGATTCACCAGAATGATACCAGGGCTTAAATGGTTAAATTATGAGGACAGGTTGCAAAAACTTGGCTTGTATTCCCTTGAGTATAGATGATTGAGGGGTGATCTAATCAAGGTGTTTAAAATGATAAAATGATCCAATAGGCTAGATACAGAGGCCGTGATTTCCCCAACCTCGGCGGGTCCATGGTGGGCGACGTCGGTGGCGGGTCCCGGCCTTACAAAATGATTTTCCCCTGATTGGGCTTGTTAAGCCTGCCCAGCGTGTTTCCCGGCCAATTGAAGGAAGCGGGTCTGATGACATCATGCGTCATCAGCCGGTTTCCTTAAAGGGACCGTGCACAAATTGATTTTGACGGTTGTGCTGTCAGTGTTCTACAGCTTTGAAGTGCTGCAAACACTGACCAGCACTGCACAGAGGTGCAGGGCTGCACCCAGGCTCTCCCGTGACTACCTCTATATGCTTATGGAGGGAGTCAAAGCACACAGGGAGGTTCCCTTCCCTTCCCATGGGCGGAAGAGACCTCCCCAGGAGACCAATGCAGCCTGGTTGCACATTGCACAGGAGGACACAAGCAGGGATGTCGTCAGGAGGACCAGGCTGCAGTGTTGCAAACCTTTCAATGATCTCAGTAGATCTCAAAATGTTAGTACAAAGCTACACTCAACCTCATCCTGCTGTGCCACTTATCACATCCCCATCACTCTGCCTTCCCTACCCTACTCCTGCACATCTTTACTCACACCAACTTACCTTGCACCTCCACCCATCCCCCTCTATCTATATTATAATTTCCCCATCTCACTAGCCATCCCTCACACTCACCCTCATCCTAGTCCAATCATACCAACTAACAACACTTGGGTGTTTTAGCCAATGTTCATGTAAAGTTGCTGTTAATGTGGTGTCAAACATTGAAACCTTTATTTTCTACACTTTGCCTTCTTGGACAGATCTGTGTGCACCTTTGGAAGTGGCTCAGTGAGTTGCAGTGAATGGTAAAACATAACAGTACCGCCCCCCCCCCCAACACGGAACCCGCCCCCCCCCCCGCAATGGACATGAGTGTGAAAGGAATGGCTTGGGCATTGTAGGGATGCTTTATGGTGTTGGTGTGTGGTGGTGCCAACCTGGTGCATCATGTGGAAGCCAGGGTGTAACAACACACATGGGTAGGTGCTTGGGTGTTTCAGCCAATGTTCATGTAAACTTTCTGCTAATGTGTTATCAAGCATTGAAATCCTTATTGTCATCACTTTGCCTTCTTGGACAGATTTGTGTGCACCTTTGGAAGTGTCTTAGTGAGTTCCAGTGAATGGTGAGACATAACGGTACCCCCCAACCCCCATCTCCCCCCCCCCTCCCTCAGCCCAATGGTCATGAGTGTGAAAGGAATGGCTTGGGCATTGTAGGGATGCTTTATGATGTTGGTGTGTGGTGGTGTCAACCTGGTGCATCATGGGGTAGCCAGGGTGTACAGTGTCAAGTGAAGTAAATCTGGCCATGGTGAGGCCATCCCTGGCGTCCCGGGCAGCAATGTGGTCGGGTCCTGATTCCCTCTGTCCTGTGCAGCATGGGTGATTGCAGAGAAGGTTGGTGTTGTTGTTGGTGCTGCTGGTATATCTGGTGCTGCTGGTGTTGGGGCTGATTGTGTTGGGATTCTGAGGACTAAGCTGAGATACTTTCAAGAGCACCAATGCTGATGTAATAGATGGAAGGTGAAGTTGAGATGACAGAAGCAATCTGACAATGGTGAGAGAGGATGTTCCAATGAGGTGACACTAGTTAGAGAGTTTACTCCAAACACTTGCAACCTGCATAAAGCTCGATCTGTCTTCCAAATGCAGTAGCAACAGCTTCTGATATTGGAAAGTGAACAGCTGTGAGATGGGAGCTTTTATAGCACATTTTCAGCTGCCAAGTAATGAGATGATCCCATGGTCATACAACTCCCGACCTGCTTACCTGACATGATCCCCGAGCAGCGTGGACCCCATGGGCGACCTCATAAAATGTAAACATGAGTTCAAAATACTTCTTAATGGGCTGTTAACAAGGTCATAATGACCTGAATTGCCTCCCCCGCCGCTGCGTGTTGTGTCTGTTCAGCGCTGACAGACCCGACATCTGGGAAAGGCGCGTGGTGGTGGGTTGACAGCTGGGTCCCGACCCGTTGCCAAAAGAAATGTTTTTCCCACCCGACCCACCACCGAACGTGCCCACTGACCGTCCAAAAATTTCCCCCCAGAGAAATGATCTCCCCTAGTGGGAGAATCCACAACAAGAAGGCACAATCTGAAAATTACAGCCAGGCCATTCCGGAGTGAAATCAGGAAACACTTCTTCACACAAAGGGTAATAGAAATGTGGAACTCACTCCCCCAAAATGCTGTGGATTTCTGGGCCAATTGAAACTTTCAAGACTGAGATCGATAGATTTTTGATAGGTAAGGGTACGAGCACGAATAATAAACATGGTTTCAGTATATTTAATATTGGGGTCACTAATCAGTGCATCACTGAACTGCATACAGTACCTTTGATTTTTAAAAAAGGTAAAAAAATCCCTTAATGCCAGGACAATTGGATATTTCAAGACTGAGATAGATAGATTTTTGTTAGGTAAGGTTATCAAGGGATATGCAACAAAGGTGGGTAAGTGGAGTTGAGGTACAGATCAGCCATGATCTAATTGAATGGCAGAACAAGCTCGAGGGGCTGAATGTTCTACTCCCATTCCTATGTTCCTATTCAGCACGCCTGGCGTACACCTTTGTGGAACGGCAGCAGACACGGGAAATCTGAATGCTGATCAGCATGCTGTGCACCAATTTCTGTCCATGGATTTTAATGGATAGAAAATCACGTGGGGTGAAATGATCGCAGCACCTGAGTTGCTGTAATGCAATCCCACTCACGAAGCTCTGCACATGGAGCACTAATTCATAAAATCTACCTCCATTATTCTACAATATCCAGATGAATGAGTAAATTGGCAAGTTATAAAAATGATAAATGCATTCAAAGCACACTTTGCTGTCTATAAAATCACAACAGATAACATTAAAGAGTCTTTTAATTATGTCTCGTGTAGCTAGGTAGACATCAAACAACATAAAGCTTACAGAATTAATAATTGGCACTCTCCTTACATGGAATTCTCTGTGCAAAATTAAAGCCAATTTCTTTTACTAAATTGTTGTTAGATTATAATACACCCCAGTTTTTAAAAAAGTAGTTCTCCAACACAGCATAATTGCAAAGTGGATGTTCTCCATTTACAGGAATTTTGGCTGCGATTTCGCCAGCCGTGGCGAGTCCGGTGCGGCCAGATTAAGCAGCGGCCTCAAACTCCGCACTCATCTTCATCCCGCCTTCGCCAAGTGATTTTCCCCTGATTGGGCTTGTTAAACTCGCACTGCGAGGTTCCCGGCCAATTGAAGGAAGTAGGTCTGATGACGTCACTTGATGACGTGTCATCAGCCGGTTTCCTTAAAGGGACCGTGCACAAATTGATTTTGACAGTTGTGCTGTCAGTGTTCTACAGCACTGAGGTGCTGCAAACACTGACAAGCACTGCACAGAGGTGCACGGCTGCACCGAGGCTCTCCCATGACTCCCTCCATATGCTTATGGAGAGAGTCACAGCACACAGGGAGGTTCTCTTCCCTTCTCATGGGTGGAAGAGACCTCCCCAGGGCACCAACACAGCCTGGTTGCACATTGCATAGGAGGGCAGAAGAAGGGATGACATCAGGAGGACCTGGCTGCAGTGGCGCAAACCTTTCAATGATCTCAGTAGATCACGATACGTTACTACAAAGCCACACTCAACCTCATCCTGCTGTGCCGCTCATCACATCCCCATCACTCTGCCTTCCCTACCCTACTCCTGCACATCCTTACTCACGCCAACTTACCTTACACCTCCACCCATCCCTCTCTATCTACATTATCACTTCCCCATCTCACTAGCCACCCCTCACACTCACCCTCATCCTAGTGCAATCATACCAACTAACAACACACAAGTGTAGGCACTTGGGTGTTTTAAACAATGCTCTTGTAAACTTTCTGTTAATGTGTTGTCAAGCATTGAAATCCTTATTGTCACCACTTTGCCTTCTTGGACAGATTTATGTGCACCTTTGAAAGTGACTTAGTGAGTTCCAGTGAATGGTGAGACATAACGCACCCCCTCCCCCCCAATGGTGATGAGTGTGAAAGGAATGGCTTGGATATTGTAGGGATGCTTTATGGTGTTGGTGTGGGGTGGTGCCAACCTGGTGCATCATGTGGCAGCCAGGGTGTACAGTGTTAAGTGAAGTAAATCTGGACATGGTGAGGCCATCGCTGGCATCCCGGGCAGCAATGTGCACGGGTGGTGATACCCTGTGTCCAGAGCAGCATCAGTTGATTACCGAGAAGGTTGGTGTGGATGTTGGTGCTGCTTGTGTGGCCGCTGATGCTGGTGTTGGGGCTGATCGTGTTGGGATTCTGAGGACCAAGGTAAGATTTTTTCAAGGGCACCGATGCTGATGGAATAGATGACAGGTGAGGTTGAGATGACAGAAGTGATCTGTCAATGTTGAGAGAGGTTGTTCCAAGGAAGTGACAGTGGATAGAGAGATTACTCCAAACACTACAAAAGTGCATAAAGCTCAAAAGTGGGTTCCAAATCATTAATACTCCAGCTTCTGAGATTGGAAACTGACCAGCTGTGAAATGGTAGCTTTTATATCACTTTTGCAGCTTTCACCTCTTCAAAGAAATGGAGAGTTGCTCAGAACCCAACATACTTGCCTGGTATGATCCCCGAGCAACGTGAGCCTCGTGGAAAACTTGGGAAAATGGTTTGTACCTGATAAAATGCTGAATAAATTGCTTTAAACACCCTCTTAACGATCTCAATTGCATGACCCGTCGCTTAGTGCCGGGTCTGCAAAGCGCATCAGAGCCGGCACTAGGGAAACTCACAAGGAGGTGGGTTTAGAGCGGGATACCGCCCCGCGGTCAATCTTTGTGATTTTGACAGCAGACCCGCCTCCAAACCCACAATCTGAGCACCGGCAAAATTCAGCCCTTTGTGTTCCCCATATATTTTATTCAGAATGCTGTTGATGATGCCTCAAATGAAGCCATTGTCTTCGGGCCACACCATAAACTCCGTTCCCTCACGACCAATTCCATCCCCCCCGCCCACCAGCCAATCTCTCTGGCTGAACCAGACTGTTTGCAACCTCGGTGTCCTATCTGACTCTGAGCTGAGCTTGTAATCCCACATCTTCTCCATCACCAAGTCTCCTAGTTCTACCTCCATAATATCGCCCGAATCGGCCCCTGCCTCAGCACCATCCGTTGCTCAAACCTCATCCATGTTTTTGTTGCATGCAGACTCGACTGTTCCAATGTTCTCCTGGCTGACGTCCCAATTTGCCATCCTTCATAAACTTCAGCTCATACAAAACTCTGCTGCCTGTATCCTAATTCGCAACAAATCCCACCCACCCACCATGCCTCCTTCTGTGCTGTATGATTCTATGATAAGCGCCTTAAAACCTACCCCTTTGGCCAAGCTTTAGGTCATCTGTTCTAATGTCTCCTTCTTTGGCTCTGTGTCAATTTCTGTTTGATAATGCTCCTGTGAAGCGTTTGGGGACATTTTGCTACTTTAAAGGCACTATACAAATGTAAACTGTTGTTTTTGTTTTACTCTTCAAAGTTGTCAATGGCTTCCATCAGGAAACAGCTACAAGGGGATATCACATTTGCATTTATTATTGAGCATTAATTAGTTTAAATTATGTGGGATCCATAGCAATTATTTAATGTTTTGAGTTTACTTCAATATTGGTTGTTCATGGTCTGTCAAGCGTTTCTCTAGCCACATACTCTACAAGCATTAATTGCAAAGAATGTGCGATGAAAAACTGTGCACTGAAAGTTGTAGAGGACAGGAAGTATTCTTAAATAAACTGACGCGCTCATTAATTAGATAAAAATTCACAACCATTGTCAACAGGAATAAAAATTGCAGCGGAGGAGCATGGAGCTGAGTATATATTTGGCCAAAGTCCAAATAGGACACTAATTGGAAGCTTCTTGCAACTGAAATATCAATTCATACATTTGTCATATCTAAAATAACCATTACCTACCTTTCTTTTGCATTTTTTGCAATCAAGAGCAAATATGAATAACCCTTTTTAGAGGCTAATTTTCCATCTTACGTAACTTGAGTTCTGAAAATAGAATTTTAGTGTGGGTTGTTTTTAGTTATTCATCTTTGCTGACGTTTTCTCCTCTTTCACAGAGAGTAGGAAAGAAACAGAGAGAAATTCCACCCATAGAACAAAGAGCCGATCTTATGAATGCCAGCTATCGGCAGGGAGTTGAAAGAATTCAAATGTTGAATTGTAAATGATAACATTTATTTTAAATATTAGATTTAAAAATTCACAAATATACTTTCTAAATTAAACCAACAATTTTTTTTGGTCTCAAATTTATATCTTTCAGAATTTCAAAATGTATCAATGAATGGTTGAGTTTAGTTGTTGATTTTGGTAAATGTACTGTTCAGTGTGAAGCTGAGTCTACAGACTACGGCGCTCACAGGTTCGATCTTTAGTGTGTGCTGAGTTAGATGATTGTACGTGAGTGGAAGTAGAGGCGTTACATTGGCCATGGATCACTGGGTTAGGCAGGTGCCGTCTTTCAGATGAGACATTAAACCGAGGCCCCATCTGCCCTCTCAGGTGGACGTAAAAGATCCCATGACACTATTTCGAAGAAGAGTAGGGGAATTATCCCCGGTGTCCTGGCCAATATTTATCCTTCAACCAACATCACTAAAACAGATTATCCGGTCATTATCACATTGCTGTTTGTGGGAGCTTGCTGTGCGCAAATTGGCTGCTGCGTTTCCTACATTAAAACAGTGACCACACTTCAAAAAGTACTTCATTGGCTGTAAAGCACGTTGGGACATCTGGTGGTCGTGAAAGGCGCTACATAAATGCAAGTCTTTCTTTTTCCTTTTCTTAATGAAAAGTATGTGAGTGGACATTGGATGAGTGCAGGAATGAGGTCAGCTCTGCCATCTCTCACCATCAAATAGTCTGCTGATGCTCACTCTCTCAGCTCACAGGTGAAGAAGGGGGCACATGGGGAAGGTATCGGAGATTGGCCAACACCCATGGAACTGCATGCGTACATGGCTCAGAGTCTTCAGGAGACCGGCGAAGAAAAGTGGGCCGGAGAATTTAAAAAAGCAATTGGTTTGTGATTTAACAGGCAAATTTGCTAATTAATTTTGCATTTTAAGATAATGAATGATTGAATTGTAGGACTGAAATTGCCCCATTAGTAGGAGCAGAAGGCAGCAGCAATGAATACATTTCTTACCAGTACTTTACAGTGCTTAGGATCATCAATTGCGGCAGCAACCCTGTTTCAAAAAAATTGTTAGACTTTTAAAAGATGTTGACTGTGTAATTTGGCTCCATGGGTTATATTTTCCTACTGACAAGAGCAATTCAGCTCCTTAATAACAGCCTAGTCAATGTCTTCCTCTCGTTATAGAGAGGAATTGAATGGAATGGAATTAAAATTGACCAATAAAACCAATGACAATGACTTTCAATGAAAATATATGCTTGCAAGACATTCTTTAAATGTCTTGGCCCATGACCCTCTATTCAGAGACTGGCTGAGAGGATCAGTACTACTAGTATCTTCTCTTCTTAGGCAGTCCCTCGGAACCGAGGATGACTTGCTTCCACATTAAAAATGAGTTCTCAGGTGACTGATGAGCCCAATGCGGGACCTACAGTCTCTGTCACAGGTGGGGCAGACGGTGGTTGAAGGGGCGGGTGGGTGGGGTGCTTGGGATGATGTGCGCTGCTTGCACTTGGCTTCCGCTTGCTCCCGGCGAAGAGACTCGAGGTGTTCAGCGCCTTCCCAGATGCTTCTCCTCCACTTTGTGCGGTCTTGGGCCAGGGATTCCCAGGTGTCAGTGGGGATGCTGCACTTTTTCAAGGAGGCTTTGAGAGTGTCCTTGAAGCGTTTCCTTTGCCCACATGGGGCTCTCTTTCTGTGTCGGAGCTCCAAGTAGAGCGCTTGTTTTGGGAGTCTCGTATCGGGCATGCGGACGATGTGACCTGTCCGTGGTCAAAGCTTCGATGCTGGGGATGTTGACCTGAGCGAGAACACTGCGTTGGTGCTCCTATCCTGCCAATGGATTTGCAGGATCTTGCGGAGGCAGCGTTGGTGGTACCTCTCCAGTGCTTTGAGGTGCCTGCTGTACATGGTCCATGTCTCTGAGGCATACAGCAGGGCGGGTATCACTGCTGCTCTGTAGACCATGAGCTTAGTGCCAGGTTTGAGGTCCTGGTCTTCAAACACTCTCTTCCACAGGCGGCCGAAGGCTGCACTGGCACACTGGTGTTGGTGTTGAACTACTAGTATACTAGCATACTAGTATACTACTAGAACGTCTATACATGCTTCAGGACATTGAGGCAGCTGAGTGACAAATACTAAAATTAGGGAATCATGAGCAATGCTCTCTTTAAGCTGCGCGGCTGCGCAGAGCTCCAGGGGTCCCGCGCAGCATGTGAGCCGGCTTTTAAATTGAAAAGAAAACGCACATGCATGGAATTTTGAATTGGCCGCGTGGCCCCTTTAAAATTCCAAGGAGCATTGATCACAAGTGGTGGGAATTGGTCTATAATGTGGGAACACACCTGTGGTATCGAATAATCTTCATGTGCTTTGTAATAGTGCAAGCTCCTGATCACATTAAACGCCTGGGCTGAGAGTGAGACATCCCACATTCTTCTAATAAGCCAAAAGGAAAGGAAGGTTAACTTGATCAGTCAAGTCAGAAAGCAGACAGTATACACACTGCCTGATAAGAGAAGGCAAAACTAGGAAGCTGTTAACCACGACAGTTTTGATGGTCTGCGGGTCGTGTGACTGAAAGGGGGTATAACAACACAGAGGAAGCGGCTTCTAGTTGTAGAGGTCGCGATGTCGCACTGCAAGGGGCAGCTGGACTACGTGCTCTATCCAGAGGAGGAATGGGGTAATACTGTATTACTTATCTGTAAATTACTGCTTAAATACTGACATGCATTAATACTCGCTTGTGCTTGAACTAAAGGACTGCCGTACCCAATTTGGTGTCACCTCGGAATCTATGACAGCAGCTCAGCCTCCAACAGGCCTCCTGAAATTAAAATCAGCCTAAACGATCACCCGTATAAGGTCAAATGGTGGTTTATTTCCATTACTGAGTTGACTGCACAACCTGGAGCCAGTGATGTCACGAGTGACTTATGGTCAGTCTCAAACAGTAGATAAAAGAAGAATCACATGTATTGCTGAACAGTTTACTGTCTATAGTGCTTGTGTTATTTATTTTGCTGAGACAGATAAAGGAGGTAAAGTTGTAATTTATTCACCAGTACATGTTTGTTTTAGGCTAGGAAATCATATGGTGGCAATCGTAACTTTGTTGGAATGCCACTCACATGGAAATAGGATGCCCATGGGAGTGTTACATTCGGACTCACAGACTGACAAATAGTGTGGTTCGGTGAAGTCCCGGGTTTTGTACCCTACATTACAGCACTGTAACATGACGTACAGTGGGTATAGTTACCTATTCAGTGCAGAATTTCTCCCTGCTATGAGCCACTCTCCAACACACAGTTTTCCTGAAATCAGCAGTTGGATATCGTGTGTGATAAATTGGGTGATGCCCTGTATGAAGGAAAATCGCATTGAGATGCCCACCTGGACTGGAGGTGGTCTCACTCGAGTCACCAATATTGGGAGTTGGCTGGTATTGGGCACATTATACTGCATTTTTTTGACATCAATCTTAGCATAACCTGAAATATATAATGGAGCACAAGTCAACCTGCCCTTTAAAAGGATTATGTGCCGTGCAAAATGTCTCCAAATTGAATACAAAACTTCAGCAGATATTGCTAACAGATTAATAAACTATGGCCTGGATTTTGCTTTGAGAATAACGGTGAGGCTAACACAGCTCACCATTATAATGGAGTAAATCTGACAGCAACTTCCAGAGTGCGCACACATGCGCAGTTAAACGCGGAAATCTGGAAGTTGTTGTCTGAGTTACCCTGCTCCTCCACAAGCTGCACGATAACCATACCTTGCCGATAGACATGGCATTGAAATCCATATAAGGGCGTGAAGTTGCTGTACTTACCCACGAAACACACCAGGGAAAGTTAAAGCTGGTGCATTCAGGTGTAAGTGAATTTTTAATGGTGTGATAAGTCATAATTACTGCCAAACAACCTCTCTGGCACTGAAAATTTAATTTTTTAAGTGTGGAGTCTCATTCATTCAGAATTTAATTACTGTTGGTGATTTTTAAAAAATGTTAAAATTTTTTTTTACTTTTTCTGTTTGTCTCTTTTATCTCTCTCTCTTAATCCCATTTTTGTTTCTCAATCTTTATTTTGCTTCCTGTACATGATTTAAATCTAATTTATAATTCCTGGTTTATACTTCCTGGTTTAGACCCCGCAGGGGAGAAATTTGATATAACCCCGTTTGGAGCACTAACACTTTAAAAGTTGATAAAAAATTAGCGCCAGGCGCTAATGTTTCTAAAGTTTAAAAAAATTTGGTTTTGCGCTCCGGGAAGGAAGTGGAATGCTAAATCAAGCTCCACTTCCTTCTTGGAGCACAATCATCAGCAGGTGGGGCGGAGACTTCAGCAGCGCTGCACACTGGGCCATGCAGCGCTGCCACGTTCAAAGGCTCCTTTCCTCCCTTAAAGGGAAGGGCCATCAATGCAGGCTCTGCAATAGAAAAATTACCAACCTGGACCACCAAGGCAGCCGCGATCCCGCGCGATCAACCCAGCACTCAAGCAGAGTGCCGGGCTGATCGATCACGGGCAGGAACCCGCGAAAAAATCTTCAACCAGAAATGTAAGTTTTTTTTTACTTACCTCGGCCACCTCACCTTTAATCATTGCCCTCAAAGTGGCCGGCCACCTGATGCATGCCTCCTGCAGCTGGCGGTGTTATCGACTGGCGCTGCTGCAGGGGACGAAAGTCAATTTCGGGTCCGGGGTGCTACCGGGGTGATGCGCATGGCGATGACATCACGATCTCCGGGATGAAGGAGGCGCAAAGCCACCCATTTTCTCGCTCTGCCTGGCTCAGTGAGGATTCTTCAATCTGATTGGTTGCAGAGCCTTGCTGTTGTTTTTCCTCCTCATACACGCCACAGATCCCCTGTTGAGGGCACCGCGCTGGATTAGACACTCAATGACACCCAATGACAGTAAGTTTCTGCTCAAAAGCCCACAAAAAATCTGTGGGCAACTGTCAGCGTAGTGAATGGCGAGCGCTGTTCCTTTGCCGCTGACCGCAAAATCCGGGCCATTGTTTTAAAAACTACTGTTTTTATTTCAAGGGCACTAACTGAGATAGAGCAAGATCCTTCTATCCATTCATAGTCAATAAGCAGGAAACACAGCATTAAACATAGGCTGATTACATTCCTAAGTGAAGAAACAGCATTGGGTTCATCCTTAACAGTAGGTGCTGATTATACTAATTGCATGGATAGAATCTGAATGGGATGTATTTAGTTATTTTGTTACCTGATTAGCAATTATACCTGACAATTGAATTAAATTACAAACTGTGACATATACAATGGTAACCAATTACTGCCAAAATCAAAAGTGATTTGTTTGATGGTTACCATGACCGCAATACAAATACTGAATGAAGAATGGTGTACTATTATTGCTGAGGGGAATGTCCAAGCCTAAAATTCCACTGCTAACCAAAATGTGTCAAAAACACCTGTAATAACCTAACGCCACCACCGAAAAGAGAAAATCAAGCAGCTGGCCAACCTTTCCGTGACTCCTGGAAGACTAGCATCCTTCCTACTCCAAGCTTCCATAGGTTGTCTTTAGCAAACATTCAAGCCTCAGTTTCCCAAATGGCAGCTCCAGGCATCCCCCAGGCCTTTGTACACTCCTTCAGCTTCTTTCTACAACAACTCAAAGCTCCTAACTTACAGTTTCAGGTTTCCTCTATCGAAGACTAGAGGTTTTCCTGTGAGCGTACTCCAAGATCTATTCAATGGCTCCAAACTTCTCTGCTCAGAGAGTCTGGCCCGCTCACACTCACCTGATTTGACTTAAAGGGACCATAACCAATTTGGTGTCTTGTTCTTCCTAAGAGGCGGATTATTGTATTAGATCTTGATCAGGGTTCCAAAAATGTAAAGTATGAATATTTTAACCAAATAATGCACCCTGATATTGTAATAATCCCTTTAAACTGCTTCTTGTACAGTGTATAGATTTTTGTACTTTGTTTCTTGAAAATGGAGATTCCCAGTTTCCTTCCAGGATACAGAGCTTCCATAAATCTCTGTGTGGAAGACTTGACATAAGAACATAAGAAATAGGAGCAGGAGTAGGTCATTTGGCCCTTCGAGCCTGCTCGCCATTCAATGAGATCATGGCTGATCTTCTACCTCATCTCCACTTTCCTGAACTATCCCCACATCCCTTGATTCCCTTAATATTCAAAAATCTATCGATCTCTGTCTTGAATACACTCATCGACTGAGCCTCCAAATCATTGATGCAGATTGTGAATAGCTGAGGCCCAAGCACTGATCCTTGTAGCCTGCCAACCTGAAAATGACCCATTTATTCTTACTCTCTGTTTTCTGTCCATTAACCAATCCTCAATCCATGCTAGTATATTACCCCTAATCCCATGAGCCCTAATTTTATTTAATAACCTCTTGTGTGGCACCTTATCGAATGCCTTCTGAAAATCCAAATACATCACACCCACTGGTTCCTCCTTATCTATTCTGCTAGTTGCAACCTCAAAAATTCTAACAGATTTGTCAAACATGATTTCCCTTTCATACATCCGTGTTGACTCTGCCCAACCCTATTATTATTTTCTAAGTGCCCTGTTACCATGTCCTTAATAATAGATTGTAGCATTTTCCCTACTACTGATGTCAGGCTAACTGGTCTGTAGTTCCCAGTTTTCTCTCTCTGTCCTTTCTTAAATAGTGGGGTTACATTTGCTACCTTCCAATCTGCAGGAACCATTCTAGAATCTATGGTATTTTGGAAAATGACAACCAATGCATCCACTATCTCTATAGCCAACTCTTTCAAAACCCTACGATGTAGGCCATCAGGTCCAGGGGATTTATTGGCTTTCAGTCCCATTAATTTCTCCAGTACTACTTTTTTACTAATACTAATTTCTTTCAGTTCCTCATTCTTGCTAGAGAATGGTTCTCCACTATTTTTGGGTCTTCTTCTGTGAAGACAGACACAAAGGGTTGATTTTATCAATGGAGGCGTGTAGGAGGCAGGACTCCCACTTTTGGGGTTGTAGTTCCGCCTCCATCGAGTTGTGGCCAACCCACTCGATTTTCCCCTGATTGACCTTGTTGAGCCCGCCCAGCGGGTTCAGCAGGCCAATTTAAGGCCACCTGGCAACAGGTGATGTCACAGATTGACATTTCATCTGTCAAGAGCTTTTGACAGATGAAATATCAGCGTTTGACAGCTCTTTGAAGCTGTCAAACACTGACAATCTGTACTCTAAGTTAATTCCTTCCTCTCAGGCTGATTTAGAGATCTCTCCAGAACAGAAAGCAGAGGCTGCAGATTTTGACAGCTCGCAGCCATTCTGCTTTCAGTGCTGGTGAGATGAGGGACTCCCGAGACCTGAAGGAAGGAAGGCTGCATTATTAAGTAAAGGTAAGTAAAACTTATTTAAACACTTTACACACACCAAACACACTTACCTCTGCACTCATGCACCCATCACTCACCTGAACACCGGACATCTCGAACCCTCCAAGCCCTTCAGCCCGACGGTCCACCTCGCTAACTTGGCATGGATTGGAACTGTCGGGAAGCCCACACTTCAGGGATAAAAATAGGGATTAGGTTAAAAACTGCCTGTTAACTATCTGTTAACAGGCAGTTAATTGGCACTAATCCCCTTCCCACCTCGGGGAGGCGGCTCCCAGCACAGGTCGGGTACCCACCTCCTGTGAAACGGGCATGGAGGAGGGTTGGGGGCGTGATGGGTTCGTGCCCCCCGTTTTTGTGATTTTAACCCCCCACACACCTCCAATCCCGCCTCAACGGCCCGATGAAATTCGAGCCCAAAGTATTTTTTAAATTTCACTGCCATTTTCTTATTCCGCATTATAATTTCTCCTGTCTCAGCCTGTAAGGGACCCACATTTACTTTCGCTAATCTTTTCCTTTTTATATACCTATTGAAGCTTTTACAGTCTGTTTTTATGTCTCTCGCTAGTTTACTCTCATATTTTATTTTCCCTTTCTTTATCAATTTCTTTCTCCTCCTTTGCTGAATTCTAAAATCTTCCCAATCCTCAGGCTTACTACTCTTTTTGGCAACATTATAAGCCACTTCCTTTGATCTAATACTATCTTTAACTTCTCTTGTTAGCCACAGTTGGACCACTTTTCCTGTGGGTTTTTTGTGCCTTAAAGGAATATATATTTGTTGTAAGTTATGTATTAATTCTTTAATTGCTAGCCATTGCTTGTCTACCATCATACCTTTTAATGTAATTTCCCAATCTACCTTAGCCAACTCGCCCCTCATACCTATGTAGTTTGCTTTATTTAGATTTACGACCTTAGTTTCGGATTTAACGAAATCACTTTCAAACTCAATATGAAATTCTATCATATTATGGTCACTGTTCCCTAAAGGCCCCTTTACTACAAGGTTATTAATTAACCCTTTCTCATTGCACAATACTAGATCTAAAATAACCTGTTCCCTAGTTAATTCCTCAACATTCTGATCTAGAAAACTATCTTGCATACATTCCATGAATTCGTCCTCCACACTATTACTGCAAATTTGGTTTGCCCAGTCAACATGTAGATTAAAGTCCCCCATGATTACTGTATTATGCTTGTTACATGCGCCTCTAATTTCCTGATTTATTCTCTGCCCTACATTACAACTACTGTTTGCGGGCCTATAAACAACTCCCACATCCATGAGAGCAGATTGTTGTCATATTGCTGTAAGTAAGGGCAATCTTATTTTTAACATAGCTGTTAGTTTGTATTTCTTCTAATGGTGACTTACTCAGTTATTTGTTACCTTTTATATAGCAAATGACTTAGAACATAAGAACATAAGAAACAAGAGCAGGAGTAGGCCATACGGCCCCTCGATCCTGCTCCGCCATTCAATAAGATCATGGCTGATCTTCTACCTCATCTCCACTTTCCCGCCCTATCCCCTTATCACTTGATTCCCTTAGTATCCAAAAATCTATCGATCTCTGTCTTGAATATACTCAACGACTGAGCATCCACAGCCCTCTGGGGTAGAGAATTCCAAAAATTCACAACCCTCTGAGTGAAGAAATTTCTCCTCATCTCAGTCCTAAATGGCCGGCCCCTTATCAAGAGACAATGACCCCTAGTTCTAGACTCTCCAGCCAGGGGAAACAGTTTCTCAGCATTTACCCTGTAAGAATTTTATACATTTCAATGAGCTCACATCTCATTCTTCGAAACTCCAGAGAATATAGGCCCATTCTATTCAATCTCATAGGACAACCCCCTCATCCCAGGAAGCAATCTAGTGAATCTTCATGGCACACACTCTAAGGCAAGTATATCCTTCCTTAGGTAAGGAGACCAAAACTGTACACAGTAATCCTGGTGTGGTTTCACCAAAGCCCTATATAATTGCAGCAAGACTTCTTTACTCTTATACTCCAGCCCTCTTGCAATACAATTCTCCTTCCTAATTGCTTGCTGTACCTGCATGTTAACTTTCTGTGATTCTGTAAGATTTGATCAAGAGTCACAGATTACCCAAATGGGTGGAGGAGTCACAAGTGGTTTACTGAGGATCGACGGTTCAAATACAACACATAATCAGGATAGACACAGTAGACATATGACCCGTAATAGATGAGAATGGTTTACCGGGCCCGGATCAGATGGACAGACAGATGAGGCAGGACGACTTGATCTTTGCAGCCTACGGTAACGATCTCTTCTTCTTCGGACATCTCTCAAGCTGGCTGAGGTGTTACGCTGAAGCTAGCATGGATCCACCTCGGGGAACTCTCCTCCATCTGCCCTTTTTTCCCTTCTCGACTGCCCGTTTATATACCTTATTTTAGGGGCTGGTGGATACCTCATGTCAATCATTCGTTTAATTACCTTTACCCATTCCATTGTTCAATCACAGGGGAATAGACACCCAAGGCGGACCCCTCCTAACATTGGCTCCAGTCCCATGAGATCATTCCTTCGCTTATCTCTTGCATGGACATTTTGTTACCTTCTCCCAGACAGTTTGGCCACGATTTTCTGGTTCAAGGCGGCTTGGGAGCAGGTCAGCCGCCTTCCCGGTTCCAGTTCCGCCCCAAACAACATCCGGCCCACAGGCGTAATTTTGCATGAATTGGCCTTGTTAAGCCCACCCTGCAGGCTTGTTGGCCAATTAGGAGGAAGCCAGTGTTAGATGACGTCATTTGATGACATCATTTGATGACGCGTCATCTGCCGGTTTTCTTAAAGGGGCCATGCACAATTTTTTTTGACAGCTGATTTTTCCGTGTTTGACAGCATTGAGGTGCTGCAAACACTGACAATCACTGCACAATGGTGAGCTCTTGCACCCAGGCTCTCCAGTGACTCCCTCCTTAGGTTAGAACAGATGGCAGCTGCAGGTGAGGTCACAGAAGCAATCTGTCACTGGTGAGAGAGGTTCTCCCAATGAGGTGGGACTATACATACAATTCAAAACTTGTTAACTACAGAAAAGTCTAAATACATTAAAAATTAATTTCCCAACATTTTCTTACCTCTGAAACTCACCAGTGCACCATTGGATCCTTCACACCACTTCTGCAGCTGTCATCAATGCACAAACATTACAGTAGACCCATAGCACGTTACACTTACCTGGTGTGGTGTCCAGGCATCGGGAAGCCCGCAGTAGAGGTGTCAAAATTGGAAAAAGCCTGTTAACTGCCTGTTAACAACCTGTCAACAAACAGTTAAGTGGCTATAATCCTCTTCCCGCTGCTAGGTGTCGGGTCCCCATGCAAATCGGGGACCCGACACTTAGGAAGATTGATTGGAGGCAGGTTGACAGCAGGTTTCCGTCCCACTGTCAATCTTTGCGATTTTGCCGGATGTCCCGCCTCCAACCCCGCCCCCTGAGTGCCGGCAAGATTCCGGCCTTTGTTTTAGATACGCAGGTCTGGAGGCTCCTTCCCCAACTTCTTATCAGGCCCAGTCATGCCTACACAAAGGCCAGTTTCTACATTACGTCCTTGGCCTCATAACGAGCCCTTGTGAAAACTCCTGTCTAACATGATTAACATTGTTCTGTGTCAGCTCAGGCAGACTGCTGAAGAGTTTCCCCTAACTAGAGAAGTCTATTTCTTATGATTCTATAGGACCACTATTTCTTACAATTTGTGTATAAGAACACACAAATCCTCTGAATACTACATTTACTAGTTTAAAAAAAACCTTAAATAAAATATTCTGCTTTTCTGTTCTTCCTACCAAAGTTATTTCACATTTAATAACCTCACATTTCCCCACATTATACTCCATCTGCCACCTTCTTACCCACTCACTTAACCTGTCTATATCTCTTTGCAGGCTCTTTGCATCTTCCTCACAACTTAGTTTTGTAGTGTATGTGCCTTTAAGAGCCCCATGTGTACTGTAATGCTGGTAATGGCCACTCGGGCTATATAAGCCTGTATATTGTGTTGTATCAGTTAGTTCCCCTCCAGACTTTGTTCAGTAAACACCTATGAAACCAACTCCTGTCTTCAGTGTCTCTATCAACACACAGACACAACAGTGGCGATGAATTGGAAACGGACTTACCTGCAATTCGGCAGCACCTCAAGGACATCGATTCCTCTGGCATCCAAAGTTCAAGAAAAATCAAGAAAAAGAAAAAGCTGTGGTTTCACCAGCTAGCAAAGCTGGTGGCAGGTACTGCAATAATCCTTCCTGGGCATCGGGCTGGGGCTCCAGCGGCTGGCTCTACAGCTAGGCCAAGCAGCGAAAGCAGAGGCAAGCAGTAACAGACGGGGAGGGAGCACTCGGGAGACGGCCGACGCTGCAAGCAGGTCGGCATTCGGACCTAGAGAGAGAGTCCGGCGGGAACGAGTCTCCAACTGTAAATAAATAAATAAAAAGAACGGAAACCGCGGGAAACAGCGTTGTCATCGGCAGCAGCAGCGGGGAAGCGCGGGAAGCACCATGGCCTAGAAATTCATTATAGCCACTTTTGGGGCGGTAAAGTCGGGCGGCCGCTAAAGTTTGCGCCCGGCGCAAATTCGAGGCCACTTCTCCGATATTCATTAGCTTCGCCCTAAGAGTTTGCTCGAGCGCTAAAACTGGTGATGCACGCCTCTCTTTAGGCGCTAAGCCGGAGGTGCTGAGCGAGAGCGCCGAGGCCGGGCACAGCGCAGGTGCGGCCATTTCTTGATTGACAGCAGACACCCTGGCGCCGGCCAGCTCTTACGGGGGAAGGGTCGACTTGGTCTGCTGCCACGCCCTGGATAGTGGAGCCCTGCAGCTAGGCCTGAACACTGCTGCTGGACCCAAATAGCGCCTGAAACCATGGAGAAGGCCCGTGAACGAGCGCAGCGCTTCTCAGAGCTTGATCTGAGGGTGCTGGTTGGTGCTGTGGAGAAGAGACGCCATATTTTGTTTCCGGACAATGGCAGGAAGCCGCCGGCCCGCGTCTACCGGAGAGCCTGGAGGCATGTCGCCACCAAGGTGTCATCCAACAGCGAGGTCCCCAGGAGCGGTGTCCAATGCCGCAAAAAGCTGAATGACCTCGCCAGGATTGTCAGGGTGAGTACCCTTTCCAGTGTCCTCCTTATCCTTGCATGTGCACCTCACATTATGGGCAAAGGGACCTGAAAGCCCTAATGGCCAGCCCTCATGCAGCAGCTATGGGACACTCATGAACATCAATTGCACATTGTGCACTTAACACACTGGCCAGGCTATTCAACCATGGGAGGCAGTGCACACAAGATCAGGGCTACACACTGGCCAGGCTATTCCACCATGGGAGGCAGTGCACACAAGATCAGGGCTACACACTGTACTTAGAGGCCATCCTTTCTCTTGCAGGCCAAGCTGGCCAATAATAAGAGGAGCCCGAATGTGACCGGGGGAGGCGGACCTCAGATCCAGCCGCTCACCGAGCTGCAACATCGCGTGGAGCGCATCATGGGTGCCCGGGTGATTGGCTCCGTTGCATCTGGAGATGCCGACCCTGTTCTGGGCACCAATGGTAAGGACATCACCTTTTGGACCTCTCTCGTCCCACTTGCGCATCAGATCTACATCCTTTGCCACTGTCCGACCAATGCGCTGAATGCCACCACTCATGCATCCCTCGCTGATGCCCTCTCCTCACTCTAAAGCTACTCTTGTGCCTTCCTGCTTTCAGATGGTGAGGAGGAGGTCCCTGAAGTTGCCAGTGACAGCCCCTCAGAAGAGGAGGAGGAGGAGGAGCAAGAGGAAGGCGGCCCATCAGGGGAACCCTCAGCCGCGCCAACCCATGCCAATGTAGGGGACACGTCATCCCTGGAGGGGAGCGTGGGGGAAGTGTCGGAGGGGAGGGTAGCTCCTGGGACCAGCGGCCTGCATAAACACGGGAGGGGGGTGGAAGCTCAGCGGCCTTCTCCCCAGAGGGGGGAAGGGTCGGAGGGGAGTCCAATTGCTGGGCCCAGCGGCGTCCAGCAACGCAGGAAGGGTCGGCCAGCTCGGCGGCCTTCTCCCCAGAGGGAGAGTCTGGCCTCCAGTCCGGAGACGGCCAACGCCGAGGAGATGCGCCGCCTCGAGGACTTGTCCGCGGACTCGGAGCGCCGGCACACGGAGCTCATGGGGGTAGTGGCACGGTTGCCTGAGGCCATCAAGTCCCTGTCTCGGAGAGTGACCGAGTTCGGGGCCTCACAGGCCACCAGTCGGGCGGAATTCGGGGCAGCTCAGGCAGCGAGTGGCCAGGTGATCAGTGGTGCCGTGCAGTCACTGGGTGCTCTGATGCGGTCACTGAACAGGTCAACACGGGCACTCACTGCTGCCACACTCGCTGTGTCAGCCAGGCATCGCCAGGGCACCCGGCGCGCTGCAGCAGCACAGCGGTCTGTCCCTCGGCAGATTGGTGCGCATGCTGCAGTGCTGGCCCGGCCGAGTGCCAGTGTCTCAGGTGACCAGCGAGCACCTGCCATCCGCCAGCTTGCCCCCATTCCTCCAGCCGCCACTGCCACTCCCCCAGTGGAGCTGCCAGGAGCTGCTGCAGCGACTGATGCTGGCCAGCCACAGCTGCAGCATTCACCAGCCGGCCCCTCGACGGCCAGACCTCGTCTAGGCCGACCCCCAAGGGCATCTGCCGTCACGACATGTGCCCCTCAGGAGCCTGCCCCCAGCCTTGCAGCAGCCAATGGTCTCACTTTGAGGAGGAGCAGCAGGGCGTGCAGGGGCCGCCAAAGTTTGCAGAAGGCATCGCCCTCGCGGGCCACTAAGTAGAGGGTGTGTCCAAATGTTGTGTTTTCTGGAATGTGTGTTTTGTGAAGGCCGAGGATGAAGGCCATTTTTGTTTACATCTTTTGTTAATGCTCCCCAGGTTGTGGGAGTGAGTCATGTGTGTGAGTGTTTTTTGGGGGGTTTCGTCTGTTTTTGGTTTTCATGTGGGAAGGGCCCTGAGTTTGTACAATAAAGCATTTTATTTTTTCACATTGTCCATGTTTGATCTTTGAAGTGTTTGTTGCCTTAACCGGCTGACGGCTTGCGGAGCGGCTGCAATCATGTTGTTTCATTGGCACAAGCCATTCCCTGACAGGGGGCCTAGAAGTGACGGTCAATAAGCCGCCGACGGGCGGCCCTTGGACCTTCTGCCTCCCTCCTGGGCTGGTACTCCTCATCCTCCTCCTCCTCCTGCTCCTCCTCCTGAGGTGGTGGTCCAACGTGAGGTGGCAGTGCCTGAGTCCTGCGGATAGCCAGGTTGTGCAGCATGCAGCAAACGACGACGAATTGGGAGACTCGCTCCTGCGAATACTGGAGGGCTCCCCCGGAGCGATCCAGACAGCGGAACCGTTGCTTGAGGACACCGATTGTTTGTTCTATGATGGTCCTAGTCGCTTGATGGCTCTCGTTGTATGCCTCTTCAGCAGGGGTCGTGGGCGCGCGGAGCGGGGTCATGAGCCAGGTACACAAAGGATAGCCTTTGTCCCCGATAAGCCATCCTCTTGGGTGAGGCTGTGCCTGGAACATGTCAGCCACAGTTGTCTGTCGCAGGATAAAGGCATCGTGGCTGCTGCCTGGAAAGCGGGCATTGACAGCTAGGATGCGCTGCCTGTGGTCACACACCAGCTGTACGTTGAGGGAATGGTAGCCCTTCCGGTTGCGGTAATCCTCGGCATGCTCCAGAGGTGCCCGCAAAGCCACATGCATGTAGTCAATGGCGCCCTGCACCATGGGGAAGCCCGCTATTCTTGCAAATCCCACTGCACGCTACTGCTGCATGCCCAGGGTCATGGGGAAGGAGATGAATTGACGTCTCCTTCTGAAAAGGGCATTGGTCACCTGGCGGATGCAGCAATGCACGGCAAACTGGGAGATGTTAGCGATGTCCCCAGCAGCGGATTGGAAGGAGCCGGTGGCATAGAAGTTGAGAGCCACCGTCACCTTCACTGCCACCGACAGAGACGTCCTGCGCATCAGCTGTGGACGCAGATCTCTGCAGCAGCTGGCAGATGTCTGCAACCACCTCCCTTCTGAATCGCAGCCTCCTAACACACTGCGCGGCAGACATGGTCAGATAGGAGGACTGCTGGCGGTATACCCTGGGTGGGTAAGGCCTCACTTGGCGACGCCTGTTGCCCCCTCTGCGTCTAGCCAGGGCTGCCACTCTCTCACGGCGTCTGTAAGCCCTTCCGGCATAAGGCTGAAACTCAGCGTTGGCACCCAATGCAGCCCCCATTATATGCTGGCAAACACTGAGATCTCAATGAAGGCAAAGATAATTGCTAAGCTCTGGCCTGAGCCAAAAATACCTGTCCTAGTGTTGGGCCAAAGCAGTAAGCTCTCCTCCTTGGTCTCTCTCCAAAAAACCGTTGCACAAGAGTGAATGCTGCAAAATGGCTGGCCTTTATAATGCAGGGTAAGTGCCCTTTAGTTTGCGCTCCCCGCGGCCCGCCTCGGCTGTGTACCGTTCCACTTCACAGTTGTTAGGGCCGCCCGGTGCACAATGGGGCGGCGCGAGTGAAGTTCCGGTTCCGGGCACACAAAGGGCGTTGCACGACGAAATGACGTCATGATCTGCGCGCGCAGCAGGGCGCGCGCTAAGACTTTGCGCCGGCGCTAAATGTCTGCTGAAGTTGGGGCGAGGCACAGATCGCGCTGCGCCCGGGCGCTAAGCACCTAGCGCTCGAGATCTACTCCTCCTAAGGCGCTAATGGCTGGCGCGCCCAACTGAATTTCTAGGCCCATATCTTTTCGGCAGTAAAGAAAGAAAAGCGCGGGAAGCGCCATTTTATTTCTAGGATGCCTAAGTCTGGCAATATTGATGCTTTTGATAACGAGATAGAGGATTGGACCACATATGTGGAAAGAGTGGAGGTATATTGCACCGCAAATGGAATAGAAGATGAAAAAAAAGCTTCAGTACTGCTAAATCTAATGGGCGCAAAGACATACGTTGTTACGAAATTTAATCACTCCAGCCAAACCAAAGGACAAGAATTTTAAAGAAATTGTTGATACCCTACAGGAGCATTTAAACCCAGCACCGCTGCTGATAGCGGAACGATTCAAATTCTTCAAGAGAAATCAACACAAGAATGAAAGTAACGCTGATTACCTCACCGAATTAAGAAAGCTATCAAAACACTGCCAATTCGGGGCAGGACTAGCAGATTATCTTCGAGACAAATTCGTCTGTGGTCTCTTAAGTGAAGGAACACAGAAAAGGCTGCTTTTTGAAAAAGATTTAACACTGAACAAGGCTTTCAGTATGGCTGTATCATACGAAGCAGCCGCAAGAGGAGCTGCAGAGATACAACAAAAGACACAGGACTTCGGCACCCATGAAATGACACAGGGTTTCGAGAGATGTTATCGCTGCGGCAGATCCACCCATGACCAGAGGGACTGCTGGTTCAAGGACAAAGCATGCAGGCAATGCGGAAAGATTGGACACATTGCACGGGTATGCCAATCTGGACAAAAAAAATCCACGGACAGGAAAAAAAAAATCAATAAAGAAAAGTACAGAAAGGTACAAATGATGACGGACAGTAGCTCCGAAGACCAGAAGAGCGATAGCGACTCCGAAAACAAGAGACTAAGCTGTCTCAAATGACATAATGTAATTGCCAAAGATGATTACCAGACCATTTGGGTTACCCTCACAATAGCAGGGTCCCCAGTTAAAATGGAGCTAGATACAGGATCAGCTCTGACCGTCATAAATCGACGGGATTACGAGCGGCTATTTCCGCATATACCTTTAAAAGACACATCCATTATCTTGAAAACATATACGGGGCAGAAAGTATACCCCAAAGGAAAAATAAGGGTGCCTGTTGTATACAACAGCAAGGAAATACAAAAGTTGTATTTATACATTCTACAAGATGGTGGCCCACCGCTGTTGGGACGTGAATGGATCAGGAAAATACGTTTAGACTGGCACTCCATTCAGGCACTGACAGTGACCAGTAAGAAAAAAAACGATGATGACGTCATACCTGAACGATTAACAGACATCTTGGCCAACGCCAAAGAAGTGTTTCAAGAGAAACTAGGAACCTTGAAAGGTATCACCGCCTCAATAAAAGTGGAAGATGCAGCAATTCCCAAGTTTTTTAAGGCAAGACCGGTGCCATACGCAATTCGTCCAGCAGTCGAGGCAGAGCTGGAGAACTTGGAAAAGGCAGGCGTATTATCCAAAATAGATTGGAGCGAGTGGGCAACATCCATCGTTCCAGTCATGAAGAAAGCATTGAATAATGATAAATCTGAAGAACAGAGAAAAATTCGCATCTGTGGAGACTTCAAGGTGACTGTAAACCCGGTCCTTCACACGGTACAGTATCCTCTTCCGAGGATAGAAGGTATTTTCGCCTCACTATCCGGAGGGAAACGTTTCACCAAAATTGACTTGGCACAGGCATATCTACAGATGGAGGTTGAAGAGGCCTCTAAAAAATATCTCACGATAAATACACACAAAGGTCTGTACCAGTACAATCGACTGGTTTTCGGAGTAGCATCCGCTTCAGCTATCTGGCAAAGAGCTATGGAGCAAGTCCTCCAAGGGATTCCGGGGACTCAATGCTACCTAGACGACATCCTTGTAACAGGAGAAAACGACAATGAGCACCTTGCCAATTTGGAGCAGGTGCTCACTAGGCTGAGAGAACGGGGCCTACGAGCAAATCGCCCCAAGTGCGAATTTTTCCAAAATCAAATATATTGTGGCCACATAATTAATAAGGAAGGGTTGCATAAGTCACCTGAAAAAATTGAAGCGGTCATAAAAGCCCCAGCACCTGAAAATGTTTCACAATTAAGGTCGTTCCTGGGATTAATAAATTACTATCATAAATTTTTACCGAACTTAGCAACTCTTCTACACCCTCTTAATGAACTTCTACAAACAGGAGTAATTTGGAAATGGAGCGAAGACTGTAAACGTGCCTTTCATAAATGCAAAGACTTAATCACGTCCAAAGAAGTTTTGGCTCATTACAACCCATCACTGCCAATCAGACTGGCGTGCGATGCATCCCCTTACGGCGTAGGAGCAGTATTATCGCATAAATTCCCTGATGGCTCCGAACGGCCGATAGCTTTTGCGTCACGCTCACTGAACTCAGCTGAGCGTAACTATGCCCAAATCGACAGGGAAGCACTCAGCCTGGTATGGGGAGTGAAGAAATTCAACCATTACCTACACGGACAAAAATTTACCTTGTTGACTGACCATCAACCCCACATCTCCATATTCAACCCTAAAAAGGGTGTTCCCATTATGACAGCGCAAAGGCTACAGAGGTGGTCCCTTTTTCTAGGGGCACACCAATACAACATAGAATACAAAGGATCAAAACAGCATGGGAATGCTGACGGGTTATCGTGCCTACCATTGCCAACGGTAGAAGAAGCACCTACCGTAGACCCAGTGGAGATTTTCCACTCTACCATAGTCGAATGTCTACCAGTAACAAATTCTGCCATTGAAAGGGAAACTAGAAATGACCCGACTCTCTCACGAGTCTACGATTTAACAGTGAAGGGATGGCCAGCACATGGCGAACCACTGTTGCCAGCATTCTCGCAAAGAAGAGAACAGCTGTCAGTGTGCCGAGGAACCTTGATGTGTGGATCTAGAGTGGTGATTCCACCCAAACTCCAGGATAAAGTTCTAAAGGAGCTTCACGAGGGGCATCTGGGTGGAGTGAAAATGAAGAACCTAGCCAGGGTGTTTGTATGGTGGCCAGGTATCGATGGAGACATCGAAGAAATGACCAAGAGCTGCCTAGGATGCCAGAAGGTCCAAAACGCTGCACCCCAAGCCCCTCTACATCCATGGGAGTGGCCCTCATCTCCCTGGCAAAGGGTACACATCGACTTTGCTGGTCCATTTATGGACTCAATGTTCTTAATCGCGGTTGATGCACACTCCAAGTGGCCGGAGGTAATAAAGATGTCCTCCACCACCACGGAAAAAACCATCACAGTATTAAGGACCATATTTGCCAGGAATGGGCTGCCGGAACAGATCTGTTCTGATAATGGACTGCAATTTGTGTCCGAAGAATTCAGGAAGTTCTTAAAAAACAATGGGGTTAAGCACTACACGTCCGCCCCATACCATTCCGCCACCAATGGATTGGCTGAAAGGTTTGTCGAGACCTTCAAGAAGGCCATAAAGGCCATGGGTAATGAAGACATAAAACTTCAGCACAAGGTGGATAACTTCTTGTTCGCATACAGGAATGCAACACATATGGTTACAAACCAAACTCCCGCCATGATGTTCTTCAATAGAAGCCTAAGATGCCGGCTGGATTTGATCAAGTCCAACATCAGAAGGGACATGGAGAACCGGCAATTTCAAGGCATGAATGAAAGGCCAACTAGAACCTTCCAGATAGGTCAGCAAGTTTTGGCCCGGGACTACCGTACCGAGAAATGGCAGCCTGGAACTATCTGCACACGAAGGACCGCTGATGTATACCGTGGACATCGGAGAAAGCATAATAAGGCGCCATGCTGACCAAATCATAGAGTCATCCGAAAAGGGACAACCTATACCACAACTTTATACGCCTAACGATGAAGTAGAGATACCCATATCTACCTCCGATCCGGTGATACTGGAACCCGATGAACCCAACACTGGCATTCAAGCCGAATCAGCCTTGCCAAAAGAACCTACTACACCACCAGAAACTACTACACCACCGAGGCGTTACCCGGACCGAGTCAGGAAGCCTCCAGAGAGACTGACTTATAATTAATTAACTGCAGCAATGTGTAGATTATTTTTCTTGTAACGTAATTAATAATTACTTAAAATATTATGTACTGGTTGGCTAAAAGGGGAGGAATTGTAGTGTATGTGCCTTTAAGAGCCCCATGTGTACTGTAATGCCGGTAATGGCCACTCGGGCTATATAAGCCTGTATATTGTGTTGTATCAGTTAGTTCCCCTCCAGACCTTGTTTAGTAAACACCTATGAAACCAACTCCTGTCTTCAGTGTCTCTATCAACACACAGACACAACAAGTTTCCTACCTAGCTTTGTATCATCAGCAAACTTGGATACATTACACTTGGTTCCCTCATCTAAGTTTTTGATACAGATTGTAAATAGCTGAGGCCCAATAGCCGCATTGATCCTTGCAGCACCCCACTAGTTACAACTTGCCAACCCGAAAATGACCCGTTTCTTCCTACTCTCTGTTTTCTGTCCATTAGCCAATCCTCAATCCATGCTACAGGAAACTTTCTGGTATCCGGCATGGATGGGACCGGCGTGGTGCCGGTTCATCAAAAATTCCGGCTAACCGAACGCTATAGTACAAGATACGGAGCTGAGAGCTCCGTATAAAGCAACAAACCCTGTTGCTTAGCACCAGCTTCAGAACAATCGGCACAAGTTGCGAGCATCTCTGTAGCTTAGCAACAGCTGCAGCTGCACCCTTGGACAGCAACAAATGGAGTAAAGAAAGTAATAAAAGTTACCTGAGCCTACTCCTGAATTTTGCCGGTTAACCGACATTTCCGGTTATTTAGGGGCCGGTTAATCGAAAGTTTCCTGTAATATATTACCCCCAGTCCCATTATCCCTAATCTTGTGTTACAACCTTTTGTGCGGCACCTTATCGAACGCCTTTCGAAAATCCAAATATACTACATCCACTGGTTCCCCCTTATTACACCCTTGTTACACCCTCAAAAACCTCTAATAGATTTGTCAAGCCCAATTTCCCTTTCATAAAACTGTGTTGATTCTGCCCAATCATATTAGACTTTCCAATATGTCTGGAAGAAATACAACAAAACATCCAGTGAGGGCTATTAAACCAATATAAAATTACACCTCTTTGAGCATTCACAAAATTACAGGACGTATATTACAGTTAACGGCTCCTTGAAGGTTGGTATCTTATGTAAACAAAAAGCAGATGTTATGTAAGGAACTAATTTGAATACTAAGCATAATCAAGATCAGCTGTCAGTCAGAAAACAGCTGTTCTATAATTCCTCTGGAAGATCTGCCTGGGATCAAATTTGACCTGGCCTCACTTCTAATAGAAGCTATTGCAAAAAGGAATATCTCTGCTGTTAGCTTTGGTAAACAAGATTTAGGTAATGAATATTTTTATGACATTTATCATACAAGAAACATCATTCTGATTTGCTCCTTTTAACAAATTAGATACTTTATTCTTGAAATGGGGCTGTGAACAAATCACATTTTACTTATTTATATACAACATGGCCAGAGGCAAAAGTAGAGATCTTTTGAACAAACAATTCCTTTAAGCAGGGTTATGAGGTTAGTGTTTGCATTTTTAGAGGTTCTTAATGTGTTATTGCTTTTCCGCCTCAATGTTTTTCTCTCCTCTCCTGAAGGCAATGACTCCTTTCTGGGGCACAGTTCTACGTGCACCTGATGCCCTTCAGTCCCTTGCACAACTGATCATTTCTCAAAATAACAACAGAAAATGCTGGAAAAACTCAGCAGGTCAGGCAACATCCGTGGAGAGAAATTTGAGTTGACGTTTCGGGTTGGACCCTTCTTCAAAACTGGAAAGAAAAGAAACTAGATCGAAGGCAGGGCTGCGATCGGACAAAAGAATAAAAGAAACAAAAGAAGTAAAAGAGATTAGAAGCTAGACGAGATGGTCATAGGCTGGGATTAGGTGTAAAGTGTACTGGCAGGGCAAAAGATAGCTGCCAGGTGTGAGAGAGAAACAAAAGGAAAGGGAGGGGGGGGGAAAGGAGTGGAACAATTACAAGAGAAAATGAAATAGGGGCCGAGCTTATGATCTGAAATTGTTGAACTCGATATTGAGTCCGGAAGGCTGCAGACTGCCTAATCGGAAGCTGAGGTGCTGTTCCTCGAGTTTACGTTGAGCTTCCGTGGAACAATACAAGAGGCCAAGGACGGTGAGGTCCGAGTGGGAATGGAGCGGTGAATTAAAATGACAGGTGACCGGAAGCTCGGGGTCACCCTTACGGACTGAACGGAGGTGTTCCGCAAAGCGGTCACCCAATCTGCGTTTGGTCTCCCCAATGTAGAGGAGACCGCATCGTGAGCAGCGAATACAGTATACTAGATTGCGAGAAGTACAAGTAAATCGCTGTTTCACCTGGAAGGGGTGTTTGGGGCCCTGGACAGTGGGAAGCGGGGAGGTATAGGGGCAGGTGTTACATCTCCTCCGCTTGCACGGGAAGGTGCCAGGCGAAGAGGAAGGGCTGTTTGGGGTGATAGAGGAGTGGACTAGGGTGTCTCGGAGGGAGCAGTCCCTGCGGAATGCTGAAAGGGGAGGGGAGGGGAAGATACGTTTGGTGGTGGGATCACTTTGGAGGTAGCGGAAATGCCGGAGGATGATCCGTTGAATGTGGAGGCTGGTGGGGTGAAAGGTGAGGACAAGGGGAACCCTATCGTGGTTCCGGGAGGGAGGGGCAGGGGTGAGGGCAGAAGTGCGGGAGATAGAACTGACACGGTCGAGGGCAGTGTCAACCACAGTAGAGGGGAATCCTCGGTTGCGGAAAAAGGAAGACATGTCTGAAGCACTGGTGTGTTCTCATGTGTTGCAGCAAAGGTTGACAGGCCGGTTGGCCATCGGAGCTAAGCACAATCCCACCCTCACCTGGCGCCCACACCTGTACACTTTCCAGGGAGCGTCACTGGCTCAGGAAGGGAAGCCCCACCTGATAATACCTTTCCCTAGCTAATTTTAGCTCCTCAACTGCTGCCCCGGCCCAGATCAGCTAACTCAGCACAGACCAAGGGCTGTACCTTGGTCTATGAAATAGGATACACTAAAAATTGAGAGATGAGGTGTGATTGAGGTGTAAGGTGTGGAAAAAGAACCTGAGGGAAGATGAGGTTTTTTTTTAAACGCAGCGAGTGGTTATGATCTGGAATGCTCTGCCTGAAAGCGTGGTGGAGGCCGATTCAATAGTAACTTCCAAAAGGGAATTGGATAAATACTTGAAAAGGAAATATTTGCAGGGCTATGGGGAAAGAGCAGGGATAATTGGATAGCTCTACCAAAGAGCCGGCATAGGGATGACAGGCTGAATGGCCTCCTTCTGTGCTGTATGATTCTATGTGCCTGGGACTTTTCAGTAGTGTGTCTGAATATCACATCATATTCACCCACAGAGCCTCAGAAGCTGCCTTTTTAACCGTATGAAGCACTGATTTGTTCATAATCTTATTAGAGACATTTCCTTTGTCACTTTTTTACATTTCGAAAGCATGCTGTTCATGTGCTACTGACATGTTATTATACAGGAAAGCTACGTGTTGTGGTAGGAAAAGTGCCGTTGAAGGAATTGGCATCACTGTTTTGGAATAGCTGCTGGTGTAAAAAAAAATCACTTATCAAAATAAACCTCATAACCAAATGGTTCTTGTTTGCTTCAGGCTTTAGCAAAAGATAATCAAGTTTCCTCACGCATGCTTGCAGATCTGATATTCCTTTTCCTTCTAAAGTAATTAACTTTTGCTGCAGTTACTGCAGACAGGGTTCAAGTATTTATTTACTGTTAATTATAATAATATTAAGTAATAGGCACGGCAAGAGAGCCCCAGGTGGGCAGAGGAAACGCTTCAAGGGCACCCTCAAAGCCTCCTTGAAAAAGTGTAACATCCCCATCAACACCTGGGAATCCCTGGCCCAAGACCGCACAAAGTGGAGGAGAAGCATCCGGGAAGGCGCCGAACACCTCGAGTCTCTTCGCCGGGAGTAAGCGGAAGCCAAGTGCAGGCAGCGCAAGGAGCGCACGTCAACCCAAGCACCCCACCCGCCTGCCCCTTCAACCACCGTCTGACCCACCTGTGACAGAGGCTGTAGGTCCCGCATTGGACTCATCAGTCACCTGAGAACTCATTTTTAATGTGGAAGCAAGTCATCCTCGGTTCCGAGGGACTGCCTAAGAGAGAGAGAGAAGTAATAGTTCTAAATTCCAAGTCTCACTTGCGCCGTTGAGGTGAGTTGCTGAGCATAGTCCTGTCCTGCAGGGAGGACAAATCAGCACAGGGCACGCTTGCTCAGTTCCTGGTGATGAGTTATAGCACAAAAAACATTAAAAATTCAAATGTTACAAAAACAGAACTAAAAGTAAAAAATCCTAGAAGTGCACAACAATCTCATCCAAAAAAACGATAGGGCTGTTTCAGACAGCAATCCTTTGCCAGAATTGCTTATAATGTAATTTTGGCACAGCCTCTGAACAGGTTGCATCTAATTTGCTCCAAACTTGGGAGATGGTTGACGTGGTCACGGATACCAATATTATAAAAGTTTTCTGCTCACCAACACTAACATTCCTCATATTGATAAGCACATTATTTATCAGTAGATTTCTAAATAACCATTTAAATATTCCATGACATTCAACTGTAATTTATTTACAAAAATCCTTCTTTATTGCACATTACTTCAAGACCAATGCCACAACTGGTGATAAAAGGCCCAAATAATTAACATGGCATTGTGTTTTTGCAGCATTCATGTAGAGTGCCGCAAGGAATTCGGAAGTAGGGAAATATTTAATTTGATGGTGTTGCAGGTATTTGACTTCTGTGGTAATCTAATGGTTGTTTATCTGGGATGTGCTTTTCTTGGTCGCCCTGGGAGATCAGGTTCCCTGCCCATCTAACTGCAGTAGTGATCTATAAGGAACAAAGGCAACAGAGGAAGAAGCAGTGAAAGGTCAGAGTTGGAGGGAGAGACGCAATGGGGTAACTTGCAAGCTGGCGCATTATTTTGTCTTGTTTTGCATACTGAACTTAGACAGTCACTTAGTAAAAAGGATTTCTAGTCCTTCAGAATAGTGGGGGAAATTAGCGCACTGTGTCGGCTAGTCTCCCTGGTCTATTGGTTATGTGTTTCCTGAGTGGCCTAGACTGTCTCTTGACTTGTCTCTTGTCTCTGTTTTTCTTAACACCTGTGCTGCACTACGTTACACTGATTGATATCAAAACTATTTTTGCCAGATACACAAACAAAATATTATATCTATACAACTCAGTTAATATATTAAAGTTAAATATTTTAGATATTTTTAATAGGCATTTCATATTACCTTCTATTTAACTTTCTTGTTTGTATAGTGGAAGATATTAAATCAGATTGATCCCAGTTGTGTGATGTCATTCAGGGTATTTCAAGAACTAGTTAAGTAATGGATTAACATCATTATTTGTAGACCTATCTAAAAGAAATCACACTACACCATTTCCCCCACAGACAAATGACACTGGATTTCCTGAACACAAAGATGTCTTGGGTTTGTTGAGAAATATTTATCATGTCACAATTGCAAACTAATCAACAAAAAGTAATTGTAGTTCTGACGAAGGGTTTCTACCCAAATCTTAACCTGTCTTCTCCTTTCATATGCTGGTGGATTTGCTGTGTATTTAATTTCAGATTTTCACCATTTGCAGTTTATTTCACCTCTCTCCTCACATTCCAATCTTTTGTTTTAGTTACAGATCGGAACCTGTGACAAATTAATCAATGCTATTTTGATATTAGTGAAGAAACCGGAACATTAAAACAGCATCTTCTGACAGGAATATTTCACTCATTTATGGGGTCGCAATGAATAGAACGCCCAGGAGAAGCTAGCAGTCAGCTGCATAGCTTTGGGTCATAGGTTCAATTCTTGTTGGAGATCTTGTTTACTTTCATGATTTCACAGCTCATTTAACCACATTATTTACCATATCCTCTACCTGAGGGAGGCCTGGTCCTTGCAGGGAACATCATCACCTCCAAGTTCCCCTCCAAGTCACACACCATCCTGACTTGGAAGTATATCGCTGTTCCTTCATCGTCGCTGGGTCAAAATCCTGGAAATCCCTACCAAACAGCACTGTGGGAGTACCTTCACCACGTGGACTGCAGCGGTTCAAGAAGGCGGCTCACCACCACCTTCTCAAGGGCAACTAGGGATGGGCAATAAATGCTGGCCTTGCCAGTGCTGCCCACATCCCGTGAATGAATAACAAAAAACATTTTAAATTGTACCATTTTGTTTATATTGCCTCTCCTTATTCTTCTTTCCAAAATGCAACACTTCACACTTCTCTACATTAAATTTCATCTGCTGTGTGAGTGTCCATTTCACAAGTCTGCTTACATCCTCCTGAAGTCTGTTACCATTCTCCTCACTGTTTACTACATTTCCGAGTTTTGTGTCATCTGCAAACTTTGAAATTATGCCCTGTATACCCAAGTGCAGGTCATTAATATATATCAAACAAAGCAGTGGTCCTAATACCAACAACAACAACCTGTATTTATATAACGCCTTTAAAGTAATAAAACGTCCCATGGTGCTTCACAGGAGTGTTAAAAGACAAAAGATTTGACACCGAGCCACAGAAGGCGAAATTAGGACAGACGACCAAAAACTTGGTCAAAGAGGTAGGTTTTAAGGAGCGTCTTAAAGGAGGAGAGATGTAGCGAGGCGGAGAGGTTTAGGCAGGGAATTCCAGAGCTTAGGCCTAGGCAACAGATGGCATGGCCACCAAAGGTTGAGCGATTATAATCAGGATGCTCAAGAGGGCAGAATTAGAGGAGCGCAGATATCTCTCGGTGGGTTGTGGGGCTGGAGGAGATTAGAGAGATAGGGAGGGGTGAGGCCCTGGAGGGATTTGGAAACAAGGATGAGAATTTTGAAATCGAGGCGCTGCTTAACCGGGAGCCAATGTAGGTCAGTCGAGCACAGGAGTGATGGGTGAATGGGACTTGGTGCAATTTAGGGCATGGGCAGCCGAGTTTTGGATGAACTCAAGTTTACGTAGTGTAGAATGTGGGAGGCCAGCCAGGAGTGCATTGGAATAGTCAAGTCTAGAGGTAACAAAGGCATGGATGAGGATTTCAGCAGCGGATGAGCTGAGGCAAGGACGGAGATGGGCGATGTTATGGAGGTGGAAATAGGCGGTCTTGGTTATACTGCGGATATGTGGTCAGAAGCACATTTCAGGGTCAAATATGACACCAAAGTTGCGAACAGTTTGGTTCAGCCTCAGACAGATGTTAGGGAGAGGGATGGAGTCAGTGGCTAGGGAACGGAGTTTGTGGCGGGGACTGAAAACAATGGCGAAGGTGCTCCCACAGTGCTGTTAGGGAGGGAGTTCCAGGATTTTGACCCAGCGATGATGAACGGCGATATACTTCCAAGTGAGGATGGTGTGTAACTTGAGGGGAACTTGGAGGTGATGATGTTCCCATGCATCTGCTGCCCTTGTCCTTCTAGGTGGTAGAGCTCGTGGGTTTGGGAGGTGCTGCCGAAGAAGCCTTGGCGAGTTGCTGCAGTGCATCTTGTAGATGGTACACACTGCAGCCACGGTGCACCATTGGTGGAGGGAGTGAATGTTTAAGGTGGTGGATGGGGTGCCAATCAAGCGGGCTGCTTTGTCCTGGCTGGTGGCGAGCTTCTTGAGTGTTGTTGGAGCTGCACTCATCCAGGCAAGTGGTGTGAAGGAACAAGCCATATAACTTATTCAGAAAAATACACCATTCTATGAAAGAATTCTGGCCTTATTACAACATGACAAACTGGGTCTGGAAATCTAGAAACCGAACGATGAAAAAATTGTGAAAGCATTGTGGCATTAGAGATAAGATAGTTGTTGACACTGAATCAATAACCTTATTGAAACAGAAGGTTAAAGGCTCCGGTAGGCTGAACCTTTCGGAATCAAACAATGGTTCACCCTGGACAAGGTGTTCTAATTTACACTTTGTAAAGAAGCACATAAAAGTAAGAAACATCTGCCTTCGTAAAAATGACATCAAGTAAAACACACCTGCCATTACACCGTTTTTTATGGTAATCTTAGAACACCTAGAGAAGAGACATAATTCTGTAATGCTACCAGCTGAGGTGACTGTAAGAATTGCAGGGGTCAGCAGAAAAATGACTAGAGATAATTAGCTTACATCAGCAGAAAACCTTAAAGGAAATACCACTGGAAAAGGGTATAAATATTGAACTCTCAAATGGGATAGTAGACTCACTTTAAAGGGGCAAAGTGATTCTCGGCTCTGTAAGTCTCCAACTCTATGTACCTCGGGGATCAAAGGTATTTGATTTTGGTGGCTATCCTGTAGAACACTAAGAACTGTAAAACTGTAGCAAAGTTAAGATTTGAGAGTAAGGTTCACTGATAATAGGGTTGTAAGCTTTCTATTTTTGAAACTGTTAATGTTGCGATTGACTCACCAACTGTAAACTGCATGTTGGTTCTTTAATAAATCTATATATTTTTAGAATTGTCTCACATAAGACTTCTGTATCAAACTTGCAAACTCAATTTCTGTACACCCTTTGGTGAGGAGTTCTGGGGGAGTTTTCCAGACCCTCATAATATCCAGAACATTACAGTCTAGCTAAATGTATTAAAAGTGCTATCTGGAGGATAGTAACATCTTCAGGTTGTTCCTTTCCTTTAGGGAGAGATAGTCCAGACCTTTAGACCCAATTAAGCATCTTTAGGATTCAGCTACCTCAAACTTTAGTTGAAAGTGAATGTCTGAGGAATACGACTGATCAGGGGTTGCCCTAAAGGGGCTAGGACTGGTAATTATCCCTTCAGTGGAGAGTATTCCATCACACTCCTAACTTGTGCCTTGTAGGTGGGGAATCAGGAGGTGAGAAACTCACCTCAGAATATCAACCTCTGACCTGCTGTTGCAGCCACAATATTTATGTGGCTGGTCCAGTTAAGTTACTGGTCAATGGTGACCCCCAGAATGTTGATGGTGGGGGGTTTGACGATGCTAATGCCATTGAATGTAAAGGGGCAGTGGTTAGACTCTTCACAGAATCACAGAAACCCCACAGTGCAGATAGAGGCCATTTCGGCCCATCGAGCCTGCACCGACACATATCCCACCCGATCCCCGTAACCCCTACACCAACACATATCCCACCCTATCCCCGTAACCCCATGTATTTAATCCCCCTAACACTAAGGGTCAATTTATCATAGCCAATCAACCTAACCTTGCCTGATACTTGTGTGGTGCGAATGTTACTTGCCACTTATCAGCCCAAGCCTGGATGTTGTCCAGGTCTTGCTGCATGTGGGTATGAACTGCTTCATCAGCTGAGTAATTACAAGTGGAATAGAACACTGTGCAATCATCAGCAAACATCCCCTTCTGATCTTATGATGGAGGGATGGTCATTGATGAAGCAGCTGAAGATGGTTGGGCCTAGGACACTGCCCTGAAGAACACCTGCAGCAATGTCCTGGGGCTGAGATGATTGGCCTCCAACAACTACAACCATCTTCCTTTGTTGTTTGTATGACTCCAGCCAGTCAAGAGTTCTCCCCCTGATTCCCATTAACTTCAATTTAACTAGGACTCCTTGGAATTCAGCTCCTTTGTCCATGTTTAGACCAAGGCCGTAATGAGGTCTGCAGCCGAGTGATCCTGGCAGAACCCAAACTGGCCAACAGTTAGCAGGTTTTTGGTCAGTAAATGTCACTTGATAGCAATGTCAATGACACCTTCCCTCACTTTGCTGATGATTGAGAGTAGGCTGATGGGGCGGTAATTGGCTGGATTGGATTTGTTCTGCTTTTTGCGGACAGGACATACCTGGGCAACTTTCCACTTTGTCAGGTAAATGCCAGTGTTGTAGCTGTATTGGAACAGCTTGGCTAGAGGTCCAGCTAGTTCTGGAGCACAAGTCTTCAGCACTACAGCTGGGATGTTGTCAGGGCCCATAGCCTTTGCCATATACAGTGTGCTCAGCCATTTCTTGATATCATGTGGAGTGAATGGAATTAGCTGAAAACTGGCTTCTGTGATGGTGGGGACCTGAGGAGGAGGTCGAGATGGATCATCCACTCAGGACTTCTGGCTGAAGGTGGTTGCAACTGCTTCAACCTTGTCTTTTGCACTCTCATGCTGGGCTCCGCCATCATTGAGGATGGGGGTGTTCATGATGCCTCCTCCTCCCTTAGTTGTTTAATTGTCCACCACCAGTCACAACTGAATGTGACAGGACTGGAGCACTTTGATCTGATCTGTTGATTGTGGGATCGCTTAGCCCTGTCTATAACATGCTGCTTCCACTGTTTAGCATGCATGTAGCCCTGTGTTGCAGCTTCCCCAGGTTGGAATCTCATTTTTAACTACGCCTGGTGCTGCTCCTGGCATACTCTTCTGCACTCCTCAATGAACCAGGGTCGGTCGCCTGACTTGATGGTAATGGTAGAGTGAGGGATATGCCGGGCCATGAGGTTACAGATTGTGGTGGAATACAATTCTGCTGCTGCTGATGGCCCACAGCACCTCATGGATGCCCAGTTTTGAGCTGCTAGATCTGTTCTGAATCGATTCCATTTAGCACGGTGGTAGTGCCACACAACACGATGGAGGGTGTCCTCAGTGTGAAGACGGGACTTCGTCTCCACAATGACTGTGCGGTGGTCACTGCTAGCAGTACTATCATGGACAGATGCATCTGCGACAGGTAGATTGGTGAGGACGAGGTCAAGTATGTTTTTCCCTTGTGTTTGTTCTCTCACCACCTGTCGCAGGCCCAGTTTGGCGGCTATGTCTTTTTATGACTTGGTCAGTAGTGATGTTACCGAGCCACTCTCAGTGATGGACACTGAAGTTGGGTTTACATACACAAAGCTTTGAAGGTGGCAGGACAAGTTGATAAGGCAGTTAAAAAGACATATTCTGGGTTCTTGGCTTTATAAATAAAGGCAAGGAAGTAATGCTAAACCTTTAAAAATCACAGGTTAGACCTCAGCTGGAGTATTGTGTTCATTTCTAGGCACCACACTTTAGGAAGGATGTCAAGACCTTGGAGAGGTTGCAGAGGAGATTTACTAGAACTGGAGAGACTAGAGAAACTGGTGTTGTTCTCCTTAGAGCACAGAAGGTTAAGGTGTTCAAAATTATGAAGGGATTTTGATAGAGTAAATAGGGAGAATCTGTTTCCACTGGTATGAGGGTCGGTAACCAGAGGACACAGATTTAAGATAATTTGCAAAAAAAACAGAAGGGAGATGAAGAGAATGTTTTTTACGCAACAAGTTGTTACGATGTGGAATGTACTCCCCAAAAGGGTGGTCGAAGAGGATTCAATAGTAACCTTCAAAAGGGAATTGGATGTATACTTGTAAGGAAAAAATTGCAGGGCTGTGGGGAAAGAACAGGAAAGTGGGATTACGATAGCAAAATACTGCGGATGTTGGAAATCCGAAATAACAACAGAAAATGCTGGAAAAACTCAGCAGGTCAGGCAACATCCATGGACAGAAATTTGAGTTGACGTTTTGGGTCGAACCCTTTTTCAAAACTGGAAAGAAAAGATAGATTGGAGGCAGGGCTGTGATCGGACAAAAGAATAAAAGAAACAAAAGAAGTAAAAAAGAGACAATAAAAGGTATTAGAAGCTAGACGAGATGGTAATAGGCTGATATTAGGTGTAAAGTGTACTGGCAGGGCAAGAGATAGCTGCCAGGTGTGAGAGAGAAACAAAAGGAAAGGGGGGGGGGGGAAAAGAAGTGGAAAAATTACAAGAAAAAATGAAATAGGGGCCAAGGTTATGATCTGAAATTGTTGAACTCGATATTGAGTCCGGAAGGCTGCAGAGTGCCTAATCGGAAGATGAGGTGCTGTTCCTCGAGTTTACATTGAGCTTCCGTGGAACAATACAAGAGGCCAAGGACAGTGAGGTCCGAGTGGGAATGGGGCGGTGAATTAAAATGACAGGTGACCGGAAGCTCGGGGTCACCCTTACGGACTGAACGGAGGTGTTCCGCAAAGCGGTCACCCAATTAATTGGATAGCTGATTCAAAGAGCCAACACAGGCACGATGGGCTGAATGGCCTCCTTCTGTGCTGTATGATTCTATCCTGTTTGTTTCAGTGGCTTTCCCTGGTACCTTATTTTACAGGTCTGTGGCCATTTGATTGGGCATGCAGATCCTATACCCCTTTGAATGGGCAAGCGGGGCATATGGCAATGGGGGATCAGAAAATGGTTAATATTACAAATGAGTTCTGCACTTCAGTCTCCATAATTGATGATGGTGAACAGTAAAGTTAGCTGTAGAATGTATAAAGGATGTGGTTAATTATGCTTGTGTTGTAAACAAACTCAAAGCAATAAATGTTTATATGCCACCTCGACCAGATGGGATACACCCTAGAGTCATTAAGGAATTGAGTGATGAAATACATGAGCTAGTTAAATTTTCAAGAGTTCTATATATTCTTGGGATGTACCCAAGCACTGGACGGTTGCCTAAATAGTTCCAATGTACAGAAAAGGACGGAGGCATAAATTGGGTAATTATAGGCCTGACGCCTGTTGTTGAGAAAATGTTTGAGGGTCTTTTTCAAGATGTTACTGATATTCATCTAAATATTAGTGAAACCAGAAGAGGATGTCAGTGTGGTTTCAGAAGCAGTAGGTTGTGCCTCAAACATCTACTGGAATTCTCTGAGGAGACCAAATTGGGGAATGAGAGCTATCCAGTGATTTTAATGGACTTTCTTAAGGCAATTGATAAGGTTGCACATTTGAGGCTTTTAAAGAGGACAGAAGCACATACTTTTACTGGTAAATGGAGCAGACACAGTCTGGAGGCAAGTGACAATTTGAGATCCACTGCAGTCTGTTTGGGTGTGCTTTGGTTTACACTGTTCACAAATGATATGGAAACCGGTATCAATAGTGATGCTATGAAATTTGCTAATGACACCCAGCTGTGTGGTTCTGTGTAGAGGAGATAGAAAATATTTAATTAGACCTGAAGCAGTTATGAAGGCAGTCTAAGGAATTGAAAATTGAGCTTATTGCAAAGGAGTGTAAGGTGGTGCATATTGATGCAGGGAACAATGATGACATGTATACGATGGATGGGTTTCCATTAACAAGAATGGGAAAGGAGACAGGATTGTCCTGTGATTGTTGATCACACACTGAAAGCATCTGGTCAATGTGAGGCTGTCGTTAATGAGGGAACTCAGGATTGAGAATGTGTCTCTGGGGCATCTGATAACAGATCACCGGAGCTTATTTTAACTCTCTACAACTCATTATTGAGGTCACATTTGGAGTATCAGATCTATATTTTGGCACCTTATCTTCAAAAAGACATTCATACCTTAGAAAGGATCCAGCGAAGAAAGAATAGGATGATTATGAAACCTGAAACTCGAAATTTTAAAGATAAACTGAAGAGACTGAATTTGTTTTTTGTACTGGAAAAGAAGATTAAGATGAGACATGATTCAAGTCTTCAAAATGATGAAAAAAATGAATTTTATAAATGTAAGTAAGTTTCACATGACCAGAGAACATAGCTTCAAGATAGTCAAACCTGATTCAGGGCTAGAATTCCACAGGAAATTCTTTTTTCAGAGTGATTTAGGTGTGGAATGGACTTTCTCCCAATGTTGTCCCTTCTAGTTCACTGAGTTCCTTTAAAAAGAAGTTGGATGGTTACCTGGCAGAACACTGGAACTGAAGATTAGAGGGATGAATTTAAGTGTCATTAAATTGCTATTAAACATGACGGTAGATGATTTAGTACATAGTAAAAATGCATGGACAAAGCTTGTTGTGGCTCTTTGAAAGTTTTACCTGGTACAAGTCATCTTCAATGGGAATTTTGGATTCTGTTAGCTTAAGGGTGTGAGAACGTGGCTGTATATGGTACGCTGGAGGAAATAAGCTTGATGGGCATTTCCCAATCAATGGTTTCTTATGCTCTTATAAGTTAAAAAAAAAGCCTGATTTCCTTTCTTAATGCTAATTTCTAACTTCTGTCCTTAGTATTTGAACCCTTACCATAATGGAACATTTACCTCGATCAACTTCATTAGTTTCCTTCATAATCTTGAAAACCTCAATTGGTTCAACTCAAAGTCTCCTCTTTTCCAAAGAAATCAAGACCTACATCCTCAATTTCAATTTCAATTTCAATTTTATTTGTCGCGTAACCAAATACAACAAGTGAAATCCAGTCAGTGAAATGCTTTTTTCTTAACGAGCCGAGCGCACCAATTAATCTCTATTTGTGATCTATAACTCAATCAGTCAATCAATATCCAGTTGAACCATGTTAATCCTCCACTCAGGAAGGATTCCAAGAAACTATCATTCCCAATAATCATTTTCCCTTTCAAAGATAGTGACGAGATTATATGATCATCACAAATTCTTTTTTGCTGACAGCCATTAATTTTCATGATTGATTATAATTATTAATATTAATGATTAATTGCAAACAAAGCTCAGGAAAAAATCATGATGGCCTCATAACTAGGTTTGATTAAAACCTAGAAATTCACAGAAACCCCACAGTGCAGATAGAGGCCATTTCGGCCCATCGAGCCTGCACCGACACATATCCCACCCGATCCCCGTAACCCCTACACCAACACATATCCCACCCTATCCCCGTAACCCCACGTATTTAATCCCCCTAACACTAAGGGTCAATTTATCATAGCCAATCAACCTAACCCGCACATCTTTGGACTGTGGGAGGAAACCGGAGCACCCGGAGGAAACCCACGCAAACACGGGGAGAATGTGCAAACTCCACACAGACAGTCGCCCGAGGCTGGATTCGAACCCGGGTCCCTGGCGCTGTGAGGCAACAGTGCTAACCACTATGCCACCATGCTGCCCCGCGGTGCCCCGCGGGTTAGGTTGATTGGCTATGATAAATTGACCCTTAGTGTTAGGGGGATTAAATACGTGGGGTTACGGGGATAGGGTGGGATATGTGTTGGTGTAGGGGTTACGGGGATCGGGTGGGATATGTGTCGGTGCAGGCTCGATGTGCGGGTTAGGTTGATTGGCTATGATAAATTGACCCTTAGTGTTAGGGGGATTAAATACATGGGGTTACGGGGATAGGGTGGGATATGTGTTGGTGTAGGGGTTACGGGGACCGGGTGGGATATGTGTCGGTGCAGGCTCGATGGACCGAAATGGCCTCTATCTGCATTGTGGGGTTTCTGTGATTCTGTGATTCTGTGAAATTGGATGAATGCTCATTGGACATTCCTTTGTCTGATCTTTTAAATTAAAAGCATGAAGAGGAATGACAAAGGGAATAAGCATTTATCCTTTAATATCAACTCAAATCTTTCCTTTGTGTAATAAATGTCATTAAAAATAAGAGTATAACCAGGCAACGATAACAAGAACTGATGTATTATGAATCCTGGTGGTTGCTGGTAGAATAGTAGGACTAGGAGAAATAGTTGTAGGTACTAACAGGCAAGTCAGAGATTTCTGGTTGCCTAAAGGACTCTCTAATAAACATGGGTACGTCTAACCATGGTGAGACTAATATTTCGAAGTCTTTGATTATCCCTGGACCCGTTTACTTTGGAGCATTGATGCCAAAGGCAGTCCTAACTTTGGCAGCAGTACTGTAAAACAGTTGTGGTGGTGCTTCTCACTCTCGAGGTGCAAAGACCCACTTACAGAGGTATATCCACCAGTGTCACTGGAGGCAGTAGTGTTCACCATGGGTGGCAAATACACTGCTGGGGGAGGGAAAGGCTGCCACCTTTTCAGGCTCTGCAGGTGGGCAGAGAACTTAGCCTCTTCTTCAGGGCAGAGATTCAGTAAGGAAGAAAGGACTTGCATTGTTCTCATGCCCTTCATGTCCTCAGCATTTAAATACTTTTGAAGTAGTTACTGTTGTAATGCAAAGAAATGCAGCAGACAATTTGTGCACAACAAGGTCTCACAAACTGCAATAAGATAAATAATCAGATAATGTATTTTAGTGATATTGGCTGATGGTTAGTCAGGATACATGGGGAACTCCCTCACTTTTCTATAATTAGTGCCAAGGGATCTTTTACGTCCATTGGAGAGGGCAAGTAAGGCCATGGTTTAAAATGAGGTGTCAACCTGGATTATGTGCTCCAGTCTCTGGAGTGGGGCTTGATCCCAAACTCTTCCGGCTCAGAGGTAAGAGTGTTACCACTGAGTCAAGGCTGACCTCTCACTATCAAACTGGCACAGATGCAGCTGCTTGTGGAATCTGCGCTGCAATGTAAAATAAGCAGATTTTGCAGCAATGAACTCTGCTCCTTTTTCACTGCAAGACAGGTTACAGAACCATTTGGTGAAGTGGCTATGGATGAACATACATGTCAACGTATGAAAAGGGTGGTAAACGACCATCTGGTCCATCAGCTCGCTCCATCTAAACATGGTGCAGCCACATACAGCATCAATTGGAGCCCGCTAGTCATACAATCTCCTGGGAGACGTTAAAAGAGACAGAAAAAAAAACTGCTGGCCAATTTAAGAAAATCTGGGAAATTCCTCACCCCACACCCTAAGGTGATCAAGAAAGGTCCAAGATACTGCAATACCTCATGAATCTCACTATTACCAGCTACCCCATCCCATCACTTACCCTTTATATCTTGTAATGTCCAACCCGCTCAGGAACTTGTCCAGCTGCATTTTGAAGGATTATGAGGAACCCACAGGACTGAATTTTGCCAGGCCCGAGGAGGCGGGTTTGGAGGCGTGTGAGGTGTTAAAATTGCAAAAAATGGCAGGCGGCTCCGATCCCACCTCCAGCCCGCCTCCAAGCAATTTTCCCAAACGCGGCCTTTCAGACCCCATTTCGATCCCGCCTCCAAGAGGTGGGATAGGCCCTTAATGCCCTTAACAAGCACTTTATTGCCTCTGTAATGCCATTTTGAGAGGCCTTTCTAACTTTAACACATTTCCCCCATGCTGCACGTCTCCTCTGGAACACGCCAGTTAATCCTGGTGGCCTCACAAGTAGATGGCTTACTAACAGCTGTAACTCCACCATTAAAAAGGAATTTTCAATAATGATCATTTGCAGGTGGCAGAACTTTGTTGTCTCAGGTCTGGGGGAACTTTTAGTAGGCCTACTCATTGTGGAAGTTTTGAGGCTCAGATCCATCTCCAGTGTGACCTCCTGGGAAACCCCTCTCCCCACCTTGACTGAGCACTTCCTCAACTGAGGTATATACCAGAAGCATGGGAACCATTTATTTCCTTTCCTCCTGGACATCAGATTTGGAAGAAGACCAGCTGCGGCAACAGCAGCACCCAGAACAACAGCAGCACCAACAGTAGGAGGAACAACAGGAGCGCCAAGCTGCTGCTCACCCACCTGAAGCTGCACAGGCCAGAAGGCGTCAGTGCATGGTAGCACGTCGCCGCAGGAGATACCCCCAAAACAGGGTTTATAGAGAGAGGATGAGCTACCTCAACATGACTGAGCAGCAGTGCCAAAGGAGGCTCAGACTTTCGCGAGAGGTAGTGGGTGACAACTGCGCAATGCTGCAGCAAGGCCTGTGTAGTGTATGTACCTTTAAGAGGAACTATATTTTTGAAGCCCCTGTATACTGTAGTACCAGTAGTGACCACTCGGGTATATAAGCCTGTATAGCATCTTGTGTAGTTAGTTCACCTCCAGACTTTGTTCAGTAAACACTTGTTAAATCAACTCCAGCATTCCATGTCTCCATTAACACACGGATCTAACAGTGGCGACGAGTTAGAAACGAACTTACCTGCAATTCGGCAGCACCTCAAGGAGATCGATTCCTCAGACGAAGGTCGAAGCCAGAAGCAAGAAAAAAAAAACAAAAAAAACTGTGGTTTCACCAGCTAAACGGGCTGGTGGCAGGTAGTGCACTGATCCTTCCTTGGCTGCGGCGGGCTAGAGCTTGATCGGATGGCTCTGCAATGGGGCCGGGCAGCGAGTCGGGAAGCAGAAGCAAAGAGAGAGAGAGGGTGGAGCACTCAGGGCGCGGCCGGTGCTGCAAAGCAGGTCGGCGTTCAGACCGAGCAGAGGGAGGGGAAAGTCCCAGAGGGTCCGCTCCACGACGGGAACGGTTCTCCAAGTAACGGAGAAACTATTGAAGCGATATATATAAAAAAAAATAGAAATACCGCGAAAAGCTGCAGGTCGCAACGGGAACCGTAGAGAACAGCGTTGGCAGCAGCGGCAGCGGCGGGAAAGCGCGGGAGGCGCCATCTTAACTCGGCGGGGAAGAAAGAAAAGCACGGGAGGCACCATTTTGATCCATCGGGGACGGAGGAAAAGCGCGGGAAGCGCCATTTTAGATTTTCAAGATGCCGAAGACTGGCAATATTACTGCTTTCGATAGTGATATAGAAGATTGGACCATATATGTGGAAAGAGTGGAGGTATATTGCAAGGTGAATGAAGCAGCGGATGATAAAAAGGCATCGGTACTTCTAAATCTGATGGGCGCAAGGACATACGGGCTCTTACGAAACTTGATCACTCCAGCCAAACCGATGGACAAGAATTTTAAGGAGATTGTTGATACCTTACAGGAGCACTTAAACCCAACACCGTTGCTGATAGCGGAACGATTCAAATTCTTCAGGAGGAATCACCACAAGAATGAAAGTAACGCTGATTACCTCACCGAATTACGAAAGCTGTCAAAGCACTGCCAATTCGGGGCAGGACTGGCAGATTCTCTACGAGACAAATTCGTCTGCGGTCTCCTAAGTGAAGGAACACAGAAAAGACTACTTTCTGAGAAAGATTTGACACTGGACAAGGCTTTCAGTGTGGCTGTATCATACGAAGCAGCAGCAAGAGGAGCTGCAGAGATACAGCAAAAGCCACAGGACTTCGGCACCCATGAAATGACACGGGGTTTCGAGAGATGTTATCGCTGCGGCAGATCCACCCATGACCAGAAGGACTGCTGGTTCAAGGACAAAGCATGCAGGCAATGCGGAAAGATGGGACACATTGCACGTGTATGCAGATCTGGAAAGAAATCCGCTGACAGTAAAAAGGTCAATAAGGAAAAGTACAGAAAGGTACAAATGATGACGGACAGTAGCTCTGAAGACCAGAAGAGCGATAGCGACTCCGGAAACAAGAGACTAAGCTGTCTCAAATTATATAATGTAATTGCCAAAGAAGATTACCAGACCATTTGGGTTACCCTCACGATAGCGGGGTCCCCAGTCAAAATGGAGCTAGATACAGGATCAGCTCTGACCGTCATGAGTCGACGGGATTACGAGCGGCTATTTCCGCATATACCTTTGAAAGACACATCCATTATCTTGAAGACATATACGGGGCAGAAAGTATACCCCAGGGGGAAAATAAGGGTGCCTGTTGTATACAACGGCAAGGAAATACAGAAGTTGTATTTATACGTTCTGCAAGATGGTGGTCCACCGTTGTTGGGACGTGAATGGATCAGAAAGATACGTTTAGACTGGCACTCCATTCAGGCACTGACGGTGACCAGTAAGAAAAAAAACGATGATGACATCATACCTGGACGATTAAAAGAAATCTTGGCTAACGCCAAAGAAGTGTTTCAACAGGAACTAGGAACCCTGAAAGGCGCCACTGCCTCAATAAAAGTGGAAGATGCAGCAATTCCCAAGTTTTTTAAGGCAAGGCCGGTGCCATACGCAATTCGTCCAGCAGTAGAGGCAGAGCTGGAGAATTTGGAAAAAGCAGGCGTGTTATCCAAGGTAGATTGGAGCGAGTGGGCAACACCCATCGTCCCGGTCATGAAGAAAACGTTGAATAATGATAAATCTGAAGAACAGAGAAAAGTTCGCATCTGTGGGGACTTCAAGGTGACTGTAAACCCGGTTCTTCACACGGTACAGTATCCTCTTCCGAGGATAGAAGATATTTTCGCCTCACTATCCGGAGGGAAACGTTTCACCAAAATTGACTTAGCACAGGCATATCTACAGATGGAGGTTGAGGAGGCCTCTAAAAAGTATCTCACGATAAACACACACAAAGGCCTGTACCAGTACAATCGACTTGTTTTCGGAGTGGCATCAGCTCCGGCTATCTGGCAAAGAGCTATGGAGCAAGTCCTGCAAGGGATTCCGGGGACTCAATGCTACCTAGACGACATCCTTGTAGCAGGAGAAAATGACAACGAGCACCTTGCCAACTTGGAGCAGGTGCTCACGAGGCTGAGAGAATGGGGCCTACGAGCAAATCGCCCCAAGTGCGAATTTTTCCAGAAGCAAATATCATATTGTGGCCATGTCATTAACGAAGAAGGGTTGCATAAGTCACCTGAAAAAATTGAAACGGTCGTAAAGGCCCCAGCGCCTGAAAATGTCTCACAATTAAGGTCGTTCCTGGGATTAGTAAATTACTATCATAAATTTTTACCAAACTTGTCGATGGTTCTGCACCCTCTTAACGCACTGCTACAAACGGGAGTAGTTTGGAAATGGAGCAAAGACTGTAAACGTGCCTTCCATAAATGCAAAGGCTTGATCACATCCAAGGAAGTGTTGGCTCATTACAACCCATCACTGCCAATCAGACTGGTGTGCGATGCATCCCCTTACGGCGTGGGAGCGGTATTATCGCATAGATTCCCTGATGGCTCGGAGCGGCCGATAGCTTTTGCGTCACACTCATTGAACTCAGCTGAGCGTAACTATGCCCAGATCGACAGGGAGGCACTCAGCCTGGTGTGGGGGGTGAAGAAATTCAACCATTACCTACACGGACAAAAATTTACCTTGTTGACTGACCATCAACCCCTCGTCTCCATATTCAACCCTAAAAAGGGCGTTCCCATTATGACAGCGCAAAGGCTACAGAGGTGGTCCCTTTTCCTAGGGGCACACCAATATGACATAGAATACAAAGGATCAAAACAGCATGGGAATGCTGACGGGTTATCGCGCCTACCGTTGCCAACGGTGGAAGAGGCGCCTACAGTGGACCCAGTGCAGATGTTCCACTCGACCATAGTGGAATGTCTACCGGTGACAAATTCTACCATTGAAAAGTAAACGCAAAATGACCCGACTCTCTCACGAGTCTACGATTTAACGGTGAAGGGATGGCCAGCACATGGCGAACCACTGTTGCCAGCATTCTCGCAAAGAAGAGAACAGCTGTCAGTGTGCCGAGAAACCTTGATGTGTGGATCCAGAGTGGTGATTCCACCCAAACTCAAGGATAGAGTGCTAAAGGAGCTTCACGAGGGCATCTGGGTGGAGTGAAAATGAAGAACTTAGCCAGAGCATTTGTGTGGTGGCCAGGTATCGATGGAGACATCGAAAAAATGACCAAGAGCTGTCTAGAATGCCAGAAGGTCCAAAACGCCCCACCACAAGCCCCTCTACATCCATGGGAGTGGCCCACATCTCCATGGCAAAGGGTACATATCGACTTTGCTGGTCCATTTATGGGCTCAATGTTCTTAATCGCGGTGGATGCACACTCCAAGTGGCCGGAGGTAATAAAGATGTCCTCCACCACCAAGGAAAAAACCATCACAGTATTAAGGACCATATTCGCCAGGAATGGGCTGCCTGAACAGATCTGTTCTGATAATGGACCGCAATTTGTATCCGAAGAATTCAGGAAGTTCTTAAAAAAACAATGGGGTTAAGCACTACACGTCCGCCCCATACCATCCCGCCACCAATGGATTGGCTGAAAGGTTTGTCCAGACCTTCAAGAAGGCCATAAAGGCCATGGGTAATGAAGACATAAATCTACAACATAAGGTAGATAACTTCTTGTTTGCGTACAGGAATGCAACACATGTGGTTACTAACCAAACCCCCGCCATGATGTTTTTCAATAGAAGCCTAAGATGCCGGCTGGATTTGGTCAAGCCAAACGTCAGAAGGGACGTAGAGAACCGGCAATTTCAAAGCATGAATGAAAGGCCAACTAGAACCTTCCAGATAGGTCAACCAGTTTTGGCCCGGGACTACCGTACCGAGAAATGGCAGCCTGGAACTATTTGCACACGACTAGGACCGTTGATGTATACCGTGGACATTGGAGAAAGCATAATAAGGTGCCATGCTGACCAGATCATAGAGTCATCCGAAAAAGGACAACCTACACCACAACTCTATACGCCTAGTGATGAAGCAGAGATACCCATAGTATCTACCTCCGATCCGGTGATACTGGAACCAGATGAACCTGACACTGGCATTGAAGCCGAATCAACCTTGCCAAAAGAACCTACTACACCACCGAGGCGTTATGCGGACCGAGTCAGGAAGCCTCCAGAGAGACTGAATTTGTAATTGATTAACTTCAGCAAATGTGAATATTATTGTTCTTGTAAAAATGTTATTTAATGATTACTTAAAATGTTATGTACTATTTATCTAAAAAGGGAGGAATTGTAGTGTATGTACCTTTAAGAGGAACTCTGTTTTTGAAGCCCCTGTATACTGTAGTACCAGTAGTGACCACTCGGGTATATAAGCCTGTATAGCGTCTTGTGTAGTTAGTTCACCTCCAGACTTTGTTCAGTAAACACTTGTTAAATCAACTCCTGCATTCCGTGTCTCCATTAACACATGGATCTAACAGTCTGGAGCCCAGAGGAGCGGTTGGACACCCCTTACCAGTGGCCGTCAAAGTCACCACAACACTCAACCTTTTTGCTTCAGGCACATTCCAGGGATCAACAGCAGACATCAGCGGCATCTCCCAGGCGGCCATACACACTTGCATCACGCAGGTAACCGATGCCTTCTGGGCCATCACACACAATTACATCAACTTCTCCAAGGATCAAGCAAGTGTAACAGCGCGTGTGGTTGGATTTGCTAATCTGGCAGGCTTTCCAAGGGTTTAGGGTGTCGTTGACTGCACACATGTGACCCTTAAGGCACCCCATCAGAATACAGATATTTTTGTCAACCACAAGGGCTTCCACTCCCTCAACGTGCAGCTGGTGTGTGACCACAAGAAGGACATTTTGCATGTTTGCACCAAATACCCTGGCAGTTGCCATGACTCCTTTATCCTGCGCCAGTCTAGTGTGCCTCTGCACTTCGGTCCGCCAGACCAACTTTTCGGATGGCCACTTGGAGACAAGGGCTATCCCCTGAAGACGTGACTAATGACACTGTTGAGGAGGCCATCCAACGAAGCTGAGAAGAGCTACAACTCAAGCCACATGTCCACCAGATCCATAATCGAGCAAACCATCGGCTTGCTGAAGATGCGTTTCAGATGCCTTAATAGATCAGGTGGAGCCCTGCAATACTCAGTAGCCAGGGTCTCCAGAATCGTCGTGGTCTGCTGTGCACTTCACAACATGGCACAGCATCGTGGCTTGCAGCTGCCTGAGGTACAAGTGGCTCATGGCATAGCCTCCTCAGAGGAGGATGAGGATGATGATGAGGAGGAGGAGGAGGAGGAGGCGGAGAGTGACAAGAAACAGCTTGCGGAGGCGCATCAACCAACGGCAGCAGCACGTGAGCACATTGCTGCCCGGGATGCAAGGGATGCACTCATCTTGGCCAGATTTGCTTAGCCTGCCCAGTCAAACACTTTTGCCTCGCACCTTCTTACCAGAGCATCGACAATGGCCAAGAACCTGCAGATTCCTATCACTCTGACCACCATACTGACAATTGCAAGTCACCCTAAGTCCTCAATGTGGAAGTTATAGTGTCCGAGGATCAATAATACTCAGACTGCAGGAGAACAATAAAACAGGTATTTACTGAACAGGGAGTAATTCAAGACTGAAATACAGAAGCCTGCTATGGCTTTATATACAGGGGTGGTCACTGCCGGTACTGCAGTATAGAATCAGTTCTTCTCTTAAAGGCACATACACAACAGAAGTCCCATTTGCGAAATGACACAGCCCACAACTTCAACAGTTTGCCATCAAGTTTTTTTATCACATAAAGTCACGGATGGCTTTTCAAAACTAAACACAACAGAACATCCAAGTGACTACACTTGTGACTACATGTGCTTTATCTCCCTCTTACGCGTGCTCCTACGTGGTTCTTCCCCTGTGGATTCAGCAGATGTGGAGGCCCCTTGCTCACTTTCTTGCTGCTCCTGCCTCGACATTTTTGGCGGGCGTCCTCTGGGGTTGTGAATCTGTGAGGGCTCGGCAACATTCTGCTGCTCCTGCGGCTGTGCAGGGGCTGAGACGTTGATCTCAGTTGGGTGAGGACTCTGGTTGGGCTCTGACCGAGGGCTCTGCAGTGGCATGGGAGTGTGAGCGCTTGGAGAGGAGCCCCCACTTCCTTGTTCTCTGCCACCAATATCCCTCTCATGGGTCAGCCCCACTTCAGAGCTAGCAAGTAGTTTGACAGCACCTTGCTGCACTTCAGGGGGGCCATGAGTTTCTGCACTGGAAGTCCTACTCCAGAGGACTTCCATGAAGGTCTGGCTTCTCTGCTCAATAGCTGAACATCGCTCCTCAAGAGATGTCAGTCTATTCTGAACAATGACCATGTTTTCAAGACCCTGGCGACTAAGCTTCTCCATGGCTGTGGCCATCCGCTCCTCTATGGTAGCCATCCTCTCCTCTACAGTAGCCAGCCTTACCACGGAGGTTGCCATCCTTTCCGTGGTGATGCATTCATGCGCCAATGTCTCCACAAAGGCTCTGCTCATGTTAACGATGGACTCCTCCATTTGCTCCACACTCACAGCGACCCTAGAGACAAAACCTGCCAGAGACTCCTTCACTTGTTCCTGGAGTTCCAGCACCGCTCTCCTTCTGGAAGGACCCGGAGGCACAGGGTCGACATGCAGCTGAGCCAAGCTGGGAGAGTCCTGCGCCCTCTGACGAGGACTCTCCACTGCTGTCCCTGTCTCCACCATCTGCTAATGCTCACTTGTGAGCTGTGATACACCAGGTGACAACACTACTCTATCTCGCGAAGGTCCCACCGATGTGTGAGTGTCGGCACTGGTGTTGGGTGCACTGAATTCTGCTGACGCTGTGCCCTCAGAGGTTGCAGCTTCCTCTGAGGAGTCTGGAGGCTCAGGCTGTTCTTCCTGGACAGTGGGGAGGGGGGCTGTCGATGGTCCTGTGGGGGAGTAAAGGAAAGAGTTAGACATATGAGATAAACGTTGCATGCACATTGAATTGTGTAGATGATCATAAGTCAATCTGCTATAGCATTAGAATCAATATCACTCACTCATGCAATGTCAATGAGAGAGATGAAAAACTATTCTGTCACCAGCTTGCTCTGATGCGCCCGTCTGTCCGTCCCCCACTTACGCATCCTCCTCGACTCCCACGATCTCCAGGTCCACCTCCTCTGCAGTGGTGAGCTGGGTATTGAGGGTGGCCCTCCTCCTGTCCTCACCCTCTCCCTCTTATTGTGGGCTCTCTTTTCCTGCAATGAGGGACACAAGTGGAGTTTGAGTGAGAATGAAGGAGTGAGTGTAGAGAATCCATAGCATAGATGCTTAGAAGGACACAAAGATGGAGTGAGGTGCCAAAACCAAGGGCCCTCCCTGTGTGTTGTAAGTTGTTGTCATTGCATCACAGTGATAGTTGAATAGTTAAGTGAATGTGAACATGCAGAGAGAGGGAACGGTTAAGGGTCCAGGGATGTAAGGGTCAAGTGGGATGTGGAGGAGAATGTTGACAAAGCAGAGTGCTGGTGATGAGAGGCGATGGGGATCAGATTGAGGGTCATGTGGATGGAATACTCACTTTTCCTGTGTGGAGAAGGTCATGAAACCTCTTTCTGCACTGCAGCCAGGTTCTGCTACACATTGATATGGCATTCACCTCCTGGGCCACATGCAGCCACACAACTTTGGTCTGTTGGGGAGGCTTTTTCCTCCCTGAAGAAGGAAACATCACTTCCTTATTCGCTCTTGCTCCCTCCACCAGAGCTTGGAGGCAGTTCTCATCAAAACAGGGTGCACACTTTGGTCTGCTGCTTGACATGGTTGGAGCACAAATCGCTCAGAAGTATAATGCAAAAGTTGTAAGGCACAAAAAGAACCAAGGCTGCTTGCAGGCTTTAAATGCAGCTGCATAGATGACATCATCAGAGGTGAGTTTCAAGACCAAAAGACTCATTGGGCCAGGGGGTCCCACACGCTGGAAATCAAGTGCCCAATTAGGGGAAAATCGGTCAATTGTCACGCCTCACATCGGAGGCGGGGTCGTGAACCGCCGACCACTTGACAAGCCCCCAGCCCGCCCCCAATGACAAAATCCAGCCCACAGTCTTCATGCTTCAGTAATCTTTTCCAGAGTGCAATGACTCTGTTTGAAAATAAATACTTCCTAACGTCTAACCTAACTCTTTGTTTACATAATTTATATATATATATACCCACTATTTCACCCATTCCTACCATCTCCAACTAGACAGAATCTAACTTTTAAAAAATTCATCCTTTAAAAAATATCAATCTTATCTCTTGAAACCTACGATTCTCTAATGAAAACAGCCCCAACTCTTCAAGCCTTTCCTGATAACTAAAAGCCCTCAGACTGGGTATCAGTTTTTTTCCCCTCCATACCATCTCAGGTCCTTAATATCTGGGGTCCAAAACTGTACACAATGCTCCCAAGTGCAGCCCCAACAGGGCCTTGTACAACTTAAATATTCTACTTGTACTGTCCTAGCAATTTAACCTAAAATTATATTTGCTTTTCAATGGCTTCATCACACTGCTTCAATGCTTAATCAACTATAAGCCCCAGATATCTCTCCTGCTCTGCTAACCTTTGATGGGTACTCCTGCAATTTCTAGGTATGTCCAGAGTTTCCCCAGACCCAAAAGCACTTATCAAAAACAATAAACTTATCCACATTGAAGGATATCTGCCACACACAGGTTCATTCTCCTAACGCATCTAAATCAGCCTATAACCTCATTATTTGATCTAAATTCCCAATGCCCATGCACATTTTTCTGTCATCTTCAAACTTGTGAATAGTCCTAACAATCATTTATGAAGATAATAAACTACAATTGTCCCAACACGGAGCCCTGCAGAACTCCACTCATGACTGGCCCCAAAAAGAGCGACTTCAATTGATGATGACCCTCTTCCCATGGGAATTGCAAACAATTTCCAGTCCAATCTCACATGATGTAATCTTACCTAATAGCCTTCTATGCAGTACTTTATCCCCGGGTGTCTAATGTAATCATATGTCAAATTAACATTCTTCTAGCCACCCGGAAAATAAAGGTGGCGTTGAGGGCAGAAAGTGCTATCTAATCTCAGGACCCCATTGTAAGATTGGAAGGTCAATCATGGTACTTGGAGATGCCTTTGGTACCTTTACTGAGGTTAGAATGGGTGTGCCTCTGTGTCTGTTAGCTATGCCGAAAACTGAGTACGGCACTGAGATACTCAGACAGCAGTACGAACAAGGACAGCACAGAATATAGTACAAGCGGCTCAACAAACAGAAGTCAAAATCTAGAAATACATCAACGTCAAAGGAAAGTAACAAAGTAATGGTTTTGTTTTTGCCTTGTCTACATATTTAAGGAGAAATGACAGCCTCTTGTGCTTTTCCTTACTTTCGAAAATTAGTGCAAACTTTAGTGTTAAGTTCAGTTTTAATCAATAAAGGAACATTATTCCTGCTTAAAAGTGACAGCATTGTCAAAATAGATATCTGGAAAGTGTTTTTGTAATCTTATAAGTTGACAGTGTATCAGTGAAAGGGTTCCCTTTAAAGTGAATGATGGATGACCAGGTACCTCCCCAATTATACTTCACTGCTTCGTACCAACTAATTTGAACAAACTCTGTAAGTATGTTAAATGGCTGGGGGAATATTCATTGACATATGACTAAGGTAGGTTTTCTTTGCCTGTTGATTGTCTTATTCCAAAAATGAAATGCATCTCCCACTATTTTCTTTTGTTTTTCTCAATTCTCTCCTGCAGACACTAATTTGAAAGGATAATTACTAGTCCTAGCCCCTTCAGGGCTACCCCGGATCAGGTGTATTCCTCAGACGTTCACTTTCAACTAAAGTTTGAGGTAGCTGAATCCTAAAGACGCTTAATTGGGTCTAAAGGTCCAGACTACCTCTCCCTAAAGGAAAGGAACAACCTGAAAATGTTACCATCCTCCAGATAGCACTTTTAATAAGTTTAGCTAGACTGTAACCTTCCGGATATTATGAGGGTCCGGAAAACTCTCCCAGAATTCTGCAACAGAGCATACAGAGATTGAGTTCACGAGTTTGATACAGAGGTATTATGTGAGACAATTCTAAAAATATATAGATTTATTAAAGAACCGACATGTAATTACAGTAGGTGTTTCAATCACAACATTAACAGTTCTAAAAACAGTAATCTTACAATTCTATTATCAGAGATCCTTATTCTCAAATCTTAACTTTGCTACATTTTTACAGTTCTTAGTTTATTCCAGGATATCCACCAAAATCAAATACCTTTGATCCCCAAGGTACAAAGAGGTGTAGACTTACAGAGCCTGCCTCTGAAGCCAAAAATTGCTTTGCCCCTTCAAGTGAGTCAATCATCCCATTTGAAAGTTCAATGTTTATATCCTTTCTCAGTGGTATTTCCTTTGAAGTTTTCTGCTGATGTAAGCTAATTATCTCTAGTCATTTTTCTGCTGACCCCTGCTATTATTACAGTTTGATCAGCTGGTAGCATTAAGAATTATGTCTCTAACTCAGGTGTAACCAGCAGGTGCATCTATTTAATGTCATTTTTACCAAGGTCTTCTGTTTGTGTCTTTTTACGATGTGTAAATTAAAACTCCTCAACTAGGGTGATCTATGCAATTCTTATTTACCTCAGCTGTTTGCAACACAGAATCGTGTCTCCTGTGTCTCATTTGATGTCATTTTTACGAAGGCATATGTTTCTTAATTTTCTGTGTTTCTTTCCGAAGTGTAATTTAGGACACCTTAACAGGGTGTACCATTGTGTTCTTTCCACGGCTGCAGAATTCAGGAGCCTCCAACCTCCTGTTTCAATAAGGTTATTGATTCAGTGTCAACAACTTATCTTATCTCAATAGCCTGCAATGCTGTTTACAGCTTTAGATTGTTGATTTCCAGACCTAGTTTGTCATGTTTTAATAAGGCTAGAATTCTTTCATAGAATGGTGTATTTTTCTCAATATGGCTTATTCCTTCATATATTCATGTTGGGATATGGTACGAGACACCGACCAGTCGCTTGACCAATGGTCATTTTTCATATGTGATTAACATCAGTAAATGTTGGCAGAACGTTAGTAGTTACAGAAGTTCCCCCCACATAGATGAGTTTGAAAACTACTAATCAGCATTTCTGAGCCCCAAAATCAGACAGGGGGTGGGGCGGGGGGCAGTGGGGGATGGTAAAGGGACAGCGGTGCAGTCATTGCTCAAGATCTGAGATTTGTTGTGCTGATAAGAACATAAGAACATAAGAAATAGGAGCAGGAGTCGGCCAATCGGCCCCTCGAGCCTGCTCCGCCATTCAATAAGATCATGGCTGATCTGATCCTAACCGCCAATCCACTATCACAGAACCATCTCCTGAATCTAACAGAATTAGTCACACGAAATAGGAGCAGGATCAGGCTACACGGCCCCTGGGCCCGCTCCGCTACCCACAGGGCCATGTCCGATCCGAACCTAGACTCATGTCCAAATTCCTGCCCACTCCCCGTAACCCTTAATTCCCTTTACTTCTAGGAAACTGTCTATTTCTGTTTTAAATTTATATAATGATGTAGCTTCTACAGCTTTTTGGGGCAGCATATTCCATGGACCTACCACCCTCTGAGTGAAGTAGTTCCTCCTCATCTCAGTTTTGAAAGAGCAGCCCCTTATTCTAAGACTATGCCCCCTAGTTCTAGTTTCACCCATCATCGGGAACATCCTCCCCGCATCCACCCGATCCAACCCCTTCACAATCTTATATGTTTCAATAAGATCGCCTCTCATTCTTCTGAACTCCAATGAGTAGAGTCCCAATCTACTCAACCTCTCCTCATATGTCCATCCCCTCATCCCCGGGATTAACCGAGTGAACCTTCTTTGTACTGACTCGAGAGCAAGTATGTCTTTTCTTAAGTATGGACACCAAAACTGTATGCAGTATTCCAGGTGCGGTCTCACCAATACCTTGTACAACTGAAGCAATACCTCCCTTCTGCGCTCCTTATTGAACCAGGGTTGGTCCCCTTGCTTGATGGTAATGGTAGAGTGAGGGATATGCCGGGCCATGAGGTTATAGATTGTGGTCTCCCCAAAGACTATGCGGTGGTCACTGCTACCAATGCTGTCATGGACAGATGTATCTGCAACAGGGTAGATTGGTGAGGACGAGGTCAAGTAGGTTTTTCCCTCGTGTTGGTCTCTCACTACCTGTCGCAGGCCCAGACTGGCAGTTATGTCCTTCAGGACTCGGCCAGCTCGGTCAGTAGTGGTGCTACCGAGCCACTCTTGGTGATGGACATTGAAGTCCCCCACCCAGAGTATATTCTGTGCTCTTGCTACTCTCAGTGCTTCTTCCAAGTGGTGTTCATCATGGAGGAGTAATGATTCATCAGCTGAGGGCGGTAGGTGGTATTCAGCAGGAGGTTTCTTGTCCATGCTTGACCTGAAGCCATGAGACTTCATGGGGTCTGGAGTCAATGTTGAGGATTCCCAGTGCCACTCCTTCCCGACTGTCGTGTAGTGGTAATGCCGGTGGGACAGGACATACCCAGGGATGGTGAATGCAGTTTGGGACATTGGCTGAAAGGTATGATTCTGTGAGTATGACTATGTCAGTCTGTTGCTTGACTAGTCTGTGGGACAGCTCTCCCAATTTTGGCACAAGTCACAGAATCACAGAATCACAGAAACCCCACAATGCAGATAGAGGCCATTTCGGCCCATCGAGCCTGCACCGACACATATCCCACCCGATCCCCGTAACCCCTACACCAACACATATCCCACCCTATCCCCCTAACAAAGTCCCCAGATGTTGGTGAGGAAGACTTTGCAGGGTTGACTGGGCTGAGTATGCCGTTGCCGTGTCCGTAGCTGGTGCCGAGGTTGTCCGTCTGGTTTCATTCTTATTATTGTGTTTTGTAGCGGTTTGTTCCAATTGAGTGGCTTGCTAGGCCATTTCAGAGGGCAGTTAAAAGACATTGCTGTCGGTCTGGAGTCACATGCAGGCCAGACTGGGTAAGGATGGCAGATTTCCTTCCCTAAAGGACATTAGTGAACCAGATGGGTTTTTACAATCCGATAGTTTCGTGGTTACCATTACTGATACTACTGTCAACGTAGAACAACAGACCGCTGAAACAGCTGCTCCGGTAGAGGGATTGAATAGTCCGATCAATCAATCTCCAAAAGAAGTTGAAGTAGTAAAATCTCAAATGAGGTCATTAGTAAACGACTTGCTGAAAGCCCAGAAAAAGCTGGATGAAGAGGTACGCATGAAGAAGTCTCTTCAGGAAAGATGTCTGGACTTGGAACAAAAGCTGGCTAACGCCCAGCTGGGTATGGAGGAAATAGAAGACCCTCTCGCTGGCCTAGATCAGGACGACACCAAATATTACTATGTCCTGTCCTGCCCAACTTGTAACTTCGACTCCCACCATACAGAAATCATGGAGGAGCACCGAAAGTCTACGGAACATCGGGAGAAGGTGGCTCTACTACGGAAAAAGGAGGAAGAGAAGGAGGAACTGCGCATGCAGCTGGCAGCTGACAGTGGAGCCCAGAGAGTCTCCAAGAAGCAGAAAAGGAAAAGTCAAAACAGAAGATGACCCATCTGAACCATTATTACCTCTACCAGATCACACACGTGGTCCCTCCGAACGGAGCCAATTCAGTTCGGAAGTTCAAACTGTTAAATCCATGGAAGGACTATTGAATGAGTCACTCCAGCAACGTGAACCGACTACACCACAGAGATTGAATCTGTGAACTGTTTTCCGCAGAGACTGAATCTGTGATCTGTTTTGACATGAAGTTATCTATGTATCTATGTTATTCTGTTATGTAAACCTGAAGTTATATATGTATATAGGTTATTACGTTATGTTAAATGGGGAGATGACTGTAAAGCTAAGAAGGGAGGAATGTTGTGTATGTAATATGTGTGCTACTTTGAACCTATGGACAGGACTGCACTACTTGTAGGGCGTAGTGATACGCAGTACCACTCCTGGCCATGGGGTATAAATAGTACTGTGGGTACTGATCTCCCCTCAGTTCCCGCCTGTGGGCATGAAGTAAAGACCTACGTATAGTCCCTACCTCCAACCAGTAAAGACCTGTTTTATTGTTACTGATTAAGTCTGAGTATTAATTACTTGAACAACTCACAGATTTAACAGTTGTGTTAGGTTATTATTCATTCCCAACTTTCCAACGTTACCATTTCTTGTTAAAAAGGGGACGTGCCATTCTGTTGAAGCTATGGTAACTGACCCCAGAGGTTTTGCTAACAAGAGGGATCGGAGAGTTAATTAAACAGAGTGAATATTGACACCACTGGTTGTGGTTGTGGTGGCTGGAGGCCAAGCATCTCAGCCCCAGGACATCACTGCAAGAGTTACTCAGGGCAGTGTCCTAGGCCCAACCATCTCCAGTTGCTTCATCAACTCCTCAGATAATGGGGCAGTAATTCCTCCCCAAACGCGTGAGTACGGAAGGGGTACTCACGCGTCTGGCCGGAGGAAATGCCGGTTTTCAGCATGCACAGCGCATGCACTGAAAACCGACATTTCCTCTCCTCTAACCCAAGAGGTGAAGAGGCTAGCGCGTGCGCTGTAGGGGGCAGCGCGTGCATCTTGGATTTTCTCTGTTTTGGGGGATTTGCAGGTAAGTGGTGTTTTAGTGCAATTTAGAATTTTTTTTCCCACAGGTTTATTATTTTAAAGAATCTACAATAAGGTAAGTTTAGTTTTAGACCCTTTTTATTAAAAAATTATTTTTTCAAAAAAAAGAATTATTGTTTAAATTATTTCTTTTAACTTATTTATACTTAATTTAATGATTGGGGTGTTTTTTAAATTTTTATTTAAAGTTTAAATAGTGTTTTGGGCCCCCGTAGTTTTCATGAGTTTGACAGCTCTTACTGTCACACTCATGAATAAGTTTCCCCTCCCCTGATTGGCTGCACAGTGCTCACCTGATCCCAGTCGGCACATCGCACTAACTACGCCGCTGGATCAGGTTAGCACAGCGCGCTGACAGCTGAACTGGGCCTGTGAAAGGAAATGCAAGCAAGCCCGGGCTTCAGATGTCGGTGCGCAGGGTGAGTGCAGATCGGGGGCTTGCACGCACGGCAAGCCCCCGATCTAATTTCAGGGCCAATGAAGCAGGCCGTGCCCACTTGCAGCAAGACCTGGACGACATTCAGGTTTGGGCTGATAAATGGCAAGTAACATTCGTGCCAGGCAATGACCATCTCCAAAAAGCGAGAGTCCAACCACCGCCCCTTGACATTCAACGGCATTACCATCGCCGAATCCCCCACCATCAATATCCTGGGGGGTCACCATTGATCAGAAACTTAACTGGACCAACCACATAAATACTGTGCCTCCAACAGCAGGTCAGAGGCTGGGTATTCTAAGAACATAAGAACATAAGAAATAGGAGCAGGAGTAGGCCATACAGCCCCTCGAGCCTGCTCTGCCATTCAATGAGATCATGGCTGATCATCAACTTCAACTCCACTTTCCCGCCCGATCTCCATATCCCTTGATTCCCCTAGAGTCCAAAAATCTATCGCTCTCAGCCTTGAATATACTCAAAGACTCAGCACTAACAGCCCTCTGGGGCAGAGAATTCCAAAGATTCACAACCCTCTGATTGAAGAAATTCCTCCTCATCTCAGTCTTAAATGACCTACCCCTTACCCTGAGACTATGCCCCCTAGTTCTAGGCAGGGGAAACAACCTCTCAGCATCTGCTTTGTCAATCCCTTTCAGAATTTTGTATGTTTCAATCAGATCACCCCTCATTCTTCTAAACTCCAGAGAGTATAGGCCCATTCTACACAATCTCTCATCATAGGACAGCCCTCTCATCCCAGAAATCAATCTAGTGAACCTTCGCTGCACCGCCTCCAAGGCAAGTATATTCTTCCTTAGATAAGGAGACCAAAACTGTGCACAGTACTCCAGGTGTGGTCTCACCAAGGCCCTGTACAATTTTAGCAAGACTTCCTTATGCTTATACTCCAACCTCCTTGCAATAAAGGCCAACATGCTATTTGCCTTTCTTATTGCTTGCTGAACCTGCATGCTAGCTTTCTGTGTTTCTTGCACGAGGACACCCAAATCTCTCTGAACACCAACATTTGAAAGTTTCTCACAATTTAAAAAATATTCAGTTTTTCTATTCTTCCTACCAAAGTGAATAACTTCACATTTCCCTACATTATACTCCATCTGCCACCTTACTGCCCACTCACTTAGTCTATCTATATCCCTTTGCAAACTCTTTGGCCTAGAAATTCGGTGGGCTGCGCCACCAGTTAGCGCCTAAAAAGGGTACTCAGTGGCTTTAGCGCCACTGGCCGCGCCTCCCGCGATATTTAGCGGGGCGCTAATGGCGGCGTTAGCCTGTAGTGCTGCGCCGCCACCCATGATGTCATCGGTGTGCGCAGTGCCCCGCTACCGCCCCGATCGCGATATTTGGTCGCGCCTGCCTCTGTAAAGCCGGTCGCAAATCGTGCCCGGTTCACGGGGCCTACCTGTGGCAGTAGTGCCACAAATTAAGGTGGAGGTGCGGGGCGGCCACTTTTTCCGGTGGCCGCCTGCCAGCACCTCCATCCCTGACTTCCTGATCCCCCCCCACCCGGGCAGTGGTAAAATAGAAGGGAGAACCAGTGGATGTGGTGTATTTGGACTTTCAGAAGGCTTTCGATAAGGTCCCGCATAAGAGATTAGCGTGCAAAATTAAGGCACATGGGATTGGGGGCAAGGTATTGATTGGATAGAGAACTGGTTGGCGGACAGAAAGCAAAGAGTTGGAATAAACGGGTCGTTTTCCGAGTGGCAGGCAGTGACTAGTGGGGTACCGCAAGGATCGGTCCTAGGACCCCAGCTGTTCACAATATATATTAATGATCTGGATGAGGGAATTGGATGTAATATCTCCAAATTTGCAGATGACACAAAGCTGGGTGGGAGGGTATGCTGTGAGGAGTATGTCATGAAACTCCAGTACGATTTGGACAGGTTAGGTGATTGGGCAGAAACATGGCAAATGCACTATAATGTGGATAAATGTGAGGTTATCCACTTTGGAGGCAAAAACAGGAAGGCAGATTATTATTTGAATGGCAATAGATTGGGTGAAGGGGAAGTGCAAAGAGACCTGGGTGTTCTTGTGCACCAGTCGCTGAAGGTAAGCATGCAGGTGCAGCAGGTGGTTAAGAAGGCAAATGGTATGTTGGCCTTCATAGCAAGAGGGTTAGAGTACAGGAATAAGGATGTCTTGCTACAGTTGTACAGGGCCTTGGTGAGACCGCACCTTGAGTATTGTGTGCAGTTTTGGTCGCCTTATCTGAGGAAGGACGTTCTTGCCATGGAAGGAGTGCAGCGAAGATTCACCAGGCTGATATCTGGGATGGCAGGAATGACGTATGAGGAGAGATTGCGTCGATTGGGCTTATACTCACTGGAGTTTAGAAGATTGAGAGGGGATCTCATAGAAACCTATAAAATTCTGTCAGGCCTGGACAGACTAGATGCTGGAAGGATGTTCCCGATGGTCGGGGAGTCCAGGACCAGGGGTCATAGTCTAAGGATAAGGGGTAAGCCATTTAGGACTGAAATGAGGAGGAATTTCTTCACCCAGAGATTGGTGAACCTGTGGAATTCTCTGCCACAGAGGGCGGTGGAGGCCAGTTCATTAAATATATTCAAGAAAGAGTTGGATATATTTCTTAAGGCTAAAGGGATCAAGGGATATGGGGAGAAGGCAGGGACAGGGTACTGAATTTGGATGATCAGCCATGATCTCATTGAATGGCGGAGCAGGCTCGAAGGGCCGAATGGCCTACTCCTGCTCCTATCTTCTATGTTTCTATGTTTCTATGTGCCGGCTGTGTCCCAAGAGCCCGGCACTTCTCCTCGGTGCCAGGCTCTTTTGCTGGCACTCGCGATCGGTCATCGCGCTGGTGCAGGCGCCTCCCCCTTAAGAAGGGGAGGAAGGCCTGCAGTATCGCAGCACGCCGTGCCGCAGCGTGTAGCGCTGCGGCACGTTGCACTGCGATATTCAGTTTGAGCACCCCAAGAGGGACACGGGGCGCCTCGAGCAGCGCCCCGCGTCCCTCTTGGGGCACTCAAACTGAATTTCCGGCGGGCGCAATGGCTCCGTTCGCAGTGGTAATTCCGGCGCCCAGGCAAGCTTGGCGCCCCGTTTGGGGCTCCACCGAATTTCTAGGCCTTTGTGTTCTCCTCACAGCTTACTGTCCCACCTAGCTTTGTAATGTCAGCAATCTTGGATACATTACACTCGGTCTCTTCATCTAGGTCATTAATATAGATTGTAAATAGCTGAGGCCCCAACACTGATCCTTGCGGCACCCCAACAGTTACAGCTTGCCAACCTGAAATTGACCTGCTTATCCCTACTCTCTGTTTTCTGTCTGTTAACCAATCCTCTATCCATGCTACTATATTACCCCCATCCCCATGAGCCCTAATCTTGTGTAATAACCTTTTATGTGGCACCTTATCGAATGCCTTTTGGAAATTCAAATATACTACACCCACTGGTTCCCCTTTATCTACCCTGCTAGTTACAGCCTCAAAAACTCTAATAAATTTGTCAAACATGATTTCCCTTTCATAAAACCATGTTGACTCTGCCTAATCATGTTACTCTGCGGTGAGTGTCTCATCTCCTGACTCCCCAAAGCCTTGCCACCATCTACAAGGCACAAGTCATGAGTGTGATGGAATATTCTCCACTTGCCTGGATGAGTGCAGCTCCAACAACACTCTAGAAGCGCGACACTATCCAGGACAAAGCAGCCCACTTGATTGGCACCCCATCCACCACCTTAAATATTCACTCGCTCCACCACCGGCGCACTGTGGCTGTAGTGTGTTCCATCTACAAGATGCACTGCAGCAACTCGCCAAGGCTTCTTCAGCAGCACCTCCCAAACCCACGACCTCTACCACCTAGAAGGACAAGGGCAGCAGGCACATGGGAACACCATCACCTGCAAGCTCCCCTCCAAGTCACACACCATCCTGACTTAGAAGTATATCGCCGATCCTTCATCGTCGCTGGGTCAAAATCCTGGAACTCCTCCCTAACAGCATTGTGGGAGTACCTTCACCGCACGGACTACAGCGGTTCAAAAAGGTGGCTCACCACCACCTTCTCAAGGGCAATTAGGGATGGGCAATAAATGCTGGCCTTGCCAGCGACGCCCACATCCTGTGAACGAATGAAAAAAACCTACTGTGTCAGCCAATGAGTTGAAGGAGAGGCAGAGCGGGGCTGGGCGGGACTTGAGTCTCCGAACTCATGACAGAAATTACAGTAGATAGAGTCTCCCGAGTACAGCAGGATTATTTCTCCTGCAAGATGCAGTGAGTGGAGGGTTGTTACATAATACAGATTTTGTTCATGAAATCAACCCAGTTACTTACAGCAGTGCAGTCTTCAGGCATGATTGACAGGGGGAATTACCCAATCACCTCCATTCTGGCCGGGACTTGTGGTGTCACTATGCGCAGCCTTAATTAAAACACAACGTGAGATCCAGCTGCTTCACTCAACCCAAGGCCGCCGGTTCCAGGATGGAAGCTGCAGCTGCAGTCACTGTAGTCTCAGCACAACAATGCCCGCACTGCACTGAAAACTGTAACCATGGGAATTGAAAGCTAATAGCCACCTAAGATCCAAGTGCAACCAGAATCCACTTACCCACCCAAGGCATGTTCATAATGTTTCTCATTATTACATTTATTGTAGCTGTAACAAAGTCAGCTCAGCCCACCAACTGTTCTGACTTCCAGCTAGACTTTATTCAAAAAGTATAGGGCACAGCACCAACAATGCTTAACATCGCAATTTAATTAGAACCTCTTCCTCTTTCGGCTATCTTCTATATGTGCAGCTTACTGTCTATTTTTTTTAATACCACTGCCTGTACTACATTTCCCCTTTCACAATGTTTGCCATTAACCCTTTTACCTTTCCATAGCAATACTGCATTATATCAACACTTTCGTTCCTCAGTTTTGCTGCTCACGGGGATGTGGAATTTATCAGTGGAATGCTTTGGTCTGATTTTGCTCTTTTAGGAGGAATTTAAACATTTTGAAGTGCATTTTTTTCCGGGGAGTATGGAAATATTTTTCGTATCTCTATCCTTGTAATGCCACGTAAACAAGTCTGTTAAAAGAAAAGGTGAGTGCAAGAAGCAGCTAAGGAAAGTGAGAGAGGGAAAGGCAGAATAGGGGAAGACAGCGAGCATGAGAGATGTATGGGCAGTGGAGTAATGATGGAGGAGGGCAGTGAGCAAGAGGGGAGTGCAGTGAGTGGGGGGGTGGGTGGGGGTGAAGGGAGTAAGTATAGGAGAAGGTAGAGGAGTAAGTGTGAAGGGGAGGGCACAGAACTTGACACTTAGTGCAATGAGCCTGGAATGGGAGTGCTGGGGGAGTCAGCAGTGAACATGAGAGGGAGTGGGTGGTGAACATGAGAGACAGAGAGAGGAAATAAGCATAGAGGGGGTGTGAGCACAAGAGATGGGATTGCGGTGAGCGTGAGAGGACACTGAGCCCAAGAGGGAGGAGAAGCTGAAGACTGTGGCCTGGAATTTACGGTCGGGATGACGGCGAACTGGCAGCGTTCACTGCCATTCCGCCTTTGAAACTGACCGTAACAGCGGGATTGGCGCATCCCGAAGTTGCGGTCTGTCATTGACATAGACGGGACACCAGTGGAAGTCGACAGTTGCTTCCGATTCCTGGGACTGCAGATCTCTGATGACCTGGCCTGGAACCATAATAATGAGGCTATGCTGAAGAAGGCACACCAGTGCCTCTACCCTCTACGGTGCCTGAGGAAATGCGGCATAAGCACACAGTGGCTTGTGAGCTTTTACCGCGGCACCATAGAGAGTGTCCTGACGAGTGGTGTTAATGTGTGGTATGGTAACACCACTGCACAGAACAAGAAAGCCATCCAGAGAGTTGTGAATACGGCAGAAAAGATCATCGGGTGTGCACTTCCGTCCATCGAGGAGATCTTCCAGACCAGGTGCCGGAACAAGGCCCGCTCCATCATCTAGGACCCCAATCACCCTGGGCACAAACTGTTCTCCCTCCTGCGGTCCGGACGTCGGTACCGCAGCATCCAAACCAGGACCAGCAGGTTTAAGAACAGTTTCTATCCACAGGCAGTGCGCCTACTGAACTGCTAACCGCACTGCCCCATATATTATAGTTATATGTTTATGTAAATATATATATTATACTTATATTACCATATATTTATCATATTACATTACTATTATTTCCAGTGGTAATTGAGGCTTTTTTGCACTATTCATCATATCCTGCAACTTGGACTGTTATTGCTATACTTTCTGCTTATTTGCTTATTGTTTTTATTTGTACTTGTTTTTATTTTTTGCTTTTATATTTATATGCTTGTATTGTGGGAGTGAGTGGGGAGTAAGCATTCCATTGTACTAGTTACATATGGCACTAAAATGATCTTGAATCTTGAATCTTGAAAGCTCCGAAACAGGCTGCACTGTCACCCCTCCCCCCAACAAAGCCGGCAATCTGTGTAATCACCAAATCATTGAAACTGACGAAACATTCGGCTCTTCAGTAAGTGCCCTGTTAAATTCCCTGCTAAAAGTTAGACCTAAAGAGATTAGGTGTAACTGGGGTTTTGACAGCGGTATTACTGCTAAACTATTTTTTTTTAATGTTTTAAGTTTGTCCATCTTTATTTCCGTTTTGCCTTTTCCTCACGTGAGAGCCCCAATCTTTGTTTTGCTCGCTCTAACATTCTTTAAAACTTAGAATTTTAAGAGCTTACTCACTTCCTTATTTGCTGTCTGTGGGAATTCTGCCTTTTGATTGGCTGCTTAGACAGAAAATAATAAGAAAAATAAGAAAATAAGAAATAGGAGCAGGAGTAGGCCAATCGGCCCCTCGAGCCTGCTCCGCCATTCAATAAGATCATGGCTGATCTGATCCTAACCGCCAATCTACTATCACAGAACCATCTCCTGAATCTAACAGAATTAGACACACGAAATAGCAGCAGGATCAGGCTACACGGCCCCTGGGCCCGCTCCGCTACCCACAGGGCCATGTCCGATCCGAACCTAGACTCATGTCCAAACTCCTGCCCGCTCCCCATAACCCTTAATTCCCTTTACTTCTAGGAAACTGTCTATTTCTGTTTTAAATTTATGTAATGATGTAGCTTCTACAGCTTTTTGGGGCAGCATATTCCATGGACCTACCACCCTCTGAGTGAAGTAGTTCCTCCTCATCTCAGTTTTGAAAGAGCAGCCCCTTATTCTAAGACTATGCCCCCTAGTTCTAGTTTCACCCATCATTGGGAACATCCTCCCCGCATCCACCCGATCCAACCCCTTCACAAGCCTGTTGACATCACAGCAGTTCGCACAAAAGAATCCCCATTAACTTCCCTTGATTTGAATTGAAGGTCGGAAAACCTGAAGTTCTCAACACAGGGATCGCGAGATCTTTGTGTGAAGTGTACTTCGAGGCCAACACCGAACACCTTCGCTTCACTACTGATCGCAAATTCCGGGCCAATGTGTAGGACCATGGCACAGAACAAAGAGAGAAGGTCCGATATTCTGTCCAAGAAGGTGCTGCCACAGGGACAAAGATCACTGTTAGCAACATCTCAGTGCAAGGTGAGTAACTAGCCAATGGCCAGCAACTACAGGGAGAGCTAGTGAGCCCAAGAATGCTGGTCAGTTGAGTTGAGGCGAGTCTCCACTCAATGCTTGATGAACACAAAAGAAGTGGGTCAAGGTGCCCATGAGGCAGATGAGCACAGGAGCAGAAACGGTTAAGTATTGCAGTACGAGGCATGCATAAGCCAGCGATTGACTACAGCAAGTCTTGGGTGAGTGTTGGTCAAGACAGGTTATAGTCAGCAATGAGTTAAAGAGTGCCTTGAGAGATAAGGGCTAGCTGAACCCATGTACTCAATGTAACTAGTGAATGAAGAGAGTTCTGATAAACTTAGAATCAGCCAGCAACCAACTGTTAGGAAACTGAAAGTTCATCAGTACTTTTACACATTTCAAGTGATTAGAGAATATATAAAAACCTGTTGGGAGACAACAGCTGCAGAACCCTATGTGGATTTAACACAACTTACCTCAAACACCAGGAACAAGTAATTTGACAACAATTTACTAACCTTGGATACAATTTATGGTACTGAATGATTCAACACTAAATAGAATCATGCATCTGTGTAAAATGATATCCTATTATTATGCAAATACATAATATCTAGTTCGATGAGTAATAAAGTATGTGTCATACAAAGTACCTTTTCTTAACAGTTAACCAGCTAAAAAAGCACAATTACTGAATAAGTGGCAGGTTTACAAGTGCAAAGTAAGCTATTAAAGTATTCATTGTAATGAATAAACTAGATGCTTTAAAGTCTTTCGCTTAATTGTTGAGATCCTTCCTTGTAATTATAAAAGTTTCTTGTGTCATCTGCTTTCCTAATTGCAAGCAAGTAAATGGTTTTAGTAAGCAGCACTGCTGTGTGTGTGGACTCAATTTAAGTCACTATTTCTATTTGAAACTGTCAGCAGTTTTCTCGGTTTTTCTTGCAGAAGCAACACTGGACCCAAATAATCTACAGGATGCTGTGTTATTACGAGGATTTCAGTAAAGTGTGCTTCAGAGTTAAAATTTTCAGCTAAGAGTACAATTATAGACTTTGAACTTCCGAACTTGGGTTGTACCTTGAGAGAGCATTTTGAACTACATTATACTAGGGTGAAGTGCTGGTGGTTACTGTTCAATTTGAGATGAAAAATGAAGTCTGCCTCACAGCATTGGTGCATAATGGCTTAAGTGCAATTTTCCCTTTAGTGTATTGTTACTAATAAATATGGACATGACATCACTGCGTGCTAGCTGAACCAACCAAAAGACACTCATCTCTTACAATGTTTGCCGGTTATAAATTAGATGCAAAAGTTCAGACTCAGCACTGTTCCCCCCTGCCCCTGCCCCCACTACTCTCCTTCCAACACCCAACAAAGTATACTGGCTTATTTTCTCTAAAAGTCTCCTGCCAGCATGAAGATCAGATATGGATGTAGCAATGTGAATCACTTGTGTGATGAAACAAACGTACAGTGAGAGAATGATCGGCTTGTGCGTTGATGCATGCAAACAGGTTACAGTTGTATGTTTATGATTGTTGGAGTAGCCATTTCAAGTAATAAGATGACACAGAGCAATAGTCCGAGATTCAGTTACCTGACATGGAGGTGGGCTATATAAAAGCGATATTTTTTTTTAAATTCATTCACGGGATTTATTGCCCATCTCTAGTTGCCCTTGAGAAGGTGGTGGTGGGCTGCCTTCTTGAACCGCTGCAGTCCGTGTGGTGAAGGTACTCCCACAGTGCTGTTAGGGAGGGAGTTCCAGGATTTTGACCCAGCGACGATGAAGGAACGGCGATATATTTCCAAGTCAGGATGGTGTGTGACTTGGAGGGGAACCTGGAGGTGGTGGTGTTTCCACTTCCACTGACAGCTAAGATTTTTATAATGACACTGATCTAAAATTTCTGTTTGAGTGATTTCCGATGAAAGATGCAAAGTATATTGGAAGGCAAGAGGAATTAAACTGTTCCTGTTCACCAACGAATAAAAATGTTCCGCTTCATCAACAATTAAGTGAAATTTTAACTAAAAGACTTTTATGAAGTGGAGGAGACTGAACTAGCTTTTCTAAAATATATTTCACCCATTGGTTAAAACATTTACATTCTAAACTTTTTACTTCCCTTGTAATGAAAACTTGCTCACCAAAATATTTCCCTTAATAATTAGGAGGTTGAGAGGACCTTCCTGAGGGTTTAGTGAATAAATGAACTGCCCGGTGTAGTATCAAGGCATATAGGACGGCAAATCCAAGATCTGATGCTCAGTCTGTGCTGAGTTAGCAGGTCTGAGCCAGGACAGCAGCAAGATACTCAAATTGGCCACGGCACCACTGGTCTGGGCTAGGAAGGGGAATGTGCGCATGGGCAGTGAGTGACGGCTGGATCTGGCTTGGCTGCGATAACCTTCACATTCAAAGACTCACCATCTGGGCTCACAGACAAAGATTGGCTACGTGCACATGAGCTACTAAAGGGCTGCCAGCGGTCATGGAACAATACTTCACATGAGTCAGCATCTTCAAAAGAGCGGAAAAATGAACGACTTGCTTTTATATACAGAAACAGCCCAAAGTTTTTCATGTGCAATTAATTACTCTGAAGTGCAGTGACTGTTGTTGTGTAGGCAAATGCAGCAGAAATCAGGTGAATGACTACTTAAACAATTTCTGGTGGTATTGGTTGAGGGAGGAATGTTGATCAGATACCAGGAAAAGTCTCAGCTCTCCTTTGATTAGGAGCATGGTATCCTAACTGCCTACACAGAAGGGACCTTGGTTTAATGTCTCATCTGAAAGGCAACATCTCTCTCAGCGCTGCACTGAAAGGCCAGCCTCCAACATGTGCTCCATCCTCGAGTGTGGATGAAACCTGCAACACCAATAACTTGCACTTTAACATAGTAAAACATCCCAAGGCACTTCACGGGAGTGGTATCAAACACCGAGCCACATAAGAAGATATTAGGACAGGTGACCAAAAACTTGGTCAAAGAGGTAGGTTTTAAGTAGCATCTTAAAGGAGGAGAGGTAGAGAGGCGGAGAGGCTTAGGGAGGGAATTCCAGAGATTAGGGCCCAGATGGCTGAAGGCAATGGTGGAGAGATTAAAAGCGGGGATGCGCAAGAGGCCACAATTAGAAGAGTGGAGAGATCTCGGGGAGTTGTAGGGCTGGGGGCAGTTACAGAGAGCGGGAGGGGCCTTTGCCGGACCGGGAACCAATATAGGTCAGTGAGTACAGGGATGATGGGTGAACGGGGCATTGTGCGAGTTAGGATATGGGCAGCCGAGATTTGGATGAATTCAAGTCTAAGGAGGGTGGGAATAACCTTCTGATTCAGAAGAGGAAGTGTTATTAATGAAGCTGAGGTGAAAACTGGGAAGAAGAAACAGTAGATGAAAAGAAAATAGTCATACTTGATATGTGTTAGGCTACACACATCGGATTTCTGATGCTGAGGGTCGAGCTGGAGATCCAGTCATATTTACTGCACTTTGTGTTTTCTGCTTAGTGAAGTAATTCATAACCCATCTTCTTCATTCTCTTAAGATTATTTTGTTGTTTTTCAAACAAGCTAATGGTGTTAATTGCTTTCCATTTGCCCAGGAGATGATATTTTGCTCTAAAGTTTAAGTAAGATTTAAATGTACTATTGATGAGGTGATATTAGTGGCATCTGCTGTATTTTGTAGAAGACATCCACGACTTCTGGCTGTATGTTTCCTGCCCTTTGTTGCGTGCCGCACTGAATGATTCATTACAGGCCAGCTGTCCAACAACTACTGAAGATGGTGTGAATCATAATACATTTCAAACTATTATAGACTACTGGTGAAGAATGTGCAATGATGTTCAGCTGCAGGAGTGCATTGAATATGATTTTAATAAGTGAGTAAAGATCATAACGTTTAAGAGAATCTTAAAACAGTTCCAAAATTAAAAATTGATAAATAAAAAGCAAACAAAGAGACATATTTAACTAATCTTATTGTGTTCTTTTTAATATTAGGTATGATTTTCAACTAAATTGCCAAACAGTGTATGATATATAGGTTAATATTTTGACAAACTATCATGAACCACTCTCTTATTCCAATGTTTGGATGGGAATCAATGTCCACAGTAGGGTACTGGGAAAAAGCTTGTCCACCGCCCTACAAAATCCCAGGTACAGCCTGAATTTCCTGATCCACTGTATTATTTTAAGCTCAGTGGTGACTTTATCTCACTGAACATGAGTGAAACCAATTTCACAGTGCATGAGCCATAGATTCACGAGTGGGTTGCATCTGGTTGAATCCGTGATCTGTGTAAATGTGGCATCATGTTTATTGCAGCACTTAAGCTCCCTGCTGGTGAGTCCACAGGTTACAGGCACTGGGCAATACAGACCTTAGGTTCAGTCCTTGGTCTTTGCTGAGTTAGTCAATCTCAGCCACTGCTATAACAGTGGGGGGGTTCAAGATCTCTGAGCCAAGAACTAGTAAAATCAGTCAAGGTGTTTGCTCCTGATTGCTATCCAAAGAAAGAACTTGCTTTTATGTAGTGCCTTTCACAACCTCAGGACATCCCCAAGCACTTTACAGCCAATTAACTCATTTTGAAGTGTAGTCACTGTTATAATGTAGGGAACGCAGCAGCCAATTTGAGCACAGCAGGGTCCAACAAACATCAATGTGATCTGGACCAGATAATCTGTTTTGGTGATGTGGATTGAAGGATTAGCCAGGACACTAGGAAGAACTCCCCTGCTCTGCTTCAAAATTGTGCCATGTCATCATTTATATCCATCTGAGAGGGCAGACAGGACTTCGGTATAACATCTTATCTGAAAGATGGCACATCCAACAGCGCGCACTCCCTCGGTACTGCACTGAGCTGTCATCCTGGATTGCGTGCTCCAATCTCTGGAGGGAGGCTTGAACCCACACCCTTCTGTATCAGAGGCACGAGTGCTACCACTGAGCCACGACTGACACTAATACTACACCCTCCTGGAAAGTGTATGCTTGTGGTCATCGGGTGAGTGCAGGATCAGGCTCAGTTCTGATAACCCCCGTGACTGAATAGCTAAATGACAGTTCCAGCTCAAATATGAAGAATAGCTGTTTGGGTTGAAGTGCTGCGGGCCTGTGGAATTGTACCTCAGTACGAGCTGCCATCTTCAGGAGGGGAGGAGAAGGTGCAGCAAATTGGAAGGAAAAGTGGAGCAAAAAGGAAAAATTCTTACAGGGCTTGACAGGGTAGATGCTGAGAGGCTGTTCCTCCCTGGCTGGAGAGTCTAGAACTTGGGGTCATAGTCTCAGGGTAAGGGGTCGGCCATTTAGAACTGAGATGAGGAGAAATTGCTTCACTCAAAGGGTGGTGAATCTTTGGAATTCTCTGCCCCAGAGAGCTGTGGATGTTCAGTCGATGAGTATATTCAAGGCTGAGATCAATAGACGTTTTGGGCACTAAGGGAATCAAGGGATGTGGAGATTGGGTGTGAAAGTGGAGTTGATGTAAAAGTTCAGCCATGATCTTATTGAATGGCAGAGTAGGTTCAAGGGGCCGAATGGCCTACTCCTGTTCCTATTTCATATGTTCTTAGGGACAAAAAACATGGCAACATGTCAGTATTTGTGGGCTATCATGTTTAATGGACAAATGTACACTTGCCATGCAATGTCAAGAATATATTCAGAGTTGTCCTTGATAGTCTGCACGGCAGCCATAATTATCAGGTCACATTTTCCACTAACTGTGATATAACCACATTAATTCAAATGCTTGGTATAATAATGAGCCTCTTCAGGTCACAATGAGGGAGTGCAACTGGGAAAACAATTAAAATCTTTGGCGATTTCTAACACTTATCAAAGTGCTTTTTGGAAAGTGCAAAATGCCCTTGAATGAGCACTATAATAGCATACACTGAAGCACATTCCACTCCCTGAGCTGATATATGAAAACTACAGTCCAAATATCCTAACACCTGTGACAAATCTACACATTTGTTTGAATATGGCTTGTTGGGCATAAATATCTCAGATAGAAGCCGAGTTAGATGTCATGTCACCAACACAAAAAGACATGCACATTTTCTAATGAATAAAACACAAAACAACAGCAGATTCTGCAGCAAAGCAGGTTATGTCTGTAGGTCTCAATCTTCTCCATTTATACAAACCAATTTGGTGCATTTAAAGCTCCTGGTATTGAAAGTACCCTCAGTTCTTTTTAGTACAATGTCTCAATGGGCTTGGTCTGTCTGCTACCATGACCACTGTCATAAGAACATAAGAATTAGGGGCAGGGGTAGTCCGTACGGCCCCTCGAGCCTGCTCCGCCATTCAATAAGATCATGGCTGATCTTCGACCTCAATTCCACGTTCCCGCCCGATCCCCATATCCCTTGATTCCCCTAGAGTCCAAAAAGCTATCATCTCAGCCTTAAAAGGCCGGCCCCTTATACTGAGACTATGCCCCCTAGTTCTCGACTCTCCAGCCAGGGGAAAGAATCGCTCAGCATTTATCCTGTCAATCCCCCTCAGAATCCTATATGTTTCAATGAGATCACCTCTCATTCTTCTAAACTCCAGGGAGTATAGGCCCATTCTACTCAATCTCTCCTCATAGGACAACCCTCTCATCCCAGGAATCAATCTAGTGAACCTTCGTTGTACCGGCTCTAAGGCAAGTATATCCTTCCTTAAATAAGGAGACCAAAACTGTGCAGTCACTAAGTGAATATCAATGCCATGGCAAACATGCCTTTAGTCACCCAACAGTTCTGCAATTGTTATATAGAATTTGTGTTTCTATGCTTCACTGCATATAGCTGTCCCTATGTATCTCCAGTAACTACAGCAGTTATGTAGAAAGCCTGACTACAGAATAGAGTAATATGCTATTTTTTCAATGGCAGTGCAATCACGGAATTATTGGATGAGTCACACTGTACCAAATCTTGTGTAAACAGCACCTGATATTGTACTTCATTGATATAATTAGACTGTTATTAGAACAGGTTCTAGTCTTAAAAACAAACAAGGTGGAAAGTGTATATTGGAGCCTTTACCCTGCTATTGATTAGTTTTAGATTTATGAATCTTAAAAGTCCATGCAAACTCTCACTTTCAATTTACTATAATGGATTCACGCAGTCAAGTTAGGATAAAAAAGCTGGCAAAGCTATGAAGATTTTCCCCAAGAGACCTTCTATAATAGAAATACTGTAGTCGTTACTAAATGTGTTAGTGACACCTAGTGGCAGATCATTGATCTTGCATCAATCTTCAACTGACAGGCTGTCCAATTTGAATATTTTTGATTGTGCCTATTGTAATATATGTGGGTAGAACAAGTGAAGGACACGATGAGTTGCTCGTCCATGTGCTTGCTTTACTAGGCCAGAGCGAACTGAGCATGCTCATACTAAACCATGTGATAAACCATGTGATAATACATTATACATGTACCTATAGTATCCAACTCAAATACCAAATATCCACTCATAATTTGGGCACATGGCTGGACATAACAATGGGTGTAACCACACAGTTCCATTACCCTTTCTCACATTGTCAGAGGTGCCGTCTTTCAGATGAGATGTTAAACTGAGCTCTCAGGTTAAGGCAAAAGACCCCATGGCACTATTCGAAAAAGAGCAGGGGAGTTCTCCTGGTGTCCTGACAAACATTCATCCCTCAACCAACATCACTAAAAACCAGATGATCTGGTCATCATCACATTGCTGTTTGTGCAAATTGGCTGCCGCGTTTCCCACATTACAACAGCGACTACACACCAAAAGTATCTTATTCATTGTGAAGCGCTTTGGGATGTCTTGAGATTGTGAAAGGGACTGTATAAATTCAAGTTCATTCTTTTCTTTATTGTGAATGAGTTTACTGGTCTGACTGCAGCCTTTCCTGATTTTTGCAATCTAATGTGTCAGGGACTGTCCTGCTCATATCTATGATACAACCGTATCTATTTACAAAGTTTAAATCCTGATTTCTTGAAAAAACAAGTCTTCTGAGTCAATATTACACCAATCAGAATCCTGTTCTTTTGCATTTTGCTCCTCCCTCTAAACTTGATAGTGCGAATCTGAAAGAGGCAACAAGGCAAGAAATGTGTTTAAGAGTTAAAGGCCTAGAAATTCGGTTGGTTGTGCCAGCGATTAGCGCCTAAAGAGCCCGAGATTTGGGGCGTTACCCAATTTTTGAATGTGCACAGTGATCCTAGCGCATCCTGCCATATTGAGTAGCCTGTTAGCACCGGTGCTAAGTCTTTGCGCCCGCTTGCGGGTGCAGCCAGATAATGACGTCATTTCATTGTGCAACGCCTTTTTGGCGCCCCGTACCAGAAATTCAGTGGCGCCCCCCTCCGTTCCGCCTGGCGCTATTAGTGACAGTTGGATGGAACGTTACCAGGTCCTTCTCGGACTCGGAGGGCGCTCTTTAAAGGGGACAGCACTAGTATAAAAGTGGCAGCCATTTTGGCCTGGCCATACTGCTCGCTGCTGGAGAGAGTTGCAGACCTTCAGTTACACAGATTTGTTCTTATTGAGCCAGAGGAGCCTTGGGACCTTCAGCCCTGTCCAGAACAGTTGGATCCAGAAAGCTGACTGCATCTTACTCGTCGGCCAGAACAATGGGAGCTGCTTTGGAGGGGAACGTCATCCTGGCTGAACGACTGGCAAGGGCACAGAGACGGAGGGAGAGAGGGCTGGGATTGGCCAGAACTGGAGGGCCAATGGACGTCGCCAAATCCGACCATACGCTGCCAGGGTTTTCAGGCAGCAGGTCTCCTACCTTACCATGTCGGAGGAGCAGTGTCTGCGAAGGCTCAGATTTGGTAAGGATGTTGTCACTGAGCTGTGCCACCTGCTTGCTGAGGATCTGCAGCCGTGGATACGGTGCAGGACCTCTCTGTCGGTGGCCGTGAAAGTCACTGTTGCGCTCAACTTTTACGCCAGCGGATCGTTTCAGGCAGCAGCTGGGGACATATCAAATATCTCTCAATTTGCAGTGCATGGCTGCATCCGGCAAGTGACAGCTGCCCTCTACAAAAGGAGGCGCGGTTTAATCACCTTCCCTGTGACCCTGGAGAAGCAGGGGGAGCGCGCACAGGGCTTCGCGGCTATTGCAGACTTCCCCATGGTGCAGGGGGCCATTGATTGCACACACGTGGCTTTGCGGGCGCCATTACAGAATCCGGAGGAGTTCCACAACCGCAAGGGGTTCCACTCCCTCAATGTGCAGCTGGTCTGTGATCACCGGCAGATGATCATGGCGGTGAACGCACAATTCCCTGGCAGCAGCCATGACGCATTCATTCTGCGGCAGACCTCAGTGGCTGACCTTTTTGAGGCCCCGGCTCGCCCATGAGGCTGGCTTCTGGGCGACAAGGGCTATCCTCTCTGCCCATGGCTCATGACCCCGCTCTGTTTGCCCAGCACCCCGGCAGAAGAGCATTACAATAACAGCCATCAGGTCACCAGGAACATTGTGGAGCACACAATTGGTGTGCTGAAGCAGCGTTTCCGTTGTCTAGACCATTCGGGGGGCGCCCTACAGTACTCGCCGGAGCATGTGGCACGCATCGTTGTTGTCTGCTGCATGCTCCACAACCTGGCCATTCGACGCACCCAGCCAATGCCAGCCGACCCTCAAGGTCCAGCAGAGCAGGCGGACGAGGAGGAGGAGGAGGAGGAGGAGGAGGAGGAGGAGCATGCGGGCGAGAAGTATCAGGAGGAGGAGGAGGAGAAGGAAGATGGGAGGGCTCCAGAAACTGGAAGGGCCGTTCGTCAGAGGCTCATAAGGACTCGGTTCTAGGCCCCTCGGACGGCATGGTGGCTGTGAATCGAACAGCGCCCTCCGGTTCACTGTAAGCCTATGAAGGCCTCGATGATTGTAAATAGTGTACAGCTTGATTGTAAATAAAAAGTTTTCTTTATTTTCAAACAAGTGCTTCCTTCCAGCATGACAACGTAATGGTAACAGAAATCATAACTAACAAACTAACAGATAACTGTCTGGCAACCTGGCGAAAATAACCAAACCATAACAAACAAACACAGCAGGTGTGGACGGCCTTAAATCTGGAAAAAGAGACGTCTTAGCACCTCCCTCTACTGGTGACCCCTTGATGGAGACCGACTCCTCTTACGAGGTCGGCCCCTTCCCTCCCTGCAGCTCCTCCGTAATTGGACCCCAGTGGCTGCGTCAAGGCTGGGGGACGCCTGCTGAGTGTCTGGAAGCGCTGAAGCCCCTGAGGGACGGCCTGGACGACCTCTGGGCTTGGAGGTCCCGCAAGCAGGCTGCTCCAACTGCGCATGTCTGCTAGCAGTGTGCCGCGCAGGTGGTGGCAGCTGCTCTGCTGACGTGCCAGCGGTGGCATCAGGACTGCTCACATGCAGAGAGAGGACACCTGCACCGTGGTCAGCCGAAACACTAGCACTCTGACGGGGCCGCACAGGATCATACGCCACAATCGACTGCTCCACAGATTCATGGCCTGCTGTGGTGCTGCAAGGGCCTGGGGTGATCCTGCCTGATGCAGCTAGGGTGGCAGCAGAGAGTGTTCGCGTGGCCTCAATTTGCGTGTGGACGAGGCCAGCAAGTGACTGCGTGGCAGCAGTGAGGACCTGCGTGGCAGGTGCCAGTGCTTCGGATAAGCCATGGACAGTCCTTTCCACTGCTTCGGACAAGCCCTGGACAGATCTTTCCATTGCTGGGCCGAAGCCCTGGACAGTCCTTTCCTTTGCTGCCCCAAAGTCCAGCACACTCTTTGCCAGTGTGTCGATCGACTCAGGCATCCTCCCCACTGCAGCCATCAGCTCAGTGTGCCTGAGCCGGGCCTGGGCGCTCATTTCCGCAAGGCTACGCACCTCCTCTGCACTCTGTGCAGCAGTCATGGTGGCCTGCCTCACCCTCCGGGGAGACGGCCTCCGAGCATCCCTACCCCCCGCGCGTTGCTGCAGGCCGCTGGTCCCTGCAACTGGCTCCTCATCAGAGCACCCCCCCCCCTCCCCTCAAGGGAACTACTATCCCCAGTCTCCAGATGCGGTGGCTTCCCTGAGGCTGGCACGGATGGTCCGGCTTCCTCCTGGTCGTCGCCTCCGGAGGCACTGGCAGCTTGAGGGGCCGGCTCCCAAGCTGGTGATGCAGCATCTGAAAGCAGGGAGGTTGAAGAGTGGCTTTAGCAAAAGGACAGTTTGGCAGCAAGGGATGCAACAGTGCGGCAATGCTATGACATGGCTCCGCATTGAGAAAGCATGCTGGCGGGGGAAACAACTGGAAGGTGACAGCTGTAATAGTAGAGAACCTTACCATCACTGTGGACAATGGGGTCGGCAGCTGCAGTGGTGACAGGACCACTCAGATGTCCTCCCACAATCTGGTGGACTCTCTCCTCGAGATCCGTCAGAGGCTACAGTTGAGGATGGCCTCCTCCAGTGCGAAGCTGGTCCTTGCGGTTTCTCGCCAGCTTGGCCTGCAGGGCAAAGGACGGGACGTGATGTTACATGATGCCCTGAATGATGATCTCATGCCCCCCATGGTGGAACAGCCCTTACATGATGCCCTGGGTTATCATCTCATGCCCCCCATGGTGGACCAGCCCTTACATGATGCCCTGAGTCAAATGTGCATGTGTGTGACCAGAAAGGGCCATGGGTGCTTGCTGACAGATGGCCAGTGGGGCATAGCACACCCTGTAGCCATAAAGTCAGGTGCTAATGGAGGGATGCATAAGTTTACATTAACTCCACTCACCCTCACGACCCGAGTGAGGTCGTTTGTAGTGATCAATAGCATGTCATTCTATAGTGGACACTAGGTGGAGCCGTAGAGCTGTATATAGCTGTATGTATATAAGACTACACTACCCAGCTGTATAGATATTAAGACTACATTACCCATGAGGCACTAGGCTACCCACAAGGCAACAGTCAAGATGGCAGCCTGCACACAGGAGCACACGTGCGGCATCTCTACAGCTACTGTACCTATAGAACATGTACTGAATAAATGACTAGCTAGAAGCTAGCTGTGTTCATAATAAGAATGTCTTTTTATTAATGAACATAACAGTTGAAGTTCTTCCTGCACTGCACAGGGCTCCTGGTCGCCACGCTGCTGGAGTTGACCCTCTGAGAAACATCCCTCCAAGCTCGTCGGTAGTCCTTATGATTAGGCCTCCTGCCATTGTCGGGGTAGAGGACATCTCGCCGGCGCTCCACTGCGGCCATCAATTCCTCCAGAGACTCATTGGTGAAGCGCTCCGCTCTCTGCCTCACCCTCTCCATATGCTCCAATTTTTGCGCCAGAGAAGGGCCTGCGCCGATTTGCAGGCCTACAAGGCGCAGAGTGTGGATGCTGGAGCTGCCTGACCCACCCCTTTAAGAGCTGGCCGGCGCCTGGAAGTCTCGTGGTCATGGGTAATTGAGAGCACCTGCGCTGCGGCTGGATGCCCCGATATTGGGTTGCGCCGGCATGTTAGCGCCTTAGGTGCCCCGTGTAACGCTTGAACTCGCGCCTCAATCACCTTTGGGGTGCTGCAACCCAATATCGCATGAGGTGTCGCTAAGTTGCGTCTGGCTATAAAATTTGCGCTCTGCCAATTCTAATGCCCCAAGCGGGGCTATACCCAATTTCTAGGCCAAAGCTTCTGTAAATAAAAGCTAAGAGCAGATCGATTATAGTTAGGGTAGATAGGAAAAAGAAAATATACACTGAATTCATAAAATAGGGGCGCGCAGAGGGAAGAAATGATAAATAGAAGTAAAGAATTTACTTGTTTTAAATGTTTGAAGTATTTATTTTTCTTGTACAGGGTTAATATTGCAGTAACTGAGCTACTCTTACATCTGAATAGCTTTACTACTGTAATATTAGTGTTTGTTTTAGAGTCAATATTGTGTAAGATGAAGTCTGGCCTAGAGAGATGGTCATTTCCCTGGACCCACGAGCAATCTAAGGGTTAAAAGGAAGTAACTGCAGCATCTAAAGACACTAATAGATGAGCACCACTACTGGTTTCCCACCATTCCTTACTGCACTATGCCCACTGAGATACTGCCACACTCATTTATAAAGATTATTAAGAGGCTCCATTCCAACTCAATGGGTGAACGAATGAGCTTGTTTTTCAACTTCCATGGCTATAAACACACAAAACAAGGACATGAAAAGACCAGTTGGTCCATCGAGCCTGCCACATCCACCGTCAAAACCCATCACTCTCCCTCGACTGCTCCCAGCCCCCTTCCTGCCCACAATCTCCTGGAAGAGGCAAAAAAGCCAGGGTTAAAAAAAACATTAGGCCAGGTTAGAGGAAAAAAAACACTTCAGGAAATTCTTCTGCAACCTCTGCAGGTAATCAAGCAAGCTCTAGAAGATCTCGGTGGTTGATGCCCCTGTCCAGTCCACCTGGCACTACCTTCTGTAATTCGAGATGTCTCACTCACGAGAATTCTCTTTTAGAATGCTCGCAGTGAATCCACACCAACCGCAATGAGTCTCTGCAAAAAGAACCTCTTGCCATGCTTTTGAGGTTGATACTGATATTCCCTAGTTCTCCTCTGCTTATCTAACTCAAGTAACCTATCATCCTGGACAGAATATATTCTTTCCATAATTTTGAAGACCTCAATCATATCCTCTCGAAGTCTACGCTTTTTCCGAGGTAAAATAGTCCCAGTTCGCTAAGCCTTTCCTGATAACTGAGGGAGCTTAAACTAGTGGCTCAATCAAGTGGCCCTCCTTTGGACCTTTTCCAAGGTCTCAATATCCCCCACCACTAGAGGACCAAAACTAGCCACAGTATTCTGGATGCGACATGACCAGGACCTTGTACAAGGTAAGGATCGTATTTATAGTCGTATTTTTAGGTGCCCTCGCTATGCGCCCGAACAGCTGAATTGTTTTCACGGCAGCCTTGTGATAGTGGTCAACGATTAACGAGCTACAACCTCCAAGTCGTTTTTCCACTTAGTTGTCTTGAGCGTGCAACCCTGCATGGTGTAAAATTGCTTGGAATTGCCGTTACCCAAGTGCATCTTGCTTCCTTTGTCAACATTAAAATAAATCTGCCAGACACAGGCCCATTCCCTCATTACATCCAAATCTGACTGCCTTCTATCTCTCTCACCGAGAGTCCTTGCACATATCTTGCTGTCATCCACAAACGCGCAGATTGTTCCCCGATGCGCTCATCCAGAATACGATGGAGTGATGTGACGATCCTAGCACTGACTGCAGAGGGACTCCACCCAATGCATTGAAAAAGGCACAGTGAGTGAGACTCACGTAGATCATAATTAAAATATATTACAAAATGGCAACAACTTCTTTTAGTCCAGTATACAGCAAGCACCCATAGAGCCAACAGTCAAGTGGTGACAGTTACCTATTGTTATCCTCCTCCTCATCTACTTGCTGATGTACAGTTGAATTTATTTCTCTGAGCAGTTGTACAGTATCCTGCTGGTAGAAAATCCAACATCAATTTGGAATCAACATTGGAATTTGTCACTGAATACTGTGAGTACTTGTTCTATCACTCCACCTCCTCATTAGGAGCCTAACCAGCTTTTAGTCAGTCCTATGGTTCGCCTTACTACAAGTCATCAGTGGTAAGCGAGTAGTCAAGCCATGTGCTGTTTTATACCTCAGGAAACACTCCTGCCTCCAAAAGTAGCACTGCGACATGTCTTAATGTTCTTGAGGTGGTGTAAATGTGGCATTAATGTAATATATATGATGTGATGTAAATGCAATATACATGAACTGCTATAAAAAAAATCTTCATTCATGGGATGTGGGTGTCACTGGCAAGGCCAGCATTTATTACCCATCACTAACTGCCCTTGAGAAGGTGGTGGTGAGCCGCCTTCTTGAACCACTGCAGTCCGTGTGGTGAAGGTACTCCCATGGTGCTGTTAGGGAGGGAGTTCCAGGATTTTGACCCAGCGACGATGAAGGATCGGCAATATACTTCCAAGTCAGGATGGTGTGTGACTTGGAGGGGAACTTGAAGGTGGTGGTGTTCCCATGCGCCTTGTCTTTGTCCTCCTAAGTGGTAGAAGTCATGGGTTTAGGAGGTGCTGTCGAAGAAATTTAATATACATGGGATGGTGTAAATGTAATATACATGGGTGGTGCAACTACAATATATAAATGAAGTGGCATAAATATGATATATATGATGTGATGTAAATGTAATAGCCCATAATTTGCTGTCAAAATAATGTTGAGGCTAATAGCGCTTTCCGTTATTTATGCACAAATGCGGCAGCAACTTCAAGCGAGGGCAGATGCGCGATTAAACGAGGAAATCCTAAAGTTGGTGTCTGAGGTGCCATTAGCATCGCGAAAATGACATTGCACTGTCTGGCTCACTATTGAAATGCATTGAGCGGCGTGAAGTTGCTGTACCTGCACGGTAGATATGAACTAAACTTGCCACAGAAAGTCGGTGCTGGTCTGAAGTGACGCAAAGAGCCTGTTTTGGACCCATTTAATGTCCGTGCATATTAAATTAAGCTTTTCTTTTAACATTGTGCTAATGGTTAATTACTGCCAATGAACCTCTCTGGCACTGAAAAATAACTATTACAAGTGTAGAGTCATTCCTTCAGGCTTTAATTGTTGGAGATTTTTAAAATGAAAAATTTAAAATGAAAACTTTTCTTTTACTTTTCCTTCTGTCTCTTTTTACTCTCTCTCTCTCTCTGAGTCCAATCTTTCTTTCCCTCTCTTTATTTCTCTTTCTGTACATGATTTGACATTGAATTGGATCAGCCATGATCTCATTGAATGGCGGAGCAGGCTCGAGGGGCCGATTGGCCTACTCCTGCTCCTATTTCTTATGTTCCTGTTTCTTATGTTCTTATGAATTCACCCACTCTAATTCACCCTCCTTCTCAGTCCACAGTTTATTTCACAATCCTTCAATCCGATTGGTTCGGGAGATACACAGTTGCTTGCCCTGTTGACCCAAGCCCCAGATGTCCAGTTTCCCTCGCTGGAACATTATCAGCTCGCACTTTCAGCAATTTGCGGCGCGAAATATCGACGCAGTGAAACAGGCAAGGGCAAGTCTGACTAACGGCAGATGACATTAGATTCACTACTACAGCAAACCTGCCCACCTCCCTCTCCTCTGAAACAAGCCTCCTTAAAACCCACTTCTTTGGCTAAACTTTTGGTAATGCTTCCTAATATTCTTTGACATTTATGTTTGATTGCGCCTCTGTGCAGTGCCATGGGACATTTCTATATCTCAGAGGCGCTATATAAATGCAAATTATTGTTATTGATTTAACACAATCACACTCATAACTCATTCTTGCTGTTTCTTTAAATAATACAATTTGGGAATTCATCATAATTTTAACAAATATAGGTGCCTGTCATGAGTTTTAAATAGTCTGTAACTTAGAACATTCCATATTTTTGACAAAACCCGTTAACCATTTTGCTGTAACGTGTGTAGAATGTTAGGGGGAGAAATTTATTATAGCCCAAGAATGGACGGTAACCTTAGAAAAGTTTGAGATTTAGCACCAAGCGCTAAAGAATCACGCTGCATGCAAAATTCAGTCTCATTGCACAAAGAAAGGATTGGAGCGCTAAATTAAGTGCTACTGGCCCAGCTCAGTGGTGCTACACGCAAAGTGCTAACCAATATCAGGTGCAGTCTAATCACAAGTCATCATTGCCACAGGCTCATTCCAGTTCTTAAAGGGGAGGTTCATTGATGCTGCAAAACCTCATTCTCAGCATTGCTAGCTGTGAACCTGTGCCAGCAGGCAGGAGCAGGCCAAGCCCAAGGGGCCGGACAACTCAAGCAGGTGTCATGATGGCAGATCCACACCCCAGGGAGAGAGCCCGCAGATTTTCAGACCAAGCATTGGAGGAGTTGGTGTCCACTGTGGAGAGACGGAGGCGGTTCTCTACCTGGCAAGTGGCAGGAGGCCCTCGCCGCAATCTTCTGTGCCATGTGGAGGGCGGTTGCCCAGCATGTCTCAGGCAGCACTGTGGTCCCCAGGACCCACACACAGTGCAGGACGAAATTTAACTACCTCACTTGGGTGGTCAGGGTGAGTCAATGCCTCAAGAAAGGTTACATACCACCATCTGAACCACAGTCTGCACACACTGGCCAAAGCACCACACCCCCAGCACTCACCCACCAACAATCTCTACCTACCAACACTCACACCCACATCTCACACCTTGCACACAATGACAGCTATTCAACTATGGCAGGCACATCACCCAATCACATTGCTCCACACTCACTCACACACTTTCCTTTCTCTTGCAGGCCAAGGTGGCTCACAACAGGAGGGAGCAGGAGCACACAGGCGGGGGATACGCCAACATCCAACCACTGTCTGCGCTGGAAAATAGAGTGCTGGAGATTATTGGGTGCCAGGTGGTTGACCCCCTTGGGGACAACAACGGTATGTTCATCCCTATTCCTTCTTCTCACATCCCACTTCCTCCTCACCCCACAAGCCTTTCGCACTTTCCAGCTAATCGTGCATTATGCATGCATTTCTCCCTTCCTGCCCCCCTCCCCTCACCTTAACCCGACTCTCGTGCCTTTATGCTTTCAGTTAATCCGCAAGCACCTAAGCAGCCTGTCCCTGAGGGCACTGTTGAGAGCGAGGCGGGAGAAGAGGAGGAGGAAGAACACATCGTGTCGCTGCATGACTCACCCGCAGGGACCAGCTCAGATACAGGCACTACGTGTCCTTTAGAGGCTAGTATGGTAGCGGGATCTGCACAGGGTGATGCACCGGGGACGAGCGGGCTGCAGCTAGGCCAGGGGGAAAGGGTAGCTCAGGGGCCAGCTCCCTGGTGAGCGAGTTTGTGCATTAGTTCTGCTGCACAGGACTCAGATGAGGACCTCGATGGGGATGCCTTTAGAAGAAGGGTGATGAGCATGCACACGGAGATGATAGGTGCCATGGCAAGGGTGCCCGAGAGCCTGTCGGCAATGGTAAGGAGCGTGGAGGAGTCCACCTCCAACATTGCACAAGGCTCTGTGCACACCATGGAGCCCATCATTTCCAGTCTGGAAAGGATGGTAGACTCCCAGAGAGACCATGACGACCCAGACCTGATGCCGCGTGTGATGGGCGATCTGGCAGCTTCCATAGCAGCTCAGGCAGAAGCCACGCAACATCTTAGTGCTGTAATGCAGTCTATGGTTGGTGCCATTCAATCTCAGACTGCTCCCATGCAGTTTCAGTTTGTGCCTCACAAGCTCTGACTGCTGCCATTGTGGCTGGGTCTACCACCATCAACTGGAGCTTTCACGGTGTCACAGCAGGCCAGCAATCTGTGCTGCAACAGATTGGTAGGGATGCGGAGGTGTTGCCCCGAGGGAGTGGCAGTGGGTCAGTGGAGCAGGAAGCTGCTGTCCTCTCTCAGGATGACAGCATTCCTGCTCCCACCACTGCCACTCCACCATGGCCCTTGTCGCTGCCTGTCATCCAGCCAGCCCAGACTGCTGCCGCCCAGCCTGAGGTGGTGCAGTCTACAGCCGGGCCTTCCAGGCCCACAGTTGGTCGAGGGCGTCCTGCAAGGCCATCTGAAGTCTCCCGCATGGACACTCAGCAGCCTTCCACCAGCTCTGCTGCAGCCACTGGGCCAACACTTTGTAGGAGCACGAGAGTAGGGTGCTGAATTTGGCATGCGGCGCTGGATTCGCCTCGCCGCGGCGCTACTGCCTCAGCAACCCGTTAGCGTCCCCGCCAGGCACTAACTGGAGGCGCTATGGTACTGAATTTCTCCTCCTTATATTCTTAAATTACTCCTTAACAGTTATTGCTGCTGTAGTGTTTAATATACATGAATCATAAACTAACTCAAAATATCATACAGAAGACCAAGTTGGAAATTTGCTTATGCAGACGCCCCCACCACTATCAATAATTACAAAAATTCAGATGGTGAATCATTGAAGGTAAGATGTTATCTCATTGCTTCATTTGTAAGTTAACTGTCAGCCATTGTTTCCTGTGACAGGGTATTTTGGTTCCCATTCCAAATCCTTTTATTTCTCCCACTCTACTATCTACATGCAACCACTTGCTCACCAAGAAGGTAGGTAGGCAGCCTAATCATAGACTTCTGTCAGCATTTGTCTTCAATCATCTGTCAAGTGCACAAAAGTAGGGTGAGGTGACTTACCTGCTCATTTTCCTTTGCCTTGGCACCTCTTCCTAATGGCATGTATTGGCAGGATTGGGAACTCACCAAGTAGACAATTGTAGGAATGAGTTCCACACCTTTCTGCTGCATGCCGCAATATATTTGCATATATCCAACTTGGCCTCCTCCTGAGGTCCCCACCACCATAGAAGCCAGTCTTCAGCCAATTCAATTCACTCCACGTGATATGAAGAAACGGCTGAGTGCACTGGATACAGCAAAGGCTGAGGCCCTGACAACGTCCCAGCTGTCGTGCTGAAGACTTGTGCTCTAGAATTAGCCACACCTCTAGCCAAGCTGTTCCAGTACAGCGACAACACTGGCATCTACCCGACAATGTGGAAAATTGTCCAGGTATGTCCTGTCCACAAAAAGCAAGACAAAACCAATTCAACCAATTACCGCCCCATCAGTCTACTCTCAATCATCAGCAAAGTGATGGAAGGTGTCATCGACAGTGCTATCAAGCGGCACTTACTCACTAATAACCTGCTCACTGATGCCCAGTTTGGGTTCCGCCAGGACCACCTGGCTCCAGACCTCATTACAACCTTGGTCCAAACATGGATAAATGAGCTGAATTCCAGAGCTGAGGTGAGAGTGACTGCCCTTGACATCAAGGCAGCATTTGACCGAGTGTGGCATCAAAGAGCCCTAGTAAAACTGAAGTCAATGGGAATCAAGGGGAAATCTCTCCACTGCTGGAGTCGTACCTGTTAAGTATGTGTATTGTATTGAACAATTAACACAAAGACTTAAACGTATAACTCAAACAGGTCTTTACTGGTTGGAGGTAGGGACTACACGTAGATCTTTACTTCATGCCCACAGGCGGGAACTGAGGGGAGATCAGTACCCACAGTACTATTTATACCCCTATGGCCAGGAGTGGTACTGCGTATCACTACGCCCTACAAGTAGTGCAGTCCTGTCCATAGGTTCAAAGTAGCACACATATTACATACACAACATTCCTCCCTTCCTAGCTTTACAGTCATCTCCCCATTTAACATAACGTAATAACATATATACATATATAACTTCAGGTTTACATAACAGAATAACATAGATACATAGATAACTTCATGTCAAAACAGATCACAGATTCAGTCTCTGCGGAAAACAGTTCACAGATTCAATCTCTGTGGTGTAGTCGGTTCACGTTGCTGGAGTGACTCATTCAATAGTCCTTCCATGGATTTAACAGTTTGAACTTCCGAACTGAATTTGCTCCGTTCGGAGGGACCACGTGTGTGATCTGGTAGAGGTAATAATGGTTCAGATGGGTCATCTTCTGTTTCGACTTTTCCTTTTCTGCTTCTTGGAGACTCTCTGGGCTCCGTCAGCTGCCAGCTGCATGCGCAGTTCCTCCTTCTCTTCCTCCTTTTTCCGTAGTAGAGCCACCTTCTCCCGATGTTCTGTAGACTTTCGGTGCTCCTCCATGATTTCTGTATGGTGGGAGTCGAAGTTACAAGTTGGGCAGGATAGGACATAGTAATATTCGGTGTCGTCCTGATCTAGGCCAGCGAGAGGGTCTTCTATTTCCTCCATACCCAGCTGGGCGTTAGCCAGCTTTTGTTCCAAGTCCAGACATCTTTCCTGAAGAGACTTCTTCATGCGTACCTCTTCATCCAGCTTTTTCTGGGCTTTCAGCAAGTCGTTTACTAATGACCTCATTTGAGATTTTACTACTTCAACTTCTTTTGGAGATTGATTGATCGGACTATTCAATCCCTCTACCGGAGCAGCTGTTTCAGCGGTCTGTTGTTCTACGTTGACGTGAGTCAGCGTACTTTTGGCATCCAAGGGCTGCTCTGTTGCAGTCATCTCAGTCTGTGTTGCCACCTCAGCTCTTCCAATAACCTTTGAGAGCTCCGAACCCCTTTCGTTTGAATATTGAAGTTCGTGTTCAAGTTTTTCCCATTTCAGAGTCCTGTCCTTCAGCATATGCAGGAGTTGGCTGACCGTTAACTCCTCTGACATCAGACGTTTTGTGTGCTCCTGCTCCATTTTCTCCATCAGCTGCTTCTGTTGTCTTTCCAGATTCTCCAACTCTATATCAAAGAACTCTTTCGTTGCATTCAACTCTTGCTCAAAACGGCGAAGCATTTGTTCTAATTGCTGTTGTAGTTTGAAATGGAGTTGAGTTCGAGCCCGGTGTCCCTCAGAAATGGGCGCATCAGTAGACTTGCCAGACTCAGAATCCACAGTTAAACTATGTTGTTGTTGCTCAGTGGAATTCTGTGCTGAAACTTTGTCTTTTGCACCTGAGTTGGGCTTACCATCATCCGTTCCAGAGTCTGGGCCGACTATCTTCACCGAGTTCTCACTCGTTATTGTTTGTAGGAAATGCCAGTCCATATTCATTTTCCTAATCCACTCCCGTCCTAGTAGTGGAGGACCTCCTTCAGATATCACATATAAGTCCATTATTTGACTGTCTTCGCCCTTGTGGACCACTGCAACCTCTATTTTCCCGATGGGGTACACTCTTTGCCCCGTGTATGTTTTCAATATAATCCCCGTATCCTGTAGGGGAATATGTTGGAATAACTTTCCGTAATCTTTCTTATTTATGACCGTCAATGCCGATCCAGTGTCCAATTCCAGTTTTACTTGGACTCCTTCTATCTGAAGAGTGACCCAAATTGTCTGGAGGTCTGCACCCTTACCAGCGTTGAGTACTCTTAAGCTAGCCAGTTCATTACAGCTTAAGCCAGCCAGTTCATTACTGCTAGCGTCTGAATCGGACTCCTGTTCGGTCACCTTGTGTACCTTTGCGTATTTTCCTTGCGGTGACTTCTTGTTGCTGGTCTTCTTCCCTGACCTGCATACTCTAGCTATATGTCCAAGCCTACCACAAGTTCTACATTCTTGGTTTTTAAACCAACACTGGTTCTGATCATGCGTTGTCTTTCCACAACGATAACATTTGCCAGAACCCACACCCAATTTGTGTGCACTGAGCTCCGGTGACCGTAGCTGCATTACTGCCGTGCCTCTCGCTGCGGCTTCGTGTGCTGCTGCCATAGTGACCGTCTTCTCAAGCGTCAGCTCATTCTCCTCGAGCAGTCGCTTTTGTGTATCCTGTTTAAATAAACCACACACAAATTTGTCTCGTAGTGCATCTGTCAGTCCCGTTCGAAACTGGCAATATTTCGCTAATTTACGCAATTCCAGCAAATATTCAGCATTGCTTTCATGCTGTAGCTGCCTTCTGTCGTAAAATTTAAATCGTTCCGCTAGCATCAGCGGCGTGGGGTTTAGATGATCTTTCAGGACAGTAACAATCTCATCGAACGTCTTATCCGCCGGTTCATCTGGTGATAACAGGTGTTTCAATTGCCCGTATGTCTTCGCACCCATTAAATTTAATAATGTTAGAGCTTTATCTTGGTCACGAATTTTATTGGCCTTACAATAATTTTTTACTCTTTCAACATATATGGCCCAATCTTCGAGGTCACTATCAAAGGTGCTAATATTCCCGTGTTTAGGCATTGTAGATTTGCAATTTCTCAGATTTTATTTTGTTTACCAAAGATGGCGGCTTCCCGCTCTTGCCGTCGTCCTCCGCCCACAAAATGGCGGTTTTCCCGCGCTTGGCGGTCTTCTCCAACTTCCCCAGCCCTGTCTTTGCAGCCAACACTGCACGGCTTACCCCACCACCTAGGTTGAACAAGGAAACTGCAGAAAGACTTCTGTCAGTCGCTGGAAGCTGTCAGGATGGCTGCTGCATTCCAGTGCTCAGTCGCTGATGGAGGCTTCAGAGTCCTAAAGCCTGTCGCTTCTAGTGGGGTGGTGATGTTTGAAACCTCTCTTCAACTGCCGCAGGGTAAGAACCTGACTCGTCGCCAGTGTTAAGTATGTGTATTGTATTGAACAATTAACACAAAGACTTAAACGTATAACTCAAACAGGTCTTTACTGGTTGGAGGTAGGGACTACACGTAGATCTTTACTTCATGCCCACAGGCGGAAACTGAGGGGAGATCAGTACCCACAGTACTATTTATACCCCTATGGCCAGGAGTGGTACTGCGTATCACTACGCCCTACAAGTAGTGCAGTCCTGTCCATAGGTTCAAAGTAGCACACATATTACATACACAACAGTACCTAACACAAAGGAAGATGGTTGTGTTTTTGGAAGCCAATCATCTCAGCCCCAGGACATCGCTGCAGGAGTTTCTCAGGGCAGTGTCCTAGGCCCAACCATCTTCAGCTGCTTCATCAATGACCTTCCCTCCATCATAATATCAGAAGTGGGGATGTTTGCTGATGATTGCACAGTGTTCAGTTCCATTCGCAACTCCTCAGATAATGCAGCAGTCCATGCCCAAATGCAGCAAGACCTGGACGACATTCAGGCTTGGGCTGATAAGTGGCAGGTAACATTTGCGCTACACAAGTGCCAGGCGATGACCATCTCCAACAAGAGAGAGTCTAACCATCGTCTCTTGACATTTAATGGCATTACCATCGCTGAATCCCCCACCATCAACATCCATTGATCAGATACTTAACTGAACCAGCCATATAAATACTGTGGCAATAAGAGCAGTTCAGAGGCTGGGTATTCTGCGGTGAGTGACTCATTTCACTCCCCAACGCCTTTCCACCATCTACAATGCAGAAGTCAGGATTGTGATGAAATACTCTCCACTTGCCTGGATGAGTGCAGCTCCAACAACACTCAAGAAGCTCGACACCATCCATGACAAAGCAGCCCACTTGATCGGCACCTCATCCACCACCTTAAACATTCACTCCCTCCACCACTGGCGTACCGTGGCTGCAGTGTGTACCATCTACAAGATACACTGCAGCAACTCACCAAGGCTTCTTCAGCAGCACCTCCCAAACCTGGAATCTCTTCCACCTAGAAGGACAAGGGCAGCAGGCGCATGGGAACACCACCACCTCCAAGTTCCCCTCCAAGTCACACACCATCCTGACTTAGAAGTATATTGCCGATCCTTCATCATCGCTGGGGTCAAAATCCTGGAACTCCCTACCTAACAGCACTGTGGGAGTACCTTCACCACACGGACTGCAGCAGTTCAAGAAGGCGGCTCACCACCACCTTCTCAAGGGCAACTAGAGATGGGCAATAAATGCTGCCCTTGCTAGCGATGCCCGCATCCCATGAACAAATAAAAAAAATGTAGAATTATAGAATGATACAGCACAAAAGGAGGCCCTCATGCCTGTGCTGGCTCGTTGGTAGAGTTATCCTCTCTCCCCTGCTCTTTCCTCGTAGCCGTGTAATTTTTTTCCCTTCACGTATTTATCCAATTCCCGTTTGAAAGTTGCTATTGAATCTGCTTCCACCACCCATTCAGGCAGTACATTCCAGATCACAACTCACTGCGTAATTTTTTTTTTCCTCACGTCGCCTCTGGTTCACATTTAATCTGTGTCCTCTGGTTACCGACCATTCTGCCACTGGAAACAGTTTCTTCTTATTTTCTCTATCAAAACGGTTCATTATTTTGAACATCTTTATCAAAACTCCTCTTAACCTTCTCTGCTTTAAGGAGAACAACCCCAGCTTCTCCAGTCTCTCCACCTAGCTGAAGTCCCTCGTCCCTGGTACTATGCATCTGCGGTGACCCTACCACCATCCCACAGCAGCTTATAATGTGCTTCTGCTACATATATGTCCAACTACATTAGAAGGTGTTAAAGGCACCTCTCAGGTTTTGCACTGGAGGTCCAATTTGCAAGTGGGCTGTTTGGAAATGTAAACCAGGCACCCAAAGGCCTGATTTCAAGGTGAAAGTCTATTTTTATTTCTTGGAGACATTACTTGTTGAAGACTTCAATTAGTTTTCATCAGTAGCAAAGAAAACATCAGAACTTAAGCCTGATCCTCAACCCGTCCCTTGACTCCACATTGTTTCACAATAGGTTTAAGAACAGGCACTTCATAGAATTCTCTTTTAGAAAATTGAAGCATCGTTGTCCATAACATAAAGTTACTATTATATTCATATTGCTAATCCTGTTGCATTATTGAGGGAATTTAAAGAAAGTTTTCTCTGCATATTTTACACATTTGAAGAAAATCCCAATATTTCGACTTTCAACGCATAAAGCAGTAAAGTGATGAATATTCTGATGACTCTTGATGAAGTGATTATAAATAGTACTGCGTAAAAAGGGAAGCAGTAACCATGGTTTTGTTTCGAGAGGCCTAGTAAATCTGTTGCGGGGTAATTCAGTGACAATGAAGCGCTTTGGGACATCCTGAGGACATGATGAGGTGCAATATAAAGGCAAGTCCGTCCTTTAACCGCGTTCACTCCATCAGCGAAAAAGAAAAAAATGCTGGAAATCTGAACTAAAATAGAAACACACACCAGGCCGCCCAATACCTGATTGAGGCGTTGACAGACCTGCTGTGCGTATCTCGCATCTTCTGCTCAGTTAATCTTTTGCGTGTAAATCCTTCACCGTTTCCAATGAAGAGACTTGCGGGCGTGGTTCTTGTCTTTACCACCTGGGAAGTAAGCTGGAGCAGCAGCTCACCCACCTGTTCTGGAAAGAGCCCGAAGTTCATTCTGTTGAAATCAATGGAACGGAAATTGGGCGGGTTATACAAAGGGCGGGCAATCTGGCAAATTACCATCCAGGCGGTTAAGACGAAAATCGACCCCCTACGTCTGAAATGCCAGGCTATTTTCGATTCTCTTTCTTATGCTGACAGATTTGGGGGGAAAATTCAGTTGCTTTGCGCATCCCGTTAGAGGGTGCTAACGGGGCGCAAAGAAACTAGTGCCCGGGTGCGGCACCACCAACGCCTCCTGCGAAATTCAGCGGGAGGTTAACGGTGGCAGTAACCGTTAGCGCCCTGCGGCGTTGCGCTGCCGCCAATGATGTCATCACCGTGCGCAGCACCCCGCTCGCGCCCTGGCCGCGATCTTCAGTAGCGCCCCTGACTTACCGCCAGACGCTATGTCTGTCGGGGTCAGGAGGGCCTACCTGCAGCCAGGGCGGCGCTATTTAAAGGCGAGGTGCCGGGCAGCTATTTTTGTTGCTGGCCACCTGCCAGCACCTGCCTCCACTCCCGTCCCTGGCCTCCTGACCCACCCCCCGCCCCCGTGGAGTGCCGGCTGTGCTCCATAAGCCCGGCACTTCTCTTGAGTGCTGGGCTCTTTTGCTGGCACTCTGATCTCCGGTATCCCAGCTGGGCCCCGGGTCGCGCTGTGCAATGCCCCTCCCCTTTAAGAAGGGGAGCAAGGCCTGCAATACTGCGGCGTGATGTGCCGCATCGCCAGCGCTGCAATATTCCTCGCAGCACCCCAAGAGGGAGGCAGGGTGCTTCCAGTAGCGCCCCGCTTCCCTCTTGGGGCGCTACCACCCAATTTTGGCTGCGGGAGCGCTAATTATTCTGAAAATAGCGCCCCGGCGATGTTAGTGCCTCAAAGGCAACTCAATTTCTCCCCCTTGCTGTGTTTTTCCAGAGTTTTTGCTTCTGAAGTTGAATTAATTCTGAAAGTCTAATTCTAAAATGCTATGTTTCCTGTGTGAACTGGGCAATAAAAAATGTTCTTACTGGGAGTAAATGCCTCAGCCTGTGGTCTAGCACAGGAGGTGTATGGTGCTTCAAGCACTTTGGACAAACAGAAGTTATTGTTTAATAGTAAAGATGCTTTACCAAACTCCCAGTAATTTATGCTAAAAAATAATCCAATTAGTCCCTTTGCTCAACCACGTGAAAATAATATTTTACATTAAAGATGTCTCAGTGTGTTACTGCACCTTATTGATGACACTGAGGCAATAAGTGGATATCCTATCTATCACTATTGTAGCTAAACAGCTGATGAACATAGAATCTGCTAAATTTCTCATACCACAAATTATGGCTGTAATGGCTCAGTGATTTACTTTATTTTAATTTAATGGCTCCAGTAATTTCATTTTATAATTCAATTTTTTTGTAAATGTAATTGCTTTTACAGATTGTGTTTCAGTGACTGGGCTCCATTGATGCACATAAAGCATTCCAGCTTCACTCTTGCAGTTTTAGGTCCCTCACCCACTTAACTGAGTGACAACTCTCTCCCCAGCATCCACCACTCTGTGTCAGTAAGGGAATAATCGCAACATGAACTTAATGAAGTTATTGAGTGATATACAGTGAACGACGGACCACAATCCAATCAGAATGCAGGAATTCACTTGCTAATAATTTATTAGAACACAGAGCTGTGCCTTGTGTTAAAATCAGCTCAAGGTTTCCCATTTCCGCTTAAACCACACTGAAATGATCTTTACTAATATTTGTAGATTGTCATCATTTTGGGATTGCCAGCACTTTATTAAGCAATAAACCCTGCAGACTTGGGCAATGGTATTGTTCGTTTTGTTTAATATATCCACCAATTATACATAAAGGAACGCTGATAAAGAAAGTAATGTATGCAACTTTTTTCTGACTTTCTTTTATACACCGTCCTCTGCTGTGCCACACATCAAGCGGGCAGAGCACGTGATCTGTTCAAAGGCATCTGCCGAAGCTGATCTTGAGCAAGATGGACACTAGGGGCTGAATTTTGCTGGCGCTTTGAGTGCGGGTTTGGAGGCGGGTCCGCTGTCAAAATCACAAAGATTGACAGCGGGTCGGTATCCCGCTGTAAACCTGCCACCTTGTCAGTTTCCCACATGTCGGGCCTGTCATCCCTGAACAGACCCGACACCAAGTGGCGGGTCAGCCAATTTAAATAGTTAAAATAACAACAGAAAATGCTGGAAAAACTCAGCAGGCCAGGCAACATCCGTGGAGAGAAATTAGAGTCGACATTTCGGGTCTAACCCTTTTTTCAAAACTGGAAAGGAAATGAAATAGATCGAAAGGCAGGGCTGGGAGAGAACAAAAGAAGTGGAGAGACATTAAGAGGTATTCAAAATGAGACGAGATGGTGATAGGACTAGTGGAGACAAAAGATGGCTCAGATTAGGTGTGAAATGTTCTGGCAGAATGAGAGGCAGCTGCCATGTGGGAGAAACTGAACTGGACCAGCCATATAAATACTGTGGCTACAAGAGCAGGCCAGAGGCTGGGAATTCTGCGGCGAGTGTCTTACCTCCTGACTCCCCAAAGCCTTTCCACCATCTACAAGGCACAAGTCAGGAGTGTGATGGAATACTCTCCACTTGCCTGGATGAGTGCAGCTCCAACAACACTCAAGAAGCTCGGCACCATCCAGGACAAAGCAGCCCGCTTGATTGGCACCCCATCCACCACCTTCAACATTCACTCCCTCCACCACCGGCGCACTGTGGCTGCAGTGTGTACCATCTACAAGATGCACTGCAGCAACTCGCCAAAGCTCCTTCAACAGCACCTTCCAAACCCGCGACCTCTACCACTTAGAAGGACAAGGGCAGCAGACGCATGGGAACATCACCACCTACAAGTTCCCCTCCAAGCCACACACCATCCTGACTTGGACCTGTATCGCCGTTCCTTCACTGTCGCTGGGCCAAAATCCTGGAACTCCCTTCCTAACAGCATTGTGGGTGTACCTACACCATATGGACTGCAGCGGTTCAAGAAGGCGGCTCACCACCATCTTCTCAAGGGCAATTAGGGATGGGCACTAAATGCAGGCCTAGCCAGCGACACCCACATCCCATCAATGAATTTTTAAAAAGGTAGTTAAGAACCATTTTCCCATGTACTTACCATTTTACCAGGTTTTCAACGAGGTTCCCAGAGAGCAGCTATCATGTCAGGTTCTCAATGACTGTGGATTGTTGTGAATAGGTGAAAGCTGCAAAAATGGTATAAAACCTATCATTTCACAGCTGGTCACTTCCCAATCTTAGAAGCTGGTGCATTAATGATTTGAAATCCACTTTTGAGCTTTATGCACTTTTGAAGTGTTTGGAGTAATCTCTCTATCCACTGTCACCTCCTTGGAACAACCGATCGCAACATTGACAGATTACTTCTGTCATCTCAACCTCACCTGCCATCTATTCCATCAGCATCGGTGCCCTTGAAAAAATCTCACTTTGGTCCTCAGAATCCCAACACTTTCAGCCCCAACACCAGCAGCACCGGGCACATCAGCAGCACCAAAATCCACACCAACCTTCTCCGCAATCAACTGATGCTGCACTGGACACAGGGCATCATCACCTGGGCACATTGATGCCTGGGACGCCAGTGATGGCTTCACCATGTCCAGATTTGCTTTACTTAACACTGTACATCCTGACTGCCACATGATGCACCAGGTTGGCACCACCTGCGTGCTTTGACTCCCTCCATAAGCATATGGAGGGAGTCATGGGAGAGCCTGGGTGCAGCCGTGTACCTCTGTGCAGTGCTTTTCTGTGTTTGCAGCACCTCAAATGCTGTAGAACACTGACCGCACAACTGTCAAAATCAATTTGGACATGGCCCCTTTAAGGAAACCGGCTGATGACGCGTCTTCAAATGACGTCATCAGACCCGCTTCCTCTTAATTGGCCAGGAATCATGCAGGGCGGGCTTAAGAAGCCCTATTAATGTAAAATCTTGTTGGAGGCCGGGATCGAGACAGATGCGAGGTTGCCACACGCCACGGACGTCGCCCGCCCCAGACCCGCCGAGGTTGGAAAAATCCAGCCCTAGGAGACACAAGGAGTGATTTCCCCTCCTTCCTTGTGATGTATCACCCATATTTTCCTAGGGGTTCCATCTTACAGATGGGTACAAACTTGCACCTTACTGCCACTGTGCTACTACACGTGTGAGGTACTCTATAAAGGCAAGTTATTTTCTTTAAAAGTCAACAAATTGTAAATGAACTTCAAATTTTGAATAATCAGGCACATAGCTATGGTTACATTTTTTTCCATTAATTTAAGGTAATTCTGTAGCGCAATTCAAATTTCAGGGTCAAAACCAAAATCTGTCTATAATCCAGTGAACATGAAGCAGCAACCCCAAACTACCCCTTCTTTGGTTAGCGATGCTGTTAGCTTTAAGGGACACATTGGTGGTTAGCTGGTTTGGTGGCGCCATGCACCAACCCTGAAGTGTGCCAGCAAGTTACAAATCACTCGTGCGCAATGTCAGCTTGCACCCTGATGAGCATAAAGAAAAATAATAAGCCAAGATATAGTGGAAGTATTAGTGTTTTGCAAAAGAAATGTCTCTCCAGGTTTCTGAGTTAAGCTGACTTTGCCTATCAGGCACTTTAAGTCGGTCATGAATTTATTAATTATGTACTACTGTACTGAAAAGGGCGCTAAGATACAAAACGGGCCATTAATGTGTTTGCACAGTCCTGCATTCAGAATTGTACTGTTAAAGCAATTCACTGGGCATTGTCTGTCTCTATAAATCTTTGTGCTCACCAGTAACAAGCTGGTGACGTTATGCCATGTGCTGATTATTCTAAAATTATTTCTGAGTGTTGCTTTAATTTCTTTTTAATCACTGGTAGTTCTTTTAAGTTGCATCCCACTTATGATTATTCCATTCACTGAAGTCTCACAGGTGTAACATTTCATTGTTTAAAGCATGTGGAGCGTATTTTGTGCCTAAATATAGGTTTGTGTTGCTGAAAGAACAAACAGTTTTAGTTACATAATTATCTTGTACATCTTTCCCCAGTTTCCTCCTTTCCTCTCCTGATGGCGTTGGCTCTTGCTGGGATATGGTTCCCTTGTCTTTGGCCTGGAATTTACAATCGGGATGTCGGCAAACCGGCAGCGTTCGCCCTCATTCCGCCTTTGAACCTGTCTGCAATTTCGGGATTTGGCGCAGGCGGAAATCCAGAAATTGCATTCTGTCATTGACAGCTCCGAAACAGGCTGCGCTGTGCCCACCCCCTCACCCCCACCCCACCGCCCCCCCCCCCCGCCACCCCCCAACAGAGCCAACAATCTGTGTAATCACCAAAATCAGGGAAACTGATGAAAGCTTCGGCTCTTCCACAGTACTTATGCTTAAATGCCCCACTAAAAGTTAGACCCAAAGGGATTCGGTGTAACTGGAGTTTTAACAACATTATTACTGCTAAACAAATAGTACGGGCCTGGAAAACTAATTTAAATTTTGTGCAGTGTGAAATTTGTCTATTTTAATAAAAATTTAAATTTTTAAGAAACTTTTCAAAAAATTAAAATATATATATTTTTTTAAATCCATCTTTATTTCAGATTTGCCTTTTCCCCATGTGAGAGCCCCAATCTTTGATTTGCTCTCTCTAACATTTTTAAAAAGTTAGAATTTTAAGAGCTTACTCACTTCCTTGTTTGCTGCCTGTGAGAATTCTGTCTTTTGATTGGCTGCTTAGATAGCCTGCTGACATCACGGCAGTTTGCACAAGGGAATCCCCATTAAGTTCCGTTGATTTGAATGGAAGGTCGGAAAACCCAAAGTTCTCAACACAGGGATCGTGAGATCCTTGTGCGGAGCGTATTTCGGGGCCAGCGGCGGAAGCTTTCGCTTTGCTGCTAACCACAAATTCCAGGTCATTGTCTTTAGCTGTGAGCTCATTTGGGGAATGGATGGGTTTCACCTTTTAATTCTTAATGAACTTTTTTTTTCTGCTAGTGGTGGAGCAATCATTTGGAAATCGCAGAATCAATGCGCACTGTATTTTAAAAGGAAAATGCCGATGTTTATTAAAATCTAAAATGCTGACATATTAGTGAAGAGGAACTTTACAACCTGGAAAGGAAGGCTTGTGTCATTAAAGGAATAAAACAGCTTCAGAAACTGGTAGGACTAGTCACTATATTTATTAATGACTTAGATAACACAATAGAGAGCCATATATCCAAGTTTGCCAATGACACAAAGATTGGTAGCATAATAAGTAGTGTAGATTGGTGCATAACATTACAAAGAGACATCGATAGATTAAGTGAGTGAGTGAAAATGTGGCAGATGGATTTCAGTGTAGGCGAGTGTGAGGTCATCCATTTTGGACCAAAAAAGGATAGATCCGAGTATTTTTGTAAAGGGTGAAAAGCTTGGAACAGTGGAGGTCCAAAGGGATTTAGGGGTCCATGTATACAGACCATTAAATTGCAGTAGTCAGGTATAAAAAATAATTAAACAGGCTAATGGAATGTTAGCCTTATAACTAGAAGTGCTAGAATATAAAGGGGAGCAGGTTTTGCTACAGCTATACATAAAGATCTTGCATTTATACAGCGCTTTTTCTGACTTCAGGACGTCCCAAAGCACTTCACAGCCAATTAAAGACTTTTGAAGTGTAGTCACTTTTCTAATGTGGAGAAACGCGGCAGCCAATTTGAGCACAGCAAGACCCCACAAACAACAATGAGAATAAATGATCACATAATCTGTTTTAGTAATGTTGGTTGAAAGATAAAAGTTGGCCAAGACATCAGAAGAACTCTACATTGGGAAGACCAAACGCAGATTGGGTGACCGCTTTGCGGAACACCTCCGTTCAGTCCGTAAGCTTCCGGTGGCCTGTCACTTTAATTCACCGCTCCATTCCCACTCAGACCTCACCGTCTGTGACCTTTTGCATTGTTCCAAGGAAGCTCACCGTAAACTCGAGGAACAGCACTTTACAGCCTTCCAGACTCAATATCGGGTTCAACAACTTCAGATCATAATCTCGGCCCCTACTACATTTTTATATTTTTTATCCACACTTTTGATTTGTGACTTTTCCTTTTGTCTCTCTCTCTCCCACATGGCAGCTGTCTCTCACTCTGCCGACGCATTTCACACTTCATCTAGAGCCATTGTCTGTTTCTTTACCTGTCCTATTACCATCTCATCTCACCTTGAATATCTCTTAATGTCTCTTCTTTCATTTCCCTGCCCCCAAACTGCCTTTTGTTTCATTTCCTGCCTTTTCTCTCAGTTCTGTAGAAAGGTTTCGACCCGAAACATTGACTCTATTTCTCTCTCCACGGATGTTGCCTGGCCTGCTGAGTTTTTCCAGCATTTTCTGATGTTATTATCAGGAGAACGCTCCTGCTCTTCAACAACAACAACAACAACTTGCATTTATATAGCACTTTTCACATAGTAAAACGTCTCGAGGCGCTGAAATTTGAATAGTGCCATGGGATTTCTTTACATCCACCTGAGAGGGCGGATGGGGCCTTAGTTTAACGTCACAACCAAAAGATAACACCTCTGACAATCCAATACTTGCTCAGTACTGCACTAAAGTGTCAACGTAGATGTGTCCTCAAGTCTCTGGAGTGGTTCTTGAACCCATGACCTTCTGACTCAAAGGCAAAAGTGGTACCACTGAGCCAAGGCTGATATCAAAGGGAGCACAGTACCAAAGGACCTATAATCTGTACTGTTCTGACATGACACTGAAGTATGTGAAGAAACAGCTTCCAAGGATACCGTGCAACCTGCCTGTGCCCAGATTGTAGGATACATTTGGGGTTTGCCCAATTCCTGTCTGTAGCTGGGATTGAGCTGTTGCTTGCCTCTCACAGTACTCCAGGGAAGAAGTTCAACCTTGAATTAAATTTGCCTGGTTAAACTGTATTAGGTATTATAATGGGGCTGTTTCCCATGCAGATCACTGCCAAATGCCATATGACCAAAATGCAATGTGCCAGAGCACAGAGAGTATCAATGGTGAGTACTGATAATCCTATGGACAGGCGACGTGCAAGGTGTTACTGGTTCACATGTAGCAGGTAGGGCAACAATGATGGAATCGGTACTGCTGCCTGAGCAATAGCATCTCTTTAATTTGGAAGAACACAATTCCTTTTAGACCTGGGACTTCTTTTGCTGGGAGACTGAGCTTTGTGGGTAAATTGTTATTTTCTATATTTTCATGGGACCATTCCCTTCAAATTTTGGCAATTGCACAGCCAGATTACAGAAATGTTTATCAACAACAACAGTGAAGTGGTAATGAGATACTTCAGGAGTGTGGGTCCAGAATGATCAGTTTTCTTTCTTTCCTGTTGATTTGTATTGCGTGAACAGCATCCACAGCAAGATACACACTCGTCGTTTTGATCCGGGTCTGTTAAAACCAATGACACAGCGCGGGTAACACTACATAGACAAAGGGAGGAAGGTGTACCTCCTGCTTCTTCCAAAAAATTGTAAGTAACCGTAGGACTAAACTATAATTCTTAAATAGGAGAGCAGACAGGATGAAGAAAGCCGAGTTCAAGTTAGAAACTAACACAGTCCAGCTCTCTTGCAGAGACTAGTAGCTATGCCTTCTACGTGCGTAGGCACATCTGTACCTGGTACAGTCATCAATACCAAGCCCCTTATTTTCAAATCAACACAATTTAACTAAAATCACAGCATGAAAATATTCAATTATAAAATTAACAAGTTTATTTGTCCAAATCATCAATCATTTGAATCTTGGAAAGTCAATACTTTCCGAGAGGGTTCAGTACGATTGCTGATTATGCAATGCATTTTAATTCTTTCTCTCCTGAGTGCTTTACTTCATCATGGCTATAAAAGCAAGATTACTGTAGGTGTTTAAATTTGCTGTTCTGCAGTCAGGTTGCCCAAGATTTGTGGTTGTGATATTCACTTCAATTAGATGACTGGAGGTCCTTCAAGATTGATATCACCCAGCAGGTCCTCGCTGTAATAAGTTATTTTGTGAATGTGTGTACAGAATAAGATCATTTTAGGGCAGTATAATTAACTAGTAACTAAATTACAGTGTCAGCTTTCTCAGTAACGGTGTGCATTTTCAGCCGACATAGCACAAAGCCAACAAATTATTGCTGTGCTTTGGATTTTTTTAAAGGTATTTTTCAGAATGCAGAGAAGGTATTTCAAATATTAAAGAACAGTAATTAACAAATCGCCTTGCAATGGAAATCAGCATTCACCTCATCTCGAGCGCCACTATAATTTGTTGATCAATTATTGAACATAGGAACAGGAGGAGGCCATTCAGCCACCAGGGCCTGTTCCACCATTCAGTTAGATCATGGCTGATCTGCGCTCCAATTCCATTTTCCAATCTTTGCTCCATATCCCTTGATACCGTTACCTAACAAGAATCTATCGAGCTCAGTCTTGAAAGCTCCAATTGTCCCGGCATTGAGAGATGTTTCTGCTTTTAAAAAAACAATCAAAGGTCCTGTATCCAGTTCAGTGAAGCAGTGATTAGTGGCTCCAATTTGATAGACACTGAAAACGGTGTTACTTGTATTCATGCTTATCAGTCCTTGCGCTGCCTTCCTTTAGGAATTTATGTTAGTTTTCCAGTTAATTCAGGGGTTTGAGTAATTTGGGTAGATTTCCATTGTGTGCCACCACCTAGTGGATATTTGGTACATAGCAAGTGCAGTAAAGTGCAGTAAAGTAAACTGTATATCACAGACCTGCAGCTCGACACATGGTCTGGGAAGTTATTTTCTTGTCACGCTCCGGCCTTGGACACTATTTGTCTGTAAGTACTTGAGAATGTTATAGATGATTAGTGTACACTATATTTTGCAGAAAATGTTTAGTTTGTAACTTTTCTCTGTAAGCAAACTTACACAGCTAGCCGTGAAGTGCTCGCTCTCTGTCTAGCTGGTTAACTTGTAGCTGTATTTTGATGCACTATGTACAGGGCTAATTTAAAGTGAATGTAAGAGAATGCCTTTCAGTTTGCTAAATGTATATTCACAGTAAGCTGTGTTTCCACGTGTTTTGGTAAGTTACATGCCAAACGTACTGTGTTGCTCAGGCTTACCTAAATTTGTGTATGCATATCAGTTATGTGCTTGTATACTAATGTGTGCTTCCATTTCTGTATTGTATTTCAGTTTCACAATAAGAATCTTTCAGTAAAGTTTACAAGAAAAGTCAAGCCTTGTGATTTTTATGGGAAGATATCAAGTTGTTAGCTACCTGTCTAGCTCTGCATAGGAACGCACTGCAAGGGCAGAATTGTGAAAAGACAACAGCACAGCGGGCTCAAGCACAAGAAGATACCACTCAGCTACCATGAGTCTACGCTCAGGAAGACAATATACCATAGAGGACATCGACCAGCCAACCGAGAAGCATGAGCCTCTTCGAGCAAATGATGCCAAGTCACAGTCCTCTAAAGCATCCTCTAGATCATCTCGGCGGTCCAGCTGACCGTCGTCATCGACAGCTTCTGCAGCCGCCAAAGCACATGCCAAGGCAAAAGCTGCCCAGGCTCAATTGTCCTTCGCTGAAAAAGAAGCTAGTGTGATGAAGCAGAGAGCCGACCTCGACACTAGTGTGATGAAGCAGAAAGCTGACCTCGACGCCAGTCTTCACATTCTCCAAAGCCAGAGAGCTGCCGCTGCCGCTGAAGCTGAAGCTGCAGCTTATGAAGAAGGTGAGGAGAACGAAGGCGGGGAGCACAGCCATGAACCATATGTTCCAGAACAGCCCCTCAGTCCAGTGCAACGTACAAGTGAGTATGCCCAACAACACTCCAAATTGTTCTTCAAGGAAACATCCAGGTATCTCGACGCAGAACCAGCTACTCACCACAGTAACAAACAGCCTGTTTTCGGAGACACTGAGCTTAAAAGAGAAGAAACAAGTAAGACTTACCTGCAGAGACCTCCACAGCACTCGGCCAATCCAGCCAAGCAGTCCTCACCTGAGCCACAAGGTGCACAAGACCTCGCTAGGTACCTCATCCGCCGAGAATTGTTAAGTTCAGGTCTTCTAGAATTTGATGACCGTCCTGAAAATTATTGGTCATGGAAAGCATCCTTCCTGAGTACCACCAAGGACTTGAATCTGTCAGCCAAAGAAGAACTAGATTTGATGACAAAGTGGCTTGGAGCTGAGTCGTCAGAACAGGCGAGGAGAATTCGCTCAGCGCACGTCCGCAATCCCACAGCACCTGGTTTGGCGACGTCTCGAAGACTGTTATGGGACACCAGAAGTCATTGAACACGCACTGCTTAAGAAGATTGAGGACTTTCCGAAGCTAACCAACAAAGATAATGTCGAGCTTCGAGAACTGGGTGACATTCTCCTCGAACTGGAGTGTGCTAAGGGAGAAGGTTACCTGACAGGCCTCTCGTATTTCGATACAGCTCATGGGGTAAACCCAATAGTGGAAAAGCTTCCCTACAACCTTCAAGAGAAATGGATAGCTAAGGGATCCAAGTACAAGGAAGACTATGGAGTAGCATTCCCTCCCTTCTCTCTCTTCTCCAGGTTCGTCCAACAACAGGCAAAGGTGAGGAATGATTTAAGTTTCACTTTCTCCACCTCCAGCAGTTACGCTCCTTCAAGAACAGAGAAACCCATAAAGTACAGCAACAAAGCCTCTGTGAGTGTGCACAAAACAGATGTTCCAGCCGAACCCTCAGTCAACCAATCCAGTTCTGCTGGGAATAAAGTGGATGACCCAGATCGTCAGTGTCCAATACACAAGAAGCCCCACCCACTCAAAAAGTGTCGAAGCTTTAGAGGCAAGCCTATTGATGAGCGCAAATCATACCTGAAAGAGAATCGCATCTGCTTCAGGTGTCGTGGGTCGACTATGCACATGGCAAAAGACTGCAAGGCGACAATCAAGTGCTTCGAGTGCAACAGTGAAAAACACATCGCAGCCCTGCATCCAGGTCCTCCTCCTTCGACCACCGAGAGTGCTGCAGTTGACAAAGAGGATAGCGGGGAGCAAAGCGAAAGCGCATCTTCTTCAGTCACCTCCAAGTGTACAGAGGTTTGTGGAAATGCAAGCAGCCCACGCTCATGCTCCAAAATCTGCTTGGTTAAAGCATATCCTGCAGGGAGAAAGGAGAAGGCAATCAAGATGTACGCAGTGCTTGATGAGCAAAGTAACAAGTCTCTAGCGAAGACAGAATTCTTCAATCTCTTTGAAGTCAAGGCCAGCGCAGCTCCGTACACGCTAAAAACCTGTTCAGGGACAACAGAGACTACGGGTAGGAGAGTCGGCAACTTCATGATCGAGTCCATGGATGGGAAACTACAGCTTCCCCTCCCCACCTTAATTGAGTGTGACATGATGCCAGATGATAGGATGGAAATTCCCTCCCCAGAGGTCACACGCCATCAGCCCCACCTACAGCCAGCTGCCAACAAGATTCCAGCTGTGGACCCGGACGCTCCAATCCTCCTGCTCTTGGGAAGAGACATCTTAAGGGTGCACAAGGTGCATGAGCAAATCAACGGGCCCCACAATGCTCCTTATGCGCAGCGGCTTGACCTGGGATGGGTCCTCATGGGTGGAGTTTGCCTGGGAACAGTCCACAAACCAGCGGATGTCAACGTCTATAAAGCAAACGTGTTGCACAACGGTCGCACATCCTGTCTCAGCCCATGCCCAAACAGGATCCAGGTAAAGGAAGACTACGATGGCATGACGCAGCATCATAGGTCAACCTCCTCTGCCTGTGAGAAAGAGGCAGGCCTCACTGTGAACACAGACAGCCTAGGATGCTCAGTGTTTGAAAGGTCCAAGGATGATGACAAGCCAGCACTATCCGTGGACGACAAAGCTTTCCCAACCATCATGGAGAGGCTCATCAGTGTTGCCAGGCGTATTCTGGGTGCTATGCTGCTTTGGACGGAACCCACTCATCTCACACACAACATCTTGAGCACTCTCATGGCTGAAGTCATGGCGATCATGAATGCAAGACCCCTGGTGCCGGTGTCCACCGACCCAGACATGCCTGCAGTCCTCACCCCAGCGATGCTCCTGACTCAAAAGATGAGTGCTATTTCAGCCCCCTCTGGAAACTTCGACATGGCTGAGCTGCACGGGAAGCAGTGGAAGCAAGTCCAGTGTCTTGCAGACACTTTTTGGAAGAGATGGAGAGGAGAGTATTTGTCCACCCTACAGAGCCGTAGGAAATGGACAGAAGACAAGCCAAATGTCAAAGTGGGAGATGTTGTCTTGCTGAAAGACAGCCAAGCACACAGAAATGAATGGCCAGTGGGACTGGTTGTCAAAACTCTGCCGAGCAGGGACAAGAGGGTCCACAAGGTGGAGGTGAAGATTGTCAAGGAGGGTACTGTCAAAGTGTTTCTGAGGCCAGTCTCAGAGATCGTAGTCCTCCTTTCTGAAGATACCTAGAGAAAGGATTCTGAGTATGTTTGCAGCCAAAGGACGTTTTCTTTAGGTTTTATTTTGTATCTGTAGTGGTACCAAGCGGGGAGTGTGCTGCCTTCCTTTAGGAATTTATGTTAGTTTTCCAGTTAATTCAGGGGTTTGAGTAATTTGGGTCGATTTCCATTGTGTGCCGCCACCTAGTGGATATTTGGTACCTAGCAAGTGCAGTAAAGTGCAGTAAAGCGCAGTAAAGTGCAGTAAAGTAAACTCTATATCACAGACCTGCAGCTCGATACATGGTCTGGGAAGTTATTTTCTTGTCACGCTCCGCCCTTGGACACTATTTGTCTGTAAGTACTTGAGAATGTTATAGATGATTAGTGTACACGGTGGCATAGTGGTTAGCACTGTTGCCTCACAGCGCCAGGGACCCGGGTTCGAATCCGGCCTCGGGTGACTGTCTGTGTGGAGTTTGCACATTCTCCCCGTGTTTGCGTGGGTTTCCTCCGGGTGCTCCGGTTTCCTCCCACAGTCCAAAGATGTGCGGGTTAGGTTGATTGGCTATGATAAAATTGACCCTTAGTGTTAGGGGGATTAAATACGTGGGGTTACGGGGATAGGGTGGGATATGTGTTGGTGTAGGGGTTACGGGGATCGGGTGGGATATGTGTCGGTGCAGGCTCGATGGGCCGAAATGGCCTCTATCTGCACTGTGGGGTTTCTGTGATTTCTGTTCTGTGATTTTGCAGAAAATGTTTAGTTTGTAACTTTTCTCTGTAAGCAAACTTACACAGCTAGCCGTGAAGTGCTCGCTCTCTGTCTAGCTGGTTAACTTGTAGCTGTATTTTGATGCACTATGTACAGGGCTAATTTAAAGTGAATGTTTCAGTTTGCTAAATGTATATTCACAGTAAGCTGTGTTTCCATGTGTTTTGGTAAGTTACATGCCAAACGTACTGTGTTGCTCAGGCTTACCTAAATTTGTGTATGCATATCAGTTATGTGCTTGTATACTAATGTGTGCTTCCATTTCTGTATTGTATTTCAGTTTCACAATAAGAATCTTTCAGTAAAGTTTACAAGAAAAGTCAAGCCTTGTGATTTTTATGGGAAGATATCAAGTTGTTAGCTACCTGTCTAGCTCTGCATAGGAACGCACTGCAAGGGCAGAATAGTCCTTATTGTAACACATTTTACCCAAATTTTAGCTAGGCTATTAGGAGGGATGAGTACTTCCTCCTTGCGAGAAAAAGAATCCAACGGTACATGCTTGTGGGAAGAACGAAGTATATGAATTGTTCTTGCTTCTTTTATGCAAACCTGGGTTGTTGTCTATCCTTTGACTGAAACTAGTATTTTCAGATGGGTTAATGATAAATTTCAGTCCATGGTAATGCCCTGTTAATTCAGGGAACAGAATCAAGGTCAGGATCAGCTTAATTCAGTGTGCCAGCTTGGATCAGTTGGTAGCAGGCCAGAAGGTTGCAGGTTCAACCCCGAGATAGGAGCTTCAGCTAATAATCTAGGCCAACTCTCCAGTGCAGTAATGAAGGGTTGTAATCTTGTCGGAAGTGCCACCTTTCAAATAAGATGTTAAACTGGAGCTCCCATCTGCCCGTTGAGGTGGATGTTAGAGACCCCCCATGTCAGGGAGTTCCGACATCCTACTCAACATTCCTTCCTCAGCTTATACAGTTTGGGGAAAAAATTCGGTAGCGACCATTTTGGGGCGCTAACATCGCCTGGGCATTAACTTTAGCACCCGACGCTAATTAGCGTTGGTGAACACAAAATTGAGTTTTAGCGCCCCGAGGGAGGTGGAGCGCTAAATCTCTTAGGGCGCTAATGTCGCAGAGTGGGGCGCTACCGCAGAGCGCTAGTCAACTTCCGGCGCTGTCAATTAGAGAGTCCTCAGACAGACTGGTGCCTTCCAGTTCTTAAAGGGGAGGTTCCATCATGCTGCACAGCCTCACTCTGATCATTGCTGCTTGTGAACTGGGCCTGCAAGGAGCTGCAAGCCTTCATTCAAGCAAGTGATGGCTGATCAGTGGCCCAGAGAGAGAGAGAGCCAGTTCAACGACCAGGCATTGGAGGCTCTGGTTGTGGCTATGGAATGCAGACGGGCAGTGCTGTTCCTGGACACTGGCAGGAGGCCATTGCCGCGGGAGTTCAGAAGGATGTGGAGGGAGGTGGCCCAGTATGTCTCGGCCAGAAGTGTGGTCCCCAGAACTCCCACCCAGTGCCACAAGAAGTTCAATGACCTCACTTGGGTGGTCAGGGTGAGTACATGCTTCAAAAACCTCTACATCCCACCATCTCAACCTCACTCTGTGCACAGATGGTATAAACCGCCAAATCCCCAACACTCACCCACCAACTATGCCCATCTACTAAAAGTGACATGCATATCTCACACCTTGCATACATTAACAGCTATTCAACTATGGTAGGCACATATGCCAAACACACAGCTGCACACTCACTCACACGCTTTCCTCCTTGCAGGCCAAGCTTGCCCATAACAGGAGGGAGCAGGTACGATTGGGAGGAGGTGAGGCGGACCTGCACCCACTTACAGACCTGAAGGAGCGAGTGGTCCGCATCATTGCTGTGGCCGTCGGAGATGTCGACCCCCTTGGAGACAACAACGGTATGATCATCACCTCTCCCTCTTCTCTCATACCACTTCTCCCTCACACCACAAGTCTTTCCCACTTTCCATCTAAGTATACTGTCTCCATTCCTTGCTCCCTTCCTGCCCCGCTCCCTTGACCTTAACCCCACTCTTGTACCTTAATGCTTTCAGATAATCAGCCGCCACATGACCAGCCCATCCCTCAGCCTCCCAGTGGCAGCGACGCGGGAGAGGAGGAGGAAGAACAAGCTGGAACCTCACTGCGTGTTTCTCCCGAAGGCGCTAGTTCCAATAATGGGCCGACGCGGTTGCTGGAGTGGAGCCTAGTACATGGGCCTGATGTGGGTGAAGCTCTGGGACCCAGCGGGCTGCAGCAACGCCACGGGGAAAAGGAAGCTCAGGGGCACATCTCCCCGGTGTAAGATTCTAAAAACCGTAATAAAACCGCTGTCACCGTGTGGAGATTGAAGTTCAGAACGAATTGTGAAATGGTTACGGACAGATTCAGAATGTAGGAAGTCAGCACGTGTTCTTTGTTTGTGAGGACACAAAATGGTGGGAGTCAGCAGGAGGTCTTTTGCCTGGTGGTCAGCACGGTCCTCTGTTTGAAAGGCCACATGGACAGGAAGGAGAAGCATGAGTGACAAGGAAGACCTCCCCCCCCCCCCACACCTCACAAGAACATGAACGTGTCATGCAGAAGGAACTCCAATCAGGGAAGGTTTGGAGTGAAACTGACCTATCAGAGGGAGGCAGACAGTGATATATGAGAGTGGCTGGCAAAAAGGCCCTCTAACAGAAGTGACCCAGAAGCGGGGAATTCAGAACACAGAAGAACAAAGAAAGAATAACGGAAGACCAGAAGAACAAAGAAAGCTGGCCAGTCTATGTTTCGACTTATGACTCTCCCTGGACCGATCACCCAGAGATAAAGGAGTATGTATAAAAGTCAGACATAGAACTTAGATATTGTTAAAGGGTACTTTTAGGTACTGTTGTAGGGGCTGGCGTGTGGTGGTGTTTGGCGCGTACGCCCAGTCAGTTATGCCGCTGACTGTTTATGAGCGGTTCGAATCGCTCCCACGCCCCTGGGTTCTAGACACCGGACTTAGGTACAGGCGGCGATACAGAAAAGACTCGAGTAGACAGGTGGTTTGGATGTAAGCAAAACTCAAGATTTTATTAAACAGAAAAAATAACAGTCTTGTGAGAAATTGCCAGTATAAAAATTACAGGCAAAAACAAATAACTATACTTATACAGGGAATGGGGAACACACGGCACATCAAGGGAAAACAACTATCTTAACAATCCCCTTATCCTTATCCCACCCCCTATACCTAACTAGATTAAGCTATGAGGGGCCAGAATTTATGCTCACCAATCAAAAGGGTCTGCTGAACTCAAAACAGCGGTGGAGTTCGGGGTTCGCTCTTGGTGCTCTCTGGAGCCTGCCGTCGTCACATGGTCTCCGGGTGCTGCAAGGGCATTGTCCAGGTTCGAGTACCCCAAAGTTAAAGTCTCTGTTTGGGTACTTTACCTTGCAGGGATGATGGTTCCTCTTCCTCGGCCGACAGTTTGAGTTTGCATAAAGATAGTCGCAGGGCAGCTGAGACTGAAGGCCCGATGATTCGAAGCCTATCTTCAGTCGTCTTCCTCAGTTCGTCTCCTCAGTTGTCTTCCTCAGTTGTCTTCCTCAGTCTTGCTTCCTCAGTTCATCTTGCTTCCTCGCCTTTGTCGCGTCCCGCCTCACCTGGCCTGAATTGTTCGTGTTTGCCCGATGCAGTGCCTGGGCGATTCCAGATGGAGTGGGGAAAGGCACGGGCAAAGGCCAGGGGGTAAGCGCGGGACGGGGAAAGAGCAACAGCCACGAGGGCGAGGAGCAGGGAGAGGCCAGAGAGAAGAGAAGAGCAGAGAGCGATTGCTACCCGGGGCCTTCGATTATACTCCTTTCGAAAACCCTTATCTGCGCGCCAAATCAGGTTAGTTCTTTGTCTTAATCTTGGCGGGCTAATTTAAATAATGGTAGCAATCTATACTAACTGTTTTTAGATGGCCGGTAATCGCATCTCCTGTCCCGATAATTGACTTGTTTTGTTATGACTGCACCATGATGGGCCTGTCCAGCCTCGATGGCTTCCTTAATCTGTTGCTGATTATTTATGCAAACTGCTTGATGGCCTTAACTATAGGCCTAACCAGGTTTAGATTTGTCTCCAATTTGATCTAATACATAACTCAAAGTCCTGTCTGGTTTTCAAAATGCAAAGTCTCTCTTCACAGAAACTGCAGCTTTGGTTTCGATCTCTTCACAAGCTGCCTGCGCTGCAGAGTCCAAGTTTTAAAATCTCACAGGCTTTCTGCCACGAGGCGCGGATGCCATCTTGGGTACCCTTTTTGATTTCAAATGTCCACGCAGGGTCCCTTTTATTAATAACCTTTGGGGAAATGTAGAAATTTTGCAAATCTTACACTGTTGACTTGGGACATAAATCGTCCGGAGGTAGCATGTAAGTTGCTGGGAAGTACTTTTATGTACGGGTAAATTGGGAGCATATTGATTGCAAATGTACACTTGAATTTTGAACTGTAGTGTGAATAAAGACCAATGTTATTGATCACATACTTATCTGTCATTGTTATGCTTATTCGTAATTCTCGAATCCGAACAGTAGTAAGAGAAAGGCTTACACTGGAGGGTGAGTTCGCCTGCGCCTTCTGCTGCACAGGACTCAGATGAGGACCTTGATGTGGAGGCGATGACCAGATGTCGATGGGCATGTACACTGAGCTCATGGGTACAATGGCAAGGATGCCCGAGAGCATGGGTGCACTAGCTAGGAGCATGGAGAAGTCCGCCTCCAACATTGCACTCATCTCTGCGCACACCATCGAGCCCATCCTTGGCAGTTTGCAAAGGATGGTCGATTTGCAGAGAGACCGTGGGGACCTAGAACTCATGCCGCATGTCATGGGTGAGGTGGCAGCAGCTATTGCAGCACAGGCCAAAGCAATGCAATGGCTTAGTGCTGTAATGGAGTCAGTGGTTGGTGGCATCCAATCTCAGACTGCTCTCATGCAGTCTTAGATTGATGCCACGCAAGCGCTGACTGCTGCCATCCTCGTAGGGTCGCCCACAGTCCACTGGGAGTCTCACGGTGCCGCAGCAGGCCAGCAATCTGTGCTCGAGCAGATTGCTCCGAATGCTGAGGTTCTGCCCTGGTGGAGTGGCAGTGTGTTGGTCGAGCAGGAAGATGCTGTCCTCTCTCAGGATGACAGCATTCCTGCTCCCACCACTGCTACTTCGCCATTGCACTTGTCGCAGCCTGTAACCCAGCCAGCCCAGACTGCTGCCGCCCATGCTGAGGTGGTACAGTCTGCAGGCAGGCTTTCCAGGCCCAGAGCTGGTTGAGGTCATCCTGCAAGGCCATCTGCAGTCTCTGGCTCCCAGACTCAGCAGCCTTCCACCAGCCTTGCTGCAGCCACTGGGCCTCATTACGGAGGAGCAGTAGGGCTGGGAGGGGGAAAACTCCAAAGGAGAGGGTAATCATTGAAGAAGGGAGAGTAAAGAATACTTTATTAGCAAATGGGGGTAGTGTGTGTTAATAAGTTGATGTGTTTGTAAATATATTGTTGCGTTTCTTTATAAATAATTGTGTTTCATAAGAGAGAGTTGTGTTCGATATTAAATTGTTAATTTGACGTTGCACATTTGAGCTTTGCTCGGTGTTAGGGACTGCGAGCTGGATGTAATGACATGGTTGTGCTGCGCGAACGCCATGCACTATATCATTTATTGGAAGCGCTGTGTAATGAGGTGCTCACGAACGGCCCTTGCCGAAGCAACATTGAGTGGCTCCCTCCTACATTGGTGCTGCTCCTCCTCCTCTTCATCCTCCTCCTCTTCATCCTCCTCCTCCTGTCCCTCTTCCTCCTCCCAAGTTGGACCTGCAATCCCTGGTGGCAATGGCTGGGCCCTCAGAATGGCCAGGTTGTGCAGCATGCAGCACACAATGATGAAAAGGGAGACTCAATCAGGGGAGTATTGCAGGGTTCCTCCAGAGCGGTCAAGGCACCGGAACCATTGCTTTAGCACCCCGATAGTTTGTACGATCAGGTTCCTGGTGGCGCTATGGCTCTCATTGTATGCTTGCTGAGCAGGAGTGCTGGATTTGCGGAGGGGTGTCACCAGCCAGGTGGCGGGTGGATAACCCTTGTCTCCGTGCAGCCAGCTGCGAGCTACATGTGGTGGGTGAAACAGTGCTGGGACACCAGTCTCATGCAGGATAAATGCATCGTGGCTGCTGCTAGGACAACAAGCATTGACGGCGAGGATGCGCTGTATGTGGTCGCACACCAACTGCACGTTCAGAGAGTGGTAGCCTTTGCAGTTACGGAACACCACTGCATTGTGATGAGCTGCCTGCAATGCCACGTGGGTGCAGTCAATGGTGCCCTGAACCATGGGAAAGCCGGCTCTCCTTGAAAAGCCACATGAGCGTTCATCCTGTTTTTCTCTGGTCATGGGGAATGAGATGTACTTCTCCTTCTGTAGAGAGCGTCTGTCAACTCCCGGATGCAACAATGGATGGTGAACTGCGAAATGTTTGCAATATCCCCTGTTGAAGCCTGGAAGGAGCTACTGGCATAGAAATTGAGAGCGACTGTGACCTTAACTGCCACTGAGAGAGATGTCCTGGTCCTGAGTTGACGCTGGAGGTCTGGCTGCAGGAGGTGGCAAATCTCTGTGACCACGTCCTTGCTGAAGTGGAGCCTTCTAAGGCACTGCTCCTCTGAGAGATGAATGTAGGAGAAATACTGCCGTAATACCCTGGGAGGACAAGGCCTCCTGTTGAGAGCCCTGTTTGCCCTCCTTCCTCTGGCTGCATTTTGCAATCTTTCTCTCTACCTCCGCTGCCTCCGACGGTGAAGCTGGAGGGCGAGGTCCAGTGCCAGTACAGCCCCCATTAAATGATGGAAATGTTGCAGTGTCAAATGTAACCCAAGTGAAAGTGATAAATTTTTCTCAGCCAGAAAGTTGAAAACAGTCACATGGGTCAAAACGCCTGTCTGCTTGCGTCAAACTGACAAGGCAGCATTGTTAACCAATAAAAAAAACCGGAAGTTTGACCCCTTTAAATAATGCTTCTCCAGCGCTCATCCGACTGCAAACTGCCTCCCTGTACCTGTCGCTCAGGCAGGGGGCGAGAGTGAATTTCTGAGCCGGGGTGCTGTGCACCCGGATAACGTCATGATCTCCGGGCGCAGGAGGTCATGGCGCTAGTGGTTACCGTCGCCGCAAACCTCCAGCTCAATCTCGCGGCCGTCAGAACTATCGTCGCGCCCGGCAGTACCCCGTTTGCGCCCCCGGAGGCGCTAACGGGAGGTGCAGAGGCACTCAATTTCTCCCCCTTTAACTACTAATGGAGAGTTGCCAACATAATGATCACTACACATCAAAATGTACTTCATGGTGTGAAGTGCTTTTAGATGTTTCAATGTGATCTGATGTGATATTAAGCCACGTATTACATTATATATTCTATTAACTTCAATTTTGCTTTATTTTGCTTTAGATACATCGGTTCTATAGGATTTTCTTTTATTAGTTTGCCAGAGGATTTTCCTTCTTTTTACTGTTTGCTCTCATTTTGCTGAAAGCAGCATTAAAATAATACTATTATGTGTACTCCCTCTAAAGACCAAACAACTGAGGCACTTTATTCCCAACCCAAATATTGCAAAGAATACCAAGTGCATGTACACGACAACTCACTACCTTCAGTGGTTAGTAAAGAAAAAGAAAGACTTGCATTTATATAGTGCCTTTCACGACCACCACAATGAAGTAGAGTTACAGTTGCAATGTGGGAAACGCGGCAGCTAATTTCAGCACAGCAAACTCCCACAAACTGCACTGTGATAATGACCAGATAATTTTTATTTCCATTATGTCAGTTGAGGGAATAATGCCATGGGATCTTTTATGGCCACCTGAAAGAGCAGACAGAGCCTCAGTTTAACATCTCTTCTGAAAGACGGCACCTCCAACAGTGCCACCTTGACTCAGTGCTGCAGTGTCAGCCTAGCTTTATGTGCTCAAGTCCCTGGAGTGGGACTTGAACCCACAACCTTCTGACTCAGAAATGAGTGTGCTACCAACTTTTTTTTTATTATACTTTATTGAACATTAAGAACATTTACAACATCGTGATCATTACATTGTATGATACAAATCAATTCCACCACCCTGCACAGCCATTCCGCCACCACATTTTAACATCAAAACCTGAAGTTTAATTTGTCACCTGTAACATATATTAATCGATTGTACTTTAAAAATTGGTTGTAAAATACTGTCCTTAAATTCCTTTCTGAATAAAACATCCACAGAGCCTTATAATGATCTTTTAGCTTATATTTAAAATACTCTTAGAATGATTCTCCTCCCCTTAAAAAACAGAGCATTCCTTCTTTGCACAATCACGAATCTAGCCAAACTGAACATTAAATTAATTGCTGCTCCGCTAGACTCGGGCAGACTCTCCCGCAATCCCCATCTCAAAATTGAGTCCCACGGGATTCCCATTCTCACTGTTCGGTCCCCACCCAGCAAAAAAGCTTCACACAACTGTCGAACATAGTACTTAAAGTCATTTAACTGCGGACATAACACCAGTAAATGGGACAGAGCCTCATCCTGAGTCCCACACATTGGGCAAGTTGCCGCCTCCACTCGTCCAATCTTGCACAAGACCGTCATGGTAAAAATCCGGTTATGAGCCAATTTGAAATCCAGTTCAATCCATTCTGGGCATTTAAAATTCGCCCACACTCCCTTCCAAATCCTGTTGAAGTCCAGCTGTGGGTATATACTCTGCCAAAACTCCTGACCAGCAGGTGTCTTGAATCTCCATGCTCTGAATACCTCATAGAAATCTCGAGTATTACAGTTGTCAAATTGGACTAACTCTCCCCCTTTCTCCAGTACAAAGCTTGGAAAAGCAGGACGCATTTTACTTCCTTTGGAGATTTCCGCATTTATTTCTTCCATCCAATCCTGTGGCAATGCCCTCACAATCTTCTCATACATGATTCCTATTGCTTTTCCTTCTACCTCCTGATCCTCCTCCCACACCATGTCCCTCACTATCGCTTCCGGCAACCAACCTGGAATCACCTCGTATAATACATCTTTCACCGATATAATCCCAGCTTTTATAAAAGCTTGATTAAATAAAACCTCTCCTTCGATGTTGACCCACCTGTTCAAAAATAAGGGCTGTTCTAAAAATTCCTCAGCCCCCTTGGCCATAAACTGCACCCTTTTTAAAAATTGAGCCCAAGTCTCTACAACCCCCTTATAAAACCTAGGGAGAAGCTTAATCGATTTCAAAAACATATTATTGTATTCCATATACAATATCCCCTGCCCTCCTATCCCACTTTGTTTTAAAAAATGCTCAAAACAACTCTTCCAAAAACTTGAATTTGACTTCTGAAGAAATCTCTTCACCCATTTGATTCTAAAGGATTTTTTCTTCAAATCAACATCTGGGAAGTTGAGTCCTCCCTGATTTCTCCGTCCAATGATGGTATTGTAAGCCACCAAGGCTGGTTTCCCTTCCCATAAAAACCTCACACAAGCCTCTCGGATGGACTTTTCTGCCCACTCAGGAATATCCTCCACCGTCAATAAGTACCATAGCTTAGATAGCAGGAGAGCAGACACCACTGTCGCTCTTCCTTGCACTTTCAACCACCTTCTTTCCCATCTTCCCAAAATCTTTTTAATTTTCATAACCTTCGGTTCCCAATTTAATCGATCCCTGTCTTTCTTGCACCCCATATGCACCCCCAGAAATTCCAAAACCTCCACCACCTTAAAGGGACATTCCCCCAACCATTCCCCCCTACCCCTCCCTGCAACCAGGCATTGGGACTTACTATAATTCACTCTGGCACCTGAAGCTCTACAATATTCCTCCACTACCTCCATAGCTTTCCTCACTGACTCCCCATTTCTCAATGTTAAGGTTGTGTCATCTGCATATTGGTGTATCACCGAAACCAGCCCGGAACTGGGTACCACAATCCCAACTACTCCTGGCTTCTTTCGCATCATGTAACCTAATGGTTCTGCTACCAATGTGTACAGCAGTGGGGACAGGGGACAACCCTGTCTCACTCACCTCTGTATCAGAAAATACTTGGATAAAAACCATTACATTTAACACAGCTAAATATGTTTCAATAAAAAATCCTTATCCACTGAATGAAATTTTCCTTGAAACCAAATGCTTCCAAAACCTTCAATAAAAACTCATGAGAGACCCTATCAAAGGCTTTCTCTTGATCTATCTTTAATACATAAGCCTCCCTCCCACTCTCTTCCATGAGTTCTATCGCATCTCGGATTGAGACCACAGAGTCTGCGATGTCCCGGCCTATGACTCCATAGGACTGAGAGGGCCAAACTATCTCCGGTAACACCTCCTTCAAACGATTTGCCATAACCCTCGCCAAGATCTTATAATCCACATTTAATAGTGTGATGGGCCTCCAATTCTTCAGATCCCGTCTATCCCCTTTATTTTTATAAGCTAAGCTTATGATACCTCTCCTCATAGATGGGGCCAGGCTTCCCTCAATTTTAATTTCCTTAAAAACTTCTAAGAGCAATGGACTTAAAATCTCAAAAAATTCCTCATAAAATTCTGCACTTAGTCCATCGGACCCTGGGCTTTTCCCCCCCTTCATTCCACTTATTGCTATTTTTATTTCCGCTAATCCTACTTCTTTATCACACATGCTTCTCTCATCCTCCTTTAAACCCTTTTCAATAAAAGCAGTAACCTGTTCCATCTCCAAATTGGAAATGTCTTCTTTTGTATATAGCTCTTGATAAAAGCTGCTAGCTGCCTCCAAAATCTCCTCACTTTCATGAATGATCTTATCCCCAACCTTCAACTCTTCAATTAACGATAATCTCTGTTGCAGCTTCTCTTGCTCTAGAAAATATCTAGTGCATCTTTCGCCCTCCAATGCATCTCTAGCCTTTGCACGGAGAATGGCCCCCTTGCATTTTTCAGCTTGCAATAATTCCCACTCTTCCTTTAGCACCCGGAACTTAGTCTCAGCTCCCTTATCCCCTCCGTCAACTGCTTTACAGACATCCGTAAACCTTTTGTTTATATTCTCTTCTCGATGCCGGTTAGCTGCCGCCCTCTTTTTCCCATAACGTACCGAAAAAACTTTTACCTCATATTTGAAATTGTCCCACCAAACTCTTCTTTCTTTCAAGAACAAAAGTTCCTTCTGAGCATTCTTTATTATATTTATAATCCCTTCTTTATAAGCACTTTCCTTCAGGTATTGATTGTTTAAAATCCACACCCCTGAACCGATCTTAACTCTGCTGTTCCTAATTCTAAGAACCAAAGCTGAGTGATCACTAAAAAATACTTTTTTATAATAAATCTCCATCACCTCCGAACTTAACCCTTCCCGCATTAGCACCAAATCTATTCGGCTCTGTTTTAAAACATCACCCACCCAACCTGCTCTGGAGAACTCCCTTTTTATGGGGTTCTGGTCCCTCCATAAGTCTCTCAAATTTAAATTTGCCATCATTTTTATAATCATCCCTCTGGAGTTATCCTCTTTAAAGGTCATCTGGGCTGAAATGTCCATCCAAGATAAAAATACATTAAAATCCCCCACTAGACAAGGATTTTCCACCTCTGCCACTTCAGTGAATAACCCCCGAAAAAACTCGCGACGCTTGCAATGGTCGTTCGGTGCATAGATATTAAAAAGATCACAATTAAATCCCTCCAATTTTACCCTTAGCCGTAAAAATCTCCCCTCAGTGTCCTTGTCCACCAAGGCAACATTCTCTTCTATGGACGGACTCACCAAAACAGCCACCCCTCTACGGTTATTGTTTGCACAACTTGCAAACACCTCTCCCTTCCAAACCTTCTGAACTCTTTCTAGAATATCCTCATCCCAAAAGGTTTCTTGCAGACACAACAAGTCCGTGCCTTTAAAACCCTGCAACAACTGCTGCAATTTCTTCTCACCCCTCAGTCCATTCACATTGATCGAGACCAATGTAATCATGGCTCCAAAGAAGGGAAGTATGCCCAATAATCTCCCCATCATTTAATCTCTGGCTCTTCCCTCCTCTCATGCTCCTTCTCAACTTTTCGGGCAGCTGTTGCTTTTTCCTGCAGCCTCCGGCTCTTTTTCCCCTCCTGTTTGACCCCTCCCTGCTGTTTCAGCCTCTTCCTTGCCTTAACTTTGGACCCAGGAGTTGCCCTTTCTCCTTCCTTCTGCCCCTCACTAACCTTTCCCTTTCCACATGATGCCACCCCATCCCCGACTTCCATGTCTCTATCCCCCTCTAATTCCTCACACTCAAGCTCTTCTGCAACCCCTTGTGCCTGCTCCCCGTCAGATACTTCATCTCCCATAGAGAGTCTTCCTGCTATCGCAGTTTCTCCCACTGTGCCGCCCCCTTCGACCACGTCTCTACCTCTGACCCTTGCACCTTGTTCCCTCACTCCATGGGACAATGGCGCACCTAAATTGTTCCCTTCTGACGTCTCTATCTCGCCGATCCCATTCTGCTGTCCCTTTAAGGCTCCTGCCTCTTGCACCCTCTCCCCGCCCTGCCCCCTCCCACTCACCAAAATATCCGACTCCCCACCTTTCCCCGGAGCACTCACTTCCACCACACACCCCGCTCCTGCCTCCTCTCCCCCCGCAGACACCAGACTCCCCAGGGGGAGCCGAACTGCACTAAGGCTCGAGTCTGCACTCGACCCTTGCTGCCCGCTGCTGTCTTTGTTCCCCTCCACAGCACTCGCCGTGTTTTCCGCCATCTCCATCTCGATCTCCGCTCCGCCAACCTCTGCCTCTTCCTGTGCTCCTTTTTCCTTCATTTTACCCGCTGTGTCCTCCGACTGCACCACACCTCTGGCCATTCCACACTCCTCTCCTGCTCCTTCTCCCATCTCATCACTCATTTCGTTCCCTTCTGCCACACACTCACAGCGGGCGGGGCCTTTACGACACACCCCACAGCTCTACGCCTTGCAGCTCCGCGCGATATGTCCCGACTCACCGCAATTGTAACAATACAAATCAGGACAGTTTCTCACGAGATGGTCATGTCCCAGACAATAGTAACACACCTTTACTTGGTTATCGTGCAGCGCACGAAAGTATTGTACTCCTTCCAGTGTCTCGAACTTCATACTGTAAGGCAAAGACCTCACCCCCTCTGGGAACCGCGCCTTGACATACCGGGTTCCGTCTGCTACCCGTGTTCCCGGATAGTACCTCCTCTTTATTTCGGAACAGATTTTAATGTCCCACGACTCCAACTTTTTGCTCAGCACTTCGTCCTCGATGTACACAGGCAAGTTCCAAAATGAAACCACCACCTCCTCTGAATATAGCAGAGTCACCTCCAAAAATTTCTCCCCAACTTTCAGACTGAGCAGCAGTTTTTCCACCTCCTCACGGCCACTGACCGTCACCTCAAATCCCACATTTGGTTTTGGTCGGCAGGCAAAACAGCTTCCCTCACCACAGTCCTGATGAACCGCCTGGATTATATCCCAGGCTCGAATCTTCTTATCTTCACATTGCACCACCACCATATTTTCTTTACCAAACCTCCTGAGGTCACGGGCCAAATCTTTGGGCCTTTTTTTTCCCCTTCCCACCACAGTTTCTTCCCTAATAAAATTCCTCTCGGGAATATTGTCCTCTGAGGGGCCCGGCACTCCGGACCCCTCAGCAGCCATCTGGCTGTTTTTTGTGGGCCAAAAAGGCCCTAAAACCTGAAAACAACACCCCAAAACCCTCCACCAACTTTTTACAAAACTTCCTCCAACACCCAGCTGCAATTAGGCAACCAGTCACACCTGGCTCACTCCTAGCCCCTCCCACCTAGAGAGTGCTGCCCACTGAGCCACAGCTGACATTGGGGTAACCCATTATGGGGTTGTTAGTAGCCCACTCTGAAACATTTCAGAGAAATGCACTTTCATATGCTTCTCATTTCTAGTGTCCAACATCTCTCCATTGCAATCATTCTTGTCTTTCTCTTTTTTATTCATAACACAGACTTATTGCTCCTTTGAGCTTTCTTCTCTTATTCCTTGTAAGCTCCATTGTAAACCCATTATTCCTCTTCTCTGCAAACTGTGGAAATTATCACCCTGCACAGCCTTCTCTTCCTCTTACAATCCAATATGTCTGCCATGTTTGTCTACATAACAATAGTGACTGCACTTCAAATGATTGGCACCCCATCCACCACCTTAAACATTCACTCCCTCCACCACCAGCGTACCGTGGCTGCAGTATGTACCATCTACAAGATGCACTGCAGCAACTCGCCAAGGCTTCTTCGGCAGCACCTCCCAAACCCGCAACTTCTTCCACCGAGAAGGACAATGGCAGCAGGCGCATGGGAACACCATCACCTCCAAGTTCCACCCCAAGTCACACACCATCCTGACTTGGAAGTATATCGCCGATCCTTCATCGTCGCTGGGTCAAAATCCTGGAACTCCCTACCTAACAGCACTGTGGGAGTACCTTCACCACACGGACTGCAGCAGTTCAAGAAGGCGGCTCACCACCACCTTCTCAAGGGCAGTTAGGGATGGGCAATAAATGCTGGCCTTGCCAGTGACACCCACATCCCATAAACGAAGAAATAAAAAGGTAATTCACTGTATGTGAATTATGAGAGGACATTAAATACATGTAAATGCTTCTTTCTTTTCAGGCTTTTAAAACCAAACCTTGGTTTTACCCAACCACAACTTTGTAGTGTATTCGTGTTCACCTAGGTAGGTATTGGACGAATGCCTACTAAATAATCGAGTTCGACTTCAGGAGAAACAATCAAGAAGTTCTTTAATGCAGGAACAGATGAAATATGGCAGGTAAGAGAGATGGATGCAGGAGAGCCTTGGAGTAGGTCTTTCCCCAGCGGGGACGCCACGAGGACTGAGTCCGCAGTCCCATGGATTGCGTGATGACGACATCACGCTCGGCCGCGTTTTCCCGCGCTTCGGTGGTCACGTGACCTGCGTCGTGATGTCGACGCGTTTGCCCGCGCTTGGGCGGTCACGTGACCCGCGTCGCAATGTCGGCGCGTTTACCCGGTACTGTGGCTGGCCGTTGCGGCCGAAGCCGCGAGAGCGAGAGGCACCCGGCACTGCGGTTGGCCAATGCGGCCGTCGAGGGAGCGGATGGCTGAACGCGGCCGACACGTTTTGGTGAGTCACGTGATGCGTGACGTGACGTCAGTGCGTTAGGTCGCGTTCTTAAAGGGGCAACGGCCCAAACAGGTAAGTAATATACATACATAGTTAAGTTAAAGTGAATTATGTACATTATAAGTAAGGGACACTCGGCAGTACCGCCACAACTTCTTGATTTATTTTGTCATCTCTCCCACACTTTTCATTCTTGCCGATGTCCTATACTATGGGCCCTGGCCATTCACCTAGGTTCCTAAATAAAATAAATTAGACACAGGCCAGTCAACTCAATTCAGTTATTGATCAGTAATGGGGTGGTATTGCTGACAGCTGCCGAAAAGTCCACAGCCAAGAATATCCTAGCTTCCCACCAGAGCAAAGAAAAACACATAAATAAAAGAAGTGGAGGTCATTTTCAACTTCATTGCCCGGGTGGCAAGATGGCAGCATTACTGCCCAGGTGGTGAAGATAAAATAACCCCCAATGTGTTTTAAATTCTACCAATCCTTCTTGGCCATCAAGGCTTTTTGTCTTGAGAAGATAACTCAAAATGGAGGGCATTTTCACAACCAATGTACCATTGCCACACCGTCTTCAGCTTAAAAGAAACAACTTCCTCTCAGCGAGATGGGTACTGTACATTTCAAGATGCTTTGCTTCTTTTAGTTCCATAATACCCAACATATCGACAGCAATCTTGTGCAACAGCCAATGCTTAGTCTTGTCCCCATTAACAAGCCTTAATTTTGGTTTGTAAATTAGGCCACGTGGTGTTGTCATGGTGAAATTGGGTGAAATACTCATTTTTTTTGGTGAATACAACATTGTGTGCCTTCTACAGATAACTGTTACTTTTTAATATAAATGAGTCATTTTTGTTTGCTTAAAAATGTTATTGTGCGCATTAAAAAAATTAGGGATGAAATTATAATATTTCTTTAAATAAGTCTCACCTAGAATCTCGCAAGGGGAGACTGAATGTTGAATGATGTTACCATGTTTCACAAAATGCCAAATCTGTGGGTGAATTTTAATTAAAATTAAATCTGTCAGCATCATTTACATAGATTCAGAGCAGCTGTTACTTAATCACAATTGACTTTCCATCGAACAGGTCTATTGAAAAAGAAAGAAAGACTTGCATTTCTATAGCGCCTTTCATGACCTTAGGACATTCCAAAGCGCTTTACAGCCAATTAAGTACTTTTGAATTGTTGTCACTGTTGTAATGTAGGAAACGCAGAAGCCAATTTGCACACAGCAAGATCCCACATACAGCAACATGATAATGACCAGATAATCTATTGAAGTGATGTTGGTTGAAGGATAAATATTGGCCAGGACACCAGGGAGAACCTGCTCTTTTTCGAAATAATGTCCGCCTAAGAGGGCAGATGGGGCCTCGGTTTAACGTCTCATCCAAAAGACGGCACCTCCAACAGTGCAGCACTTCCCTCAGTACTGCACTGGAGTGTCAGCCTAGATTTTGTGCTGAAGTCTCTGGAATGGGACCCACAACATTCTGACTCAGAGGCGAGGGTGCTACCAGCAAAGCCACAGTTGACAATCCATTCCCTTCCTCTGCCAGGTGTACTATTGGCTGCTCCTTCTTCAGTGGCCGCATGTAAATGCTGATGGGGATGGGGCCTGGCTTATTTGTCCATTTTTGCTCCCTACCGCCCTTCTCGCCATTGCTCCCTACCGCCCTTCTCGCCATTGCTCCCTACCGCCCTTCTCGCCATTGCTCCCTACCGCCCTTCTCGCCATTGCTCCCTACAGCCCTTCTCGCCATTGCTCCCTACTGCCCTTCTCGCCATTGCTCCCTACTGCCCTTCTCGCCATTGCTCCCTACCGCCCTTCTCGCCATTGCTCCCTACCGCCCTTCTCGCCATTGCTCCCTACCGCCCTTCTCGCCATTGCTCCCTACTGCCCTTCTCGCCATTGTTCCCTACCGCCCTTCTCGCCATTGCTCCCTACTGCCCTTCTCACCATTGTTCCCTACCGCCCTTCTCGCCATTGCTCCCTACTGCCCTTCTCACCATTGCTCCCTACCGCCCTTCTCGCCATTGCTCCCTACCGCCCTTCTCACCATTGCTCCCTACTGCCCTTCTCACCATTGCTCCCTACCGCCCTTCTCACCATTGCTCCCTACCGCCCTTCTCGCCATTGCTCCCTACTGCCCTTCTCACCATTGCTCCCTACCACCCTTCTCGCCATTGCTCCCTACCGCCCTTCTCACCATTGCTCCCTACCGCCCTTCTCGCCATTGCTCCCTACCGCCCTTCTCACCATTGCTCCATAACACAACACATCAGCGCACTGATTATTTGAATATAACAGCTTCTCATATTTGAAATGCCACAGGCTATTCCCATTCTAGGATTGAGTCCTGGCCTTAATGACGGGGGTCCTGAATCTTCCCGTTGGTAATAAAATTGCAATGATAATAAAACTCGCATTCTGAACAGACTCTCTTCATATAAACTAATACTGACACATAGCAGTGGTTCTGCAATGCTGGGGAACACTGGAGTAGACCGTTCAGCTCCTCGAGCTTGTTCCGCCATTCAATTAGATCATGGCTGATCTGTAACTTAACTCCATTGACCCGCCTTGATTCCATAACCCTTAATACCGTTGCCTAATCAATCTCAGTTTTTGACATTTTCAATTGACTTAAGCTCAACAGCTTTTGGGGGAAGAGAGTTCCAGATTTCCACTACACTTTGTTTGAAGAAATGCTTCCTGACATCACCCCTGAAGGGCCTAGCTCTAATTTTAAGATTATGTCCCCTTCTCTAGACTCCCTCACCAGAGGAAATAGGGTAGATAGAGAAAAAACTATCAACTCCTTTTAATCATCTTAAACACCTCAATTAGATCAACCCTTAATCTTCTATACTCAAGGGAATTCAAGCCTTGCCTATGGAACCTGTTCTCATAATTTAACCCTTTTAGCCAGGCGGATCAATTTGTCTTTTTGTTAACATTTGTTACCCTTTATTCTGATGAGCAGTTCAAACATCCTTTTAATTACATGTGTGAGTAGAATCTATCAACCTCACAGTTTGCTCATTGAGTTAATAGCTGTAATTCCAGTTGAAACTGTAGAGTGGGTCTAATTGTGTAAAATTAGGGTAGCAGCAAACTAGACCACATGTGCTAGCAATGGTGTTTGAATACTTATATATGTTGATTGCAGGTATGATTCCACAGTATAAGGACTGCCCCCTTTGACACTCAACGGATTATTTTTATTATTCAGTCTCTCTAAGGTTTTGTGACAGAGTCGTGCTTATCGAACATTGGTATCAATGGTCTGAAGCAATGTCGCTGAGAATGACAGATATTGCATCAGTCATTGGGAGAATTCTTAATCTACTCTTATCGTTAATCTGCTCTAAATTTCCTAGTTTCAAAGTTCTCACTATGTGGTTCAATTCTATATTGTCTGATCTCTAATCTTGAAATGCCCCACCCCACCCCACCCCCCACACCACCACCACCATCCTAGTTTAAATCCATCACCACTCTTCTACTTATCCTCTCTGCCAGTATATTGGTGCTAGTACAATTCAGGTAAAGGCTGTCCGGATTGTATATCCTCTCCCTGTGCCAGAACTCACCCCATGCCCCATAAATCAGCAACTTTCTCTCCTACACCATCTCGAGCCACGCATTCCCCTCTCCAATCCTATCCTGTCCATACCATCTAGCATGTGTCACCAGAGATTATTACCCTAAAGACCCTTTCCTTTAATCTAGCACCTAGCTCCTAAAACTCTGAATAAAGGACCTCCAACCTAACTTTGCTTACGTCATTGGTTCCAACATGAACCCAACTACTAGCTGCTCCCTCCCCCTTGGCAGAAATGTATTTAATGATGCGATGGCAAAATACTGCAGATGCTGGAAATCCGAAATAACAACAGAAAATGCTGGAAAAACTCAGCAGGCCAGGCAACATCCGTGGAGAGAAATTAGAGTCAATGTTTTGGGTCAAAACCCTTTATCAAGACTAAAGAGGCACATGGAATGAAATAGATTAAGAGGCCAGGCTGGGAGAGAACAAAAGAGAAGAGACATTGCGAGGTATCCAAAACGAGACACGATGGTGATAGGACTAATGGAGACAAAAGACAGCTCTAGATTAGGTGTGAAATGCGCTGGCACATGGCAGCTGACTCCTATGTTCGTGGCATGGTCGTGTGAGCACTTGGAGAGGAGCCTCCACTTCCTTGTTGTCTGCCACCAACATCTCTCTCATGGGTCAGCCCCACTTCAGAGGTAGCAAGTGGCTTGACAGCACCTTGCTGCACTGCAGGGGGGCCATGAGGACCCATTTCTGCACTGGAAGTCCTACTCCAGAGGATGCATGAAGGCCTGCTTTGTTTGCCCAATAGCTGACCATCGCTCCTCAAGAGATGTCATTCTATTCTGAACAATGACTATGTTTTCAATACCCATGTGACTAAGTTCCTCCATGGACCATGGAAGGAGTGAGTGTAGTGAATGCATAGCATAGATGCTTAGAAGGATACAAAGGACCCACCCTGTATGTTGTAAGCAGTTGTTGTCATGGCATCACAGTGATAGGAAGTGTGAGGGCTGCATGGTCGAATAGTTAAGTGAATGTGACCATAGAGAGAGATGGAATGGGTAAGGGTGCAGGGATGTAAGTGTCAAGTGGGATGTGGAGGAAGAGGTTGGCAAAACAGAGTGCTGGTGAGGAGAGGCGATGGGGATCAGATTGCGGGTGATGGGAAAGTCATACTCACTTTTCCAGTGCGGAGAAGGTCATGAAACCTCTTCCTGCATTGCAGCCAGGTACTGTGGTTCATTGAAATGGAGTTGACAACCTGGGCCACTTGTAGCCACACAGCTTTTGTCTGCTGGGGTGGCTTTTTCTCCCTGAGGAAAGGAACAGCACCTCCTTATTACAGCTGGCTCCATACACCAGAGCTTGGAGGGAGGGCTCATCAAACCGAGGAGCACACTTTTGCTTGATCGTTGACATTTTCCACAATTCAACTCCTTCGTATAAATTGCAGAGCCTTTGCAGTCGCCAGGAGAATCAAGGCTGCTTGCAGGCCTTAAATCCAACAGCATTGATGACGTCATCGGAGGCGACTTTCTGTATGAAAAGACTAATTGGGCCAGTGGTTCCCATACGCAGGAAATCAATTGGCCAATTAGGGAAAAAAATCGCACTTTTTCAACACTTCACTTCGGAGTCGGGGTCCTGACACGATTTCCACCTGACATTCCCCAGCCCGCCCAGACTGACAAAATCCAACCCCTTGTCTCTCAGATGTTGCAGAGTCTAGAACCGATCCTCAAGCTCACCAATCTTATGCTTGAGAGGTTTTATCCTTTGGTACCTGATGCAGATATGTCTCCTTGATACCTTGTTGATCCTCACATTTTACATTCCACACATATCCTGATGGTCCACTTGTAATGTTGTGAGAACAACTGAAAACATTTCCTTGCTAACCGTCTCTCAGCTGAACGCCTCACATATAATTTTGGGCCAGCTGCACTCAAGGATGAACTCTAACTCAAGCTAAACTCCACATTCCACTTCTCCATTGCACTCCATTGATTTCTCACTGTTCAAGACTCTTCAACATAATGGTTTCCTGCACTCCATCCAGATGTGAGACCCCAGTCTATTTTTGTGTGCTACCCAGCACTTTAATTTGATTGATTTCAGGACAAAATAAGCAGTCTGTTAAGTGGTTTCTACTTGCTTTGCAATCAAAATGTATTTGCGCAGGGATAAAGTCTTTGAGACAACATTGTGTGCACCAGACAGCTATGTGCACCTTTAACAAGAGTAAAACAAGTTAGCAATAACCAAATTTAAATTGACCAACCACATCTCAGAAACAGACAAAATTTGTTAAGGCCCGAAAACAGGCGGGGGCACCGGGTGGGGGGGTGGGGGGGTGGCGAGATTTGCTCGTGCCCATTTAGAAAGCGTGTGCAGCACGTAAATTTGGTGCTGCCTGCTAATTTAAATGATTTTAGCGCACAGCCCAGCGACTATCGCGTTGCTACAGGCTGTGCGCTCAGCAGGAGGCCCAATGTTGCGTTGCTGTAGCGATGTTGCATTTTCTTAAAGGAAGGCTGTCAGTTTTGAAAGCAGTCACGAGCCCTTAAAGGTGAACTGCCTTCTGAAAAAAAAATTGAAACTCATTCAAAAACAGGCAGTCTCGATCCCTTAAAGGTGAACTGCCTTCTTCAAAAAAAAATTAAAAATCATTCCAAACTAAGCAGTCTGCAGCTCTTAAAGCTTCTGCATTTATAAATGGTAAAAGTGCTTCAGCACGAACACAAATGGCTCAGCAGGCCAGGGAAAGGGCACCCAGGGTCTAGAGGGCACCTAGAGGGCCTCTACCCACAGTGAGTCAGGAGGTCCGCCACAAAGAAGGATGTGAGACCAGATCGCCAAGGCCGCCACTGCCAGCAGTGTCACCCCAAGGACCTGGCTCCGGTGCCCAAAGAAATTTCATGATCTCAGACGAGTATTCAAGGTCAGTGAATGCATCTCCAAAAGTGATCTCTTACCAACTGCACCACTAGCCTCACACACTGCTCAATGCATGACTCCAGCACCCACCACACCCCCATCACTGACCTATCAACAATCTCCACCTCACTCTCTTGGAGGAGATGGTGCTGGCCATTCTTGGCAGGGGCATGGCTGAGCCCTTGGCTAGTGGCAGGGCTGAAAGAATACAAGATGCCGGAATCCTCATACATTATCCTCTTTCTCACATCACACTTCCCTCTCATCACACAATCTCTTCTGATATACAATCTGCACATGTTGCTTTCCCAGCCTCCCCTCATCATACCCCTACCCTTGTGCCTTCCTCATTTCAGGCACCCAAGAAATCCAGCCTGCCAGAAAAAGAAGAAACAACACTGCCACTCGATTTCACACTCCCAGCCACCAGCTCCTTGAGATCGTCCTGCAAGGCCATCTGCAGTGTCCCCCACTGAAAGTCGGCAGCCCTCCACCAGCCATGCTGCAGTCACTGAGGTACCACTACATAAGAGCACTAGGATAGGCGAAGGCACACACAAGACAGTCACTAAGGGAATGCAAAAGAGTAATTAGTTGATGTTTTGTGATGTAATATTGGATGCATATATGGATAAAGTTGGATTGGAAAGTTTGCTTTGTGGTGGTTTTTATTTCAGCATTGTGGCCAAGTGGATGCTGTGATAGTCAGTAATAGAGGGAAGGGAAGGTGTGGGACAAATTTTGAAAGTGGAATTGGGGTTGTGTTCAGTGGTACCGCAGGTGGATGATTCGATCCCGGATATCCCAGCCAGAAAGGGGCTGTCTGGGTTGCCTCCTTCTTCCACTTCCTCCTCTTCTGCTTCTTCCTCTTCCTCTGTGACCAGCCTAAGGGGGACTGTAGCTCGAGCCCTTCCTTTAACATCCAAAGCCTTGCAAGTGTCCAGCAGCACTCCCTGCACACTTTAACAACTTTTTTAATGTATTGCACCAAGCCACTACTCCAATAAAATGTAAAAAAAACTCCAAAAGCTGAAATCGTTACTTTCCTGAAAGATGTGTGTGTCCTTTTGAGAAGCGCTGACAGCGTCTCTGTACAATTGCTGCATGCACGTTCTTCCATGCGTGGTTAGGAGAGGGTGGTATGGAGAGCGGCAAAGTCCAAAATCGCAGTCGTGCGTCAATTCAGGCGTTGCACGCCGATTGAGGTCACGACCTGCATATTTACATGGGAGAGACGAGCGCAGGCAATGACAGCACTGTCGACCTCTCCAAAATGGAAGCCGCTGTGTTCCACGTCGGAAGCGGGCGGAAGCGAGATGGCCACCATTTTTTCAACAAAACCAGCCTTAACGGCCGGCGCTACGGCCCCAAGTTTCACGGCCATTGACTTTTAATTGTGACAGAACTCTTATTGGGCACAGTGAACACACACACACACACTTTCCAGCGTATGGCACTGAATTGCAATTAAGAGCAAGACAGTGGCTGATTTTCCTCTTGAGACCCAAGGGCTGAGGCCGAAGGTAGTAGCCTTACTGACATCCCAGCTGAGATGAGCAGACTTGATATGGACCAGGGACTGAAATTGTGGCCTCGTAGTTTAGTTACATAATGGCTTTATCAACTGAGCATCAAGCTTACTTCAATTGGTTAGCCTGCATTGTGATCTAAGGAGTATTCCTGTATATAGACAAGTGAGCTGCCAGTAGACTATTCCTCACAGGTGGAAAGGAGGATTCATAAAGATTTTGTACTTTTAAAATAACACAAAGACTGCCACTGCCAATGAGTCGATTATGAAGCCAAGAATCGAGGTTTCAAATGTATACTTCACAAACTGAGAAGAGGAGGGTTTCGTCTGTACATAAATGTAATTTAAATTGGCTAAGCCGTTCAGAATCTGTGAAGGTCAGTGAGATCCTCCTATGTAGCAAGCTATTTGCATTTCATGCCCTCTGTGTAGTGTTGATTATATCCAATGAAAAAATATGCAGTGATCTTTCCACTGATAGTTTACAAAATGTTTCTTTGACAATTTTTCTTGATATTCATACAGAATTTATTTGGGACTTTGACTAGCACAGCATAATAATGTTTTCCATTAACTCAGTTTGTTATTCTGTAGTTTAAATTTCTTTTTGTATAATGACCTATCTATAATTCATGAAGGTACGAACCAGGATACAGGATAAAGTTAAAGGCTTAAAAAAAATGCAAAAATGGTAAAAATGGAAAGGTTTCTTGTTTTCCCATTTCCACCAGCTAATTGAATCCTCATTTTTTTGTGTTACTTTCTTTCTCTGAACTGCTTGCTCTGAATTCCATCTATCATCTTTACTACCAGGTCATTACCACCTCATTCCTTCGAGCAAAACAGAAACTTCTGAAAAGTAAACCTTTTTTTAACACTCTTATTTTTACAGGCCACCCATTCCCAGTCCTAATGCACTTGAAACCGATATCCAGACGTCCAATTTCTACTATGGTGCATATCCCAACTACATCAGTCTCACTTCATCAATAAAGTGGTGCCAGGGTTGTTCTTACTAAAGATGGTTAGCAGCTCCTTTCTCCTTGTTCTTCAGAAGTGTGGTAAATGTGTGTACAGCTTTATACTTTAATCTGGGTTGCCCTAAATCATTAAGACAGGCAGGACAGTTATTTATGTTCAGTGGAAAATGCAATCTAGGGCAACCCCTTCTAAGAAAGCAATTGCCAAATTAGGTAACTGGAAATGTTCAGTCATTTAACTGGGGCAATTCCACAAACTGGACTAGTTTCAGATATTCCCACATGGGAGAAAGCATCTTCGAAGCTGATACAGAACATTACTGTAAAATGAGTCGTTGTTTTCCAGAAATATATATATTTTTTTAGTTAAGGAATCTTTTCCTCTTGAACGTTCTCTTCAGGAATGATTAGCTAAAGGGTCCTTTAAAGGGGTACTGCTGTGGGCCTCAAGGAGACAAGACAGGAAGGAAGAAGTTTCTTTTCAAAGCCCCATTCTCACAAATATTGGTCTCCTCCACAAAACTATTTCACTTCCTACTCCCCACTTGGTTTGTGGGATGGGAAGATGCAAGTTAGCTCTGATCAAACCAAAACAAAACAAATGGAATGCACAGTGCATGGGATGGGGAAAGAATGTTGCTTTAATTGTGAGATCTTCAAAGTGCTACTACACAATACTTAAAGGAATAGTTATACAGTTATACAGGGCCTTGGTGAGACCACACCTGGAGTACTGTGTGCAGTTTTGGTCTCCTTACCTAAGAAAGGATATACTTGCCATAGAGGGAGTGCAGCAAAGGTTCACCAGACTGATACCTGGGATGGCAGGACTGCCGTATGAGGAGAGATTGGGTCGACCAGGCCTGTATTCACTAGAGTTTAGAAGAATGAGAGGGGAATCTCATTGAAACGTATAAAATTCTGACAGGGCTAGACAGACTGGATGCAGGGAGGATGTTTCCCCTGGCTGGGGGGATCTAGAACGAGGGGTCACAGTCTCAGGATACAGGGTAGGACATTTAGGACTGAGAGGAGAAATTTCTTCACCCAGAGGGTGGTGAACCTGTGGAATTCTCTACCACAGAAGGCTGTGGAGGCCAAGTCACTGAATATATTTAAGAAGGAAATAGATAGATTTCTAGACTCAAAAGTCATCAAGGGGTATGGGGAGAGAGCGGGAATATGGTATTGAGATAAAGGATCAGCCAGGATCATATTGAATGGCGGCGCAGGCTCGAAGGGCCGAATGGCCTACTCCTGCTCCTGTTTTTCTATGTTTCTATGGTCTATGAACAGAGGCACAGGTTATCTCCCAAACTTTGTCCAAGGTGAGTCTGACCCATAGGGATAAACTTGTGCCTTCACTGCATGGGCAGCAATCTGATGGAGCAGATCAGGTAACCGACCCATTACAGAATATTGAAATTGGATTGAAAATCGGATGGATTCCATCACGGGGTGAGGCTGGTAGGGGCGATCTGCTCCACTGGGTTACTGCCCATGTGGTGAAAATGAAAATTTACCAAATAGTGTAACAAGAGCTTTCTTTGGAGAATAAGATCATTTGCAGCACTATTATTAATCTGCCTTTTCAATTATTAACATTCTGACATTGCTGCGCTATATTTCTGTAAAAGTTTACTTTGATATTATGGCCTCAACTTTCATTACATAATACTACATTTGATGTTTTTGCGTTGTGTGTGTCTAAAAATACTGCCCATTTTTAGAGCACCTTTAAGCCTTTAAATGCTGCTGGATTAATGTTTATGGAGGTCAGTCTTCTAGCCCTCTGTTACAAAGACCCAGATTTTGCGGTAAAATAATGGTGAGGCTATCAGCGCTCACCTTTATTAAAGAATAAATCAGACAGCAACTTCCGGCGACCACACATGTGCAGTTGAATGCAGAAATCAGGAGGTTGCTGTCCGAGTTGCCCTGCTCCTCCAGAAGCTGCGCTATACCGGTATCTCGTCGAGAGATTTGGCATTGAAACACATGGAACAGCGTGAAGTTGTGGTACTTCCATGATAGATACCCACTAAACTCGCTAGAAAAAGTTAGGGCTTGTCCATTCAAGTGTAAGTGAATATTTAATTGCTGCCAAACAACCTCTCTGGCACTGAAAATGCACTTTTACAAGTGATGAATCTCGTTCCTTCAGATTTTAATTATTGATGGAGATTTTAAAAAGTTAGAAAATTGATATTAGAAAATTTTGGTTTTACTTTTCTTTCCTTCTCTTTTATCTCTCTCTTAAACCAATCTTTCTTTCCCTCTCTTTATTCCGCTTTCTCTACATGATTAGGCATTGAATTAACTTACACTTCCTGGTTCAGACTCTGCATGGCTCAGTAAGGATTCTTCAATCTGATTGGTTAAGAAGTTACACCGTTGCTTGCCCAGTTCACACAGGTCCCAGATTCCCTGTAGCGGGCGCCGCGCTGTTTTGGATGTCGAATAACCGCAAGTTCCAGTGCAAAAGCCCGTAGGAAGTCTGTGGGCAAGTGTAAGTGTAATAAATGGTTCCCACCATTCACCGCTGACCGCAAAATCCAGGCCAATATTATTCAAACAACTTTTCAGATATTTAATACTTCACAAAATGAAACATCAAAGGATTTTTCTATTAGCATAAAGCAGTGTAACTTGTATACCCTTTATATTGAATCATAGGGGTCGATTTTCATTAAGCTGTCGGGAAGGAGGCGGGACTACAACTTTCGGGTTTTAATCCCGCCTACATCGACGTCCGGCCAATCCATGCGATTTTCCCTTGATTGATCTTGTTGAGCCCGCCCAGTGGGCTCAGCAGGCCAATTAAGGGCCACCTGGCAACAGGTGACATCACAGACTGAAATTTCATCTGTCAAGAGGTCTTGGCAGATGAAATATCAGTGTTTCACAGCTGTTTGAAGCTGTCAAACACTGACAGTCTGACTTCTAACCTGAGTCCTTCTACACAGACTCAGTTAGAACTCACACCGGCACTAAAAGCTGAAAGCTGTCACTTTTGACAGATCGCAGCCATTCAGCTTTCAGTGCCAGCTGAGTGATGGACTCCCGACGTCTACAGGAAGAAAGGCTGTTAAGGTAAGTACAGGTAAATTAAACTTCTTTACACACTTTAGACACACCAAACACACTTACCTTTGCACTCATGCACCCATCACTCACCTGAACACCGACATCGCGACCCCTCCAAGTCCTTCAACCCGATGGCCCGCCTGCTCTAACCTGGCATGGATTGGAGCCGTCGGGAATCCCACACGACACCCCTCAAAATAGAGATTAGGCTAAAAACTGCCTGTTAACTACCTGTTAACAGGCAGTTAATTGGCACTAATCCCTTCCCGCCTCGGGTCAGCGGGTCCCAGTGCGGGGCGGGTACCCGCCTCCTCTGAAACTTACGTGGAGGCGGGTTTTGGGCAGGATGTTGTCGGGACCCCCGAATTCGCGATTTTCAACCCCCGCCCGCCTGAAACCCCGCCTGACGGCTCCAGGAAAATCGGGGCCATAGAATTTTACAACACAGAAGGAAATGATTTAGGCCTGCACCTGATTTTTGAAAGAGTGATCTTCTTAGATCCATTCTGCTGCCCAGTTTTGTCCTATTTTCCTATTCAGACATGTTGCGACACATACTTAGCTTTGATTGGGATACGGCACATGGGATTTCAAGAAATGAAGGCAACATTTTTAAATAAAGGAAAATATAAAAACTAAAATATGATTCTATAACTTCCAGTACTAAATATTGGAAAGAAGAATTTGAAAAATTCACAGAACAGCAAAATATACTTAAATACTTCAATATTTACCATTTTGTTTTTGATGTCAGCACAGTAATTTTACTCAAAAAATTATTACTACTATATAAAATTTATTGCAAGCTTCCTGACTCAGCAACTCAGTCAAATTCCTCTTATTTGATCCTGTGCATTGGTTTTATAGGCGAGCTTCATAGTCTCTTTGTTTCATTACTCATCTTATCAAATCATAAGTATTACTGTGCTGACCCAGAAAAGACAATTTTGTCAATACACTCACATTATTCTGTTTCACAAATGCATAGCTCAGTGGCTGGTTAATGTTTGACTACAGACTGGCAAACTTCAGCACTAATAACTTGCTGGCACAATTAATTTCAAGACTCAATAAAACAGCACAATTAGATCAGAGAGCCTGGAAGATCGTAGACCAATAAACTGGCTATAAACAAAGGCTTCAAAACCAAAGAGAGCATGCTGCTCTCCTGAAGATCGAGGGCATTTACTGCCATGATGAAACCATTTTTTACCTGGGCAAGTGTCTATGTCTACAAAGCGAAGAACAACATTCGAGTCATTTGGGGTAAAGTGACCTGTGCTCATGGAAACAGTGGCATGTTCGGTGCCAATTTCAGCAGTAACCTGCCCATTAAGGTTATTGGGCTCAGGATTCGTGTGATGCTGTACCCATCAAGCACAGCTGTACATAAATTGACAAGAAATAGTAAAATGGTCTAAAACAAAATAAAGTCCAACCGCAGGAGCACTCAGTGTAATTGTAAGAGTGTTACTGTGCTGCAGTTAAAGGGCATCACTTACTTTCTAGGCTACTTGAGTTGACTTTCTTCTTCATTGTTCCATATATTTCTGTGATTCCTTCACTTTCTGTTTCTGATTTTACTCCCAAGGACTTCCGGAGAGGGAAATGGATCAGTTCGACTGCATTTGCCACTCAACATAGTTCTGACAGAAAAGTCAATCCATATTAGTTGCCCGAGTTTAATCAAGTGTCAGTTTAAATCATGTACCAGTTTACTCAGGTACCAGTTTACTCATGTACCAGTTTACTCATGTACCTGCTTAATCATGTAGCAGAATAGATCCTCTTAGATCCACTCTGCTACCCCTTTTTGTGTTATTTACCTCTTCAGACGTGATTTGACACATGGTTAGCTTTCATTGGGGAACGGCATGTGGGATGGGTGGGGCTTCAAGGAATGAAGACAACATTTTTCAATGAAGGAAAATATAAAAACTAAAATATGATTCTATAACTCTGTTTGATATTTTACCATTTATTTATCATTTAAATGTACCATCGTTAGCCACCATACAAGGACAGTTTTCTCCGTATCACCCTAAGATGTCTCACAAGTATAGGGAACTGGTCATGTTTGGTTTAAAATGTTTTGATGCCAACATGGCGTGCTGCAGTGGAGTATTAGAACAGGCTCGTCATGGAAGTGAGCCTACCTGAAAACTTCTGAGATGATAACTCATTGAAGTGAAAGGAGAATATATAAACCTGAAAGCATTTATAAATCTTCCTGAGGTAGGAAAGGAGTGGAACTGTGACCCTTCAAGTCCTAACCCAATTTCAACTCTACAAAAGACAATACACAGAAAATCCTCTTCATAACATGTGAAAGTTTCTGTTGTTTTTCAGTAAACGTGATTCTTTTCATGTGTATAACCTTCAATTACACAAAATCCAGCTCCACCTGTTTGTACAGGCTCCTTTCAAGTGACTGTAATTATCACTATAACAGAAAAAGCAGAATGTTTTGTTATTTATTTTTCTGTTAACGGATATATTCCAAATTTATTACAGACAAAGCAGGCAGGTAATTGACCAAAGTAATGAGAACTAGAAATAGCTCATTTTAAAAGCTTTGAAAGATATAATTATTACTTTGTGAACTGCAACTGCAGCCTATTCCATTGTAAATTGACTCTGTACCAATAGGAATTCAAACTCTTTTGCCCATTGCATTTCTTTCAGCTTATAGTCTTGGAGAAGTTAACCATTGAAAACTCCACCTGAGGGGACAAGCAAGGGACATCATGATTCAAGCACAAAGGTAAAAAAACAAAGCTTCGAGATGGTAAGTATAAAATAGAGATGGTCCTATAGCACAAACTGCAATTGATCATAGCCTTCATTTATCTATAATACAAATTATGATGTAGACAGCATATGTATGATTTATCCCTGATAAAAATGCTGTGTTGTTTCTCAGTGAAATGGTTTTTTCCAGTCAGTTTTGCCATGATGTTGTCACATGGCAAAACTCAAGAGCCCAAGTGGCAGTCGCCAGGGTACAATCTCAGTGGCAATGGAAAGCACAAAATCCAATCGTAAATTCTGAACAAGAAATCTCCAAAACAGTTTTTTAAAGTAAACTGCATAGATATTAATTTTTTAAATTGCAAAGCAGTTTTTGCGCACACTCACGGATATAAATTACTCAGTCTTTGCTACTATGGTTAATGATATTATCCAGGCTCCTAAGATGTGCTGCAGCTTTGAACGCACATTTAGCCATCTGTTATTCTTTATATAAATGATCATGACACTGATTAATATGACACCATGTGTATACAGCCATCATCTGGCATTTACTGTAAAGGTAAAGCAGGAGTGCTTTGTGCATTGAGTGCTGTTGGAGTTTTGCTAAGTGGGAGAAAAATCATTTAAGTGTATTTTGTGAATTTTAGTGTGTTAAGAAGTCAATTATTTGAAGTAAGTTTAATTTTTTAAGGGTTTTTTAAACTCTTGGGCAGTTTAAACAGGAAGTAGAATCCGGGTATAAAAGGGGAGGGGCTAGTGCAGTGCACGGAGTGCTTTGTGCATTGAGTGCTGTTGGAGTTTTGCTAAGTGGGAGAGTTCGGATAAGTGGGAGGTGAGGGTGTGTTTTTTGCTCTGTTTTATTCCCCACTCCCAGGCTTAGACAGCACTGCGGAGGCGGAGCAGCGAGACGAGTCAACCAAACAGGCTCCACAGACAGTATTCAAGGAGGAGGTTGGTGATCAGCTGGTTGGTTGGTTTTCTTCCTTCTCTTCTCTTTCATACCTTTAAGTTGGTAAGTCCTATTGAATAGTGGTGTGATATTATCATATATAGCCGGGCAGGGTCTTCATAACTAATAATAAGAAATTAAATTAATTATATAGAATGGAGCAGGTGATGTGTTACTGTTGCGAGATGTGGGAGCCGTTGAACCCCATTGAGGCTAATGGTGATTACATCTGCGACAAGTGTTTGCTGCTAGAGGAACTCAAGTTCCATGTTATGGAGCTTGAGACTGAGCTTCGGACACTGCGACACATCAGGGAGGGGGAGAAGTTCCTGGACTCTATGTTTCAGGAGATGGTCACACCTATGAAGTTAATTACTGCAGATGTAGTCCGTGGTCAGGGACAGGACGGTGTGACTACGAGTGAGGAAGGTACAGGGATCCAGGATGTAGTGTTGAAGGAGACACAGCCCTTGTTCTTGTCCAGCAGGATCGAGGTTCTTACTCCCTGTGAGGGCGGGAGCGGGGACTGCAGGGAGGATGAGCAACCTGGCCACAGCACCGTGGTACAGGGGGCCATTCAAGTGGAGGGAGTAAAAAGAAATGTTGTAGTGGTAGGGGATAGTATCATTAGGGGGATAGATAGGGTTCTCTGCAGTCAAGAGCGGGAGTCCCGAAGGCTGTGTTGCCTGCCTGGTGCCAGGGTTAAGGACATCTCTTCTGGGCTGGAAAGAAACTTGCAGTGGGAGGGGGAGGATCCAGTTGTCGTGGTCCATGTTGGTACAAACGACGTAGATAGGACAAGGAAGACGGTTCTGTTAAAGGAGTATGAGCAGCTAGGGGTCAAATTAAAAAACAGAACCTCAAGGGTAATAATCTCTGGGTTATTACCTGAGCCACGAGCGAATTTGGCTAGGATAAATAAAATTAAAGAGTTAAATGCGTGGCTCAAAGACTGGTGTGGGAGAAATGGGTTTTGCTTCTTGGGACACTGGCACCAGTACTGGGACAGGAGGGAGCTGTTCTGTTGGGACGGACTCCACTTGGCCAGTGCTGGGACTAGAGTCCTGGCGAATCATATAACTAGGGCTGTAGAGAGGGCTTTAAACTAATTAGTGGGGGGGAGGTTTCTAGAGAGCAAATAATAGAAATGACAACAGAGAAGGTCATAGACTTAGGTAGCAGTGGGGGAATTAAAAAACAGCATGTGTCAGGAAGGGACAGAAGGTATGGAGTAAAAAGTAAAGTACTAAAAAGGGAAAAAACAGGAACTAAGTGTTACAAAACATATTTGAAAGTTCTTTATCTGAATGCACGTAGCATTCGTAACAAAATGAATGAGTTAACGGCACAAATAATGACATATGGGTATGATCTTGTGGCCATTACAGAAACATGGCTGCAGGGTGACCATGACTGGGAATTAAACATACCAAGTTATTTAACAATCAGGAAGGACAGGCAGGAAGGGAGAGGAGGTGGGGTGGCTATGTTAATAAAGGAAGGAATCACTATAATACAGAGAAATGATATTGGGTCAAAGGAGCAGGATAGTGAAACAGTTTGGGTGGAGGTAAGGAATAATAAGGGGAAAAAAACACTAGTGGGTGTAGTCTATAGGCCTCCGAACAGTTGCAACTCTGTTGGACGGAGTATTAATCAGGAAATAGTTGAGGCTTGTAATAAGGGAACATCTATAATTATGGGGGATTTTAATTATCATATTAACTGGACAAATCAAATTGGGCAGAGCAGCCTTGAGGAAGAGTTCATTGAGTGTATTAGGGATGGGTTTCTTGAGCAGTATGCAACTGAACCGACCAGGGGGCAAGCAACCTTAGATTTGGTCCTGTGTAATGAGACAGGATTAATTAAAAATGTCCTAGTAAAGGATCCCCTTGGAATGAGTGACCATAACATGGTTGAGTTCCATATTCAATTAGAGGGTGAGAAGGTTGGATCTCAAACAAGCGTGCTGAGCTTGAATAAAGGAGACTATGAAGGTATGAGAGCGGAATTAATTAGAGTGGACTGGGAAAATAGATTAAAGGGTAAGACGGTACATGACCAGTGGTGTACATTTAAGGAGTTATTTTACAACTTCCAAAAAATATATATTCCACTGAGGAAAAAAGGGTGTAAAAGAAAAGATAGCCATCCGTGGCTAAGTAAAGTAATTAAGGATAGTATCCGACTAAAAACAAGGGCATATAAGGTAGCCAAATCTAGTGGGAGGATGGAAGATTGGGAAGTCTTTAAAAGACAGCAAAAAATAACAAAAAGATTGATTAAGAAAGGGAAGATAGATTATGAAAGTAAATTAGCAAAAAATATAAAAACAGACAGTAAAAGTTTCTATAGTTATATAAAAAAAAAAAGGGTGGCTAAAGTAAATGTTGGTCCCTTAGAGGATGAGACCGGGAAATTAATGGTGGGAAACATGGAGATGGCAAAAACACTGAACAATTATTTTGTATCAGTCTTTACAGTAGAGGACACTAAGAATATCCCAACACTGGACAAACAGGGGGCTCTAGGGGGGGAGGAACTAAATACAATTAAAATCACTAAGGAAGTGGTACTTGGTAAAATAATGGGACTCAAGGCGGATAAATCCCCTGGACCTGATGGCTTGCATCCCAGGGTCTTGAGGGAAGTAGCGGTAGGGATTGTGGATGCATTGGTAATAATTTTCCAAAACTCACTGGACTCAGCAAAGGTCCCGGCAGATTGGAAAACTGCTAATGTAACACCCTTATTTAAAAAGGGTAGTAGGCAGAAGGCTGGAAACTATAGACCTGTTAGCCTAACATCTGTGGTTGGTAAAATGTTAGAGTCCATTATTAAGGAGACAGTAATGGGACATTTGGATAAACATAATTTAATAGGACAAACTCAGCATGGTTTCATGAAGGGGAAGTCATGTTTAACAAATTTGCTTGAGTTTTTTGAGGAAGTAACATACAGGGTGGATAAAGGGGAACCAGTGGACGTAGTGTATTTAGACTTCCAAAAGGCATTTGACAAGGTGCCACACAAAAGATTATTGCTCAAGATAAAAAATCACGGGATTGGGGGTAATATTCTGGCGTGGGTGGAGGATTGGCTCTCTAACAGAAAGCAGAGAGTTGGGATAAATGGTTCGTTCTCAGATTGGCAACCAGTAACTAGTGGTGTTCCGCAGGGGTCAGTGCTGGGTCCCCAACTCTTTACAATCTATATTAACGATTTGGAGGAGGGGACCGAGTGTAACATATCAAAGTTTGCAGATGATACAAAGATGGGACGGAAAGTAGTGAGTGAGGAGGACTTAAAAAACTTGCAAAGGGACATAGACAGGCTAAGTAAGTGGGCAGAGATTTGGCAGATGGAATACAATACTGGAAAGTGCACTTTGGCAGGAAAAATCATAGAGGAAGTTATTATCTTAATGGCAAGAAACTGGAAAGTACTGTAGTACAAAGGGATCTGGGGGTCCTGGTGCACGAAACTCAAAAAGTTAGTATGCAGGTGCAGCAAGTGATTAAGAAGGCCAATGGAATGAATGTTGGCTTTTATTGCTAGGGGGTTGGAATATAAAAACAGGGAGGTATTGCTGCAGTTGTACAAGGTATTGGTGAGGCCGCACCTGGAATACTGCATACAGTTTTGGTGTCCATACTTAAGAAAAGACATACTTGCTCTCGAGTCAGTACAAAGAAGGTTCACTCGGTTAATCCCGGGGATGAGGGGGTGGTCATATGAGGAGAGGTTGAGTAGATTGGGACTCTACTCATTGGAGTTCAGAAGAATGAGAGGCGATCTTATTGAAACATATAAGATTGTGAAGGGGCTTGATCGGGTGGATGCGGTGAGGATGTTCCCAATGATGGGTGAAACTAGAACTAGGGGGCATAATCTTAAAATAAGGGGCTGCTCATTCAAAACTGAGATGAGGAGAAACTTCTTCACTCAGAGGGTGGTAGGTTTGTGGAATTTGCTGCCCCAGAAAGCTGTGGAAGCTACATCATTAAATAAATTTAAAACAGAAATAGATAGTTTCCTAGAAGTAAAGGGAATTAAGGGTTACGGGGAGCGGGCAGGAAATTGGACATGAGTCTGGGTTCGGAATGGTCATGGCCCTGTGGGTAGTGGAGCGGGCCCAGGGGCCGTGTAGCCTTGTTCTGCTCCTACTGTGTTCTAATTCTGTTAGATTTCAGGAGATGGTTTTATTCCTGTTCCTGGCTGGGGTGGAGATCGCCTTTACAGAAGGTAAGTACTGTAGAAAATATAGGGACAGAGTGATCTCCTGGAAGAATTTCGATCGCCTCGATGGGTCGGAGAGGAATTTCCCAGATTTTTTTCTCCCAAATTGGCCATTGGGTCTTTATCTGGTTTTTCGCCTCTCCCGGGAGATCACATGGGTTCGGGTGGATGCAGAGTGATAGAAGATTTGAGGTTAGGATCAGATCAGCCATGATCTTATTGAATGGTGGAGCAGGCTCGAGGGGCCGATTGGCCTACTCCTGCTCCTATTTCTTATGTTCTTATGACTGGCTCCCCCAGGAGGGAGCAGGATTCACATGGAAAAATGGAGGAGGGGTGGGCAATAATACCCCATTCATGAAAGCGCTCGGGAAACCTCCTGATATCCAACAAGGCCAGTCTGTCCCTGAGTACAAGCCATATTTTTCTGCATTTTTCAATCTCCTCTAAGTACAGAAATGTAAGAAGTCACACAACACCAGGTTATAGTCCAACAGTTTTATTTGAAATCACAAGCTTTCGGAGCACTGTTCCTTCGTCAGGTGAAGTGAAGAAATGCATAAAGACACAGCTTATATAGTCACACCTTTGATTGCTGTGATTATCTCTCTGTCGAGGTGTGATAAATGGCAGTTGGAAAGATTACCTGTCACCATCTGACATTATTCTCTGACTATATAAGTTGTGTCTTTATGCATTTCTCCACTTCACCTGACAAAGGAGCAGCGCTCCGAAAGCTTGTGATTTCAAATAAAGCTGTTGGACTATAACCTGGTGTTGTGTGACTTTTTACATTTGTCCACCCCAGTCCAACTCCGGCATCTCCACACCATAAGTACAGAAAAGCAAACTCTACACCTGTATAATTTAAAGGGTCTTCTTTAATCGAAATATCAACCGTTCCTCCTAAGTTGCAAGTTTGTTAGGCTACACACTCTTCCACCTCACTGCACTCTCACTGTGTTGAAATCAAATTTGATCTCTCTGTCCCGTAATCTGTCTCACTTTACCTCTCTCGGCTTTTTCTACCTTGTACAACCTTCAGATTTTTAAAATCCAAGCTTGGCATCACTTAATCACTGCTTTAATTCTGATTCACCCTGTCTTTCCTTCCACTATTTTCAAACTTGGTCCTGTCCCACATTTTGAACTTTCACCATTGATCCAGCTTTAAAAAAACAATACCAGTACAAGAGGGCAGTGATGTATACACAGGATTCTATGGTACTTGATTAGAAAGATGGAAAACTCCATCACCTTCCACTGGTACCACTGTGGCACTATTCAGCCTCCAATATATATAAATGATCTAGACGAGGGAACTAGATGTAATATCTCCAAGTTTGCAGACAACACAAAGCTGGGTGGGCGTGTGTGCTGTGAGGAAGATGCAGAGAAACTCCAGTATGATTTGGACAGGTTGGGTGATTGGGCAGATGCATGGCAAATGCAGTATAATGTGGATAAATGCGAGGTTATCCACTTTGGTGGCAAAAACAGGAAGACAGATTATTATCTGAACGACAATAGATTGGGAAAAGGGGAAGTGCAACGAGACTTGGGTGTCCTTGTGCACCAGTCGCTGAAGGTAAGCATGCAGGTGCAGCAGGCGGTTAAGAAGGCAAATGATATGTTGGCCTTCATAGCGAGAGGATTCGAGTACAGGAGGAAGGATGTCTTGCTGCAGTTGTACAGGGCCTTGGTGAGACCACACTTTGAGTATTGTGTGCAGTTTTGGTCACCTTATCTGAGGAAGGATGTTCTTGCCATGGAGAGAGTGCAGCGAAGATTCACCAGACTTGTAGTGTATGTAACTGTCTACCTTTAAGAGAACTATTGTATGTAACCGTCCACCTTTAAGAGAACTATTTTAGGTGTGGCACTACTTTATCCTGGCTGCTGTATACTGTAATACCGACGGTGACCACACCGGTATATAAGTGCTGTGGCAGAATTTATTGTGCAGATTCGCCCTGACCTTCGAATAGTAAAGTCCTGTTTTAAGTTACTCTGGTAGTCTGTGTATTAATTAACTAAACAACCCACAGACTTTACAATGGCGACGAGTCCGATCGTACCCTGCGGCAACAATACTTCCGAAGCAGTTAACGAGCGTCGAGAAGAGGCAACCACCCTCGTCGTTCTGCTGGGAGAAAACTCAAGGCTGCAGAACTAGAAAGGAAGAAGAAGTTAGAGACAAAGACTTCCATCAGCAACAGGCACTGACTGTCCCTTCTGCCACGGTGAGGAGTGAGCCGATCAGCACGAGAAGCAAGGTGGCCACGGTGACTGTGAGTAAGGGAAAGTAAAAAGAATAACCGGAGGATAAGGGCGGTGCACTCGACCACGGTCGAGGGGGAAAGGAGCCGGACAGAAGTCGGGTCCAGAGGCGCTGAGACTGGGGCAGCGTGGAGCAAGGAAGCCACGGTACAGACAGGCTGGGGGACGCAACGGCGTCGTGAGACAGCTAGACCGCGACCGGCGAAAAAGGCCGGGCAGCGACCGAAGCCACGAAGCGCTGCGACCGGGAGCGTAGGCGCGGGAAGAGATAAACTCAGCCGCAGCCGGGGAGGGAAGCACCGGACTGCGAGAGGGCTGGGAGGCACGATTGGGAGCCGAGTGAGCGGGAGAGGCAGAGCCGACCAAGGGGGAACTGAGCGAGAGCCAGTCCAGCGGCTGAAACTGTTCTCCGTCAACGGGGTGTACCCAGCACCGGTAGAGCCGAGCGAGCGGGAGAGAGGCAGAGCCCGAGCAAGGGGAACCGAGCGAGAGCCAGCCCAGCAGCTGAAACTGTTCGCCGTCAACGGGGTGTACCCAGCGCCGGTTGCCCTGCTGAGAAAAGGGAAAGCCCTGAAGCCGATGCGCAGGCTGTGAACCTGAAAGCCAGCGGCCGTCGCCCGTGGGGAAAGTGTACCCCTCCCACTAGGGAAGAAACGCGGGAAGCCGCCATTAGGCGGGGAAGAAGACAGAAGCGGGAAACCGCCATTGAAGTGGGCGGGGAGAGAAGATAAGCGCGGGAAACCGCCATTTTCGCGGGAACCGCCATCTTGGAAAAAAAAATAAAAGAAAATTTAAAGAAATAATTCGTGGTGTTATCAGGAAGAGAGGAAGATGCCTAAGCATGGTAACATCAACGATTTTAATTCCGAGGTAGAAGACTGGGCCACGTATGTGGAACGCATTGAGATCTATTGTGAGGTCAATAAAATAGAAGAAGATGACAAAGCTATAACCTTGCTAAACTCGATGGGCGCGAAGACATACGGGCTCTTGAAGCATCTACTAGCACCAGCTAAACCGGCGGATCAGACTTTCGATGATATTGTGACTGTTCTGAAGGATCACTTGAACCCCACACCGTTGATGTTGGCGGAACGATTCAAATTCTATGCGAGAACGCAAAGGAAAGACGAAAGCAATGCAGAATACTTGGTCGAACTGCGTAGACTAGCGAAACACTGCCAGTTTGGAGGGAATCTGACAGAGGCATTGCGAGACAAGTTCGTGTGCGGGTTGTCAAAGGAAGGAACGCAAAAGCGACTACTCGAAGAGAACGACCTTACACTTGACAGGGCTGTCCTTATTGCAGCATCGCACGAAGCTGCAGCGAAGGGAACTGCGGAAATGCAGCTAAAGTCAGCAGCACTCAGTGTGGATCAAATTACCTCGAGTACAACAAAATGCTATCGTTGTGGGAAGACAACACACGACCAGAACCAATGCTGGTTTAAGAACCAGGAATGTAGGAAATGTGGCAAACTGGGTCACATAGCTAAGGTATGCCGGTCAGGGAAGAAGACCAACAACCAAAGGAAGCCATCACAGGAAAAGTGCAACAAGGTACACAAGGTGGCTGAGAAGAGTTCAGACGAACAGAATTTGGACTCAGACCCAAACGGCCAGGAGCTGGGCAGTCTGAGAATTCACAATGTGAGTAAGGAAGCTGACCTACAAACTATCTGGGTCATGCTAAAAATAGCTGGAGTCCAAGTGAAAATGGAGTTGGACACTGGATCAGCTCTATCAGTCATAAATCGAAGGGATTACCACCGGCTATTCTCACATATACCCTTAAGAGATACCAAGTTTGTATTGCAGACATACACGGGGCATAAAGTATACCCCATGGGGAAGATAAGAGTCAAGGTGAGAGATGGGGGTAAAGAACACCCAAGAATGAACTTATACGTACTACCTGAGGGAGGACCACCACTTCTGGGACGGGAGTGGATCAAGAAAATAGACACGGAATGGCACTATCTAAAAGCCATAACGAGTGAGGACTCGGTGCAGACAATCAGCTCAGATTCTGAAACGGATGACGATAAGACCAACCCAAATATGAAAGACAAGGCTAAAATGGACTTGCCGACTAAGGTTGGAAGAACGAAGGCATACATAAAGGCTTATGCTCCAGAGAAGAACAAAGTTTCAGAACAGAACTCCACCGAACAACGACAACATAGTTTGACAGAGAATTCTGAGTC